>NC_059138.1:9283737-10514987 GCF_020740605.2 Lemur catta
ATTTATGAAAGCATCTACTGTTTTAGAGCTTTTTGGCTAAGTATAAAGTATGAAGTGTGGCTTTATATCAGTATTGTCCCTACTGACACATTGGTTAAAAACATATATCTTCAAATGAAAATGGATTAAAGACTTAAATGTAAGACCTGAAACTGTAAAACTCCTAAAACAAAACATAGGGAAAAAGTTTCATGGCAGTGATTTCATGGATATGACACCAAAGGCAAACACAACAAAAGCAAAAATAGACAAGTGAGACTACACCAAAGTTAAAAGCTTCCGAACAGCAAAGGAAACAACAATCAGCAGAGTGAAAAGGTAACCTATAGAATGGGGGAAAAAAATCTGCTAACCATATATATAAGGGGTTAATTTCTAAAATATATGAGGAACCCCTACAACCTAATAGGAAAAAATCTAATCATCCAATTTAAAAATGGGTAAAGAACTTAAGTTTAAGGTGTACAACATGATGTTTTGATACACACACACACATAATGAAATGATTACTACAGGATTACTACTATAAGCAGTTGAACATGTCCATTATCTCATATAATTTTTTTTCTGGCAAGCACATCTAAAATTTACTGTCTTAGAAAATGGGCAAAGGCCTTGAATATGCATTTCTCCACAGAATACATACGAATGGCTAACAAGTATGTGAAAAGATGTGCAACATCACTAATCAGGGAATACAAGTGAAAACAATAATGAGACATCACTTCATTCTTGTTGTGATGGCTATTATTAAAAAGACAAAAGACAACATGTTGTTGAGGATATGGAGATATTGGAACCCTAGTATATTAGTGGGAATGAAAAATCCTTGTACTCGGTTGGTTGGTTTTTGCTATGAAAAACAGTATGGAGGTTCCTCAACAAACTAAAAGGAAAATTACTATATGATCCTGCAATCCTACTTTTTGGTATTTACTCAAAAGAGTTGAAATCAGGATCTCAAAGTTATATTAGCATTTGCATGTTCATTGCAGCACTATGCATAATGACCAACATGTGGAAACAGCCTAAATGTCTAGCAGGTGATGAATGGATAAAGAAAATGAGGAACATATGGAATGTTACTCAGCCTTAAAAAAGGAGGAAATCTGTAACATGTAACAACGTAGGTGAACTCAGGAAACATTATGCCAACTAAAATAAGCCAGTCATAGAAAGACAAATACAGCGTGATTCCAGTAATATGAGGTATTTAAAATTGAGGGGCACATAGGATCAGAGAGTAGAATGGTGGTTGCCAAGGGCCAGTGGGAGGGGAGATGGGGAGTTGCTGTTCAGTGGGTATAGAGTTTCAGTTATGCCAGATGAATAAGTTCTAGAGATCTTTTGTAGAATGTTGTGCATATAGTTATAATAACAATGTGTTATTATACACTTAAACATTTAAGAGGGTACATCTGATATTGTGTTCTTACCACAATAAAATTAAAATTCAAAAAACCAAACCAAAACACTCACTTATTTTCTGTAGTGCCTGATAGTGATATCTATGTAGTTGCGTATGTATTCACATGTTTAACAAATGATTATAATTTCCTTATTAATGTGCAATTTCCAGTGGGCTGTTTCTGAGGCTCTTCTGGAAGGAATATACTTTATTTTCTACAGGTAGACCAACTCTTACGGGTCTCAGAATAGAAGTTGGGGATTAAGTGGTTGACTGTTGTTTCTCAGGCTTGGGGAGAGAATCCTAGCTCAAACCACAAATGTTGACAGACTAGGTTGATTTCAGGTACATAAAGACTAAATCTTTGGAGTAGTAGGGGAGAAGGACCCATGTTAGGAATACACAGGATTTGGGTAAGTGGAGTTATTTAGCCCTCCCGGGACTCAGTAACACGTCTTCTAAATAAGATTCTAGACCTTCTGTGTCCTCTAGTCCAGTTTGATTGTAAGCACCTTCAACTCAATCTTGACCAAGCCTGACAAAATATTTGATTCCTTCTGCTAATAAGGACTTGGGTCTGGAATAATTCTTTCTACCTTAGCTCTATGAGTCTGTTTTCCCTTTTAGTTATTACTGTTGGTTTTAAAATTATAATTATGGTATAATTCATATTCCTTGTAAAATTATTTTAATAGTACAGTGATTACCATAAAGAGTGAAAAAAATCTTTGCCATGATCCTATTTTGCCAATTCCTCATAAATAATCACTGTTAAATGTTAATAGTTTGGTATGTAGAATACAGAGGTGATCTTGTGTTTGAATTAACAAACTAATAAGACATGATAGGCTTCGCCAAACACCACATGCACTTACCTTTAAGGAAGGATACAAGACAGATGATAAGGCTTAATTAAAACAAAAATAGTGAGTCTAGTCATTTACCAGGAGTGGCTGTCAAATGTTTCAGCCCAGCCACTTTACATTTGGGATGTACTTTGCCAGGAAAGCCACTGATTCTGGGGTCCCTGTAGTTTTTACCCATTGCTAGTTGTTGTGAGTTTCCTGAGGAGTACAAAACTAGTGCCAATTTTCTAGTGCAGGTGCATCTTATCAATGCTGATTGCTGATTACTTGATACACAATCTTGACATAAAAACCTTGATCCTATTCTTAGTGTTCCTGGATTTGGTGTACTTCCATACATGCTCTGAGTTGCTATTGCATGGAAGATTTGAACAACGGTTGTGTAGGCTTTTTAAATAATATATCTCATAATAGATAATATATGAATATGTAAAGAACTATCTTTTTTCGATAGTTACATAATAAGGCCATGATATAGTTTATCAGTGTTCACCTGAATACATAGAATTTCCGGATCAAATGGTATGCACATTTAAAATTTTTATAAATCTGCCAAAGTGTCCCTCAAAGTTATGTTTCCTAAATAGCATGTGAGAGAATGTTTCCTCGTGCACTTTCCTTCTAGTTTTATCTATGTTGCCTCTCTCTAGTCCCTCAATTTGTTTTTTTGTGAATTTGGTAGGATATACACAATAATCTTGATAACACATTAGAATCAGAATACTTGGGATTAGCTCAAAGTCATAGGACTAAGTGGCTGATCTAGACTACAATGGAAATCTATGTTTGATGTTCTTTCAATTAACTGAAAATGCAGAATTTTTCTTTGATTTTATTTTGTTTTTTCTTCTACCTTAATGCTTGCAATTAATTAAATAGTCTACTTCCCAAAAAATTCCCATTATTTCTACTCAACTTTAGTCAACAGAAATTTTTGAAATAGGGAACTAACCTCTAATTGTGAGTGGAGTTCTTTGCTATATGTCAGTAACAGTAACTTATATAATGCCAAGTTAAAAAGATTGTTAGTTTAAGATGTGTTTAATATACTTACTGGTACTGCTGAAATATAAAGTTGCTGTAAAGATTTTTAAATATATTTTAGTCTTCAGCTGTTTATCAGCTTGATGCTTAGTAAGTAATTGCTCAACCATTGAAATTATAGTATTTGACAAATCTGCAAGAATTTTTGCTGCATAAGCCAATGGAATTTTTACATTAAAAGATAACTCATGCAGTAACTTCTATTCATTAAAGCTTGGGACAACTTAAATGATGATCAAGTGAACATATTTTTGAGCAAGATTCATTATGACTTATCAAAAATATCTTAAGAGAGCCCTCTACTTCACATTCCTTTAGCTTTTTGCTTCCATTAACAGTGATATTTATTTACACATTTTTTAAATTGCTATGTGAACTTATGCCAATATGATTTACTAGATGCTTGAAATATTTTATTTGTCAAATGCAGTTTTATTTATGCACATGGAAATATTTGAAACTGGTGAAAATGTTTTTATTAAAATAAAATTTAAAAGAAGTAGAATACTTTCTTTTGGTCATGCTTTATTGAAAACAAAATAGTTTTAGGGAAAACTAGAACGTGCTTTTCCTTTTAGTTGGATTGAATCCCTATGCCCACTTACATATACTGAGAAAATAGTCTATGAATTTCATCGTGGTTATTCTAGCTCCCTTTGGCATTTAAAACAGGAATAGATGTGGGCAAATTTACCTCCTGTGATCTAAGTATTTCTCTTAAACTGCTCTAAAAATATCAATAAAGATAGGTGTTAGAAATAACAGTCACTAGAAAAAGTTCTTCAGTTGTAAAAGTAACAGTGATCTTAGGTACACTAGATTTACTAATAAGCAGTTTTATAGATTTTTCTGTTCATCTCTTCTTTCCTTGTTTTCCCATTGCATTTTGGTGCCTTCATTATAGCACTCATCATAGTCCACAGTGCATTGCATAGATTTGCTTTTGTTTTTGCATTTTTTCCAGTATAATGTGAGCCTGGAGAACTGGATCTGTTTATTATTCATCTCTCTATTTTATTTAGAGCCTGGCACATAATAGGTATAAATGTTGAATTCAACTGATCTTTGCAAAATAATATAATGTGAAAAATTGACAAGGCATTTTGTTTGATAATCGTTGGCCACCAAAACCTACTGTTTCTTAGGTTTTCATGGTATTTCAGTGAATCATTTTGATGTAAAAAGATTCCATAAACTTGTTAATTTTGTTTACAGGGAATTGTTTTATATACTCTGAGGATAATTACTGATAGTTTACCATCTGTTTCTATTAATCAGTCTTTTCAATGTCCCTAATCATTTGTTTTATGCTATATTTTATATGGGAGATGAGCTCTCTCTTTTAACTTTTGATGGTTTTGATATTTAGGAAACGTGTAATGTATTCTGTGATCTTCTGCAAGTTATGTTTGTGGCATAATTTGAATTTGAGTTTTACTCCTTATAAGGAAATGTGTGTTGTGGGTAATTGGTAAAATGAGTTGTCCCTTTTAGATGTCTTTGCAAAACTGCTTAGGCTTTTCTTTTCCTAGAAAGTAGGCTTTTGAGATTTTTTTTTTCTATTCTAACAAAAATGGAGGAAGAGAGCTAGTGTTTATTGAATGCTCACCATGTTCCAGCATTGTGGTGAGCATTATATATAATTACTAAATCGTTAATTGCTTAATAGCCATATTCCACAGGTAATACGCTCATTTACAGATGAGGAAGCTGAAGCGAAAAAGGAATATATTTTTTCTACTTGCCTTCTGTTTTATTTCTGTTATAACATAGAAAACAGAAAATAGTCTCACATATCACAGATTAATGGAAACTACACTGGGAGTTTATTTCTGACAGCGTGGTCAGGTAGATATCCTTTGCAATATCCCATCCATAGGGAAAGGATATCTAAAAAAAAATAAAAGACAGAACTGAAAACATGAACAACAGACTATCAGAATAGACCTTTAGATTGAAAAAAAGAGCCAAATAGAACTTCTTTAGGAATCAATAAGACTGTACACTTTACTGTTTTAAACAGATGATGAGACATAATTGAAGAGAGACTATAAATTGAAAGAATGATTTGAAGAATTACGCCCTTATATGGGAAGAAGAGGTGAAATAAATGAAACAGTTTAAGAAATGTGAAGGGCAGAATGGGACTGTCTAAAAATACATTTAAATGGGGTGCCAGAAAATTGATGTATAGAGAGAAAGGAAGATAGGAAATAATTGAATTAAAAAATGTCTAAGAATTATCCAGAACTGAAGAAAGATACATATGATCCTCACATATAGGAAACATAATAAATTCCAACTAACCTGCGTGGTAGTGACATTTAGAACACCAAAGATAAAGGAATGGTCTTGAAATTAGCCAAAAAGAGAAGACAGATTAGATACACAAGAACAATTAGACTGTCAGCCTTCTAAAAGCATCAGTGAAATCAGAAACCAGTATACCCGTATCATTAAAGTTACTACCAACTACTGTCAATTTACAATATTATACTCAGCTAATCTGTTACTCAAGAGTGAGGTTGAAATCAGTATATTTCTAGCTAAACTAAAAGGGAGTGTTTTTACCACCAAGAGAATCTCGCCAAATGTGCTTTAAAGCTGGGTAGGGAATACAGGTGTGAAGTATCATGAGACGGTTAGGTCCCCTGATGAAATTTGGGACCATTCCACCCAATTTCAAATACTCCCATAAGACATCTCAACCCTGGTGGGTGAGGGAAAATTTCCACAGTAGCAATTGTGGATTTTTATTTTTTTTAAGTTGTAATTTACTAGCATCTGTAATTTTATAGTTTCTAAAACAATTCATGTATCACTGACCTGTTTTTAGATGGTACAGTCTTTTAAAATATTTTATGTTTCAAATACCTGAAGAATACATATATACATAAGGGAAAGTGTCTGTTTATTTTCTTGCCCCCGATTTCATTTACCTATGTCATTAATTTTAATTTCAAGGAAAGGTAGTTTCTCACTTTATGGGTCAATTATTGGAGTGGACTTTAATAAAAAAGGCTCTTAGCCTTTTTGTACTGATTAGAAGAGAATGTTTAAAGTGGAGACCCCGTCACATCATCTTATGACTTAGCCAAGTACCTGCTGGTTTGATGCTTCATAATGTTCATTCTGAGCTGATGGTGAGAAACCGAACATTTCTATGAAAAATAGAAATCACAGATGCTGAAAAAATAGTATTCTATGGACTGAGAAGACTTTCAAGGAGTGGCTGATCAGCAGCATCAAATCCTAGAGCAGTAGCAGGGAGAAAGCATGGGAAAGGAAAAAGGCAAAGCCCAAGGTGGAGAGGCAGCAGGGTTTATTCGATCACCTGAGCATTTCCAAGTTTCGTCAGTTTTGTGCCACCTTCCCAAGTTTTACATTGTTCACGTTTCATCTAGCTTATTATTTATTTATATTTTAAAATAAGATTATGCCTATGTCTTATTTTTAAAAGGAAACTTTTAAAGCACACGATGGAAACCCATAATACCTGCCATAAGTAGAAAGTACCTATAAAAATTAATAAAAGGAGAGAACACACTGATAACTGTATTTCGTTGCCTGTCCTTGAGCCTGCGGCCTACCTTCTGTTGTAAAGGAGGAAAAACAAGTTTTAAGAAATATGGAAGGTGTGCTACCACCATGTACAATCTTCTCCTTTATTTAATCAGAGGGAGTAAAAAAGATGCCAAAAGGAAGTAAACTTGGTCTCTGGATGATTCTGTCTGGCTTGTTTTGTGCTGCGTAGAACCATTTTTAGCACCTGCAGTGTCAACAGCTGAATGTGAAGTGATTCAAGGTTGGCGTGACTGTGTGTGTGTCTGAATGCCTGCGTCCTGTGTTCATCCTTTGAATGACATTGCTCTGTGCTTCCTGTATTGAAATGATTTTTGTTCTTCTATTTGAAGCTCTCTTAAGAGCCTGTGCAGATGGAGGTGCCAACCGCTTATATGACATCACCGAAGGAGAAAGAGAAAGGTATGCTTTCTTTGAGCCATTGTACGTAGAGCCATCATTGTCTGCTCTTTTGCTCTATTCTCTTCTTAGTAAATGGACACTGCTAATTTTCCTTCAGACTGTTTCACAGAAAACCACCTCAGTGAGGGAGAGTGAGCTGCCTAACCATGTTGTATTATTTCTTGCTTTGAATGGTATCTCTTAGGAGAATGAGGCCCATCTATTCTTATTTTAAAAATCCTCATTTTATGACTTCAAAGTATCATTAAAGTAGCATTATCAAATACCCATGCTTGTGAGGACTTTGAAAATTGGCTAAAATAAAACTTCAAATGGCAATTTGAGTTGTTATTCAAACACTTTGTATGTATGAATAAAAACTGATCTCATATAAAAGAAATATATATTCTGTTGTAGAAGAGGTAAGATTTTATATTAGTGTTGAGTAAAGCCCAGTATAATGTACTCTAACTTAATTACCTCTGAGTTATGTATACATATATATTTTAGGAGATCAATAATTTATTAATGATTTACTATCTGTGCTGTCCGGTTTTTCTCGTCTTTTCATGGTGAACTATTTTTACATAAAAGAATATGTTTCATAGAAACAGATTTTAAATCTAGCTCATTGTGAACATGTTTGTAATTCAACTCCTTGGCAAACACAAGAATTTATAGTGTAGATACAAGTAGACTAGCTATGAAATGTAGTTCTGTATCTATCATATGTGTTATTAAGTATATTGAAATGTTTATAGTTTCAAAAATCACCTCTTTACTGCAAAAAATAAAAACATTACAATGTAACATACTCTAGGTGTGAATTAACGATATGTGTTTTGCAATGATATATTTTTCTTTATGACACCAAAATGTTTAACTTCGGATTTCTAATATTGGAGCTGCTTTTTGAAAGCAGCTGATTTCTTATAAGAGGAAGACATGTTTCCTTGGATATTGGACATGCTAATGCTAATGTCGGGGGATGCATTATCAAAAAATACAGCAATGGTGATAGCCCAGGAGACAATTTAAATTCTTAACCCTTTTCACTCCTTTGTTTTGTAACTTTACAGCTTCCTCTGACAGTATTGTCTAAGACCTGACATGGACAATGCCTAGAAAAATATTCACTTATGTCTTGTAAAGAGTGCTTGGGCCAGTTAGCTCAGATAAGAGGATAATGCCCATGAGGCCAAGATTATGAATTGGATATTGTTTGTTCCATACCTATAAGCCTGCTGGCTGGCAAACAATCTAGTGCTGGGTACTGTTTCTCTAATGGCAGATGTAGCTCAGGAACACAATTATAACCAGAACTGTGAAAGGATATTAACACAGTGCTGGATCATAAGAACCATCTAGAATGCTTATTAAAAAATATAGATGTCTACAGTAATTATGTTTATTGGATTGGGTTGGACAATAGTAAGAAAGGTAACAGAATACTTTTATTCACATTTGAAAACAAAATAGATTACCAGGTTTAGGGACTAAGTACCATTGCTTTTGCCCAAATCATGTCTAATGTTTCTCGACACATTTATAAGTAATGTTATAGAAGTCTTCCTAGAAGATTTAATTTATCTAACAACTGTTTGTCCACAGATGAAGATGTTCAGTGAAACAATGTATTTTTCATTGATTTTTCTAGTTGTAATAATGTGTTTGCAGTGATTTCTACTTTGATGCCTAGGGCCATGGCTGGCCTGGGTGAGGGTAGAGCTCTAATCAGGAGATGAGTGAAACTAACGGCCTCATGTGGGAATTAAATCCTTGAATGAATCTCATTAAATCCAAACCCTAACCAGTTCAATTAATTGGATTCAGGTGACTAAACATAATTCCTATTAATTGTATTTCCAACAGAAAGTCATCACAATGAAAAAGGAAAAAATATTCATGAGTTTTAAAAAAGCAATGTGTAGTTTGTGGACCACTGCTTGCCTTGTTTGTATTTGTTTATGTAGCGTCCTTATCTACAATGTAATGCCTTATGATTTTGCAATAAAACATGCATTTTTAGAGAACCATCTCCAGTTGAAGACAAGATGAAATATACAATCGGAATGGGAGGAAGGGAGACTGATACAGACGGTAGCAGAGGAACGAGGTTTACGGAGGGAAATATCAATGAGGGGAAGGCATGAGGCACCAGGCCCCTTGCCACCCTGCCTCTGGATGCTGCTGTGCGTTCAGGGCTACATCTGTCCCTCTTGGGGCCAGAGCCCCAGGAGGGTCCCTGCCGCTGGCTGCCCCTACTCCTTCGTGGACCTGAAGGGACAGGGAAAGGTGAAGTGTGGCAGGTGAGGCTGGTGGAACTGTCGGGGAGACGCAGGAGGAAGGGGGCTGCAGGGGTGTGGGGAGGCAGCACTGAAGAAGGGCACTGGGACTCGGGCCACCGGGAGAGAAATGGAGTGTTAACAGGAGATCTGGAGAAAAGGTGCTGAAGACCAGGGGAAGAGAGTCTTCACAGAGTGGAGTGTTCACCCGGGTTCGGTGCCTCTGAGATGCCTTGTGGAGTAAAATGAAGACTCAAAAGAGGTTATTGAATTTGGCCACAGTCAGTTAGTAGAAACATAGTGTCCACTTACCCTGAAGCCCAGAAAGCCCACAAGCAGGCAATGGAAATACAGTTTATAAAGGAGAGATGTGCTTAATGTCCTCCTTTTACCCACTTTCAGAATAGTGAATTAGTGCCTGAAACCCTTCAAAGGTAAATAATTTTTTTTAGAATCAAAATCTTG
Source organism: Lemur catta (assembly GCF_020740605.2). NCBI lineage: Eukaryota > Metazoa > Chordata > Mammalia > Primates > Lemuridae > Lemur > Lemur catta. The sequence goes on from NC_059138.1 coordinate 9,293,769, forward strand.
GCTTATTCATGTCATATAGTTTTCATGGCATTGCAGGTCTGCAGGTATTATTGTTTTTGATGTTCAAATGGTCCCATCTTTGGCCCATGGGAACTGCTTTGAGTTATATCCTATATCTTTTTCAAAGTTATATTTAAAAATCCATATAATTTTTAGGTATAGTTAACATACAATAAAACGTGCAGATTGTAAGTGTTTCATTACCTGTGTTTTGTTTGACATTTATTTATAGCCTCTTATTCACCATCCAAAATAAGATGTAGAACATTTCCCTGGCCCCAGAAAATTCCTTCATTATTGATTTCCAGGAAATTTCTGATCACTAGGCAACAACTTTCTGATTTCCATCACTATAGACTTATTTTGTATGTTACTGAATTTCATACAAAAGAAATCATCGTGTGTATTCTTTTATGTCTGTTTTCTCTTGCTTAACATAATATTTTGAGATTCATTCATGTATCAGTACTTTTTTATTGCCAGTAGTATTCCATTTTGTGAATATACCACAATCCGGTTGTTCATTCGCCTAGTGGACATTTGGTTGTTTCTAGTTTTGGCTGTTATGAATAATGCTGCTTTATTTCTTATACAAGTGTTTCTGTGAACATTTGTTTTCATTTCTCTTTGGTAGATACCTAAAAATGAAGTTTCCAGGTCATATGGTAAATATATGTTTAACATTCTGAAAATTGACAAATCATTTTTCCAAAGTGGTTGTACCATTTTACATTACTGACAGAAATGTCCCCATTGCTCCATATTCTCACCAACGTTTTCTTTTATCTTCTTGATTTTAGCCACTTAGTGTTTGTGAATGGAATCCTATGATTTTGGTTTGCATTTTCCTGATGACTAAAGAGGCTGAGCATCTTTCCATGCATCTATTGCCCATTTGTATATCCTGATTTATGAAGTGTCTTATTTTTTAGGTATAAAAATTTGTAACAAAAGTCTTTTATTAATTTTATTAGTAGAAAAATCAGCCATGGCCTTAGATCCAATTCTGTATTGGATCCACACCATCTTTATTTTTAAACATTTTTTTTATTATGGTAAGAACACAACCTGAGATTGACTCTCTTAACAAATTTTTAAGTATACAGTATGTTATTGTTGACTATAGATACAATGTTGTACATCAGATCTCTAAAACTTAGTCATTTTGCTTAACTGAAACTTTGTACCCATTGAGCAGTAACTCCCCCTTTGCCACTTCCCTCAGCCCCTGGAAACCACTATTCTAGTTTGACTGTTTAATTTTGACTATTTTAGGTACCTCCTATGAGGTAATCATGTAGTATTTATCTTTCTGTGACTGGCTTATTTCATATAGTACCCTGTCCTTAAGGCTGTTACCTTCTTTGAAATATATTTGCCTTTGTTTCGACTCTGAAAATAGCCTCCCTCCATTTATCAGGTTTTGTTTTGGTCAAGAAGTCCTAAATATTTTTTCTTATTGTGAAAACAATATATGATAATTAAATATATGTTATTGTGTAGGGAGGACAAAATGAAGAAAATAAAAATTATCATTTCTTCCTAGGTAGCAAAGAGTTGCAATGAATCTGTCTGTTGGTTCTGTCCTTTGGAACTATGGCAAATATGACTGATTTTTCTGCAGTAAGCTTGATAAATGTAAGCTTCCTGGTGCCAGTCAATAGGATAGATCATAAGACATAAAGAGAAAATTCTAGTTCAATGTGATAGGTTCTATGACAAAGGAAGGCATAGGGGATGGGCAGTTAAACCAGAATGGAAGTATTAGAAATATTCTGAGGATCCTACTGGGGTGTAAAAGGTTAGGGCCGTAGAGTCTGTAGTGTATACGTGTGTGTGTGTGTGTGTGTGTGTGTGTATCTTTGTAGTGACTGGGGGTAGGGAGGGAGATTCTCCTTTGTCTCCTGGATAATATCTAAACTCGTTAGCTTGAGATGCAGGGTTATCTTTATAGGCATGCCCAATTCCCTCCCTTGTCTTCTAGTCAGACAGAACTGCTCATTCTCCTAAAGTGGCTGTGCCGTTTCTCCCCTGTGCCTTGCTCAGGCCCTTTCTCATGGCTGATCTTGAACACCTTGGCACCACCTATACTCCGTCCCAGTTGGCTGGCCATTCTGAATAGTCAGTGCTTGTAGGTCCTATGCTGTACTGATTCCAGAGGGTTTTAGTGACATTTGTTAGCATGTCTTGTAGCACTTGTGTCCATGCCCCAGTGCTCCACTAATGGACTGTGTGCACCATGAGGACTCCTCTCTCCTTCCAGCCCGAGTGACTTGACATTAATAATACTCTTAAATCACAATGTTATGTTCACATTTTACCTTGATTTAAAGCTGTAAAGACTTATAACCTTTACTAGGTTGTAAATTTCTGGTGATCTATTGCCCTTTAACTTTGCATAATACTTTGTAATTATTTACTCTCTCATTTTATCTTGTGATTTAGCTATGTGTAGATGTATCTTATCACTTACACTGGGTGGTAAACTCCTGCAAGGCAGCAATCATAATCAATCATCTTTATATGCCTCAGGTCTAGTATACTAATGAGCCTCTGAGAATTTATTGAATTAATGATTTTTCATCAATATCTTAGCAGAGATGTCACTAAGCTTTTGTTCAGTGAGGGATTTCCATGATCTAATATCGGCTATTGGAAATATCTTGATGCTAAAGAAACTTTGGATAATTATATATCTTATTAGCATGTATAAACCAGAAATGTCTTATATCTAAAAAGATTATGTATTTTTGTCTAAAATCACTTATGGTGTATGCACCACTTATTTCCAGAATGTCCTATATTACATTGTGTTGTAATTCCTGTCTAAATGAGTCCCTTATCCTAAAACTTAAAGTCCTTGCCTTTGAATTCATTGGTATTTTGAGAGCAGCATGTACCGTGAGTATCAGTGCTAAATGTGAGAGTTTTTAATTTGTTATTTTGTGGAACTTGGAGATTCTCAGATTCTTCCTTAGTCTAAGAACTGGCTATGAATTTTGGTATTGAAGTGTGTAGGATATTTGATATGAGAGGAGGGTTGTTTTTAGGTTTGTTTTCTCAGAGGAATTGATGAATATAGACTCCTGAATGGGAAGTCCTACAGAAGATTATATAAACTTTTTTTTTAGATTATTGCAAGTGTTTAAGAGTTTAGTTCAAATGCTTAGGAGTTTCCTTTCTGTTTAAAAGATGAGCACACAATTAAAATTCCATGTATTCTTGCAGATGACCGTTCAGTTAAACTTACTAACAGCGGTGGGATGATGAGGAGGACCTGCTTAAACAGAAAAGCAAAATAGCTTCCTGATCTCTTCTTCCTCTCACTCCATCAATTTTCTCACAGTTAATGATTTCAGACTCTCAGCTTTATATATTCTCGCAACTTTCTCATCAGCAGATCAATAACACTTTTCAGACTGATCAAGTGGGAATAGAGGATGACTGTTGTAATTCTAACTCTACAACTAATCATGCCCCAGCTAAACCAAGTTCAAAATATAATTTAAATAACTGAATAATGTGGGAGGCTAGCTCTTAAAAATTAGCTTCTAAAGCCTTTATCAATATAATTAACCAAGACATCTGGTAGCAGTGGTCCCCAACCTTTTTGGCACCAGGGACTGTTCTCATGGAAGACAATTTTTCCACAGACCAGGGAGGGGAGGAATGGTTTCAGGATGATTCAAGCACATCACATATATTGTGCACTTTATTTCTATTATTATTACATTGTAATATATAATGAAATAATTATACAGCTCACCATAGGTGGAGGAGCTCTGTATCTGATACACCCTTGAAGGATCAATGACATGTCTAAGGCTGGCAACACAGGAGAACTTTGAACCATTTTGTTTTCTCAGTCCATTTCATCGCAGATAGTAGCAGCTTCCAGGTTGGGAATTGTTTAGTGAGAAAGTTAGATCAGGGCTCAAAATTGGATTCTGCCACTTTATTACTATGAAACTTTTCGCAGGTAATTTAACTTCCTTGATCTGTGGTTTCTTCATCTGTGACATTTCAGGAAGAGATCACTCTCTTTTGGAGTATTCAGAGAAGTCTTGATAAAGAAACATATTACTTTGGTTGATTATAAAAGATGTGGGTAAGTCACGAGGATGAGTGTGGGTCTTCAAAGCTATAGTGTGATGGATTACAGAATAGTTGAATGTGTGCCTAATGTAGTTTTAGGAAATAGCTATAAATGTTCTTGTCATAGTTACTATTCTGCATACAATATTGTACTACTTTTTAGAAAGGTTTAAGCATTTTTTTATAGTGGTTGGAATATAGGAATGTAGCGTTTAGCTTCTGATTCCTTTTTGTTTTTAATCTTTGTTCTGGTATAATTTCATAGAATTTAAGCAGTTATTTTTGAAGTGGCACACAGTTGTGTACCCATCACAAACAATCAAGATTAAAACATACCCATTATCCCAAAAAGTTCCTTCCTGCCCCTTTGCAGTCACTCCCCACCTCCTACACCCTGGCCCCTGCAGCCTTCTAGAATGTCATAGAAATGACATTTGTTGTCTTTTGTATGTGACTTTTTTCTCTTATCAAATGCTTTTGCGATTCATTCATGTTACTGTGCGTATCAGCAGCTTGTTCCTTCTTACTGTTTGGCAGGTCGTGTTCTCGTATATGGGCCCCCGCAATTTTGTTTATTCATACATCACTGATGGACCTGATTCCTAAAACGTGCCCTGTAGTTGGAATCCATTATGTGCTTCCTTGGGATATATGTGGGTTCGTTTAGTTAGAACCAAGCAAAACTCTCAAAGTTGTAAATTCAATCCTAGAGATTATATAAATGGTAGTAGGGACTGATATGTAAGGCCTATATTTGTTGTATTTTAGTGAGAATTCTATGAAATCTTGCTCAATACTATTAGGTTTTTTGTGGAATAAAACAATAAATATAAAATTGTTGTTGAATTAGTTGGTGTCAAGTATCTGAGCATAACCTCCAGTCTCTCTGTGACTCTAGTTTTCTCAGTGATTGGGATTTACTTTAACTTTTTTTCATGCCTTTCATGACATGGTCAAAAAATGTAATTTCAATATGCTTTAACATATGCAGAAAGGAAACATGTATGAACTTTGCTTCAGCTTGATTCTTATAAACCTAGCCTTTGCAATGATTAGTCATTTGCTTCAGCAAATTTCTATTAAAAAGTATTTATGCAATCAAATTACTAGGCTCTGTAAGCATGTCAACATTATTGGGTCTTTGAATCAAAATGATCAAAGGTAAAAATGATTAGCACATTTAAAAGAGAATTTACAATGGAAGTCTTGGTATTAAAGAAACTTACACAACAAACTGTGAAGGCATATTTATCTTGAATTATTGATTAGATTAGTTTAGTAATATATTTTAGTCTGTTGGTTATCAGGTGCAATAAATCAGAGATCTCAAAGTTGTCCATGCATAGCTATGAATCATTTTGGGATATTGGAGGAGGGAGAGTGTGTATGCAGAGGTGCTATGTTTGTCAGATCATGCATGAACTCAAAATAAATTTTCAGAGTGAGATCATTTTAAGCAGCTGCAGGAAGTCAGTTTACAACTAAATTTAATCAAAGGCATTGTTCTTTATGGCTATTCTATTTCATAAAGTATGTTCCTGACAAAACCCTTTTCCCTTCCTGCACTATGGATGGAGTCTTCAGAAATAAATTTATCTTCCAGTGATTTTTCAGAGAATTTGGGATCATTTGTCAAAAGTTTTGAATAACCTGTGGCTCTTTTAATTTTACTTTTTTTAAAAACAAAAATGTTGAATTATTTTAGTTCTTGTTACTATAATTTAGGAGTTCATGTTTTTTGTCACATTTTTTGCTTATTTTCAGTAGATTTTTAGGTCACTGAATTAAAGAAGTTATGGTTGAAAGTAATCATATAATACCAAATATACAAAATTGTTTCTTAAATAGTTGTGGAATGGTCCCTAACTGTCTGGTTTTTCATACACATTTATGTAAGTGCACATATATGTCTGCTTGCAAATACACAGATACTTCCTGTGTGGTTTTCTTGTTATTAAAATTTAGATTTGTATTATTGGACCAAGAGCAAGCAGAATAGCTCCAACACTAGACAAGACGGCATATATTATTTGTTGACACTTCATTATAGGACATGAAATTTGAGTTTATGATAAGATTGTAACTGAGCCAGCCATGGTCTTCCTATTGTTAGGGGACAGAAAAATGACAGCTAGAATTCAGTTTAAGCAAGGGCTAGTGAATAAATTATATGGAAAAATATCCAAATGACAGTTACATGAAGATGAGCCTTGAACTATCACTTGCAGTCCAGGGTTAGAGATCTGAGAGTTGTTTGAGCTGTATTCCTTAAAGATTCAGTTTTGTCTCTGTAGCCAGAAAGGTCAGGAATATGCCAGAAATCTCAGAGAGGACATTTTAAATACAACAGAAGGCATTTTACCACCCTAAGAAAAAAATCACACACACACAGTATGCTTATCTCTGGATCCTACATGCCTTACGAAGTAGAGAGAAAGTCAGAGGAAGGAAACTTGGGTGATGAATAAGAGAGCATTAGTCTCTGAATGCCTAGGCTAAAAAGAACTAGAATAAAAAATTATGGATATTAAAAATGTTGATGGCTTCTCTAAAGCCTATGATTTAGAATTGTAGTTAGCACTTTTTTGAATATTAGCAGTGCTTCTGCTTAGACCACGGGGAAGATATTGTTATCCCTCCCCACAGGGCTTACAGCCGTGAACACTTCATTTTTGACCTTGGATGTCAGGCTGCGTTCATTTCTGCTGAGTATCGTGTAGGGGTGCTTGACACTGGGTGTGTTACTTGGAGCCAGAGGAGCCATGAAAGGAGAGGATGTGTGAGCATTAGCACTCTTTAGAAATGATCATTTAAAATCTTTGTGCCATCTAAATATTGGTCTCCTACTCAAGCCTATTATTTTCAAACCACTGGAGTGCTCCTTGAAATATCAAGAATAGGTTTTAGCATCAGATGGAGACACTTTTTTTACAGAACACTATCTGATTTATTTCTGAAAACCTTCTTTTGCTTTCTTCCAAGTGTTATGCATCCTCATCTTTCAAAACTCAGCTCACACGTTGTGTCTTCCCAGAAGTCTTTCCTGACAGCTGCCTGTTTCCACAGACCCAAGTTAGGAATAAATTCTCTAAGCAACCCTGCACCGTAATGCCACATTATGATGAAATTATCTGTGGCTCCTTCTGCTTACTTAGACAAAATTCCTTGTTCTTGTTTTATTTATCTTTGGAAATAATCCCAGCAGCCAGGACCAGGTTTGATAACTAATAGATGATAAATAAATATTTTTAACTAAACAGTATTATTCCTTTTAGATAATTCTCCTTGAAAATAATAATATCCCAACACATGCAGTTAAGCTAGTAGATGACCAATCCTAAACAAAGTATGTTTGGTGGCTAAATTTCTTACTTTACCAGATTGTGTTCCATTTTTCTGAGTCTCTTTTACTTTATATGTCCATAAAGTGCCCTTCAAGTATGTTCTTCAGCACTTCTGTTATCCAGAACTTCCGTTATCATAACATTTATCACAGCACGTTGGAATCACCTGTTCACCTGTTCCTACCTGCCTGTAACCTCGGTGAAGGCACATGTCTCTGATCTTTCACTGTCTCATCCCCAGCAACTAGTTCCCTATGTGCTCAGTAGTTATCAAGGAATGATTAGAAATGCTCAAAAAAAGTGTAATGTATTCCACTATCATAGATTGTAGTATGAAAGCATGTTTTTGACCTAATAAAGTTACTCTTAAGATTATTTTATTCAGAAGGAGTGTCAGACACTAATACCAGAAGCTCTTCTGTTAATTTTCTTAGGACTTATTTTGTATCAGTGTAGGTTCTTGGTTGTGAAGAACAATAAGATCTCTGGCCAATTTAAACAACAACAAAAAATCTGTTAAAAGTAGTGTAATTAACAGAAAAATTGGGGAGGCTGGAGAGTAGACTTGGGAAGAATGCAGGAATCAAGAGCAGCTGGAAGCCACATCCACAGTGATGTTTACATGCTTGCACTTAGCCCTCCATGAGCTGGCCACCAGGTACTGCACGTGAATTCCCAACAGTCTCTCCTTTCTTGTGTAAGGTCATATATTCAATCGAGTTGAGGTGGTTCTGAGGCAATATCTGCCCAGATCCTTGTTTCTAGGGGTGGCGTTTATTTCTGGAGTGGGATCTGTCTCCCTTTAAGACTCACACCAGGCTAGTTCCTTCATGCATAGATAGCCGAATACAAATACAAACAACCCCTCCCAATACCCCACAAATATGCATCTACAACATCTTTTCTCTGCTGCCAGGGCTATCCTCATGTCCTGGGACGGTCTGATGGTCTTTATTAATCTCCTTCTTTCTTCCTCCTCTGTACATACCTCTCCAACTTGATACTTACTGCGATATAAAATGCCCCTAGTTAGCAAATGTTCTTTATTCCTCACTATCTTAATGACAGTAGAAGGGAATTAAATGGTCACCTGTCATGCATATAAGTGATAAAAATACCTTTCATGCATTCTGAGAAATTTAATAACATTCCTCCCAAATTTCTAAAAAGTATATTAGAAATAAAATTCTTCCCTAGCTTTATTAAAAAGTATTATTAATCAGAAGATTCTTGTTCTCTGATTTTGTTATTTTTTTTCCTAAGTAACCTTTTAAATTTCACTCTTACAATTCATAATTTTCCTGGGTGAGGGTTGTGAATTTTTTTTTAGATATCTTTTGCATTTAAAGAAATGTTACTTCTCTTAATGAAATATTACCAAAACAATCTTATATTATACAATATAGAGCTTCCTTTGCTTGGTATGGATCTTTGTGACAACTGAGTGAGAGAATAAAAATATTTTTCCAATTTGTAATATGTAAAAAGTTCTCGTTATTTAAAAGTAAAGCCTTGACTTAAATATATGAGAATAGTAAATTTTTACAGAATTTCCCAAGATGAAATTTTCTCAGATTTAGTTCGAGAAATAATTAAGGCAAATTTATAGATAGAAAAAAAATGTTTTCTGACTTCTGGTGCAGTAGCTCAAAAGGCAACTAAAGCTTAGAAGCTTAGGATGCAGTTTTCTTTGTACGGCTCTCATCATTTTTTTACTTCATGCAAAATTCACTTATTTATCACTAGCGGCCTCTAGTGTGTATTCAATTTTTTCCTGCTTGGCTGTACTTAGTTGGTTATTAGTAACTAGAGAGCAGTTCCATGTGTTAGGAACAAGAAAAACAACTACAGTTTCTGTCATCTTAGCATTTTATCAGCCAGTGAAAAGGACATTTTCGCATAATAGTGTGGCCTGATGATTCCTATTAGCAGCGATAGGGCTTTCCCAGGACCTTCCTCCATGTGGCAGCTACTCTCCAAAGCTGCCTTCTGATGTGGGAGGAGAGGGAGTCAGTGGTCCTGCATCACTCTCTGGTCTTCTAATGCGTTTAACAGGATGGAATCAAAGTAGGAGACACATGGCAAAGATCACCAAAATAAGACTTTAGTCAAATCATATGGCAAAATTCGGAACTAAACTTAGTTTAATTAAATTTACTTGCTCAATTTTAAATAAAACTGTATTCAAGTAATTTTTAAATGTAATCCTAATTACAAAGAGAAGTTAGTTTAAATGAACCAAATCTGTATCATTTACTGTTTATCTTTTTGAACTTTATATATTCCTTTTATTTTAAAAGGCAGGTTTTCCCCTATCCCTTCTAACCCTTGCCCCACTTATGGAAATAATATAAGTTCATTATAATGAATTTGGGGAACACAGGAAGATATAAAGAAACAAAATAAAAATAACCTGAAACCCCACTCCTGTAGATAACCACTGTTAATAATTTTATACATACACAATTTTTTCGGTTTTATATTTTTGCATGTTTTTTGGTTGCTGAGTGCATATATGTGTGCACATCTAGTAAAATAGGGATTTTTATGTCCATTACTTACATCATGCTTCTTTTCTTAACATAATATTATGAACACACTGCAATGTCGTTGTATGTAAATTTTGTTACATTTTTATGTGACAGCCATTCTCCATATATCAGAAATGTACATAGCTCATAATTTTTTATAAGTAGAACTTTGTTTTATAAAACTTATAAATTTATAAAATTTACTTATAAATCAAAGTTTTATACATCAAATAAAACTTTGTTATGTTTTATACAGAAAAATTAAATATGAGTTCTTTTGGCCCTTAGGGTAGTTTCATAGGAATTAAGATATAGGTCAAAAGTTATAAATTTTAAACAAATTTAAGTCCAGTTCAACAATTTGCTTTCTGGAATATTTGTGTTCGTCTTTAGTTTCATGAACCATATAAGATAATCTACTTATCCTTCCACTCTTGCCAGCCTTATTAACTTAATTGTTTATTCATGTATTGTGTAGGAAATTACATTCCATTGTTATTTTACATGTTTCAGATGATGCAGTCATTCCACATGACACATTACTGCAGACACTTGTGATGCAGCAGGGAACAAAATGCCTCCACTGACCTTCCACAGAGATGATAAGTAATATAAATAATTAAAATATAAAGTATATTACTAGTGAAAGGGAAGAAAATAAAGCAGGAGAAGGGGAAGCGTGTTCTGCAGTAGGTTGGTAGCAATTAAAGTGAGGGAAAGCCTCACCAAGGAAGAGATTTCTGAGTCAGACCTGGAGGAGGGAAGAAGTGTGCCATTTGTCTACTCGAAGGAAGAGCATTCCAGGCAGAGGGGATGTTTGTGCAGAGGCTCTGAGACATGAGAATGGTCTCAACCTTTGCTGTGTAACAAAGCACCCCGAAACTTAGTGGCTTTAAACAATGATTTGTATATTTTCTCACAAGTCTGAAGGTCAGCTAGGCAGATCTTCTGGGCTCATTCACGTGTCAGTCATGTGGGCGAGTAAAGGAAAACTGTTCCTACTTATAACTCTTCCGTCACCAAATGTGCAGGTTTTCTGCATCAGGCGATTCTCCAGTTCTCTGTGGAAACCAGCTGGGTGTCCTGCAGTTTAGTTCAGTCTGACACTATGCAAAGTAAACACGGACCCTGTGGATTAAGGACTCAGTCCCACAAGAGTGTCCTACACTTTAGATGCTAGTTGCAACTAGTGGGTCCCCAGGTTACTCATGCTTCTGTCTGAATTAGCTATAAATTGGGTATTCCCAGAATCCCCGCCATGTGTGTGATAATTTGCTATAATGTCTCATAGAACTCAGGGAAACACTTTACTTAGTTTCTAGTTTATTATAAAAAGGATGTTATAGAGGATACCAATGAACAGCCAGGCGAAGAGGTACATAGGGCTAGGTCTGAAAGGGTACCTAGTGCAGGAGCTTTTTTCCCCCATGGATTTGGGGTACACTGCCCTCCTGGCACACGGATGTGTTCATCAACCTGGGAACTCTCTGAATCCCATTGTTGGGGTTTTCTTATGGAGGCCCCATTATATAGGTATGGTTGATTAAATCATTTGTCACTGGTGATTAGCGCAATCTCTAGCCCACTTGCAACCCCCTGCGTGGGGGGTGTCTGTGTCAGGGGTGGGGCTGAGAGGCCAACACTCTAATCATGTCTTGGTATTTCTGGTGATCGGCCTCCAACTTGAAGCTGTCCTAAGGGACCCCAGCCACCAGTTGTCTCTTCAGCATGCAAAAAGACATCATTCTGGAGATTCCAGGGGTCTTGACAGTTCTTGTGTCAGGAACCCGGTCAAAGACCAGGTACATATTTCCTATTATATCACAGTATCATAGTTGGGTAGGCAGTTTTGATGATGATGTCAGCATGTACATGGGACTCTCTCATGTGTGTGGAGGTTGGATACGTATGAGCTGGGCACCAGACTCTTTCCTGTCATCCTCCATCCATCAGACTTGCCCAGGATTATCCTCACGACAACAGGGTAGATTCTCAGAGAGCAAAGGGAAGGCTGCAGCTCCACTTGAGGCCTCAGTTCTTGACTGCTATGCCATCATGTCTCTACTGCATTTTGTTGGCTAAAGCAAGTCATGAGGCTAATACAGATTCACATGGTAGAGTCATATTAGCACCTTGTGATGCAGGAATCTGGAAGGTCGCATTATAAAGAGTTATGGATTGGGAGGGGAAATAATGATACATAATTTTGCAAACAATCTACTACAAGTGGAAAGAATGAGGGGAAATTATTAGGAAGGAGAATGGTTAGAAAGGGAACTGAGGATTGATCTTGAAGGGTCTTTGTAGGTAACATTGCTGATATACTGTGAATGAGATGAGAAGCCATTGGAGGGTTTTGAGCAGAAGAGTGACATCAGCTGTCTCATCAGGGTTGTAGCATGGGAGATGGTAAGGAAGCCAAATTGAGAAGATATTTTGGAAGAAGAGCCTATAGTACTTGCTGACAAATCAGTTATGAGGTGCAGGAAGAAGAGTGAAGGATGACTCCAAGGATTTTGAACCGAACAACTAGAAAAAATTTATTTTTCATTAGGTGAGATTGAGGAGACCAAGAGGAGCGGTTTGGTGGGGGAAAGAGCAGAGATTCAGTGCGTGGAGCTTGAGTTATTTATACATCTGTTGTCAAGCAGTTTGTTGGATACAGAGTCATCATTATGTAGAGGGCATATAGGTCCGTGACACTTGGTAAGATAATCTAGTAAGTGCAGGCAGAAGACAAAAGAATTATGGATAATGAGCTGTGGGATACTCCAGTGTTAAAAATCTGAGAGAACTGGAATACCTAGCAAGGAGACAGAGCAGAAATACCAGTGAGTTAAGGGGAAAACCAGGAAACTGTGGTCATGGTCGTGAAGTAAAGAAAAAAGGAATAGAGAGTGATTGCTTGTATTACATGCTTCTGTTGATAAAGTAACATGGGATAATTGGCCATTAGAGTTAGTAATATGGAAGTCCTTGGAGATTGAAAATATTTTTATATATACATATATAATGATGCTAGATTATGTATATTTGAAAGTATTTAAATTCCTTTTTGTGTCATGTCTGTCATTTTATTTTTCCTATTTGATTTTGTTTCCATTTAAAAAGCTATTGGTGTGAACTCTATTTGAATGAAGATACTCCCCTTTTGTCTTTCTTTTTAAATGTTTTTCTAATATTCCTTTTACTTTTATTAATGATATTCATCATCTGATGATTTTATGATTTCAAGGTGACCTACACCAAACCCATTATCATCTGATTGCATTCTTTTGGATTCCTGTAATACAGAGATCTTTATTAAGGACTGTGGAGAACTATCTAGGCTCTAGTCTCTGTCTTTTAGGTCTGTGGCTCACACATCCGTATAAAATGTGTAGATGCAGCAAGATAAAAAGAGAAACTAGCAAGTATAGACAGTAAAATATTTACTTTAGCAGGAAAGTGTATATATTAAGAAATTCTTTTTTATTTTTCTGTCATTTTCTTAAGTAAGTTTTTAGTTCCTGCTGTGGGGGAAGCCATTGGGGAAAAGGCAGAATCAGGATTTAAAACACTATACCAGCAGAAGCTGTAGCTAGGCAGCTTATTACTCTTGGCGTTAGAAAACTTGGGAGGAGCAGACAACCTATTAGTGACCCTAATGGCATTTATCACTGGCTGTATTTATTGAATTCTGTGTATTATGTCTCAGCTGAATCACAGAGAGAAGCATAAAACAAATAAATTACACAAAGTAATTCACTATCAGTGAGCCAGCTTTTTGTATTTGTTAAGGTGAAGAATTGGCATTAACCTGTAAATATGCTTTGGGGCTCTTTCATGTTTGTAAATAAGAAAAAATGAAACAACTTCTCTGCACTATATTGGGCTTAGCACAATTCTTCTCAACATATGTAGCATTTTCTGGCACTATCTTGCCCTATCACCACCACTATGTCCTTCTAGGAAAATAACTCCATAGCTTACTTTCCATTCAGATACCTCTCTCATTCTTCTCCTCACCTCTTTTTGAAAAATAATTATGGCAAAGGACAGAAGGGGAAAGTGACCTAATGTTAAGAGTCAGTGGAATATTGAGTATAGTATGCAAAGCCCTGTTTTTGAGCTTAAGAGTGCCTGCAAAGTCACTTTCTCGTCCTTTAAAGATTGAAACATGACCAGCCACATGTAAATACAAGTGACTGAATGATAAATCAGCTGTGTCTTAGTCCATTTGAGCTGCTATAACAAAATATGATAAACTGTGTAGCTTACAAACAACAGAAATTTATTTCTGACAGTTCTGGAGCCTGGGAAGTCCAAGGTCAAGACACTGGCACATTCTGTGCCTGGTGAGGGATCGTTTCCTAGTTCATTAATGGTGCCTTCTCACTGTGTCCTCACGTGGCAGAAGGACAAGCAAGCTGCCTAGGGCCTCTTTTATAAGGGTACTAATCCCATTTATGAGGGCTCCATCCTCATGTCCAAGTCACCTCCCAAAGGCCCCACCTCTTAGTACTATCACTTTGGGGATTAGGTGTCAATACTATCACTTTGGGGATTAGGTGTCAACATAAGAATTGTGGAAGGGACACAAACATTCAGACCATAGCGAGCTGTGATCTAAGAAATGAAGATGTGGCCTTCCTGGTGTGCCACACTCCTCCTCCCTTTCCTCCCATTTCTTTTACAGACTCTTTTGTCTTCCCACTTTTCTTCTTTCCGTTGCATGAATATGGGTATTATTTTCTCTTTCACCCTCTTGCCATGGCCTCTCTTATTAAACTTTGCACGTGGTATTCATTATTATGCAGCCTTTCCTTCCTTTTCTCTCCCTCGCTAGCTCCCCCGAGCCTGGCTTTCCTCGTGTGCCCCTATAGCTTCTAGTGTTCTGTGCTTGACTGACAGTGTCAGTTCTGTGATGGCCCAGTTGTGTCTATACCTACTCTTAGACTTCAAACCTCTTGGGACTGTGATAACTATTATATTAGTAGTCTTGACATATATATTTAATAAGCTTTTGAGAAATTGAATTCAGTCTCCCATATATGGAGGAGTCACCAGTGTGTAGTTTTGGCTCTGACCTTTCCTCTGCTCTGTTTCTGCCTTTACAACTTATAGCTGAACTTGGACACTGAAATATTCTGTAATCTAAAACTCTAAGCTGTCTAAAATATAGTTCTTATTTTGTTTTAACCAGGGATATTATGATCTAATCAAATTTATAAGACTTTATTTTTTTAAAATTAAGATTATATACTGTTTATGGAAAATGTTGAGAAGGATGATTAGAAAGGTCAATTGATTCAGTTAATAAAATTCCTTAAATACTAGGCTACCTTATAGGAATACATGGTGGTGACTTGTTAGGAGAGTTTTACATTAAATCATTCCAGTTGCCATGTATTTAGATGGGCAGCTGTAGTCTGTAAGTAATGACGACCCACTCTCTTTATCTCTTACCTAGATGTTTGAACAAACCTCATTCCCTTCTAAAAAACTGATAATGGGTCTTTTAAGACCAACTTCTTGTAAGAATGATTGAAAGAGAATAAAGTAACTATAGTCTATGTGCTTAAGTGTAATTCATGTTATAAATTTTGTTTTCTGGACCCACATCATATAACACATGTGATGTAGCGGAAACATTCTTTTCACACAAACTCTTATTTAGGCTTTGACGTATTATTCACCTCAGAGAAAACATGCTAGGTTATATGAACTATATAAAAATTCATTTTAATGTATTGTTTATTCTGTCTGATGTATAACATATAATTCAATATGCACATAGTCTTTGTTCTCCATATTTGCAGTGTAAATATTCTATAAATTTTATTTCCTTGGTCCTCCCTTCTTAGTGATTTCATCTTTCTTTTACTCTTTCCAGAAAAAAGGAGAAAACTACTTTTCTTCCAAAACCCTTTTACCTTAGGTTTGCTGTTTAATTTATCTTTCTCTTCTTTGTATCTCATCGTTCCTTTGCTCCAACTAGGCAGGTTATTAATTAAATATGTAATCTGGTTCTCTAGAATGGAAATAATCTCATTCCCAGAAGCTGCTGGTCACTTGTGTATAATTGTCTGAGCACTGAAATCCTATCAAAGCCATAAAGGCAGACCCAATAGTTTCCTGATTGTAGAAAAAAGCTATCCTCTTATGTCATGAAAGTCACTAACAATATATTAATATTCTACCACCTGCATGTATAATATTCAACTACCAGCATTGGAGAGAAGCAATAAAGTTGTCTCTGATATAGCATACCATGCTTAGTATAATAGTGTGTTGTCAGATGTTACACTGAACATTAAATATTTTATTAAATATGTGATTATAAAATTGCTATTAAATATTAAAGAATAATCTTTATAACATTTTGAGTACGGATTCAAATTTGAAATTATAATGTAAGTCAATGAAAAGGTGACTTTTTAAAATGTATCTTTTTCAAAATTTGTGGTATGCCTGAACTATAAAATATTTCAAAACTAAATTAATTATATATTCATTAAATATGTATACTATGAATAAATATTAAATATAAGATATTAAATATATAATCTAGTGAGCAATTTAAACTAGTGCAAATAAGTAGGATAAAATATTAATATAACTAAGAATATTGAAATTCTTGCTTTCATGATCTATGATTTTAATTAATATAAACATTGTGTACGGTAAGTCTGCACTTAACATTGTGTATAGGTTCTAAAAACTGTGACTTTAGGCAACGTGACATATAAAGAAACCAGTTTTACCACAGGCTAACTGATTTCAACAAGAGTTAGTTGGCTACAGCATATTTCTGGTAACAAAAACATCACCAAACTTCTAAATAAAAACCAAAACTCTTCAAATATTAAACATTGAAATAAATGTGAGCTATTCTTCTCCATTCAGATCCTTTGCCCATTTAAGAAAGATCAATAAAAATCACATCTAGGCCTTTGGCTAAGATCAAGTGAAGAAAGATTGATGGAAACAGGTAAGATAATTATCTACTTGCTCTTCCAGTCCATAGTGGAGGGTGGCGGGCAGCTCGGGGGGCCAGGCGGGAGCCAGTGTAGACAGGACACCATCCCACTGCAGGGCACACTCAAATATACGCCCACCCTCGCTCAGACCGGGACCACGTAGACATGCCAGTTCACCAAATGTGCACATCTTTGGGATGTGGGAAGAAACGGAGTATTTGGAGAAAATCCACGCAGACATGTGGAGCACGTGCAGACTCCACCCAGGCACTGGCCCCTGCCTGGAATCGATTTTTTTTTCTCGTTAACATTATAAGGAAACAACGTTGAGTGAAAAGACATTATTGGAGGACTTTCTGTGTATAAATGGAGATTGTAAAGCCCCAACTAATTCTGTTAGTAGTCATATTCCATTCCCGGGCATACTAATTACAGTTGATTATTTTAAAGGAGGGAGAAAAGAAGGAAAATTATGTGTTATAGAACATACTTGGTATGATTTCAGTCCTATTAAATCTATTGAATCTTGTTTTATAGCCTAGAACAGGGGTTGGCAAATGACAGCTTGCAGGCCAGCTGCCTCTAAATAAAGTTATGCTGGAACACAGCCATGCCCATTGTTTTCTTATTTTCTGCAGCTGCTTTTATGCTACCGTGGCAGAGTTGGGTAGTTATGACAGAGACCTCATAGCCTACAGGGTCTAAAATATTGACTCTCTCTCTTTAAGAAGAAAAGAAAAAGAAAACCCTGCTGGTCCTGGCCTAGAATATGATCTACTTTGAGGAATGTTCTATGTACGGTTAAAACAGAATGTATATACCTGCTGGTGGGGGCTGGAATGTTCTATACATGTCAATTAGATGAAGCTGATAGTGTTTTTTAAAATTCTCACTGCTTTTTTTTTTTAACAGCTTTATTCAGATGTAATCATATTCCGAACAATTCACCCATTTAAAACGTGCAGGCCCAGTGGGTTTTGGTATGTTCACCAATAGGTACGACTGTCACCATTTTCAGTGGTGGTGACAATGTGGGACAACAGGAACTCTTACTCATTGCTGTCAATTTTGTAACGTTTTTATCACCTCGAAAAGAAGTGGTTACCATCCGCCTTCTCCCCCAGCCCACACAACTACTCGTCTCCTTTTTGTCTCTCTAGGTTTCCCTACTTTGGACTTACAAATGGATGGAATCATATGTTATATGGACTTCTGCAGTTGGTTTCTTTCACTTAGCATGATATTAATATTTTCCAAGTTCATCCACGTTGTAGCATGTATCAGTACTTTGTACCTTTTTATAGCCAAATAATATTCCCCTTTATGGCTATACCACATTTTGGTTGGTCTTTTATCCATTGATGGACATTTGGGTTGTTTCCACCTTGTGACTATTATGAGTAATGCTGCTATAAACAGGGTACAAGATTTTATACGCACATGTGTTTCGATTTCTCTCTAAGTCTGGTGTATACCTAGGAATGAAACCACTGGTCAAATGGTAACTCTGTGTTTAATCACTTCCTGCCAGCCCATTTTCTCCTCTATTGAGATCCTTATTTTTTAAGAGCAGTTTTAGGTTCACAGCAAAATTGAGAGGAAGATAAAAAGATAGCCAAGCTATCCCTTCCCCTACATATGCCTAATTTCCCCATTACCAACACCCTCTACCAGAGTGGTACATTTGTTACAATTGATGAACCTACATTGACACATCATTATCACTCAGAATTCATAGTTTACATTAGGGTTCCTTCTTGGCATTGTGCATTCTATGGTTTGAACAAATGTATAGTTACATGTATCCACCATTGTAGAATCATAGAGCAACTGCTGTCCTGAGCTGCTGTTTTCTGTTGTCTGAATACCATTATTTCACTTTTTTTTTTTTTTTTTTCTGATTTTCTAAGTGGTTATAGTGAGAGGTTAATTCTCATTGCATGGGTAGAAGTAGCAGCCTGTACATTTTAATTTCTTACTAGCCCACACAATTTACATTGTTCATGTTGATTGCTTAGTTACAGAATTGAATATTCATTTGTTTGTTTACGAACTAGAATGAAATATGCTTTCTGTAAGCCTCATGTGATTTTGTGACAGTGCCTCTCTTCCCTACTTCTCCATTTATTAAAACAAACCGTAAGCTTGGCCGCATGTGTAGAGCATGCCTGGGGATTGATTACCTACGGTGTGGAGTAACTTTGCATTGCCCTGGCAGGGCTGCTTGATTACCATGCAGCTCTGGTCGGGCACACAAGCAAAGCAGATTACAATTAAGGGCCAGGATTTTGGAAGAAGTGAAATTGCATCCTGTGAGGGAGATGTAGCAAGATTTCCCTGTGCTAGTGTGGGCATCTGTTGTTCAATGCAGAAGGGGAGGGAGGAGGAGGAAAAGGAAAAGAAGGAGAGAGGCAGGAGGAGGGACAGGGGCAGAGGGAGGAGACAGGACCTCTTGAATCTGTGACACCTGTGCAGGTGGATTCATGCCTCTCAGACTTGGCTGTCCACCATAAAATTAGGATGATAAAACTTAACCTTGTATAAGTGCTATAGAAATTAACTAAAATTATGTTAATTAAATATTAAATGTATGAATAAAATACAGAGATTGGCAGAGAGCAAATATACAAAATATTCAAAAACTGTCTCCTGGAAGGTTTCCTCTAGGGAAGTGATTGGTCCCCAACCTTTTTGGCACCAGGGACCAATTTCATGGAAGGTAATTTTTCCACGGACAGTGGGCCAGGGGAATGTGGAGCGATGGGGAGGGGCTCACTCGCCTCCTGCTGTGCAGCCTGGTTCCTGCCAGGCCAGGGACCAGCTCAGGGGTTGGGGACACAGCTCTAGGCTAAAAGCCATGAGTTCTTCCTTTTTGCAGCTTATGTTTCCCTCTTTATCTAAATCAACAGGTTTTTTGCAAAATTTTATTTTTTCCTTATCATCGCTCCCTCCTCACTCTGTTCCCCAATCATTATTTTAACTGTGTGATATGGAGATTCCGTCTGTATTTTTTTGTTGTTATGGTTGTTTTCTTTGGATGTTCATTAGTATATAAAGAAATCCTTACATAATTATTTTGGGAAACAAAATTATTTTCTACCTTGTGGTGCTGATTCCTGGGCTACTGAGTTTGAGAAGATGAGATCAAGCATCTTAAGAGATAAAACGTTGCCTCAATCAGATAACTTGACTAGAGTCATTTATAACAACCTCAGCGAGTACTATTTAATGTTCTTATAATCAGAGTCTAAGAGTTTTCAGTTAATTTTTAATTTTCCTTCACACTTTTGTTTGCTTTCACAGATGTCATTATTAATTTTCTTTTTAGTTATCAAATTAAGATATGCTTTATAAAATTTTGCAAAGAAAAATTCATCCCATCCCCTGAGATAATCAGTGTGAATACCTTGACTCATTCACTTCTGTAATTTCCTCCATGCTGATACAAAAATGTACAAATATATTTTTTGTTTTTATTTTATTATTTTCAAATAATACAGTCAAGATAATGAAGAGTACATACATTTTTCTAGAACTTGCCTTTTTTACTGAATAACATGTGGTGGACATTCCCTCTAGGACAGTAGACAAAGGTCAGTTCTAAAAGCTGCTTACTTTCCCTAACAGGGTACATTGTTTTATTCCACTCTCCCTGTATTGTTGACCATTCAACCTTTTCTTCCCTTATTATTTCCCCCGTTTGTTGTGCCGGTATCCTATGCACTGTAATTTACTTAATTTTTTAATAGGATAGATTCCCAGAGTGGGATTGCTTGTTTCCAGACTATATCCCATTCACCATTTCACTAGTCTATGTCTGTACCCATTTCTATTCAGCCTGATCAACACTCACTCTTAATTTTTGACAGTTCCTTAAGTAAAATATAGTATCCTACTATTGCATTAATATTTATTTCCTTTCCATTATTATATTTGCCATGTTTTCATATACTTCCCCTTGCATTTCTTTTCCTTTAAATATATTTATTTCAAAATATTAAGAGGGTACAAATGTTTTTGGTACATGGATCACTTTTGTAATGCTTGAGTCATGGCTATAAGTGTGCCCATAACCCAAATAGTGTTCATTGTACCGATTAGGTAGGTTTTCACTCTTCTTCTCCTCCCTCCTCCCCTGCTGCTTGATTTCCACTGAGTTTTACTTCTCTCTGTGCACATGTGTGCTCATTGGTTAGTTCCAATTTAATAGTGAGTACATGTGGTGTTTGTTTTTCCATTCTTTAGATACTTCACTTAGGATAAGGGTCTCCAGTTCCATCCAAATTGTTGCAAAAGGTATTAATTCATCCATTTTTATGGCTGATTAGTACTCCATGGTATACATATAGCACATGTTGTTAATCCCCTCATGAGTTGATGGGCATTTGGGTCGATTCCACATCTTTGTGATTGTGAGTTATGCTGCAATAAACATTCGAGTGAGGTGTCTTTTTGATAAAATGACTTCTTTTCCTTTGGGTAGATACCCAGTAGTGGGATTGCTGGATCAAGTGGTAGGTCTACTTTAAGTTCTTTGAGGAGTCCTCATACTGTTTTCCATAGAGGTTGTACTAATTTGCCTTCCCACCAACAGTGTATAAGCATCCCTTTCTCTGTGCATCCACACCAGCATCTATTGTTTTTGGACTTTTTAATGAAAGATGTTCTGACAGGGATAAGGTGATAGCTCATTATGGTTTAAATTTGCATTTTGCTAGTGATTAGTGATATTGAGCATTTTTTCATATGTTTATTGGCCATTTGTCTATCTTCTTTTGAAAAGCTTCTGTTCATGTTTTTGTCCACTTTTTTAATGGAGTTGTTTGCTCTTTTCTTGCTGATTTGCTTAATAAGTTCTTTGTAGATTCTGGATATAAGCCCTTTATGGGATGTATAGTTTGCAAATATTTTCTCCCATTCTGTAGATTGTCTATTTGCTCTGTTGATTATTCCTTTAGCTGTGGAGAAGCTTTTTAATTTAATCAAGTCCCATTTATTTTTGTTGTTGCTGTGATTGCCATAAATTCTTTGCCTAGGCCAATATCTAGAAGAGTTTTTCCTACATTTTCTTCTAGAATTTTTATGGTTCCATGCCTTACTTTTAAGTATTTTATCCATCTTGAATTATTTTTGTGAATGGTTAGAGATATGGATCCTGTTTCCATTCTTCTCCATGTGGCTATCCAGTTTTCCCAGCACCATTTATCGAATAGAGATTCTTTTCCCCAGTGTATATTATCTGCAGAGACCCTTTGCATTTCTTGTGTGGCTTTCCTTGTGTGAATACCCTTTGACACCTTCTCTATTGAATTTTGTTTTTCCTTTACCACTGTGGAGTGCTCTTCGTATGTTAGGGACAGCAGTTCTTCTGGATTTTATATTTTGCATATATAAGAGGGTTATATTTTGACTTTGTTTATTATTATATCTTTTTCCATAAACATGTTACATTTTTACAGTCTAATATCTATCAGCTTATTTATCATTATATGTTTTCTGTCTTTCCTAAGAATGTCTCTTACCCAAAGTTATACAAATATTTAAATATCTTTTTGACACCATTATTTAGAGACTTATCTATGAAAACAGTTGAATTATTTGTATTTATGAACACAGTCAAAATGTGGTAACAGTTTTGCTTATTGTATTTTGTGTTACCCTTGTTTCTCCCTCCCCTTAAGTGATGCAGTTTTGTAGAGAAATGTTAGAGCAAATCTTTAAATGACCGGTTCCTCCTTTCTTTAGTCTGAGTGCTTTTTTTTCTTGCGTCTGTGGTCCTGCTTTTCTTCAGCAATGTTCTCAAACATCCTTCTCCGAACATTCTTTTCATGAAAATCCCGTCCTTCCTTCAGATATCACCTGCTCAAATCCTTCTTCCCTTCTGCCTCAGGGACACTTTTATAAAATATACAGGTTGATTAACAGTGATTAATAAAATCAGGAGGAAATAGTGCATTTATGTAAAGAACTTTCTCTACAAAAAAAAAAAAAAAAAAACCAAAAAACCTTATTGTTCTGTTTCTTAAATGTGTATATGTGGGAGGCTATATACTTAAACCCATTAAAGTACAAAGGTTAGATTGGGCTTGAATTTTGGGTCCATCTCTTCTTATTAGCCTTATAATCTAGGGGAAGCCACTTAACTTCTCTAGTAATAACTTTTATTTTAACTGAATAGCTTCAATTGTGCTTACTGTGTGCCAGGAGTTTTTTGAGTGTTTTACACATACTAACTCTTAATTCTCACAGCCAATTTAAATTATCCTCATTTTACACAAGGAAAAATGAGGCTCAGAAAGCTTAAATGATTTGTACAAGCTAGGAAGTGGGGGGAGGGTCGTTCAAAATACTAAGTGCCTGATACATGTTTCTGTCCTCATTTTTCTTTTCCACTCCCCCTTTCCCCTTCCTCCCCTCTCTTGGCTTTTCTCTTTGTATGATTTTTCTGCCTTTTCTTACCTCCTCCTCCCCTTCCTTCACCCTTCTTCTCTTTTTTTCTTTCCCTTCTTCCTCTTCTCGCCCTTTCATCCTCTCTTCTCTCTCTCTCTTCCTCTCCCCCCTTCCTTCTCCTCCTCTACCTCTTCATTTTATTTATATCATTATCAGCATCTGTGTCCTTGGCACTTTGGGGAATACCAAGATCAATCAGAGAGAGATCTTGCTTCAAAGAATTTACTGTCTAGTAGAAGCTAAAAGACATATACAGAAATTGCTTAAAACAAAATAGAAAGTGTGAGAGGTTTAGTGCTACTGAAGTTTTAAGGGACTAATAGTGTCTTTCTCGGAGGCAAAAAAGGCTCAGTGGAGAGAGATTCTCCTTCAGGGTTATCAGGAAGGTCTTATCAAAGACAGCAGTTGCCCTCTACTGCTTCATGTTTAGGCATATTTTCTAAATTTAGCAGTCTCCCTTTCCATTATTACATGTGGTGGATCTTAAGCTCATTAATTGATCAGCCCTTTTTGGACTCTTATTTTGTTATGAGTAAGTGACAAATGTGGTAAGAATTGAAATAAAAATTAGAAAGGAGTCTGGGTGGACCATTTGTGGAAAGTTTGGGATACCTTTTAGTACCAACAAGTCAGTGCCCCTAGACTGAGGATAGCAAGAAGAGGTATATTGGTGTATCTAAGTCACAGTAGGCAGAAATGTGGTCAGTGGCTACACAAATCCATATGCTCATAGTCAGTTGCTATGTGTAATCAGTCCCCAAAGAGTTCTGAGAATGATCTGCTTGTGTAAACTGTCATTTATATCATAACATAGCTCTTCTACATCTGGGAAGTGTCATTCCCAACAAGTACCTCTTCAGAGTGCCCAGGTGCCATGGCAACAGGCGCCTCAGGAAAAGTGAGATGGGCTTTTAATTGCAGCGTCAAAAAGTACATTTCAGGAAGTTTCAAAAACTAGTATATCATATGAGGAAAAGTTATAATTATTTGAGTCATCTCAGCATGAAGACGAGGTGTATTTTTGGCCTAGGTCTTAGAAATGAGCATCCTGGTTTAATGTGAAAGCATGTATGTTACATTGGAGAAAATTGCATTAAAAGTTAACCGACATAAGGTATCTTTTACCTATATGATTTTGTTTTCCTGTTAATATTTTATATGACAATATAAGTGAGTTTACATGATTGCTTTTTTTCGTTATTCACAGTGTAAGTTAAAAGGAGATCTAATTCTCTTTAAGGTGATCTGTCCTAAGGGGCAGATGTTCAGTTGCCTGTGTGTATCAGCTTATATTTTTCATTTTTATTTATTGCCAAAATCAATATGCTATTTGGAAACTGCCAAATTGGTTCTAGATATCTGAGGGACTAAAATCTGGAGAGTAATAAAGTCAGTCTTAGTAGGAGGTTGCTTGAACCAGACAGCACAGACCCAGAGTCCTAATTTTACGTGGTCGCCTTACACGGTGAAATAGATTGGATACGGGCCATGCAGACAAAATTCACTTGGTGTCTTGGATCTCAAGATCTCAGTTCCTCAGAAAGGATAATGGGGTTATTGGAAAGATAATTTCTTTTATCCTTTCCAATCCTAATATTCTGTGATCCATATGAATATTAATTTGCATTTGTTTGAATGGTGGTGGGTGGAAGCATTTTAAAGAAACTTTAAAAACATTAATAAATGAATTTATTATATATAACAAGAAAAAAATAAAGAGCAAGAACTAATGGTCTGTTTTTGGTCCTAATAGTGATAAAGTATAAGGTAGTTAACCTAAATATGTATAAATTGAAATAGAGAGTAATAGATGTGGTATGCAGGGAAATTTTGAGGAAGAAAGTTTATAGAAAGATGTGAAAGCCAGGCAAGGTGATTTTATAATGTAGGTACTTCCATTTACTTTCCAATTCTACCTTATTCTGAAATAGGCTTTGCTTTTTTGCACATAGTTGATGTTCAATGAATATTTGTGAAATGGATTGGTTAATGAAAAAATGACTGGGCCTGGCTCATCCAAGCTAAGCAATTTATGTGGTACAGATCTTTGTGGTAGAGCTACATCTCTTATCATTTAGTCCTAGGAAGACGTATAGCTCAAAGAAGTTGGCCCAACACGGATAAATTAGATTGGATTTGACCTAACAGATATTTCCGATTAAGAACCTTAAAAAAAATGTTCAAAAAAAAAGGACAAGGTTAATATTGTTTTTTTTTCATATTCATCTCTGTTAATTTTATCCTGAAGGAACACACAATGTGTTCTGAGTCCGATTTCCTACGACATCGGTCTCCTTTGCTCTACTTTTTTACCCCTTGGCCCATGTGATGAGAGCTAGATCAGCAGTTCTCTGCTGGTAGTTGCACACCCATAAGTGAAGGACAAAGCAACGTGATTTTATTTGTTTGTTGTTTGTTTTTTCTCTGCTTATTAAGTGGCAGATGGCAGCTGTGTTCTCCCCCTCCTGAAAGGGCCTCTTTGGAAATTTTACGAACCTGAATCCTAACCCCCGCAGGATATTAGTAAAATCTTTCAGGAGCCAGATAGTCTCCTGTGTCTTGGATATATTTTTTTAAGTGTTTCTTGGATTTTATGACCTAGAATTGTCTCCATGTTCTGGGGCTTGTTCATCTTTTTTGACCAGGGAGATAACATTGCAGTCTTCCTTTAACTAGAAACCTAGTTCGTTAGGTAACAATTTGGACCTTTTTGGAAGACATAATATAAATTTTGGTATCTTTTGAGTCATACCAGTGAACTAGATAAATGATTACATTTCTCATTCTCATGGTATGTGAAGGGTAGAATATTTCCACAAGAAGTGAAAGTGAACATTCCCTTCTTTATATCACACACATTTCTGAAATTCAGGAGGTTAGAGGTTTTTGCAGGAATCCTGAGAAATCCAGAGATGTTTCATTTCTCCACATGTGTTTTAAGTGGGAAGAGATTGTACCAGGTTATGTAAATATTTTACATAAAAATAATAAATATGGCTTACATGGATGAAGTAAGATAGGCTTTTGAAAATGAGTTGTGAAAAAAATATGGCAGGGAAGAAGAAAAGTAAGGTAATTGTAATATTGTTGCAAACAACCACATTTGGGAATCCCTCCCTGTATTTAGTAACTGTGACTCTTTCAGTTTTTCAAACCTATCTAAAAGACTCCTGTTTCTGGAAATATGTCAATAGGATGTTTGGAAAGTGTCTTTGAACTGACTCATGCTCGGCAGAGGATACCAATCCTCAGGATCACTTGTTCTGTTCAAATCTGTTGACAACTGGGAACTTGTGTTGAGGGCACAATAATGTAAAGACTGTGTGTGTGTGCAGAAGGTAATATGCAAAGATGATGAGTGTTTATGTTAGGGTCTTTGAATTGGGAGTTTTTTTGAACTGATAATCTTCTTAAATTTTTATCTATTTGTTTCAAAAGATAAGGATTGACTGGCGTTGTGACTGAGTTAATGAATTAGTTGGGTATGTGTTTGCCTCAGTCGTATTCTGTTGAAATCAAGAGAGCATGAAGTGACATCCTCCATACTTTAAAAATAGTCTCTGTGTTTCTTTTTTGTTTTGATTATGTTAGTTTTCTCGCTGTCCTTATAATGACAGTTTTAAACTTTCACAAATAAATAGACCGAACTAGTCGACTTACTTGGAACTGTTTCTTTCAGCTTTTTGCCTGAATTCATCAGTGGAGACTTTGATTCTATTAGGCCTGAAGTCAGAGAGTACTACACTATTAAGGTAAACCATATATTAAGATATTTTATCTTAATATAAATTATATTTATAAATTTATAAGTTAAATTTATAAATTATAATTTATAATTATAAAATATATATATAATAACCATGTATTAAGATCTTTTTCATATGATTGCTTTTCCTATGTTGGTTCTGATTTCCTTCATGTATAGGTAGGGATTGTGAAACTTATCGCTTGATTACTTTTTAAAGTTTTTATAAATTATAGCGGTTGGAATACACATTCAAAACAGTAATTTACAAAATTAAAAATGGGAACACAGTCTTACAGAAATTTTTATCATCAGATAAGCATTAATCAATCTTCTAAGCATATATATTTTAAATTAGGTTATTGTTTATATATTCCCATTTAATAATATACTATTGTTGCCCACATCTTCATTAGTTATTGTATATTTTTCACAGATCATTTTGATTTTATTTAATGAATGTACCTTATTTCACTTAACAAGTTCCCAATTGATGTACACTTAAGTTGTGCTTTTCTTTCTCTATTAAAAATAACTTTGTAAATGAATTGTTTTTGTAAATGAATTTTTATAAAAATGCATAATTGTGTGTTCCTAGAATTTTAGAATCAAAGATTTTTTTCTTTAACATTTAGTTTTCTTAAAATTATCATTACTCTGTTCTGAATAAAACTATTTATAACAACTTGAGATAAATATTTAATAATGGTCTACATCTTTTTAAGGTGCTCCTTTTGTCTTTATTGTTGGGCAAATCTTCCAGAGATCCTTGTCACTTAAGAACATATAAATGATCTAATTTGGAATGATATAATTCACATGGAAGTGTATTAAAGTAATTAATAATTCAAAGTTTCACTGGTTTTTGAAGACAATGCAGAGTTTTGGAAATAAAAATTATGGCATTAGTAATTCTTCCAGCCACAACACAGCAACTGGCATTAGCAAATTACACATATTACGTTATTAAGTATGAAATGTCTGATTTCCATAAGTACTGTTTGACGGTTAATATCTTTGACATTTCTTGATTTATTTTTATTGTGAAGGTACATCCTCATTCTTTCAAATGCGTGGTTTGGCTTGTGATTATCTTTCAAAAATTTTTAGAGCAATTTTTGTGAAACCATGGATAAGTCAAAAATTCGTGTTATTTTCAAATATGAGTTCTGTCATAGAACCAGTGCAGTGCAGACAGCTGGAAATATCAGCAACGTATTTGGGAAGGATGTGGCTAATGAACGCACAGTACATCAATGGTTTGAGAAGGTCCATTCTGGTGATTTTAACCTTGAAAATGAGCCACGTGGGCTACCTGAAACCAAGGTGGATAATGATGAGCTAAAAGCTGTAGTGGAAGTGAATCCATCTCAACCTATGCATGAGTTAGCAGCAAAGTTCAACGTTACTATTCCAACAATATTGGACCATTGGAAACAAATGGGCAAGGTAAAGAAGCTGGATAGATGGGTTCCGTATGGATTAAACAAGCATCAGGAGATAATTCATCTCGAAGCTTGCCTTTCTTTGCTGTCGCAACATAAAGGCAAGCCATTTCTACACTGTATTGTTATGTGTGATGAAAAATAGATTCTTTTTGACAATTGCAAGCATACAGCACAATGGTTGGATAAAGATGAAGTGCCAAAACATAGTCCAAAACTGAATATGCATCGGAAAAAGCTAATGGCTTCTGTTTGGTGGTCCAGTGTTGATATTAACCACTACACATGA
Source organism: Lemur catta (assembly GCF_020740605.2). Taxonomy (NCBI): domain Eukaryota; kingdom Metazoa; phylum Chordata; class Mammalia; order Primates; family Lemuridae; genus Lemur; species Lemur catta. The sequence goes on from NC_059138.1 coordinate 9,322,630, forward strand.
AACCTGGTCAGTCAATTCAGCAGTCAATACTGCAACCAATTGGATGAAATGATGAGGATGCTTGTGATTAAGCAGCCGAGATTGCTCGGTAGAGAAAGGCCAATCCTCTTGCTCGATCACATGTTGCATACACAATGCTGCTCAAACTACCAAGGCTGGATTCGGAAACTCTGTCATCCACGTATTCACCAGACCTTGCACCAACTGACTAGGACTTTGGACCATTTCGTGCAAGGAAAAAATATTCAATTCTCAACAAGCTCTGGAAAATGCCTTTCATGATTTCATCGCGCCTTACTCTCTAGGCTTCTTTGCTGATGACCGACCTAAGCAAGCTAACATTAGGATGGCAAAAGTATATTATTGATAGTTTAGGCGCATACTTTGATTAATTGTACTTCTTGTTTAAGATATAATAAACTAAACTTTTAATTCAAAATTGGACATTTCATATTTAATGACATATATATACATATATATTTTTTAAGAGACAGATTGAAATCAAAAAACTTTAAATTCTTTTTGAGGCTTGGTGACAGATGAGATAAATGCAAAAAGAAGAGAGGAAGCCTTTCTTAGGAAGGAGGATTGGAAGGAAGGATAAAAGAAGGAAAAATAAAGAAAAGAAAAAGGAGAAAGAAAGGAAAACATGATTCTAGGTGGTACAGCAGAGGTACAGAGGTGTTTTAACAAAGTATAGGCTATTGTGATATGGAAATTCTGTGGCTGGCAGTGGATGCAAGTCTGTGCACATTCCATCTGCCCACCAGCTGATCAGACTTTCCCTCAGCAAATGAAGACTATTCCCAAGTCAGTGTTTGATATTCATGCTCAATTACTTTAACATTGGCATGTTCCTATTCATTCCCCACAGTCTCACTTCTCATTAACTCCATACCTCAACCTCATTGGGATGGAAAGCCTCAGCCTTGCTTACAGTGCAGAGTTTTACAAATGCACAGATATTAATCATATTTTCTGGAGCAGAAGGAACAGCGGGAGAGACAGGGACAAGTAGACTCAAAAACAAGTTGAAGATCTAGCCAGGTGTGACTCACCTCCCCCGTCTTTAATGCTGCTGGCTTGCCAAAACTGGAAGTGCCGGTCTGATCATTCCTGTCTGGGATGAGGAATAGGGGAAGCCAGCTTTTTTATTTCTCAGTGCTGTGAAATGGGGGTCAAGGATAAAGGAAAAATTTGAGTTAATACTCCTTGATGAACTTCTCTTAAATTTCCTGCTTCACTTTTTTTTAACCTTAAAAACCAAATTATATTTGTTAAGGTTTAGCTTTTAAAGTAAGATTTAGCTGAACCTTCCAATTCCTGAATTGAGTAGTTCTAAGTTGGTATAGTACAATCTAGTTTTCTTCATGTGTCAGTGAACATTGAACTCATTGCCTTTGAACTTCTAGGGTATGTTCCTAGAGGACGCAGATGATGTCTTTTATATAGTTAATATGCCCTGTAGAGCACATGGTGAGTGTTTGGCTGTAGCTTTAATAATGATGATAATTACAAAAAGTTAATGCAACATTACACACAATTCATATGAGCCATTATCTCCAACTTAAACAGTCTTTAAGCTGCTCTTTCACAAATGAAAGGAGGTAATCTCCACTTTCAAATATACCCCTACCCCACCTGCTCTGAGTTTTCAATGATGCTGAAACTGGAGCTCTAGTGAAAAATGTAAAATAAAGAAGAAATTTAAAATGCTAAACATTGTTAAAATCCTAAAGTGGACTGTACAGGCAACATTTAACATACCAAGTGTTGAACTTGGCAAATGGTGTGCAGTTCTTAATTTACTCTGTAGAGATCTTCCGTTCTAGATATCTGTAACATCTTTGTGCTTCCTCTTTTGCCTATTTGTCTTAGTTCTTCCCTGCCTGGTTCACTACTATTAATTCCGAATGAAGAAGGTCTCATTAATTTTCCCCTTGATATTTTATTTTTTTCCCCATTTTTCTGGGTCAGTCAATGCTTTTTTGATTCAAGGCTAAAATAACCTATTTCAATCTTCTCAATTATTCCATCTATAATGCCCACCTGCATTTCAGTTTTCTGAGCACTTTGTAAAAGAAACTACGCTATCTCATGTAATTCCTGATATTCTTTCATATTGTATAGTCTGTGGGGTCTTCGCTGGATAGAGGAAAGGGAGTGTTAAAGCATGCTTCCTTAATATTTAGGAGATTAAGGAACTAGTTACAGTATTTAGCTAATGCCTTAAAAAGTTACAGAATAGCAATGGTTTTCCATAAACATAGATGTATAGGATAGGAGATTAAAAGTATGTTACAAATATAGTAATAAAAGTATAAAATACAGTCATCGCTCCATATCCGTGGGTTCCACATTCATGGATTCAGCCAGTTGTGGATGTGGAACCTGTGGCTATGGAGGGCAGACTGAGGGAATTGAGTATCCGTGGACTTTGGTATCTTCTGGGGTCCTGGAACCAATGCCTCGTGGATATGGAGAACTCACTGTAATTTAAAATGTAATAAAAAAAAATAAGCAATATTCTTTAACCCAATTTTCTGAGGAGGAAACTGAGGCCCAGAAAGCTTCAGTGACTTGAACAAAATGGTAGACCTAGTCAGAGACAGCTCTAGGATCAGTGTCCATGTTTTCTACGAAAAGAATATTGTTAAAACTGGGACTCAGTTGCTGCCACTGTGGCTCAACCGGTAACATCTTTGGCCTATTTGGTAAGTCGTTTGTTCCTTGTGCTGGATATTTAGCATCCCTGGGAATGAATGTCAGCATCACCGTCAATGTGATACCTAAACACTCTACCTCACATCTCCAACATGTCTCCCAACCCTTTGATTCGGGGGCACCAAGGGTAAATAAAGGCGCAGTAGTTAGACCAGCCCAAGAATGACCAAAACCAAAGAAACTGATAAATTTTTAAATTACCTAAAAGCTATTTATAGGATATGGAATTGAGCCAAGGTAGAACAAACACTGTGAAGAATCAGGATGATTTGGTAATAGGAAATTAGCAAGGACATAGGCAAGCTTTAAATATGTCTTCCTTTATACTACTAGTGAGTATTTTGGCATTCCAGAAAGTGTTGTGAGCAACACAAAGCAATGTTCTAGACAGTATGGTGAAAATGACCCTAGTCCTAAATTAGGAATAGGACTCAAGGTCTAAGTTCTGATTTTATCTTCTCTGTTAATCCTTCTGAGTTCTAGAAGAACATAATATAGTATCAAAACAGTGGTCAAGAATACTGGATCATGGTGCCCAAAGACCCTTTGTAACTGCAGTTACAGAGGCAAGACTTGATTGAGGAGATGCAATGAACCCCTCTGTAAATGGTGAGTGAGACTAGCAGAAGGGGTAAGTTGAGGCTGAACTACCAATTTTCTATTACAGACAGAGTGAGATTATTCTAGGCCACCAGGCAGTTCCAGCACTCTAAACTGGAGCAGTGGAGGTAGAGATCCAGGTCGATTCTTGTCTCCTTGTCTTTCCTCATATCTTTCTCAGATTTGGGAAAGATAAGACTTTTTAAAGCAAATCACATGAATTATTGGAGACTATCTTTTATTAAACCAATATTTCTTAATGATATATTCCCATTGCCATTGAACACTGATGTGGCCATACCCAAATTTTTGAAGACTGCTCTTAACGGCAAGGATAGTATATCTAAACTTTTTAAACCAATGCTCCCTTTTACAAATATAAAATACTATAAATGTTACATACAGTGGCAGAAAGTTGCTCATCATTTTACATTTCATTGTTACCTGTATAAATGTTTCGGTTATATTTTAGGAAACTGAGGATTTGGGCTTAAATATAAATTGCTCAGTCAAAATAATTGGAAATTGGCATCTGGTTGGCATTTGATTAGAATGTGTGATTTTTCATAAATGGACTACTGAAAATGCTTGTATTTTAATTCCAGTTTAAAATGAGGACACTGATTCTCAAATAGTGGGGATAGGGAGGATAAGGAATTGGGAAGGGTGTATAGGTAAGTCTGGGTGTCAAATAACTAATAATCTTGGCTATTAGTGGGTAGTTTTTGATTTTTATAAGTAATTAAAGTTATTATTTTCTTGAAATAACTGTACAAATTATATTTGAGTTACCAGTTTACATATGTGAAAGTCTTACCACCACATGTGAGATTAAGTCATGTTTTATAGTCTGACTTCGTCATACGCTTACAGTAATGATTAAATAAGGCTATACATGTAGAATGCTCTAGAAATATTAAAGCATTATTTTAATATAAGCTAGCAGTATTTTGTTTTACTTTCCAAAATTGTTTGCTTAAGAGCTTTTTAATGTTTGTTGTTTCTCAGTAATATTGCTTTGTAAAAATATTTACAATGAGTTCATTTTCGTAAGTGCATAATTTGTGAGTGTAGATGTAATTCATAATCAAAATTGCTTAGAATATCCTTTTGAATCTGAGAAAGCCTCAGGTTCGATTCTATTTACATTTCACAGAATCTCCACATTTAAAAACATCTGCCCTGACCTACCTAATGGCATGAATCTTGTAATTTTCTACTCTGAGCTGTGTCTCTTTTCCAGTTCTTCCCCACCACGTGCCAACGACTTTTAGATATGGTGAATTTAATTAATTTAGTGAAAGTGACAAACTGGGCTGTTAGAAATTGTGAAAAATTAGCAAGTTTGGCTATTAGGCCAAACAGAGGAGACTATACAAAATATAAAGTGCAACTCCATTTATTGGTATATCTCTTTAAAAAATAAAAGCATAATGGAACAAAGCCTGGAGTACAGTAAAGTTTTAGGCTTAAGCATGAAGTCTAATTAACATATGCTGAGATATAAAGGCTTTGTTAAGGGAATTATAGACAGACAGTTTCCATTGACAACTGAGTGACAGGTTCTTCACTTCATATTCTTAACACTGGCTGTCTCACCCTTATTAGCATCTCACCAAGGAAATGAGACTGCCGGGGGAACATTATGTGCAGCTGTTTCTTGAATATACCTTAATTCTTATCTTGCCTCAATCATAGTCCTTTCAAATTGACTTTATTGCCATCTAAATTTTTTGAAGCCTGTTTTCTTTGAATTTGATTAACATACTTAGGGCATTTAGAAAAGGAGAGCCTTTGCCCTCTACAGTTAAGAACTCCCAGTGAGCACACAGGACCTCCAGGGGCCTGCCTGCCTCTGCTCACTCATGTTATCCTCCGGCCTGTTTTCCCTGGGCCTCTGTGACCATCTGTCTCTCCCCGATCATCTGGCTCATGGGAGCCCTACTCGTCAATCCTCCCCCTCACAGTTCCATAGGAGGTTGGGTATTCTGTCCTTTGTGCGTTCTCGAAGAGCTTGCAGTATACAGTTGTATCATAATTTTCCTACTTATCCCTGCTAACATGTGATCTTCTAGAACCTGAAGTCTGTGGTCATTTGTCCTGGCGTCCCTAGTCATTAGCAGGTTCTCACTGATGTTTCCCTGAAGCAGGTATCTAATCCTCCTTTTTTAGAACTGGAGCGGCAAAGCACAGGTCCTGCACCATACTTCATATAAAAAAAAATTTCTGTGATCACGTGAGTTTGTGAGGTTTGACATTCTATAATACATGCCCCTTTTGGAATTCCACATAATATTATCCACATATCATTTTAAGTAAGTTGCCAAAACTCTAATTTTATCTCAGTATTTTTCAAATGTATTGACCCCAGAACACCTACCCTTTACCCATCAACACTTATTTACTATACTGGTTTCCAATTAGGGAAATACATTTGGATGCTTAAACTTGTTTAACTATTTCAGAAACTTTTCAAAAAATCCAAATGGGCTTTCTCTGCTGTTAAAAAAAATAATCAACACATCCTTGAAAATAATAAAAGGGGATTTTTAGGGCAGTGAAAATATACTGTATGATGTTATAATGCTGGACTCATGTCATTATACATTTGTCCAAACCCACAGAGTGGACAACACCAAGAGTGAACCCTGATGTAAACTATGAACTCTGAGTGATAACTGGTTCATCCATTGTAACCAATGTACCAGTCTGGGGCCAGATGTTGATAATGGGGGTGGGGGGTTGCGCATGTGTGGGGGCAGGGGGGTATATGGGAAATCTCTGTACCTTCTTTTCAATTTCGCTGTGAACCTAAAACTGCTCTAAAAAAGTAAAGTCCTTAAAAAAATTAAAATGTTTTCCAGTCAATAAACTAATTATGACAACCTAAAAAAATAACAACAGCCACATTTTTTATGCTTAAAATACGCCAGATACTTTCATATGTGCTTTCATTTATAAATTCACTTAATTTTTGTGACAAACTTTAGTGGGTTATAACTATTATTATCTACATTTTATAGACAAAGAAGTAAAAAGAGATTGAGTGACTTGTCCAAGGTTACGTAGCTAGGAAATAAGGGTTGACTGAAGTGGGATCCAAACAGGCAGTCTGCTGCCATAATTCATGCTGTTTTGTAAACACTATGTCATAATCTTTTAGTTTAATGAAAGGAGTTTCCTCAAAATGAAGTGAACATCAGTTTGTCATGCTGAAGAAATTCTGTGGTCTCCTTTTCGCTGCAAGTATTTAACTTTTCTTTTCTATTTCTACTTAGCTCTAGGTAATTGAGCAACAATACCCACCAAGGCTACCTTCAGTTCTCCAACTCCAAGCCTACCACATCCTTGCCTTTCTGAGAGACTTGCTAGAGAGCTGTGGTGGGGACCCATTCTTTCCTTGGCATATTGATAGTGGTTGTGAAGAATGGTAGTTAGACCAAGAGCAGATTTCTGAGTCTGGATCCTTATGGAAACATTATAAAATTGAAGCTTATTCAGGCATCCTCACTCAGGAAGACTTTCTCTACCTCTATGTTTTAGGGGTCCCCGGGACCACCCCAGCTTTGGTGCTTCACAGGGAAGACTCAGAGGATTCAACATACAGTTGTATCCATGGCCATGATTTATTATAAGATACAAAGCAAGGTCAGCAAAGGGAAAACGTGCATGAAACACAGTCTGGAGAAAACCAGTCACAGGTCCATGAGTCCTCTTCCAGTGGATCACACAGGATGTGCTTCCTCAGATTGTGAAAGCAAGTGCAAGGTGTTGTCACCAGGAAGTTCATTTGAGATGTAGTGCCCAAAATTTTTCTGGCAACTGGTTACGTAGACACCCACACCTTTTCCATAGCGCGTACCAAAAATCCAGACTTCCAGAAGAAAAGAAAGCAGGATTATCAGAAACCACGTTGTACAAGGAGCCTAGGCACAGTGAGCCACTCTTATTATCAGTTAGGGAAAGTTTTATATCAGCGTAGGGAACTCAAGTTCCCAGATGTCAGCCAGGGGCCAGCCTTGCAAGCAGGTCTTTTAAAGTACAGCGGTCCCAAGCCTGCTGTGTTGTTTTTTTCTTCACCTTTTTCCACCCAGAATTCTGGCTCTGCTGTTTGGAAGGAAGCCATCATTGAGAACCCTATGCTTTTCTGAAAAGGTATTTGGCTTTCTTTAACAGAAAGGGTGACTTTCTCATTTGAAACCCTGTAGCTTTCATTCATTGCCATGTTGAAAGGAAAGGTTATTTTACAACGTAGAGGGCAGTGAAGATTATGCTAGATTAGAATGTCTCTTTATGTTTGGGATGGAATGGAGAATGGTTACAAGGTTAAATTGTGTTTCTTCTTTTCCTTTATACAACATCTAGAAAACCAGAAAGACTACTAGATTATATTAGGAAACCTGTTACTTAAGAGTTTTCGAGCTTAATCATGTGACATTCTTGCTGAAGAACTCGTTACTTGTAGGCTGTTATTTGATGATTTAAAAAGCAGTCTTTTTAGCTTGAAAAGTAGAAATGTTTGTAGAAGGCTAGTAAATAAAATTGAGGGAACAGTCTACCACAGTGTGCTTTATACAATAAAGAAGAAAGTGGGAATTGGTTATTTTGTGATTGTATCTCTGCAGATAAAAAGATGATTTTCATACGTGTATCAAGGAACATAGATCATTTAGATTCCAACTGACTTCATGTAGCTATTTCCCTTCTTAGCAAGTTTGAGAACAAGTTTGAGCTAATTTTAGGTCTGTAGCTTGGATTATACAGAGTGTCTGTCATTTTGCTCTATGCCTGCTGTGCCCAGGCTCTGGCTGGCAGTTTCTAATTACAGAGTTCTGGTCAATTCAATTTAATGAATGATTATGGAATCTCATTATTAAAAATTGAATATATTCATTTTTTCAATATTTTAAATATTGAATACATTCAATTTTTACAAGACTCTTGAAACTATCCTTCCCAACATACTTATTTTATTTTTTTTAATACTTTTATTTTTTGTTAGAGATGAGGCCTTGCTCTGTCACCCAGGCAGGACTGCAGTGGTGTGATCATAGCTCACTGCAACCTTGAATCTCTGGGCTCAAGCAATACTCCTGCCTCAGCTTCCCAAGTAGCTAGGACTACAGGTGTAGAACACCACATCCTGATAGTTTTAAAAATTTTTTGTAGGGATGGGGTCTTGTTTTGTTGCCCAGGGTGGTGTGGAACTCCTGGTCTCGGTCTCCCAAAGTGCTAGGATTACAGACGTGAGCCACCATGCCCCAGCCTTTCCCAAAATAATTTTTAAGTGTGTGTGTTGCCTACCAACAAGAACGGCATGTAGCAGTTAAAAATTTAAAACTCAGCAAAACTCTTATCGTTGTTTATTTATTAAAGAAAATCCATATCAATGTTCTAATATGAAGGGATAGGAAATTATATTTTATGTTTTCAGAGCCAATTTTAAAGATGATTTTTGACATCTTCTTACCTCCTTTTCTTTATCCTATTGATGGACAACTCTTTCCCCCTCCAAGAATTGTCCATCTCTTTCGTACTGTATTTTAGCCACTCAGTCCTCAGTTGGATGGGCCACTGCCAGTCCCATCCCTGCTGTGCACTCCGTAATTAGCTTAACCATCTCTTTCCTTCCTCTCTGGTGGAAGTCATCTTTCCATTAATAAAGCTGGTTTCTGTTTGCTATTAAGAAATAAGTAAATCAATTGAATTAATTCACAGTAAGAAAAAATTCGTGACAGATTGTGTTTACTATGGTTACTTATACTTTAAAAGAAGAAACTCATCACCCTTATATACCACTAATAGGAATATACATTTTTACAACTTTCCTAGAAAGCACTCTGGCAACATATATCAAGGAAACTGAAAATGTTCGTATGATTGTCCCAGTAATTTCATTTCCAGAAATTCAATTCTAAGAAAATAACCAGAAGTAAACATTTATGCACAGAGATGTTGATCAGAATGGTAGCTTTAATAGCAAAAGAAAACATGAACTATGCCATAAATATAATGATAATATAATGAGTTGGGGAAGAAGAAAAAAGGGAGCGATGGATAGCTAGGTGTTCATTGCCCATTTTCAGATGGCTGTGCAAGCCATGAGGATGGCTGAGCCTTTGGCCACCATAGAAGTAGCACGGCCAGGCAGAGTCACCATGTCTGCACAACAGCTAAAGGATGTTCAAGTATTTATAACCAGAGAAAAATAAGTAAATGAAGGTTCAGGATAAATTATAAAGACATTTTTCTGCTTAATCATGCTAAAATACCAAAAGCTTAATTAAGCAGGGTTGAGTACGAAATATGATAGATTGAGATCACATACAGTGTCCTTACCAACTGTGCGAAAAAGTTATTTAATCTCTCAAAACTTCAACCTGGACTGGGCGCAGTAGCTCACGCCTGTAATCTTAGCACTCTGGGAGGCTAAGGAGGGAGGATCACTTGAGCTCAGGAGTTCAAGACTAGCCTGAGCAAGATTAAGACCCCATCTGTACTAAAAATACAAAACTTAGCCAGTTGTCATGGCATGTACCTGTAGTGCCATCTATTCAGGAGGCTGAGGCAGAAGGATCACTTGAGCCCAGGAGTTTGAGGTTGCTGTGAGTTATGATTAGGCCATTGCACTCTAGCTGGGGTGACAGAGCAAAACACTGTCCCAAAAACGAACAAACAAAAACAACAAAACTTCAACCTGCATATTTTAAAATGTGACAATTACGTTTACCTTGCAAAGTTATTCTGGGGATTCAAGAACGTAATTCATATAAAGTGATGGATATTTCATATAATTCAAAGTGTATTCAAATGTTAGTTCTCATTAATATTAATTTATTGAGGAAGACAGTTAATAGATCACAATTTTAAGATTAAATACTTTTACGATTATCAGATTCCTGAGAGAATTAGGCTATATTTTGTTGGGAAAATCTTAGTTTATTGAATATTGGATTTTATTAGAATATATACACATTGCATTTAATCATACTAAGTAAGAAGCTATATGCAAGTCATTGGAAATAAATTTTTAAAAGCAGTATGCATGGTACCTAGGACAAAATAGCACTTATGAATTCTTAACCTTATAAACTCAGTCCATAAAGTTACAGTAGATGTCTCAAAGAACCATAAAATCTTTGCAGGATAATTTGCACAGTATTTTTTGTCTTGATAAATGAATGAGCACTAAATGACTTGATCTAAAATAAATAAGCTAATAGCAAACTTGGGAATGTTTTCATCAGACTTAACTCCTCACTTCTTGTTTTATGAGGGCAAGTCTCTCTCTGGATATAGTACATGAAATAACAATTAATATGTTATAACAATTTTTTTCAAGGGATCTGTTTTCTTTCCCGTTAAAGAGTTTCAGAGAGTCAGCATAGTAAAACTTGATTGGTGTTATATGTGTAAAATGTAAAAACTCATTAACCTATATTAGTGAAATTATTGGCAAACAGTAAATTAAGTAATCGAAAATGACAGTCTAATGGCTTTGCCATTGGTCTTTGGAAATTAGGTTGATTATTAATACTCATTGCCTTGTAATAATTTCTTTTAGTTGTCAGTAAATTAAAAAATAGTTCTGTAATCACAAACAGAAAGTTCTCTGGAGAATATGAACACTATTTTGCTCACGCTAGTAAACTTTGATGTGAGGTAGTCTGCCTGTGGCATCTGATGTTTCTAGATATTTTTCCCAGGCTCTGAGGTGAGTATTTGATATGTGTTCATCACTGTGCATTATCTCATATAATCTCAACAATTTTGGTTTGCATATGAGTTCCATTACAGATGGAACTATTTGGTTCAGAGAGATTTTTAATAATCAGAACCCTTTTCCTCATATTAAATTCCTTGCGCATATGTAGGATTTAGTTGTATAATCACAACAACTAACTGTAGGCCTAGAGCAGAGGTCGGTTGCTAAACTACAGCCCACAGGCCACATCTAGCCCAATGTCTGTTTTTATACTGCTGGTGAGCTGAGAATGGTTTTTACATTTTTAAATTGTTGAAAAAAATCTAAAGAAGAAAAATATTTTATTACACATGAAAATTATATGAAAGATTTCAGTTTTATTGGAACACAACCATTCCTATTCATTTATTTCTGATCTGTGAACACTTTCATGCTACAAAGGTAGAGTTGAGTAGTTTGGACAGAGGCCCTGTGGCCTGCAGAGCCTAAAATAATTATCATCTGGTCCTTAACAGGAAATGTTTGCAGATCCCTAGTCTGGGGGGATAATTTATGTCATGTGCTATGCCTTTGTAAGTGACTTTATTCATTATCGAATGCTTACTACTTGCTCCGCACTGCACTGGATTCTTGTACTAGGGATATAGTAGGGAAGAAAGGAGCACAATGGGTAACTTCATGGAGCTTACAGCTAACATTTTAATTAATATTTTAATAGTTACAAGGTAGATTGAATGAATTTATATAGTAATAAAATTGATTATTTTAATAAATATTTTAATACTGATAAGGTAGACTCTAATACTCATGACAGATACAAATGTAAATAATTTATGTATCAATAAAATTGGTTCATCTGATAAGATTACTTGGTTAAACTAAGTATTTACCGTAAACCTTACTGTTCGAACCTTTTTCTTTTTTAAAAAATGTAAACCACACTGAACATAAACCTTTTAGATGATTTGTGATTTTATTGTGATTAGAATCATTTATTACAAGCATACATTTTTTGTTTGCTATAGCTATAGATGTTGGCAGTATCGAAAATTGAGTGGAACTGTTATCATTCCAGGGCATGTTCTGAAAACTATTTATTAGTCATTTCTTGCTAAGTTCCTAATAGCAGTTTGTTTCCTTGTCATTTGTCTTTCTTAGGAAATAAATGAAAACTCCTTCAAAAATATTCTGAATTTTTTATATAGTACTTTATACCATTCCATTTGTTAACCTCAATGTGCATATATATTTCAGTTTCCCTTTTTGAATGTTAGTTTTGTTAATGTATTTTAAACCTTACCTAATTGCATATGAAGCACTAACATTTGTAACTATTTTAAGAATCTGCATTAATTATGCCCATAAAGACAAGAGTTATTTAATTTCCTCAAGGTAGGAAGTGTACATAATACTGAAAACACCATCAGTGTTGCTTTTCTGTTACACTCATTTTCTCATTTATGTGAGTTTATAGTTTAGAGAAATATACCATTATTCCCATGAGGAGAGACAGGGTTTGAATTCATCCATCATTTGTCCATCAAACTTCTGTTTCCTTCTTGATATGTGCTCATACTATCCTGGTGACTGAGAATGCAGAAGTCAATTTCCCTAAGCTCAAGGAACATTGTTTTCTCTTCCTGCCTGAACTTTCTATTTTCCCAAAGTAGTAGATGAGAATTTGCCAGATAAGAATTTTTGCCAGTGTATGTATATGTTTGATTTGTGCCAGTTTGATGAATTTGCTCTATGAGTAGCACCCTGTAAAGTACTACTGCTATTTCCTTTAAGTCAGTTTGCTTCTTCCTTTTCTTCAAACCTGGTGAATTATTATATTGACAATAAGGATTGAATTACCTTATTTGTAACTTTCTGCATCTTTCTTCACCTTTAATATTTGCTTTCAAATTTTTCTTTCTTAGACCTTGGGACACCCATCATTTTAATATAAACTCATATTTCCTTTATTATGAATTATTTCAATTTGTTATTATTGAACTTGTTACTCAGTTTGTTATTACATCTTTTCAATTCAGTTTGTTATTATTACATGTTTTCTATTATGATCTAATTCTCAACATTGCAACTTTTTGTTCTTTGGTTACTCCTATACTGAGAAGAAGCTAATGTAATCAATGATTTCCTGAGCATACAGCTCTCATTGCAGTGTATTGTAGCTGATGTGGTACCTTTTGCTGCTCTAGTGAACCAAGTCACCATTTTTTAATTTCACCTTTTTGAAAAAATGATAACCTGCTTTCTTCTCTATGTATTGAATAACCAAGTATAATGAGAGATCTCATCTTTACACTGAATGTATTATTTTTTAAAACTTTTTGGCTGGCCTCTGGTTTTAGATTTGGGTCATGCGAAAGTTTAAGTAAAATGCACATGTGGAAGAAAATTCTCTTCTTTATATTACCAGGTTATTATTAAATCCTGTCTCTTCTGTAATACATATATATGTGCATGTATGTGTGTATATAAAACATGCAAATTTGGTCCCTAGTTCATTTAATTTACTGTTCTTTCTGCCTAATATTCAATTATGCCCTAGGACCTTTTGGGTAATACGAGGGATAAAACACTGAGGTGTTAATCCTCTATGTTTTATGGTAAAATTGCATATGTCATTATGAACTCCCATCTGTGTTCAAATGGCTGAACACAATTATTATGACAGCACTTGATTAGCAAAAATTCATTATCTAAACTGATAATGAATGTTTTGCTAATACCAGGCCACCATATTATGTCTTTGGGGACCATTGCCTTCCCTTTCTGTATCTGTACGCTCTATTCCATGTGTGCCTTCCCCTGGCCTCCCAATGCACATATTCTTTAAATTCTTGGATCTCAAATTCCTAGATACTGACCTGTGCATGACAGCCACAAACCTAAATATTAACCCACCTAGTAGTAATTTTCATGTCTAAATACACATAAAACATTGAAATGAAGGAAGAAGTCATTCGCTAGATATCCCATGCTTTAAGCCATACCATATAAATGAATATTTTCTACATTTGTGGGAAGCCTGGTAGTAAGGATTTTTTATATTGCAAGCAAGCAATAGAAAACAGTTGGCTTCAGCAACACAAAACAAAAGGTTATTTGTTTCCTATAACTGAAAAGGATACAGGTGAATTCTGCTTTGATGAAGCTTGATTGGGCTACTGAAATAGTCTCCAGGTACCCGGTTTCTTCTGTTTCTTTCTCTTTCATCCCCAGTGTCAGTTTCTTCCTCAGATGCCACATTGTGGATCTCTGGCAGCTCTAGGCTGTGCTCTTGTGTTGTAGCATGGCCGCCGTCTCAGCACATCTTTCTGTTGAAAAGCACAAGTCTCTTCGTGCACGTATACCAGCAATTCTTGTGCTCTCCATGAAAAATGGGGACTACAGTACTTGCTTTGGTGAAATGTTCATCTTAAATACTTGAAGAAAGTGGAAGAAATAAAAAGGCCACTGTCTTCATGTTACATGACAAATTATCTTTTTCAGGTTTCCCTTTCAGCTCAGCCTATATGTTTTGAGTATAAGGTTTTAGCATTGATGTAAGAATGGCTGGCAGTTGGGTGTATTTACTGGGTGAGGTGGGGTGCTGTTGAATTCCAGTAGTCTCACTTTAACATAAAAAGGAACGAAAAGTACCAATCAAGGGCTATGACAGGAAGTCAAATGTGACCTATTTGAGTTTAGACTCAATAGTGCTAATTGTTAGCATTAGTCTATTACAAGAAAGTTAAATTAAACAGCTTGTTTAACTTTAGAATTGGGAAATGTCTTCTATTGATTGATTTAGCCTATCAAGATGTTGAGATACGGGTCTGGCTGAAGAGCATAAACCATATCTTTGCAGCCTGATCAAAATTTAAGATCATCAGTATGATCACATAATTTTAGGACAGAACAAAACGTTCCTTTTATCTTCTTCCATAGCATTTTCTGACCAAGGTACAGGATGTAGAACATGTACTGCTATTTAAACATGAAGCATGAGATGTCTGCACTGTAGCAAATATTCATTTATTTATTCATTCAGCAGATATTTGCTGAGTGCTTACTGGGTGCTGTTGGAAAGGCTCAGGATAAAACAGAGAGAAAATCTGAGAATTACCCCTGCCTCTGTAGGATGTACATCCTGGCGTGGAGGGACAATAAATAATACATGATATGTCAGAAGGTGATATGTCCCGTGGAGAAAACAAAAACTGTTGAATGGGGTAAGGGCTGTCTGGAGAGCCAGGATCTGGCCTGCTAGGGCGAGGGAGACTGCATGAAGTCACAGTACTAGATAGGGTGGTCAGGGTGTGCCTCGTTAAGGAGGTGAAATTTTAACAAAGGTCTGATGAAGGAAGGAAGTGGTGAAGAGCTTTTAGACATACATCTTAAGTCCAGCAACAACTTTTTGGCACGAATGGTGTCCTCTCCATATTTCACAAACGGACCATAAGAGCCTGGGCCAGTGTAAATGAGAGAGAGTTAGAAGTTTTCTGGTTAATTTAGGTTTTGTAAACAATAACATTGTAGAGAATAATTAAGAAATAATTCCTTGATGTGTATTATTGATTAAAAAAAAAGAGCTAAATCTTCCATTCAGTTTATATTGGCAATATATGGCATGTTTAAGAGTGTTCCTGGCAGTTTGAGGGCTCTGGAACTTCCAGGAGGGGAAAGCATATTTCAGGGTGGAATAAGTCGTTTTGGCTTTGTATTTGCATAGCAGGCACACAGAGCATGTTCATGGCAACATACACTTAACGTGCTTTTCCCTTGTGCCTTGGTGGTGATGGAGGTGACGGTGTTCAGGGAGACTAGAGGTGGGGAAGCCCCAGCTACACGTTGGTATTGTTCTTTCTTTGAGAAATGATTCCATTAGTCAGCAACTGATACAGTCTCCCCATGCCCCCCATTCCCAAGTAGTATTTGTCTTTGCTTTAATTTTTGTATTTTTCTTCATTTAGTTATTAGCTCATTAATTCAACAGATATTAGATAATTAATATTTGACCGGGCGCGGTGGCTCACACCTGTAATCCTAGCACTCTAGGAGGCTGAGTTGGGAGGATCACTTGAGGTCAGGAGTTCAAGACCAACCTGAACAAGAATGAGACTCTCTCTCTACTAAAAATAGAAAAAAATAGCCAGGCATGGTGGCGGCCCCTGTAGTCCCAGCTACTCAGGAGACTGAGGCAGGAGGATCTCCTGAGCCCAGGGGTTTGAGGTTGCAGTGAGCTATGATGATGCCACTGCACTCTAGCCAGGGTGACAGAGGAAGACTCTGTCTCAGAAATAAATAAATAAATAAATAAATAAATAAATAAATAAATCCCTTAGTGATTATTATCATTGCGATTATAATGCTTTATATTTATTTTAATACCTCGTATCTCACAGTATCTATATGTATATATACACATATATGTAAAATTTTATGTGAATGATCTTTTAGCATAGAGCCTTTGTGAAATATTTATAATTATTACTGCTATTTTTCTAAGTTGTTATTTCTCTTGAGTTCCAGTGCATCTCAAACAATAGCTTTCATAGCGTGATCTTCCTGTTTTCTGAATCTTTTTTACTTATAGGAAACCATGTAAGAAAATAGTTTCTTTACATGCTTGTGTATGTGATTATTTCTCACGTACTAGTTTTGAGAATGAATACTTTGTTGATACTAGAAACAGTGTGATTCAAATTTTTTAAAAATGCAGGGAATATTATGGTTGTATTTGTTAAGTTTCCTGTCATTTGGACGTAAATCATCTTGAGGAATTATTTTCTTATTGCAGAATTCATACTGTTAATTATGAGTGCTTTATGGCATTTCCTTAATAAAGCATCTTGATTTTTCAGAATGCTTTTTAGATATATGTTCATTTTGTCTGGTTTTGGTTGAGGATGTGCCTTGTTACATACTGATACTCAGATACTTCACATTGGAGAGGCTGCTAGAGTTCTAGTAAAGGGCTCTGTTCCCCCCCCACCCCGGTCAGTGTTGTACTGCAATGAGGCCACAGCTGGGGAACACATGCTTGTCACCTCTGTGAGTGACTTCTGAGGCTGACACGGGTAGTTTATATGTTACTTGGTATACATTTGGATCCTACTAGATTATTTAACAATCAGCATCAGTGGAATTGATATAAGAAAAAAAATGGAAGTGAGTATTCTTATTTAAAAGAAACATAAGATCTTTTCTGTGTGATCTCAAGAGGGTACAATTAAGGCCAGTTACAAGACAATAAAGGGAGATTACTTAAACTATAGAAATGTTCAGATATGCAGTGGGTTAGATGTAAATTTGTATCAGCTTAGGGGGAGTGATAGAGAAGGGACTCCACTTGACCATCTACCCAATGTGTAATGTATGCTTACTGTGTATTAATCATTGTTCCAGGCACTGGGGACACGAAAATGGATTAACACTGCCCCCACCCCTTAGTAATAAGTGCTAGGTGATTTAAAAAATAGTATGAAATATTAAGATGTACAAAAGCATAAAAATTAATAAAACAAATACTTATTTAACCACCATCCAAATTAAGAAGTGTTCCCTATAAAATTCAACATTGCTGTGGCCTTTTCTCTTGGTTAAATCTGAAAATTTTTATTCTCTGACATTTCTTATATTTTAACAAAAGCATAAATAAATCTTATGGAGAGGTAATTAGTATGCTTTTACATTTTATATATGTGCAGTCATACTGCCTGTATGATTCTGTAACTCGTGAACATGTGATACATGCATGCTTCTATAATATGTTTTTCTTGTTCACTCATTTTTGCTGTCATACGGTGTTCCAGTGTTTATAAACATGCCACAATTTTTGTTAATGGGAGGTATGTGAAATGTATGTCAGTGTGAATTTTATTTGTGTTTCTCTGATTACTAATGAAAAATCAACATCTTTTCATATTCAGTGGCTTTTTCAGGTTTTCCCTTCTTTCACTTGCCAATAAAATATTTTGCCCATTTTTCCATTAGTTATTCTTTATAGATTCTTAGAACTTATTTACGTACTCTGGATAGTAATCTTTTTTTAGTTATATATGTAGAAAATATCCGCTTTCATTTTGTAGCTTTTTTACTTTATTCTTGTTTATTGATGAATAAAAGTTCTTAATTTAAAGTAGTTGAATGTATCAATCCTTTCCCATCAGATTTATGATTTTTTTGCCTCTTGTTTAAAAAATTACCTACTTCAATCATTTTCTACTGTTTTCTTGTAAATGTTTTTAGACTTTGCTATTAAGTTTTCAAATATGCAAATGTATATTTCCATTTCTATCTTCTCAATTCCGTTCAGATTTTTATTCAACAGCTATATATTGAGCACTTACTATGTGCCAGTCAATGTTCTAGTTCCTAGGAGACAGCTGGGAATCACACAAGCAAATATCTTTACCTCTGTGGTGCTAATACTCTATTGTTTCATTTTGCCAATACTCTGCTGGATTAATTACTTTAACTTAAGTCTAAATATCCAGAAAGGCAAGTTCAACCACCATGTTCTTCTACAGAGCTGCCTTTGTTTTTCTTGTTCCTTTAATCTTTCATATAAATTTTATAATTCTTTTTTCAAATTCCATGAAAAATATTGTGAAGATGACTTTTATTATCTTTCCAACCCTATGAGTCTTTGATACTCTTTCCATGTATATATGAAAAATTATATTTTAATAGCTAATTATCATTAATAATATAGGCCCTTTAGTGATTTTTTTTCTTGAAAGCTAATTATATATGTATAAAATATATATGAATAAAAATATGAATAAATGCCAAATACTTTCTCCAAGATATTTTTCAAAGGGTCTTTCACCTTCTGGTCTAGTGACAAGCTGTTCTTCTTTGGAGTCTACTAACTAAACAGACCCCAGGATCAATTGGGGACCACCTGATTAGTAATGGAGGCATACTTTGTCCTCAAGTGCAGAGCTTTCTGATAAAGCTCTATTTTAGAGTATGTAGCTTAGCATCAGCGTCTGAATGGAATTACAAATGCTCACAATACCTCCACTACCCACCAAAAGGAAAGGAACAACTTAGGGGTAAATAGAAGACTGACTTTTTTCCAAGCACTTATTGCATAGTAGAGAGAAGTACTTCTAGGAATTTCTTAGTATGAGAAGTGGAAGAAAAGGAGCCTACCTCCATCTGTATGTCTTTCTCACAAGCACACAGATCTATTTGTATTTTAGAGGTTTAGTATTTATGTTATTCTGTTTTCTACTGGGCTGACTTGTTAGTATTTGGTAAAGTCCTGCTTCTTCACAACATAGTTTTTTAATAAGGCAATAGACACACAGTAGGCCCCTGAAAAGTAGTTGATTTGGCCTTTGGCAATTGATTTCTAATTAAATTTGTAGATTGATTTTTCTGTTTTGACTTATGAGATGAGAGATCCTTGATAAAGGAGACTATAGCCAATTCAACACACTGGAACAGGATTTTTAAAGTGGTTCTAACTTATCCAGTTCTTTGTACTTTTTCCTTTATGTGTATATGTTTTAGAAGGGATGAGGCTGACATTGTGGTTCCTCATCTTCAAAAGATTTTTTTGAAGAACAAAATCAGAATAACGTGATTTTGACACAGACTGAAATTTGTGACATCAATCCAAGTCTTTTTTCTGATTCTATTATAAAGCAATGTTGATAAAATATAATATTAAAAATAATAGAACAGCTTGAAAAAAGTGGTATATTCATAAAGGAAAGTTATTAGAATCTATTTAAATATCTGTTTGTATAACGACAAAAACTACAGTGAAAAATGTGTAGTATGAGAATGGAGCCACCTGCTGGCTCATAAAATAATACTTTGTATCCTAAAAAAATACGTTTCATGCAATTGAGAAAAATCAAAGATAACAGTAGCTGAAACAAATTTTCACACAAACATTGACACTTTACGACAGTTTTAAACCATTTTGCAGTTTATGCTTTGGGATGGTTTCCATATATTTTGAGGTAAAATATATGCATTTCTACTAGGAAACTAATATTACAAACTATTTATTGGGAAGTCATATGCTTTCCTTACTTGGCCAAATGTCATGTTTTAATATCTTCTAGGTCCTTTGATAATGAATGTGAGGGTTTTATTTCTTTTATTTTTTTTAAGGAAAACATCAAATCAGTGAAATTTTTGACAGCACTCTAGTGCTTCTGATCTAGGAAATTGAGCTTTATTCTATATAACAAATAATTATAAATATTATTATATAGTACATGAGCATTGTTTGATACTTTATAGCATTTCCACATCTTTCCTTGTCTGTAGGATTTTGGTAGTTTCTCACCTTTAGCTTTCTGTTCCTCCTCTCTGAGATCTTAATATGTTATCATCAGACCCAGGAAAACATCCTTAATTGGCCAAAGGCCTGTTAGTGCACTCCAGTTAATATTTTGTTTTGCAGATCTCCTGTTTAGAGTGTTGAAAGCTGACTTGTGAGAACTGTTGGAGCTGTTTGCACTTTTAGTGAATTTGATCTCAATCTGTGATGAGATTAGCATCACTTAAACTTGTGAGAATTCTAAGAAGCTGTGGATGGCTGTTAAACACCTCAACTAGAGTTTGTAGAAGTTCTTGGTTTAGATAGTGTGAATTTTTCAGTACTTGTAATCCCTCTCCATGCCCTAACCTTGGCTGTTCTGTGTATTTTAAGTGAGGTAAAGTAAGACGTCCCAGCCTTGCTAACGTTTCAAGTCAGTTTTCTTTTGTAGTATCCTTCTTGTGGGACTAACTGGGGATGTCATACTACATTTTTCTACCAGATATCTGAGAATTTGTTCCATTTTATGGGAGTAAAGAAATACACTTCTAGTCACGACTTTGCTGCTAATTACTACCTAGCTCTCCAGTACTCAGCAGGTCAGCTTTTATCTCTTGTTTTTATTATTCTACAAAATGTTGCAGTGGTACTAGATAAATTATTTCTTGTGTTTTGTTTAACTGTCATTTTCCCTGTGGCTTTATGTTGATTCTGTGAAGATAACTGTGAAGGTGGATAATGATCTATTAATCATCTATCGTGTTGTTTGTATTTCCCTTTTAAATTTTATTTTACTTCCATTTGTGTGAGTGATATTTCTCGTCAGCATTTAAAAGAGGAAGATAATTTTCCATTGTCACATATGCTATATTTAGCAAGAAGATGCTGCACTGTTTTACCCCTTTGACAGTATATATTTTTACAACTGCATTTGTAAAACTCAATTTTCTTCCTCAAGAATATTACTTAAAGTTTATTGAACACCTACTATGTAGCAGAATAGTGCCAGGCACTAGAAACAGTAATGAATGAAATGGATGTAATTCCTGCCCTCAGGGAACTTTCTATATGATGATTTTTGGTTTGGTGACAGTGTAATCTCTTCAGCCCTGATACCATCCCTGTATGCTCTGGCATATGCTTATATCTTCTTTTTTAGGAGTGTTAGCCTGAGATGAGGCACTTCTTTATGTCCTTGCTTGGTGATTATAGTAAATTTCAATGTTCTTTTAGGGTCAAGAAAGTATATGTCGACTATCTTGTGAAGATGACATATACATCTTTTAGAGCATAATATATTTCTGAATGATGAGGAATTAATTTTTTCATTGGTCCCTATATTGTAGGACAGTCATAAATGAATGAAGCATAGGTTGAGCTTGACACATTTAAAGAGACCTTGAAGTAAAAGAAGAACCTTTAAATCTACTGAGAATGGTTCTTAGAATAATTTAAGAGACAGTATGGGTGTTTTGTATCCTTGAAAGTTCTTTGAATGGCAACTTTATATACTAGATTATATTTAACTTTCCCTTACTCAGCTGTTTATCAGAGTCCAAGAATTGTTTTATTCCTGAATTAAGAAGTCGGCGGTCCCATCGTGCTCAGTTTTACATACCTTTGCCTCTGTATGACATTGGAGGAAAACGTGTCATTTCAAAAATATGGTTTCTTTAGCCATCCAAGTTTACTAGTGCCAACAAGCTGGCACTTTTGTGGCTTTATAAATATATTTCAGTGTTTTTCACTAGGTGAGGTATCTGTTGCAGAGAATACAAAGAACTTATAAATTCAGTTCATTATGTCCAAAAGATAATCCAAGAGACATATTTCCACAGCCACAGCTCTTCAGGCTGCTTTTTGCAAGGCGGGAAAAGGGCGCCATAAGGAATTTTATAGTACAGCTAACTTAATTTGACTTAAAATGTAAAATTTTTATCATTCATTTAATATTAATATTAGTTTCTCCATTCGTGTAAGTAAGCTTATGAGTTCTGCTTAAAGAACTTCAGAGTTTCTTAGAAAGTTTTATTTTAGGTAATTGCACTGAGAATACATTAATAACTTACTATACATATATCAAAGTCCTCCTGTTAAGCTTGAATATCATCATATCAGTGTTTTTTAAAAGACCACTATTGTAGGATGATCTGTACTTTTCTAGGATAAAATTATTGTCATAATCAGCCCATTATTGTAGCACTCTAACACCATTCCTTGAAAGACCCTGTGATGTGACATTAAAAAGGTAATGATAGTGAATCTAACGATTAGGGGAATGATACAGGCAGAAAAGAATGTGTCTGTTGATACCTTATTGTTACTTCTATAGCTCTTGATCTTGTTCATAATTCTGAAATTATTACTTATTCTTACTTTTCTTTTACTTCAAAACATAGGGATCTGAGCTTATTTCAACTCCTGATCAAGACCACACTGACTTTACCAAGTGCCTTAAAATGCTCCAAAAGAAGATAGAGGAAAAAGACCTAAAGGTAACATACACACTTATTTGGTGGTTAAGGGTCTTACTACCAAGGATGTGAAAGATCCTGTTACCATTTTTATTAATCTGCAGTGGATATTTACTTCTGTGCTGTTGTGGGGTTTTTTTATTTCTGTCAGGTTTTTTCCTGTATTTCAAATAAATCTGTCCTTAGCATTAGTGTGTACACATAAATCTGAGGTCACAGATGTAAACATCTCACAGTGACAAGGTCATAAGATAGGTTCACTGGACCGTGTGTAAAGCAATTAAAACTGGAAACTCATTCTTGGCCTAAAGTGACTACTCTTCATTGCTAGTTGATTGTTGCCGTGCAGAACTATATGTGTTTTTGTAATATGTCTATTTAAATATTGTGTGGGCAAAACAGACAAACAAATACGGCCTCAGTTTGGCCTATGGGCCATTATTGCAAACTCATATAAACAAACAAAATATCAACTTTATTTTCTTTTTAAGCCAGAGAAGATTCTATTGTTTTGCATTTGCATACTCTTTAAGGTATTCACTAATGATTTTTACCTAGCATCCAAATGTATTTAACCACATTAATTAGTTAATACACAAGTTTATATTTCACTATATTTTTGATACCTATTGAAATGGTATGCAAAGTTTTATAAGTCCGCTTAATGAAGATCTACAAAATTAAACCTGAAGCACTGAATGACAATTGACCTTTCTTTTTTTCTGGCAGGGACAATAAGTTTTATGTTGAAATGCATGATCAACTATGTATTTTTAAACCAAGAAAACTAGGGAAATAACTTGGTATATTAGAAGGGCTTTGGTAGCACAAGTAACAGAAAATATATTTCAACCTGCCCTCAAAAACCCCATGAGATAAGGCAGTCTTGAGACAAAGCTCAGTCTGAACTCATCCTGTTTCTTTGATTTATTTTGGTTCTGCTGCGTAGGCTTTGTCTTTGGACTGGTTTCCCTGATTGTCTTCAACTGCCACCTACAGAAACTTCCTACCATCATCAGACTAATTCTAAGATCTCTCCATAAAACCACTCTTGGTTTTGGCAAAGGAGGATGAGAGAATCCTGAATGTCGTAGGCTGGATCGGGCAGTGGGCTCAATCCACATGACTCATATATTCAAACCATATGGCTAATACATGTTTGGCAGGGTGGGACAGATGTCAGAGAGTGAACTCTAATAAAAATTTGCTCCCTAGCAAAAGTTTATCAAAGATCTACTGTAGCATGTATTTCCTAAGTTGAGGTAGTAAATCCTTTTTTTCCCTTTGAAGAAAAACCTTGTTAACTGTCCTAATTGGCAAGTAGCTCAGTCTGCAAACTCAGCAAAAGTAATTGAGCGAACATTTCTCATCTCTGTTGTAGTTTTGCTGAACTACATCAAATGTATTGTGCTATTT
Source organism: Lemur catta (assembly GCF_020740605.2). Classification (NCBI taxonomy): domain Eukaryota; kingdom Metazoa; phylum Chordata; class Mammalia; order Primates; family Lemuridae; genus Lemur; species Lemur catta. Next base: position 9,346,829 of record NC_059138.1, read on the forward strand.
CCAGCAGGAAATTGCTGTAATTAAATATTTCTTTAATGGAAATAAAAAACAGCCAGTTGAGAGTTATCTGCTTCATCCAGATATGGCTGATTTTGAATTTCTTAGAAAAAAATTATAAATCTTCACAGCTGTGTTTCGACTTTCCCAGCACCTCTATTGAAATTATTAAAAGCTGAGAATGCAGTTATCTGAGTCTCATTTGTTGTGTCTAACTGATAGTATCTGTAATACAGTATTCAGTGATTGAGCCTTAAAACAAATGATCGTATCTCAAACTCAACAAGACTCATATCCAGAGAGAGCCTCAGACTAGACGAAGAGGGAGTGAGCTGCAAAACAAAGTGTTGGCTAATCCAGTGGAGGGTAATGAAGCAAGAGTGCCTCTTAGAGGACCCCAGCATTGGGCAAAAAGAGCAACAACCTTGCACTCTCACCTGTGCTTATCTACCTCAAAGGGATGTGGTAAGCTTCAATTGATAATTTTTATGAAATTCTAGAAAGTAACATCTTACACACATTCATATATATACACACACATTCAGGTGTACATAAATGTGCCTACATACAGCACTCCTTGCTTTTTAGTGTGTAACCAGCATTGTTCTCTTTGTTGAGTGCCTAAGTAACTACTTACACATTCAGGTTTTGGAACAAATGCTGTGCAAGCTGAGTATCAGAGAAGGAAGCAAGAAGAAAATGATTTCTGGGCGTCAGCCTGTGCTAGCAGGGATGTTTCCTAGAATCATTTTGGAGGAGCCTTCAAAAGAGGAATTCACATCTCTGTTTCTCTTTCTTCTTAGAGACCAGCAATCTTTTTTATAGTGCTGTGCAACAAGAGAAAATAGATAAACCCAGCACTTTGAAGTGACTCAGGAGATGTTAGTACGGATATAAAAAGCTTACTACCTTAGCGGCTGTGGCAACCTAATCCATCCAGGCTGGAGGAGAAGCAGACTTTTTATAGGCCCCGGGACAAGGGTTAAGTTTATCTGCTTACTAGGAGTCTCAGTTTGATGACTCACTTGCAAGATAAAATTTCTTATTAATGAAGAGAATTACAGATTTGGTTGGTGTAGGTTTCCTTTGCAGAATGCACGCTGACCTCACCCGAAAAGGAGTGTTTTATTTTGAATTACAGCATTGTGAACATGCAGAAACTGCAGATGGAGAAAGAAAAGGTTAAGAATAATACACATGTAATAGAACATCCTGAAATTGCTTAGTAGATTATAAAAGTTATCTTTCTTATTCTGTATATTTGTTAGCCAGACATATTACATGGGGTATTACCTATATCTGTAATTATCATTATCTACAATAATAGCATCTATATTTTTAGGAAATAATATGCTTATAGTTTAAGTCATGACCAAAAAACTAGAATGATGTTACTGCTCATTACAGGACTGTACGTGGCAGATCAGAGTATTTTTAGTGTTGATTAGTTAGGTAATCAAGAGAAGCTATATATATTTTTTTTTTCTTTGTGTTAGGTGATGAGCCTAGGTATCTCAGGAAGTTCTGTTTAAATCAAAAGCACAACTGGAATCCTTTAGTATTCACTTTCTACCCTTCTATTCTCTTAGTAGCTGGAAGTAGAAAATATCTTTGTGGTTCCATGACCCTCTGCTTCCCCAGTAGCATTTCTACTTAGCAGTCCATGGTCCACGTGCTATTCCACAACAGCAAATGGCAAACTAAAATGCAGATGCACAGAGTAGAAATAAGACGATACTAGTTTCTCTCCTGATCTACCATGCACCTTCTCCTCTGAAGATATATATGAATGTATATAATTCCAAATATGAACAGCGGGATCAAGATATCTTGAAACATATTGGGAAATAGGAATATCTGAATCAAATTACATCAATTACAGTTTAATTCTATTTCTTCATCCATTCCTACTAGAGATTTTAGATGCCTGTAAAATTGACCATAAAGATTCTAATTTTTTAAAGCGTGCATATAAATAAAAAGTTATTTCAGAGAGAAAATTATTATTGAACAACAATAATTTTATCCCAGATTACAGATTTACTGTGATGCTCATGGATATGGAATACATTTAGCAAAATAACAAGTAGCATTGCTTATAACTTGAAGGTAAACCTGAGGCTGATGAGATGGTCAGCTATTTTGTGTACCATATATTAGCTGAAGCAAACTTACTACATTACAAGAAATAAACTTTAAGTAATTAATGTCACTGCAGTAACATGTTTAACATTCTCATTTGGCATTATAAAATGGTCCAGTGCATATCTAGAAACCAGAGTGTTAATGACAAAAGTGCAAAATTTGCAATCAAAATGCTCTCTATTCTCCCAGAAGGTGGAAAGGGGATAATTAACATAAACTATTTATATGGCACCAGATTGCTAAACCTAAGGATTGCACTACAACAAGCCTGCTAGCCACTTATTATAACTGGTCAGTAAAAAATAAAGAGAGTTTTATACCACTAAACTTTGGCAAAATAATGCACCAAAAATACTGCAAATTGCTGATTCTAATTTATGCAGACATGGAAACCAAGAGTGTCATGTATCACTTTAGACAAGAATATGCAACTAAGACTTATTTTATGGCTGAAGCTAAGCAAGAAATATTGTTGGTTGAAAAAAATCATGATAATGCAAGGTAGGATAGTTGCTATTAAAAAAATGGTCACAAGTGCAGAAATACTAATCTTCTGGGACCAAAGCATCTTTTTACCAAGGTCAATCTGTTTCCAAAGAGATTTGTGAAATTATCTGTCTTTTACCAACTTGGTGGTGGTGGGACTGACTGAAGAAAGAGGACAAAGATTCTGGGTCCTCATTACCCAGTTTCCTCAGAAAGGGGAAAAGTGACTGTTCACTCTTCTTCCAGACAGTCAACTTTAGTTAGGGCATCCAACATGTAAGAGAATTTTTAACCAGAGTAGAAAATACTTGGTACTTTTTGAGTAGGATTCCAAGAATACATTTTTTAATTTTTTCATTTGAATACCACGGAATAATTTAGCTTCTGTGGGCAACAGTTTTATAATACAAATTATAATATCCTTCTAAAGTCTATTTCCCAATAGCTGATTGTTTCTAAATATGATATAAATCATATTTTTATTTTTCACTTTACACTAAATACCTACTGTGTTGAAGATGCTATACTAGGTACTATGAGCATCCCAAACCACATATAATGTATCTTTCCATTTTACACAACCCCTATAATTCAAAAGGGAATACCTTTGAATTCCATATCCCTAGAAATATCATCATATCTTGACACTGTGAGAGGTTTAGACCATAATTACCTCCAGTAGGTTTTACAATATCCATGCTATTTATAATTTTACTCTTAAATGTTTTCCTTACTCCTCCTCTTAAAGGATTTAATTTTCAGCAGAGATTAGTTGAATAAAATCATGTAAAAAAATTCAAGAGGGTGTGTTTTATTTATTCTATTCAACTCTCCTTATTACTTTCTTCCTGATATAGAGAAATGTAAATGGATGTACATATATTCTTGCTATCCCTCGGTATATTTACATGGGGAGGAAAAATAGCACATTTCTACATTTTTATAGATGTAGTACTGTGTTTTCTGTTTATTTGGAAAAATCTTCCATATCCAGGGATCTCATTGATTTGGCTTGAGAACCCACAGTCCAGTTAATCAAGGGGATATTAGTACTGAAGACAGTTTTGTGAGGAAAGACAGCACTATTATTATAACCAGGCTTGAAATGTCTAGCTAAAAGATTCAAAACCTTGCCCAGGGTAAATCAAAAAAGCATTTCATTATTCTGGGAGTGAACTCAGTCATTGTCCTATACACTCTCATGACCAGAGTACCTGAAATTAAAGTACTTTCAGGGATTCTTCAAGGCAGCCTGAGGGTAAGCAAAGAAAAACACATCGATGTCTAAACAGAGTGTGCGGTAAGAGTTCTAAGGAAGGAGAAATGGTCACAGCAGTCATCAGAGTTAGGTCATTTGGGGTCAATATATGGAGAATCTGTGATCTCTAGATAAGGAATTTGAATTTTGGCCTATAGGTAATGGTAACCCATTAAAGAATTTTGAACAGAAAATCATAAGATAATGTAGGAAAATAATGTCATGGTTGTATGCAAGCTGAATCGAAGGATGGAAATTCTAATGACAGTAATAAAAGCACCAATTACGTTGTTCTTTGAAGAATAACACTTTAGTCATTTTCTCCATCACGAATTGAGAAAGGAATAGGGTGTTAGAAATTAGCCTTACAGTATATACTTGGTGATGACTGATTTTCTTTTGTGCCAAAATTGAAGCCTCAAAACTGTAACTGTTCAGCTAACAAACATCTGTTACAGTAATACATGTGCCAGCCTCTCTGCTAAGTATTACAGATTGAGAAATGCATCTGAACGAGACCCAGTTTTTGGCTCTAAGAATTTACTGTCTTTTGGGTGGATGCCCTTATAATCAGATCTCCCTGGTACATTGTCAACAGTGCTACAGTGGAAGTCTGATAGGATGGGTGAGAAGCCCACTGGAAATAGACCTTTTCCAGTAGAGTGTTCAAAGACTCTCTCCTAGTGTAGGTGGTGACTCGACTGAGTCTTGAAGATATAATGGGGGCTAAGCAGAATAAGGGAAGGGTTTATTTTGAGTATTCAAAGTTAAAGGTAAAACTTTTAGGTCCAGGATGTCAAAGAGTAGACAATACTGAGAGAAAGGAGTAATCACACATACATACTTTGTTAATAGAATATTTATATTTGTTTTCTTAACAAGCTAGAAGAAAAAAATCGGTAGGGACACCCACCCCCCACCACCCTGCCACCCACCCACAACTTTATTGGGATTGGTCAGTCTTTCCTGGCTGCTTCCACGGCTGACTCCCATCCAGTGTGTCGGGGACCTCTGCCAGCAAGACTTTCTTCTTTTAGTTTCACAAGGACTTTGGAGTCCCCTCGGCTGAGATGTCCAGTGGCATCAGTGCTAGAGGGTTAATGAAGCTGCCTGGGCTTTTATGCTAAAACTTTTACCAGGGCATTATGGTTTGTAGCAGACAGGTATCTTAGCATAGATCCTTATCATTATTTTTCAAATGCAAACAAGCTTATATATATTTTCACTTTTCAGGTATAAACATGTCCCTCCTCTTCCTTTTTTTTTTTTTTTTTCCTAAAATAACATGTTTGGAAAAAAGTTTTATATAAATATATTCTGTGGACTGAAGGTTTGTATTCCCCGTTTCAAGTCTCCAAATTCATATGTTGAAATTCTAACCCTCTAACATGGTGTTATTAGGAAGAGGGGCCTTTGGAAGGTCGTGGGGATGGATCCCTCATGAATGGGATTAGCCCTTATAAAAAGAAAAAGAGTTTGCTTCCTCTCTCTCTGTGTGGCTGACTCCTTCAACCTCTTTTGGGTCTTTGCTGCTGCTCTATTAATTTTTCAATGTAGCCTACTCTAGCTATCTGATCTAAAGTTGAAGCATCCTCCCAGCCAGCATTTTTGACCTCCCTTTCTCCACTCTTTATTCTATTTTTGTCAAATTTATATTATCCTCCATGTGAATATCAACTCCATGAAGGCAGGGATTTTCATCTTCTTTACTGATATATTGTAAGTGTTAGAATATTTCCTAGCATATGGTAAATGATCAATAGTTGAGTTTTTATTATTTGTCATTCCCTTGTAAATGAAGCTTATAAATTAATCAAATGTCTATCTGAGGTAATAAATGTGACACATTAACCTTTTTCAAAAACTGCTAACTCCTGAAATCCTTGCCAGGTAAGGAAATACTATTTTATAGGAGTTAGATATTAACTCAGCCTAATAATTAGCTTTTTTGCCTCTCTAGTTATTTATTCAGTTCTTCCTAAGTTTTTATATGCTCGGGGAAGCTCAGTAAATACCTGTTGTCTGCTCTTGTTGTAAACGCTGTGCTAGTGGCTGTGATTCATAAGCCTCCTCCAGAAGGACAGGGAGACAAGTGTGTCAGTAGTTATAACAAAGTCTGACTGGGTGATGTTACAAATAAATGCACACAGGGATTTGGCTTCACAGAGAAAAGGCACTCTTGCAGTCTACAAATGGTCTATTTTAGATTGAACATCCTGTCCCAGTGGCATTATTGTCTTAAAAGACATAAATCTAGCTTTGTAAAACCTATGTAAAAATGCAGGGGTAGTATATGTCCTCTTTCTTGTATTGTGAGTATCAGCTGTCCTAGTCACAGCTAGAACTAGAGAGCTGCAAAAATACATTTAATACTCCCCCACCCCACCTGCAGCTTGCATTGATTCTCTAATGTTTTTAATCACTCTTGCTAAATACTTCCTGTAGGGAAAATGAGTAGTGATGAGAAGTAATCTTGCTGCTACTTTCTTCTGAAAAATCCAGTGATTGATTTACAGGTATTGCTTATTCACTTCATGAATGATGTCCCATTGTAGAAGAACAGGATTAGATTTCAGTCTTAAAGGTTATGGGATCCCTGAAGGTTTAGAGTCTAGCAATGAAAAATTGAGAACCTAAAAAAGGGATTCCAGAATCTGCATAGTGAATAAACGTTTGTCAGGCCTTGCTTCTGATGTGAATTTAGGATTATGTGGACAGGAATATGGTATGGGCTTTTTACTCATGCCTTAAAACTTTTTCTATATTTCATATACTTCTTTTGTTCTCCTTAGGTCATGTATAATTTCTGGGCCTTTCCCAAATGGTCTGGAGTGTCCTTCTTAATAAATACCTCCTAAACATGAATGGAAGCCATTTTCCTAACTTGATATCCCAAACAGAAGCCATCTCTTTGACAAGTCTAAGTCTGATTGCTTATATTAATAAATTACCTCTTTCCTCTGAAGATTGACAGACATACCTGGCTTTGCCCATGTATTCAGAGTAATACATGCCTTCTAGGATGCATGGTCTTTTTGGGCCCCAAATCTAATAATTCTTGAAGTTCTGGAAGGATCGCCAAGGAGAGGAGTAGGTCCTCTAGGTGTGTGGTTTTCCTGTCTTAAAACATTTTAGTTTTGACATGAAGTATTTTATCCAAAGTAAAAATTCCCATTCTCACTACACTAAGCCAAGGTCAGAAACAGGAAATTCATTTCAAACTTCTTGGTTCTTCTCTGTAATTTACTTTTAGTGTTTTTATGGAACCCCATTCTGATTTATATATTCTCACAGAATACCAATGAATCTATTTCTTCCTTAGACCAGTGAGTCTTTTCTTTCAACGTCTTCATTTATTCATTCATCAAACTCTTGAGCATTTGATTTGCAAGGCACTATGCAAAATACCAGGGTATAACCATTGAACAAGAGAAACACACCCTTTGGTTCTTATAGCACTTATTATGCCTCTAGGAATTAAATAGGTTCTGTCAGTGCTTGGTTAACAGGTTGTTTTTCTAAAATTATGCCATCTTCATGGACTATATATTATCTAAGCTTTTTTTTATTGAAGGTAACTATTTTAAAAACTAAACACTCCCTATTTTTGAACAATTTCTATTTTATAACAGATAGAATGAATGTTACTGTGAGTTTTTATTGTAGGTAAGATTTTCTTATAATATTTTAATTAAGCTTTTCCATCCTTCTTCTGTGATCAATATATTGGCTCTGACTATGCTGATAATTATAAATCAGAGAAGACTTCCACATAAAAAGAACACATAAATGGAGTTTTAAAGGAAGATCTGGCTAGTTTTCTAGGTGAATAGGCAGAAAACACTTAGAATATGTACTCAAAAGAGTTGGTCTTGACACCTGGCCCTCCTCCTTCCCAGCTATGTGACGCTGAACAAGCAACTTAACGTCTTTATGTGAAGAACAGTAATGATTCGTGTTCTTTATTGCTCGTCAAATAAACTATAGTATTGAAAGCTTTATTTAGGTGTTTGATGCTATTTAATCATTTAAAATTCTTTAAATATGTGACTCCCAGTTTTACCTGCCTTGCTTAGGTTGATGTGATCGTGACACTAGGAGGCCTCGCTGGGCGTTTTGACCAGATTATGGCATCGGTGAATACCCTGTTCCAAGCGACTCACATCACTCCTTTGCCAATTATAATACTCCAAGAGGAATCTCTCATCTACCTGCTCCAACCAGTAAGTGAAAAGTAAATATAACGTGAGCACTTTACTTCTCAAACCCTCTAACCTTTGAGCAGACTCGGAGAAAACACTCTCCCTGCTTGTGTGTTTGACCGGTGAATGAGGCTGACCTTGTTTGCTTGCTTAGGTGTACTGTAGTTTTCTGCCCCAGGTCACTAACCAGCAAGCATGTGGAAGAGAAGCCTGGAAGTCTTCATTTTATTGTGCCCAGGAAAAAAGAGAAAACCTTGTAACTTCTAATTAAATTGACTAAGAATTAAGTTGAGCACTTTTGCATTTTGAGCAGCTGAATGTGAATGACACTTGAGAGAAACCGCAACAGGGGAAACAAAAGGCTTGCAAATATTTCTGATGAAAATCTTGTATATTTTGAGTGTTGTCATTATTATAATTGGAAACTGGATTTGAGTTTGTTAAGCACTTTAAAAAATCTTTAGCTTTGACTATTCATAAGTTGTCTGATTATTAATTTCACTGCCTCAGAATAAATTTCTAATGATAATGTCATTTATTTCCAATGACAAATACTAAAGAAATTTTCTATCAGTGTAGTCCATTGAACAAAATGCTTAATAAATAAATTTTATAAGATTGGTGGATTTCAGTTTAAAAAATAATTATTTGGTAACATTTTTTTGAGATAGTAGACAATTCTTTTATTTTTTGCCTCTCATTGTAGTGTGCTACTACTTATAATTTTGCTTTTACTCTGTCTGATATCCACTAACTGTAGCATGTCATTACTAAAAATTATTGTTTGGTTAATATAGCACATTTAATGCATGCTCAACATTGTTTAGCCAGTTTTGCATTTTTTTTTCTGGCTCTTTGCATTTTCTAGCCTTGTTGATTCCCCTTATAGAAGGGGAGCAGAATTCAGATTTCAAACTCTATTTATTTGGTCATCAAAGAGCTATGGAGTGCCTGCTACCTATCTGTTACACTGCTCTCCAGTTCGTGTCCAATGAAGGAGACATCTATAAAAATGTAATCATAATGCAATGTTAAAAGATTAGTAGCTAAAGATGATGAAAGAATAAATAATCTGGGTGTTACAAGGAAAGTGTCTGCAGAGGCACTCACATGCTATTCACTCAATTAATTCAGCAACTATTTACTGAGTACCTGCTATATGGCAGACTCTTTTCTATGGATACAGCAGTCGAAGGAAAAAAAAGAGAGAGAGACAAAAACACTTGCTTTCATGGAATATATCTCCCGTTGTGCTTACATTTCAACAAAATCTTCAAGGATAAGCAGATGTTTGTTATGGGAGATGATGGGAAAATCATTCAAGCCAGGAAGAGCCAGTAAAGAAACATGGAGGTGCAGGATGTATCATAGAATGTGCAGGGAGTTCTGTGCAGCTAAAGTACGGTATATAGTATAGAAAAATGTTGGAAGACAAGAACTTCCCAAGACCTATGGCAAAAAAGTTTACACTCCATGGTGTGGAATTTAAGGCTCTTCACAATCACTATTACAATTAGTTTTCTAATCTTAAAAGATTTCAGTTAGTGGTGTGGCATGCATAGATATGCTTCTTAGATTTCTTGCTTGTTAAATAACAATTTCTGAAGTCTTAAAACTTTCTACCATTGTGAAGCATTAAGCTTTGTTATATTGAATCAATGGTATGTTAACTAAAGCAGTTATCACTTTGTCTCTGTGTAGATACTCTGGTTAATAGATTATTAAAGATGTAGTACAGTAATTTTGTAAAAGTATAATTGGAAGATTATCTAATAGAAAAAGCCATATCTAAAAAATGACTTCTGCTCTTAAGATCTTTTCATTGTTTTTGGTATTCTGCATCTTCACTGTAATTGGTATAATTGTGAACTTTGCAAAATGCATTCAGCTTGGGATTCACTGGATTTCCTCCACCTATACATTACTGTCTGTCATCAGTTCTGGAAAACTTTCAATCATTATGATTTCAAATATTGCCCTAATCACTTTGTCCCTTCTTGTGCACCTCCAATTAAATATATATAAGATCCACTATTTGTATCATATGTATCTCAATACTTTTCTTTCATATTTTCTATGTCTTAATCGCCCTGGGCTGCATTCTGAAGAGCTTTATCATTTCTTTGCTCTACTTCACTCTCCTACTTCAGCTGTGCCTGTTCTGCCATTGCACCCACCCACTGTATTTTTAATTCCTGCCACGATGCTTCTTTCTTGTATGTTTGCCCTTTACTCACATTTCCAAGACTCTTTCTTAAAACATAATTATCAAACTTATTTTATATTCTAGAATAATTCTGGTATAAGTCAACTATCTCTTATGTTCACTTTTCCTTTTCTATTTCATAACCTCAATTTCTTCTCTGTTTTATGAGTTTTGGCCATGACCTCACATTTCTGAGAATGTTGCCTGTAGGAATTATTTGAGAAGTGGGTTAAAAAGTAAGCCCAAGGAGAACTTGCATTTGCTTTTGCCAGGCTCCTAGCCCAGTTCTGTGGGGGCATTAACAACTTGGAACATTTTGTTTGAGACTTTTTTGGACCATGTTGGCAGTATCGATTATGAATGTGTAATAATACCGCTGGGAATTGAACACCTACTTACAAATGCTCACGGGAGATTTTTTTCCCCCCTTCTCAGTTATGGAGTGCCAAGGTTTGTTTGGGCAGTTTTCCTGGCAGTCCAAGAGGAGTGTTATTTGTATCCATCTTGATATTTGGGGTCTCTGCTTTGTATGGTACCGTCTCCCTTTAGATTTCCACCTTGGGCTGGCCTTGGGCTTTGTCTCCTGATGACCTTCAACACCAGGAGGCCTTAGAACTGAAGCCCAAGTTCATCTGATTTGGTGAACACCCTTAAGGTGAAAGTTAGCTTTGGTCTTCTTTTTATGTCAAAGCTTAGTTTTTGGCTTTTGAGCAGTATTTTTTTAAATTTTTTAACAGATGTTTGATACATTTTAAAAGATTATCTTAATTTTCTTCTAGAATTTTTATTGTCTTCACTTTGTCAGGGTAATAATCTACCATACTGCCTCTGCAAGTTGGGTCCTGCCCTGTCTATGTAGCAGTAATAATTAACCTCAAATCTGAGCGGCTTACCTGAGGTTAAGTTTATTAAGTTTTTTTCTCGTTAATGGGAAATCTGGTTTGTGTAGCGCCCTCCATTTGGTATCTTAGCCAACTGGAACACATTGCTGCAGCAGGGGGAAGATTGCTAGGAAGGGGCTCTGCATGTCTGTGAAGGCCAGGCCTGGGCTTGGCCTGTGTCACCCGATGGTGAGAATGCAAGTTACGCTACCCCAGTCCAGCTGCAAGGCAGTCTGGGAAACGAAGCCCGTGGGCCCAGGAAGAGGAAACACTTACACAGAGCACTGTCGCTCTGAAACTGCCAGAAACTGGAGTCTTCAAAAAATTCTAGAATCATGACCCTACATAATTTATAGGAATATAACCTGCAATGTGTTAAGTTTTAGCTGTTTAATCCAAGCATAATAATCATGTTAAACGTATCTGTATAGCTTACATCCCCAAACACAATGCCCTGTGAATTCTATTGTAATTTTGATTTTGTGTCATGGAAACAGCTAGAAAATTACCTTATCCTAAAGAAGTAATTATTACATAGTGTGGGGCAGAAAGTTCACATGACGTCACACCCCGTCCCTCAGAGGAATGACGATGACGGGGCACAGGCTTCCACCTGTGGGGTTAACAGTGCAGCCTTTCTCCTCTTTGCCTGTGTATTCTAAGGACATCTTTTCTCTAGAGACACAGCCTCGTGTCATTTTTTTCACTTTAAGTAAGAGAATAGCAAGACAATAATATAAATGCAAGAGTCAAAATGAGTATGTTTGGGAGTTTAAGGTCTGAGTGGATCTCCATAGTTTTAAAGAGTTTTAATTGTACACTTAAAATATGATTAATACTAAATACTACAATAAATTATTGCACAGAAGCATTCTACATGCTAGAAATGAGACTTGCACTGTTGGGACTGAACTGGCTTTGTCAGGTGTTTTTCCATGTAACTGCGTGTTGTGTGTCACCTGTGCACTAGAGTGCGCATATGCATTAGGCACACTGCATTTCCTCTTTCATGGGGTTAATGGACTAAGGTGCAAATGATAAGCTCTTGAAACAGGTCACAGCCCATAGGCTGGTAATTACCCGTAAGTAATGTATAACTGAGGGCTGACTGGTGTGTGCATGTGTGTGTATAAATATACATATATATTTTTTTCTTCATGATATAATTTTCAAATACAATATGCTCACCTAAGTTAAATAACAATGACTTTTTGAATTTTTCTAAACTATAAAAAAACTGCATGTACCACGAATTTTTATCATATAAGCAAAATTAAATGATTTTACCATTAAGCTTTGCTAACGTCCCTTAAAAGTGGGAAAATTCAATATAAATGTTAATCATTATAAGTGTTAGTTTGAGAACAGCATCTTCTAGAATTTGTTTTACAATTATAGAAATTATAATTTCTGAAATTAAATAATGTCTGAAATTAAAGATAATAGGAAAAATAAGACATATTATGGGAACTATTGGGCTGATAAACTTTTTAATGTCATAACTTGGTAAGAGAACTACTGTTGTATCTGCTATACTAATGTTAATTGGCCAGGATAGTCCCAGACCCTGGAACTAAAATGTGCTTCTCTTGATCTTTTTTAAAAAGCCTATCCTTAGATCATCTTAGTATTTCTGTGATGTTCTGTGTTTCTTTTAGAATAGTCTACATGTGAGGTCCTCATGAGACTAGGTTGTATAAAAAAGTAATCATCTTCCATTCATTAGAATTATTTTAGTCATTTGGGACTGACCTATATGTCTAGTAGCAATTCACTTCAAGTGTTTAGTTTGTTCTAATCTAAAATCTACATTCTCTTCTCAATCCCCTTTCTGTGATTTACTTTTGTTAATTATAAATTGGATTTTAAAACAAGGATACATTAAATTGGAACTAATTGATCAATACTATATGCACATATGGAAATAACATTTATCAGAAATCAAGCAGGTGGGAAGAGGGAGGAGAGGATGGGTAAATTCACACCTAACCGGTATACTGCACATTATCTGGGGGATGGGCACATTTATAACTTTGACTCACACGGTAGAAAAGCGATTTATGTAACTAAAATGTTTATACCCCTGTAATATTCTGAAATAAGAAAATAAATAAAATAAAACAAAGATACAATGATGTAGTTCCAGTTCTATATGAATATGGAAAGATATTTGGAATGTTTTAGCAGGTTGAATTTTTAGCGTATAACGTTTTTTATGTTGTGTTTTGGTATATTTCACTTACCATAGGCCAAAATATCATTATGAGTGAAAAAACCACAGTAAGTGTCATTTACTTTGAAGGAACGTTCAATCTGCTATTTTAAAATAGAAAATTCAAAATAGCGTACGTAATAGCTCCTCTCTTAAAAGTAAAGCATCCCTGTTTTACTTCCAAAAATGTATTCTTAATAAGACATCATCACCTTTTAGGAGCAGGGGATGTTATGAAACAGAGGAGAGGCATTCTGGACATGAAGCGTGGCTGACGCCAATGGCCGGTGGGCATCTTCCTGCTGAAGAGGGTCAGGTGCTCAGAGCCGTGTTCATCGTGCTGCCCGCGTGCACTGTGGGCGGCTCCGGGTTGCACATACACACTTTCTCATTTTCTGGTCCTGTGCTTCTCGGGAGTACAGAAACATTAGCTTCTGTACACTGAGCATAAATTATCTTTTATCTCCCAGTTTTATGGCAGTTTGTTATACAAGTTAATAGGATTTATGACCAAGAAATGAGATGTCCAAGAGTTAATAAGGCATGCCTTTTACATTATCCTAAGCTTTGCTCAGTGATTCCTGTTCAAGATTCCAGCATCTGATGTGGGAAAATGGAGGCACAGAGCAGACTTCTGCCAGTTGAACAAACTTCTAAATATGTTGTAAATATTTCTTCCTCATTATTTTAGCCACATTTTACTGCTGCTTGTTTTTTTTTTTTTCCTCTCACAAGCTCAATCGTTTGCTGTTTAAAGTCCAGATTTTTTTTACATTATACATTTGTAATGCTGGCAATGAATATGATAAAATACATTGATAATCTGATCGAAAGAAGCTGAATATTCATGATGTGAATTTGGCATGCATGACGTTTCTGCCGAGCACTGAGGGCTTGGGTCAGTCTGCCCTTGTACACACATGTCCGGCACAGCCTCAGCGGTGACAACATCAGGGAAGTGAGTCCCAGAGCGATTTGGAGTCAGGGCACAAGGAGTTCTCAAAATTCTAGATAGCACTGACATCTCTTCCCAATTTGTTACCTTACTCTAATTTTTTGGGGGAATAAGATTATTTTATTCTTCCCCTGTATCTTCGCATATAATTTTTGTTGTTGCTTGGCCTTTTACAATTTCTAGTAGAAACTATATAGTATCTTAGAACTATTAAATATTAGTGTAGATAGTGTAAAGCCTTAAAAATTATTTGATAGTTGAGCAGTTGCAGAGGCATGTATGTGACCTTCCCAAGGTTACATGCTATATTTCTTTGAAAGAAAACTGATGTGAAAATGAAGTAAATCTCATGATAGTCTCAAAAAAGACTGCTAGACATTTCTTACCTAGAAATGGCCTGCTACACTGAGCCCTCCCCACCTTCCTCTTCTCAAAGGCAAATTGCTAATACTCACCTCCGCTTGCTTCTCTGGGAAAGTTCTGCCACTCAGTGCTTGATGCCCGGCCTGAATACGCTTTACCTTCAAATTGTGTTCTTGCCTTGCTTACCCCTTTCCCTTGGCTTTTCTGCTCTGCTGTGCCCGTACAGCAGATTCTTCTGCACATGGAAAGGGGAGAGACACACGTCTTCCCTAAGCAGGCTCTTCTTTTCCCTCTCTTCAAACCAAGCCCAGCTTTCTAGGGAAAATTTCTCGACACTCATTCTCTCCTTCTCTTCTTCCCACTTTCCTTCTGTGTTCTTTTCTCATCCTCTACATGGCATTTTAGAAAATAACACAAAAACCTATCCTGTTGTTGTATTAGTCTGATACATGTTAGCTGGGAAACCTTATATTTTCATATGTAATAACACAATAACGTTTTAGAGCTTTACGACTCTCACTTTTCTAACTGACCTAATGACTCCTTAAGTCTCCATAGAAATTTTTCCTCTGTATTTTCATCTATGTTTATTTAAACTAATTTTTTTAAACCATACACTCATAAAGTATTTATTTTATAGACGTTGTTTTCTGGTTTGTTGATTTATAGCATAGGATACTTCAACAATGAACATTCTTTAAATGCCTATTATGTGATAAACACTATGCTAGGCACTGAGTGCAGAAATGAGACCACTACCTTTATTCTACTATTCGCAGTTTAGTGGAAAAGACAGAAGAATAAATACTAAAACTCAGAAATGTATTGTAAGAAAACGCTGGGTTATGAGGTTGGCAGGGAAAAAGCATCTGACCCAGGTAGGACACAGGGTTGGTGGTGCCCAATCCTGATACCTGCCAGCTCACCCACACAGCACACAGGTGCTTTGACCTTAAATAAATCTTTCATTAAGGGAGATTTATAGAAAGAAGTACTTTCCAACCTTTTTGTAATCCATATTTTCTTTCCCAAAAAGAAAAAGAATCTCCTGGTCCACCCCTAGTTCCACACTTCCTCTGAACCTTTCCCCTCATCTTCTCCTGGAGCACCCCTGGCCTGGGGCTGGGTGTGGACCTCTGAGCCAGACCTTTATATGTCCGTTTCTGGTCTAGGGAAAACTGGCCTTCTCTTATTTTCCAAAATGACATACCTACTCTTTTCTCTGCATATTTAAACTCACTGTTCTCTGCTAAATATATTTTTGTCTAAGTTATTCTCTTCCGCCAAAGCCCTACTCAAATTTTCTGTCTCCTATACAGCATTTCCAAACAAACCCCTCTAAATTTCCTTCATCTGCATCATTTGTCTTAGTCTATTACACTTAGTCTATTTGCCTTAGTCTATTTGGGCTGCTATAACAAAATACTGTAAAATGGGTCTTATAAACAACAGAAATTTATTTCTCGTAATTATGGAGACTGGGAAGATCAAGGTGCCAGCAGATGCAGTGTCTGGTGGGGGCCCGTCTCCTGGTTTATAGGTGGCTCCTTCTTGCTGTGTTCTCATGTGTTGGAAAGGGCAGCTGAGCTCCCTGGGGCCTCTTCAGGACCTAATTACCTCCAGAGGTCCCACCTCTTAATGCTATCACATCGGTGATAAGGTTTCGATATAAGAATTTTGGAGGTGGAAGGGAAAGACCAAAACCTTAAAAATTTTTTTTTTCTCCTGTGGACCTCAAATAATCTAACCCTAAACCAAAATTTATTAAGTTATGACTTTTCTCATATTGTCAACCTTGAAAAACATAATTTCATATTTTTGATAAAAGTTGAAATAACAATAATCCCAGTTTACCTAATGCTAGCCAAATCCAAATAAATAGGAAGTTCTGGATAATCTAAAATGTATTATTCCCTTTATCAAAAGTGTTCATTGTTGCCTCCTCTTGTAAGATGCAGGCTGCCTCGGCACCCCAGGTTGGGAGTTAAGGGCTACCACTTGCTCCTCTTATTTCCCACTTAGCATTTGCTCTTTTCCTGGTTTATTGGAAGCTCCTTTGGGGTAGTGATTGTTTCTTTCGGTGGCTGGTAGGGTGTTACTGCTGAGCAAATATGTGAGGATGAGGGTGGTAGTGGTGAGAGACTTCAAAGTAGCCTGGATACAATGTTCCCTCCCACCTTCCACCCACCCACATGGCATACAGGTTCTTTGACCTCAAAGAAGTCTTTCACTACGGGAGATACATAGAAAAGTTCCCCTCAGCAAAAAGCTGTCGTGACCCCTCAATGATTACAAAGCAGTAAGGGAGGAAATAGCAAATTCAATCTTTGTGGAAACTGTTTAAAAACTTATTTGAACACTGGCCTTTCATTTTCAACCATGAATGACAGAGAATCGGTTTTGGAGACTGGATGCAATCCATAAGGGTGCTGTGTGCGGGTAAAACAACAGAAAAGGTGGCATCAGCATTTGTCTGAGCTCTGTCACCATAATTTATCATAATCCAATTCTAGGTAAAGTAATGGAATATGGAATACGAGATGTCATCTTTTCCTTTATGCCCCCTCCCACAGTCCTCTGTGGCAAGGACACAGGTACACTGTGTCATGTATACTTAGTTCAATTGAGCATTGCTTCAGCATCTTCCTTTGATAGAAAACAAAAGGTTGCCAATGCAGTATCAATGAACTGTGAAGTGATTTGAGTGTTACCAGCAGGGAAATGAAATGAGCCTCTGGGAAGAAGATTGGCACAAGTGAAAGTTTCTATGTAAAGAACTCCACACAGCTCCAGCTGGGTTGTACTGCCTTTTAGCCAATTAATATTTGTCCCCTGAATTTGGGAGCATTTTGATCTTATTTGTTCCAAAAGTGATCAAAGCTAAAAGTGAAGAAAAAGTGGAAAATTTATTCAAATAAAGTTAACCTAGGAGGGGTGGCTTTTGAGGGTATTTATTCAAGCTATACATTCACCCTGGATATTTTGAAGATCTTCCAGGGAATGGTATAAGATGTCTCCCTCCCCCAATACATACATATAGTACTTGTAACATACAAGTACACACACACATGCACATGCACACTCAGGCTTACTCCAAGAATCTCAGTCTTCTAACAATTTTACTAAAAGAAAAGGAAAGTAAGTATTCAATATCTCAGGCCTATTAAGGAAGATATTTTTTTAAAACACCATGTCTTTTAAAAGCTTCACTTAATCCTACATAACTTTGTCATTATCTGAATTATGATATTTGACTTACATGTATACAGAATAGTATAACAATAAATTTTTTAAAAATGCTTCAGAATTAGGAAGCAAGTTAGCAGGATATAACCTGAGGTGACAGACACCAGGAGAGAGAAACTTACTTTGCCATAGAAGGGGATCAAAGATGTCCCCAATGCCATATTGTCTTCTGAAGCAGATTCAGAAACTGCTTATATAACACTAAGTAAATAGGATAGTCTAAATGTTGAAGATATACTGAATATTAATAATATACTACTTAACTCTCAACTGCCATGCATGATTTATAAAATAGCCTCTGTATCTGAAAACTAGAAAATTAGGGAAAAAGATACTAGTTTTAGTATTATATAGCACTTTTAGAGTTTATGAACTACCTTGATCATCATCTCACTTATTTCTCCCAGAAACCCTTTTAAGTACACAGACTAGGTACATTGTTTCTGTTTCTGAGATGAGGAAACTATTGTGAATGCATTTGAATAAATGTCCTCAAATCCCACCCCTCCTAACTTTCCTCTTTCTGAGATGAGGGAACTATTGTGAATTCCATTAACAATCTAGGAATTTTCAGAATCCTAGTTCTATGCCCTTTACTTTATAGCTATATATAAGAATCGTACTCTCTAACTTTTATTGGGTACATATGGAGGACTCCAAAAAGATTAAGAAAAATAACCAGTTTTAAGTATCTTCTGTGTAGTCAGAGTGGTTCACTTAAGAGTATCCATTGAAATCATCTGTATAGCTTTTTTCTCCACAAATTTTTTATTATGAAAATTATCATACATAGAGAATTTGAAAGAATAATGCAATGAACAATATATTCCAACCATTTTAAATTTCTTAACATTTTATCATGTATGGTCTATCTAATATCTATATATAGAAGTATTTTCTTTTAGAACCATTTGAAAGTAAGTTGCAGATATCACATTACGTTATCCTAAATACTTCAACATGGGGAATGGTATTTAGAAATGAAGGTCTCTTATTTCTACTGTGCTGGCATTGCTTTTAGACTTTCAGTGAATGGAGCTAAGGAAAAAAAAAGGTGTATATGTGTGAGTATGTCTATGTGTTTTTTATGTGTGTGTACATATATAAATCAGTTTTAATACGAAGTTTTAAAATGTTTTGTATTTTCTATTTATACTTCTTTAAAATATTCTGGTTTAAACTAACATACTTGTTTTATACTATAATATGGAGTAACTAGTATCAAAATTATAATACCCATATTACTATTCACAGTAAAGACTACTGACTGAAATTTAAGATTTCTTTGCAGGTATTTCTGTAATTAAACTATATCCAAGGCAGAGTAATATGTCTAAAATTTGTCACTTGAAATATTAGATTTTGTTCTGTCTGTGGCTATAGTATCAATTTAATGTGCCACTAGATTCATTTTGTACAATTTATTTGAAGAGGCTTTATTTTTTAATTATTTTAAAGTTATTACATAGTTCAAAAGGCAAAGGTTGATAAAACTGTATCCTCAGGATATGTCTTTCTTTCATTCCTATTCTCACCACCACCATCCCCTTTCAGAAGCTTCCAAATTCTTGCAAAAAATATAAACAAAAACAAAACAAATATGTATATATCGTGGACGGCGTGGCTCACACCTGTAATCCTAGCACTATGGGAGGCTGAGGCGGAATTTGAAGTTGTTGTGAGCTATGATGATACACTGCACTCTAGTCTGGGTGACAGAGCAAGATTCTGTCTCAAAAAAAAAAAAAAAGTATATATAGTTTCATTCCCCACTCCCCTTTCTTTTGTGTATAAAATTTAGTATACTATAAACATCTGTCTGTATCTTCCTTTCTTTCACTTGATAATATATTTTGGTGACCACTGTATATTCAGTGATAGAGATTATCCTCATTCTTTTATTATGGCTACTTAGTACTCTCTTGTGTTGATGTACCTAAAAGTATCATAATTTATGCATATGTAGATTTTTAAAATAATACACTGGAAATTCAGACTGTGTACTGCATGCTTCAAGTTATGGTGGGCATGTACATATTGGAAATGTTCTCAAGCAATTCTATGTAGATTTTTGTTAAGAACTATTTTGCTTTCAAAGCAACCTTTGAGGTGGAGGTGATATGACCCACTTTTAAAGATGAGCAAATTGGATGGCCTTGGCAAGGTGGCTCACACCTGTAATCCTAACACTCTGAGAGGCCAAGTCAGGAGGATTGCTTAAAACTAGGAGTTCGAGACCAGCCTGAGGAAGAGTGAGACCCTGTCTCTATAAAAATTAGAAAAATTAGCCAGGTGTAGTGTTGCACGCCTGTAGTCCCAGCTATTTGGGAGGCTGAGGCAGGAGAATCTTCTGTTTGAGGCTAGGCATTTGAAGTTTCAGTGAGCTATGATGACA
Source organism: Lemur catta (assembly GCF_020740605.2). Taxonomy (NCBI): domain Eukaryota; kingdom Metazoa; phylum Chordata; class Mammalia; order Primates; family Lemuridae; genus Lemur; species Lemur catta. Next base: position 9,367,175 of record NC_059138.1, read on the forward strand.
CAAGTGCACTGTAGCCTGGGCAATGGAACAAAAAAAAAAAAAAAGCAAGAAAGAAAAGAGAAAAAAAAGATGAGCAAACTGGGTCTTAAAAAAGGTGAAGTGACTTGTCAAGGGTTGTTCTACCAGTTAATATGATAAAGCCATGTTTGAAAACCATGTTAGACTGACCCTTTTAGGCTCTCTACTCAATTCTGTCTTCAACAATATGATTCATGAGCTCAGTATGATGCCATTCAGTGTAGAAGAAACAATTTAAAAAGGTAAACACGTTAAGCAAATACAACCTATGAAGACCATATGATTCTGTAACAGAGAATTAGGCTTCCCTGCCTCCTTTTGTAGCATGTAGATAAGTGTTTAAATAGAAAGGAATGGATATAATGTTTTCTTACCAAGAAGGAAGAATATTCTTTTATAGCTGAGAAAGTGATGACAATGAACTTGATTGCTTCCTTTTTGGAAGAAGGCGTGGTGATAAAGGAGCCCCAAATTGATGCATTGTATACACATTGGCCTTTCCAATTGTCTTATGATAGGAAGCCAATTGCATCCCTAGCAGGAGCCCTTAGGCACAGAGTATAGAACATTGGTCTTATTTTATCAGGCAAGTTTAATGTACATAAATGTTGCTCAAGGGACAGTGGAGAAGGATTGATTTTCTCCTGAGTGATGCTAGCCTATTAAGAAGTGGGCACTTTTTGAAATTTTGATAATAGTAATTGAAAGCTATGAAAAGAGCTTAATATTTTTTTCTGAGCATATTTCACACTATACAGTATTTCCAGGACCAGAGCAAGCCTTCTGAAAAATAAAAGGTGTTCAACTATTTTTTATATACTTATTCATGCAACATATTATCTAGGGCTATTTGTATCAGGCATTTTGCTAGATTGACGATGGATAAGTTATTCTCAGTGAGCTAATAGTTTCTTCACTAAATAGATCGATGCCATAGAATAAGATAAAATAAATTCAGTATTACAAATCTGAATAGAATATTATGGGAGTCCATCAACAGGCATAGGAAGGATTCCTGGAGGAAGTCATTCCTGAGCTGGGTCTCAAAAGTAGGCAGATGAATAGGGGTTACTAAGATTGAAGGGATCAGAGGACCCCCTAGAGGAGACAAGGTGAGCAAAGGTGTGCAATGAAGACACTGCACAGTTTATTTGGGAGAACTGTGGAAAGCTTGATGTTTCTGGGAGAGAAAAGAAGGATATGGAGAGAGAAGAGGCTGAAGAAGGTAGACAGGGAAGCATTGAATACCATCTCCTATGCTGTATGAAAGAGTTTGGATTTTATCTTTTAGACTTTAGATAAGAGATTCTTAACTTTTTGGGGTCATGATCCCATTTAAGAATCTGATAAAAACTCTGAAATTTCTCTCCATAAAAATGTACATTTATACTTACACTTAAAATTTTAAATATTAGGAGTTTATAGAATCTCTGAGCCTATCCCTAGACTTCCATTTAGGAACCGGCTGTTTCAGACAAATGCTTATGTACCTCATTATCCTGCCAGTTAGCATGAAAAGGATTTAGAGATGATCATAGATAGGAACTTCACATTGAGTTATTAATCACAGTTATCAGTGTTGGGCAGCCAGTTTGTTCAATAATAAGGAAAATATTGATAGTGGCTAATACTAAGTCTCACCTTGTGCTAGGCACTATGCTGAGTGATTGCATTTGTTAACTTGTTTGTTTTTGTTTTGTATTAACTTGTTTAATAGCTCAGCACAACTCTATGAAGTACATATTATTATCCCAATTTCTCAGGTGAAAAAACTGAAGCCCAAGGTCTTATTACAGCTAATAAGACACAAACCTGGGCTATACCAGCTAATAAGATACAGACATTCTTGCTGCATATGTGCTGTTCTGTAGTCTTCATTACTACATCATCCTCTCCCAGAGAAAAGCAAACTGAAGCTCTTTTCAATAATAGAAACTGAGGCTGATGGGCCATAGATGCAAGTCAGTAGGCAGATCTTAAGTTCTGTTCATTGAACTTACATTTTAGTTATAAAGATTTCTGCCCACGCAAGGACTCATTCATTGCAGCCCTGTTCGTGACATCATTTGCAAGAGTGTTAAATATGGCTACAAGATTATTAGCAACATTTAATATTTCATATCATCCAATAGGCTGCTGTAAAGAATTTCATTTCTAAAGCCAAATAGTGAATAATTTTTAAAATTCATCTTAGCATACACTTCATTTAAAACAATTTTATAAACCAAATTTTAACTTAATCCTTAGCATAAAAATGTTGATGTGCAACATTAAAATAATAAATTGATGCTCCAAATCTCATTCTCTATTTCTTTTATCCACAATGCTTTTTACTTGAGAAATTGCATTTATATCCCCAAAAGAATCCACATGATCATCTCAGTAGTATATACAGCAAAAGCATTTGGCAAAATTATGTATCTGTTCATGTTAAAAATTCTCAAAAAATAGGTATAGAAATGAAAAAGTTTATTGCAACACAGCTTTTTTTTGGAGAGGAGCTTAAAGAAAGGAAAGCATTCAGAACCATTAGAAAGAGAGCTAGAAGGTGACTGTGTATCATATTTAATTTTAGCATTTAATGAGTGAGTGTATGAAAAATAATGTGATGTCTGCAATCCTATGATTTGTTAGGGCTGAGAATTTTAAATTACTTAATATAAATGTAAGTGTTGTTGTCTAGGGGGTTCTGGCTCTCCACTGGAAGTTTGAGGCTTGAATACAACGTTCTCTGACTGCTGATCCTAAGGAGCTCTAGTCTCAGTTTCTTCAGCTGTAACATTGGAATGATGATGCACGTGATTTTCCTGAACATTAAAATGTTTGAGGCCATGTGTCAGAATGTACTGTTCGTTGTTTGGTTTGGTTTGGTTTCTTTGCTTTGGGCTTCAAGTGGGAAGGGTCGTGTCACTTACACTCTATTTCTTGGCACGTTATTATCATTGGTCAGTTTGTTTCACTGTTCAGTTTAGATTTGTTGATTTTTTCCCCCATTCTTTAGGATTCTCTTTCCATCACATAAGAAACCATCCTAATATATTTTATCTTTTTGTTTATATGTGCTTTGCAAAATATATTTTGTTTTTATGACTGTTTTTTTAAAGATATTTTTGTATATACCTTGAAAAGAAGGGGACTATTAAAAACTGTAACTACAGTGCCATTATCACATCTAATAAAGTTCACAATAATTAATATGATAAAATATAGTTTTTATGTTTTCTCCATTGTTTTAAAATGAATTTACAATTTGTTATCCGAATAGGGATCCAAACAAGATCCATACATTGCAATTGGCTGATTTTTTTTTGTCTTTTTTAATTGATGTCACTTTGTCTTTCTCTATCTCTATTTTTCTTTTTTCCCTTCTCCTTCTTCATGTTCTTCCTCCTTTCCTTCCTTAACAGTTTTGTTGAAGAAACTTTGTCATTTATTCTATGGAGTTTTCCACAGTCTGAACTTACTACGTGGCATGGTGTCACTTAATAATTTCCATTTCACCTGTATTTTTGTAATTAATGCTAAAACCATGATGAGAAGAGTTAAAACAATATTTTAGGAGGAAGGGAACTTCTGAAATAGGTGGCATCATATTTTGTTTGGTTGTCTTTTTATTGTGATTTTGTAGCCATATCTGGTCACCATTTACCTTCATGAGTCTATTCTTGGTGGCTTAATAGTAATACTAAAATTCTGCCATTTCTACTTCATTTATTGCCTGAAATACATCTATACAGAGAAGCTTCCCTTATATAAGCTACTAGATTATCCTGAGGAATGGTTTGTATAGGAAGGCAGGATGTATGCTTAATTCTTCGTCTTTTATTTACTATTTTTCAAAGTAATAAGTTGGTTTCCTAGCTGTCTTCAACACTGATCAATTATTTGGGTTTTTATTTAATCTCATGATTTTAGACATATTTGAGATCTATAATCAATTCATTCTAGTTGTTGTTTTTTTTTTTTTTTTTTTTGAGACAGAGTCTCACTTTGTTGCCCGGGCTAGAGTGAGTGCCGTGGCGTCAGCCTAGCTCACAGCAACCTCAGACTCCTGGGCTTAAGCGATCCTACTGCCTCAGCCTCCCGAGTAGCTGGGACTACAGGCATGAGCCACCATGCCCGGCTAATTTTTTTGTATATATATTTTTAGTTGGCCAGATAATTTCTTTCTATTTTTAGTAGAGACGGGGTCTCACTCTTGCTCAGGCTGGTCTCGAACTCCTGACCTCGAGCGATCCACCCGCCTCGGCCTCCCAGAGCTAGGATTACAGGCGTGAGCCACCGCGCCCGGCCTTAGTTGTTGTTTTATTGCTGCTCAAGGAGTCCTATCTTAGGCCAGTGGGAGCATATTCAGTTTGGCTCTCGAATCTTTTTGATGCACCCAGTAATGTTAAATAACTTTCTTTCTGTTTTTATTAGGTGTTCCTAGCGCCTCTTATACCTTTTCTAACTCAGGCTAGGAATTTCTCCAAGAGGTCATTTTAGTAAGAAATAGTATTTAGAGACCATAATCTGGGCCGAAGCACGTGCAGGTGTTTATTTCTACTAAGTTGATTTAGTAGACAAAGCTAGGTTTTGGTTTTTGTTTTGAAGGTAACTTGAGTTCACAGTTCCTATTTAAACACAGGACTACACAAAAATAACATCTTTTGATGGGCAGAGTTTTTAAATTTTGACAAAGTCTACTTTGTCCGTCTCTATTATATATAGATCATCCTTTTGGTATTGTATCAGAGAAATCTTTGTCTAATCCATAGTTACAAAGGTCTCCTCTTATGTTTTCTTTAAAGAATTTTGTAGTTTTAGATTTTATATTTTAGGTCTTTGATCTGTAATTTTGAGTTAATTTTTATACTGTGTTGAAGTATAGATTGAAATTCTTTTATTTGCATATTGATATCTAATTGTTCCACCAACATTTTTTGAAAAGATTATTCTTTTTGCACTGTATTGCCTTTGCAGTTTTGTCAAAAATCCATTATCCACATATGGATCTATTTCTGGCCTCACTAATCAATTCCATTTATGTTTTAGTCAATTTTTAAGATAGTACTACAGCTATATGATTATTTCAACTGCAGTGAATAGTTTTTGTTTTTTTTTTCATATGTCTTTTTGTATTTTTGCCAGTGGATCTTTTGGATAGATCCCTAGAAGTATGATTACCGAGTCAAAGTTACTTCCAAATGCTCTTCCATAAGGGTTGTACAATGCTATAATAACAGTATCTATTTGCCCTCAGGCCTATGAATCTAATAAGTGAGAAATAATCTCCCAGAGTAGTTTTTTTGTTTGTTTCTTTAAGAGACAAGGTCTTGCTCTGTCACCCAGGTTTGACTACAGTGGTATGATCATAGCTCTCCGAAAACTCAAACTCCTGGGTTCAGGGAATCCTCCTGCCTCAGCCTCCCGAGTAGCTAGTACTACAGGCACATGCCAGCATGCCCAGCTAATCTTCTGATTTTTTTTATACCAACAGAGTCTCCCTATGTTTTCCAGACTGGTCTAGAACTCCTAGCCTGAAGTGATTCTCCCACGTTGGCCAGCCAAAGTGCTGGGGTTACAGGCGTGAGCCACCGTGCCCGGCCCCACGGTAGTTTTAATTGTGTTTCTGTTACAATAAATGAGATAGAGCATATCTTTATATCATTAAAAGCCATTCACATTTCTTTTTCTCTGAACTGCCCACCTTTTCTATAGAGTTGTTGGCCTTTATTCTTATACCGTATTGTTAGAAGTTCTTTATATATCAATGCTATTATCCCTTTGTCATGTAAGTTCCATATTCTTTTCTCTGTTTTACTTCTTTATTTCTTATTTTAGGAGGTGTTAGCAGATGGTACAGATTGGACTTAGCAGATAGTACAGAGTTCTCATAAATGACCCTGCCACATAGTTGCCCCTGTAATTATTAACATCTAACAGTGTGATGCATTTGTTAAAAATTAATGAACCAATATTGAGTCATTATTATTAACTAAGGTCCATAGTTTATTCACATGTCCTTACTTTTTAACCTAATGTCCTCTTTCTGTTCCAGGGGATCCCACTGAGGTTCCCATGTTACATTTCATTGTTGAGTCTCCTTAGGCTTCTCTTAGCTGTGACATTTTCTCAGACTTTCCATGTTTTTGTTGACCTTGACAATTGTGAAGAGCACTGGTCAGATTTACTGTAGGATGCCTCTCTACTGGAATTTGTCTGAGGTTTTTCTCATGATTAGTCCAGTGTTATGGGTCTTGGAGAGGAAGATCATAAAGTGACATTTTATCACATTATATCAAGGTTACATGCTATTAACATGATTTATCTCTTTTCCCATTTGAAAATTTATTCAATCATTTATTTTTATCAGACTGGACTCATGGGTATTTATTTTATACTTTAATTTGTAATCCAACTTTATTTATTTGGTTTAAATTTTTCCAGCTTTGGCTATTGGGAGCTCTTTCACTTAGCTCCTGTGCCCGTTTGACATATCCCCTTAAGCGTGTGTGTGTGTGTGTGTGTGTGTGTGTGTGTGTGTGTGTGTGTGTCAGTCCTTACTTTCTACTACAAGATGTCTCAGGCTCATCTTGTATATTTTCTGCCCCAGTCTTTGAATCAAGTCATCAAGTCATTTCTTCACAGAGTCCTGGTTCCTTTCATTGGAGAATGGTATTAAAAGCCAAGATCTGGATGCTAGAGGTGTGTGCTTGTTACTACTGGAGTATCATTTTTTTAGGTTCTCTCATCAAAGAAATACAGGTGTATATACTAGCCTATATATATACCTATATTTATAAATGTTTCTATATGCAGCCATCTGCATATTTATTAAGTTACACTTGAGGTCTTACTGATGTTTCCAACCGTAATCCATTACCTCATGGATCGTTTCATTAATAGTTTGCTCCCCTGTCTTGCCTGTAACCTCCCGCTCCCATAGTGAGAAACTTGGCTCCTACCATCCACCATCCACTTACTTAATTATTTAATTATGATATACATGTATAGGAGTGTAAGAATTGTTAACTTGTTCCCCTGTATGAAAAAACCTTATTAACTAAAGCACAGTAATTATGTGGAGGTCCTTTTGCCTTTAGTTTTACAGACTACTTGTTTCCAAAGTTAGGGCAGCTCCTTTTTCCTTACCCCCTACGTTGAGGTTGTTTCATGTATTTGTATTACAGTTAGATCCTCTCGTCATAGTCTACATTCTTCCCTGGGATCCCCTGACTTTCTAAATGATTTTTTTTGAAAATTCGAATACAATAAAAGTTTCACTCTTTTGTGTTGTGAAGTTCTGTAGGTTTTGACAAGCCCCGTAATCATGTATCCACACAGTATCATGCAGTATTGTTTCAAGACCCTAAAAATTCCTTGAGATTTACCTATCCATTGCCCCACACCTTCCTCCATACAGTGGGGATATTGATTTTTTTACTGTTTCTGTAGTTCTGCCTTTTCCAGAATGTCACATAATTGAAATCATATAGCGTGTAGTCTTTTCAGACTGGTTTGCTTTGCTTAACAATCTATTTATTATTTAAGCTTCCTTCATGTCTTTTCTGTTAACTTTTTTACTCAGCATTATATTTTTAAGATCCTCCTGTGTTTCTGTGTATACATTGATTCTTTTTCTTTTGATAGCACTGTGTGTTGTGTACCTAGTATACCTGCCCATCCCCCCTCTGATGGACAGCGCTTCCAAACCTTGGGCCCCAACCCCACTCAGCTCCACCACTACAAATAATATTGCAATAAACAGCTTCACATATATGCCCCTAGGGACCTGAGTGAACTTCTCTTTGGCGTATACAGCTAGATCATGGGGTATATGCTTACTTCTTTTGACAAGTGCCACATTGCTCTCTGGAATGGTTTTACCAGGTGAGTAATTTATTAACTTTTTTAAAATTGTGTTTTAAAAATTATCCTCATTTTCTCACCAACACTTCATATTATCCAAATTTCTGGATATAAGTGTATAGGAATCATATGATATCTCAGTATGTTAATTTGAATTTCTAAAATTACTAATGAGTCTGAGCACCTCTTCCTGTGCTTGCTAATGTTTATCATTTTTATTTCATAGAAGATGTCTTTTTTTAACTGATATGTGGCTATTCCTTATATATTTTAAATATGAATACCCTGTCAGTTTTGAACATTACAAAATATCTTTTCTCATTCCATCATCTGTCTGTTAGCTTTGTTCATGATGTTCTTCATTGAACAGGTTCTTCAGTTTAGCCTTTGGCTTGTTGGATGGTGGTATAATTTGCAAATATGCTGAACACTGGAGAGGAATAGGGTGGGCTGGGGTGGGGTCATGGTTCAATTTTGCTGTGCTAAGTTAGAGAGGCCCATTGAACCTTCAAGTAGGATTCCTAAGCAGACAATTGGATATGTGAGCCTGGAATAAACATGAGATTTTGTTACTCTTAACATTTTAACTTGCTTTTGCTGTTTCTTGAAGGTTTTCTCTTTTTTGTCGTTTTATTTTCAACCTGGAGCTTTGTGTTTTAAAGTTACTGACAAAATTTCAATTTAAGAAATTGGGATTGAAGGCACTTTGAATTGCATCATACTGGGTTTTTTTTTTTTTTGCTGCATACTTACTTTTTATCATAGTTTTATTTGTTCTTATCCCAAATATTTAATCTCTATATAGTCATGGTTACACAAAGATATGTGCAGTTCTAACCCTATGTATCCTTTTCTTCTCTGTTCCTTTAGCTTATTTCAAGGGCTGTTTGGGTATATTTCATAGAACATTTTCCTGTTCCCTTTGTAAGTGGTGATATTTCTCCACTTCACATTTAGATTCTAAGAAACAACTCAAGGTGACTGATATTTAAATTGAATATGAAAATAGATAGTTTTGATGCAAATCTACAATATGTTTATGGGATCAAGTTATCAAATGTTGAATATTATAGTTTCAGGACCATCTTCTTCGAGAAGAAAATGCCAGTGGGCATGTAAATATGTATTCTTTTTTAACATGGAAACAATTTTTACTTCAGGATTATTATTAATAAAAGAAAAACCTTAGTTACTGAATTTTTTTCAATAGAAATAAGACATTTCCATATAATTCTTGTCAGGTGTTTGATGTCAGAAGCTTATCCTTGACAACTGGGCTTGCAAACAGCAGAAAAAATATTTGAGTCAAACATTATTACTAATATACATTACCTTTTTCTTTTTTTTAAATTTCAGAATATTATGGGGGTACAAACGTTTAGATTATATATATTGCCTTTGCCTCACCTAAGTTCAAGCTACAAGCATGTCCATCCCCCAGATGGTGAGCACCGGAGCACAATTCACAGTTGCAAAGATGTGGATACCTTTTTTCTTTTTTAAGACTCATAAAGATCATTAATTTTAGATTTCTCCCAGGTTGTGTTTTTTTTTTTAACAGATCTATTTATTTTCTGTTTTCATAAAAATAAACTTATTTCTTTTGTACATACTTGTATAGCCATCTGTAATTTGCCTTTTTATAAAGCGTAACCAATTCATTATCACGTACATTTACAAAGTACATATACTTTTGGTTGTAAATAATACTAAAGTCCTAATTTGGATATAAAATCATTAACACATATTTGTGGTTTTATATCTTAAACTGTATTTATAGTTTGATTTTTATTATTTGGGAAGAAAGTGAGGTGGTATTTTCTCCAATAGGGTTTGTGATACTAGAGAAGCTAAGATAAAGAAAATCTTTCTTTTAGGTACAAAGAAAAAAAAAATCGACAAAAACCAAAAAAGCCTTACATTGCTTTGCTGGGGACTCATAAAAATGACTGGTGGTGCTTTCAAGCATCATTCATCAGGCTTACATCTTAAAGGGAAAAAAAAACTCATTATCCACTCCATATTCATTTAAGTTTTAAGTGCTTAGAAGACTTGTCATAACCTAGACTCAAGCTCTGAAATGGTAAATCTTGACACATCTCAATTTTAGCAGCTCATCTAGGCACTGCTAGAACTATGAGCACTCACGGGGACAGGGGCTTTATATTCTATCTTGCCCTAATTCTTTCACATTTTTCACCCATCACTCCTAACTTTGTGATGTTGTTAGCTTTCACACCTCCCTTTATTTTAACCTGGATTAGTCTAAAAGTTTCCTATTCGGTGAGAAGCACAAGATGAAGTATTGAGCATGATGTATGAGCATTAACACATTTAATCACAGTGGGCAAGTGAAGAGAACTTTATTGTATTCAGATGAGCCTGGAGAACTAGATTTCTGGGGAGGCCATAAAGTATTATATTTACCTTAATTTTGTGTTTTCTCTATACTGCCTTTTGCCAGCCCATGCTGACTTCTCATACAGCAGAAATTCTTCAGATTTTTTTGTTTTTCATTTATTCTATTTGAATTTAGAAGTTTGGGCTAAGGGAGAAAAGACTGGGAATTTTTTTTTATTCATTAGTATCTGAAAAGAGGCAGGTTAAAATGTGCTACTTTAAAAGCATATGTATCATACCTATCACTCTTTTACTTGCAAAAGTACATAATTTATGATAAAATTTAGATATTAACTTTCCTCATTTGAGGAAGTGGTATCTATCTTTCCTTTCAGAATGTACTTTTACATAAGTTACTTAAAAATTGAATGAGGTCATTTATTAATACTCAAGGCTAATACGGCATCATCCTTCAGCTCTCAGAAGAGGAACATAAATAGAAACAATTTTAATGGGGAAAAAAACTGCCTCGTTTTAAAAAGTCTCATTTTATACTTCCTAAGGAAAAGAAAGGAAGTTGAGTAAGACAGGCCCACCAGAGTGAATCCCAGTTTATCTCTGTGGCCACCTGGCTCCTGTTACACCAATGTCCAATATTTGTGGGAAAAAATTGAACAGCTAATTTTTGAGTAGCATTTAATAAATTCATTGAGAATTTAAAATTATTACAATATTACATTTTAATAATAAATGAAAAATTTCTTATATTCGCTGTGATGTCCAACTTAGAGTCACAAGATAAGTGTTCAGATTTTGACTGCTACTTGGATAATATGTCCAAAAAGGGCAGACTTATGAATTGTGGTATTTATGGAGATGCTAGGATATAAAATGAAGCATTATGGCATTTTTAAGACAAATAGTGATTTGGTAGTATTGCTGATTCTTTTTCATGTACTAGGCTCTATATACCCATTCATTTGATCTGCATTTTCACAACAGCCTTGAGATTTTGGGAAACACATACCGCTTCTGTACAGGCTAGTTTTATAATAGGATGGAGATTGAGGCTGAATCTGGGTAATGCTGACAGAGGTGAAGTTATATTAATGTGTTTCACATAAAAGCACTGCATGGAAGTTGAGCCTGTCTTCTGCTTGTTTTTATTGCCTTATCTGACAAAGTTAGAGAATAATTAAGGGTGAACAACAAAGCCCCTGTCCTCATAAAACATACTTGTTTCAAAATGTAAAACTATAAAACTAATTTCACTCCTTATAATGAGAAATATATCTGTGGTATTGGTGATAGTAATTGGAATAGTGTGTAGCCCAATCTCTCATTACTGTGATACTTTGGTAATTTATAAGAAAATAACTGTCACAGCACCATGAAAGTTTGAGGTCCATATTATCAATTTTTTACATCCTCTGCCCCCAAGAGACAGATCCTATTATTAATAGGACCCACATCATAATTAGAAGGCTAATGCTCAAGAGGGAACTAAAGTGGTATGAATGAGATAAAAATGATGTCTGATAGCATCAGACTTTAGGGTAATTGATGCACTTGCTCTTGTGGGTGGGTATTCCTGCCAGTGTGAGTGGCGTGTGTGCAGGTGGGAGTCTTCTGCCTACTCCCCCTTTTATCCTCCTCCACATGAGGGTTGATTTTGCTAATGTAGCTAAAATACTTGAAGTTAGAGGCTCCACTGAATCCAGTTCTCTTCCCAAGATTACATTAATAGTTAGACATGAGATGTGGATAGAGGGGACAGCAAATGGCTTTTATAGTTATGTTTATAACCAGGGAATCATAGAATTACTCTATGTCTTTCAGGTCATATTCTCCTTACAGTTCTCTACCACATAAAACTTTTAATTCAGCAGTGAGGACAGTGACCTTGTTTTACCTGTCTCCTGCACATGTTAAGAGCATGGGTTATATAAAGTGGCATAAGAATGATTTTAGCTGGACTACTAAAATCCTCATATTCAGAGTAGAACCTCTCAAAGTTTGACAAAAATAATTGAAGACCAATGGATGATGTATTTAATTATCTCTCTTTCCCTCAATGAGTTTGTTTTCCCATTCCAGTCCATTTCATTCTGAGGTAGAGCTACCACATAAGACATATTGATTAGAACACAAGAGTAAGATTCAACAAGTCTATAAATGACTAGTTCAGTGTGAGTTTCTAGCAATGTGTTAATGACCAGGTCTATATTTCTCAATAAAGGTAACTTCTTAATGTCAAAGTTAGAATTTGACTCTTTTAAGATTCTGCATTGGGCTGTGAAGTCTGTTAATTATATTTTACTTGAAAATGTGTTTTAAAAGGAGGAAATACACCTTTACCTATGTTTGTTACTAGGAGAAAAGCTGCAGTCTTTTTCTTTTTTAATATGTTGAATTATTTAGAATTAGATCAGTGATGTCATACTAAGTTAACTTATGCTGGGTAAAATTGACTTCCAGAGAGGAAAAGTTATGGCATTAGGTGAATAAAAAGATTTCTGTACCCAAAAAACCATTACTGTGGTCTCAAATTTACAAATAAACAGTTCTTGGAACATTAAACAAACCTTTTCATGCTATGGAAAACTTTGTGAACTTCTCAAAAGATAGATTTAACAAAAGTTCCTTTTTGATGACAAGGTACAGAATTAGTAGAGATTAACTGATGATTTATGATAACAGGTTTGTAAATTTGTTTAGCAAGAAGTAATGGGTAGCTCTGAGCTTGTCATCTCAGCACTCTTGGACCAACAGATGCCCATTCTTTCAAGGTTCTTCCTTGACTGCTAACACGGGTTTGCAGTCACTGTCTTCACTTATATGTTTATTTCTCTACTTCTCATGTATTGAGCTGCACCAAAGCCTAGGCTTATCATTTTCTGTTTTCAATATTCTTTACCTTTGATGTTCCTTAATCTTTATTTACATGTATTCAAACTTTGAGTTCTATGCTAAATAATTCCTGTTTTTTTAAACTATGACATTAACTTTGCAGAAAACATTAATTTTCTTTTTACAAGCAACTAATAATATTAGAACAAAGCTATTGAAATGTATCAAAGCTTCATGGTAACATGTAACGCTTACCTTGAATGGTCACAAGCCAAATGAATGGAATGAAAACAAAATTTTTCATCCCACAGTGATTGTTACTCTTACCCAAGCTTCACCTCTTTCCTGTAAACCTGTTGTGATTCTTGTATTTTCTATCTGTGTATTTTAAAGTCTCCCTTTTTGCTTGTTCAAATTCCATAGAAGATTATTTTATGTTCACATATCAGTTCTGGGCTGTTGAACGGGTCAGTGGGATTGCTTTCATCCACGCAGTCATTTAGGGACCCAAGCTATTTTAGGCTCCACTATTCTTAACATAGAGTTTAAGAGGTTGCCCAGAAGTTATGTATATTTCAGATAGTTTCCCAAACAATTTGGTTATAATGACAGTCTATGCATGGAAGGCCTAGAAGTAGCATATATCACATATCCCATTGTGTATTGCAGGCCACTGCTGGGGAGTTTCAGGAAAATGCCAGGACGGCATAGAAATAAAACCCCAAAACTGAGAGGAAGTGGAAGGATGACTTGGACAAGTCCAGCTTGGCGAGTTAAATGAGTTTATTAGAGGTTACTTACACAGGGCGCTCACTCCTGGGTGGCATAGGGTCTCTCTGGAAAGTAAAATCGGCACAGCCCACCAGTTGAATCACCTTAAATCTCTTCCAGTGAGTGACACAGCTCTTTTATGGCATCATCACGTGTTCATATGAAAACAGATTAAGCATGTGCAGTATAACCATCATGTGCCTTCATACAACCCATGCTATGTTAATGATACTGTAATATTCTGTTAGGCGGGGAACTTGGTATTACAGTTAGCTAAGGGCTACTATAGGACAGTTAAGGCAGTTAGGGCTAGTTCAAGCCAGTTGCCTAAAGGAAGTGCTGAGGCGTAGCTCTTGTGCCTTGTAGCTGTCTTTGATATTTGCTTAATCTGTTTTGTAACAATTTTGAGCATTCCCAGTTAATGCAGTGTCTCTCTCTCTGTGGTGGGAAATGTGCATTAGCGTCCCTAGGCAGGAGGCTGTATCGATTTTCTCTAACAAGACTATGTCTGGCACATAGCTACCACTGGGGTTACTATTCAGTTGAGTTTGTGGTAGTCCACCAGGATTCTCTTGAGTCTCTCCGATTTTTGCGGGGACCAGAATGGAAAATTGAATGGGGATGTGAGGGAGTTTCTAAGAGTAACTGTGATCTCTGCCGTTCTCCTCTGGATTCAGTGTTGTTTGTGAGTTAGCATCTTAATGGGGAAGGGAGAGAAGAGTGACAATTCTGGATACTTCTCCTGGCCTTCCCCCATGATAGCTTTTACCCCATAGGCCAAGGAACCAATGTGGGAGTTACGCCAGCTATCATGCATGCCATTCTAATTGTCTGCTCAAGTGCCAGATAATCCAGAGACTGAGTGGACCTACTGTGAGCTGGACTAGGTCCTAGACTCCATTTATCACTTTCCCACTCTCCATACCCTGACTTTGACATGGGCCATGGCGATGCTTCAGGTCCCTGGGTCATAATGTCAGTTCAGACCCTTGTTCAACAGCCCTTGTTCACATCCATGCAATGTCTGGATAGCCTCCTCCCCCCAGGGGTCACCCCATAAGTCCCCCATAGTTACCTCAGTAAACACGTGTATGTCCCTCTGGGGAAGGACTAAAGAATCATCAGTTGTATACTTGGGAGGATGCTGCAGGGTGTTTCCTTCTGAGAATTCATCCTCTCTTTCAGTCCATGGTTTCCAGTTCTGAGAACTGCCTTATGACCAGAAATTGTGCAAAAAATCATGACTTTTTACTGATTGATTTCTTTTGATTGCATAAATGAAGCAATACTTCTGTTGCAATATATTTCTGTTGTCTCTAGGAACTCTGGGCCCTAGTAACCATCTCCAAAGCTTTTAGTGGTTCAGGTATCTCCTGGCTGCAACTACAGTCTTGCCACTCTTTCTGACAATTGAGCCTACTTCACTTTTGACAGTAAATTGCCACCATCTGGTCTCTTATTTTAGGATCCTGTCATCCCAGTTGCTCTTAATGAGCCCAGTTCTGTGTAGCATTTCCTTCCATCCAGGCCTTTTCCTACCAGCCTTAGCACCCAGAGGGCAGCTGCTGCAGGACTTCTCCTTGATGCTGATGTCCCTTTCACCAGCTCATTCCCTCCCATGTTTGCCCTTCAGGCTTCTCACAGGATGTAGTTAACCAATGGACTTTGGCTTTAAGTAGCATGTTCGATACAATCTAGCATGCTCAATTCTCTGAGCCTTTGGATCCCATCCTTCCTTGACCATTTGCCATTGAAGTTCTAGGAATTAAAATTTCATTCAGTATGAGCCATCACTTTTCCCAAACTTTCAGGAACTTCCAAGGACAGTTTTATTACCATTGTCTACCAGAATCCTCTCCAGGATGGTAAATTCTAGGTCATGCCAAAGTGCTCCAATGTCCATAAACTTGCCCTTATCTTACCTTAGGTTTTATCATTGTTGGACCAGTCCCCCTCATACACCCGTGGCTCCTGTGGTTACAAGTTGATTAGGCACTGCAGCTTCATTGGGATGTAGTCCCTTTCTGCCCTGAGCAATGCCAGCCCTTTCAAAGCTAGGTAACACGGGACCTCCACCTTTGTTATTGAACTGGTGGCCAGGAGGGAAGACATGTAGTAAATCCAGAAGAGCCACTTGTTGCATTTGCCAGGAAGAGGTTCTAAAGTGTCTCAAGGATAGGGAGAACACTAGCCATCAACAGGGAAAAAGAGCACTTCTGAAGGTTTCAGGTAAATCTAATGATGCAAAGTGTTTGAGTTTCATTGCAGATGCTCCTGTTGTCTTTCTCTCGGTCTTAGTCCTTTTCCTTACCTTGATGAAGCAGACTTGGGAAGAGGAGTGTGCTGAGAATTGAACTTTGAAGGCAGCTCTGCTACTTAGAATTAAGTCCTGGGCCTGATCCACAGCTGTTTATATCCTCCAAGAGGTGGAGTCCTTTTTAGACTTCCAAGGAGGCCCACTGAATTTTATACTCTTCATACACATTAATTGAAGTTCCTTATCATGTGTACTTTACAATGGTGCATTTTCAGTGCTGTACAGTGAACTTTCATTCTTATGGCATGATGTGAGAACAGTTGCCTTTCGACTTGATGACATTGTTCCATATTGTGTGTGTGTGTGTGTGTGTGTGTGTTTTCCTTAGAGATGAGATCTCACTGTGTTGTCCAGACTAGAGTGTAGTGGTGAGATCATAGCTCACTGCAGCCTTGAACTCTTGGGCTTAAGTGATCCTCCTGCCTCAGCCTCCCAAGTAGCTGGGAGTATAAGCACACGCCACACCTGGCTGTTCTTATATTAAACTCATTTCAGTTATTTTTTTTATTAGCCATGACAAATAAGTATTACTACCTCAATTTTGAAAATGAGGGAATTGAAACACAGAGAGATCAATTTAATTGTGTAAATTCACACAGCCAGTAAGTGGCAGAACAGCATTTGTTCTCAGGCAGCCAGGTGCCAGAGTCTAGACTGATTCTCACTAAAGTGTTGCTGATTCTCTTGGCACTGTTTGATGTCCACCAATTATAAAAAAAGCTTAAACATAGCAACTGAAATTGAATGTCAATGTTCTATTATAAAACAGTCATCTAGATGACCCTTAATATGATCATATTTTTATTAAGATAAACAGCTAGGTAGAAAAGCAGCATTTAATTATTTTCATAGAAAGTGAATAGATAACTTATGGATCGAAAAACATGGCTGCAGAGTAAAGATTCCCATTTTTCACATTGTATGTCTGTAAGACCCTTCACCAGGTACATCAACACATCGCAGAAGTCAGTTAGCACAACTGAGATGCTAAATACCAAATATTTAAAAATAATGTTACTAATTATCAGAATAAAGAGTTCCCATAATCTACTTCTTAATGGCCCCTGCAACAAAGAATTACTGACATTTCATAAGAAAAAATTCAAAAGATTTTATCGTATCTTTTTTTATTTGTCTTTTTAATTTTACTTGTTTTTTCTAAATAGTTGCATATATTTTTATCTGTGTATTTGCACTTGCCATTGTGTCCTGGCCTGGTATTATTAATATAATATGCCCAAATCACACATATTTTGCTCATTTTAGGTATGAACAGCTATGTCATGATAGGATTAATAGTGATGAACAGTCAGTCACTAAGTTTGTAATAGTGTTAAATTTGAATTTAGGGAATGAAAAAAGAGAGGTTATTAAAATGCCAGGGACATTCAGTAGCAGGACCTTTATTTTTTTGTAATCCCGAAGACTGTTTTCTTACAGATGACTTTAGAAAGTAAGCCCTAAAAACATCCTTGCTGCACTGGTTTTTCTCAATGCTGGCATTTAGCAATGAAAATGCAGTGCTTTTCTTGTTCAGGTCTAGAAGAAAAAAAGCGCTATCAGTTATTTAGAATCTGATTTATACCTTAAGAGAATGGCTGCCACTCTCTGTGATTTCAGGGAAGTCGGGTATCAAGGAGCAATTTTCAAAGAATTGAAAGCTGGTGCAGGGTTATGAATAAACTCTGAGAGCTTTGACCTTCCCTGTCAAATGATAAGGCCATAAATATGTTGGTAATTCTGCTTTGTCGTGAGTACCTGTTCTTTTCCATCATTGTGGAGTTTCCAGAACACCAAAAATGGGTAACAGCAAAACTAAAATAAAAATTTTTGTTGTATTAAAACATTAGAAAAGTAGAAAATACAAGGTAGTGAGCACAGGACAGAGCCTCTTGTGTGTTGCTTCTGAAATATGTCTGGAATTAGAGTGTCCAATTTTGAAAATTTTATAATATCCAAATCAAATTTAAAATAACAGTTTGGTCACATTTTACCATTTGTTTAAATAAAGACCACATAGGTGACTTTTGGATGGGAAGTGAGACAAAGTATAATATTTTTAATGCTTCCCCTGCTGCTATGCCAAATTCATTATGAGATACAGCACATTCTTGCTTTGATGTACTATTAATATTTTTCAGTAATCACATATATTGAGTTTGAGAATTTATAATGGTGTTAAGCATAAAATGTTCTATTTTAATGATTGTGTTATCTATCTTAATTTCATAACTGTTGGGGAACCTTTTTCTCTAATTTCACCATTACCTTTCCCAGGTGGATAGGTAAGGAAAGAATAAAGATAAGGAGAAGAAAATCAGTTCAGATAACCCCCAGAGAAGGGGAGGGAAAAATAGTATCTTTTTCTTTTAAAAACAAAACAAAAAAAAAAGTATAAATAAAACTTGTTATTCTTCCACTCTTTAAAAGGGAGCCATATATGGTTTTTGAACAAAAGTTAAAATAAAAAAACTATTTTTCTATTTTATAGACACTTAAAAAGCAGAAAGGGCACAGGGAATGAGAAGGACAAAAGTCAGTGGGGATACAAAGATGAAGCAATGCAGACAAAGGCATCTGAAAAGGGATAGCAAAAGATTGAAAGTGTGTTAGTTATCTATTGGTGTGTAACAAATTACCCCAAAAGTTGGTGGCTTAAAACAACAATACACATTTATTATCTTTCAGAGTTTCTTTGTGGTTCAGAGTTTAAGCTTGGCTGGGCCTCTCAAGCTTAGGGTCTCATGAAGTTCAGTTGTCCTGGCATCAGTCATTGGAGTCCATGGGGCCTGCTCACATAGCCGACAGGTTTGCACCGGCTGATGGGGGGGAGGGTGTTCCGTTCTTGTCAATATCAGTTTCTCTAAAGGACTGCTTGAGTGTCCTCATGATATAGTAGTGATCGGCTTCCCCCAGAGGAAATACTCTTCAAAAGCAAGCAAGAGGGCAGTGTAATTTTTTTCTTTTCCTTTTTTTATGATCTAACCTCAGAAGTGATAGCACACCAGTGCTTCCGCAGTATTGGGCTGGTCACACGGGTTAGCTCATTCAGCGTGGGAATACAAGGGCACAGATACCAGGAGGCGAGGTTCACCAGGTGCTGTTTTGGAGAGTGACTACCACAAAGAAACATGGTAGGGAGTGGTGGACATACCTGAGCACATGTACCTGTACAACCAGGAGAAAGTAACAGGCAGGGAGTTAAGTACAAAGTAAGTGTGATCATATCATCTTTCAGTGCATTTGGTATGTGAAATGTAAAGATTGCTATAACATCACATATTACTTTAAACTCAACACCTCACATCTAGTGTGTTTAATTGTGCTCTCATTATAATAATTTCTCCTATAGCGCAGAAATGAAAAGCTAAGTTGCATTAAGGCATATTGCTCTCAAAAATATTACCATAATTTTACCTCAGAGGATCAAAAACTATATACTCCTCCCCCCCAAAAAAAGAAAAAAACCACACACATCAAACAGTACAGTGCTTTTACATTTCTGATGTCAAAGGCTCTTCCCTGATATGGAAGAGCTAACAGGTAAGACTACTTACTATAACAATTAAGATTGTGACTACATAACTTGAAAGATGGGTTTATTCCAACATTTTTGACAAAACATAATAGATTTCATGGCACTTGTCAAGTTGCTTTCAGAAGACAACCTTATCCCAGCATTCTAGACACCAAAAATGAGAGGCAGGTAAATTTACTTTCCAAAATTACTTTAAAGTAATTAATTATTGGTTACCTCTGTTTTAATCCTTTTGCTTGGCAAAAATAATAGCAAATGTTTATTGAGAATTTACTCTGTGGCAAGCTGTTCCAAGCTTTCCATATCCAGTCATTTAATCCCCATAACAACCTTTGTACTCTGGTTTTATAGTTAAGGAAAACAAAATTTAGACATAGTGGAACAGGATTCAAATCCACGCGGCCTCTCTCCAGCACCCAAACTCTTACCCACCACATAGTGCCTGGGATGGACTCACTTGGGGTAGCTCAGAACGATTCACTAACAATGACAGCAATTTTCTCAGACTCCGTGGACAGAACTAAAGTATGGCCAGACTCGTCAGGGGCTAGAAAAGGGAGATGGAAAGTTTTCAGAAACCTAGGAGGATTTCTCTTGAGAGGTAGTGTCAGCCTGGAGGGAGGTAGGTCTGATTTACTTTTTAAAATGGTCATTTCAGGTCAAGAACAGACTTTGGGGGTCGGGGGCAAGAGGAGATCTTATTAAGGTGATATCCACAGGTGGTAGCACAGGAGATTGTGCGATGTGGGAGGAGGTAATAAGAATCTGGATATATTTAGAATGTAGAGCCAATTGGATTTCCTTATGGCTTAGATGTGGGGTATGAGAAAAGAAGAAAAACATTTGTCCTAAGCAGTTGCAAGGATGAAGTAGCCCTTGACTGAGTTCAAAAGCTGTGAATGGATAGGATGGGTTTATGGTAAAAAAAAATCAAGATATGTAAGCTAGGCAGTAGGACATGCAAGACCAGAGTTTGGGAGGGAAGTCTGGGCTAGAGGTACAAATTTGGGATTCTACAACATTTAGATGACTGAGATCACAAGGTGCATGAACATAGTCAGATTAGGGAGGGGGACCTTGCCAAGACTATAGGGTTGAACCCTGAGGCCCTCCAATGTTAGGAGTTAGGAGAGAAGAAGAGGAGCCAGAGAAGGAGATGTGGGTTAAGAGGAACATCTACAGAGTGCTGTTTCTGGAAGCAAAGTAAAGATAGTTTATCACAGAGGAGAGAGAATGATAACCTATTGCAAATTCTGCTGACAGGTCAAGTCAGATGAGGACTAATAACTGACCATTGGATTTAGCAGCTTGGAGGTCACTGGTTATCTTGATGAAAGCAAATTTGGAAGGGAGGCAGGAGCAAAAGCTTAACTGGAATTAATCTAAGAGAGAATTAGAAGAGAGGAATTTGGAAAGTAAATTTAGACAACCCTTTCCAGGAATTTTAACTTAAAGAAGAACAAAGAACTGGGCTAAGGAGAAGTGGTAGCTGGCACATGAAGTGGGAAGTCAAGAGTAGTTATGTGGAAACTGCTAAGCTTAGTGCCCCTTTTGGTAAATATTTATTGCGTTCCTACTGTGTGCTAAACACTGTACTAAGTTTCATACATATAAAAGTCAGTGAGATCTGGCTCCTCCCCTTGGGGCCCTGGTGAGGGAGTTAGACTTCCAGCATGCCCTGGAGCGATGGAGGTGGGCAGGGTAGCCCAGGCTGAGGTTCAGGAGGGATTTAGAGAAGGATGGTGGATTAGGTGTGGCATCTGAACTTCTGAGATTTCTACCGTCTGGTTATTAACCCTACCTGCTTCTCATCCATATTTTACAAGGTCTGGGGAGAAACAAAATTGTCTTGTTTATTCCTGATTTATAATAGTCAAATATCTTAAAAAATGCTTTTTGTATCTTAATTTTCTTCATTGTAGCCCAGTTATTGATTTTGCTTTAACCATTCTTTGTGAACTTCTGGAAAACCTAGGAAGTGTATTTTGAAAACGTGAATGTGTGTCCCACATAGTCTTATCTGCACCCTTCTTGTATTCCACTGCTCACAAAGAACAGTTAAATGAATGGGACTTGTAAATAGGGTGGGGTGTGTTGAAGATGGGGTGGATGAGGTCAAAGAAGATAGGTATTCATTCACGTATTCATTCATTCATTTGCTGTACAAGTATTTAATACTTAGGTTCAACTTCAGGCAAGGTCAAGCTTAACTTGGAGATTGAATAGAAGGAACAAAAAGGAAGAACGGGAAGAAAGTCAAAGGAATGAGAATAATGGTCCTGACCTGATTTTAAAGTTAGAGGCCTAGAAAGACATGATGTAGCAAAAAGAAGTGGCTTTAAGATCACAGCATACTTGAGGAGTTCAGATCCAGTTACTACTTGAGTGATCTTGAACAACTTCATTACGATACCCGAGTCCACAGTCTTTATCTCAGCAGAATCTCTACCACTGGAGGTTGTTAGGAGAGTTAAGGTGCCCAGCAGAATATTTGCACATAGCAGATACTCAAAAATTGTTTCCTTATGAATAAGTTCTGAATATTTGTGTCCCCTCAAATTCATATGTTGAAATCCTAAGCCCCCCCAAGGCGACCGTATTTGGAGATGGGGCATTTAGGAGGTCTCTGCCCTCATGAAGGGACGGATGGTCTCATACAAGAGGCCTGACAGAGACTCCTTGCCCCTCCCACCGTGCGAGGACACAGCAGGGAGGTGCTATCTATGAACCTGAAAGCAGGCCCTCATCAGACACTGAATCTGAATCTTGTATAAAAAAATCTGAATCTTTTATAAAAAATAATAATTAACTAAAACCTAGAGCTCCTGTAGAGCAAATGAAGGCCATTCTTCTTAAGATATCTTAATGTTTCCAATAAAATGTTTTTCTTTTTCTCCCTTTCTGCTAATATTTCATGTTAGTTTTATGAGGATTAATCACTGGACCAAAGTGACAAAGTTTTAAAAAAAAGTAAAAGTAGAAAAGGGTGCAAAGAAAACCTATGTTCAAATTAAACCTGCAGGATCAGATAAAGGGAGAAGGGTAAGTAAATCAACATTTATAATATGAATGCTTGAAGCTCTATTGACACCTTATACACATTATATTCATATAATTTAGTCCTGAAAATAACTCAGTGAGGTAGTGTTGCAGTCTTCATTTTACATAAAAACATAAAATGTATATTCTGTGTAGATTTCAAGTGTATTTTGAGCACTATCGACAGGGTATTATTCATGATTATCGGTTGTGTGCAGTTTGGTGCTAGTGTACAGTTAAGCAAACATTAGACAAAGAATGTTGAGTCTCTCTTGTTAGTCCTTTCAGTACACCTGGACCTTCTGTTGTCTCCTTAGATTTTGAGAAAAGATTTTTCAATGCATGTTGAAAAATGCGCCTTTGCATCAGTACTTTTTTCTGTTGCTCTAAACAATTAACCAATCAGATGTTCATAAGACACATAATATGTTCTCTCTGCTGTGCTATGAATCCAACAGAAAAAAAAAGAAGTCTCTTTGCCTTCAAAGAAATCTTATTCTTTTTAGGTAGACAATATGAACCCATTTGAGAGATATAATAATACAGTAGCAAAAATGCTACATTTTGTAGCATAAATAATTCAATATTGTAGCATTTAGGAGGAAGTCATCTATGCTAGCTGTAATACACAGGGAGTTTTTGTAAAAAAAAAAAAAAGTGGAGCTTACCCTTTGCTTTGTTGTTTCTCTAGATAAAGGATGGAGAAATGGTGCAGGATTAGAGAGGAGCATGTGTGGGTCCTGGTCATGTTAAGTAGAAGAGCATTTCTCTGAAATAATTTGAAAACTCTGAGCTCACTCTTTGACTCAAAATATCTCTTTGACTCAAAATATATCTTTCAGTGTAACCTGTCCTGTTTCTACTGTTAGAAATGCTTACTTCTGGGATAAGTATTATCTTTAGAAGTCATCATTTAAAATGTCTGTATCTTTTGAAGAGTCCCAGAGTAGGATTTTGGCAATTTAGTGTGAGAGAAAGCATCAGATTATTTCCTCTGAGTGGAATAAAAGGAAGGCATAAAGATAGGGTAGGATCTATTGTAAAAAATCATAAATACAGAGGTGATAGAAAGCAAAGAATAGACGTTGATTTCATCAGTTTATTTTGAAATAGTCCAGTATTAGGAGGTTAATAAGGAAATTAGCTTGTTGTTAAGAGTATTTTACTATCTCTAACAATAGTAGGTATTTCATAAATATTTTTGACTTTTGAATAAAAAAATGAGCTTAATTAGCATTAAGAAGGTTTTCTTTTGGATAACTATCCAGTACTGCCCATTAACCATTTTTTTGTTTTGTTTTGTTTTGTTTTTTTAAGAGAAGGGTCTTGCTCTGCTGCCCATGCTGGAATGTGGTGGCATAATTATAACTCACTGTAACCTCAAACTCCTGGGCTCAAGTGATTCTCCCACCTGTCTCCCTAGTGGCTAGGACTACCGTGCCTAGTTTTTTTGTTTTTTTTTAATTTTTTATTTTGTAGAGACAGGTTCTCACTATGTTGCTCAAGCTGGTCTTGAACTCCAGGTCTTGAGCGATCCTCCTACCTTGGCCTCCCAAAGTGCTGGGATTGCAGGTGTGAGCCACCAAGCCCAGCCTCATTAACCATTTAACAGGAGAGTAAGGCTAGCTCACGTCAGAACAGCCATGATTTCAGCCTGAGGTTATTGACTAACATCCAAAGCAAAAATCAGATGGAAGTTATTAATTCTAAAACATATCATTGAAATGTTCTGGCTGTGCACATATTAAACCAAAATATCTTAGTTTTAGGTGTTGTGTGCAAAATAACAAGTATTCCAAATCAACATTTTCCTAACTGGATCTCATAAAATGAAGCTTCCATGGGAAATTACGAGGTGTTATTTGAGGGACGGATGAGGTTCTGTAGTGAAGTAAATTTAGGAAACACTCATTCAAGTAAACAGGGTTTTTGTTTGTTTGGTTTTTCCCACAAGACTACCTAGAACATCTAACACACTGGCATGCATTGTGCCATCCAAGAGGAGAATCGACAAAGCAATTTTTCCAATATTATTTGACCGTGGGAGTAGTGCTCTTGGAAAGCACTTTGGAAAATGTTCTAACATGAATTGAAACTCTGAAAGCTGTTTGTACATTAGATATTAATGCATGCTCAAAAGAGAATACCTACATATAATAATATACATACCCATACATTAATTCAATAAACCGCATACATTTGTATTTTGAATTCTATGTTTGTGGAGCAAAATCAAATATAATATACAAGTCTTCTAGCTCTAAAGTTTTACAACTACAAGTTCACTGGAGAGATCATGCTGTTCCATTTCTTTTGTGACTATTTTCAATCATGCGAGTAGTCATGGTATGAAAATATGCCAGCACAAAAGTCTGTCTTTGTGTGGGAGAAGTAACCTTTTCTCCCGATAAACGTGATGTACATTCTTCTGTCTACTTCTTTCACTATTCTTTTCTGCAGCCTATTTAATTTCCTGCAGTGTTTGTTGATAAATTTTTAAAGTAGCTGAACAAACTAACAAAAGATGAGCTACTAGAGGTCAGTCTTGTGTTTCATCTGTTCCATTCATAATGGGTCTGTGTGCCAGTTACTGTAGCTACAATCAGCCACGGGAGTAGGTTCAGCGTTAATAGCAATTTGATGAGTGGTTGTCCACTTTATAAACTAGCACTGGCACATGTTCTTGAGTCTTTCACAGTAAGTCGAATGTGTTTATGCTCTTTCTGTGTGCAGTGCTTTGTGAACATGAATGATCTTGGTAATTTGCTACATATTTTGTCTGATCCACAATAAGATACCTTAATGCAAAACTTGGCATAGTTATTGGATTTAAGGATTTAGAGATGTAAACAGAATTCAGATGCCTCTATGTTTGGTATTTTTCAAAGACAAAAATCCAGGGTGAGCTTTAATCTTTCCTCTCAGTTATGTCATGGTCATTTGCAAAGAGGAGGTATAATACAAAATGAAGGGACAGCCATTTCTTACCTCTTTATAGGTAGCTATTTGTATTTTGCTCTAGCTTGGCATTACAATCTAAGGAAAGCAATACCATGATGCTGTCTGTCTTCAACATGATCATAAGTATGATTTGAAGCACACATACCAAGCAACATTTTTGTTACCTTTCACCAAATTACAATTTCATACCTTCTTAAGGTTGTTAGATATGTTAAAAATAACCACAATCGGAAAAGCAAACTGTGATTGATTTTTGTTCTTTCTTTGCTGTGTAGAACTGCCTTTGACTTCAAAGAGTTATCTTAGTTCAGAACAGAGGACAGAACGGGAACCTGTGCAATGATTCATGAGAGAAGATGGAAGTAAATGATTAGTTCCTGTGCCTCTAGTCTCCAGTAATGGCATAAATCCTTAGGGAAGTTCTTTAATGTCAGGCTGTATGCCTGCCTCTGTCAAATCACATATAGGCTAGCATATATTATGAATTAAGACATCTGGGGAATGAACAAAAATTCCTTTATACAGTTGTTCATTTTTTAAAGATGTCACATAGACTTGAAGATATAGGAGAAAAGCATCATACTGCTCTCCTTTAGCCATAAAAGCTACATTTGCATATTTATAAACACAAAGACCATGCACATATGGCTAAAGACCTTTTTGAAACAAGAGAAAAGTTATTAATTGACTGTAGTCGAAGTTAGACCTATCTGTAACTTCTCAAGTCCACAAACTAGTTTATTCCCAGATTGAAAATTTTAAGGTCTGTTGATTCTTAAAATAATGAGGAAGGCGATGAATATATATAGCAAGCTTACTACTATGTCATTTAAATCAGTGGATTTTATAACAGCCATCCTCTCCCTTGAATAATAAAACTTAACATGTATATGAGCTTGTTTCCTTGGTGTTATATAAGTTGAAGACTCTTCTCTTAGGATGTTAATGTCACAAGTTGAAAAACAATGCCTTCTTTCCCTCATTATTCTTTACTGAAGTTACCTGTAGCACCCAACATACTAATGGATCCAACTGGCCACTATCAAACCATTAAGCAGGTCACAAACAGAGTGGAGACAGTTGTCAATTAAGAGATGGTAATTAGCTGAAACACATTAGAAATAAGACAACCCAATAAGATATGTATCCCTCGTTGATAGGTAATGAAGAAGTCACACTCTAACAACAGATCTCACTGTCAGAAACACTGTTACCAAAGACAGAGATACAGGGGGTCTGGGCCAGGTGTACTTTCCTACCTTTCTTCTTTTTCTGTTGCTCCCTTGTGCGCAATGCTCTCTTCCACTCAGTGCCTGGGAGGTTACAGGTTACCTGCAACTCCTCTGATAATGCTGTGTTTTCCAAGAGTACGGCCCTTAAACGGGAAAGTGGTCAGGATCTGCCTACGTGAAAAGTCATCACCAACGCCTCTTCCCTCTCTGCCAAAGCCAATGTAATTCTAAGGAAATGAGAATTTCTACAACACCCCCTCTCATCAACTCCTTTTTATTATAAAGGGGGTTTTGTTACCTTTTCCAGAATTTGTTAGAGTTTGCTGCTCGGCATCTAGGGATGATCGTGTATATTATATTTAGTATCTCTATCTTCAGAAAGAATGATTTCTATACTGGAAAATGGTAGGAAGAAACAAAACTCAAATTTGTGTGGCAAGCTATTCAAGGTAAATCAGCTTAGGGGAAATTCTATCTAAAGAAATAAAGGCAGCTCATGCCCTAAACATAACAAAGAAATAAAGGCAGCTCATGCCCTAAACATAACAAAAACGGTTTTAGGAGGGGGAAGAATAGGTTGTCATGGCTGCTGGGAACCAGTCCACGTTTCTCTCTATGTGGCACCTTTTACGTAGGATACATCCCACTCCTCCTAGTCCCCTTCGAAGGACAAGAAACTGAAAGGTGGTTGTGAGACATTTTAAAAATTAATGGACTTTATTTTTGAGAGTAGTTTTAGGTTTACGGAAAACTAAACAACTTACACAGTGGTCCCTTATTCCCCCCCTCCCCTGTTTGTGGTTCACCCATTATCTTACAGTATTGTGGTCCATCTATTACAAGTGATGAATCAGTATTAAGACATTATTATTAACTAAAGACCATAATTGACATGAGGGTTCACTCTTTGATTTATACATTCTTTGGGCTTTGACAAGTGGGCAGTGTCACGTGTTCATCATTACAGTGTAACACAGGATCGTTTCACTGCCCTAAAAATCCCCTGGGTTCCACCCGTTCATCCCCACCTGCCTGGCCCCATAGGTGAATGTCATGACACCTCTTGGGCAGTGCCCATAGCCTTTGTTTGTGCACATGCGCCCTCGGCCTGCAAACCTTCTCCCTTCACTGAGTTGATGCCTGTTCATCCTCCACTTCCCAGCTCAAGCTTCGCTCTTCAGGGAACCCCTTGCGTACCCTCTGCCCCCATGTCCCGTACCTGATGAGGTCTCTAATCTATAGCCTATCTTACTTATCCGTCTTCACCTTCCAAGATGCCCTTATCACACTTTTTATGTGTACAGTTGTGTGAATAACTTCTGTTTCTGACACTATCATGGAGGTTCATGAATGAGTCAATTATGGCTGGATGAAGAAAGGGGCTATTTCAAATATTCCTCAGTCCTATTTCTGCTGCTTAGGAGTCTCATCCACATCTACAGCGTGTTATGTTTTCAGTCCACCCATGCTGCTCTGTGCAGACCCAGTCCACTGCTTGGCGTGTATCTACACATGGTGCCTATCTTCTGTCCCAGTGATGGACACCAAGTTCAAAATATATTTTATATTTTCCTTAAAAATCCCTTTGTGTTTGATTATATTTAGCTCCTTTTAATTGAACTCATGACCTTCTGATTGAATGTCCAAGTAGAAATATAAAACACATTCTATGAATATGTGTATGAATTATATAGGTTGGAAGGATCTCAACGAGCCTGTGTTAAATTTCAAGGACTGAAATGTTGTAATCTAGAGAATTGTTTTCCTAATAAAAGCAACTCTTTGAAGACAAAGTGAGCCTACTCCTACTTTGAGGCCTTATGTATAGCAGAATAAAGCTCTCAGAAGTCTACAATGTAGAGTACAAAAGATGTAGTTAGAATAAAAGTAAAGTGATTACAAAAGGAGAACTAAATGCCTTTTTTTTGGTAACATATCATTTATGAAGTATACCTAAGAGACTGTTTCACTAAAGCATATCTTCTAGAATTTATTTCTTCAGAGTTATATGAAGCATGAAAAATACCTTTCTTAATCTGTAATTGAATATATGCATAATTTGGCATTTTCCCATAAGGACTTGAGGTATTTTTCTATAAAGACTATATATCCTAAGAATAGTAAATAGATAAAATAGAAATGGAAGATCATTAGTTTAGGGAAGAAGAGGAGTATCCAAGTATTCTATTTAAAAAAACAAACATTGTTACCTTGATTGAGCATCCCACAAACTGAAAAATTGAAAACGTAAATTATATCAGTTTCATAATCAGAATGGAAGAAGCTTGCTAGTTCCTCATAGAAGACACTGTGTGTCCTGGGAAAGGGGCTTCTTGCTGAGCATGTCCCGTAGTAGAAATGGATTTGGGAAACAGGTTAACTGCTGATAGGATTGATGTTGAATTCTGAAATTTAGAAAGCCAATTCTCAGATAAGCAGAGATTATACTTAGGAAACAATGTTATATCTACATATGAACAAGTGTTTGATAAAGACCGTAGAATTCTGTATCATATAATCTATATCTTTAGCATGTAGGATCAATTTGGTCATTGAAATTGGTGGTTACAGGTAGGAATCTTTGTTGTCTTTGTGGTCCTGTGTTAATCAATCTCCTCAAGCTTGGATTTTTCTCATGTAAAACTAAGAATTAACAATAACCTACCTTGTAAAATTATTGTCAGGGTTAAGTCAGGTGCAAGTTCCTAGGAGTATCCAGCACATAATACATAATTTTTTTTGTTAGGATTAAGTATGGAAAACCATGTGAATGTCCTAGGATGATACCTGATGTATACTGCTAGGTCACTAATGCACATAAATGTCCCTCTTTTCCTCTTCTTAATGATCATATCTTCTCTACTCCAGGGAAAGCACAAATTGCATGTAGACACTGGAATGGAAGGTGCCTGGTGTGGCCTTCTTCCCGTTGGACAGCCTTGCAATCAGGTTACGACAACAGGCCTGAAGTGGAACCTCAGTAAGTGAAACCCTTCCATAAAGGGAGGTTTTCTTTTTTTCTTTTTACTCTGTTCATTTCACTTCTCTTATTTTTTAAAAATGTCTCTTTGGTATATACCTAGAAGTGGAATTGGCTGGGTCATATGGTAACTCTATGTATAACCTATCAGGAAATTGCCAGACAATTTTCCAAGTGCCTGAACCATTTTACATTCCCATCAGCAATGTAAGAGTATTCCAGTTTTCCAGTTTCTCCACATGCTAACTAATACTTGTTATCATCTAGTTTTTCTTTGTTTGTTTGTTTGTTTTGCTTATAGCCAGCGTAGAGGGTATAAAGGTGGTATTTCATTACATTTTGATTTGCATTTCCCTAATGACTAATGATATCAAGCATTTTTTCTTGTGCTTAAGGAACATTTATATATCTTCCTTGCAAAAAATGTCTATTCAGATCTTTTGCCCATATTTTAATTGGGTTATCCTCTTTTTATGTTCAGTTGTAAGAGTCCTTCATATAGTCTAGATACAAGTCCTTTATCATCTATGTGACTTGCAAATATTTTCTTTCTTATATTTTCATTTTCTAAAATTTAACTAAGTTAATTAATTTAGATGAAGTCCATTTTTTTCTTTTATGCATTGTGCTCTTCGTGTCATATCTAAGAATTCTTTGCCCCACCCTCTTTATGATTTTTGTATAATGGAAAGACCTACTTTGCTTTTCTAGAGAAGTAGCAATTCTAACTAAAGTAGCAAGTTCTTTTCATAGCCAGATCTCTGAGATATCATAAGCTTAGCTGCTCCTAATAACTTTTAGAATGTCTTACAGTACTTATGAACTATGTTAGGTCCTAGTAATACTAAAACTGTCTGATTTGAAAAGAACGAAAAGGAAGGTGTTCTGTTCATGAAATAAATGCTGACTCCAAAAGAAACCAGCAGGCATTGTGAAAGTGAATCAACTCTGATATTTCTAAGAATGGCAATAATTTAATCAAAGAGCTCTGACTGACTATCAAAGGGATCACCCCCTGATTGACCAATACCTCTAAGGTTGTACAAGTAAAATACGGAACCATGTCATGTTTTCCAACATGTAAAACTATTAGGTTTCCACATGGAAATAAATCTTTTCCCAAGAAATAAATATTTTTAAATGAAAATATTTTTTTAAAAGACTTTTTCTAAAGTCTTTCCTAATTGCAGAAACAATTAGGAAAAACTAGAGATATTTTGCAACCAATGTCTAGAGAGCTCATCAGAATTTGAAAGGATGGTGAGAACAGACATCCTCTGGTGCACAGAAATACGTGACAGGCTTTGAAGCTGTTTAGCCGAAACTGACACGTGTTCCCTTTAGAAGCTTTTTTGGAAAATGTTCCAGCCTAAAACAACTGTTTTACTTTTTAGAGTTCTCATTATTTTCATGGACCCAATCTAGACAGTGGTGAACTTCTCCTAGATCTAGTAATGACCACACTTCTTAGGGCTGGCACCAAGACAGGAGCACTGAGCAAAGTAACGTGGAGGGTTGGCAGTAGGGGCAGTCGCCCCGGTTTCCCTTATCTTACAGTGATGGGAAGGAGCCATAAGATCAGACATGATTCTTCTGGGCTCTTTAGAATGTCCTTTGATCTCCTATTTCCCACAGTAATATGCACATCCTAATTCTGTATGAAAGGTTTTCTCCAGCCAGGAGGCCTTTGGCATGATAAAGGTAGAGCGCTTAACCTTCCTACCTGTGATAACTTTTTGATCCTGCTGGAATACAATATACTATGACTTATTTATATAACTACAGATTGCTGTGACCTTTGAAATAATTATTTTTTTCTCTATATTTATCAAAATAAATAAGGAGCAAGTTCATGGAATACAGAAAGCAAAAGAGTGTTGTGTGTGGTAAAGGTCTTCTAGTGGATGGGCAATGTTGTTTCATTAAAAAATAATAAAAATAAATGTGAATGATACCATGTTCACTTGAAGAGAAGTGAGGAGATTTCATTCACAGAGAGGATCCTTTCTTTATTCAGTGCTATTATCTGCAAAAGCAGAGCCCTGAGGTCGGTGATGTTTTGTCAGCTGTGGCCACAGGTCTCAGGACAAAGGTAGCCTTGGAGAAGGAGGAAGGATATGCAGTAGCTTAGTCAGTACCTACTCACTTCTTGGGTCAATGAGAGTAACCAAGTCCTCTGAGGAAACATGTGACAGTCCCCCTCAGGTGACCTCCTGGCTTGATTCACAATCTACACCCACTCTAAGATGTGATGCCAGAAGTTCCAAAAGTAGTCTGGCTTATCTGTTCTCCATTTGCAATACACACATCACATTCTAACTTTAAAAATAAAGTATGAATGATACCCCTGTAACCGTCACCCAGAAGTGAAACTTTTCAAATACTATTGAAGCTACCTTCATTTATTTACAGTGTTTTATTTCATAGTAATATGCTATGAACATTCTTTGACTTGTGTCTTGCATAAGAGTTCCTGACATATACACTTGGCAGTAAAATAGCCGTGTCATAGATAATTGCATCTTCCCTTTACAAGATATGCCACATCGCTCTGCACAGTGGTGATTCCAATGTGCACTCAGCCCGGGAGTGCTCCACATCCTCCCCAATTTTCGGTACTGTCAGTCTTAATCATTTTTGCCCAATGAGTGTAAATGATATTTCTTTGTGGTCTCTGCTGGTGAGGGTAAGCATCTTTTGCAGTTATTAGCCATGCTAGTTTCTTCTTCTGTGGACTGCTACTTTCTTTTGCCCATTTTTCCACTGGGCTATTAATTCTTAGAAGTTCTTCAGACTCTTTTTCCTGGCTATAGTTTGCCTTTTCAATGTATTTATGGTATTTTTATATGAATAGGTTATTGAGTTAAATGTAGTCAAAATGTATCACATTTGTAATTTTTGTGTCTTAAATCATCTTTCTATTGTGTATGGTCATAAAAATATTCTCATTTCAGTTTTAAATTTCATTTTTATGTCTTTTCTTTTACCTGAAATTGATTTTTGTATATGATATGAGATAGAGATCCATTTGATCCATCTTTTTTCATAACCAATTGCCCTGGCATCATTTATTATCCTTTCCTCAGTGATTTGCAACATGCCACAAGTTTTCATATACATGGGTATGTTTCTTGGATCTCTGTTCTGTTCCCTTGGCTTATGTACTTTTCCTGTCCTGAAGCCATACTTCTTTAATTACCTTAGCTTTATATTATATGAAATGTGGTAAGTTCAGTCCTCTAAAATTGTTCTTCACAATCGTCATGGCTATTCCTGGCTTTTTGCTCTTCATAAATTTTGAAAATAACTCTACAAATGGCTCACTCACAATTGCATCATAATTTTCACTGGAATTACATATAATTTGTAGATTAATTTGGGGAGAATAGAACAATTGGGAAAGAAAATGTCTACGTGAAATTAAGTCTTCTCATCCATAAATTTAGTTTATCTCTATATTTACTTAGAAGTTTTTTTCTTTATTTTTTTTATTTTTTTTATTTTTTGAGACAGAGTCTCGCTCTGTTGGCCGGGCTAGAGTGAGTGCCGTGGCGTCAGCCTAGCTCACAGCAACCTCAAACTCCTGGGCTAAAGCGATCCTACTGCCTCAGCCTCCCGAGTAGCTGGGACTACAGGCATGCGCCACCATGCCCGGCTAATTTTTTCTATGTATATTTTTAGTTGGCCAGATAATTTGTTTCTATTTTTAGTAGAGACGGGGTCTCGCTCTTGCTCAGGCTGGTCTCAAACTCCTGAGCTCAAACGATCCACCCGCCTCAGCCTCCCAGAGTGCTAGGATTACAGGCGTGAGCCACCACGCCGGGCCAGAACTTTTTATTCCTTTCAATAATTTTAAGATTTTCTCCATAAACAACATCCTGTGCATCTTTTATAAGATTTATTTCTAGAAACACTGTATTTTATGTTCCTAGTATAAGTTATACCTTTTTAAAAATTGTATTTTCTGAGTTCATTGATGGTATATAGACATGCAATGGAATTTAGTATATTATATTAATATATTGCTGAACATTTTTATTTCTAAAAATGTGACTATGGAGTTACTTGTTATTCATATTTCTGTCAATAATCAAATTTTCTTTCTGCTTCTGTCTAAAATAAATAGAATTATTTTCAGTTACGACTGACTGAAACAATAGCTTTAAAAAAGCCTGTTTTGTTTGTTTCCTTGTGTAACAAAGTACACAGGTAAGCAGTTAATAGGGCAAGGTTTCTATGATTTTCTCAGCCTTTGCCTCCAGGCATACAATGTGTAGTAATCAAATCAGGGTAGCTGAGGTATTCATCACCTTAAACATTTGTCATTTCTTTGTTTAAGGAACATTTCGGCTCCATTCTTTTAGTTATTTTAATGTATACAATACCTTGTTATTGACTCTAGTCACCCTGTTGTGCTATCAAATAATAGAACTCATTCATTCTATCTCACTGTGTTTTTGCACCCATTAACCATTCCCACTTTATTCCCTCCTGCTTGGTACCCTTCCCAGGCCCTAGTAACCATCAATCTACTCTCCATCTCCATGTTATCAATTGTTTTAATTTTTAGCTCCCAATATGAGTGAGAACATGCAAAATTTGTGTTTCTGTGCTTGGCTTATTTCACTTAACATAAGGTTCTCCAATTCCATCCATGTTGTTGCAAATGGCAGGATTTCATTCTTTGTTGTGTGTGAATAATATTCCATTGTGTATATGTACCACATGTTGTTTATCCATTCATCTGTTGACAGACACTTAGGTTGATTCCTGATCTTGGCTATTGTGAATAGTACTCCAGTAAACATACGAGTGAAGGTATCTTTTCAACATATTGATTTCCTTTCTTTTGGATATATACCTAGCAGTGTGACTGCTGGGTCATATGGTAGTTCTATTTTTAGTTTTTTGAGGAAACTCGATACTGTTTACTGTTCTCCATATTGGTTGTACTAATTTACATTCCCACCAACAGTGTACAACGGTTCCCCTTTCTGCACATCCTCGCCAGCATTCATTATTATCTGTCTTTGGATAAAATCCGTTTTAACTGGGATGAGATAATAGCTCATTGTAGTTTTGATTTGCATTTCTCTGATGACTAATAATGTTGAGCATTTTTTCATATACCTGTTGGCCATTTGTATGTCTTTGAGGAATGTCTGTTCAGATCTTTTGCCCATTTTCCAAAATCAGATTATTTGATTTTTTTTCTTATTGAGTTGTTTGAGCTCCATTTGTATTCTAGTTATTAAATCCTTTGTCATATGAATAGTTTGCAAATATTTTCTCCCATTCTTCGGGTTCTCTTCACTTTGCTGATTGTTTCCTTTGCTGTACAGAAGCTTTAGCCTGATGTGATCCGGTTTGTCCATTTTTGCTTAGGTTGCCTGTGCTTCTGGAGTATTACTCAGGAAGTTCTTGCCCAGACTAATGTCCTGGAGCATTTCCCCAGTGTTTCCTTTTAGTAGTTTTGTATTTTCAGGTCTTAGATGTAAGTCTTTAATCCATTTTGATTTGATTTTAGTATATGGTGAGAGATAGGGGTCTAGTTTCATTCTTCTGCATATGGATAAAAATTTATTTTTAACTTTCAGCTATACTCTTAAGGATTTTTGTTTCTGTTGAAATATCTACAGTCAATCAAATTAATTTTTATTTGTTTATAATCTGTCTTTGACACTATTCTCTAGCCCTTATGTTTTTCTTTGATATTCTACAGTTTCACTACAGTATGCTTTAGGGTAATCTTTCTTTTGTTCTAGTTACTTTTCATTCGATTTATTTTTAAAAATATTTAAGCAGATTTTTAAAATAATAGAAATTGAGATGAATTATGTAATCTATTGAATTGTACAACATTGTACCATGATTTAATTGGTAGGTTTTTTTCTTACTTAGAAATTTTAAAATTGGTATTAATACATGTTATAATAAGTGGTATCTTATATTTGGTGGAATAGAGTATCTGTTTAACTGATCATTCTAGTTTCTTTGTCTTTTGTGGTCTAATTCTGCTATTTTTCAATATTGCTTTTATTTCTTTTATTCTCATGAGAGTATATATTTGGTTATCTTTTCCTGTTTCAGGTTTTTTCTGTGGAAATACTTAGAAGCTTAGGTTGAGTGTGTCCTTATTAACTAGATTCTAAGTTGCTTCTGCTACTACCCTGAGATATAAACCACTCAGGAACACTGTACTGTCTAGGTATAAGGTTTCCCTAAAGACATTTCTGGTACAAATTCAAACCAGAAGGGATTGAGGTGTCTTTTTGGTTTTGCCTCTATCAAAGCCCAGGCCAACATAGAGAAGTTTCTTTATTCTGAACCTTTTCTAGCAGACCAATTATTTCCTAGTTGCTGTGGTCTGAATGTTTGTGTCCTCTAAAATCTGCATGTTGAAATCTAATTACCAATGTGATGGTATCAGAAACCAGAAACTATACGAGATTATTAGGCCATCAGCTCTCATGAATGGGCTTAGTGCCCTCTTAAAAGAGGCCTGAGGGAGACCTTGCCCCTTCTATATGAGGACTCAGTGAGAAGGCACCGTCTTTGAACCAGGGAATGGGCCCTCACCAGTCACTGAATCTGTCAGTGCCTTAATCATGTCATTTCCAACTTCCAGACCTGTGAGAAATGAATTTCTGTTGTTTGTAAGGTACCTAGTTTATGGTAGTTTATTGTATCAGCCATAACAGACTAAGACACAAGTCTATCCTTCTATTCAAGATGTAGCCCTGAATTTATATAGAAACTTCATTCCCAGCTCTCATCTTATAGAAACCCAATATCTTGATTCTTGATCCACATTTATCTGAAAGGAAGGCATCTTAGTTAAAGAAACAAGCAGCATTCTCTGTGGTTGTCCTATTTTATAGCTCCTTCTTCATTTTTTGACCACTGAATAATTTACTTTCTTGTGAGATTAACATGCTATTATAGTTAGAGGACATTTGTGATATTTTATGCATTATGCCTAGGAGTCTGGTATCAGGAGAATTTCAGGATATTTAGGCTACTTTATTGCCAGAATGGAAACCTTCAATGGCTTAATGAGTAGGACAATTGTGGCAACAGGGAACCCACTGAGGTGGAGGGGAAGCTAACAGCAAAGGCTTGGCAAGATTTTTTAAAAGCCACAATTACATTTTGAACTGACACTACTCAAACTTTGACTTATGGAAATATAAATAGAATCTGTTATTGTAAATATCCCAAGATTCATATTTTCAACTTTGGGAAATCTGAATTCCAGACTGATACTTATTTTTGAAGTTCCAAATAAAGCCACTGCAAATTTTATTCATTAACCCTAGAACCTTGCCCCTTTTCTTATCTCTTTTAGAGTCCAACACACTGGCTTCTGCCACTTAGGGCTTCCTCCTCTCCACCCTCTTGACACTTTATTCATCAATGTTCCATGCTCTAGATATTTCTAGAACAAAGATACTTTAAGAATTTACTGAAACTACTACAGTCTTTCAAAATCTCATCTCTACTGGAAGATGGCTACTTACTCTTATCTATAAATTTATGTTAATGGGTATTAATAACTCAAAGTTGGAGCTCCTTTCTAGATAATCCTGGTGAATTTAGCTAGGATGTCTTCAGGTTGATATTCCAAGTAACATATACACAACTGAGATTTTTATTTTTATGCAGAATCTTAGACACAATTTTGTAATGTATAGACTCAGTGTATCATAAGTTGCACTTATACTCTATCTCTAGGTTTATAACAGTTCCAGAAGTTTTTGACTTTTCACAAAGTATCAGAACAATAATCAGAATTGTACTATAACATTCCTATGGTATTTTAAATTTTATATTTTTAAAGTCCTTTAAATCTTATTATAGGTCTATGTGACAGGTTGGACTGGCTCTATTTTTCAGATAAAGAAACAGTAGTTCAAAGCTGTAATTAGTAATTGGCCCAAATTTACATAATCATGGATTAATGCAGTGGAAATTTGAAATTAAGTTTTAATACTATTTATCCTTGTTTCTAATTAGCAAATGAAAGACTTTCCATATAAAATAAGTTGATGTTAAGAAATTCACTGAAATGAATTTGGAATACAGAAGACAGGAAAAAGGTAACTGTAGATCGGAAAGCAAAGGCAATACAAAAGAGGAAAGTAATAGGTAGGAAATGGAAAGTAATTGCAAGAAAAATAAAGTTCTGAGGAATAGAACTTTTAACTTTTCTATACTTTTGCCTATGAAAAATAATAAATGAAGTTGTGTTCCGTTTGCCCAGGCCTCTTACTTATAACACTCATATTGAGATCCAAATTACATATTCATTGTTCCTTCTTTTGTGTTTTTTCAAGGAAATATAGAAATAAATAACAGAAGGAAATAATTTCTTAGCATTGACTAAAAGAAACTCAACTCTCTTAACCTAAGCGAAAGAGTTTTAAAAGAAATAAAACGAGAAAACAGTTTGAAAAGATTTTTCATCTCTATGAAAAAAAAAAACTGTAATAAGTGTACATAGGTACCATGGTTTTCTGCAGGAGTTCTCTATGAAAATTTTTAAGTGCCAACCTAACAAGGGAACAGTTCATGCATCTATAAAATTACACTTGCTAATAATGCATTTTCTGTGAAAAATGCTCTTTATTCTCTCTCCATTATAACTCACAAAATCAGAAACAAAACATAGTTGCCGTTCCACAGGTATAGCTAGCTATTCCCATGTAGGTTGTAACCTCCTGTGAGCTAGTGCCACTAATATGTGAGATGTTTCATATTTTTAGATGTCTTTGTTATTATTTTAATTATTGATTTTCCAGTCCAGTGTTTAAAAAAGACACTCTGAAACTGTGACATCAGTATTTCCTGCCTGATTCAAGGACAATGTCTTTCGTATCCTAAGTCTTCTATAATTAATGACTCACCGAATTGAAGATATTGTTAAAATTTTTATAAAATAAATGCCTTAGAGATCAAAGCTGATAAAAAAAGGTAGCATTTTTTTTTCACCTGTTTTCCCCAAGAAAGATGTTAACTGAAGTTTTACACCCCCAAAACCATTTTCTCGGGTTAACAAGTTGGTGAAATGATTGCATTTCCTCACATCTAAGATGCCATTGATTGTAAGATGCATTATTATTTTATGTACACTAAGAAAAATACCGATTATAATTGTGGAGATATAGGGGAAATGTACACATTAGAACTGATGGAATTTGGTAAATCAAATAGCATAGAAACTTAATTATCAAACCATATGCATAGACATCCCACTCTTTAATGTGTCATAAAAACATGTAAAGTTCTTTAAAATGGGCAAAAAGATTCCTGGATGTCTTTCAATGAATTGTTAGGCCTGTTCTAGAGGACCTTTTCAGGGTTATCTGATTCTATAATACATTTATCTTTTCATTGTTTTTAATTATATTGCAACTCGGTAGTTAGAAGTTAACTGGTTAAGGGTTGGTCATAGTATAAATGGTTCTTATTCACATAAGTCAAATGAATTTTTGTTCTGTGAAAACGCAGTGGATTAGAACCATATCAAACCAGCCAGTTTCCCATTCATTAGCACACTCATTTCATCACTCCTGATTGTATATGGGTGTCTGTCCTTCGTAGTCTCCTTGAACCAGTTTTTTACTTACTGGTTTTCTCATTCACTAATGACTTGGATAAAATATTTGATGTACTTATTATATATTTTAAGAGTCATTATTTTACCTTTTTTCTTTGATCTTTAACAAACAAATTGCAATTACCTATGATATTTTAAGGATCACAGGTGTTGCAGTCTTTTAAAAAATGCATATTGTGTTATTGCAAAATACCATTTAACTTCTGGTTGTCTGAAGTAGGTCAGAGGCAGTCCTGGGAACAAAGGTCTGATGATGTCACTTCCATATTTGTATACTGGGAAAAGGCCTCACAAAGAGCTATGCCATGCTCTCTGTGTATAAAAAGGCCATGGCCATGACGTTGAGCCAAGTTAAGCAAAAGGAATTGGACCAATATGGCAAGAGTTGATTCTAGTACTAGTAAACTAAGCGAGAAGAAAATGACAGCTGTTTTTTAAAACAGTTTTATTGAAATATAATCCTCATACCATTCAGTTCACTCATGTAATGTGTACAATTCAATTGCATTCATTATATTAACAGATACGCACCATGATCACCAATAAAATTTAGAACACATTCATCACCTCAAAAAGAAATCATATGCTCTTTAGCTATCACCCTCCCATCCACCAATCCCACTCTCTCATGCCCTTCTCCTCCAGCCCTAAGCAACCACTTCTCTACTTTCTATCTCTATAGATTCTCCTATTCTAGGCTTCCACATGAATGGAATTGTATAAGATATGGATTTTTATGACTGAATTCTTTTACTTAACATAACTTTTTAAGGTTCATTGATGTTATAGAAATTTATCAATATTTCATTACTTTTTATGGCTGAATAATATTCCATTATATGATTGTGCCACATTTTATCTTGTTTCTACCTTTGACCTATTACAAGTAATGCTGCTATAAACATTCCTGTACAGGTTTCTCTGTAGATAGGTTTTCATTTCTTTTGGGTAAATAGTATTAATAAATACCTAGGAGTTGCTGGGTCATATTGCAACTTTATGTTTAATTGTTGAAGAATTTCTAGACTGTTTTCCAAAGGGACTGCACCATTTTATATTCCTACCGGCAGTGTAAGGGGTTTCCAATTTTGCCATGTCCTTGTTAGCACTTAGTTTTATATGACTTTTTGATTTTAGCCATTCTTATATGTATGGAGTGGTATCTCATCATGGTTTTGATTTAAATTTCCCTGATAACTAATGATGTGGAGCATCTTTTCAGATGCTTATTGGCCATTTGTATACATTCCATGGAGATCCTTTGGACATTTTTTAAATGGGTTCTCTTTTTGTGTTGTAAGAGTTCTTTATATATTCATATATTCTTGTATATAAGATACAAGTCCCTTATCAGATACATGATTTGCAAATATTTGATCCCATTTTGTGGGCTTTCTTTTTGCTTTCTTAGTGGTGTTCTTTGAAGCAAAAGAGTTTTAAATTTTGATAAAGTCTAATTTATATATTTTTTTCTTTTGTTGCTTGTGCTTTTTGTCAGAAAGATTTACCCCTATATTTTCTTCTAAAATTTATAGTTTTTGCTCTTACATTTAGGTTCTTGATCCATTGTTAATTATTTTTACATATGGTAGAAGATAATGGTCCAGAATTAGTTTGTTGATTTCTACAAATAAATCAGCTGGGATTCTAACTGAGATTGTGTTGATTCAGTACATGATTTTGGGGAGTACAGCCATCTTAACAATGTTAAATCTTCCAATCCATGAATATGGGATGTTTTTCATTTATTTAGATCTTCTTTAATTTATTTCCATGTTTTGTTTTTTTCATAGTATAAGTTTTGTACATTTTTGTTAAATTTTTTTTAAGTATTGTATTATTTTTGATGCTATTGTGAATGGAATTGTTTTCTTAATTTCATTTTTGGATTGTTAATTATAAGTGTATAGAAATACAACTGACATTTGTATTAATTGATCTTGTGTCCCCCAACCTTGCTGAGCTCATGTATTAGGTCAATAAATATGAAATGTCCTATTTTGAATCAAAAGTTTATTATATCTCAAACAAGAAGCAGTGCAGTTAATCAAACTTAGTATTTAAGGAAATCAAACATTCTATACTTAATAACCTAATATTAGCACTAATGGATTTTTAGCAGATTTCTTAGGATTTTTTCTATATATAAGATCGTGTTTTCTGCAAACAGAGGTAGTTTTCTTTCTTCTTTCCAAACCTGAATGCCTTTTATTTATTTATTTTTTTTTTGCCAAATTGTCCTGGCTAGATCCTCCAGTACAATAATGAATAGAAGTGGTGACAGTGTACGGCTTTGTCTTGCTCCTGACCTTACGGGGAGCATCCGGTCTTTCACCCTAAGTATGATGTTAGCTGATAGGTTTTTAATGGATGTCCTCTGTCAGATTCAGGAAGTTCTATTCCTAGTTTGTTGAGTGTTTTTATCATAAAAGGGTGTTGGATTTTGTCAAACACTCTTTCTGCATATATTGGGATCAACATGTGATTTTTTTTGTTATTGTTCTATTGGTATGATGTGTTACACTAACTGCATTTCAGGTGTTAAACCAAACTTGCCTCCCTAGGATAAATCTCACTTGGTCACAATGTATAATTCTTTTTATATGTTGCTGGATTTGATTTCCTAGTATTTTTTTGAGGATTTTTGCATCCACATTCCCAATAGATACTGTAGTTTTCTTCTTTTGTGATGCCTTTGTCTGGTTTTAGTATCAGGATAATACTGATACCTACTCTTAATTAAAGTCTAGGCATGAGGAGGGAAACTTTGGGGAAGTCAGCCAAGGCAGAAAAAACAAAGTACAAGTAAAGTAAATCTAGCAGGGAAGAGGCAGATTTGAGA
Source organism: Lemur catta (assembly GCF_020740605.2). Lineage (NCBI taxonomy): Eukaryota > Metazoa > Chordata > Mammalia > Primates > Lemuridae > Lemur > Lemur catta. The sequence continues at coordinate 9,409,533 of NC_059138.1, forward strand.
GGACATAGCATAGAGGGAATTCTGGTTGCAGTACAGGAAATTTTGATGTTTGACAATAAATTTAAATATATACATAAAGATAAGCAAACTTACAATGGGTGATATTTGATAGGTAGATCAGAAATATAACACTATTTGTTAAAATTTTCATGATTTCAGTTTTCAGGTATATTAGTTTTCTATTGCTGCTGTCACAAATTGCCACAAATGTAGTGGCCTAAAACAACACAAATTTATTATTTTACAGTCTGGAGGTCAAAGTCAAAAATGGGTCTCAGACTAAAATCCAGGTGTCAGCAGAGCTTAATTCCTTCTGGAGCCTGGAATTTCTAGCCTCTAACGGCTGCCCACATGTCTTAGCTCCAGACCGCTGCCTCCGTCTGCAAGGCTGGCAGCAGAGCATCCTGGAATCTCTCTCCCTTTCTCTCTGACTCTGCCTCCATTGCCACATTTTTCCCTCTGACTCGGACTCTTCTGCTTCCCTCTTTTATGGAACTTGTGACTACACTGGGACCACCCAGATAATCTAGGATAATCCCTTCCTGAGATTTTTAACTTAAATCAGTCCTGTAAAGTCCCTCTTAACCATGTAAGCAACATATTAACAGGTTCTAGGGATTACAATGAGGACACTTTCAGTGGGCATTACTCAGCTTACCAAATCAGGTCTATAACTAATGAACTTAGTAATTTTCTAAAATGATACTTCTCGAACACGATAATTATATCACTGAATCTTTAAAATTACTTAGAAAATTGATGTATGAAGACTGTTTATGTTCTTTTTGAGAAACTGAATGTCACTGTTGTCATTCCTCTTTGCGTCAGGTAACTTGTGGTAAAGCTTCAAGACAAAACAAAAACAAAACCAATAGTGTGGGCACCATTTATTTGGTGCCCATAACAGAGAGCGAGGGTTATCTGGTTTCTGTTCTCTGAGGGTCGTAGTATATTTAGCCAAGTTCACGTTCTGATGTTTGGGAACCACGGAGGAAGGCAGATGATTTGCTTAGGCAGAGCTAATGCTCCATTCAGCTATGAGTTGTAATGAGTCTCTTCTTAGACATTTGTGTTTTCTATCCTTTTCTTCTCTAAAAGAGAAGAAGCCTTTTAAGTTGTACTTACATGAGAGACTAATACTTGCTACCCATATCAGGCTGCAATTTCATGTGTGATTAAGATGGTAAAAAAACAGAAAGCTGAAAGTTTAATTCGTACTTCTTGCTTTTATAGCCACATATTATTAGACTCTGAGGACTCCACAGGTCCTTGCATATCAATCTAGTATTCATTAATGACTTCACTGAGCACACGTACACTATTAAACCTCTGGAGTACCGCTTACACTGCTACTGCTCTTATTCCCACCCCTTCCTCACATGCGTATACTTGTACTCTAATATAATTCAAGTGTGGGTTTTCTTATTATGTACATGTGATAGATTTGGTCAGTAGGAGGTTATAAACCACAAAACTGCCACTTTTGATGAGCTCTGAACATTAGCATTGAGAAATAATTGCACAAATTAACAACCATGGGAAACTCTAGGACCCAGCTTTTATGAAGAGGGCAAAGTTTGGGGAGGTGCAGGATTGATAAGCAGTAGATACTATTTCCCTGGAGAGTAAAACACAATGGAAAACAAGATTACTTTTTAGATTATGTCATTCTGAAGGATTTTCTAGTATTCTATTTGTAAGCAAATAATACATTTTCAGGCATATAAGACTAATGACACACAGCCTACTACAAACTTAAGATTAAATATATATTTCATTAACGCAGCTCCAATTCCATTTTCTATGTTGTAGGATTTGAACTAGACATGAATGATTTTTCTTCCCCCTAAGTCCTTGCCCTTTCATGATTCTGCTGAGAGTACAAGGAACCAACAATAATTTACTTTATGCCATCGTCATCCTGTTTTGTTTTTAGAAAACTCCCAACAACCTGACAACACACATTTGTTATGGTTGATTCTGGGCATTTAAATATGAAAACAATTAATATGCATTTGTAGAGAATATGACAAGTGGGGATTTGTGTGCAGACCAATTTTTCATTGACCTGCGGTCAGGAACATTATTATAACTCAAGTTTGCCTCCCAAGTTGTTTAAGTGAGTTGATTTCCCAGTATTTATGTGGGCAGGTTGACTGATGAGAATGACTTCAGTGTAAGCTTAAGAGTCCTTTTCTATTGACCCTCCTCCAGGTTTCATTTTTGTGCTGATTCAGATGTGAGCTCTGTGCATTCAACCGTCCAGTTAATATACTGGGACAAGAAAGCAGTAACTTTTGGTGATTACATGAATTGTAGAGAAAGAATCCAAGGATACAGAGGAATATAAACTTTTACTGTGGGAACGGCATACTGGGTATAATTTTCTACTGTGTCCAAATAATCACACTTTGTATTTTGAGTAACTTTTTCATGTATGCCCTACCTATTATCTTTTCTCTACACATTCTCAATCGGGTATAATATCAACATTTTTAATAAGGTAGAGTACTATTGACCCCATTTTATACAAGAGAAAACTGAAACACAAGATGCTAAATGAATTGTCCAGGTTTATATCTTGTAAGCTAGTCTGCTACGCACATAAAATGGATTCATCGCTGGTCATTTACATATCCATTTTTAAAAGCTTTGGGTGTGATGGTGGTGAAATAGCCTATCTCAAATGAAAGTGGGATTTTCCCTAAAACTGGGCAGGATCACAGACAAAGGAGATAAAGATTAAACACCTTAGCAGTTAAAATCATGTAAGTGCCACCCAAGATATTCCTTTCCATTCTGTGAACCATAAATGCTTAAGCTAGTACCCATGCAGATGTGTAGAATGTGTAATTTAAGCATAACTTAGACTCATTGTGATGTCTGATTTCTGGGGTGATTATAAACCGAATGTTATTCGTTGTGGTTCTCAAGATACTTGTGGTAAGGATTCAAGGGGCGGGAAAAGATGTATTTAGCATTCACGAATGGGAATAAATGGTTCAAACAGTTTTTGAGTATCTAAAGATTCAAGAGTAAAAAAAAAGAACAATGATAATAGAGCTAAGAAGGCCAGGTTGCAGGAGGTTTAAACTGCATGCACGGTTCTCAGCAGTGAGCCCCCACCTTGTCCTCTAGATTCTTTGGAGGCCTGTCAGTGAAAAACAATCCAAACTCAGGAAAATGATTTAAAGACATTTATTCTGAGCCGAATATGTGGGGCCATGGCCTGGAGATCCATGCCCAGGAGGCCTTGAGCAAGTAGTCTCACTAAACTGGGGAAACGCGCAGGATACAGGTCAAAACAGAAGCATGTGCATCAGAGGGTTGCACACACACACACACACACACACACACACACAAAGATATATATATATATATCTTTGTATATATAAAGTTAGTAGTAAAGTAAATATTTGCATTATATATATACTTCAAGGGAAAATCAAGGTGCAGATTACATAGAGAGCAGGCAACTTCTCAAGCTAAAGGGGTGCATCAGAAAAATACACAGTATGTTCTTTCCTCTTCCAGAGAAAAGTGTAGAATCAAACTAGCAAGAGAGAATAAAGATCCTCTGCCTTTGAGAAGATTGTAAAACAATCGAAGAGAACAAACCAGTGCTTTAAATCCCTTGACAAAATAAGTCTCTGGAGATTATTGTATAACATATAACTTCCTTTCTCTATATGTAATTTATAAGTTGAGTTTTCCTTAAAACATAGCAGAAAAAATTATGCAGCTATTTACTTCAGTCAATAATGTAGAAGAAAGATGACAACAGGGTTCAAGTTCTCACTCTGTAACTGGGGAATTAAATGGTACTGGCAGTCACATGGATTCTTCACATACACAAAGAGGATGGGCGGATGACGTCTAAGGTTTCCTTCGGTTTGAAAACTGCGGCTGCTGAAGCCACAGACAAGTGGATGAGTCCAGGTTGTAAATGCCAGGAGCTTGCTTTTCCAAGGAGACATCGTCTCCTCCTTAAGTTCCTATATGGTAGCAATGAAAAGTCCCATGAGAAACAGTAATAGGATGAGAATCAGGGAACTTTTACTTGGAGACTGTGTCAGGGCTTGACATTGCGTTGTGCATTCCCTGCTCTCAGATTTTGTGTGATGTAGTTCACTGTATGACAGTGGCTTTGAACGTTGTGGAGGAAGACGTCCTATGGCATCACTGCAGTTTATAAGCCCCTGCTGAAGATTCTCACCCCTCAGAAGTTCACAGCCAGGCAAGGACTGGGAAATTATTATTATTCCTCATTTATACTGAGACAGAGTTGAAGCTCCGGCTGCAGTCAATAAATCACTTTGATGATGATTCATTAGTAGTGTTGAGATACCCTGGCCACGCCAGTGCCAACATCACACTGGCTGTCTTCTCAACTTAATTGCAAGGTTTCACTTTGGGGGAATCACACCAGCCTTTTCCGCTCATCTGTTTTCTGGACGCATTTAATTGCAAATTAACAACTTGTCTCTCTCAACTATCTGTCCCTAAATCCGTTTTTTCTTCTCTGTGTGTGCATGTGTGTCGTAAAGAATGTGCTTAGGAAAAAAAGTGTCAGATTTTTTTAACCAGCTACAAGTAAGTGATAGCCAATTTTTAAATTTTTAACCATTTAAACAAGTATTCGTGTGCAGAATACAAATGGCAAGTCTGCCAGGGGAGAGAAAAGTTGTGGGCAGTTTAAATTTGACATATAATTAAGAAAAATACAAATTGAAACCTACTATGCTTCAGCTGACTTGTATCCCATCAAATGCTGACTTGCTATAAATAAGGATAAAGAAGTTTTATTTCCTGCTACCTTGCATGGTACATGCTAATTGCCATGTGAGTTATTAATAAATAAATAAGGCGCATCCCCTAGAGGTAGGTACAGTACTGAAGAGAAGACAAATCCGGTCTGTGCTTGTAGGACAAACTGAATGAGGACAGCGAGGGCTCTGGCAGCCTGTCCTCCTGCTCATCCACTGCTGCGACAGTGATGTAAATATGAGCTCATTTCTCAGCTACCCGTACTGTTCAGTTCCCGTTCTTTAAAATGGGTGACTTTGAACTAAATGACCTCAAAATCTTTCATCTCTAGCATTAGTCTTCTTTATTCTCAATAGCAGAATTGCACTATTTTGTTCTGTCCTCCCGAGAGCCTATTAAAAGCATTTGAGGTCCAACACATGTCCCATTTTCCCCATAACACATGACCCCAACCCCCAGTATTCCCAGAATATGTTTACCCTTTGACACCTCCCCCTGCTAAAATCTTACTCATCTTCAAGGGCCACTTCAAATCACATCCTTCCTGAAGCTTTCCTAACTAAATGTGATTTCTCTCCCCTTTGAATCCTAGAGTATGCCATGCATCTCTTCTGTATAAATAGTGTCATTCTTTTGTGCATATTCCCTTTACTAGAACACATTTGCCTCCAGCGTTTGATGCTTGTCATCTGTGTCTCCTCCAAGTCATCTAGAATAGTGCCTTGTATATTTTATGTAATTAACAGCCCTTTTAAAATTAGCAAGTGCATTTTACTCTCTGTGTAATGGGACACAGTCAATTGCACTATGGTAAAAGATGTTGTAGCAGGAGTTCTTTATCATAAACCTTTAACGCAATGAGAATAATGAAGGATAAGTTCCATGTTAAGGGTGAAAATACTTGTAAATCCTGCTGGAAGTTGATATGGTTTAAAGTGATAAGATCTGAAATGGAACTATTACCAAAGAAGGTTTTTGATTATGAGAGAGAAAGAGTGTGTGTGTGTGTGTGTCTGCCCAGAGAGGGTCACGCTTAGGCGTCAATGGAGGAATCTGTGGAAATCTTGACCTTACTGGGAATTTGGAGTTTTAAATGAATCCTCTTCTCCCCCAGATGCCTTTTTCTGGCTCATTTCTTTACTGCTCTGAGCATGAGTCAAGGTCTAAAGCATTTCATTTAGATTCATTCCCCTTCTAGATGTTGAAAATAGTACAGAACTCTCATTTGAGGGCAGGTATCATTATAAAAACAAAGGCAAATGGAATTGGCTCTCTCATTATTGTATCTTTATTCATGAAACTTATAATATTTGCTTTGTAAAAGGAAAGAAAGAAAACAGAAAAATCCTAGTTCAGCTTACTCTGCTGTGCCTACAGGGCGTTTGGAACAGTATTGCATAAATGTAAAAAATGGGTTTGTGTTTGTTCCAGTTACTTTGTATGTTTATTTTATCCACTTAACTAGGTTGTATGCTTCTTTCGTTTATGGGCCCTTTAAGTTTTGCTCTTCATCCTACTTAGTAAAATCCTTAATACTAGATGCTTAATTGGCATTGATTAATAATAGGATTCTCTATCAAAGTTGCTGTTGCTTTTTCATATTTGGACCTTACACATTTCTCTGGCATTATCGACTAGAAGAAGTAGCTAAAAAAGGAGTTATTTAACCTTGAGACACTGTCATATTTACAGATTAGTAAGAAATAACAGATCCTATAAAAAAGGCAAAGAAGGAACAGGGAGTGGGCCAGGAGGAGGAAAGGATTGCATAGGTTAGCCAAGAAAGAAGTTGCCATTTAAAGAGGGACTAATGAGTTGGGTCATATGCAAAAGAGATTAAAATTCTTGGATTTTTACTAAAGGAACATTTTGGTTGTTCTTGAAAATGCAGAAAAGTGGTAGTATAGTAGGAACAGAAGCCAGATTTCTATTCTTTACGGGGTTAAAAAGGAGTTAAATGCACATTGAGAGTGCAATGGTGAGAGATGAAGCTTTTTAAGTTTATCAGTGATAACAGATATAGAGAGGTTTCATCATCAAGGAGGCCTTGATGTCCAAAATAAAACAAGTCTATTTGTGTTGAAAGAGCAAAGGAGGCCAAGAAATTCCAGAGATCCAGGGAGAGGTGGAAGGAGTGGGGAGGAGAGGGGTGACATGTGGACGTGGCCTTCCTGAAGGGACTGGGAGTTGGAATTCAGGGTAGGACTGGGGGGTTTAGACAGAGGTGTGCTTAGTTAGCTCCACTTCTGAAATTAGAGACAGAGAATGAAAGGAGAGGTGGTGAGTTAGGTGTTAAGGTGAAGACACTTCTAGATGACAACATTGATGATGTGGCGTGAATCTGTACCAAGAAGTAGACCACAGCATCAGTGGATAAGGCACTGGGTAAAAGTTAGGATCTAGAAGGTTTAAAATACTTATCAAGAAGAGTGGGTTAAGCAAAATTACTTTTGTTAAAATTCTTAACCACAATAAGGACTAATTGTTGAACATAAAGGATTCTTCAATTGCCACTTTCTCTCTGGCAGAATCCTGGTGGTAAAGAGAGGACGGAGTGCATTGGGGCCACTGATCCTGGGCAAGCCTGGCCTCGGCCAGCATCTCCCCAGCACCACAGCCCGTCTCAATCCGTTGTAAATTAGGCCCCAAGTAATCTGTAACTAAGTACAAGTACCAATACTTTGAGTTTTTAAAAATCCATTAAAACAGATGAAAGTTCACTCTTGAAATAACACCTCTCACTATGCAATTCAATGTGCTTCCTTGGAATGAAAAGAAACCTGTGGAGTTAGCATCGGGGTTGTGGAAGGTGTGTGTGCTTCCCCTCATCTATGGGTGACTTTATAGATTCAGCTGCTGTTACTGATTTACTATTAATTTTTATGTCAGCTACAAATTATTTTCAAAGTTCATAGTTAGCTGTGTTTTCCACTTAATTTTACCCATGAATAAATTTTTAATAAAAAAGGGATGAATAGAAGAAGAAAATGAAAGTAGTGCATCAACAACTTTATTGCACTTGTACCTAAACAATCTAAAAATTCAGTAGAGGGTGGAGGAGAGGTTACTTGGCCATGTCACAAGTCAATATTTCAAATAATTTAAAGACAAATTTGAGACCAGTTTGTTAACTAGAGGTCAACAAATATATTTTTCCTTTACCACTTTCACATTAAGAAAATGTCCCTCTTTGCTTGGTTTGGTCCTCAATCTCTTTCTTCTTTTATCTATGAACTCTTCCTAAATGATCTCCTAACTTTAAATACATCGAAATGCCACTGCTTCTCAAATATATATCTCTACCTCTGCCCTCTCTGTTCTTCATTTTTACCAAGATTCCTGGAATAGAAGCTTCATTAGACTGGAGAAACTTCATCGGCTTTGTTTATGACTTAATCTCTAGTGCCCGGAAAAGTACCCAGTGCAGAGTTGTTGTTGAGTAAATCTTTCTGGAATGAATATCTAAGAACCTTGTCTACCCTAATGTAACCCTAAAAACCTGATTTTTGCCCCACCTGGTCTGTGTTCCTCGTGCCAGTAACCACTGTCTACACAACTGCTCAAACCAAAGACCTTAGACTCATTCTTCCTTTTCCCCCATCTTCTCCACCCGTATCCTATTCTGATCCTAGTCCAGGCCCCCTTCCTATCTATCCGGGAGTCCTCCAGTGGCCTCCTAATTGATCACATTCTTTAGTCATTCTTCATAAATCAACCAGAGCAATCTTTTTAAAGCCAAGATAAATCTATGTCACTCCCCAGTTTGGCACCCTGTAATGGCTGTCCCTCAAATTTAGAATAAAAGCCACCCTCTGTCCTCCTCCATGACCTGCCTCCACCCTCCTCCCCAGCCCAGGACTACTCTCCCCTCCTTCACTTTACTCTCACTGATCGTTTAGTTCCTGCCTTAGGCCTTTGAACTTGCGTTTCCCTCTGCCTCAATACTGTTTTTCCTATCTTCCAGTGGATTTCTCACATTGTGTTAGTTGAGTCTCAGCTTAGATGCGACTTCTTTGGGGAGACTGTTGCTAATAATCACATCTGCATCAGCACAGTGCCCTCCCTCCCAGCAAAGCATCTCCAGCACATCACCCTGTTTTCTTTTCTTCATTGCAGTCATCACTGTCTGAAATCATCTTATGAAAGTGTTGTGTGTCTATCTTCCCCTCACTAAAAGTTAAACTTAATGAGAGCAGTGGCATTGCATGTCTAGTTATCTACTATATTATGAACACTCAGAGTAGTTCTTGAACAGAGTAACCACTGAGAAAATACTTGCTGAATGAAGGAATCCTCCAGTCAGATTTCTATGCCAGATTATGCAAGCTCTAGGGGATTTGCTCTAAGATACAAGCCAGAAACTCCCTAATGGGATTGGGTCAGATAGCAACCACTAAAATTAAATTATCAGGAAAGAAGCATTAGCCTAAGGCTTGGCCTTGCAAAGCTCTTGTTCTAATTGTGTCATCAAGAGTGAAAGCTTAAACTGGATTAGTTTCCCCAGGAAAAATTAGAAATAATGTATACTTTTCCCAAGCAGGTGGTTGAGATGGAGATGGTTATGGTGCCATGGTTCGGAGATTAAGTTAGACCAAAGACATAGAGGATGCAGAGGAGGCAGCACCTAGGATCCAATCAGATACAATACCTGAGATGAATCTAAAGTGATCATTTTGGTCAAGGGAGATCTCCCTTCTGTTTAACTGTATGACTAAAACGTCCTTTGAGAGGTCCCTCAAAACAAAAGTCTTAAGGAATCCTGTTCATGACTGTGATCCAATTCTGCTGTTGCTAGAAGTGTTTTTTTCCTAAAACTAGGAATTTTCCACGTCTGTAGAGCCCACCAGCAGATGATAAACTTTGAACTTCAATCCATAATAAAACCAAATCCTTCATACTCTTAAATTCATTATTTTCAGCATCATCCATAGTTGAAGACCAGAGCTCTGGAGTGGGCCATTTATGTGATGTCCTGAAATCCGCAACTACAATTTTCTGATTCCCAGCTTATTTTGTAGGCTTCTTCAAAGCGACAGTTGCTTCTTGAAGATTTCTTTCATACTCCCAACCAGAGGTGGATCTTTCATTTCTCTGAATCTTCAAAGCACTACTTAAGTGTCTCTTTAAGACCCTTGTAGCCTTGAATTGTAGTATTTTGTATAATTATGTTAGCTCTCTTTCCTTAATAGATAATAAATTCTTTAAAAGCAGAAATTGAGTCTTAATTATTATTATTATTTTTCTACCTTCCAAAACACAATCACATGCCTTAGACATGAATGGATCAATATGAAGTTTGGAAGGAAGAGAGAGGTGGGTTTAAATATCAGTCCTGCTACTTACTAGGTATGTGACTTTTCTAAGCCTACATTTTCTCATATCTAGTTGATGTAATGATAGAGAAAATAACAACTATGTCTAGGACTGTTGAAGGATCAGGTGAAATAGTGTATGCACAGTGCTTGGTGCAAGGTATCGTAAGTAACAGGTATTGTTATGGTGATGATTTTTATGGATATCCAAAATGTCAATCCCAATAGAATTGAAGAGTGGCCCACCTTAAGTGACTATCTGAGATCCTAATATTGATGACATTCTATAATATTGACTGTCATGGAGCCAATAAATACATGTTGTACCAAAACTTCAGCTATGAATTCAGGCCTATATCCTTAATTAAGAAAAAGTTACCAGTGGAAGATCACTTCTGAGTCTTATAAATAGGAAATTGGATTTCCTAATGGGTAATTTAAAATACTTTGGGAGCATAAATACACCTGGAGCACTCAAGCTATAAGTTGGTGACTCAGAGAACAAGGGCACAGAATCCTGAAATAAGCAACAGCAAATGGCCACTTAAGCACTTCAAGAGCAAATTGCAGAAAATAAATTAATTCATTTAAATATGCATGAGTCTCCTGAGTGGGGAATATGCTGAAATGGTGCTGAACGATTTCTTTTGTTACGTGTGTTCAGAAGTATTAATAATGCCTCACTTTGTGCTTTATACCTTTGAGTAGAACAAACCCCAGAATCTTTTGCCTTTGTAAATTGTTTTTAAAGTTACTTAGATTATAAAACAGGAGATTCTAGTCAAAGTACTCATTGGTCTCATTGATTTGGAAAAGTGGATAGTAAGTTTATCAGAGAATAGATGGATCCCTGAGGAAAGGAAAAGTGGTTCTGATTACATTGTTAGAAAAGGGCTTTGGAGAGGCTGACATAATTTTGCAGAAACTTCTTAAAACTTAGAAACTTGCTAACCTTTTGCCTAAAATGCATGCTAAGCACATATTATCCAACCTCTCTGATACTGTGTGGCACAGCAATTTAAGTTCTAAGAGTCAATATACTCAATTGTAGACTATAGGGTATATTTAGAATATTTATCAGAATTATTACTCAATTATTTCGGCTCTTATCAGATCTTTTAATTTGCATTATGGGAACCACAGACACTAAAATCCTGGTATTTTATGTCTTTGCATACTTAAAAGCAAATTTTATGGTTACATAATTGGATACATAAAGAAAAAAGGACCAGGGAGGGGACACAGAGATACTAAAAGCAGAAGCAAACTATCAATGAAAGGACCATAGGATTCAAGGCTATGTCCCATTCAATTTTTTTAAAGGAAAGGGATTTAAGGAAATTCCTATTTGCCCTGCACACAGATTGTTAGGGTGGCTTCCTTCTATGGCAGCATCTCATGTCTGATGCCAAATCAGTGAAGGGGAGCTTGGCAGCAGAGCAAGAGCTGGAACTGAAGAGACCTGAACTCTGGAATAGATGGAGCTTAAAAGAGGATTTGGCAGCCCTGCCTGAGAACAAAAATAATCAAAAGACTTGCCAAGAACCATAAAACGAGGAGAGTAGGGATATGAACTACATCGACTTTCTGAATATGGAAGAATATTAAATCTATTCTAAGTCTGTTATCATGATCATCTATTTCCATGAGTTTCTGTTTATTACAGTAATTTCTATTTTGCCTTAGGGCTATGAATAGGATTAAATCAGATACTTTCTTTGTTGTTTATTAGGTTTGGAAAAATACATACTTGTTCACACAGGGTTTAAGTCATGTGTAACTTGTGTAGAAGTGCAAATGTCCCCATAGTTGAATATTTCCTTTGATGCCAAAGGAAATATCTTTAAGTTATTTTCTTTCTTTTGGGATGCAAGGATAAGTCAAAATTAGAAATAATCTTAAAAGAGAAATGTTTTGGAGCAACTTTAAAAAGAAATTGGGCATATTCTGGAAAATTGTGCAACATTTCCAAGAGTATATCATGATAGGTAAAAGATATTTATATAGTTGGTGTATGCAGTAGAGGTGGTTAAAAGATAAGAAATGGTGCTAGAAATATGGGTGGGATCAGATCATGAAGGACCTTGTGTACTATAAGAAGAGGTTTGGATTTACTCTATAGGCAATGGGAAAAGGTTTTAAACAGAGGAGGGAAGTGGTCGCCTTTGTGTTTAACAAAGATGACTGCAATCATGTCCAAGCTGTATTAGAGAAAGATATAAGAAATAGAATTTTTTTAAAAAAATCAGACCACATAGGAAACTAGAACCTTATTTCCATTAAATACTCAAAAGAAGCATTTCTCATTCATTCTAAAAGGATAGATCTATTAAGCACATTTTGAAAAATGGTGACTACATTAAATACTATCATCTTTTTCAATACGTACCACTCACCTTTAAAATTCTAAATTCACCTAACATAAACAAATAAAATTGGAAGCGTCTCTTCTTGTGAGATGTGACAAACCTTTATTTCTGTAATTTATTCTGTCCTATTGTTCTGGCCAAACTTGATGACCCACAGTCTTTTGTTTAAAATGAAGTGATGTAATTTAAAGTTCAGATATACCACAAATGAAGTTCTTTAGACATTATAAAATTATTACAATTACATACCCACCAACTACTCGCCCATCCCCCTGCATTTCAAACCTGATTCTGCTGATGAAAGGAGTTTGGTTACAGGTAGAATTCAAATAGGACCTACCTGTTTGAAATGAATAGATTCTAATATGTACTTATATAGATACTAACTGCTCATTGATGCCTCTTTAAAAGCATATATCCTATAAGAAACTGAGAAGTAGAATCTTCAAGAACTTTCAGCATGAAATATTGTTCCATCCACTGTTATATTTCTAGTGATTAACTTGCTTTTTTAATAACTCTGTGAGATGTTTTTCTAATCAATGCACATGAGCTGTCATCAAAACCAGAATTCCTAATTCTGAGCCAAAACAGTTGGAGACCAACCAAATCAGGACCTTTAATAAGGTTTATAAGGGAAAACCATCAATCATTCATTCCCTCCCCCAGCTCTGCATATATTAATGAAAATTTTTATCCCAAAAAGGCTTTTAAGAAATTTAAATGGTATACATATTAACATGTAGTATTATCTAATCAAAATTTGATTCGTGAGGGTGAATCAGCTAATATATTCATAATTTTAATCCTGTTAACAACTCTGAAAATTAGCTGATAATTACTTTAGAATTAGAGGCTCTAATTTGTACATTGGTAATGTGTTTCCAATCACCAGCCAATGTAATAACAATAATAAATTATACTTCTATCTTCATTGAAATCATGACGGACAGCTGAAATAAGATATTTCTACCAGAACTGAATATCAAACTTTTTCCCTGAATATTAAAACCTGGGGAAATTTCTGAAGATTCAGGGCCATGTTTAGCACTGTGCTAGTCAAGGCCTAGCATGTTCTCAGTGGTTTTAATTCGGTTAAGATCTATGACTAAGAAAGTTTTATCAGCATCATTCACATTGTCGGCAAAGTTTCCTAAATACAGTTCCAAACAAAAACCTTGTAAAATACGCGAAAGCCAAAAACTTGGCCACGTAGCTTTACGTACGTATTTATAGCAGGCATCCATCCAATTAACATCATCAGAGAGGCTTCATAAAGAGAATTCCATTGCCCAGGTCATTTATAATGATGTGTTTTACATCTATGCAGTCATGGTAAATTTTGTGAACACAAAGGATTTTAAATGTATTCTTAAATTGCAGAACCCTTCACTCAACCAATTTTACCTGGAATCTTAAAGCATAAAGGTAGATAAAGGACTGTTTTGTTTGAAGTATAATGCAAGTGCTATCACATATGGTGGCTTGTCACATGCAGTTTTTTAAATCACTGATAGAAATTCGTAACATTGTAAATAAATTTCTAAGTTTATTTATGGCCTCTACCTTATTTTTTTCTGCAGGAAATAATAGCTAATAAATACTAAGTGAATACTGAGTGCTTCCTTATGTGTCAGCAACTCTTTTGAGTATTTTCTGTGAATGGTCTCCTGCAATTTAACAGTGTCAAAGTACTATTACACAGGTGGGGGAACAGAAGTGTAGGAATGTTGACTTTGTTCCCCAGGGTGACAAAGCACGTAAGCGATAGAGCTGGGATTATTTTCTGGCCGCCTGACCCCAATGCCTCTGCACTTACTACTCACACACTCCTTCCTACCTAAAGTAAAGATAAACCTTTACCAGGATCTCAAAATTCACAGCGCTGCTATGGAACGATTTTTTTTTTTCCTGACATAATTGAAAAGAATTTTGTAGAGAGTTAGTTGCCTTATGACTTTCCAGTAAATCAGCCTACGCCAAGCATTTTGTCTTTCTACCTTCTTTGCTATCTCCTGAAGTATCGCTGAAGAAAATGTTGGTATTAGAGCCTGTCAGCCCGGGCTGTGCTCTGGAGTCACTTGCGAGTCTATAAAAGGTGCCAGTGCTTTGGTGCCACATGTGGAGGGTCAATTTAATTGGTCTCAGGTGTGGCCTAGATTTTTTTTTTTTTTTTAAAGCTCCCCAGGTGTTCCCTGTGCAGCCAAGGTTGAGCTGAGCTGCCTTTGTGCTCCGTTCGTGCGTCCATTTGCTCAAAATGGGTCTAACTGGCGGAGTGGGATGGGCCACTGAACTGAAATCCTGTTTTCTGTAATAGGCCTGCTTAGTAATACTGACCCTTTGGTATCTTCATATCGTTCTGCAGAAGCCAGTAATTCCCTAAGATTTATCAAATGGGTTCTTGAAAAACAGTCTAGGTGGTCCTGTTCATTGTACATAGGCTTTATGACCCCTGGCCTACAACCCTGTGACATGAAAAGCAATAACATCTTGAAGTTCAGAAAAGCATTTTTTTGGATCCTAAAACCTAGAACTGAAAATGGACAGATTCCGTTGAAAGGCAGCATCTGTTCCTTAATTAGCCATAGTGGTAAAAGAAACCTGTTCCTCACGTGGCACTCTTATTCCTTTAGTAGCCCATTGCTGCTTCTTAGCTGGAGAGAGTGTCATGTGTAACCCCAGCCTGTGACTGTGACAGAGCACAATGATTCGTGTCCAGGAAGGCGCTCATGGTTCTAGCAAATACCAGCAAATAAATAAACATAAGATTTATATGCGCATCACTAAATTATTATTTGCCAAGGGGTAGGCAAGTAGATTAGCACTTTTCTATGATTGCATGTGCATGCAATTATGTTTCCATCTACAGTAATTAAATGTAGTCACTTGTTTTCTTGGAAACAACTCTAAATAGATTATATGTCATGAAGTGATTTTCATTTCAGAAAACAAATATTGTTTAGTGCTATAACATCCCTCTCCCCATCCCTGAAATCCATAAATTCTTCCTCCCCAAATCCAATTTTCATGTCTTGTGATTTTTTATTTTTTATTTATTTTTTATTTTATTTCAGCATATTACAGGGGTATAAGTGTTTAGGTTACATATATTGCCTTTGCCCCACCCGAGTCAGAGCTTCAAGCGTGTCCATCCCCCAGATTGTGCACACCGCACCCATTAGGTCTGTATATGCCCATCCCCTCCTCCCAACACCAGATGAATGTTACTACTATGTGTGCACATAAGTGTTGATCAGATAATAGCAATTTCATGATGAGTACATGTGGTGCTTGTTTTTCCATTCTTGTGATACTTCACTCAGTAGAATGGGCTCCAGCTCTATCCAGGATAATACAAGAGGTGCTAGATCACCATTGTTTTTTGTGGCTGAGTAGAACTCCATGGTATACATATACCACATTTTATTAATCCACTCATGTATTGATGGGCACTTGGGTTGTTACCACATCTTTGCAATTGTTAATTATGCTGCCACAAACATTCAAGTGCAGATGTCTTTTTTACAGAATGTCTTTTTTTCCTTTGGGTAAATGCCCAGTAATGGGATTGCTGGATCAAATGGTAGATCTACTTATAGCTCTTTGAGGTATCTCCATATTACTTTCCACAAAGGTTGTACCAGTTTGCAATTCCACCAGCAGTGTATGAGTGTTCCTATCTCTCCATATACACACCAACATTTATTGTTTTGAGACTTTTTGTTAAAAGCCATTCTCACTGGAGGTAAGTGATACCTCACTGTGGTATTGATTTGCATTTCCCTGATGATTAGACATGCTGAGCATTTTTTCATGTTTGTTAGCCATTAGTCTGCCTTCTTTGAAAAGTTTCTGTTCATGTCCTTTGCCTACTTTGTAATGGGGTTGATTTTTTTCTTGCTGATTTTCCTGAGTTCTATATAGATTCTAGTTATCACCCCTTTATCGATGTGTAGCATGTGAATATCTTCTCCCATTCTGTAGGTTGCCTGTTTGCTCTTGTGATAGTTTCCTTGGCTGTGCAAAAGCTTTTTAATTTGATCAGGTCCCATTTATTTATTTTTGTTGTTGCTGTGATTGTCTTTGGGGTCTTCCTCATAAATTCTTTCCCTAGGCCAATGTCTACAAGAGTTTTCCCAACATTTTCTTCTATAATTCTTATTATTTCATGCCTTAGGTTTAAGTCTGTTATCCACCGTGAGTTGATTTTTGTGTGAGGTGAAAGGTGCAGATCCTGTTTCAGTCTTCTACATGTGCCTATCCAATTTTCCCAGCACCATTTATTGAATAAGGATTCTTTCCCCCCATATATGTTTTTGTCTCCTTTGTCAAAGATTGGATGGCTATATGAGGATGGATTTATATCTGGGTTCTCAGTTCTGTTCCATTGGTCTTTGTCTCTGTTCTTGTGCCGGTACCATGCTGTTTCAGTTACTATACCCTTATAGTATAGCTTGAAGTCTGGTAAATTGATGCTTCCCAATTTGTTCTTTTTGCTTAGGATTGCTTTTGCTGTACAGGGTCTCCTCTGGTTCCATACAAAGCATAGAATTATTTTTTCTAGATATGTGAAAAATGATGTTGGTATTTTAATAGAGATTACATTGAATCTGTAGATCACTTTGGGTAGTATAGACATTTTAACAGTGTTGATTCTGCTGACCCATGATCATGGTATGGTTTTCCACCTATTTACGTCCTCTACTGTTTCCTTGCTCAGTGTTTTGTAGTTCTCCATGTAGAGGTCTTTTACGTCCTTAGTTAAATATTTTCCTAGGTATTTTATTTTCTTTGTTGCTATTATGAAGGGTATTGAGTCTTTGATTTGGCTCTCAGTTTGACTGTTGTTGGCATATAGGAATGCTACTGATTTCTGTACATTGATTTTTTGTAACCCAAGACTTTGCTGAATTTGTTTATCAATTCCAGTAGTCACATGGCAGAATCTTTGGGGTTTTCTAGATATAAGATCATATCATCAGCAAAAAGTGATAGTTTGACCTCTTCTGCCCCCTTTGGATGCACTTGATTTCCTTCTCTTGTCTGATTGTTCTGGCTAGGAATTCCAGCACTGTGTTGAATAGAAGCAGTGATAGAGGGCAACCTTGTCTGGTTCCAGTTCTAACTGGGAATGCTTTCAATTTTTCCCCATTCAGTATGATGTTGGCTGTGGGTTTGTCATATATGGCTTGTATCATTTTTATGTAAGTCCCGTCTATGCCTATTTCCTTAAGTGTTCTTGTCATAAAAGGATGCTGAATTTTGTTGAATGCATTTTCTGTGTCTATTGAGAGGATTATAGGGTCTTTGTTTTTACTTATGTGGTGAATTACATTTATAGATTTGCACATGTTGAACCACCCCTGCATCTCTGGGATGAAGCCCACGTGGTCGTGATGGATTATTTTTTTTGATAAACACCTGAATTCAGTTTGCTAGGATTTTGTTAAGAATTTTTACATCTATATTCATAAGGGATATTGGTCTATAGTTTTCTTTTTTTGTTGTGTCCTTTCCTGGCTTTGGTATCAGGGTGATATTGGCTTCATAAAATGTCTTGGGAGGATTCCTTCCTTCTCAATGTTGTGGAATAATTTCTACAGGGTAGACACCAGTTCTTCTTTGTAGGTCTGGTAAAATTCAGGTGTGAAATCATCTGGTCCAGGACTTTTCTTTTTAGAAAGGTTCTTTTTACTGTTGCTTCAATTTTGATACTTGATATTAGCCTCTTCAGGAATTCTGTTTCTTCCTGATTGAGTCTAGGGAGGATGTGTGTCTCTAAGAATTTTTCCATTTCCTCCACATTTTCCAGTTTATGTGCATAGAGGTTTTTATAGTATTCATAAATGATATTTTTTATTTCTGTAGTATCAGTTGTAATTTCTCCTTTTTCATTCCTGATTGAGTTTACAGAGTCCTTTCTGTGGCAGGAGGGTTGCCCCTTGAGTTCACTACAGCTAGGACCCACTCTGATATGCCCCTAAAGGCACACACACTTCAGTAGACTAGTTCACAAGTATCTAATCTGTGCTTCCAGGCAATGCAATCAAGACCTGGGTGTACAGGATCTGGCTTGCAGGCTTGTCCCCTGGCCCCAGGAGATCAATCCCTGACCTTCCCAGGGAGAAAAATGCTGGTCCCAAGTCACCCACAGGGTGCCCAAGCTGGATCAATATGTCTCTGTCTTGGGGTTTGCCCCACTCTGCTAGAGTCACCAGGCAAGCAGCACTGGTGAGGGCCGGTGGGTAGGAAACTCACAGTCTGAGTACCCCTCAGTCCACTGCAGGACCCCAAAAGGAAAGGTCCTGTTCCCTGTGGATGGCTCCAGATGGTGGCTAAATTGTCTCTCTCAGCAGCCACGGGTAGGATAAGGGAAGGGGAGAATGAAGCAATATGGTGCCTGCCAATTGGCTGGGGTCCATGGGGTGGGAGGTGCCCAAGGGAGCTGGGAGCCCAGTGCCCTGTCCACAAGAGGCTCACTGCTCACTGCCAGAAGCCATCTCTGGGATTGTGTCGGCAAGTCTCTCCAGTAGCTCAGGAGCCCACCAGCAGTCCAAGATGCAGGGGGCGGGGGGAGCAGGACTTTAACCGCTCCACCTCCCCTTGTAACTGGTCTCCAACCAAGCCTCTTGGGGTTTAGGTCCTGCCAATGCCTTTTTCCTTCCAGTTCTGCTCCTCAACCTCTTCCCATGGAGTCTCCTGTAGGTTCAGGCACCCTTCCTTCCAACCTTCATCGGATCTATGTTTGTCTGCCTGTTTGTTTTTTCACTTTCATCTAAAATCTTTCCTTTTTGCAGAGACGCCCTGGCTGGAGGTGTTTCTCATCCACCATCTTGCTTCTCCCATCTCTTGTGATTTTTTAAATTATGGTTATTTAGTTCCAATAAATTCACTATGCTGTCATATTAAAGGTGTTCTTTTTTAAATTATAAATTAGAATTTATATTGTGGCTTACTCCTTAATTTTTTCCCTTCTCTCATCCAGATTTCAATGGTAATTATTTTGTGTCTAACTTTATATATCCCGTAGTTAAGTTTTCTTTTTTCTGAGAAGAGTCCTTGGAAGCATGAAGACAAATACTTGCCTATAAAAGACATGAATTGAGGAAAATCATAACTGATATCCTTGAAGTCTAAGTTTATTTGTACCAGTAGCCTATAGGATTCCTTTTAGCTAGAGGGCAGAGAGCAGAATCCTCTCTCGGATAGCTCCCCCCTTTAGTAACTGCCGACTGTGGATGCACAGAACAATTAGTGTTGTATCAGGGGATCCCACAGTAGTTGTAATTAGAAATTTTTTTCAATTAAATATGTCATGGGTGATATTAGACTTATTGAAATTATTATATCAAATGATTGCTAACCTTAAACTAAATTTTGAGTCCTCCTTAAAGCAAGCTTTTCAGCTGTTCACTAAAACCTGAGCTACAGGGAAGAAGAGAGTAACAGCATTGCTTTGCCAGTTTGTTTGTTGGTTTTCTGATCCAAGCTGTTGCCAGCCAGGGCTGTGAGAGCCCTGGGTCCTTGTCAGATTCCTTTCAATACCTCAATTCCTAGATAATTAAAAAATAAAATCATTGTGGTCAGCTTGAAGAATTATAGATCAGGATTGATATATTGCTTCCTTTCTCTCTCTCTCTGTCCAAATTGCCACTCTGCTTTCTCCTTCTCCTAGCACCTTCACTGTTCTGGAACTGAAACATCTGTCTCTGTATTAATCCACACTCTTGGTTTCTGTCACTAAGGTTCAGTTGGCCATAGGGACGGGAAGGATGATTGGCTGCTGAAGCAACAAGCTCTAAGGAAGAGATGGAAAGACAGCACCTCATCTTGCCCCTGTCAGCTTCTTAAAGTAACTGGCTCAGACAAAGGACAAGAGAGATTAGCCATCTTCATGCCTGGTGACCTAGTGTTCGTCACTACAAGAGCTCGGCAAGTATAGCCAGCGTAGTACAGGTTCAGTACAGAGCAGAAATAGCCACGAGGGCAATCGTGTCTTTCTAGCAGTCTGAGAAAGAACTTGATAAACTTCATCCTGACATTTGAATGGCCATGATGATTAACTGCTAGACTTGCCATCCCAACTATGTATGTTTCAGGATTTACCTGTAAAGAAAAGCCAGTCTGATGAACATGGTGTAGAACTCTGATGAACTGTGACTTGTTTTCTGGGCTAGAAATGTTTGCCAGAAAAAAACAAAGTGTAACTCAAGTGTATGGGAAAAGATGGTAGTCTGATCCGATGGCCTAGTTTGAGTTATTTTGTCCCTGCTTCTACAGTTCCATTACGTTAGCCATTAGTGACCCCTGCAAAAGGTTAATCAATCAGTCAGTCAATATGAAATAAAATAAAAGTCTGGGTTTCAGGACCAGGAAGCCTTGACCTTTCTCTTTCTGAAATACTTTAGCTGACTTATAGCAGTCCCTTGCCCCGGCTCGAGATGACAAGCTTTCCCTCCTTGACATTATGGTCTGTCTGCGGCACAATACCTCTGTCATTATCCCTTCATCCTTTACCTTCAGCAGACATTAAATCTGCCTCCCTGCAGAGTATCACTTAACTTCTTGCATTAGGAAGTGGAATTCAAATGCAATAAAAAGCATTTCTTTGCTTGAGTCAAACCCAGAGCCCACAGGAATGATTTATTATGTATATCAGTTTATCAGAGAAACATTTTTCCATATCAGGAACAGACATTATACTATACCTGTCAACAAACTAAAATAGATATCACAGGATAAACAGACTTATTTCAACACTTCAGCCTCTGTGGTACCTAAGGCATTATAAGGAGAGTTTTACTGAAATTACAAATCAGAGCTGTGTCCTGCAGTTGCATAAGAAGGTTGCCATTGCAAAGTGATTTCTGTTTTTAGAATGAATATGGTTTTCATTGAGTTCAATATGATGCTTGTCTGAGCTGGAAGGGTAGCAAGACTTACGAGCCCAGGATCATTGCTGGACCTGCAGTGCCATCTACAGAGTAGACTGAATAATGTAGATTCCACTTCTCTTGTGCACTTCAAATACTGTAGCCACAAGGGAATTAAGATGTGTATGTGTTTAGAATTAGTATGTACATACAGGAAGGCTATGCTCCATTAAAAAATGGTTGCATATTTGCAAAATGCTGTTATTATGCTTAAAATTTCCATTACTTAGACTCCTAAGGCAATGAAGTGTTGTGTTTCTTTTTATTTTCTATTAAATTAATGAGATAATTGCCCATTTTTTCAAAAGTTCATTTCATAATCTTTGTAAGGTATAGTATTTGACTTTTTTGGTTACCTTGAATAGATAGTATTAATAATAGGTTGAATATTGGTTTCACTATTTATTATCTCTACTGTTTGTCTGTCTCCACCTGCCAGAACATCATCACCATGAGGGAAAGATTTTTGTCTATTTTGTTCACTGATTTATCCCAAGTACTCAGAACAATGCCTGGCACAAAAGCAGGTCCTCAAATATTTGTTATGTGAATCGGTAAACATCACTGTACTTTGCTAGTAAGACGACCAAATGTGGAAAGATAGATCAATTACCCTCCTTGAATCTTAGGCTCTTGCTTTTAAAATGAGGATGCCAATGCCTGTGCTTCCTGTCTTTCTGTTGTGAAAATTAAATGAGATAATGGATAGCAAAGTGCTGTAAACTGTGAGGCATTATAAAATTTAGGCATTTTCCCCAAGCATCATTTTTATTTTTTTTTCCATAGAGCTCCAGAAATGTAGAAGACATAAAACCTCTTACCTGTTCCCCCCCAATTTTCTGGGGTACTTTTAAAATGTACTTATCTGAACCACAAATCACAGAGGTTGGGACCTGACAGTCTTTATTACGAGTCTCAGACGATCCTGAAACATGCTAATATTTGAGAACTTATGTCATAAAAAAGAGGTTGACATTTAATTAAGGCCAAAATGAAATTGGTCTTAATTCCCCCACATTATTTCTTGATAGGATGTATTTATTTGTTATAAGGAAAATACATAAAATTTTAATTGATCTATTATTTAGCTTATGTTATAGAGTACTACCTTTTATAAAAATTTAGAATAGAAGGATCTTGACACATGTAAGCTAAGATTCCCTAAGTATATCAAAATTATTCAATTTTAGAGAACTTTACATATATTTCACAAAGTAGGATACAAATATTATATAAAACAATTTAAAAAGCAAAGGAAAAGCAACCTACGTTTCTATAAAATTGATTTTAGTTTTAAGAAATGTCACTTTTTAATTTTTGCACTAAATGCTATAGAAGATATTAATGTGCTTTTGTGTATTATAAAAACAGTGAACCTCTTAGCATTGAGGTTATTTCTTATTCTCATTTCTTGAGCCATTTTGGATAAATAAATAGGCAAAGACCACATCTTTAAGATGACCACGTTTACACATTAACCATGTAAGATTTAAAACCTTCTTTTGTGTGATAATAGTTTTATAGCTAGATATATGCTTCCATAGCACATAAATATCTCCTAGGCCAGCTAAATGTGTTTTTACTCATTTTATATTTGGTTTTGTCTTGAGGACGGTGCCTGTGGCTGAGTCATCATCTATGTATAGCATCTGTCTCAGTATATGAATGAATGGATTATGTACTTACTCTAAAACAAGGCAGGAGTACTTTGGATAGTGGATAAAAATGGAATTTGGAATCAGATAAGTCTTTGATGCAAATTCTGGCTTTACCACTGGACTTCTTCCTCTCACTCACCTTCAGAGTATATTCACACACACACACACACATTTAAGGAGTGTCCATGCACCAGGCACCACTGTGCTAACGTGTCAACGATAAATCGAATTTAAGAATTCAAGGGCTGCCATGACACATTCTGGGAGGCGTGATAATATACCAAGCATAATACAAATATAATAAACAATCAAGATAGGTAGTATAGTAAGTACAATGGAAGAAATCGGCAAGTTAAAAATATATACAGTGACTGAGGAAGGTCACATGAATAAGATTTCCACAGATGTTCCCTTTGAGGAGGTGAGATGTACAGAATGAGAAAGCTGAGAAAGAACCCACCCCGAGAAGAGTTGAGGGAGAATAATTTGCAGAGGGGAAACAGGTGCAAAGTGCCAAGGGAAAGGCCTCAGCATTTCTGAAGACCAGAAAGGAGGCCTGGGACAAGAGAGGGTGGTTGAGCTGGGTGTGGATATGAGATAAAGAGGTAGGTAGGAGGGAAACCTGGTAGACCATGGCAGGATGTATGTGTTTCGTTCTAAGAGCATTAGGGAATTAGCTAAAGGTTTTAACCAGGAAGTGACAACAGAGTCAACATCTAAAACATCCTGTTACTCTCCTACTTAAATATCTGATGGCTGCCCATTACCTGCACACGAGATGAAGACCAAGCTCATTAACTGGGCTATCAAGTCCTTTAGGACAGGGTCTGGTGTTTAATCCCCATTCCTGTTTTGTGCCTCGCACTGTCTGTTTCAGTATCAGCAAACTGCCTGTAGATTCCTGTGTCTCCCAGACTGTTCCCAACTCCCTGTTGACATCTCTGCTCCTCTAGCTGCCAGTGTGCTCTCGCTCTTTTAGGCCAACTCCTCATTATTTTTTTTACAAGATCCTTTCTCTCTGGCACTCCTACCCCTACCACTACAATCCAGAACTCATATGTATGAGTTTACGAGTTTCCCTGAGGACATACAAAGAATGGTGCCTAGGAGTGAAGAGGTGTTCAGTAAACCCTGCATATAGATTTTGGATAAAGATAGCTGTGTGGATTAATGGGATAAGTCTGATCCAGTGCTGAGCTAGCATAGTGGCACCGTCTTTAGCGGACGGTAGGTGCTAATCAGGTCGTCATTCACATTCATTCCCATTCCTCTCCCCTTTCCCCTTGTCTATCTGGTAAGGTTTTGTTCCTTCTTACCATGTGCGCATACTTCATAATGGGCACTCTGCTGCTAGGCCTTGCAAAAAGATGTCAAATCCTGGATCTGCCTCCAGAAGGACTTGGAGTGTAGTAGAGGAACTAACAGAATCATAAAAGAATAAGCAGCTATACAAATGCATAGGATGGAGTGATAAATGAGGTTATGAGTAGGAAGAGCTAAAGTCTTGGACTGAAAAGAAAGTCTCACTTCATTTGTTTCTTAGAAAAGGCTGGAAAAAAATTTCACATTATTAAGCCTTCATTACTTTTCCAAAATATCCTACAGCATGCTGACTAATGTATTATGAAACTCTTATGAATAAATAACTCTAATGTTAAAATCTCAAAATATGTGAACAGAGGGTATTTTTTCAGTTTTTCTCTGCATACTTCATTTTGTATGTGACTGCTAAGAAATGATATAGAGAGAGATATATTTATAGAATTGATGTACCGTAAATCCTATTACTCCTTTAGATAATCAAGCATAACTGCTGACAAATGTATTAACCCATTTTTATTACTGTAAGATATCTTTAAATGGATTCTAGTTTCATAATATATCTATGGTCAAAGCATTTTAAAGTTTGTAATCATAATGTTTATAAAACTAATTTAAAAATGTACGACAGTAATACCCATTCAAGTTGGATCTTACACATAAGACATCTGAGCTCTATCTTAATTGGTGTTAATGTTACATTTTCACTTTTAATTTCCCAGTAATCTAGTTGCTAAACATTCAAGGCACAAGAGACTGTCTTTCCCTCCCAAATAATTTTTGAAAGCCTAAGTTCTAAGAAACATCAGTTTCAATATTATTCATCTTCATAAGCCTTGCAAGCACAGTGCTGCTATATACTGTGTGAAATGAAGAACACCATAGTCACTTGGAAGAGACAAGGTCTTTTACATATATGAGGAAGACTGTATGTAATAAAAATACTGCTATGTATTCCAGAAAATACGCAATAATTAGTATATACGTAGGAGAAATCATTGTCATGCTCTGGGAAGGCCTCACAATTCAGGTTTCAGTTGAGCTGGGCCTTAAAAATTGGGTAAGATAAGTAGGTTAAAAAAGGAAAGAGAGAGGGAGGTAAGAGAGAGGGAAAACGAGCATTCCTGGTAGGAGGGAGACTATAGATGTGCCTGTGGAAGCAGGGTGGAGCATGCTATCAACTGAGCAACCCACCTTCTTCTTCTATTAATGCTTAGCATGTCCTGGAACCCAATTATCATATTGTTCAGGCTAAAGATAGGCCTGTCATACACCCAGAGAAGGCAATTCTGTGCTGCTTCAGATGTGACAGTACTGAGGAGCACAGAGGTTGCAGCCCCCTTTGTGTGGGGAGGAACAGATCTGAGTGTGGAACTGGAAAGGGGAGGAGATAGGGACCTGAAAATAGCACTTTTCAGTGTTGACCAAGTTTTTAAGTTTTTTGAGGATATTTTCAACTAAGACACAAACAGCAACTAATTCTTTTACCTCAAGAACAAAAAAAATGCAGTTAAATCCACTTGGGATAAATTGACAGTTAATACATTGTTTCCCCCGCCCAATACCATCCCTCAGTTTAATGAGTTAAGATTAAGAAATTACAAGCATGCAGGGTAACAAGATGCTCAGTCTTTTACTTCACAGAGTTTTTATAGCTATATTTACACATCCAGCAACAAGGCAGCCTCGGTGACCTATTCTGCTTTGCCTCCCTGGGTTTTTGTACACGATCATAGTGAAGTACGCAGCTTAAACCTTGCTAGAATTTTATCCTTTTGCAACACAATAATTTTGCTATCACCTGGGTGTTATATTATTTAACTATTTTTCAAATGAAAATAAATTGTAATACATAAATATTCAGATAAAGACCTGACATTCTTTTTTTGAACACAAGAAAAAGTGGAAGAGCAAGAAACTAACCTTTATGGAATGCACAGTAAATGCCTTGTACAAACCTCGGCACTTCTAACTCCTCATGAAAGCACTATGAAATAGCTATTATCATCTTTAAATTAGAGATTGGAAAATGGAAATTGAGAGAGTTTAAAGTCTTTAAACTGCATCACGTAAAGTAGAAAGCATCTATAAGCATACTACTGACACAAGAAGTGAGCTGAGATCAAGCCAGTGTATATCTGGCCAGTGAGGTGTGATTCTGAGCCCACGCACACACACAACTGGGAAAGGAGACACGTGATACATTTCCAAATAGAGGGAAAAAAGGAAGGGTTTTTATTTTTTCCTATCAGTGACCATCTTTCGTGCTTTTACCATTGTTTATGATAATCCCAAAAAGGTGTCGTGGATAAGGTGAACATGTACAAACGTCAAAGCTAACTGTAATCATAAAGAGAACTTGATGTAAAAACCACTAACATAAAGGCTGGTAGGAAAAAACACACAAAGAAATAAAAATCAAGGATAGGAAGATGATTGGGGAGCTATGTATACAAGAGCAGGGAGGATGATGGATGGAAAGATAAGGCAGCTTTGCATAATTATGTACTTTATGTGATTATATAAATAAAAAGAATGTGGTTAAAACCACAACCCCAGGTATTAGCAGCCCTAAACATTTGTGCCTTTGTTGGTCTGAAGAAATGAGGCCTGTGATTATCCATATATTCTCATTGCAGTACCATGTTCCATCCTCTTTTACCCCCCCATATGCATGTGGATACAGAGAGGACATGCATTATTCATGTAAAGGAAACATGAACAGGGACAGGCATGTATATTTGATAGTGACAGAGATTTTGTGGGTGGTTATATTATAATCATCCTCAGTGTGTCTGTGTTAAACTGATTTTGAACTGTTCATGGGTGGTAGTTACTGCAGGCTGTGATGAGATAAATGGATGCAAATGGTAATTGTAACTCATGAATGATTGATGACGGCTTTATGTGGGTTTCATTCGGACCCTCTGGAAACAGCCTTTGGTGCAGCAGAAATGTAACATCTAACCAGAGGGTGATGATTAATCTAAAATGTAGGCTCTAGCTTGTTTTGGGGGGGCTGGTTGGGGGATATGTATAGCATGTCTTAGGAAGATTAGGACCATCTTTTCTGATCTCTTTTCCCAGTTTTTTTTTTTTTTTCTTTTTCCTTATTTTCTGTGTCAAGTATTGCTGATGTCTCAAGTAAATGTACCCAAACTAGAAAGCTAGGCAGCCTGGGGGTGGATAAGGAGCCTATACCTCTGGGTTTAAGAATCACTGGCCTACATTTAAGAAAATACTTTAGGGGTACTGCATTTCCTAAAGTTTTGCAACTGATTAGATTATATAATGTTCTTCACATAACATAGATTCTCGGCATCTCTCTAAAGTTGTGTGTGTAGTGTGTTTGGGGAGGGCAGACACATTTGGGTCATGTTTGTTGACTATATTTTGACTCCCTGAAGAAAAGACGAACAATATATATCCTGGGGTGGAAAAAACAGAAGCATGAATAGGAAATAAATAAAGCTTCTGACATGCAGACTGTACATCAGAAGTTTCATAAACAGTATTTGAGACTTTGTTTCTTCTCTGAATCAAAAAAAACCTTAATCCTGTCTATTTATGGCCCATCCTTTTAAACTTTAGTCCTACCTTGGAGATTCCAGCTGAAATGAGGTTGTCAAGAAGACAAACATAAACGTGATGAAAAATTACGTAGAATTCAGAATGCCAAGAAACTGATTTATGAAATGAGATTACTGTTCACTGTTCTGCGGCAGTTCCTAAGCGGTAATCCTGGACAGGAGAAGGAAGGAAATAGGAGTTTGGAGGGGCAGCTTTATCCATGAGCACAGATGGGCCTGGAATCACAGGACTTAAGTTCTGGTCACATGTCCCTCATGGTTGCATTATATGACCTTGAAGAACTGTATTTCCTGCTTTATGAGTCATCTTCTCATGCTACAACCTCCACCCAGCCTTGGCCTACTTTGTTTCACAGAGAGTTTGGTGGAACTGACAATAAGTCATCTAAAATAAAATGTCAAAATAGAGGAAGAACCATTTGTAAGGTTTTGTTTTGTTTTTGAAGTATTACCTAATACCTTCTTGCCCATGTAATTACTTCTTCAAAATAAGCCTCCCCTGTGTATCCATTTAGGATTCAGTTCAGCTAAAAGAACGAAGGCCCAGGGTAGCAGTGGCTAAAGCACAGGAGGGGTTTCTTTCTCCTGTGAGAGTCCATTCGAGTCTGTCTAGGGAGGATCTGGTGGTTCCACAGCGCACAGTCCGGGACACGCTCCTTCCACCTTGCCAGTCCACCATTCCTCGTGGGACCTTCACACCCACGGTCAGAGGTGGCAGCTAGAGTTCCATGCCCTCGGCATTCCAGGAAGCAGTCTACGAAGGAAGCAGTCTACGTATAAAGAAGCAAGAGTCACTTCCTGTGGACTTACTATCTGCAAAGGAGGCTGAAAAATGTTCTCTCTCTTCTCAGGAGCTGTGTATCTGGCTAAAAATCAGTGGTTCTGTTATTCTGGATGACAGGAAAATGGTCATAGAGGGCTCTGCAAGAAGTTTTTCCCATAGAGAATGGATGATATCTTTTTTCTTTCTTTTTTTTTCACCTCAAAACCCTCAGTATCTAAGGACTTGGGTCAAAAACAAAAAAATATGGAAGATTGTTGAGTATTTATTGAATTGAACGTAGTTTTGCTCAGGGCATTTTCCTGCCAGTCATAACTATCACTGTGCCATTTGAGCCATTCATTTCCAAATCCCTCCCCTAACTCAAATTCTGATGTAATTGACAAGATGATATATAACCCAGCCCTGGATAACTATTTTTGGCTAGATTTGGCCCAAATCTATAAATTTTGGGGTTTATATTCTGTTTCATATGAGATCTACCATCACAGAGGAAGTTTGTTTAGAAAAGCATTGTGAATTAAAAATTTATGCAGAGTTATTGTCTGTGTAGCACAAAAGTAGAAAAGTGGTGATTCTCCAAACCTTGAAAGCCAAGTAAAGCCCCGCTGAGTTGAATTAGATTCATGGATTTTGGTATGTTTTATACAAAGAAAAGACAGGAAGAAATTGAGCCATTTGGCTTAAAGAGCCTAATAATATGTTGATATTTTAAATTGCCCATTCCTTATTCAAAGACATGAATCTTTGTCGGATGCTACACTTTTTTTTTTTTTAGTTTATCCCCCCACCCTTTTAATTTAAATATGAAGAAAAGACCAGGGCAGGTTTCTCTCATCCCTTGAATCAAAATGTCAGTTTTGTCAGAATGTGAAAACTTTGACAAATGAGACTACAGTTTGATCAGACTTGATCAGCAGTTTCAACACGTGTACTAGGGTTCTTGGGTGCCAGGGCTCCCGTTAACTGCTCAGTCATCTGCGTTGAATGACCTGACAATTATTTTGCAAAATTTGTAAATTTAACTTGGGAAGAATGATAAAGCATGCAGAAACCCAAAGAATACAAATGAATCGGAAACCAAATGCTATTTTTTTGACACTTACTAAGAAAAGATGTTCATTTACCTGGATTTGAATTTGTTTAGTTTCTGTCAAATCTATATGTATATCATTCTACAGCTCCATATTGCTCAATTTCTTTCCAATTCTTGTTTCAAAGCTGTTGGAACAAAATTCACAACCCTAATAAGGTTCTGGATATAAGGACATCTTCTAACTCCTACCTGTTATTGATAAAAACCATTTTAAAAGTGGAGTGAATAATAAATCTACATATTTCTATTTTTTCAGCCACTACCTAACTACATGTCTATTTTCCCCCAACTCTTATCCTTTTCATTTCTTTAACATTTGCATTTCCTTAGCTTATTATTGCAATTACTTTGCACAAGAGCATACAAAGCTTGATTGATACAACTATTTCAGAAAACAACATGATTGGTTTGATCTATTGTGAAAAAATTACCTCGTCTTCTTGAAAACTAGTTAAGATGGTGACCAGTGCTCAAGGGAACCATGTCCCATGACCTTTAAAAGTTTGTTCTTCTTAGTACTAAAGGAGAGAGGAGGGGTGATATCTCTTTCCCTGGGTCATGGGCTCTTTTTCTGAGATTTTTAAAATTTTTCCAAATACCAGGCATCATATGTTTTCATTCTTGTAGCGCTTATTCTGTTAACTTGATTAGCATTCATTTAGCACAGGTTTCTCTGGTCTAGCATTTGGTTTTTATCTAGCTGTGATTGTTTTTGCATTTGTATCCAGAAGCATAATATGTCACTTAATACATTAGCTTCTAAGCATACATGTCGGTTTTTTAAAAATATAATCCTTTTTTCTATAAAACAAACCTGCCCACATTCCTCCCCCACGTCCCCATCCCCTTCAGGATTCTCAAAGTGAGGTTCTTTTTCCTGTGGGTAGGACAGGTGAGCCAACAGGCCCCTATAGCAGCTTTTTAACTTTCTTTTAAGTCTCTATCTACTTGAGCCTCACCTAGGAATAAAAATGCAGTGACTGCAACCTCATTCTTTCAAAGACTTTTTAAAAATCGAGAAATATGTCTATCAGAGGCTATTTAGGAAGACTAACTTCTCAAGTAAATGAAGAAGGACTTTGTAAGGATGCAGAGATAAGAAAAGGCTTAAGTGAAAGACACAATAAAAGGGACAGAAAAGTCTTAACTTTGGATGCAGTTCTTTTTCAGGCCTCCACATTGTCTTTATTCCTTTGAATTTTAAACTTGTTTGAATTATTCCTTTATTGCTGTTTTCAGCCATCACATTGATCTAGGAGAAGCAAGTGGAGCAGTTAAAACCTCATTCCAGATTGGAACTGCCTGTGAATTGATTAGTAGTAATGGCCAGGTGGCTGCAGAGGAAGGGACTGTGCTTTAATTCTTATTGACCAGAAGTGTGTCTGTCTGATTAGTCTGTGCCAAGCACAGAAATAGCAGGTGCACACTGTGGAGGGATGTAGCAACTGAAGTTTTAAGCTTCTAGGGAGGACAGGAAGATTCCTGCCCCAAATTTATCAACACTGGATTGTCGCTTATTTTCCAAACTCTACTGCTAGAGATTCACTCTTTCTGACATTTCAGTTCATGTCAGTTAACAAATATATTTTGAATCCTGCCTTTATGCATAGCTCTGGAAATTGTAAAGGATTCAAAAACTAATAAATATGAAACTATCCAGGAAGTTTCAGTCTAGATGACGGACACTTGTGTTTGTAAGAATGTATGTGTGTGATCTCTTCAAATCAAACATAACATAGGAACAAAAACCAAACATATAGGAAAACAAAGCTAATTTAAAAATTTTTTTTAATTAGGTAAAAAAGAAAAAAACTATATACTGACTACCATAGATCCACTTAAAGCAAAGTAATGCAGAAAGGTTAAACATACTACAAGTATTCACAAGAATAAAGCTGTTGAGATTTTTACTACACAAAAGTAGATTCAAGATAAACTATGTCAACAGAGATATAAACAAGGAATTTATAATATTAAAGGGCCATAATGAAGGGATAAGTACGTGTACCCAAATACTATTGCACCAAAATCTATAAAGCATAAATTACAGGAAAGTCAAAAAAGAAACTGACAAACACATTAGTGATTACAGGCTTCAATTAACCTCTGTCAGCCCATGACAGATTAGGACAAGTAAGCAAACAAAAAGATGTGGAAGATCTGAATTCTAATTAGTAACGATTACACAATGCAGATAAATGTATATATACAGAATTATGTATGCTTATGTGTACATGTGTATATATGAAATACAGATAAGTATTACAAAGATGCATGATTAAAACCTATAACAGAAAATACCATGTTTTAAATCTTAGAAATTTATAAAATTGACTTTAAATGGTAAAATATTCAGTTTCTTCCCTGAAATAGAAATAACACATTCCACACTGACCCACTGCAATAAAGCAAAATTATAATAATTCATAAATTCATAACTAACATATCATAGAAAGTAAAAATTTATCCTTAAGCAACTTTTAAACCAATAGGCCTATTTATGAATTATAAGAATTGAAAAACAATCCCTGCATACTACAGGATACAGGAAAGTTTGCTTAGGAAAATATATAGCTTTTAATATTCACATCCTAAAAAAAAAAGAAATGAATCTTTTTAACACAAGATTCTATAAATGAAATGATACAATAAAGACAGCGAAGTCAAACGAAAGAAAGATGATCAAAGGAGAAATTTAAAAATTATAAAATGTTAAGTAGCCAAAGAAAGTATTTGTTAAAAAGAGAGGAAGAAACCACTAGACAGTGGACCATTAAGAAATAAAAAAAGAAATCACAAAAAAGTAAAATTAGAAATGACAAAAAGGGGAAACAGGCAGGTGCGGTGGCTCACACCTGTAACCCCAGCACTCTGGAAGGCTGAGGCGGGAGGATCACTTGAGCTCAGGAGTTCAAGACCAGCCTGAACGAGACCCCGTCTCTACTAAAAATAGAAAAAGTGTCTGGGCATCATGGTGCACACCTGTAGTCCCAGCCACTCAGGAGGCTGAGGCAGAAGGGTGGCTCCAGCGCCGGAGTTTGAGGTTGCAGTGAGTTGTGATGAATGATGCCACTGCACTCTAGCCTGGGGGACAGGGTGAGACTCTGTCTCAAAAAAAAAAAAGAAAGAAAAAAGGGCAAACACAGTTACATTAGAGATTAAATGAATGATAACAGTAATTTGCAGGTATCTAACATGCATTTGAAGCTACAAGCACTTCAGCAGGAATATTGCACTGGGGAGTACGCTATGGAGTAGACTCAGATCTATAGATTTGATTCAGAGTCACCTGATGAGAGCAGAATCTGGAAGAAGATCTATAACTCTGCTGAAATTCCAAAATATTATAAAAAAGAATGGAATACTATATAAATAGCCGATTATATTAAAAATATTTTCCCACCCTTCTCTCTTGAAATGGCTGTATCATGGGTAAGAAGAAAGTTGCTCATTGAGAAACAATTTTTCATTTGAAAAATGAATTTAAAAATGAGATATATAAAATTGTAAATGCTACGATTGAACTGTGCAAAAGAAATCACTTATATGTGTGAAGACTTAAAGTAATAAGATTATGGGTGACTTTTCTTATTTTCCCACCTTTCCAGAATACTGTTTATATAATAATAAAAATGCAGAATAAAATAAGGTGTCTCCTCCATATGAAACCAAATTTTTAACAATGCTGTAGTCTTCCTCCTCGTAAAGGGACAAGCACATTCCACCTATCATTAGCAAATTGTAAATGTCAGATGGTATCAAACTATTTCTTCATAAGCCATCTAAAATGAACAATTCCCTTAGTTAACTATATACTCTTGGGTTGTTACTCTTTAAATATCAAGTATTACAATGGTTCTTAGCCTCACAGGAAGGCAATCAGGTAAAAAATCTGCAATATAAACTCAGTTTGTACATTTTATCAGAAGTCAAACAGATTTCTTAGTGAATTAACAGACCCTAACTAGTGGAATGATCCCAACATCGTTTGCTGAATTCACTTAAGTAGAATGGACCAAGAGAGCACTTTGGATACTCCACTAAAGATGACAGTGTTGGAAATGATTCTGACCTTGGACTTGCAAGGTCACTTGGGGTAACTGTCAAATAGTTGAGTCACTTGGGCACAGAGAGAAAGGAGGCAAACTTTCTATCATGTACCTAAGACTGTCTTAGCCTTTGCATAAATAAAATATTTTGGAGCTGGCAACTAAGTTGCTCATTTTCAAATGTATCGGGAATTTGTTGAGGTTGGCAGTGGTACCATTTATCAAAAAATGCCATGGAAAAATCTCCATTGCTGCCTGTACTATGTTTTTGTGAGCTAAACCTATCTATTTTATGATTTAAAAAAGGTAAATATTGTCATAAGTTTTGGTTATATTTGTGTCATCATAACTTTTGGTCTTATTAGTACTTAAATGATCATGGATAGAGTACTTCCAGAATTTTTTTGCACATCATTAAAAATCATATATCATGCCAAGAATTGGATGAATGGATGACAACTTGGATGAAATATGACCTACTTTACATAATATATAAATATTTCAAATACCATATTCATGTGGAAAAGTATAGAATTTTTTGTTTCTTTAAAGTTACTTGTATTTAGGAGGGCAGTCAACAACTTAAGGCAACACTGCTTTAATTTACATTAGTAATTACCACAGAGTATCTACATCAGAATAAAATATTATAGGCCATTGCTTAAACAAACATATACTATTCTATTACTTTCTCACTCTCTTTCAATAAAATTTTCAGAAATTCTATTCAGATTCCCAAGCCACTTATAGTCCATTTGATTATGGCTCCTTGAAAAATAAACATTAAAAATATATTTTTTACAAAAATTATATTGTCAAAATAATGAAATAGTGCAGATACATAAAACATAGAAAATGGAAGTCCTAACACAATCTAACCACCATGGATAATTGCTTCTAAAAATTTGGTATTTATATTGCTAGAACTTTTTCTATGTCTATATATATTTTTAATCAAAAAGTAATACTAATGACATACTCTTCCACACTGGCTCTTTCTACTTATAAGCACATTTTCTTTATTATTAAATATAAGTACAGATTTAATGCATATATAGGATTCTCTTGTATATAGAGCTACTATGACTTATTTAACCAGTTCCAATTTGATATGATGTGGATAATGTGTAGATATTTTTATTACAGTGTTGCAGCCAAAAGGAAATCATCTTTGCAATTTAGTGATTAATGTAATTAGTGTTAAGGAAATCAAGCATCTTTTCTTATACTTACAGGATTTATAAATTTCTTTTTTGAATTGCACACTCATTGTCTTTGCATTTTTCTGCTGGCTTATTCATCTCATCACTTATGTGAACAAACTTTTTTTATTAGAGTTATCGAACTTTCTGTATTGTAACCTTATCTGTAGTTTGTCTTCTGACATGGTACACATATGTGCTTATTTATTTTGCCTCACAAAAACTGAATTCTTAAAAGAAATTTTTTGAAATGCACAAATGTAGAAAAACAATATAATTCTCATTCATATTTCTATCATTCAGAGTTAGCAATGTTTTTGTTTCCAGTTCTTTTTTTTTAACTTAAATAAAATACTTAATATATTGATACCAAAGCCTTACAAGGACATTCAAGTAAAGAAAACTACAGGCCAATATCCATGATGAATATAGATGTAAAAATCCTCAACAAAAACTAGAGAACTGAAGTCAACAGCACATTGAAAGGACCATTCACTATGATCAAGTGGGATTTATCGCTGGAATGCAAGGAAGTTTCAACCTCAGTGAATCTATAAATTTGCACCACATTAACAGAATGAAGGACAAAATAACCACATTATTGTCATAATAGATGCAGAAAAGGCATTTGACAAAATTCAACATCCTTTCATGATAAAAACTCTCAATAAATTTAGTAAAGAAGGAATGAACCCCAACACAATAAAGGCCATATATGAAGAGCCCACAGGTAACATATAACGCCATTGTTTTCAGTAGTGTTTAGTTGATTAGCATAGGTTATATAGGTTTGTCATTGGTATATCCTCTTTGGTAAAGTGTTATTCAAATCAGTAGTTCTCATCCAAGGCAATTTTGCTTCCCATGGAAGCTTTGTCAATACTCAAGCCATTTTTGGATGTCACAGCTTCAATTCCTATTGGCACCTATGGGTGGAGGTTGGAGAGGCTGCTAAACAACCTGCAGTTCACAGGCCCCCCTGCCATCCACCAAAAAATATTGTCTATCCCCCAATACCTCTAAAACCACAGCTAAAAAATTATGGTTCAAATCTTTTGCCCACTTTTTAATTGGATTATTTTTTCTTTTTCTGAGACAGAGTCTTGCTTTGGCTAGAGTGTGGTAGCATGATCACAGCTCACCTCAACCTCAAACTCTTGCACTACAGTGATCCTCCTGCCTCAGCCTCCCAAGTTGCTGGGAGTACAGGCACTCGCCACAACGCCCAGCTAACTTTTTCTATTTTTAGTAGTGATGCGGTGTTGCTTTTGCTCAGGCTGGTCTCGAACTCCTGACCTCAAGCAACCCTCCCACCTCAGCCTCCCAGTGTTAGGATTATAGGCATGAGCCACCGCACCCAGCCATTGTTCTTCATATTGAGTTGTAGGTGTTCTTTATTGTCATACATACAAGTTCTTATTTAAACATGTTTTGCACATATTTTTCTCAGTCTGTGCCTGCCTTTTCGTTTCTTATCAGTCTCTTTTAAAGAGCAATGGTTTTGATTTTGATAAAATCCAATGTATTTATTTTTTTGATGGGTGGGAACTGTTTTTTTTTTATAACTCATGCTTTTTGTGTCTTATTTGACAAATCTTTGTCTAACCCAAGATCTCTAAAACATTTTTTAATATTTTCTTCTAGACATTTTACAGTTTTTGCTCTTACGTTTAGATCTATGGTACATCTTTAATTTTTATAAATGAGTTAAGGCTGGAGGTACATATTTTTGTATACGGCTATCCTATGGTTCTAACAGCATTTTGTGAAACGTTTTTCTTTTGCCTACTGAATTGCCTTAATTTTTATTGAAAACAGTTGTCCATATATGCATATTTCTGGCCTTTTCCATTCCATTCCACTGTTCCATATGACTGTCTATGCCGCAATACCACGGTGTCTTGGTTCCTGTTGCTTTATAATAAGTCTTGAAATCAGGTAGTGTAAATCCTCTTTGATCTTTTTAACAATATTGAATCTTTTGGCCCATGAATGTACTGTATTAAATATTTGCCTAGGACAACTTTAATTTCTTCCAGTGATGTTTCATAATTTTTAGTTTATAGCTCCTGCATATCTTTTGTCAAGTTTATCACTAATTATTTCATATTTCTTAAGGTTATCTTAAATAACTAGCTTTTTCAGGTTTTGATATTAATGCTATATTAGCTCACATCAAGAAAGAAAGTAAAGAACATTTTCTCTTTGTGCTCTAAGATTTAGAGGAATTAAAAAAACGGAGCCTTCATGCTCAAAATGCTTTTCTCCTTCTTTCTTAATCGAACACTACCCATCCATTTGAGAGGCAGCTTTTATCCATCTTTCTACACACTTTTCTACACAATGCCAGTACAGTGAATTTTATAGTAATTATTCTTTCTATAATTTATTTGACAAACATACTAACAGTCTTCATATGTTTATATTGAATCGCTGTTTATTGAATGTAATTAAATTTGCTGTAATTTAAGCTTGCCTCCCCTTCTATATTTTATACATCTTGAAGTTTTTCTTCATAACACCTAACAGAATGCCTTATTCATAGGGCAGGGAACCCAGTCACTAGTGCTTGAGTGTTCAAAGACAGGTTTCCATAAGAAATCTTGAAGTATAATCTTAAAATATAATTATTTCTCTGAGGCAGAGAAATTTACTTTTTAGGATAAATATTGCTTATAATGCTCCTGACTAGTTTAAAGATGATCTGAGAATTCATTGATGATTAGCTCCTAAATCACTATTCCTCCAAGATACATGTCTGGCAGTCATTTCTTTTGGAGAAATGTTAGAAGGAAATGGTGAAATAATATCAAAATGAAAACACAGCGCAAGACAGACTGTTAACATTCTTTTTCAATAGACTAAGTATAAAGTACTCTGAAATTTATTTACTAACACTTTAAGCTTAGGCACAATGATACATAAAACCTATGCATATTATTCACTTCACAAAGATATGATATATGCCCTACAATTGACCCACACGATTAACATATGGTGTGTTTGATATTGGGATGGATGTTGTTATGGACAGGGCAAGACACCAGGACCCTACTGAAAAACAGTAGGAAAGTAATAAAAGACTTACCACTGGAGTATCTTGATGAAGAAAACTTATACCCTTTTTAACATGCAGATATTAGAGCATTTTTAACTAAGGGCCACAAAATGAACATGGTAGTGAAGCTGGCTACACAAACATCCAGAAAAGCCTGCGCTCCCTGGGAGCTGCTCATGCTGGACACAGGTGCCCAGCAGTGGGGACGTGCCTAGCAGGGAGCTGGGATGCAGGTGTGCACAGGTGTGGGTCTGGATGCAGGTGTATGGAAGGAAACTACCGAGGAAATCAGTTTAAAAGGGAAATTGAAGGCAAATGGTAAGCAGGGAAAGAAGAATGGTATAATGGATTATCTCTGTAAGAGCTTCCAGTTTTTTTAGCACTTGCTGATGAAGCATTTGTTCCTACCAGTTGGACTGGACTGACTCCCTCGCCAGGAGCAAGCAAAGGTGGCACTTGAGAGGGAGCCCGCAGGGGGAGTCTGGGGGACTCCGTGTCTGAGGATGACTTTGTAAAAATGCTGGTCAAGGTCACAGATGTACCTGAAGACTAGAAGTGTTCTACAGAAGTTGGTTCCATAGAGAAGAAGAAACTAATTTGGCCTGAGAACTTAAGTTGCTGAAATTCATAACAAAAGGAAAAAAGTATTAATATAGTATTTCACATCTGAAAACAATTAAGATAGATTTATTATAACTCTGAATAGCCCTGAGGCAGCCTTTGGATAAGCAGAGGATATTATTAGAGATGGTGCTTTAGCAGAACTAAAAGGCTTGACATACTTTTGACTTTTATAAAAGTTTTCTCCACTTTCTGCACATGATTTATATATTATATTAAAAAACATGCCTAAATAATTATTCTTAAAAATTATTTAAAAATTATGCTGGTAACAATATAGTAATAATCTACATATTTATTTAGTCTTATTTTTCTTCTCAAGGAAGCACAAACTCTCGTGATGCCATCCTGATAAAGCATTACTGACAGCCTCATGGCTGCCGTCTGAAGTAAAGGCTGGGTGTGAGACTAACCAGCCATTGCAAGGCCTTGGTAATAGCGCTTAATCAACGTAGGATGAACTGTTGATAGGAAACGCTGCCTTCTGTGTGTTATTAGTACCTTTCTAGAGGATTGTCAACCTTTGCTGGTCTTTGAGGACACATTAGAACATGTTTTCATATGATATTTTTAAAAGTCACTTTTGGGTTTCATTCCTACGTCACAAAACAAACTCAGAGGCCATCTTCTTATAAGGGGTTTAGATTATTTTTCGTCAAGGGCATTTATGTGTTAACATTTTAGTTGATATTTTTCTAGCCATTTTTACATGCTTATTTACCCTTAATTTATTCTAATCCATTTAACAATTTGTATAGTATTATCTACCAAGTTGGTCCTGTTTTCCAGATTGTTTGTAGAATAAACAAATACTGAGTCCTGAGAATCAACTGTTTATACTTTTTATTGAGAGAATTGGCCGATTCTCTCTCCCCTTTGGAAGGTTCAAACCAATTTCCTGTTAAAGACCAAAATCTTTATCCCAACCACCCTCTACTCTAATACCCAGCGACCACCTCATTACAGGCTTAAGCAAAACTCTTCAGCCAACCAAAAATAACAAAGCAAAAAATACTTCTTTATAGAACCTTAACAAAGGCCTTTTGAAACTCAGCACGCCTCCACAACATATGCGTACACACACACGAGTTTAACGGACTCCCTCCATATATATCCTTTTCCAACCCCTTGAAGAACTCAGGAATTTTAGTCAGGTATTTCTGCTTTGAGTCTGATTTATGAACTCTTCCTTGTCTGGCCAGGTGCTGGCCATATTCCACAATTCATAATCTGTCACCAGGATTAATGGCCCATTTCCAGAGGTGAAGCATGACAGTTCTTTCTGCATGCATCAGGTAAACAGATTGCGTGGCTGCTCCGTGATCTCTCTGAAGTGGGCTGAAGAGCACGTTAACCTTTCAGCACACCCCCATTTTCACTGTGGTCCTTTTCTTTTCTGCTCTTCATTTTCTTCATGAGAGGCAGCCCTGATGCATAACACAACATCCCACCACCAGTGAGCAGACTGCTCAAAATCCCTAGAAGGTGAGTGAGGCCATGGTCCCCAGTAAATTTCAAAACATCTCAACCTTCAAACCTTCTTGTATGAAATGACTTCAGGAAGACACTGGGATTAAGAGGAGGATTTTATTTTATTTTGTTTTGTTTTTTGGTTCCTCAATGGCATAAGATTTTTTCTGACACTTAATGGTGAGGCATCTCCTGGTTGCCATGACGGCCTTTTCCTTTTCTTCATTTTCAACACAAGACTGCAGATGGGCCTCTGTCTTGTAGGGTTTAGCCAGCTGAAGGCTTCAGGAAGAAAATCTAACTTAGATAAGTACTCGGTCTCATTTTGTTTCACTTTCATGAATTGTGAGTCTACGCATACTTCTGTGATATTTCTGCAGAGGTATAAAATTTTTTTTCCAGGTTTGGACAGTTCTACAGTATACATTCAATAAATTTGGCTGAGCATAGGTCAATCCAGACCCCTAAACAGGAACACAGATGTGTGGATGAGCTTAAATAGATTGATGATAAGAGCAGGCACAAGAAAATCATCAGGCACCAAATGTGGCTAAGATCAGTAATTTTCCAATCAGCACAGGGGCTATGGAAGTTTTAAAAGTTGATCTCACCTCACCAGAGTTAACTATCTACACCCTTTGTGTGTGTGCATGTGTACATCTGTGTGCACCCATGTGTGCTTGCCCACCCTTTCTATGTGTTCAAACTACATTGGAGTGAAAGTCAAGTTTCAGAGTTTTAAGAAGCAACTAAGTGAATCAAAAATAAAGAGAGCAGGGCACAGAATGGATTCCAGGAACATGGTAACCACAGTAACAGAAGTGAGATGGCCTTAAAGC
Organism: Lemur catta; assembly: GCF_020740605.2. Lineage (NCBI taxonomy): Eukaryota > Metazoa > Chordata > Mammalia > Primates > Lemuridae > Lemur > Lemur catta. Next base: position 9,450,598 of record NC_059138.1, read on the forward strand.
TAAAAGCGATATCAGTCACTGAAGGTGGGGCGTGGGGAGGAATTTGTTCTTATTTTGTTTCTTAATAAGGAACCCTAGGTTATTCAAGAAGGAAAAAGGAAATGGTGAAAAAAGGAAACTACTGGTGCTAGAAATGGAGGGGTTAATTTTTGAGAGAATGGCCTAGATCAGCACTTCTCACACTGAAGTTCTGCAGGACTGGGTGAGGATTAGGACCCTGCCTTTTGGACAACGCCCAAGAGATGCTGCTGCTGCTGCTGGTTCACAAGCCACACCCTGACTCGGAAGGGCCTAGAACAAAGGGGCCATGAGAAGCCCTAGAACATAGGAAGAGGGATTAACTATAGATGAGAAATAGCAAACATTTCCCTCTAGCATCTGAAAGAAAGATTAAAAAATAGAAGTTTGGGCAAGATGGTGAAAGACAGAAAATCAATACAGTTTTATCTTCCAGTCTCAGTATTAAATATGGAAGGAGAAAAAGCTTAGAATGGGAAATGAATACACTAGGAGACACCACACCCCAAAATAATCTCCTGAGGTGTTTTTTTTTTCTTTTGTATAGGTATCATTTAATTTGGAAATCTAAATTTTTAATCCTTCTTTTGTAACTTAACTTTCCACATCTTTATGTGTTACCTTTTTACGTCTACTATCACTTCCTCAAGAAGAAAGTTTTAGTGTAATATTTTATAAGTGATGGATATTCATTAATAAATATTTGATTGATTGATTTAGTCAGGAATCCTGAGTTTTGGCCACAAATCTACTGGCTCCCAACCAATAGTAAATCACTTAGACTTTCTCTGCCTCAGTTTCCTTATCTGTTACAGAGTGATAATACCCTTTTCCCTCCAATTTCCACTACTGCTATGACAGAGAAATGAGGTCTTAATTGTATACTTTGGAAAATCTGTCTAAATTTAAGGTGGTCTTAATAGTAGAGGTATTTTACTTCAGCAAGTGACTTTTACATGTTGCCAGAGATTTCATATTCTCTCTGAGATACCACACAGTAAATCTTCCAACCTCACTAGAAAAAATTATTTACTTAATATCCACTTTTGAATGCCAATGACGTACGTAATTCCAATCTGTACAGGAGAGAATGGAGAGAAACCCCTGCCAGCTGCTGATTTAGCCCTCTCCACAGGCTCAATATTGCTTGAGTACTTCTTCTATCACAAGGAATTAGAATTGTTTAATGGTTCACCTTTTCTGAAAATTTTCTAGGGGAATGTACAAAAACTGCTGATTGCACAGAAGGTAGGAATAAAATAAAATAAAACTCCCTGTGAGCAAGTGTATCTTCATTAATCTGCCTCTGCTGCATAAAATACACATCTAATGGCGGGGGCGGGCGTGGTATGTGTGCAAGTGTGTGCGTCTTGGTAAGTGGGAAAGGAGTCCCAATGTGCTTTATACCATTCTCATAACAAGGATTAGAAGGCGGCTCCACACTGCTTTGGCTAATGGCACGTGCCATGTGCTCAACATCAAGGTAAAAATTGTAAAATATTCTAAAAACATATAATACATAATCTCTGCCCTCCAGGCACTTGGAGTCTACCTGGGAAAACAAGTCATAATTGTTTCAGCATCTACTATACATAAGATAGTGTGGTAAACACAAGTGCCAAATAGCAAGATACCTTCCAACAAATGCAATTAAGACCTCTCAGACTTTAAGGCCTCTCTGTGTCCTGAGCAATTAGGAGATGGCTCCTTACTAGGCAGGGCAAATGTGTTGGTCGTTTAGTTCATATGAATAATACATTTATAAATTTTCTTAAAAAGACTGTCAGTTCTCAAGGAATCAAAACATAAATGAACAGCAGAGAAATTATGAACCAAAACATGGAGTCATTATAATATTTTCAATAAAAACTGTTCCCCTTTATATTCCTGACATTTTATTATATAAATATGCTCAAATCCATGCTGATGTGTAAAGAAGTCAAATCTTATTCATTACCTCCGTATCTTTGCATCCCTTTCAAAAATCTGAAGGTGTATTCACATTTCTGGGAAAAAAGAAAGAAGGCATGTGGCTTTGTAGTACTCATCTTGTTCAATATTCCTCTGAATTTTAGTGCACCTATTTGACTTTTCTTTGGTTAAGATGTAGAGAGTAGCTCTTATGTTTTAAAAATAACTTGAGAATGACATGGTGAGGAAGTTAAATGTCTATGAAATAGAAACATGAGTCCTCTTTTATTAAAAGCTACATAAAAAAGATGATAAATATATTAATCAGATTTTATCTCCATTGATCCTTGGACCTACTAGCATAATGTAATAAAATGTTATATACTTATCACAACCTACTTTGTTTGATCTTTTATTTTTTGACAGAGAAGCAGAGGGCCTTAATCTCTACGTTACTGTTGGTAAAAACAAAATTAAAGTGATGTATTATTATTTCATAATATTCTTTATCAGTATACATTAGAGGATGAAAACATTACTAATAGAATTATCTGTGAAACAAACATGTTTTCTAATAAGGCTGAGTGAACCCTTTTATCAAATTTAAGGACTTTTAATTTAATTATTATGTTCAAACTTAACCCTATTCAGCTTATTTATACTGAAATAAATTATAACACTGAAACAAATGATGCTATTTATAATAAAAATACAAAAGAATACATAGTGTTCAACTTACTAAAAATATTATTAAAGGATTTAAAGCAACAGAAAACAATGACTAACATTCCCATTTTAGTCATTGAACATTCCTAAATAAGGTAAACTTTACTTCCTGTATCTTAACTGTGCATTTGAGGGATTTAAGAATGTATTATTTAAAGGCTTTGTAATTGCCAGGAGCCATCGCTGTTGGCCATTATGTTTTGCTTAGGATCTCTTCATTCCATCCCAGAATGCATTATTGTGTGCCCACCGTGTCTGGCCCTGTGTTAGGCACTGAGAATACAAAGATAAGTAAGACTTAGGGCCTGCCTTCAGGTGCTCACACTCTAGTTCAGTAAATCTCAAATTTGAAACAGGGAGGCAGAAGGATATGATGGATGTATGAAGGCATTCATAAATTTTATCTAGATATTTTCAACATACTTTCCTCTGTGTAATTTCCTGAGAACTTTCTCAACTGCATAAATGATACCCACCATGAGTTCCTATTATGAATAGATTTTATATCCTTAATTTATGTGACAATGAAATAATTTTTTAAAACTATAACGATTGCTTATGAGGTACTTACTATGTGCCAAATAACTCCTTTAAGAAATTTACATATTAATGGACTTAATCCTCACAACAATATCTAAGGTAGGTACTATTTGTATACCAATTTTATAGATGAAAACACTAAGGCACAGATAGGTTAAGTAACTTGCCCAGGATCACATACCTGGAAAGAGGCAGAATTGGAACACTTATCCAGAATTGGGCCCTAAAGTCTGCCTCTTAACCACTGTGTTATACTGTTTCATTTGATTATCATTTCATATGAATGAAATATGTGGCCCTTGTGTCTGGCTTTTGTCACTTAGCATAAAATTTCCAAGGTTCACCCATGTTGTAGTATGTAACTATTCGATTCCTTTTTGTGGCTGTTACTCCATTGTATAGATACACTGCATTTTGTCTATTCATTTATTAGCTCATGGACATTTGGGTTGTTTTCAGTTTTTGACTTATGAATAATGCTGCTATGAACATTTGTGTACCAGTTTTTGTGTGAGCATATGTTTTCAATGTTTTGGGGTATATACCTAGGAGGGGAATTGCTAGATCGTACGGAAATTCTATATTTGAATGTATGAGGAACTGCCAAACTGCTGTATCATCTTATATTCTCCCCAGTAATGTATGACAGTTCTATTTTGTCTACATCCTCACCAACATTTTTTTTTTTTTTGTGGCCACCAGAGTACCTACTGTGAATCGATATCTCATTGTGGTTTTGATTTGTATTTCCCTAATGATTAATGACATTGAGCATCATTTTATGTGCTTCTGGGCCAATTTTTTGCACATTCTTTGGAGAAATACCTATCCATATCTTTTTACCTTTATATATTCTAGATGCTAGACCCTTACCAGATACATGATTTGGAAATGTTTTCTTTCTTTCTGTGGATCGTCTTTTCACATAACTTGATATTGTCCTTTCATGCACAAAGTTTTTAATTGTGATGAAGTCAAATGTATCTATTTTTTTCTTTCATTACTTGTGCTTTTCTATTATAAAATTTTTATTGAAATAAGATGCTGTTTTATATTTTAAATTCTCATCTGTCAGTTTTCCATAATTTAGATAGCCTTCCTGGTAACCTGTTTCATAAATAAGATGATTATTAGTCTCCTATGGCTGCTATAACAAATCGTCACAAACTTAGTGGCTTAAAAAAACACAAATTTTTCATCATGTAGTTCTGTAGTTCAGAAATCTGCAATGGGTCTCACTGGGCAAAAACAAGGTGTCAGGAGTGTGATCCTTCCTGGAGGAGCTAGGGGAGAATATTTCTGGCATTTTCAGCCTGTCGAGGCCACCCACACTCTTGGCTTTTGGCCCTTTTTCATATCTTCCAAACCAGAAATGTTGGGCCTAGCCTTTCTCACAGTACATAACTCTGACCACCTCCTTCCACTTTTAAAGACCCCTCTGATTATCTTTGGTCCACCTGGATAATCCAGGATATTCTCCCTATTTTAAGGTCAGATGATTAGGAAACAACTCCCTCTGCAACCTTAATTCTCCATGTACCATGTATATTTGTGGGTTCTTGGGATTAGGAGGTGGACATCTTTGGACAGCTATTATCCTGTGTGCCCCAGATGACCTTACTGGTGGCCTGTTGCACTAAAGCTAGGGGTTGCAGCACATCTGTCAGAGAATGAATTTACAAGTACTCAAAAAGAGAAACTATAGATAACTTTGGTCTTGTCTTTCCAACCCTCTTTTGATAGTAGCATAGACCACAAGGGCAGGGAGCTTAGCAAATATGCAAATTATTGATTCCTAATGAGCCTGATTTATAATGGCTAAACCAGAAGTTTCTATCCTTACAACACTGGAGGAAAGCAACTCAGGAAATTGGCATTATGGACAGCAGTCTTAAAACTGGTTTTCTAAAAATGGACCATATAGACAGGTACTTTCTATAAGGGCAGCATGTACAGTAGAGTGAGCAAGGGCTTTGGAGTTCAGGGGACCAGGGACAAGGTTTCAACTCATGCACTGTATGAGAAAAGTCTACTGGAATTCAACCATATACCCCCAAAATTAGACTTTGTGAGTATGTACAAAAATTTGTGTGATAGAAAATCTCAGATATCTCTAATATGCAGATTGATATTTTCTTTTTTAGATGAGAAAAATTAAAGTGTCTAAAGTAGTTTGAAGACACTTAGTCATACTGTTTACCAAATGATAACAGCTTTAGGAATACATGTTAAATGCATGCATTTTAAAATCAATTTGTTGGTGTAATGCTAGAGATAAAAGGATTCTCCCTACCCAATGCTGTTAGAAGCCACCACTAAGATGATGACAGCGAATTCTGTTAGGTCTTTTCTTTGATTAAAAGGAAAGTGAGACAGCAGACAAGCTGACTTGTTTACCGCTAAGCTTCCTCTCCTGCCCACATTTTCTTGCCTAAGTAATCTATTGACACAGCGGACACAGCGGAAAAAGACTCTAAAAATGAATAGAATAGTGTGCCAATGCTCCCAGTGATGTACGTAAAATCTGAATTTTTCTATTTCTGTATGCATCAAGATGTCTTTTATCCTGGGATATCTGGATTGTAAAAACTAAGATTATGATTAAAGAGACCAGCAAGCAATTTAGGAAGTGCCCTGTCTCCTTGTGACAAAAGCTTTGCAGCTAAGCACAGTAATTTATGTTGATAAATTGCAGCTGTCAGAGTGTCCAAAGCACTTCATGGAATATGTTTCTAACTTTGCATTTCTCATCCATGCATTCTGATGTATGAAACTTCGCTTTAAAAATAAAAAGGCAGAGCAAGCCTCTGGAGGTATACTCTAAATTGTCACCATCTGGTTTAGGTAAGACTAAACAAAGGTAAGAATGATATTAATATTTAATAATAAGAATGATTGTTAATTAGGATTTTTAATCCATACTCTATAAGGATTTTGAAGTAGAAAGAAATGTTAGAGCAAGAGGCCATTATTTGAAAGAATCAGGTTTCCAGGAAAAGAAAACAAAATGTCAGGAAAGTGGAAAAATTGGTTGCAAAGCATTAGAAAATACATCCAAACTAACAAAAATATTGTTAGAAAAGCAAGGAGATAAACCAAGAACTACAAGTTACTAAAAAAGGCTATGGAAAGGACATGAAAATAGAAAGAATAAGTTCTACATGTGACAGTGTCATGCCTAGTGTAACAGGAGAAAAAGTAGTAGACAAAATCTGCATTCAGATAAGAGCCTGCAAGCTTCAATTCCAATCCCTGTTTTGCCACTGTATCAATTAGCTATTGCTACAGAGATGCTGCGTTTCATACCACCTCAAAATTCAGTGGTTTAAAACAATAGTCACTTACCTAACTGCAGCTGCAGCTCAGGTACGATTTGGCTCATCTACATAAAGCTGGACTTGGGTACCCAGCCCCTGGTGTATCGCTGCTCTGCCTCTTAAAATAGGTCTGTGTGCATTGACTGGCCATGCTGCTTATGTCTGTCTTTGAATTTGGGACTAGTTTATTCTTCTCAAGGCAGTGGAAGACATTACAGACAGCAAATGGAAACATGCAAAGTCTCTTAAGGACCGGCCTCCGACCTGCGACCCCGTCCTCTCTGCTCACATGCCATTGCCCGAAACAATCACATGGCCAAGCCCACATCAAGGGGCAGAGAAGTACACTCTGCTCACAAAGAAAACTGCAAAACTGTATACGTTGTGATATCCAAGAAAGCCCCTACTATAGATGGTAAGATAATGTTATTATTTAAGTGAAATTTTTGAAGAAACTCTAGTTCTTCAACAACTCATGCATCAGAAATCTCAACCTGGCAACACATAGTATAGCTTTGAGCCTCTACATCTCCATCCCCTGATTTTTATACTCAAAAAATGATCAAGTTGTAGAAATCTCTTTGTTATTTTCATTCTTTTTGTTTGTTTGTTTTTTTGTTTTGAGACAGAGTCTCACTTTGTTGCCCGGGCTAGAGTGAGTGCCGTGGCATCAGCCTAGCTCACAGCAACCTCAAACTCCTGGGCTTAAGCAATCCTTCTGCCTCAGCCTCCCGAGTAGCTGGGACTACAGGCATGCACCACCATGCCCGGCTAATTTTGTATATATATTTTTTTAGTTGGCCAGATACTTTATTTCTATTTTTAGTAGAGACAGGGTCTCACTCAGGCTGGTCTCGAACTCCTGACCTCGAGCGATCCACCCGCCTCAGCCTCCTAGAGGGCTAGGATTACAGGCGTGAGCCACCACGCCCAGCCTGTTATTTTCATTCTCTTTTGTGAAATTTCACTTATCGCTGTAGGTACTTAAATATTTATTGGGGAAATGAATGAATTCAGCTGTCTCAGCACAAGAACTGAGGTCAGTGCTTTGCTAATCAAGAGCTCTCAGACTGAGCCATTAGCATGACCTAGACATTTCTCACGTGGGCAGCTGACCACATCAATCAACATAGTTTAGTACTTTCAGAAAAATAATTTACAGCCTGGGTTTTCACTAACAAAGGATTAATAGTTATCATCTTATCAGAGCAATAGCATATTGTATGTTCAATGCAAAAAACTTCGGTATGCTCTTGTCATATTTGTCAAATATTCCTAACATACTATTTAAGTCAATCACTCCTCAGGAAAAAAAAAAAAATTATGCAGTGGATCTCTATTGCTTAACAGTCTAGAATTCAAATCCTGTATCTGGTTCTTTCTAGCCCAGCAATCTTGTCTCTTGAAAGACAATATCACTTAATCCTAAATATTAGTGTTAACATGTGAACGTATGCTGTGGAATACTACTTTAATGGGGAAAAGTTTACAAGTCAATTGATGGAACATCTTTTCTCCCTGTGTTTGAATATCCAAGAATATACATTTTTTTTTTTTTTTTTACAGAAAGCAGAGTAAGTGGCACATTGTAAATAATAATTGCTTTAAGGGGAGAAGTAGGTATTAAGGTAAGACTAGAGTAGCCAGAGGCAAGAAAAAACTTGGGGAGATTAAATATGTGATACTTAGAGGGAAACTTGAGTAGGTCATAGTTGCTTATGCTAGACTTTGGTGCCAATCCTCACGTTCTGAAGATTCAGAAAGAATGTATCATAATTGTAAAGAGTTACATTGTCATCTAGAGTAAGTCATGGAGGCTGTAATATTTATGATTATTATATTTGAGGGTGGTATGATCAATTATTCTTTAAATGTCACTAATTTGGAATGTGCAATTATTCATTAAACCCTATCTAAAGAGAAAGTATTTGTATAGAAGGATAAACAACAGGTCATTTGAACTATTTGGATAAGCAAATTATTTTAAAGAATTTTAGGGTACATTTACTCTCTTAAACTCATTTATAGTTATTCACATTCATCCATTAATACCTTTCTGCAACTCCACCTACCACAAATTGGTATTTTGTTTTTAAATCTCAAACCGTATTCTGACTAAATATTTCCTATCTTCAGCACTACATAATTAAGAATATTTTTTCTGATCCTTAGGTCATTTGGGCTAAGATGGATGCATTGTGGCTACACCTATGCACACAACCTGATTTGAATTCTTTATTTTGACTCATTAGCTTCCTTTCTCTGAGCTTATTTGGTTGGATAGACTAACCGGACTTGTCAAGATAATCTAAGCCAATTTGTGCATATATCACAAACTATCAAATTTGTTTAGCTAAAAAATTTCTGATGGTGACATTAAGCTGGTAGAGGTTTGGTTCACCTTGCATTGGAGTCACCTTTCCTTCTCCAAAAAGTTTTTCCAGCTGCAGATCTTCAAGTATGAGAAAACAGAAACCTGAAATATGGCTTGGAAAGAGAGGTCGAGTTGATTGCTTGGTTGTAGGTTTGCTTTATTTTGTGATTATTTTTAATGCCATTCTAGTCAAGGCCACAAACTTACACAGGGCATTCAAGGCTAGAGAGGCTAACTTCTGGGTTGATTTCAAGACCAGTGGCAGAAATCTAAGCTCTTACCAATACTAATTCCTGAGGCCACAGGAAATATACTCTATCTAGGTAGTCTGGCCCAGAACTCCCCGAAACTATGGGAGCTAAATAGCCAACTCCCTTCTAAGTTTGTCCATACACAAAGATGTTAGGATTTCTTCCCACTGCGTTGTGGCAACTGCCCTACCTAAGCAGGTGGCCTTTGTTTTTCTTCTCTGTTATTGCTCTAATGACTGTTGTATTTGATCGAGAGAGTGGCAAAACCCTCCTATGAAGTAGAACTTGAGGTGACAGTCCTCCATCAGGGGTATAGGGGTAACATCAGATCAATTACAATCACATGCACTAAACAAAAAAAAAAAGAAGAAGTTAATGCTCTGAGAGTGTATTTTTCTCACTACAAAGAAGTAAAAGAAAGAAGACCTCAGAATTGGCATCTAGCCTAAACTTTGAGTCATAATGTTAACTTTTTTTTTTTTCGTTTGAATCAAGTACCTTTTCATGGAGAAAGTATATCACATCAGGATGACATTAGAACAGCTATATGGATACAATGCTAATTTTTTTCCAGTTCAGTTATAATAGTGTTTGCAAAAGATGGTGGTTAAATTTGCTGTTCTCTTTAGCATCAGACTATGGACAAGGTAATAAAATAACATTTCTGCAATCAGGGTATCTACAGTTCAGGTGACTAGAAAAGACATATACATAAAAAGATATGAAAATATAAATAACTCAAAGTAGTACATATAACTTTTTTCCAAGCAGCTCAATGTTTCAATATACTCAGTGTCATTCAAACAACCTTGAAGGGTGATGGGTAGCAGAGGATATTATTTCTTCCATCCTGCAAAAGCAGCACACAATGAAAATATACAAAAATATAAAATAAGGAGATCATAATTCCCCATAATCTTCTAACCCAAAGACAACTACTGTCAATATTTTGATGTTTATTCCAGTCTTTTTCTCTATATATGCCACATTTAATTAGAAAAGAAATGCTTATTTTGAATCTGTGTTAATAGTTTAAGATTGTTGTAGGTTTTTGGCTTTTCTTTTGTTATGTTATTTTTAAACAGCATATTTAACAAATATTTATTATGCCTTACTCTGTGACAGAATTATGTCTGGTGCTAAGGGTCTGGGGGGTGGGGGTGGCCGTTACTGAGCTTATAGTCTACTCCAGTCCTAAGACCTTCACCACTTAAGCTTTCTCTACCCAGTATGTTTGTTTTTAGCTAAACTGTGAGGTTTTACATCTTGCAGTTAGACATCTTCCTGTTGTTTTTTAATAACAGCTTTGTAGATATAATTCACCTACCACAACATTCACCCTATTAAATTTTATAATTCTCTCATCGCTTTTGGCATCACTGTGAATCTTGATTCTTTGTTTAGTTTCTTTTTCCCAGTATTTTGTCATCCACAGATAAGATTAACATTACAGTTGTTACTCCAAGATGATGATACAAAGTTGAACAAGACAGTCCAAGGACAGAATCTTGCAACATTCAAGGCCTTTCCAAAGAGCCACTCATCAATACTCTTTGAGAAAGGTAGTCAACATCTCTAAATTAATGTCTTTATAATCATTTGGACCACACTTCACCATGTTATTCATGACAATATACAAAAATAAAATTATAAGGCGGGGCGCGGTGGCTCACGCCTATAATCCTAGCACTCTGGGAGGCCGAGGCGGGCGGATTATTTGAGCTCAGGAGTTCGAGACCAGCCTGAGCAAGAGCGAGACCCCGTCTCTACTAAAAAAACTAGAAAGAAATTATCTGGACAACTAAAAATATATATAGAAAAAATTAGCTGGACATGGTGGCGCATGCCTGTAGTCCCAGCTAGTCGGGAGGCTGAGGCAGAAGGATTGCTTGAGCCCAGGAGTTTGAGGTTGCTGTGAGCTAGGCTGACGCCATGGCACTCTAGCCAGGGCAACAGAGTGAGACTCTGTCTCAAAAAAATAAAATTATAGTTTTTGAAAAGCAAACCATCACTTAAGAGTGATGGCTGGATGTTCTTTTCATTAATTCTTTATTTTTATTTTTACTAAATATGGCTTCATAATAATTATATATCTTTATAGGCTATATGTAATGTTTTGATACAGGCATACAATGTGAATTAATCAAATCAGGGTAATTGAAGCATGCATCACCTCAGGCATTTATGATTTCTTTGTTTTAGGAACATTCTAATTCTACTCTGTTAGTTAATTTAAAGAATACCTTAACTTATGCTTGATTATAGTCACTGTGCTATCAAATATTGTTCATTTTATCTAACTATATTTTTATACCCATTAGCCATCCCTACTGTATCGCGCCCCCTCACCACCATGTACCCTTCCCAGCCTCTGGTAAATATCATTCTACCCTCTATCTCCATGAGATCAATTGTTAGCTCCCACATATGACTGAGCACATGCAAGATTTGTCTTTCTGTACTTGGTTTATATCATTTAACATAATGTTCTCCAGTTCCATCCATGGTGGGGCAAATGGCAAGATTTCATTCTTTTTGTGGCTATGTAATATTCCGTTGTGTATATTTACCACAATTTCTTTATCCAGTCAGCTGTTGATGAACACTTAGGTTGATTGCAAATCTTGGCTATTGTGAATACTGCTAACAATAAACATGGGAGTGCAGATACCTTATCAATTTACTTAACTCCCCTCCTTTGGATATATACCCAGCAATGGGATTGCTAGGTCATATGATAGTTCTATTTTTAGTTTTTTGAGGATCCTTGAGAATGATCCATACTGTTCTCCATAGTGGTTTCGCTAACTTACATTCCTACCAACAGTGTAAAAACGTTCCCCTTTCTTCACATCCCAACCAGCATTCATCATTGCCTGTCTTTTGGATAAAAGCCATTTTAACTGGAGTAAGATAATATCTCATGGTAGTTTTGATTTGCATTTCTCTAATGACTAATGATGTTGAGCATTTTTTCATATACCCGTTGGCCATTTGTATGTTGTCTTTTGAGAAATGTCTATTCGAATCTTTTGCCCATTTTCTTAATAAGATTATTTGATTTTTTCCTGTTGAGTTGTTGGAGCTCCTTATATATTCTAGTTATTAATTCCTTGTCAAATGGGTAGTTTACCAATATTTTCTCCTATTCTGTGGGTTCTCTTCACTTTGTTGATTGTTTTCTCTGCTGTGCAGAAGTTTTTTAGCTTGATGTGATCCCATTTATCCATTTTTGCTTTGGTTGTCTCTGCTTTGAGGATACTATTCAAGAAGTCCTTGTCCAGACCAGTGTCTTGAAGCATTTTCTCATTTTCTCCTAGTAATTTAATAATTTCAGGTCTTATACTTAAGTCTTCCATCCATTTTTATTTGATTTTTGTATAGGGCAAGAGATAAGGGCCTAGTTTCATTCTTTGCATACGGATATCCAGTTTTCCCAGCACCATTTATTGAAGAGACTGTCTTTTCCCCACTCTAGGTTCTTGACACCTTTGTCAAAGATAAGTTAACTATATAGATGTGTGGATTTATTTCTGGGTTCTCTATTCTGTTTAAGTGGTCTGTATGTCTGTTTTTATGCCAGTATGATGCTGTTTGGTTACTACAGCTCTGTAGTATAATTTGAAGTTAGGTAATGTGATTCCTCCAGTTTGGGTTTTTTGCTAAGGATGGCTTCAGCTATTCTGGGTCTTTTGATTGCATATAAATTTTAGCATTATTTTTTCTATTTCTGTGAAGAATGTCATTTGTATTTTGATGGGAATTGTACTGAATCTGTAGATAGCTTTGGGTAGTATGGACATTTTAACAGTATTGATTCTTCCAATCCATGAGCATGAGTATCTTTCCATTTTTTGTGTCCCATCTTTTTAAAGTACTCACTTAAGTAAAGGAAACCCTTCCATTTCTATTTTCCAGTGGTGAGCCCATCCTCAGGATTATGACTATAAAATGGTAATATTTAGGCTGTTAAGATAAAATATAGGATTCTTTTTACCATGCTCTCTATTGGTATGTGGGACCTAATCCCTGGGGAGCGCCCCCAGTCAGCTCTCATGAGAATTGCAGAACATCCTCCCGACCTCGATAGGGCATCCAGGAAGACAGCACACCTGTCTGTACTGCCTGCTTTTGATAGTTCATCTGGGCGATTGATTTTTCTTTCCCCTCCAAATGTGCTTTGTAAGCTTCTTTAATTTACAGGTTTCTTGCCAAACATTCTACCTGTATTCCATTTCAAGCCAGAAACCCAGCTAAGTCTGTACCTAGTGAACTGTCTGCTCCCTAGAGTCTCTTTTGCCCCCCGGGTTCCAGTGTCATTTTCTTACCTTAAGGGCAACACCACTGAAGTAACAGTGTCCACGCATCTTGTCATACCTATTTGTTCTCACACTGAGGAAAGACATCTCCCAGGTTGGTAAGCAAGCTTGTCAGGACCTCTTAGCAGACTGACAACTGCCTTCTGTGGATTTTCCTATGCATTTAGCAATATTTAGACATAGTGACAAATAGATACTAAGGCTTTTATTTTAGTAAAGATTGCTGAAGGCTTAGAAAACCACATGAGTGCTGTTACAGTGTAGCATAAATACAGTATCTCTCACTTCAGTTTTCTCCTCTGGCTCAGTTCCAAAGGCTCCTTTGAAATTTGAAGGGAGTTCTTTTCCGTATAATTTGTGTTAACAACCTATTGTTCTGCCAGCTGTCTTTAGCCCTGCTCTCCCTCATAAATCGATTCCAGGGGGAGCAAAGGCAAGATTGTAAATCAGTACATCTATGCTCTTATTTCCCCTTTTGTTCTATTCAACTCTATAATTACACTTTATTTTCCTAGAGTAGATTTTCAAATTTAAATCTCATGAATTTCAATATTTATACACATACATAATAGGACAAAAAGACAGTACTGCTCTCCCCCTCAATTTACACCTACAAACTAATATTTGCTATAATGAGATAAAGGCAAATCCTTTTCTGAAAAAGATGATAGGGATTACCAAGTAACATTGCCTATAATTTTGCTTTTTCAGAAGTGGATGAGTGAATGTTTTGGAGAAAGAAAAAAATAAAAAGGTTTTTTTCTTAGTCTTTCCTAAAGTCTGTGTGACCAGGTAAAGCCATTCGGAGGCCTCCAGGTTTAGGAAAAATGCCCCTACTTGCTTTTAAAGCCCCGGCAGGCCACGGCTCCATACAAAAATAATTACCTGAGCATCACTGTTATGACCTCCCTGGACACATTTCATCAGCCAATATTTATTGAGTACATTCCATGTGCCAGGCACTGTTTTAGGTGGTAGAGAAATAATAATACCCAATATATATTGAGCTCTTTTTTATGTGCCAGGAAATCTGCTAAGGATTTTTTAGGGTATTCCCCTATCTAGACTGTTATTAGTTTGGAGGCAGGAAGGATAGGTGTGTGTTCTGCAGGGGGGGATTTAACCTCTGTGAGCCCCGATTTCTAAAATAGGAATGTCAGTAATAATACTTCATCAGGTGGTTGTGAAGATTACGTAACTTAATTCAAGTAAAGCTATATGCCAATGCAGAGCTATTTTTAAAATTACAAAAGCCAGAAAAATGAGATTCTACTACATGTCAGTCACACTAGGCACTGAGCACACACATTGTATTAGGGAAAATGAAGTCACTGGTGATCTTAGTACAGTTTTACTGGTGTGATAGAGGTGGGACCTCCATTGCAGCAGGCTGCATTAGGGAATGAATTGAGGAATAGACAAGTAATTCCAGTGTTTGGGCTCTGCAGTGGGGAAGAGAAAGAGATTGATAACTGAAAGGGGAGCGAGTGGAAGAGTTTAGATCGAAGAGGCTTGAACTAAGTGTTCGTAGAGAGAAATAACAAGATGAGAAGAGTCTGATGATACAGGAGAGAACGACAAATAATCTGTGGATCAAAGCTGCGAGAAGGCAGGGACGGTGGGATGCAGAGCCCCAGACAGAAGCGATGGCTGCTTCTCTTTTGTAACCGGAGGAAGGGAGGCACAGAATGGGTGAGGCTATAGATCTGGAGTGAGTGCTGATAAGATGCTGAGGGAGTTCTTCTTGGGCTGGTTTTCCCCGAGAAGAGGGAGTCAAGTCAAGTGCTCAAAGTTTTTAAATAGTTGCTACCAAGAACTTAAAAATAATAACTAACCAGGGAAATATAGAAAGAGTGCCCCACTTGGGGGTCTAGTTGAAAAGTGCTTTCTCTGTATCTTTTTGTATTCCCACTGTGGACATAAGTGGAGACCAACCAAAAGAGAATAAGCAGTGTATTGATACAAAGTTGCAGAGGGAAGACTCATTTTGGCAGGGACACAAAGGCAGGAAGAGGGGTGGGAAAGCTTCAGAGTGGAAAAAAGAGAAGACTTGAGGTGGGCGCTGATCGAGGCTGGAGGCAGCTAAAGGGAAGTGCGCATCCATTCTGTTAGCGGAGCACATTCGGCTTTCTCTGTTGGGCCTTACAGTTGGAAGGGGGACCAGAAATTAGGGAAGCTGTCAGTTATTAATCTAGTCCTGGCCATATTGAGCCAATTATTATAGAAATTATTGTTTGGTTTTATGGATTGATAGCAAAAATAGTAGTCTGAGTCCCTACAAGTCAGACTTATAAGTAGGCTCCTTTCCTGGGCTGATTGTTATAGATCAGGGGTTGGTTTCCTGGGCAAGGTTTTGCAGTTTATGGGTAAGAATTCCATTTTTTATAAGGCCATGCCATTGCCCATTTGTAGATTCACCTTCTTACCACTTTATTATTGAAACTTAAAACGATCTTCTATTTAGAATTCATTGTTCCTTTAGTTAAAAGAATATAGAACTTGACAGAAGAAATGCAGGAAATAGTCAGTAATAGAATGGAGGTAAGGGAATTTGTGGGAATAGCGTTTATGGACTTAAAATGTAATTTTAAGCTGTATAGTAAAGGGAAAATTCAAGAAACTGCATCCCTTTATTCTGTGCCATGGATGACATAAACCCAGGCTGTGAAAGTGGAATCTCTCAGACCCATGGACTAGAAGATAGAGACTTAAGAAATCACCTCACACAAACTTTTTATGTCGCACTTGTAAACTCAGGCCTAGAAAGAATACGTGACTTGCCTAAGCTCACACAGCTCCCTAGGACAGACTTGAATCCAGCATTCTGTCTTTTTCATTGATCTAAGAACCAGCCACTATGTCAATCATGTTGCAAATTTCTTTTTTAAATCTGGAATCTCAAAGTTTGAAGAGTGCAAGACATTGACCTAAGCACTACATAATTACTCCACAGAGCTGCCTAAAACCATGATAAACCTACCTGTTATTCATACTAGAAGTTTACAGGCTTAAGAGAGTGTAAGGAGAATTTAACCTTATAAATGTTTAACCATAAGGCATGATAAATGTTAGGATTAATGGTATGTCAAAGTGTGCATATTTTTAGGATGATTTGTTAAGATTCCAGAAATCTCCTTGTTCCTATAAAATACTTGAGAGGCAGTTTACCTGATAAGAGAAACAGGGTGTATTACCATTGATTGATTATATAGTAAACCTTTACCTTGTCCCTCTTCACATAATGAATTTCTCTTTTCCTTATAGCCTGATAAGAAAATTTAATGGGATGTTTCCACCAGTAGTAAAACCACTGAGCCTCTTAGAAAGTGCTTTTTACATCTAGTGAGGAAACACCTTGATATCCAGCTGGAAAGAGCCACAACTTTCACATTAGTGTCGTGCTAAAATGGCATCAGAAACACAGTGCAGTACTTTCAGGGGCAAAGGTCATCTGAAGTTGCCCATGATCTCAAAGGTAGGGAGACAGATGAAAAGGGGAGAATGGGAAGGAAGGGCCTAGCCCTTGGGTTGTGCTTCTGGACACCCCCACATGAGGTGGTCTAGAAGCAATATTAAATAAGATCTGGAAAACCTGGGCTTGGCATGCTTCAATCAGTAATACCCAGTTCAGGAAATGCTGAGTTCTAGGAAAGGGATCTCTTTTGAAGTCCCTCAGAGACTCTTGACCAGGGAGCTTAAGGAGAATCAACACCAAAGGAGTGTGGGTTTGTTTGTGTCCTGGCTGTCTGGGTGAATTATCTGAGATCTAGACCCAGGGCCTGGATGGATGTTTGCAGAGCAGACATCTAGTTTCAGGTCAGATATTTTTTTTTATAGATACCAAAGTCATTCTTAGTCTTTGTGTTGTTCTTTTAACTCAGATATTTATTCATTCAATAAAGATTTAAGTCCACTATGTACTATGCTAAATATACAGGTATAATAGAGCAAAACCTGGTCTCTCCTGGGCTTACATGATTTGAGTAGTAAGTAAACTATAATATTTTTAATATTAACACATTTGTTTAATGTAAACAATTAGGGAGGTACCTTTAGGGGATTTCCTGGTTTGAATGGAGTTTCTCAAATTGGCAGACTATATTCTGCTAATTGAGAACAGTCCTAGTAGAATTGTAAAATAGCCTTCATTCTTTTTAATAAAGTTCTTTGCTCATAATGCCAAGGCCCTAAATTTGCACACATACTGAGCCCTTAATTCTACCTAGAAGCCCTGCCAATATTTGTTATAATGTCAGAGTCTTGAAACATGGAACTTGGCAAGTCTGTTATTGCAACAAATTACTAGTACAGTGATTGGAGTAGTGCTTTCAAAGTTCTTATTCAACACCTGCTTTTTCCAATGTTTCTTACCTATGTTAAACCCATGACTATTTAATAAACATAAAACATCACGAGTAGTGTTGTCAGAATTTACACAATAAATTTTGTACTTAAAAAGAGATGAACACAATTTTAAGATTTTTTTTTCAAACTCTATATAGAACTCCCCACTTTACCCGTAAGTATTCCTCTTGTACATAAATAAAGCATACGAATGTCTATGTTGATTATAGTAACTTGGCCCATTTCATCATTTTTACACAATGTTAAAAAAATTTTCAAGGTAGTAGAAAGGCACAGAGATTTCAAGCATCCTATAAGGTGTAATTTTTTCTTTACACCATAAGGTGTATTTTTCCTGTAATTATCATTGTCTCTTAAACCCCAAATTTCATAAATTAGCTAGCAAGGACCTTGGGCATAAGTTAGTCTGTTAATTTTTGTATTTTCTTATTACTCTCTTCACTGTTTTCCGGGCTAAGTAAACCCTCTTGTATACTGGGTTTCAAAAAAGAAAGATCCTTCTATCTTAGCATTTTAGAAACCAGTGACAAACATCCCATACCAAAATGTGTCGTTTGCAATTTTTCATAAGCAATATGTTTGCAGGTTGAACCACATGCAGTCAATTGCACTGTTAAAAATGTAATGCCTTTGCCTGCAGAGTGTACCAGTATATTAATTTAGTGGTGCATTAAAGTTCTGCATTTGAGGATCAGGAGCTTATAGCACCAAGCCTGGTAGACATCTGTCTAATAAAGTTCAATATGACTAATACATGAGACTAAAAAAAGAAGTAAAGCTAGCTTTTTTATGTTGATTTTACAGATTTTTTTCATGACATATAAAATCATTAAGATACATTATCTAATCCTAAAACATACCACCATTCTTGCATTGTACATTATAAGAGCCTTACAAGACTACTATTTAAAAAAAGCAATCTGAATTCCTGGCAGAATTTTTAAAGAATCTATTCCTCTTTGATTCAAAAATGTAAAATACTGGGGCAACATAGGAAGATAAAGATCTGCTGAATGCCTGTAGTCCCAGCTACTTGGGAGGCTAAAGCAAGAAGATTGCTTGAGCCCAGGAATTTGAGGCTGCAGTGAGCTATGATTATGCCACTGCACTCTAGCCTAGGCAACAGAGTAAGACCCTGTCTCTTAAGGAAAAAAAAAACCTACTGAAATGGCAAATTTAGTAAAGTAAAAGTTCTTAGTATGTCAAAGTACATTTAAGTCCTGAATCAAGAAGAGACCAACTCTCTCAGGTGAAATGCCTAGGAGGGTATCAGGAAGAAGGTGCACCAGGCCCCATATCAGAGGCAGAGGTGTGCCCAGATGCCTGAAATCATGCCTAGAATCTGGAGGATGCTCATCCCTGTTGCCATGCATACATCTAAACATATCTCTTAGATGAGAAGGAGAGTCCAAATAGATCCTGTCAGTCCAATTAATGCTTACAACAAATACCTACGACACCTTGGCATCCATCCACAGGCCTACGGCACATACTGTAAGGGATACCCCTTTGATTCAGACATCACTGCCACTCCATCAGAGAGGGGAAGATGGGATACTCCAGCACTAACAGAATGAGGCATAAGAGGCGCATGGCCACTATTCATAAGTAAAGCTACCCCAAGGCCAAGATCAAAGACAGCTGTCATTCCAGATCTATCAGATGGCCTCAAGTTCCTAAGGAGACGGCAGTATGTAGTCACCATCAAGCAAAGTATAGAAGAGTGAAACATCACAACTGTGTCCACATTTCTGGAGCAAGGGATTCACCAACATAAGACTAAAAAGGCATCTTGGTGACTGTCACATTTCTTCAGATGGTTCAGATGTTGTAGGAAGAATAAGGGGAGTGATATCTGCTTCCCCAGATTGCTTCTTGGAAAAAAAGGTCTTTGATTAAGAGTAAAAAGGTGAGAAGTCATAGTTGTAGCTATCAAGAGTGTGGGATAAGATGTTCCATCTAATACCAATTGAACCAAAATGAGTAGCTGAGACTCTGCTTATCGACAAGGTGCCACGAGGGCCTGAATCAGAAGTGTGCACCCCGCAACAACTAGATACCACAGGTGGCATCAAAGGAACAAGGAAAAGCCAAGGATCTTTCACGCCTGTCAACCTAGGTACTTGCAGAGAGTGTATGGGATTGTTTATTTCTTAATTAAGAATATAGAAAAGATATTCTGAAGCTATTTTTATACATACATGTGAATTAACAGGTTTTTAAAAAATTAGTTCAATTTTAGTAAAGATTTTTTACCAAATTGATTAAAGTTGTAATTTGACTATATCATGCCAAAAAAATTTGACTGACTTGCAGCTTTGATATCATCTTAGCATGAACAAATGGTACAACTCAGCTTTTGAGGAAAGATTTTTTTATAATATAAAAACAATATAAAATGTTCTCTCTAAATTAAACATTTTTTTCTACATAAAAATTTTGTAATCATCTTGTGTTTGGTATAATTGATATCAGACATATTGATAGTCTTTCATTTGCAAATATAGTCATTCATAATGGATGAAGTCTTTTTTTCATCTTCTCTATTTTCCTAGAATTACAAATAAAGGCTCTGTAGTTGTCTTTCTTCTATACCATGAAATAATCTTCCCATATTAAAAGTGAAAGTGGATTAACTAAAATTTCACCTCTAATTTTTATCTAATAGCAAAAAATCTTTTTACTAAAAGCCAAGTATTGAACCGCATCCTAGCAGTTAAGCCTGTTTGATCATTTCCTCTTTCCTTCTTGTCTAGACTGTTAATACTCCTTAATTAAATAGTGTCTGACACTGACAATAAGAGAAACACTCCTATAACTAGTGGTTTATAAATAGAATTGGGGCATTTTCTAAAGAAAATTCAGTACAAAGTGCTTCAGTTAAGTGCTTTATGTCTCAGACCCATCATCGGTAGCTTTCTCAAAAATCAGGGATGAGAAACTCCCTGGCCTGAAACCTATGACATTAGTTAATCTATAAGAATCACTAAGCTTTAGAAAAAAATTAGGTAACACAGCCACATTTTCAAGCAATTTAAATATTCAATATGCAGCTTCAGTCATTTAACTTTGATAGGCTAATCCAAAAATAGTTCTTGGAACCTACTAAGGTGTGAAGGCCTATAGTTTGACACAGTGAGCTACAAGTCAAGAGACCTGGATTTTGGTGCTGTGAGCTGTCCCTAGGTCAATAAGGTATCTTGGATTGGTTTCTCCCCTCTTGAAATACAGTGGTTGGATATTAGACCAACTGCTCTTGAACTACATTCTCTGAAGGCCTAACGACCTACCTAGCCAGTTCCCTGTGGCCACTTGGGTTGGGAGTGAGGTAAAGCCAGGTGAGTAGAACCCTGAGCCTGGCACTCCTAATTGGTTAAATGAAGGCAGCTTTACTTTTCTCTGTGCGAAACCACTGAACTAGGTACAGATAAGGTCCCTTCCAGATTAGAAATTCTATAATAAAAGAAGTTAGACCAAGTCATATTTATGCCCAGAAGGAGCATAATCTAATTGGGAGAAAACAATACTTTCATATTTAATGTATAAGATATATGCCACCTCTCCACAGTGATATAGTATTAATATAATGCTAAATATAGGGTCACAAATTTGAGGCTGGGATAATATGCAACTTTGCATGCAAATAATTAATGCAAAGAAGGTTCATCAAAAAAGAGAAGCTCAGGCTGTCACCAGGAAAAGGTCCACGGTATGAATATTGAACAATGGATTACTGTAACTAGAGCAGGAGGGAAAATATATTAATTGTGAATTAAAGTAACTTGTTCTTAAGAATGGCTAATATTTTCAGACCCGTTAGAATATTCATACAGTAAGATGCCAGCTATTCCTAACATGAAATATTATTATTGTATATCAGTAAGGGGAAATTAAAAATGAAAATAGGTCATGATGAAATATACTAGGAGCAAGCATATATATTTATAGGTTTATGGACAAAGTCTAAGACATTGCTTCATTACCTTTGATATAACAAATCATATCTGCTAATATTAGAACATTTGGATCTTAAATCAAATGCTGTTTTTCCTAAAAGACAGTGGTCAGACTCTCACTAAATGAAATTCTGTTCTAAAAACAAACACATGATTTAATGAACTCTGCTTGATCGTAAATATCCATCTACCATTTCTGTGTGATAAATATTTTTCAACAAGGCAATGAAAAGCCACTGTGACCATTGGGATTTCATTTTCAAGAGTCTTGCGGTTTCGGGCTGAGGTATCAGCAAGATCTTCTGTCACTGAAGGAGGTGAAGTCACGTCACAGTGACGTTCCTGGTAGGGGAAAGTGTGGACCGCGGGGCGGGGCTGGAGCAGGAGGCTAGCCAGGAGCTCGGAGGAGCTGGAGGGGACAGGTGTTCATTGTGACAGGGAGTCTAAAGTAGAGTAGGTGGTGGAGCCAAAGATGAAAACAGGGAACCCCGCCCGGACACAGTCAGCAGGGTGATGCCTTCCAGAGTGCAGTGGGCATTTCTTCAGCAAGGGATCACCTGAGTGGATCAGTTGGTCTGGCTGAATTAATCAAGATTGAGCCAGAATCTCACAGGGATTTTACATGGCAAATCATTCAGAATTTCAAGGGCTTTTTGTAAAATTCAAGGACTCAGTTCTTTGATTAATTTGACTAGATCTTCCCAACCATAAATAAATGGAAAATCCACTTCTAATGGCACTTAAACTTCACTCCTGAGAGTTCTCAGTATGTACAATGGTTTTTCTAATTCTTCCGTGGTGGTAGAAATAGGAAGATTTATAAAAATATATTGGTGCATGTGGTTTTTGTCAGGGAAGGGGTAGGTGTACATATACATGATGATAGATATTTTTGAAAATGCCCTCATTGTAACCTAACATGAGTACCTTGTGCTCGGAATTTGGAAACATTTCTCCAAAGTGGTCTTCCTCTTTGACTTAAGGAGCTGTTCCTTCTTCACATGGTTTATATGAAAATCCGTGCCATTCTATTTTTGTTATTTCATTTGTTAAAAAATATTATAAGAAAATTTAAATATATGTGCATGGGCATAGTTTCCCAGTTGTGATCAAGGTACATAGCTTGAAGTGTGAACTTGCCCTTTACAAATTTAAGTTAAACAATTTTTCTGTATTTCTGCACAGTCTTCATCTTTAATGACTACATTGTATTTCATCAAACTTACATAACATACATTACTTAATATTAGCTTGGCCTTGAAAAACTAAGAAATCTATTTTAACTAAATCAGAAAACATTTTGTCTGATGTGGCATCCAAGGTCAGCAACAGTGGCTTGAATAGTAGACTTCCCAGGCCTTCTTCCCCTTGTAGAGCCACCTGACTGTACTTCCATGGGTAACCCCTGGGTATTTCTTCAGATGTCACAAGCCAAAATATGCCATTGACCTTCATGGTTTCCACACTTTCACCACTTCCATCTATACTCAAGGTGACAACTTTAATCCCGATCCTACATCATATAATGCAGCCAGTTGAAATCTATATAGTTAATAAGATTAGTAGGTGCCTTCACCAATTAAG
Source organism: Lemur catta (assembly GCF_020740605.2). Classification (NCBI taxonomy): domain Eukaryota; kingdom Metazoa; phylum Chordata; class Mammalia; order Primates; family Lemuridae; genus Lemur; species Lemur catta. The sequence continues at coordinate 9,473,959 of NC_059138.1, forward strand.
CGTATAGCCTTCTTGTTACAGATACAAGTCATCATACAGAAAAATGACTTAAATATGTAAGGGACAAGTCCACACTTCAAGCTGTGTGCCTTGATCACAACTGGAAAAATGTGCCCATGCACATAGGCTGGCTTATAGACAGGTAAATAGAGTGGCTTAATCAAGTCTTATTCAAATGAGTAATGTCCTTTCAAGCAGTTTTTTGGGGTACTACCAACTTTTTCTGTCTCTATCCATTTCATTTTTCAGATCTCTTCCCTCATTTTCAGGGTCTAAGGAAGAGATACTGCATCTTATAATAGTCTTTTATCACTGCTTATTCCTCCCAATACATTAATACCTTTTCTTAAGCACAATGTTTTCATGCTTTTTTATTTACCTGTCTGTTTGGGGTTATCTGATTTGGTTGGTAAATTCTAAAAGGGCATGGATTATGCTTCTTTTTAGTTTATTTTGTGTGGATATCACCTGCAGGTTTGAGATTGATGTTAAGTAATTTTACTGTGCTACCTAGCATATTCTTTTTTTTCTTCACTTTTCTTTGCCATTCCCATTTGTTTGATGTACTTATAATAATCTGTGTTGACATTGAAGGATAGAAGCAAATGTCACTTTGAAGCATCCTCAGTGCAGATGAAATGATGATAATAATACAACAAAATTTTCAGCACTCTTCTGGAGAAGTCAAAGCCCTTCACAGACATTAACTCATTCATCTTCACGATAGCTATATTAGAGATAACGGGGACAGGTATTATTGGCACTTTGCAAATGGATGCTGAGGTCACCTGAGGAACTTTCAGCAAAAGTCATAGAATATTACAATGAAAAAGTTCACCTGCGTTTTCAGGAATGGCATGAGGCCCAGCAGCACAAAATGACTTTCCCTGTTACACAGCCAGCCAGCAACAGACTGGGATGACTGTGACTCAGTTGGCTTTGCCCTGTGTGGGTGGTGTTGGGGCAGGCCAGTGTCCCAGGAGGCAATGCCAGGCCCAGGAGTTGAAGGCAAGAGCGCAGTCTTTGAACTCTGTCATTCTCTTGCACACACATTTAGGTCCGATACTGACTTTCCACACTGAAGGTTTTCAGTGAGCTCTAAACAGATCATTCATTTCACCACTAATAATTAAAGCAAATAGGTCACATTTCATGGATTTGGACTGTCATTTTCATTTTATAAGCCCAGTAAGCTTTCCTTTTTTCTTAAAACAGCTCTGACTGGCTCTTTAACAGCAATGTGGGGCCCACTAAGGGTAGAACATGCTAATGACGAATGCCTTAGGGGGTTGTTTTTAACAAAGAAAAGTAATGACGTTTTTTTAATTTAGTTTAGAAAACCCTAAACATCTGAAAGTGATCTTGGTAGACATTTTCTAACTGGCATAATAAGTTCTGATTCCTCCAAGCAGCAGCATTTTCCTGGTCTAACTGTTTTGTGGACAGCAGGCTGAGTCATAACACAGGAAGTGTGAAGAAGGAAGAATAACTGAACATCAGAAACTTTCTAATGCCTCCCAGCCCTAATCCAAGGGCAAGGGAAATGTGTGACTTCTGAGAGAGATGAAGATAAATGCAGCCTCGTTCAAATAGAATTATAATAGCCCTTCCTTGGACACTTGAGGTCCAGAAAGGATTAGTTGTCAGGATAGAGAGGTGATGAGTGCTGACCTTGGGAAGAGTCTTTAGCAGACCAGGGTTTCGAGAGATAAGGTCCAAAAAGAAAGCACTGCTGACAGCTTCTTATCAGAGACATGCATAACAATAAGTTTTGCTCTTATCGTTTTCCCAGGCACTGAGAAGTTCTGGTAGATAATGCAGGTTAATTTTCAGGTCCTCCTGCATCAGTGAGTGTAAGTGAGGGCTACCCTTGGCGAGCTTCAGTAGGCTGACAAAGGCAGGACCCTCACCACATGCGGACTGTGTGCTCAGCGTCTCTTTCCCAGCCCTTCCAAGCAGCTGTAATGCAGGTGCAGTACAGACTAGATAATTTCTTCCGAAATCTGGCACACATTTTCTTCCGTTTGAATTTATTTTGGTGCACTTCAAATCAATGGACATTTTTTAATGCCTTGGAACAGCATTACTTCAGCTCTTGGGAAAAACAAAGGTGAATTAGAGGGAAGAATTTCCCCTCATAAGTTCCTAGCCTTTTTTGCCAAATTTTTTTCCCAGATTTTAATACTGAATTTTAATATTGAAAAAGTTCAAACTTATAGGAAAACTGAATGAGTAGTACAGCAAAATCTTCATACCTTCCACTGAGATTTACCAGCTGCTAACATTTGTCCTACATTGGCATTTCTTTCTTTATATGTGTGTGTGTATATGTATTCTACTTTCTGAACTATTTGAAAATAACGTGAAGACATGATCATACTAAACCCCTGAAATTCTTCAGTTTGTATCTAAGAATAAGGACGCTCTCCTATATAACCACAGTGCTGTTATCTACTCCAAAAAGATAACATTGAAAGAATAACATACAGTCCATTTTCATATTCCCCAATCGGCCCACTGATGCTCTTTACAACTTTTTAAAATCCAGGATCTACTAAAAAAAAAAAATTTATGTAAGGTATTTAGTTGCCATGTCTGTTTAACCTCTTTTAATCTAGAAAAGTCCTTCTGCCTTTTTGGTCTTTCATGACACTGACAGCTGTGAAGAGCCCAGGCCAGCAGACTTGTCAACTGCCCCACACTCTGCGTTTGTCTGATGGTTTCCCTGTGATTAGATCCAGGTCAAGCATTTTTGGCAAAGATGATTACTACATAGGGGGTGTTGTGTTCCTGCCTAGCATCGTATCAGGAGGCACATGATACTGGTTTGTCCGTTTATTGGTGATACTGGGTTTGCTCATTTGCCTAAGATTGTGGTACTCATGAGATCTGACTCCTTTTCTCTTTTGAAATTAAAGGTAATACATGGAGTGGTGCTTTGAAACCGCACGATATCCTGTTCCCCAACATTTCACCCAGTGGTTTCAGCATCCATTGATGGTTCTTGCTTAAATCAATTATACCGGTGACTGCAAACTGGTACCTTTGTGATTCTCTAATTCTGCCATTCCTTCCTTTAGTAGTTGGCATCCTTCTGTAAAGAGATTTTCCTCTCTCTGCCTGCCTCTGGAGATGTTTTTATTATTCAGTATATTGTAATATATTTCTCTCACCATTCTTCTCTATCCCAAAGTGCCCCAAAGCCCTTGTGTCCTTTTGACAAGTCTAAGTTGGTTTTTGAGCACTCTCTTGCTTTCTGGAACAAGATGTTTCAGGCTCACCCTGTACTTCGCCTGACCTAGACTAGGCATCTAAATAGTCAGCTTTTAATACAAAGTATGTTCTTGGAAAGCAATCATTTGTAAATAGAAAAGAGAATTATTAATTCGGCCTATAGAAGGTAGAGAATCAAGTGCAATACAGGCTAGAAAGTGACATTTGAGTTTAGACTTGAAGGATAGGATATGCAGAGAAGAGACCATTTGTTCCAGAAGGAGGCGACACATCAGAAATTTTCATGGAAGTAGAAAATTCCTAATATATTCAAGGAATAACAAGTAGCATAGATTGGTTGGCAGACATGTCAGAAAGATGAAGGGCCTTAAATGCCATGCCAAGATGTTTGGGTGGGAGAGAGGAGATATTTTGCTTTGTTTTATTTTGAACATTACCTTATAGGCAATTAGAGTCCATCAGTTATTCTTTCACATGGAAATGACATAATCAGATATGGAATGTAGAAGGCTGGGAAGGAGAGGTAATGATTTGGAGAAAGAAGTACAATTAGAAGATTATCTTCTACATGTCCAGACAAGAGTCTACTTATTATATTCCTTATAGAATATAGTATATATTCTCTTGGTAATTTTAAGTTAGGTTTGTGTGGAATTTGTATTTTTGGTGGTCTTTTCTACCATGTCTGCTAGATATTTCTCAGCCTTCAATTTGAAGAGCAGAGTACTCAGTCCTTCTTACTGTTGAGCGTATGTTAAGTGTCCAAGTGTCTGTTGATTCATTCATATCATAAGTTGAAATCACTTGAAATGATTTGATATGCTCACTTTGAGTTTAATGTTCCATTTATAACCTAGGACTCTATGACTGCATATCTGCATGTGAAGTGAAAATCAGTACCTGTGTAACCAAACCAAAAAATAAAGTTCCTCTGGAAAAACAGATAACAATCATAAATATAGTTCCTGCTTCAACAAACCTAGATTTGCACTGTTCAATCAGTATAGTAGCTACTAGCTATATGTGGCTATTGAACACCTAAAAAGTGACTTGTCCAAATTCAGACATACTGTAAATGGATTTCAAAGACTTAGTATGAAAAAGGACTGTAAAATATCTCAATAATTTTCTATATTGATGAAGTTAAAAGGATAGTAATGTTAGATATATTGGGTTAAGTAAATAAAATACATTTTTTAATGTGGCTACTGTTATAAATTAGTGAGATTTGTGGATCAGATATTTCTAATTGACAGTGCTGAGATAGATAATTGAAAGTATTTCTTTGATAGATGGCCTTAATTTTTTATTTCTTAAGATTCCAGTATAAATATACATATGCACCAGGCATGTACTCTACAGCTCCACACTAGGACTGCTTTGAGTTTCTGACTTCAAGAAAGTGAAAAAGCAATATATTGATTTATTTCTGAAAAATTTCAAGGGCAACTATAAGTATGAATACTATTTAATAGGAAACAATTTTAATAATAACCCCTCTTAGAGTTTAAGAGGTGTAAATTAGTGATTTTTAAAATAGATGCTTTTGCCTCATGTATATAAAGGCTTTTATGTCAAAAAATTAAAATTGTAAAGACTGATAATCGCGAACTGATGTTACAGACAGTATAGTTTGCTTTTTTTGCTAATGAAATCTGATTCATATTTTCTTAATGTGTAGCCATTTCTCCAAATAGGCTAAGAATCTTCAGAGAGTAAATGATAAATGCCAAGTAGACAGTGGTTCCATTATGTCTTAAGTAGTTAGTGATGTCCAATATGTCTAACTTAACTCCTGGAACTTAACCTAATGTTCCAGAATGGTAGGGAACCTTAAGATTCATCATAATAGGTTCATTAAGCATTTGTGTGTATGATATGTAAAGTATTCATTTAAGTCTTAGAGTGATTTTTAGGCTCTCGCTAACTCATCTCCTTAACTGTACTCCATCAAGCTGCTGACAGCATCAGTTCTCTTTTTAGAGCTCTTCCAAGAATTACCTTAGCCTCCCTTAATAATGTGTTAGTGTCTAACAACTTTTATTATCATCATAGCCTCTCTGAGCTTCATTTTCCTCATCTGTAAATTGCAGATAAAATCCTGCTATACCTTGAGTGCCTGGTGTACTGTAACGACTCAGATAGTCTTGAATGAACGAGAATTACTCATTCATCTCTGAATAGCATCTCCCAGGCAAAGCTAGTTCACTCCCTTTTGCTCCCTCACTTTTATTGATTTAGAAATGTTTGCATTGCCTTTTTTAAGAAATCATTTTACTTATTTATTTTTGCCAAAAAACCAGTGTCAGTCCACAGATTCTTGGGAGGCCAGGCCAGGGGCTGGGCCTCTGGGGATGCCTGTGGCCCCCATCACCAAAGGCATCACACCCCAGCCTGGCTTCCAGGAAGACACCCTCCTCCCTCCCCCCATGGCCTGCCTCATGCCTCTGTCCTGTCCTGGATTTGATTATATATGCACCTTGTCTTTTACTGAAATGTGAGGACTTTGGTGGCAGAGACACTCATTTTTGTACTCCAGTCCCTGGCACAGAGTCAAGCCTTAAGAAGCATCTGTTTTATTTTGTTTTGAGACCGAGTTTCACTCTGTTGCCCAGGTTAGAGAGGAGTGACATCATCAAAGCTCACTGCAACCTCAAACTCCTGGACCCAAGTGATCCTCCTGCCTCAGCCTCCCAAGTAGCAGGACTACAGGCACACGCCATGACACCTGGCTAATTTTTCTATTTTCAGTCCTCAATAAATTAACATTAATGAGAACTAACATTTAAATACACTTTGAGTTATATGAGATAGCAATTACTTTATATGAATTATGTTCTTGAATCTCTATAACAACCTTATAAGGTAAATGTAATTATCATATTTTAAAATATGCATGTTGAAGTTTTTTTTGTTTTGAGACATAGTTTTGCTCTGTCACCCCAGCTAGACTGCAATGGCATGATCATAGCTCACAGCAACCTCAAACTCCTGGGCTCAAGTGATCCTCCTGCCTCAGCCTCCTGAGTAGCTGGGACTATAGGAGTGTACCACAACAGCAGCTAATTTTTCTACTTTTAGTAGAGATGGGGTCTCAAACTCCTGAGCTCAAGCAACCCTCTCCCTTGACTGTTGGGAAAACCTTGAAACCCTAGGTCTCAGGAAGCCACTTGGATGAGCACCCTGATTCCAAGCAAAACCACCCTCTAGGAGAGTCAAGGCTTCTTTCTCCAACAGAGGTTGAGTTTGCTGTGAATCCCATGACCACCACTCCACTCCACCATCCAGGTCCTAGTGTCCAGATCTGTGAATATCTAGGTATACATCACCATCTCCCAGAAGTCCCATGTTACTTAAGAGGCAAGAGCTTCTTATACTGAATTCCATGTTAGAGTAACGTTCACATGAGGCTCTCTCTGTTTTCCGGCAAAGTTTTACTTTACAACCTTGTGTTTGCATTAGTAAAGACATAGAAAACTATGAAAAATAAATAATTTGAGTGTTAATAAACTGTGTGCACTGGGAATACTGATGATACGTTATCCTGTAAGACCATTTCTGAATTTTTAAATTGCCTTTCCAAGATTTTCTGGGAAAGATAGCAGGCTCCCTCTGGTGGGACTCGAGCATCATAATTGAATTATTTCCCCCAAAACCGTGTGTAACTTCACAGTCAGGCCTTGAGGGAAGGAAAAGGGGCCTCGCCTGACTCTGACAGTCCTGGCTCTATAACTTGTTTTATTTTCTCTTTGAATTTTAGCAAAGAAGATAACATTGATTATCAAGGGATGTTTCTAGGTCAGTTATGAGTTCACAGTCATGGTGATGAAGGGAACTGCTCCTGTATAAATAAGCAAAGGGAAATGAAGTTACCAATCTCTGCCTAGACATTAACTTGTTAGAAAATACAAATATGTACTTGTAAAATTTATAAATATATAGATTCTAACTACATAACTCTTAAGGCTTTTACTTTGATAATTTAATAGTAAAAGATTATCTCATCTCTTGCCCTCACATTACAACTTAGCTTAAGTGACTTGCTCAAGATTACACATTGGAAAGCCTTGACTTTGAGCTCCTATTAATTTTATAGAACATAAACCATATTTGCTTTGACTTTTCTTACTTTATGAAGAAAAAAGTGACCAAAATCCCATGTTTTTTCAGGTAATTAGCTTTCTGTCCCATATCATTTATACTTGAAGCTAACACTGTATCTTCATACAGTTTAATAACATGTAAAATGTTAAGTCTGAATCATCAAGAAAAATTAAAATTGCACCCAGGCAAGGACTTAAGTAGCACGTTATAGATAATGGGTTTTGCTTTTACAACTGGTAAAGAAAAAAAGAAAAAACTTTAATATTGAGAATGGTATATAACCCAAAATGGTAAATAACCAATTCTCGGAAGAATGGTTATAGCAAGTTATAGGAACTTTCAGTTTTAAAGCTCTACATCATATATTTCACCTATCCCACTTTTATATATCTTCTATTAAAGTGCGTGCTTAATTGCTTTTTGGTTAACCATTGATAAAGTCAGTCTATACTGGAAAAAGGGTTGGTTCTTACTAATTTTTTTTTTCTTATTTTCTTGCAGCAAATGATGTACTTGCGTTTGGAACAGTGGTCAGTACCTCCAATACCTACGACGGGTCTGGTGCAGTGACTGTGGAGACCGACCACCCGCTCCTCTGGACCATGGCCATCAAACCCTAACCAACAGACGGGCATCCGCGGTGCCTCTGCCTTACCTCATCTGCCAGCAGTTGATTGCCCAACAGAACAGCTCACCTGGGTTTGCAGGAGTCTAAACCTCTCTATGGGAAGCCCACTAGTTTTAAAGATGTAATATGATACAAGACAGATCTCAGTTTTACAATAATTGGAAAATTATGTCTTAAGAAAGCAAATAAGCTATGTTACATTCAGTTGGAAAGCTAATGGGGATCATTCCACTATAAAATTCAGTACTGATTATTCTTATGTTATTAATCTTTCCATTTGTCCTAGAAAATTGTTTTTCATTTGAAGCAGAGAAAGCTCTGTTGAGGTTCCTCTTGGAGTCTAGCACATCCTTAAATGCCTAACAACATTAGATGCCTCTATGTAATATACATTTCCTTTTACAGGAAAAAAAAAAAAAAATCTTTCCAGATTGGGATGTTAGAACTGCACCATTTCACTCTGGCCTTATTTCTGTCTTTGGTATTACCTTTTAAAAGTAAATTAAGAATCAGTAACCTAATTGTTATATTTGAAAACAGGTAGTTGTATAAGCTGTAGGTGAAAAGAGAAATGTGAAAGATAAATGATAATTCATGAAGCCCTACTGACATGTTAACCTCCAAACTCAAAAGTAAATACACTAAGCTTTAGCAGGGTGACAATCATCATCATCATTATAACCTAGACTGGAAAATTTGTGCAGAGGAAACTTAAGCATAAAAATTAAATTGTTTCTGACATACTTCAGACTGAAAAAATATTGGTTCATAGACCATAAGTTTATTCAGATTGCCAAAAAAATGAGTGAGTTTGTGGGGCTAAACGAATGTCACATACTAAGGAGCCTGGGTCTGAAGTCTGTCTTCTCGTCCCAGTCTGCCTGGACACCTTTCCTTAGCCGTAAAATGGAAGCAGTTGGACTGATTGTATCTGAGTTCCTTCCCACACTCAAATTCTAAACACTGATACTTGGTGGTCATAAGGCGGATAATACGATCAAGTACTGACTATCTCCTTCAGCCTGAACAACCTGGTGCATCAAAATATATTCACCTTTCTTTTATAATGAGACCCTCTTCTATCTTCTTTCCACCCTTTTCTGTCTTCTTACTGAACCAACCATTGCCATACAAACTATGAGTTAAGGAGAGCCTGCCCAATATGTTTTACGTACACAAATCCCTAAGTTGCTATGAGGAGTGTGACCAGCATCTGTTTTCTTCTTGGTGCTACAATAGTAGGAAGCTCAGGGTGTCTGTCAGAAGAGAGTGAAAGGAGGGGCAGCTAAAGTGGCCGTGGCATTCTCAGCATTTTTCTTACTTTCTACTTTAGTAGAAGTTGAGGCTAAGCGTGTTTCCTTCTTCAGTTTCTGAAGACTAGTTATGTATTCATTACTAGAAATATATTCATATCATATAAAAGAAATATATCCATTATTTTAAAATTTTACTACCAAAGCATGTATATCCTATTTACTCTGAAAATCATACCAGTGTTAATCAATGGATACTTATCAAAAAAGAATGTAGTTTGCTGAAGCTTAGCCAACATTGAGGAGGAAAAAAAAAAATCAAAAAATAAAGTTTTTTGGGGGAAAAAAAGGATGGTTGGTTGCATTTGTACTGAACATGCACAGACTTTTTTCCTTGTCATTATTCCCTACATAATATAACAATTAGTTACACACCATTTGCATTGTATTAGGTTTTGTAAGTAATCTAGAGATGATTTAAAGTATAGGAGAGCATGTGTATAGGTGTTACACAAATGCTATGCCATTTTCTCTCAGGGGCCTGAGCCTCCCATCCATGCATTTTTGGTATCTGCAGGGGAAGAGGAGGTCCAGGAACCAGTCCCCTGTGGATACCAAGGGACAACTGTATTTTACACCTTCCCATTTTTTAAAAAATTATCTAAGCAAGTTTTTCTCTTTATGTGCCACCCACTACATCATTTAAGCAGCCTCTAAGTATTATTTTTATAATAACAACATGAGTCTGCTGATGGGGAGCTCTCAGATGCATCCAGTGAACTACCTAAGCCCACCAGGAAAGTCCCTCTTCTCTCACTCCTGTTCAATTCAGATGCTCACCTCCAGCTTGTGGCCATAAAAGAGAAGTTGTAAGTTAGGCCCTGCTGGGACAGTAATCTGTGACCCTTGGCCCTTTTGAATTCAATCAATTTCTTCATTCTATGGGCCGGATTTATAGCTTATATAAATCTAGTGACCGTCATTCCGAAATGGCATCTGGCGACCTAAATCACTGATTAGTGAAAACATGCTACGATCACCCTTCTCTTCAGGCAGGAGGGAAATCTGAAAATGGCTGCAGCTACTGAAACCCTGGTTGGAGTCACAAGTGACTGTGACATGTGACAAGTGCACATGTGTGGTCTGAGGACATGGGACTGGAGGAGGTGCGGGGCTGGCAGAGTAATACGTCTTCACTCCTTCTCTGAGCGTAGTTTCCCCTTAGGATGAGAACAAGGTTCACTCACTAGTTACAGAGAATCACTCAGAGCAAAGAGGAGCAGACAGAGCCCAGGTGTTCATAAAGGTAAATGCTCGGGCTTTCGTGCCAGGCTTCGATACACGTGTGGAACACATTTTGCATCATGTTTCATGTGTGTGGAGCAGGCCTTGCTTCTGCTTCTGCTCACACTTTTTCTAAAACTTTACTTGAACTATTGAAATAAAGCAACACACAGATTTGGCATGATTAAGACTGATGATATCTGCCAAGTCAGTTAGGGGTAAGAAACTATTCTCTCCACTAAGGCTCTGTGATTACAAAAGGGGTATGGTCTGAATGGTGACTTTCAAACTCTATTTATCATGACCCCCTGGAAATACATCTTACCTTGTGACCTGGTCCATAAACACACACACAGAGAAATGTGCAGTGTACCCTTAATACTTTTATTCTACATTGAAAAACATCCAGAAATATATTCTAGATTTTAAAAAAACACCTAAAGGAAGAACAAAATGCATAAATAAAGGTGTTTTAAAAAAAATTTTTTGTATGTATGTATGCAAGTGATCTGCATTGAGCATACACTTCTTTCATAAATTTGGAAAAATAGGAGTATAATTATAAAAAATCTTTAGCAAAGGATTAAGACATTCCATCATGAAAGCATTTTAAAATAATGTGTTTTGGAATTTAAATTATTTAAATGAATTATTAAAAACTGGCATATTTGAGCAAGATTTCAACTTATTTGCCTTGTAACTTAAGGTCACACACACACAACATTGTTTCTACTCCTGCTCTCAGTCTTGGTCTCACAGCCATTATCATTTCCTAATAAGAGTTTTTATTTTATGTTGTTAAGAGGAAAAGCCTGCAATGACAACAGGCTGAATGTGTTCCTATTTGGGAATAAAAAAGTCAATACAACTCCATTAGGAAATGGGGGGAGGGTATTACACTATTTAAATTGTTTCTAGTGCATTCTCTTCAGAATAAAATAAATGATCCTTATGCCTGCAGGAATTAAAACTGAAGCCGCAAGGTCAAGCCATTCCTAGGGAGTCAGTGTATACAGACCGGAATATTCCCAGCACCTGCAGCGCAAGGTTGCCCTTGCTTGCCCATGGCAGATTCCACTTATCCATCATAATTTTCTTTTCTGATGAGCCCCAGCCTGAGCCTCAAAATCTATCTCAAAACAGCTCTGCAAGCAGCCATGATCAATTATTCTCCATTGGCTTGGCATCCTTGGAGACTCAGAGCTACTGTGTGATTTTACCACTGTTCACAAAACAGCTCTGGTTACACTCGGGAAAGAGAGCCCAGCAACATCGCTCTTCTTCACAGGTAATGGGTAAATAAACAGATCCAAGGATGTGTTCCCTGTGTACTTCGTTCTACTGCTGAAAGCAAGGACTTCATACACAGCAAAATGAAAACTAATTCCATCCCTGCCAGTAACCTGAAAAACAGAGCCCTGAGATCACCCTTAGTTGAGAAGAAATTTCTCCCAACAGACCCACAGTGGGTCCCCGAGAACAAAGACATCTGAGCTATATAATACTGAGTTAGTCCAATAGTCAAAAGAACTGATAAAATGTTACAAATCATACCTTAACATTTCTTTCTTTTAAAAATACCTTTAAAACCTAAAGACTACAGGATATTTAATAGCCCATTATATTTTTGAACAATGAGCACAGGAAATTATGAGTATAAAATTATACAAGGATTGAGCAGAATTCCACCTGAATGGCATAATTAATTTTCTGCTACGTTGCTTAACATTATGAATCCTCTGCTAGAATATAAACCCCTTCAGGGCATGGACTTAGTCTTTCTTGTCATCAGCTGTATCCCTGCTCCTTGAATAGGGCCTTGTCTGCAGTAAGCATGCAATACATATTTGTGTGGTACCACTGGTGTGTTAACTAACTTCCCCACTTGTGCCCATGCTGAAGGAATATGCTGAAAACTATTGTTCTTTTCCTTTCTTGACCCCTAACTATCCAAGCATTAAAGGAAATACAGAGAGTCACCAACTCACAATGATTTAAGATTTTAAGAATGTGAATCCTCACCACTGGGGTCCAAAATATAGCATGCTTGCACCACTCAAAAGTGACATCTTAGCAGAATTAATAGTCCCCCAGAAGTTCTTCAGACAGACACTAGCTGACATACCACGCTAACGCTTTTCACAGTATCATTCAGGAAAAAAAAAGAAATACACGTAATAGCACATTCGGAACATTGAAAATGAACATGTATGTATGCGAATTATATTTTGCAAAGATATGTTTGTGATATGAAAATCATTTAGAAAGAGTAAGCTTAAAAAATGTTTTAAAGAATTTTTGACTTTACAACAGTGTGAAAGTTACATACATTTAATAGAAATCATACTTCAAATTCTGATTTTTGATTCAAAATTCTTTATAATAACTTTATTATAAAATAGACTTTGTGTTGGATGATTTTGCCCAATTGTAGGCTAACACAAGTGTTCTGAGTGTGTTTAAGATAGGCTAAGCTAAGCTATGATGTTCAGTAGGTTAAGTGTCTTAAATGTATTTTCAACTTATGATATTTTCTTCTTGTGATGGGTTTATTACGACATGACCTCATTACAAGTCGAGAACTCTCTGTATACTAAAGCTGCTCTTGAACAATTCCTTCAATACTAAAAGATAAGTGTTCTAATTCTACATTGAATAGATAAGGTTAGATCCTCACTCATTCATATATCTGAAGAAGAAAGTAATGTTCACCGGGCCAAGGCCAGGTTTAAAAGGCATCATCCAAGGCAAAAAAAAAAAAATTCAACTACTAACAAAGCAAACATAAAAGGCCACGAAATTTTAAGTTTCTCAAAATGAATACATAAGGGCAAGTGATAACAGAGGTTTGGAACACTGGTATGGGTTTAGAATCAAGGTCAAATTAAGTGTGAAGAGCAGGTTTAATTGGGCTGACTTAACAGGAAAAATAGAAGAGAGAAAATTTTTAAAGTTAGAAATCTTGGAGCTGGAGCAATTTCCAGATTTGGAGGTTCAAGGCCTAACCATGGCTGTCATGAGTTGAAGTGGACTACAGAGAAGAATACACGTTATTTTCAAATACTTTGAAACCACAACATTCAATTCTGATATTTTCTTGATTTGTATTTAAATCTACTTGTTCCACAAATGAAACCTTTAACATGCATATGAAATTAGCCTGAGGAGTCTAAAACCATAAAAAAAAAAGAAATGGTATGTTGTCTCCAACTAAATTACCCACACTAAACTTCATTATTTGTGATTTTGATTCAGTGTTCTCCACTGAATAAATTTCACTGTTACCTAACTTTTAAAAAATTACTAAGGCTACAAAAGAATTAGTTTGTTATCTAAAAAAGCCTATCTAAACAACTTATCTTTGTATCACTTTTATTAACAAGTAGTTAACTCAGCAAATACTTACAGAATTCATGAAAACGATTTCTACATAATATTACGACACTCCACTCACCTCTTCTCTATAGAAATTCCCATGCTTTGTCCCACCACAACTTGCTGAATAACCCAATAATTTTCATATTATAGATCATGAAATTTTAAAAATAATGAGGCTTTTCAACACTATGGCTATGGGACCAAATAGATGAAGGAAAGAGAATAAGGGATTTCTTGCAATAAAAGTTTTACTGTTTTGTACTACAGAAAATACTCAAGCACCCATCAGTTCTCCACTATGTCAACTTCATTAATTTAAGAAATACCATTCACCGTATCTTTAGTTCCTTATTCATGAAATGAACTTCCTGGGCCCCAACGCTCCCTACACTCTGCTCTTTTATTTGCACTCCTTAAAATTCAGGGAAGCCTACATGAATAATGAGATGAAGAGAAATGATGCAGAAAGTTGTTGGGATAGCTTTTAGTCAGTGAATTTATTATGCATATTTTAAAGTTGACCTTTTAATCCAAGTTTTTATTCAATTCCATCACAAGGAACTGAGCAACATGGTCACTTTGAATATTTGTATGCCAGTGGCATTGAACAATGAGTTTCATGAGGAAAAAGTCACAGATTAAATCATGAAGAAGCCAATATATTCTTTAAGGCTAAATGGAGATAGGCGATAGAGATTTTTTTTTAGGAAGAAAGTTTTACACAAGAAAAATCTGCTGTAAATTTTAAGAGGTGGATATGTAAATCATTTTCATAATTTCTTCTCTAGATTAGATATTGCTAGTAATTATGTATCTGTATAAATATGTTAATAATGACAGTCACATTGATGCCATTGTTATTCATTCCTGTTTTTAGGAATGCATAACTTTCCAAAAGCTGCTCTAAGGCTTAACCTTTCTGTGGGGTACCTGTGTAATTTATAAGTGCTGAAGCTTCACAGAACTAAAATCAAGTAAATAATGTTTCAGGTAAAGGGAATAGGATAAATGGATTGACTACAAAGAATTAGAGGAATTACAGAAGCCCCAAGTTACTGAACTTTCCAATTATTCATTTTCTAGCCTCCTTAAAAAAAATTCCATATACCAGGACTTTTTTGTAGACTTTGTAGGAACCATATTTCATCTTAATGTAAAAAAGACTCTGCTAACAATTTTGCCATCTAGCAACCACAGAACTGTAACTTTCCTATGTGGACTCATTCCATTAGATGTGGCAAGCTCCTGGCAACAGACGTGTTCAAGGCTACAGAAATGCTTGTGGGGGTCTGGCCCCTAAATTAATCTCCAAAGTTCTATGTTGATAACTCCTCGGGAAATCCAAGATTTTATAGCCATATGAAGTTTGAGGGAAAGGATGTATGTATATGCTTCCTTCTAGAATTGTGCTGCTTAGCTGAAATCATCACAAGCCATCTTAACTTTGTATTTTTTGCAAATGTATTCTTATGGCCTCGTTGAAAACTTACTGATATTGCATCTGCTGTTCAGGTTTCCAGGAGGAAGGTTTATGACTGAAGTGTTTGCTCTATGTGAGAAGGCACATGAAAGAATGCAGATAAAAATGAGTTTCCCCGGGTACATGAGAGTTCCACAGACAAAGGCAGGAGATTAACTAACCTTGTCCCATTTCATCGTAACAACAAGTTAACTTGCAATAAAGCAGAAATTCAGTTAAATGGATATTCCGTATTGTCCTTAAACACAAATTTGAGCGCCTCCTGTGAGGCAGACACTTGGAGCACTGTGACGATGTACGTTATGAGAGACAAATGAGAGAGAAAGAGGCAGGAGGTGGAGGAAAGAGGAAGGGAGAAAGAGGAAAGAGGTGAGTGGGAATGCAGACAAGGAAGACAGCACAAAACGCAAACTTGGGGCATTAACTTTGGGCAAAGGAGCCGGGGAAAGAAGAGAATGGAAAGTCTGCTTCCCCTTTCTGAACCAACCACTAGGAACGCCACTTAGCATTACCATAAAATACCAACACAGAAGACACCAGAGAAGTAGAAGACTGACCTCTATGCATCCAGTAAAAAGGATGTTTGTGAGTTTATAATACTATGTTAATGTTAAGAGCACAAAGAATATACAGTGCATATGAACATTTTGAGCACAATTATGTCAATATTAGCTAATACTAGAAGAGAATTTATTTAAAGTTTTAACATGGTTAACTTTGAATATTATAGATCATTTTTTGTCATTCGTTTTCTATTTTTTATAAAAAATAAATGGCATGTATGCTTACAAATCAGATTTTTTTAAAGCACATCAAGTGTATTGTTCAATTTAAAATATTTAAAATCTCTGCATGTAAGACAAAAGAAACCTCATAAAAATACTTTCTAACATTACGAAGACATTCACAGAAAGAGAAAAGCTCAAAGAGACACACAGACAGGCTCAGAGACATCCAGAGGCAGACTCAGAGTCCAAAAGTCACTCATAAATGGCAGTAGGCCCAGGGATACACACAGACCGACAAGTACACACAGGACATCAACCAGCGTGAAGACCCTCATTGACTGACTCATTGTACGTTTTCTCAGGCATTGAGATAGCATTTATTATTCCCAAACACATTTTTTTCTTTAAATGTAATTTCAGCTTTTCGTTAAATCATTTAGTCAGTCAACAATCAGTAAGCATCTCCTTCTTAAATTTCATTTCAATTATTATAATTAGGCCCTTTTTATACCCCCTACTCTCGTACTCACTGGGCAAAGCCAAAACCCTGTTTAAATCCAACTCTCCTCCTCCCCTACACTCGGAAATGGCTGGAGAAGAGCCTGCAGCCATGATGACTGGCCTCGCTTAAAATCACCCCCCCCCCATATGTACCTCTCTTTAAGGCGGCCCTTACTGATGCCCCGCAATGGCAATGATGCTACACGTCCCTAATCCATTCATTCTCCTATTTTCCTTGTTTCTGTGTCACCACTGCTCCTTTCCTCAGACTTTCAGTACCTCTCCCCCAACTCCTCACTTCCATCTGGTGACCTTGCTTCCTACCTCACTGAGAAAATTGCAGTGACAAAAAATGACTCCGCAGACTCCACCACGTCTCCCCACCCCCAGCATCTGTCCCCAAGCTATCTGCCTTCCACATTCCCATCAAAGCCAGGACCCTCCACTAGTGCACATTCCTCCTTTCTTATCCCTTCAAGGTCACCCTGCAGTCTGCCCCTGTCTTTCCTACTTCATGGTTTTTTCCTCTCCCCTAGATCATTCTTATCCGCATAAAAAATGCTATCTTAAAAGAATTCCTTTATTGGCCCTACTTCCTTTACCAGCCACCACCCGATTTCTTTATTCTCCTTTGCAGTAAATTTTAACAAGGTGTCTGAGAGCACTCTCCTTCCAGTTCCCACCTGTTCCTCTCAAACCCACTGCTGGATGCCCAGGCCTCAGCACTCCACCAAAGCTACTGTCTTTAAGGGCATCGATGACAACCGTGTTGCTAACGTCAATGATCAAGCCTCAGTCCTCACTGGACTGGACCTATCTGGTCAATACTTAATGCAATGATCACATGTTCTACCCTCGACTTCGTTGCTCCTACCTCATTGTTGCTCCTTTCTGGTTTCTCATCTTTCCCTCGTTTCTGGTTTCTCATCTTTCCCTCCAGCCTTTTAATGTAAGATGGCTCCCCAGTGAGGCCTTGTCCTTTCCTTTGTCACTGTGTCTGCTCCCTCTCTTAGTGATCCCATCTAGTACTTACGTCCTCAAACAACGTCTACGTGAAAACCCACATACCGAACTGTCTACCTGGCATCTCCACTGATGTCTAGTTGACTTTTCACACTCTACATGTTTAAACCTCTGTTCTTCTCCTGAAAGCCTGCCCTGTCTACCTTCCCCGTCTCTGTGGATGGCAACCCCAGCCTTCCAGTTGTCCAAGCCCGAACCCTTGAGTCATTCTGCTCTCCTCTTTCTCTCACACGTGCTAGCTCTACTTTCAAAACGTCCTTCTGATGACTTCTCACCCTCTCCACCATCCACCGTGATCACCCTGGGCCAGGCCACTGTGGGCTCTCGTAGGAATTACCACGACAGCCTCCCAGTGGCTTCTGCTTCTACCTGGGGCTCCTCCCCGACTGTCCTCAGCACAGTGGCCACGCCCAGTCATGCCGTTTCTCTCCTAAGAATCCTGCCATGGCTTTAGGAAAAAAGGCAAAGTCTTCACAATGGACTGAAGTGCCCCAGATGATCCAACGACCCCTCTCATAATCTCTCTAATATTATTTTACACTCTCCCTCTGCTCAGTCTGTTCTAGCTGCTGGGGCTTCCCTCGCTGTTCCTCAAACACACCCAGCCACGCTCCTCTTCGGGGCCTTTGCACTAGCTGTTCCCTCTGCCTGGAACGCTCCTGCCCAGACGTCCACCTGGCTGGGGCCCTCGCCATTTGCATATCATTTTTCAAATCTTACCTTCTCTACAAGGCCTCCCTGGAGCATCCAATTTTTTTTTTATCTTTCATTCATTAATCCATTCATCATCACTGCCTCCTATGTGATGAAGGAGCATTCTATTTAATAAAGAAGTGGGCCCACTAACCTACTCCACCCTACCCTATCATCCCTGGCACTTTCAGTCTCCCTTACTGTGCTTTATTTTTTTTTCCAAAGAATTTAACAGCTAGCATACCACATACTTTACTTATTTATTATGTTATCACTCTTTCCTGTGCTAGAATACAGTCTCCATGAGAGCGGGGATTTTTGTTGTTTTCACCAATGTCTCCCAAAGCCCTAGAGCAACATATAGTTCATGGGAGATTCTTTCATTCAACAAATGCTCATTGAGAACTTACCCCAGGGTCAGGCACTGGGGATTGAGCATGGCATAAGACAGTCCTAGTGCCTGGCCCTTTAAAGCTTATAGTCCGGTTCTTACTTAGACTTCCTGGAGACACCTAACTTTTCAAATATTCAAATGAAAGTGGAAAAGCACCAAGAAGAATTGCATCATCCACCGTCACAGCAAGTTAAATGTTCTAAGCAAACATCAGACTCTGCTAACTGAAATAAATGCTATAACCATGCACTCTGGGTTTTAGGCTTCAGTGCTATCGCAGATAATTAAAAGAAACTACAAACCAGGACCCCAAGGTTCCTCAATCTAGTGTGCAAAAATGAATCTTCCCTAATGACACTAGATATAATTAATGGTAAACAAAATAAAACAAATAATATGCTATGTCTTACTCTCCCCTGGATTCTAGTCCCTCAATAATCCTAGTCTCTCAATAATTCCTCCCCTAAATTAAAATGAATTTTAAAAATTCCCCTGACATGGTAATCAAGTCTTATGCTTTAGTCAATAATTAGCTGGACTGAAATCCTTCCATGCCCATTTTTCTGCAATTCTGGCAGCAAATTGATAACCCCGGGCAATTTTTAATTAGCACCCTTTAAAAATGGTTTGCTAAATTAGCCAACTATGAAATCACCTCACCCAAATGATTAAGTTCAAATTGCATTTCAAATCCATCACCTGTTTTTACTGTATGAGCATAGCATCACTCCAGGATGGCTAATTACCATGTTTATCTGCCTGTGTTTTAATGCACACACAGCACAGCATGCAGCAAATGCCAGCTGGCACAGCCCTCCACTGCTGTTGCAAGTGGCTGCCAGCCGTTCGGTGTTGACATTTCTATTATCAGCAATAGTTCTGGCTCCATCCTTAGCCCAGTGGAGACAGTATTTAAAGATAACCTTCCTTGTGTCCAGGTAGATCGCCTCTGTTACTGGCCTTGAGGAAAGCCAGGGCCTGCTGTTGTGAGGACTTGGTGGTGGCCGGGCTTAACTGGCATGACAGCTGTGCTAATTCATGGGAGGCCGCTCCCTCCTCACGCCCTTCACACTCAAATCGTATTCAGGAAACGTCTATTATTTAGCAAGTACCTTCATACGATTTTATTTAATTCTCAAAGTAAGACTGGGAATCAGGCAGTCTTAACTCCAACTCGTAGATGAGAACACGGAAATCAGAAAGCTTAAATAACTCACCCAAAGTTAGTGAAAGAGCCAGAATAGGATCTCTGGTCGCCTAACGGCAAGACAAATGCCACTCCACCCTAGTGCCATCATCTCCTGCCTCCTTTCCCTCAACCCTCTCCTAACACGTCATCCTTTCTCAAGTTTTGCCTCCCTCTGTGTCTCTCCTCTGCAGACAGAGCTCCTTAAAATGCAAACCTGCTTGCACGGCTTCCCATCGCACTCAGCTAAGGTCCCAGGTCATCCTGCAAACCCCTGTGTCATCTGTCCTCTGCCTTCCTCTCCTGTCTGCTCACCACAGTCCAGCCACACTGAAATCGAGCTCTCTGAACTCTCTTTTCTCTCTCGAGGCCTTTGCAAAAGGCAATCCCTCTGCCTGAGACCCGGTCCCGACACCTGCACTTCCTCCAGGGCTGTCACCAGGCCTTCCAGGAAGTCACTGGGGAAGGACCTCACTGAGGTCTCCCTTGGCCTCTCCCCGGGGAGGGGGCTCCAGCACGGCCTTCACCGAACCTGCCACAGTGGGACCTACAGCAGTGTTGGTGCCCACAGCCGACCTGACTAGATCCACAGGACCCAGCCTTCTCCCTGGGGGAAGGCAAGGTGGACAGTGGGGTTAGGTGAGGGGACAGCATGCTGGGACTCTTCACAGAGCAAGGCACCAGTGGCCCAGGAGAAGGGGCCCAAGGAAACCTGGGAAGGGGTATAAATCTGATTCAACATATTATTAATCATTATACAATATCAAGATGCCTCTCTTATACCCTAGATGGTTCCACAAGCCAAAGCAAATAGATCATTTTCCTTATTTTGTGTGGTTCTTTCTGACATCAGTAAGAAGTCAACTTGTGGAAAATCTATCAGGCACTTTGCATTGTTAAAATTTACCTTGTCTGCTTTTCCATCCTACTTTTTTTTCTTACATGCATCTTTCCTTATAGGGCTGTCTTCTGATAAGGGGAGATGAGGACTCCCTCCTGTAGGAATTTTCCATGAGATCCAAGAATGGGTGGTTTCTAGGAGATTTCATATCTATCCTGGAATTGGTAGGGTTCTGTTCTAGCTCCAGCTAGCAGTACAAATCCTAATAATTCCAGCCTCAAAATTGTCTCCAAGACCTAGGTCTAGACTTACACAATGTCGGAGCTGGAAAGAATCCTGGGAGACACTGAATCTGATGCTCAAGTCTTATTTGGTTAATGAGCAATTATATTTGCAGATAGCAGGACTTTACATATGAGCTCTAACACAAACACAGTTATAAGTCTTTAATTCCCCTAAGGCAACTGAACTATTCCAAAATATTTTCAGGTATTCAAATACACAAGTGACAAATGACTTGCATCTTATTTGTTCAACATTGAAATTAACATATTACAGAATTTCCTCCACCAGGTGGCAGCCAAACCTTACTAAAATATGGTGTATAGATTCTACTTTTATCTTGGCCAAGTAGATAGAATAAAAGTTACACCCATATTTCAGCTCAGTTCAGGAGGCCCACCATCTGCAAACCCTATGAAGAGTATCCTAATGATGAAGTACTGAGGAAATGGGGACTTGGGACACGTGGCATCATCAGGGTGCCAGGGGCTAAACAGCTGCTCTGGGTTAGCTGCTGGCAGTCCAGACTGAATTGGGTTCACTGATAATCCTCATTTAGCCATTGAGGTTGGAAAAATCAGACAGTGGAACACTGATGCCATCCTAAATACAAGGCTTCCAGTTAAATCCCAGGGACCTCAATTCAATAAATCATGCAGTACATGTTGGCTTTTGTCAAGCACTATGCTAGACACCACTATACAAAGACATGGTCCTTAACTACAAAAGGCATTCATAACTAATGGAGAAAAAATAGACTCATACACAGTAAGAGGAAAAAAACACAAAAGAAGATTATCCTTACGAACCTCCCTTCTAATCCTTCCCCAAATAAAGTCCTTGAGCAAACTACAGAAATACTATGAGTTCAATGCCCTGTCATGCACCAGCACATTGAGAAACTCAAATTCAGTAATGTTTAGGGAATGAGAATCTTTACTGTAGTTTGCTGCTGAGATGCTTATTGTCTAAGCCCATGTCATCCATTCACAGATGGTTGGTGTATTCCATTATCCTTGAATTCCAAAGCCTGGGCCTAGAGATCCTCTTAACTCTGCTCTAGGGGCAGGAAAGCCCCCCTCCCCCCTGCTACCACTCCAGGTCTTGGATTCAAATTTCTACTTGCTAAGTAAAGCCAGTGTTGATGTCAGGGGGTGAAAGGGTTGAGTTGTCCACAAAGAAAATAATAGCTTCCATTCTTTCAGATTTGTTTACAGCAGAGATGCTAAAATGCAGATTAATATCTTAATAAGTTATTCTTCCAGAGTGATCAGGAATTGCTATTTTCTAAATAGCAACGGTACATAGTAATACATCCATCCAACATGTAGCATTACATTGTCAATATTAACTGCCATGATTAATGAAAATGATGCAAATCAGTGCAAATGATGTGTCATCGTCCAAACTCAGGTATGACATTTTACCACTGACAATGCCAGGTTGCAAGGAAAAGAATTTTAAAATGGCTTCTCCATGTAGGATGCCCCACTTTTTATGCAAGGCAGCTTATTTTCTTTCCCCTCACCAGCAGGATTTGATCCTGAGCTCTACCTCTGTGTTAGCACTTAAAGGCTACACACTGCTTGAGACCAACTTTTTTCTACAAACACTAAAAGCTGTCACTTCCAAGCAGAACTGTGACTAAGCTGTGCCCCACTTCATTCAGTTCCTCATAGTATGTGTACAAAGGTCCATTTCCTCACCTAACTGTAAAGTTCTTTAAGGGCAGAGACTGGATTATTCATCTTTGTTTGCCTCTCTCTATAAATTTCTTCTCTCATTGATCTGGCTAACTCCATATCATTTCTTTTCTCTTTCTTTTTTAGGGAGGGGAGGGGGACTTTGCTGATGCTCCCAGACCCATTTGCTTAAATTTTCAAGAATTGGTTTTTGTTGATTGCACCCCTGAACCCTGAACCCTGTAGGTAGAAACAACAATATGCCTTTGATGCTTAACGGAGTGCCTAAGATATAGTCAGCACCAGTTCATGAGGAGGAATGAGTACTGAATTTTATATGTATTAGGAACTCAAATGCCTGAATGTTACAATACGAGATTTCTAGTATCAGCCTTCTCTATTTTTTTTTTCTTTGCTGCACTAAAGGATGCGATGCAAATACTCCCTCTCACTTTCTGAGCCTTTATCCTCCATGTTCTCCAAGAAAGGGAATCTAAAATTTTGGTCGTTAATGATTCAGTCTAAGAACAAGGTTTGAGGGAAAATGTAAGAGCAAACTGGAGAAGCAGGAAGGAGCTCAGAAAGAGCTGTTCCCAGGTGGAGGGGGTGGGGAGTGTCGATGCAGGGAGGGAAGGAACAAGTCCTCAGAGAGGATGATGTGCCACTTCCACAGAGAATCACTGAACTGATCTGCAAAACATCTCATTTTCCCAAGCAGAGAGATCTCAGACCTAAAGGGAATGTGTAGACAAGGACAGCAGATGTCTCAGTGATGATCTAGAAGGGCAGATGACAGAAAACCAGGTGGTCTCTTTTATATAAGGCCCAGAACCTTAGAGAAACTCTTAGAATGGCATGCGGAATTTCTTCCCAGCATAGAGAAATCAGCCTAAGAAGTCAAAATTAGACTAATTTAGAGAACACAGAGAAAAGTGGTATTTCTCACATACCTGAGTATGTGAACCTAGATTCATACATGCTCCATGATTAAATAAATCGGAAGCCATCAGGGTAAGTTTCCATGTTATTCAGCCTTTGCACTGAGCTGTTGGTTGTGCAGTTTCCTGACGTGACCGGGAAGAGCAGAGCTGTAATGCATGGAGACAAGGGAGCAGTGACTGCGCATGTTCCTACAAGGCTGCATAGGACAATGCCATTCCCTGCTCAAGGTCAAGAATAGAAATCACGTGTGCTTCCTTTTGGGTGTTTAACATTCTTGTAAGTCTAAGGACAAATTTATGATGTAGAATCTTCCCAGAATAAATGGTACTTTCTCACCTCTGTGCCTCTGAAGATTTACTACAACCATCTTCTAACTCAGAATCCAAAGAATCAAGGAAATTGAGGCCTACCTCTTCACCTTTTAAATTAAAATCTACAAAGAAAGTTTCAAGGTGAGAAAAGACATAAAACCATATCAATATATAAAATACTAGACAAAGAAAGTGTTATAATAGTCTTAATAAAATACTGTCAGTGTGGCAGAAGGCAGCCTCCTTATTCAAGCACACCCTTCTAACCCTTTACTAAAAAGAAAGAAAGTAAAGCTGTGCTTTTGGGCCAGGCTAATGGAAGAACCCTCGAAATAATTTCATATGCATAGTTCCCATGGTGCAAAACAACACTTTGAACCATCAAGACTGAGAAGACAGATGCTCAAAGGAGATCACAGGGCGTGATCCTAAGAAGCCCAAACAGGAAAGCACTCACTGCAGGTTATGCTCAACATGCAGTTTGCAGATCTCTTGAGCAGGAGTCAGCAGGTCACACTAATAAATAATTTTTGACTTGTGGCATGACCTGTGCAGATCTGCCTTAGTGAAGACCTGCTGGGCTGCAGAAACAGAAGCCCAAAGAGTTACTGTTTACTAGGATCAGGATTCAGGCCAGTTTTGTTTCAGTTACCTGTTATTTATAACGAACATCCATTCTAACTGGCTGGTACCTGTGTCTTTCCAGTTATTTCATACTATACCAACCAGAGCAGTCATCCAAAACCCAGGTTCTGGAAATACAGCCAAATCTCAAGGGAAGCAGAAAGTAGAAAGCAGTGTCCCTCTGTCTCCCCGATACTGTCTCTACGGAACAGGCAGAGATGCCCATGAGAAGTTCTATGCTGGCAGGGGAGGGACAGACAGATTCTAAAGCCAACTTTGGAGAAAGACAGCTTGAACATAGACTTTGCAATAGAGAAAGCATATTGTTTTAGGGAAAAGAAAGGGAAGACTTGAAAGATACAGCAGAGAAAACACTGGCAAAATTGTGTAACAGATGAGAACCCCGTTTCTCAAAGAGAACAGCCATTATTAGTAGGAAAATTTCCTGGGCCACCTGCTAAAAATGGTAGCTTCCCAGGCCCCACTCCAGAAGCTCAAAAATCAGAATTGTGGACGAGGAGGAGAAGGGATCTAGGGAATCTCCATTTTTACCTAGGTTCTCAGGGTATTCTTGAAGAAAGAAAGAAGGGAAAGAAGGATGATGTGCCCTGTCCTTATCCTAGGTGAGTTTAGAGTGTCATGGAGCTCCCAGGTACATCTGGAAAGACAGGGTACAAAAGGGACAGAACGTCAGACCTGGATTTACAGGTCTGGGATGAATGTGAATTTCCTGACAAAATGTAGGCAGGTAATGACAGAGGAAGAAGCTGTTTGTTCATATACTCAACATCCAAATACCTTCTTATTTTGGAAGAACCCTTACTGTGTGGATTTTTGTGGGTGCAGGGCCCCACTTCTCACTAAGGGAGCCAAGAAGTGAGTTACTCCTTCCCCCCCCCTTCTAGTGACCAGGGTGTGAGCATGTATCCAGCCTAGTTCAATCAGATGCTTCCCCTGAGGGCTCCGAGTGTGGAAGGATAGATTCAAAGATGCAGAAAGAGTTGAGATGACTTATGGCAACAGCCACTCTGGCGCTGAGGTGCTCAGGGTGATGCCCTATCTAGCCTCTTTTTAGGGTGGGAACTTGATCTCTGCAAGCTGTGAGCTATTTTCCTAGTCTTGCTTTTCATTCCTGCCTCCATCTATGAGCTACTCGTATATTTTTTAATCAACTACCATTCTGCCTCAGTTTATAAGACTTGGAGAACACCAGAAATAAAAAAGGAGACCAACGACAAATTCCTCTGGATGTCAAAGAGAAAGAAATACAAAGATATGAGACAGAGAAAGCACATTCAAAGAGGAAACGGTCAAAGTTTGCTTGAGATAAGGCTTCAGAAGTGCACAATACCATGGAAATTAAGAAAGAGGTCACTGAAGAAAGAGAAGAAACTGATGCTCCAGGGCTGGCCATTTTTCTGTCCTCTCAGATTACATTGATCATATTTCCATTTTTAAGAATTATCACACAATATTATAATTATGTCCCCCATTAGAATGCTGGTGACACTAGCATTAAGAACTGTCACTTATTCCCCATTCCATGCATAGGGCACTGCCAAGTGCTGTCCACAGCAGGCACTCTGGAAATATGTGAGGGAGAGACAGGGAAGATTAAGCCTTGAAAAAGGTAAAATGTGTGGAATGGTAGTTTCCCCTGGGCCTCCTGAGATACAGCTCCGGTGTGGTACGTCCCCCTCCCTGGCTAGTTCCGAGGCAGTGCCTGGGTTCCCACCACAACCTCTTCCTCCTGGGGAATTGTCTTTGCTTGCTCCTTTCAAAGATGCTGACTCTCTCCTCCCCTCCAGACTCTTTGAGACCATCTACACGTTTAAGAAAGACAGCAAGAGCTTTTGACTTCAAGCAACTTTCTGTCCTGTAAAAAAATCCCGAAGCTGAGAGCTTGATCATGTGCCTAACGTACGAAAGAGGAAAAATATAACAAAGGTATAAATTAACATTTCAAAAAGCTAACTTGAAACATTTCTTTCTCACCTATTTCCATGACATTAGGAGCACCACTGAGAATCAACGGGCATCTTCATCTGTGTCACTCCCCAACCTCAGCGTCCAGCACCATGCCCTGCACACAGAATGTGCTTAATACACGTAACAGAAAAATGCATTCAAACAGAAGGAAAGACAATAATGGAGAGAGAGGGTAACAAGGTAAACAGGTAGGTGGAACTTCCCGGGGAAACTGGGAAGACTGGATTAATTATGCAGTGGGAGAGATTATATTTAGGAATAGAAGACCCCTTTCAGAGGGCAGGAAAAGGCCAGAGGTGGAAGAAGAGCCGCCTCTCTGGTGAGAAGAGGCCACACAGCAGAAGAGGGCACGCTCAGAACTCCCACCCTCGGCCCTATAGCGTGTGCGTGTTTACTGAAGTTAACCTGTTCTTGTTCTACCATTGTGCACTAGGTACGTGGGCAGCAGATAGCTTGTTTTCTTAGCGCTTAGACCTCCAGACCGAGAGGAGCCAGGTCCTAACCTGTTATGGAGAGTGCCGTGCAGCACTCGGTGATCCGGGGTTGGCGCCGCAAGCACTGATCACACAGAACTCTCAGGCTGTCTATGGCAGTTGGGAAGAAGGGAGCATGCATATACTTGGTGACCAGAGGAGCAGGCTGAGGCAGAGACAGTAATGCTCCCCCAAATATCCCATTTTTTCACACATTTCCCATGCCCTTGCAGTTAGTCAGGGCCATACGACTAGGTCAGGATAACAAAATATGAGCAGAACGGATGGGCCCAGTTGCAAGCTGAGGCAGTTAGAAGGCCTCCATTTCTCCTGCTGGAGGAGGAAGATGTGCTTTCCAGATGATGGCGTTAGAGGACAGTCAGCTTGGGTCCCTGCATATATGCTCAGAATGCCCTACTGGCCAGTGATGAACGTGTACGTACTATTAGTGACAAATAAGTCTTGTTTCAAGACTGGGATTTGAGAATTTATTTTTTTTAATTGCAGCATAACCTATCCTATGCTAACCTGTCCTACTCACATTGCAATCTTCTCTATCCCCCCTTGATAATGTTCCCCTCGTACACATCTTTCACAGACGGCCCTCTCTGTACAAATAGTAATCAACATCACAGTCTCAAACCTGCCCAAAGAAGTTGCAAAACAGCACTGCAATCACTCTAAGTAACTTTGTACCAAGGACTTGTGTCACTCCTTTAGAAAATCTCTTCCAACTTCATCAGAGAAAGCTTTAAACTGGATTCGGTAAGAAAATGGTGGAGACAGTTGACAATTCCCTCAAGTATTGGGGCCAGAAATGTGTGTGTCTCTTATATTCTCAAAGGCATATGCTTTCTTTTGACATAACAGGGCACCCGGTTCTCCACCTTGTTCTACATGAACTTGAGCATTTGTTAATTTGTAATCCTACAAATTCCTTTGTCTCCTGGAATCCTCATACATTGACTGTTTTCTCCTGCGACCAGAAAGAAGGACAGACCAGTCAGCCTTGGTCAATGAGCACCAAATGTTCCAAGGTGTTCTGAGTGCTGTCAGAGAAGGTCTTTGCTGTTTGAGTAAAATCAGGATTATGCTATAGGCCATATAGGACCCTATACTAGGGATGGAAGATGAAGGGAGACATACTCACTGGTTCTGGGCATCTAAGATGCTGGTTCTCTGATGTTCCTAAGTTTAAGACTCTTTTCCAGTTCTATGTGACTGTTTGCCTTCCCAAAAGCAGCCCAATTTCTAACACCAAGGACTCAGAATCTTATAAAGATGACACTGTACCGAAGTTATAATTTATTAATGAAGAATACATATAAAGGTCATCTTTTGGGCCTGCAAATAGTGTTTTTAGTATTGAGGAGAGAATGAAGAAATAATAAAAGGGGATATACGTGAAAAGAGGGGCGAGCATGGAAGGGACACACTCAGAAGGAGGTGGAGGACTCAGGAGGGTGTGGGGCACAGCGGAGGCACCCACACATATGGGGGTGCACATGGGTGGGGTCTACCGGGGAGGAAAGCTGCTCACTGCTCACTCCATGTGGAGCACATAGGCCACTGAGGGAGGTGGTTTACATACATCGTCTCATTTCATCTTCCCATTAACTGATAAGGCTGATATTATCCCTGTTTTACATGCAAACACTGAGACTTAGGTAGATGTGTCCCGCTCATAGGTTTGCCAAACTGTCTAAACTGTAATTCAAAACCAAGTCTTTCCTGCTCCAAAGCCCAAGTTCTCTTCTTCAGCATTTGACAAATTTTATTTGTCAGGAGTCCTGTATTTGTAACATCATTAATTTTCTCTACCAATATATAGTTCAGGTTGTTACTTCTGCAAGCTAAACCAGGTCCCCCCCAAATTCCACATGAGACAAATCACATTATCACACCAATAAAAGGAACAATTTCCACTTACAGCTACACAGGCCTAGGAGAGGTCAAAACTGAGTCCTGAATTTCATCAAAACCATTTCCAATCAGGTGACATCAATTAAATAACTATGAACTTTCAGTAAACCAACATCCCAAGCCGATAAAGAACTTAGAATTTTGACTCGTCTGATATGTCAGAACTTTACTGGACAAAACTAGGTACTAGTTTCTGACCAATGAGACTTGACTTAGCCAGCCACATAGAGACTTACAGATTTGCTCAGACATTACTTAGCATAGCCACCTTGAAGCCCCCTTTCTAGTGGATAAAGCCCCTGGAGCCTCACCCTGAAACTCCAGTTAACTATTTAGTGAATTCTTTCTATAGTCTGTGTTTCCTTGTCTGGCAAATAAAAAAAAAAATCCTAAGTTTATTCACTTAATTTTTTTTTAACATTCCAGTGGACTTTGTTTCATTCTGGGACATAGTTGTTTACTTCTCCCCATTTTGAATATGTAGGTGGATTTCCAAAATGCTTGCTCTTTCCTAAATTGTCAGCTTTCAAAAACAGTTAAGAATCTTGAATCTCTACTATGCATTATCCTGAGTGCACACACCCCAGGCACTTCAGGGATAGCTGACACATAAGTCTCCAAGATACTGGCTTCGATCAGTACAGAAGTGTCCTGATTCCAGCTCTCTCAGTTGAAGCTGATACTTTGACAGTGACTGCATTAACTCCAGGAAACTTCCTTCCAATGAGTAACTTTTCCTGCACTTACCTCTCACAGAAATAAGTCACAAAACTCTACCATCTGTGAGAGGGAAAAAATCCCAACTATTGGCTACAAATGGTTTTAATGCTGAGATAATGTCCTAGAAGGGAACCCGCACCTGTGACGCACCCTCAGTGATTAACATAACGTGGAACACCTGCCAGACTAT
Organism: Lemur catta; assembly: GCF_020740605.2. Classification (NCBI taxonomy): domain Eukaryota; kingdom Metazoa; phylum Chordata; class Mammalia; order Primates; family Lemuridae; genus Lemur; species Lemur catta. Next base: position 9,503,822 of record NC_059138.1, read on the forward strand.
GGTAGCTATTCTCGTCCACGTTTTATTTTGTTTTTTGTATTTGTCACTCCCAAGTTCCCCAAATAATCAAGCCGATACTATCTTTAGAAAGCAAGATTATTCGCTGTGAAAGGCATTCATTCATGAAGCAGACACTTGCCAAGAGCCTAAGTTCAGGAACTGGGTTAGGCTGAAAGATGAAAATGTGAATAAGATGTAGAGGTTACTGCCCTCGAGGAGAGGAGGAAATCTCAGTCAGGTGTAGAAGTCACACTAAGACTGTCCATAATAGTGTTGTAAGTGCATAAAGAATGCATATCCTGTAGCAACTAACACTGAGGTCTGGAAAAGTTGAGCAGAGGAGTTGGTAATTGAGTTGGGTCTTGAGGAACAAGTGGAATTTGGCCAGATAAGGGACACATGAGAAGATAGCCATCCTAGGCAGAGACAAGATTATGTGTGATGCACTGACTTGTGAAAAAGTCTGGATATGGCTGAGATTTGGCAAACTGTCTGGAGTTACTAAAAGTGGGTGTGGTGGGAACGGGAGGCAGGGGTGGTTGTCATGAAGTCTGCTTGTAAGGGACTGTATATGCTGCTCTAAGGAGTTTGAACTTTATGGTGCGGGCAGGGAAGAGCTAACTGAAATGTGTAGTTTCCAGCCAATACGGGTAAACAGGCACCAGATTTACCCTACCACCTTAAACAATCGAAAAAAACTTTACAAAATATATCCGTGATTTTCAGACATTGGACAAGAGGCAGTAAAGGACAATCATTCCTAAGAAAAGGGAAACAAATGAGGTGAGCCCCACAACTATCCCAGCTTACTGTCTGCAGGAAATTTCCAGGTCTCAGGGTGAGGGTGGTCTTACTGAGTTGAGGATATGTAAGTGAGAATTCAGGGAGACCAGGGTGGTTGGGAATTCACAGGACAGAGCACTGGGAAGGAAAGCACCACCGGGGGAGCAGAGAGCTGATGGACAGGGGAATGCTGGGGGGAGGGGGGAGGGAGGGAGAGTCTTCAGCTGAATACTAATCAGGATGTGGAGAAAGAGGAACACTTGTGCACTGTTTTGGGGAATGTAAATTAGTGCAACCACTATGTAGAACAGTATGGAGGTTCCTCAAAAAACTGAAAATAGAACTACCACATAAACCAAGAATCCCACTGCTGGGTATATATCCAAACGATGGGAAATCAGTATATCGAAAAGATTTCTGCACTCCCATGTTTATTGCAGCACTATTCACAATAGCCAAGATTTGGAATCAACATAAGTGTCCATGAACAGATAAATGGATAAAGAAATTATGGTACATATACACAGTGGAATATTATATAGCCACAAAAAGAATGAAATCCTGCCATTTGCAATGACATGGATGGAACTAGAGAACATTATTATGTTAAGTGAAATAAGCCAAGCACAGAAAGTCAAATCTTTCATGTTCTCATTCATATGTGGGAGCTAAATCTTAAAAACAACTGACCTCATGAAGACAGAGAGTAGATTGATGGCTACCAGAAGCTGGGTGGGAATGGTAGCAGGGAGTAGGGGAAAAAGTGGGGACAGTTAATGGGTGTAAAAATATAGTTAATTAGATAGAATGAACAATATTTGATAGCACAAAGTGACTATAATCAACCATAAGTTAGGGTATACGTTAAAATAACTAAAAGATTGGAATTTGAATGTTCCTAACACAAAGAAATGTTAAATACCCTGAGGAGGTGGATACCCCAATTATCCAGTTTTGATTAATTTGTATTGTATGCCTGTATCAAAACATGACATGTACCCTATAAAGATACCTATTATGTACTCATAATAAAAAATTTGAAAAAAAATAAATATTAAAAAATAAAATGATACCAGATGGAGACTGGATCTATTCAAAGGAATTATGATCACTGGAAGTGGTAAATATGTAAGTAAATATAGAATACTATTTTTCCTTATTTTGAAAATATTTTTATTTTTCAAAGATAACTGTTGAAATAAAAATAACAATATGTTGTGGGGTTTATACCATATGTGGAAGGAAAATGTATGACAACAATATCCCCAAGTCTGGGAAGGGAGGCACAGAAGTATAACACTATAAATGTTGTGAGGTTTTTATATTTCAATGAAATGATATAATATCACTTCAAGGTACATTGTGGTAAATTAAATGTATATCCTATAGGTACTAAAGGAGTTGCTAAAAAAAAAATGAATGTTATAAATCAGTGGTATAGTCAATAAGCAAACAAGATAAAACTGAGTCATAAAAAATGCTCATTTACTCAAAAATAAGGAATAAGAGGAACCAAGAACATATGTGACAAATAGAAAACAAATAGTAAGATGATAAATTTAAACCCAACCATATCAATAATTATATTACATATAAATAGTCTAAATGTCCTAATCAAGAGGCAGAGGTTGTCAGAGTGGATGAAAATCAGGCTGGATAAAAAGCAACACCCAACTATATGCTGCCTACAAGAAAGCCACTTTAAATACAAAGTTGTTTGTGCCCATCTCTGAAGACTGCACCAGCTGTAACAGGCTGTGCAGTTGCTCTAGCTCTTGCTTCTCTTCTCAGCCTCTGAAAAGCTGTCGCCTCTGGTGACAATGGATTTTACCGAAAAGTAATGCCAAGTTTCCATGTATTATCTACAATAAATATCAAAATGCCACAGTTTGTCCCTACTTTCTGGATTCTTCGGTTCTCAGAATGCCCAACCAACATTTTCAGGAAGCATTCCAGCTTAATGGGCTTATCAAATACCTTCTTATGCATCAGATTGTGAATAACAAGAAACTGCAAATTGTGCCATGAATCTGATAATTCTTTCTTTCTCTCTTCCAACTAAAAGACCCACATTATTAGTTCATTCATTAATTCATTTGACACATGGTTAACACAGCCTAGCCGCTGTGTCAGATACACTGTATGCACTGGTGAAACAAACTGGTGTAGTTTCTGTACTCACAGAACTATCATTTAGTAAAGGAGACAGACTGTACACAAATAAAAATATAATGACATGTTAAGAGTTCTAATGCAAACAAAGAGAAAATATTAGTAGGCAGGTGTTAAGTAGATAATGTAGCCAAAGGAGTCAATAATATTGAGGGATAACATTTAGACTAAGACCTGAATGTGAACTAGTCACAAAAAGAAAAAAGAAGAGTTTCCAAGCACAGGAACAGCATATGCAAGACCCCAAGACAGGAAAAACCTGTGTTTCAGATACTTGAAGGATAAGAAGAGCCACCTGAGATGAAGTTAGAGATAAACTGGAGCTGGATCACGGCAGGACCACAATTAAAAGTTTTTCATTTCCTCTAGGTAGAATGGAAAATCATTAGCACATATAAACAGAATGGTGATGTGCATAACTTAGGCCACATTTTAAGACTCTCTTTTGCAAGTTTGTGGAGAATGGATTATAGAGGGACAGGAGTAGAGAGAGGGAAGGAACCTGGCAGTTTATACATACACTGTGAGGGAGAGAGAGAATCCAGGGTGATTCCACCTGGGTGCGTGAGACAGGCTAGGGAGGCCTGGAGGGGTTACAAACTTGGGCGTGGGAGTCAGGTTAAGTTTGAGAAACATCAGAGCTTGCCCTTGCTCATGACCCCAAACCAACAGAGAAGCTGAAGAAGTGAGCCTTGGAGCAGTCTCTCCGAGTCCTGATCAGAAATTAGATCTCCTGACTAGAGAATGCATATTTCATAATGTCTAGTACATCTCTAAGTCCAGACGTGGCTTTCACCTCTCTGTTACTCTGTCCTCTCTCTGCTCAGGACTGCTCTGAGTGACAGCCTGACTGAACTCCAGGTTGCCCACTCAAAACACTACCCTCTCTTGCATCAGCTTAATGGCACACGCAGCAACGCAGCTTATGAGAGAGACAATCAGAAGGCTTTTGCAAAATGAAGGCTGGGTCTAGCAGCCTATCCAGTCCTTCCACCAAACTGAATGACAGGTTTTGCAGGCCTCATTATTTCTCAGGTAATCAATCTGGTCTGCTATGGTTAGTCTCTCCGCCTGGCTAAACTAGCAAAGCCTAATATTTCACCACTCCCTCCTCCATGCTCAGAAGTCGCTCCTAGCTCCTAACCCACACTAGTGATCTTGGCCTTGGTTGATATCAAGCCAAGGAGACATTGAAAGACAAGATCAGGTCATCTTCAATTTGAAAGATCTAGAATTGTCACCATAATGTTGGTGGACCTACAAGTTTGTTGTGCCAAAAGGAGAGAGGAGCCTGCTGACGATGACAAGACCCCACCTTGGACACTCTATTCACCAGGCCTGGAGGGTACCCGGGTCATGGGAGACAAAGAAGGCCTCGGAGCCCAGGAGGGTGAGCCCATGTCCCCAAAGCACCAGCAAAACTGAAAACTATGCTCTGGACAAAAGAGAGAGCTCTCCTCCCGCACACGCAGGACTCCGCAGAGCCCATCCTCTTGGGAGCCACTGAGGCTAGACCCAAACAGCGAAACTACCAGGACACTGAAGGAGGAAGAAAGACCTTGTTCAGGGGCATTTCTTGGTTCTCACTGAAGCCACCCTCTAGCCCTGTGGAGTTCATGACCTCAGATCCCAGAGCCCTCCTTGCTGCTACACTGGAGCTGCATACTTGCCGGCCGGGAAGCCGGCCTGTCCCTGCCAAACGACCTTCATGGCTTCTCATGTGCTTGGGACTGTGAAAAGTATAGATCAAAAACCAACAGAGGAGATTCTTTAAAAAGCCTTTAAGAGAAAAAAATAGAAGCTTTATTCCAAATGTGCCTTTTTAATTTTTAAAAATATAGATATTTAAAAGGTTTTGTTCCAATAGTTGGAAAATAGTTAAATTACAGTCCTGTCACTCAATAAATTCTGAAGACTCTGAAACAATACAGAACTGTGCTTGTCATAGTACATTTTAAGGGAGAAATACTTGAAATTATGTACGGAATGCAATCACATTCATGAAGAACATACAGAAAACCACCACAACGGCAAAAATGCTGTGAGGAAATGCACCTAATTGCTAATAACTGATACTGTTGTTTGGTGAGAAATAGTGTTTTCCTTTTCTGATCCTTCCATATTTACCATTATTTCTGTAACAAATTTGCATCCCTATTGAAAGACATATTGTTTTACTTTTAAAACAAATTATACATGAATTCCTCTGCTTGCCTACCCATACCCGTTAAAGAAATAGATATAATTTACATATGTATTTCAAAATTACCAAAGGTTAGTAACGCTACTATACACAAAATATTTCTGTGAATTAACTTTAAGTAAGTCCACAACTGAATTTGTGGTCAGAACACTGGGATCAATTCTTTTCCGCTTTTTAAGTTAATGTAGATTCACATGCAGTTGTTATAAGAAAGAATACGAAGAGATTCCACATACCCTTTCCCCAGCTCTCCCAAATAGTAACTATCTTGCATAACTATATTACAATATCACACCGGAAAAGTGACTTTGATACAATCCATGGCCTTACCCAGATTTCATCAGTTTTTGTGTGCACTAGTGTGAGTGTGTGTGTGTGCTTAGTACTATGCAGTTTTATCTAGTTTCCAGAATTGGGGAACCACCTTAGTCAAGATTCAGAACAGTTTCATCACTGTTGCTACCCTATAAAGCCACAGCCACCTCCCCCCCTGTTCCTTAACTCCTGGCAATGGTCATCAACTTTTGGCCAGTGAACAATTATTGATACCATGTGTGATTCCCCATGCCAAGAACAGTGACTGATAAAATCCAATAAACAGTGCAGCCTAGTGGTTAGGAGTGCAGGTGGGAACTAGACTAACGGGGTTCAAATCTTGGATGGCCACTTCATGACCCTTGGTGAAGTAGTTAAGCTCTCTATGCCACAGTTTCTTCAATAAAATGTGCTAGTAATAGAACATCACAGGGTTATTATTACAGAATTCAATGAGTTAATATTTGTAAAGCAAGTAGAAAGTGCCTGGCACAATCCTACTCAACTTAGATTATGAGTTACTGTCTAAGAACTTATAATTCAGTAGAGAACACACAAAACTCGAACCAGGTCAGCCTGTGTGACATGACGCAATATAAATGTAAACACAGTGTCAGTATCGGGGAGATCACAGGAGAGAGCAATAAATTTTGGCTGCGGAAGGCTGAGATAGGCTTCCCAGGAAAGAGAATATTTGTGTTGGGCTTTGGAGTATGAGTAAGACTTTGACAGAAATAAAAGGGAAGGAAAGATGCTTCATGCTAATAAAACAGCTTGATCTGTGGCCCTGAGGCATGAGAAGGCACCAGCCTTTTCCAGGAAAGACCCAGAACAAAAGGCTGGGAGGAGACTGGGGTGGGACCTGGAAGTCCCAGTGAAGGTTGGGGCCGTGCTGTAATTAGCACTGCAGCGTGGCAATCCCGGAGAAGGCTAGAACAGAGCAGAAAGTGCCTCCTACCCACAAGGCATATCAGGAAAAGAAGATTAGAATGGATGTAAAAGTACTTTCTAAATTACAAAACACAAACATTGGTGATTTATTGTAAACAATAACAGCAACATGGCTTAAATGCAGTCACCATTCTTGTTAGAAGCACAAAATCTTGAGCGTTTGGTGCAGGGGCATTGTAAGTTATTACTCTGATTCACGCCAGAACCTGCCCTAACCCCCCAGAGCAGCTGCCACTTGAGCCAGGTGTTCTCAATTCCATTCCCTGGCAACCTCAAACCATCCTTTTCCTGGGGTTTCTAAAGGAAGCCCCCAGGCAGAGACTTTGGGGTTTCCCAGTGTCTCTCCAAGTCACTGGCATCATCACCTCAGCTTTGTCACCGTGTCCCCTGTGTTTACCTGACCACCTAGCTATCTGCCTTCATCAGGCTCAGCTAGTCCTGGTCCCTGGACCCTACCTGGCTCAGGCTTCCTTTTTACTATCCCTCCCTTGGGTGGTGCTTCTCTTCCTGTTGCTTTGAGGGGGCCTGACCTCCCGTGTTTGCTGTGACTGTGATTTCCACCGGGGCCTGTGCAGATTTCTGCTTGTCTCTCCCCCAGCTAGTCTTGCTAATTCTCTGGTCCCAGGTCTTCCGGTGACCTGTTTGTTGCTGCCTATGCTTGGGTGTGGCCAAAGAATAAGACCAAATCACCTTGTGGTTCTGTTTTGGAAAATCTTTTCAATCAGCTGCCACATTCTGGTGATGTTTCCTAGTATAGAGAAGGAGGCAGAAGGCCAAATAGGGCTTATTTCACTTGCTTAACCTAATTATAGGGTTAACTCCACATAAACTGGAAAAAAGATTGATTATATTTTGTACTAACATGAGGCCCATTTCTTTTCGTTCTGTTATTCCCATATTCGTGAGAAGAACGAGATGTTGGAATAAATTGCTCTTGCTCAGTGGGCAGTGGTGGTGGTTTACAGTTTGGCTCTGAAAACTAAGAAACCAAAATATAAGAAAGAAAAATATTTCCCTTCCCTCTAAACAAATTTGAGTCTATGAACTAGTCAGAAGATCATGAAGATGAAATGTAACCAAACAGGACTTAGCAAGAGAGATCCCCAAGTTCTCCTAAAACGATACCTTGTTGTCCTCCATGTCACTCAGTAGTCTCTCTTCTCAAGCCAGGATTGTAACTTCCATGACAAATATTCATTCTGAAGTTGATCCATGGAAGATATGACTTAATAGCATGTATGGTAAACACAACACCTTCCCAACAAGACACATCAAGACACGTTCCCATGCCCATCCGCATCTTAGATAAAGCTCACTTGCAGACATTAAATAAAATTTGATCATATAAACAAAACATCCAAGTTTATCATTTGTAAAAAAAAAAAAATCACTGATCAAGTTTGAAAAAATGCCAAAATTTTCAATTTCCTAAGACATTATGCAAATCCTTTTGTACAGTCAGACCCTGTATCTTTTGAAGTTTTGTGTAAGGGTGCTATCCAGGTTATGGAAGATTGGATCTTTGCTTTCTGACTACCCCCTGGCAGAGGGCCAGTGATAGGAAGTACAGCATAAATGATGACAGAGGATGATTTTTAATTACTGCAATAGGATAATCTATTAAGAAATTAATTGTGCCCAGTTTCTCATTGCAGCAGACACCTCAGTGAAGGACAAAAGCTTATTTTCTTTCCCCCCACAGGCTCCCACCATCTATTGCCCCCACTCACACCCCCAGGATGGTTTTCATTGAATTTCTTTTGAAAAATCTAAGAGTGTCTCAAACTCTGACATGTATAAAAATCACCTGAGGGGCTTGTTAAAATGGATATGTCTGAGTCTCTCCCTGGAACTGCCCATTAAGATTTCTTGGGGTGAGGCCTGGGAACCACATTTTAAACAAATTCCCTCAGAAATTCAGATCCAGGGGTGTTTCTAAGAACATTCTTTGAGAAACATTAGGTCAAAAGAAAGACAAACAAACAAACCACCGAAATGCCTGGATATAGGACCAAGGGGAGCTGAAAATTTGGAGGAAAGGGCCAGACCATGTTAGCCTCTTATCCCAAGTTAAGGGGCTTGGTCTTTATCCCAGCAGTCAGGGGCCACCATAGAGTTTTAAGCACAACTGTGACATGGTAAACTTTGCAGCTCACAGCTCACATGTTACCCTCTCCAAGAAGCCTCCGTCCTAGTCCAGGACAGGTGCCTGCTCTTCCATGCTCCATATTAGCCTGCGCATAGTTCTAACTCTCCACTGACCACACTGTATTGACATGATCCATTTGATTGTGTTATCATTCTAATCTGTCCTCCACCAGTTAGCTTCTATGGGTAAGGAAATGATTTACTCACAGTGCTTGGCATACAGTAGGTGCCCTGTAAATGTTTAACCAAGTGAACAATTTCCATTTACCAAATGGTCTTCATTCTTCACATGAAAGGCAACTTCACTGCCCACCTTCCCTTGCTCACATGGCCTAGAATGCTTCATCTCTTTCCTTTTTTTTTTTTTTTAGAGAGAGAAAGTCTCACTCTGTTGCCCAGGCTGCAGTGCAGTGGTGTCATCATAGCTCACCCCAGTCCCGAGCTCCTGGGCTCATGCCATTCTCCTGCCTCAGACTCCTGAGTAGCTGGGTCTACAGATGCCTGACACCAACCCTGGCTAATTTTTAAATTTTTATTTATTGTAGAGTCGAGGGTCTCAAACTGCTGGCCTCGACTGATCTTCCCACCTCGGCCTCCCAAAGTGTTACAGACGTGAGCCACCACTGTGCCTGGCCAAATGCTTCATTTCTAGCAGAGAAACTGGGCCCTAGTTCTAAACCCTTCGTAAACCAGAGGATATCCATCTTATGGAAGGAGTCAGAATGAAACGTCAGATGCCTGAAGCTTTGATCATATTGCTGTGAAGTTAATTAGCTCACGTTTTTATGTTTCAGAAAATAACTAAAGCTCTCACAAAGTCCACATGTGTAAAAGCCCCTCAAAATGTACCAGCAGCTGATTCTAGCACGAAAGCACGCGGTGTCCACAGTCTTTTAAGTCCTAAAAACAAAACACCTGGATTCTGTTCTGGAGCAACCCCCCCCCCCCCCACGCCAGCTCCAAGCACCTGTTTCAATCTGGCCAGCCCTTCCACTCTCGCCCTCCTCCCCCCGCAGTGGTGGAAGTAAGGAAGGGGCAAGAAGAATTTTTAAATTCTGATTTTGTTTTTATAAAGAAGGCAAGAAACATTCCAGGAACTAGGAATCATAAAGATCACCACTGAGAGAGTCCCTTCCATTCTCAGAGAATTGCACTGAGACACCAGTTGGGTGGAAAGCAATGACCCAGCCCCGGCTGGCGAGCACCTCCTGCCTTACCTGCGAGCCTCCTCGTGCAGTTGCGTCCAACCCACAGTCTGCGCCTCGGCCAGCTTCCCCTGTGTCGTGGGTTCTTCCGGCTTGTTCTTCAGCCTCTGAGTGCTGCTCTGTGCACTAAGGACCCGCAAATCAGTACGGGGACTTTGGCGTACGGAGACTACGGGGTCGGGGAAGGCAGATAGGAAATGGACAACCCCGTGTTTAGGGCTCCCTCCAGAAGTGGCCTACCTCCGTTCACTCGGAAGGGCTCAGGAGGGCCCCTGTGTTCCAAGCCCCAAACCACAACCCAAGACCACCAAATCCGCCTGAGGATGCAGCCCTGCGGGACCCAGCCCTCCGAGGGCCCCCTGCAGCCTTTCTCCCCGGGCTTCCGCCGAGGGAGGGGCCTCCTGAAGGAGACCCACACCTGGCCGCCCAGGTGAGCGCTCTCAGTCCTTGCAGCTGCCCCACGCCCCTACGTCCCGGGCCCGCCTCGCCCCGGGGGTGGGGGTGAGGGGGCGCAGGCTCGGGCTGCGGCTCCCCCGGCCCCTGCGGGCTGCACACCTGCCGGCCAGCGAGGCTTCATTAGGCCGCCGTGCAGCCCCCGCGGCCGCAGTTCGGGCCATGGAACCCGCGGAGGATCCCTTCGAGGAACCGGGGGGTGAGCGTCCTCCCGCCCGACCCTTAGCCTCTGGCGCGCGAGGGGTCGGGCTTGGGGGGCTTTTCTGCAGGGCGGCCTCGGTTGGCCCAAGGCAGGGATGGGTGGGTGGAAGGGAGGGAGGAGGCCGCCCTCGCCGCGCCCTGCACTTTGGGGTTCCGATGGCCCAGGAGCCCTGCTGCTGTAGGTTCTGACGGTCCTCCCCTTCTCACTGGGGCCTATCGCTGTAGGTGACTGGGCAGGTACCAGGTCCTATGTATCAGGTTCCTTGCTACAGGACAAGCTCTCCTAAAATGCTGTAAAACTCCTTCCCCACCATCTGGCCTTGCCCCGCACCCCATGGAGGCAGGCAGGCCTGCTCGCCCTCTCCACCAGCCTCAGACCCCCTCATGCAAGGCGGGCCTGACTGCACCCTAAGAAACAACTTGGTATAGCTCCTTAGCCCACAACCTTCCATCTTTCTTTACACGTGGGTAGGAAGTAGTTCCTTAAGACGTTATCTCTCGTGCAATTTTCGTTAAAATAGCAATAACTTAGTTGCTAGTTAGCATTCGTTTACAGATATTCCAGTTTAGTTGGAAATGATAAAGTGGTTGAGTGAGTTGGGTGTTGAAAGTGGAGGGAACGTTTGGTGGCCCCAGGAAGGACTCTCTGTAGTGATTAAGGGCACAGAATATGCTCACTGTGCTGGGTGATCTCGGACAAATCATGGAACTTTCTAATCCTTTCTTCATCTGTTAGAAGAATAGTGCCTTCTTCACAGGGATTAAGTGCGTACTGTACTAACCTTTGCAAGGTGCTTAGCACCGTGCCTGGAACATGGTGAGCCAGTCTTTCCTCAAAGAAAGGAAAACAAGCATTCAGGATGACTGATGGGGGGTTTTAGTTCCAGCTGGGTCACTCTTTCTTTACTTGAAAAAGAGAGTTGGCCTGGGAGTGAGGTGCTGCTTTGCAGAGAGGGGGAGAAAATGGGTGCAGCATGGGGGGAGCAGGGCAGCGATGGGGCAGAAGCAGGATGGTGGGGGCAGAGTGAGCTTTGTGGAAGGTGAGGATGGTTGCTCCTGCTGTCTCCTTTGATGTCCTTGCCTGGGCTTCTGCAGACTATCTGATCCTGCCTTGTCTCTTCTCCAAGCCAAAAATCCCTATTCTGTAGCAAAAACAGGATCCAGTCTTAGAAGAAGGAGAACCTCAGTCAATCTGTTTCCCTGTCTTCCTAAGCCATCCCTAACCCCAACATTTGTTCCTTAGAAATACCCAAACAGATGTCTCTCCTTCAAACTCATACCCCTTGTATCTGGGAAGAAGATAGGGAACTCACAGAAAGTGAGCACCCTCAAATTAGGAGCTACTGTGAGCTAAAACCCCCTTAGGGCTGCATACATTTGTTCACATTTTTCAGTTGGGTAGTCAAGGTATGTCTGGAATTATCACCTCATTTGATAGGTTGGCAAATTAAAGCTTAAGATCAAATGACAAATCAGCTGCAGAACAGGAATCAGCACTTCCTGTTAGTCCGGGCTCTGCCTTCTCCCTGGTGCTAAGGTCAGTGGGTGCTGCCTCCCCACAGGCCAGGAAGGCGGAGGCAGCGCCCTGGCTGCCGGGCTGCAGGAGGAGGAGCCGCTGCAGGGTTCGGCCCCTCAGGCTCACGATGCCCCACGTGAGGAGCCGCCACTCTCCTGCACCATCTCAGGAGAGAAGACGCTGTCAGAGGTCTCTGCAGGTCTAACTGGGGCTGCTGCTGGGAGAGCATGCCAGCAACCTGGCTCCAGGGTGCTCCACAAAGACAGAACTCTAGCCCCACCTGGACCCCAGCCCCAGGGGGAAGATTGTTCCCTCCCAGTGGGAGAGGTGAAGACGGGGAAAAGGCTGCATTCGCCAGGCCCTGGTAAGCAGAAGAAGCCGAGTGCTGTAGTTCTGGCCTCAACGTCATCTCCAGGTGTCACCAACTCAGTCCACACCAAACACAACCCAGTGCCTTGTGGGTCGGGCCGGGGGCCCTGCCACCTGGCCAACCTTCTCAGCACATTGGCCCAGAGCAGCCAAAACGCAGACCAGAAGAAGCAGCCCCCAGAAGTGACCTGCCAAGTTCGGAAAAAGACTCGAACGCTATACCGCTCAGGTAAGTCCGTAACGGTGAGAGGAAACCCGAGAGATCTGGTGCCATCCCGGGAAAGGTGGGACTGCACAGACAATGTAGCCCCGGGAGACCAGAGGGGTATGGTTAGTTTATGTGTCCATTTGTCCTGGATCCTCTCTTGGGCCATGGCAGTGCCACCACCTCTGACCCTCAGAGGGGAAGGGTGGGTTGTCTCACCAGAAAGTGAGATTGGGACCAGGGTAGAAGGTTAAGGAAAGTATGTGTCACACAGGTCTCTGCCACTACATCCAAGAGCACGAAGACCCAGCCCAATGGGGAACTTAGCTGTGAAAGGCTTTGGGGGAGGGGCTGGGTTGAAGACAGTGTCCCATCTGCTAGAGACACCTGGTGGGCATCCTCTCCTGCCCTGTCACTGGTGTTCATCCTTCTTGCACAAGTTTCTTCTTTTTCTAGACCAGCTGGAGGAGCTAGAGAAGATATTCCAAGAAGACCACTATCCTGACAGCGATAAACGCCGGGAGGTCGCCCAGACGGTGGGGGTCACCCCCCAGCGCATCATGGTAAAGGGAGCCGGCCCACCGCATGGTGGTGGGGGTGGAGGACCTACTGATTGGGATGCTCCAGTTGCAGAGCAGAGTGCTCAGTGGCAGGCGGAGCAGGAGCTGAAGTCAGGTCTCAGACGCAGCCGTGCTCCTGCCTGTCTGCACAGCCACGGCCTTAGACTGGTAGAGGAGGACACCCAGAGACCTTTCTATAAAACCAGCCTGACAGGCATCTGAAGCAAAGTGGTGAAGTGACCCCTAAAGTCCTGTAGCTCACCATGTGACAGTCATCCGTATTCTCCACCCCTTAGTCTCTACCCCTCTTCTCAAATTCTTCAAGTGCCTTTCCCCTGTAGGTGTGGTTCCAGAATCGCCGGGCCAAGTGGAGAAAACTGGAGAAACTGAATGGGAAAGAAAACAAGGACAATCCTGCAGCCCCGGCCCCTGGCTCTGCCAGCAGTCAGTGCAGGTAAGAATTTCTCCTCTTCCTGTATCATCCCTGTAGGTAGAAACGGGCCATGCTAGGATCCTGAGGTCTAGGAGGAGAGAGTGTTGGGAGGCTGGGCATGAGTCCTGGGGTTGTTGGCTAACACTTGGAGCAATTTTTGGCTGGGATGGGATTGAAAAGTTGCCAGTGCCTCGTAGGAGGCAAAGTCTGGGAATCTGGTGTCTCTTTCCCTGCACTGGGCTCCAGTCTGAATTCAGAGACCACCAGAGCTACAGTCTTTATTCCCTCTGCTTCCAGCTCTGCAGCTGAGCTCCCACCCACGGTGCCTGTGGACCCAATGCCTGAGCCCTTCCCTCAGGAGCCTCCTCTGGACACCTTTCCAAGTGAGCCCCTCCCTTCAGAGGGTGAGCTGTGGGGAGACAGCAGCTAAGAAGACAGTGAACACAGAGGGTCCTTGCTTGATAGTGGAGGGAGTGGGCCAGAGCTCTGCAGTGTTTGCAGCCCATGGGGCTGGGCGTTGCTTGTGTCTACCATTCAGCAACCCCAAACCTGCCTCCCCACTTTCTTACCCTTATAGTCCTTTGCTTGCTTTTCCTAGAGCCCCCCATGCTGCTGACCTCTGACCAGACTCTGGCTGCCACCCAACAGAGTGAGGGTGCCCAGAGGGTGGTGGTGACCCCACCACTCTTCAGCCCTCCACCTGTTCGAAGGGCCAACCTTCCTTTTCCCCTTGGCCCTGTCCATACCTCCCAACTGATGCCTTTGCTGATGGATGTTCCTGGTGGTGACAGCAGCCACAGGGATGGGTCCTGGGGAACAAGGTATGAAACCTAAGGTGGGGGGAGGTCACGAGTTATCTTGGGAGGGGTATACAAGGAGAGAAGAGAGGTAGACCCTGGGAGGGGGAGGGGTAACTGAGAGGAGCAAGGAGCAGTATATGAGATGGGAGTAAAAGGACAAGTGGGTTTGGGGTGGAGCAATCTAGGATATCAAAGCAACAGAGCGCGGGATGAGGAAGAGGAGGACGCAGCAGTGGAGCTGCAAGCCTGGGGTCACCATGAAGACGGCAGGAAGGGACTCCCCTGCTGTATGGTAGGAATGAGGAGGCCACCCCCACACCTCACCAAATGCTCCTGTTCTCCACAGCATCGACCTACCACCCCTCTGCTCATTTTTGGAAGAGCTGGAAACTCAGGATTCCCAACAGAGCAACCAGCTGGGCCCATTCCCATTCTCCCAGCCTCTTCACAGCCAGCTCTTCCAGTCCCCGCAGCCCCAGTTTCCACCCCTGCACGCCTTCCCCTTCCCGGTGCCCAGCCCGCTGACGCTGCCCCCCGCCAGAAGACACCCTCTTCACATTTCCCTGTGGCCCTGGCGGGGGCACATCCCAGGGCTATTGCCCCGGCCCTGCCTCAGGGCAGATGCTGCTGCAGCCACCTGCTGGGAATATGGGTGAGTTGGGGCTGGAAGAGGAGGGAGGCCCCCTTTGTGCTTGGGGAAGGGGAGAAGGATGGGGAGCCCCATAATCTGAAGGGCAGGCAGCGGCAGGGCATGGGTTGTGCCCCTGGTTCTCTTTATTAAGCTCTTCTTCCTTGAATATCTGGGAGGCTGCAGGGCAAAGTGTGAATAGGCAAGAGAGCTTTGGGGTTTGGCACCAGGAAAACCGAGGCTTGAGGTCCAGCTGGTGCCTAGCTCTCCTGAGCCTCAGTTTGCTAGCAAAATAAGAGTCCCATATGCTAGGGGGATCTGGTGAGGATTAGAAGCAGATGAGTGAGAAACACTTGGCACGGTGGACGGCAGCTATATTAGTACTCTGCTGGGCCACTCGGACCTCTGAAGTCCCAGAAGCACCCATCTAATTAAGACCAAATTCTAGCAGAAGGGGAGGAAAAACATGTCCAGGTGGTACTGGTCTCCTTGCTGCCTATGTGAGACAGGGTTGGCCTGGCCTGCGATCCACTTCGTGTTGATGTTGCCAGACTGCAGGACCTTGAGTCCAGGGGCGTGTCTGGTCCACACGGGAGAGCCTGATGGTGCCAGCATTTCACCCAGACTTGCACTGGGGACCTCAGCTGTGTTTCTGCAGAGGTGGGGGGTGGGGTGGTCTCTGTTACAAAACACATTGAGTGATGGTTTATGCTTAGTCCTGTCCAGTAATTCCTTTACCCTTTGACCCTACAGGCACAAGCCCCTGGAATGACCCCTGTATGCCAGAACTGCCCTTTCCTGGTCCGTTCTGTCCACAGACCCTGGGACATCCCCCAGGAGGAGACGGCTACTTCCCCGATCTATTTCCAGCTCCCTGTGCTCAGATGACGAGCAGACAGCCGTCACCTGGTCTCACCCGGCTGCCTGAAGGCGCCAGACCAGGAACTGGGCCCTTACTCAGCAAGGTGTCAAAAGAGCAGCCTGCCACTTCCCTGGAGCAGCCCTGGGCACTGGAGGAGGCCAGAGAGGAAGACAAGAACAGCCAAGTCCCCTAATTCAGGGGTCGAAGAGTGAACAGAGGCTGCTCGGTGGGACAGGGCTGGGCTCACGCAGAGGATGGGGGCTGAAGCGTGGAGGAAGTCTATGCCTCTGTTGCCTGGGGTGGGAGCCGTGTGTCTCCCCCATGCAGGCTTGTCTTGCTTACTTTGATTTGGGAAGGAGGAGGGCCCGGTCCTACCCTTTTCTCCATACCTCTGTATGGCCGTCCTGAAGAAAGCGGTGGCCTGTGCTACTTCTGAATGTTGTATCAGGTTTTGTTTATTTGTTTCCTATCCTTGAAGGACAAATGAGCCAGAGTGTCTACTGTAAGCATTAAACTACTGCGCCCTTGGGTTTTTCTCATTTTTTAAATTAAAGCTCCATTTCCGTCCCTGTAGCTCACCAGCTGTTGGATGTAATCCCATCCTCAGGGGAGGTCTCCACTGGGCATGCTCACGTGTAGTCTGGAATCTTCTCTGGGCCCATCTCTCACACCAAAGAAGGAACTGGGCATGTGGGTTTTTCCTTTGATCCTTCCTTTAAACCTTGTTCTCCCAAATGCAGGACTAAACCAGAGCAAATCTGAGTCTGGGCCTCTCTCTGAAATTTGGGCCCCCGGGATAGGATCACTAGAGAAGCCTGAGGCTATCTGAGGTTGAGTCTCTAGTACTGTGAACTGTGACTTATTTTTCCAAAGCTCTTATGTTTTTTGTGGAAGTGGGGGGAGGGAGGAGGAGTGAGGGGCAGGAAGCACCTAGAAGAAGATGGCAAGTAGACAGTTCTCCCCTGCACAGGAGTAATGCCACAGTGTCCCCAGACTCACTGGACTAGGATGAAGGTGTCTCTTCTCTCTCCTCCACCCCAGCTTGCATAGGCACCAAAAGATAACATTGCTGAGCACCTTGAGAGATCACCTAAAATGATCACTACCCATTTCTTACTTAACTCTCATCTATGGACTGCAATTTTACCTCCTCCATTTGTTTACAGTTCCCCTTTGAGGTTCGGTGCTAATCTAGGGAGCTCTGGGGGTGAGTTGAGGTGTGGAGAGAGGAGGGAATGAGAGAGACAGTTTTACAAAGGACAAGCATGCCCCCTTGACATCTGAACCCTGGGCCGGGGGCTCAGGAAGGAATGGCCACTGAGGGAGGGAGGGATTGCCCATGTGTACCTCCCCTCCACCCCGCTTGCAGTGCACAGACTGACTTTGCATCCACATTGAGCTTGAATAGCTCCCTTCTATCCTCTGGTGGTGAACCAAACTAAGTAAATGGCAACACAGGCAATGAAGGAGGAAACATCAATTAGGCCTTATTGGTTCCATGTTTAAGATTCTGCCTTAGTGTATTAAGGGCTAAAGGGAGAGTGAGAGGAGGGTAAACAACCAATTTTTATAAAAACGGAAAGTGGGGTGGTGCCAGAGAGATGAATCTGAAAAGGACCAGAAAGATGAATGGAGGGTAGAGACGGTTTGAGAAGTAGCAACACATCCACTGGGAGATGGAAGAGGAAAATAGCCATAGAAGAAAATCTATCATAAAATAAGTGTAGTTAGCAGAGAAAAAGATAAGGCACAGATCTGGAGATGGGGGGAAGGGACCTGAGGGTCTAAGGTAAGAAAGAACAGGCCGGGAGGGAAACGAAGAAGTGAGGAGGACCCTAACCCTAACCCTAACCCTAACCCTAGGGAGGTGAGAAAGCTGATGGGACGAGATGAATATGAAAAGGGAAAAAGTCAGAAAACAGTTATGAAGACCAATATTCTTCCAATACATAAGAGGAATGCTTAGGGATTAGAGAGATGGGATTGAACAGTTAGGAAGAGCAGTGCAAGCTAATGAGAAAATGCTCTGAGAGCATACAAAAGTCCACCAGAGAGTGCACGTGGAGAGGAGAGTGCAAGACACGAGGTTGACTTGGCTTGCACGTGATAGGGAAGTTTATAAAAAGGAAAAGAATGTGAGAGAAGAATTCGAGTGAATGTGCTAGTCGAGTACGAGTGGGCTAAAAGGATGTATGGGAAAGAGGTGGAGGGAAGGTAAGAAGGAATTTGGGGAGCAGGTGAGAAGGTAGCAGGATGATGTGGTCAAGTGGAAACTCCCAGGGACCACGGGAACTGAAGGTGAGCAAGACAGGTTTAGGGAGGATGGAGGTTTGAGGGGAGCGGCTGCAAGGATGACAGTGAAAGGCTGCCGGTCACTCTCAAGTCTGCACGTCGTGGGAGGCAGAAGGTTCATCTCACCCAGGGGAAAGTTAGGTGCATCCACAGCCAAGGAGGGGCTGCTATGGTCGTAACAGGTAAGTACATTTCTAATCTGGAAAACCTAAAAATAAAATGAGTTGATTGAGAATTAAAATGAACGATAGCCTAAACAAAGAAAAAATGGTGAAAATTTCTTAGAAGCTTACAAACCTAGAGGTAGAAGAAAGCTTCCAGGCTGTCAAGCGCAAGCTCCTGACATGCAGGAATCTCCTCTACCCCACCATTGACAGAGCATCATTCAGTCTCATTTTTCCAGTGGAGGGCCGGGTGTTGGGGCTGACTCCCTTATATAAGAGCCTGTAGAATTTTTGAACAGCTTTATTATAAAGTTCTTCATTCTACTAGGAGGAAATCAATATGTAGTTTAATTGATTTGAGTTTTGTTTTCCAAGTGCTAACAAAGAATAAATTGCAAAATCTGAGGACTGCATGTCTTTCTTCAAAGCCTTTTCTTCTACAGGCGATGGTGGGAGCTCCTCCTGCCGGCCTTGTGCAGCCAGGTCTCCAGGCTCCTCACCACCCTGGAGTTTGGCCATGTGCCTTTTAGGAGGGGTGTGAGAACCGAAGCTCACTTCGAATGTGGTCTGATCGACTGTTTGGTACAACTGTTATCTCCATTAGATAGGATATTCTATGAATGGTGTTTCTATTTAAAAAAAAAAAAAAAGCATTAGCTTTTTTGTACTGTCAGTTCATATCCTTGGTCCAAAACTTACAGTCACCTATAACCTCTAGGTCATTTTAATAGATAATGTTTTAAAGCCAGTTCACTCTCATTTTGTACTTGGAGAATTGACACTTCTAATCTAAATACACAAAGATTTATATGGCCTGTTAAGTTTCATTTTGTTCATTTTAGCCCATTATTGAGCTTGTTAAGATGGTTTGAAGTCCTTATGTAACAGCCGTTTTTGCAATTTTGTTCTATCTACAAATTTAATCAACATTTTGTATATTTTATAATCAAATCATTGATAAATTATTAATAGTATACAGGATATGGGTAAATACAGGATTCTGGCATCCCTCCTTGAAAATACTCCATTAATGGGCACTTTCTTGAGTGAGAGTTAAACTAGCTACAAATCTTCTGTACCTGTTACATCCCGTGCCCCTCTTTGCTGTCTCCCACAGGGATTCTGAGGAAAACCTGCTGTATGACTCAATAAAATCAAAACATATTCCCTGCATAGCACTCTGAAAATTTAGTATCCTTCTACAACTAACTACATAGCCATGGAGATTAGTTTGGAATGGCTTTTTCTTAAGGAACATTTGTTGTTTTTTATGGTTTTTTTAAAATCTAAATGTTCATAAACCATCTTTCAACAACCTCTTATAGAAGTCTATACGAATTTTACATTAAATTTATTCTCCTTTAGTTTCTACAAAACATGTCTTTGAAAGTTAGGATATTTGCCTCTATTAAGTCTTAGATACCCTCTCCTGTTTTGTACTAGAAAAAAATATAGAATTATTTAAACCAGCTATAAAACTTGTTTGGGTTTTAAGTCTATCTTACGTTTTTTTGTCCAACCTTTTAATATCCAGAATATTTTCCTTTCTTCGACAAGGACAGTCTGAAATGAGAATTGAGTGCTTCTGCTTTCTCTGTGTTAGACGTTGACATGATGATGTCTGCCTGGAGGAGTACATTTGTCTTTTCTGTTCTTCCTGTTGCAAGTTTGGTTTTATTATTGCCATTGTTACTGTTAGTATTGGCCTTCAGCATGTTTGCAGCACAGAGCTTCTCCCAGGCTTTGAGATACTGTCCTTGGAATTCCAGGGTGTGCCGCCTTTTAACTTGTGTATCTTTTCAGTCCTTTCAAGATCTGAGCTTGCCTGTGTAGCTACATCGTTATCTTTTGGAAGACTTCCTAGGTTACAGGCTGTAATGATCTGCGATTATATCTGTATATCTTTGTTTTTGATAGTTCCACATCCCTCTGAGCCATCCTCATTTGGAAGAGTCTTGCACTTCTTAAAGGTAGCTCTAGCTTTTGCTTTGGTTTTGTGAGGAGAGAGGAAGCAACGTTTCTGTATGCTGGAGATCCACGGTCCAGACACTTCTCTGCTTAGACCACGAGGCAAACTCATCCAAGCCTTGCTCCTACCTGCCCTGCCTTCACATCCTCCCCCTCTAACAGGACAACCTCCGGACTCTGCAATTGACCTGAGCAGAATCTTTCCTTGCAAACTCTACTCCTCCAATTTTAGCTTTCACTACAAAGACTTTTCCACTAGATGGCAATCTACCACCAGTTTCACCATGGCCCTAAACTATTTCTGGTTGTTTACAATAAGAAAGGCACATGAATTCTTTCTCAAGTCTCTCTCCAAAATGCCCCAGCGCCCCCATCCCGTCAACTAGTACCAGGTTCAAAGTTATTTGGGTGTGGCTTGGTTTTCCAGATAAATTGTAGGATGTCCAGTTAAATTTGAATTTCAGATAAACAACAAATAATTTTTTTTAGTGTAAGTATGTTCCCTGCACTATTTGGATATCCTGTATTTTTATTTGCTAACTCTGGCAAACCCTAGTTGTAGCACTTTGCTAAGGACATCTGCATCCATGTTAGCTTCGCACTTCAGAGATGGGCCAAGAGTTGGCCTCTATGTCCTACCCAGCTTTCTTGCTGTTCAGGCTTCCAAGCAGTCCCAGGTTCAGGTCCATTGCTGGCATTTTAGTATCTCCCCCCACACCCCCCCCGCCAGGCTTTAAAACTCTTCACACAGACTCCACAACTGTCCAAGAAAACAATTCCCTTTCATGTTCTAAAGTCTGCTTGGTTCCCGTTATGTTTTCTGTTCCTGTAAGCTACTTAGATACCTTTATGAGATAGCCCATTAGAATTTGTTTGTTTTTAAATGTCTATTAAAACATCATTTGCATAAATGGAACACAGAATGGAAACAGGCTGTGGAACACAATTTGGCTTTTGTTGATTCCACTTTAAGTCTTAAATGGTCTTGATTAGTTAAGAGTAAATCTGATTCTCTGGCAGCGATGCATCTCCTTCGTTCACCCGGAAGTGGTGTTATTTGAGTCCAAAGGGACAGTCCGGAGATTTAGCATCCTTATATTTGTAGTTTAGTTCATACTGTTCTTTCATAAATACCCTTTCATTTGAGTTTTATAACAAAGCCCTGAGAAATAAGGGCAGACATTCATTCCATCATTCAGTGGGGATTTATGGGCACTGACAGTAATGGGTAAACACAAAGATAAACAAAAAGTCTCCCCAGCTTTCAGGGAACTGCCAGTCTCATTGGGGAGTCTGACAGCACAGGACCATTTATAAGACAGGAGGCAATGCTGTGCAGGGCCAGCAAGGAGAACAAGGTGTTGCAGGAGCCCGAAAGGAGGAGCAGCCACATGTGCCTGGACGTGCTGAGAAAGCTTCGGGGTCTGAGGCAGTAGAGCAGCTTGAAAAGCAAAAGTAGAACTTGGATAAGCAGAGAAGGGAGGAAAGGGTATTTCAAGCAGAAGTCATGGCAAGTGTAAGACACTGAGATCAGAAAGGTGATGAGGGAGAAGTTCAGAGTGGCCGGGCTTGCGTGTTGGGGCTGTAGTGGAAGACGAGGCCATGCAGGAGAGTGGGGAGGCCTCACTTGCAGGGCTGGGGTGTTTGGCTGTATTCTTTGGGCCAACAGGGGCACTGGCAGTTCAAACACAGGGGCATAACCAGCCCAAATTTGTGCTTTAGCAAGATGAACGAAGAATGAGGTTGGAGGACTTAGGAGATGCAGGGGCACAGTCTGAGGCTAGTGAGTTAGCCTGAGAGATGTGTAGAATCAGGCAGGGTAAAGGGAGAAGAGGGAACAGACTTGAGGAATATTTAAGAGTCAAGATCAATGTAACATGGCAGAGAGCTAGTTGAAAGGAGATGAGAAGAAAGGGAAGAGAATAAAGATTTTGGTTAACTAAGAAATGATATAATTGAGAAAAAATAGTGCAGATGAAGGAAATCTGGGAAAAAGGAGAGGGTTTTTTTTTTTTTTTTTGCATGTGTTGAGGTTGAAGTTCCTGTGGTTATCAGG
This sequence comes from Lemur catta, assembly GCF_020740605.2. NCBI lineage: Eukaryota > Metazoa > Chordata > Mammalia > Primates > Lemuridae > Lemur > Lemur catta. The sequence goes on from NC_059138.1 coordinate 9,526,106, forward strand.
GTGGATATGTGTGGGAAGCAGAATAGGGAACTAGGGCCTGCGGGAGAGACAAGGACTAAAGGTTGCTCTTGGGCCTATTCAGCATAGAAAGCACTAGTTGTAGTCCATATAAAGATGCCCAGGCACAGCATGTAGCATGAGGAAAAGTGGCCTTAGGACAGACTCACTGTTGCCTATGGAAACAACAACACAGGGAAGGAGCACAAGGCAGAAGAAAATGTGGGACTGAGATTGGCCACGGATGGCCTGAGAATAGAGGTTGAAGGGCCTGGACGAGGGGTTGGGTCAGGAAAGGATCAAAGGCCAAATGGGGCCGTGAGTCCTGAGGAGAGGTTGGACAAGTAAGTGTGCAAATAAAGATATAATTATCCAAATCTACCCAGCAAGAAACTGAGGTTTAAATGATTACCTAAAAATGCCTTAACCAAGTCAAGATGGAAGTCTTTGGAGTTTATTTCATCCTCCACTTTCCCAAATGCAGGTAGAGGAGTCTTGCTTTGTGAATGCCGATATATCATTTAAAAACCTGAAGGAGCCTTAACAGGTAAAAGGCTATTAATGGTAGCCAATTGTGTGTGCTTATATTTTTTACGAGACCACTAGGAGCTGAAATAGCTTACTTACTTAACCCAGAAATTGGTCCTCAGGCAAAATATTAATGATGATAACCATTTATTTAGCATATATTGTGTATCTAGCTCCCTGCCAGGTCATTTCATTTCACAATCACCCTGCAAGATATTATCCATTTGACAGATAAAAATCTGAGACTAAGAGAGGTTTAAGTATTTGCCCAAAGTTGTAAAAGGGATAAATTTTGGACAGGATTTAAATCCATATTAGGAGATGCCAACTTCAGTAAACAATGTCTATTGATAGTTTTAGAGGAACATAATACAGAAAGTTAGAAGGTTGCGGGGTGGAGGGGGGGAGCGTCATAAAACAATGAGTGTAAACTAAATTAGATTTAGAATCAAATCCTTCTTCCATAGGCTCTAGGTCTGTGTTTAAGTAATTTAAGCACTCAGTACTGTTTAGTTGGATTTGAAACGAAATAGGGACAATATTGTGGTACGGAAGAGAGTAAGTTGTCAAAGGGAAGAGGAAACGGAATGTTCCAAGGCTGGGAAGGGAACTGCAATGAGTGGAGAGAGCAGGTGGCCAGGGCCGGGCGTGCACACGTGGGGCAGGTGTGAGAGATGGAGGGAGGAGGGCACTCTTGGAGCTTGGGTGCGTCCTGTTGTGATGAGCCTTATTACCTGGTAGGTAACGAGACAGGTAAAGAATATAAAGTGAAATTTGGGATTATGGGACACTTCCAGAAAGACTGTGAGGGAAAAGACTGGGAGTAGACAGACCAGGGGGGAGTCATTCCAGCACCCAGGAATGTGGCATCAGCACTAAAACAGTGCTGGGGAAATAGGAGGGACGCCATCACTCAGTGTGAGTGATGCTAGGGAGAAACCAGCACAAATTGATGGGGCGGGGTGGAAGGAGAGAAGGTCAAACTCATGCCGAGTTTCAGAGCCCGGGCATCTGGGAGTAAGATGTACAAAATATGGAAGTCCAGAGGAGGGGCTGGTTTCTGCTCAGCATTGCTGAAGCTTCTGCATCTTATCTGCATCTTTGTTCTGTGGCATCTTACGTGTTTCTTCCTCTCACTGCCCTGGCAGGCTGCCTATGTACATTCCTCCTGCCATAGTTTTATTACCTGAGAATGGAATTTCCACCTACAGAGATTCCATGGGCCTTTCTGGGACACCTTCACTCTATTGCTTTTTATGTCACCCCTTCCACCTAATTCCAATGCCCTCCCCAACTCCCACACCCATGCCCCAGTCCATACTCTTGTAGCCTGCCAGGGATGTGATCCTCTGCTGGCCAGATACCTCTTTACTGAGCTACCAACCACAACAGGCATTTAATGTCCCAAGCACCCCAATTCCACCTCTTTATTCACCTCATTGCCCCATACAGAACACAGTGTTCATTTTGGTTTGACTTTTTGGTTACTTCCTATGAGTTATCAGAATTGGTGGTATCAGGTATGTATTTGTACGCCGTATACAAAAAAATGTTTCCAGGACCATATTTAAAGGACAACTGCCAAATGCTTTTAAAAAATATTTTGGGCCGGGCGCGGTGGCTCACGCCTGTAATCCTAACACTCTGGGAGTGCCAAGGCGTGTGGATTGCTTGAGCTCAAGAGTTCGAGACCAGCCTGAGCAAGAGCTGAGACCCCGTCTCTACTAAAAATAGAAAGAAATTATCTGGCCAACTAAAATATATATATAGACAAAATTAGCCGGGCATGGTGGCACATGCCTGTAGTCCCAGCTACTCGGGAGGCTGAGGCAGTAGGATCGCTTAAGCCCAGGAGTTTGAGGTTGCTGTGAGCTAGGCTGACGCCACGGCACTCACTCTAGCCTGGGCAACAAAGCGAGACCCTGTCTCAAAAAAAAAAAAAAAAAAATTTTGTATGTTCACTTGCCCTTGATTTCTCAGCTGAAAAACTCCTCGTCTTTTTTCCCCTTTTATTTGTTAATGCCAGTATTATTTTATTTCAGGGAGGAAGCCTACCCTTTCTGCATAAATTCTCTCTCTCCCAAAGATCCTTTTGTACTCTTTTCCCCCAAATCTAAATAGCCAGCTATACACACATACACACACACACACACACTCACTCACTCACTCTACCGGACTCTTCAGTTCTCTAAGGCCCTGCTTGTGCAAGGATGACGAATTGCTGTGAAAACCACACCTTGATTCTTGTTTCCAGCCTGGCCAAACTTAATTTTATCACCAAAACATGCTTATTAACAATTCCACAAGTCTGACCACCCTCTCCTCCTGCTCTCTCAAAAATAGCCTGTCCACTCATTTTCTGTTTGCTCAGCCTCTTGGTGATGAGCACAAACTCAGCAGATCACTTGCTTAAATCCTAGTGGTGAACACCCAGCTGTTCAAATCTGTGCTTCCTAATCAACTGGATGTGTGACATTAGGCAAGTCACGTCCCTTCTGCAGGCTCCATTGTGACAAAGAAGGGCGTCAGACACGAACATCTTCACGGTTCTTTCAACCCCAGCAGTGGATGATTTTCTCACTCCCACCACTACCTGATCTCAGCGAGGAAATACTGTAGAACTGACTGGTTGTCGTGTCCCATCCAAGGGCTCATCCTTTCCTCCCCTTCCGCATTTCTGTTTTCTCCCTGAGACTGCTTCTGTGATAGTCTAAGCTCTCTCCTGCTGGGCTTAAATGATTCTACCACAGCATGCCGCGGGCTGTTGCTCTCAGCCACACTTTCCCGAATCGTCTGAGTTTCCTCCCTGGGGTTCAGGAGCCCCTGGTCTGTGAGCAGAGGTGGAGCCTCCGTCTTCCTCGGTGCACTACACCGACTGCTCCCACTCTACTGGTTTCCAACTGCATTGTTCAGAGAAAGCTGCCTCTCTGAAATGCTCAGGTAAACTGCCAGGAAGTTGTTTACCTGCCCCCTGGTGCTCCGGGAGATCTCTGTGGGCCAGACGCTGCCCCTCCCTATAGCGAGCTCTGCCCTCAGCCGTGACTCACGTACCCAGCAGCAGGCACCAGCCGCCCCCACCCTGACCAGCTCGGAAGAAGTTTACAGCACACACCGGCCCAGCTGCTTCACAAACTCCGGGTTCACAGGCCACCCAGAAGGAACTGGCACCCTCATTCACTCACCTTCAATCCCCGCGTTTTCTTCGTGCCCTTAGCCTGGTGTTTTGTAACTCTCCCTCGGAATTGCAGACTGAGTGCATGCTCTTCCAAGGAAGTGGCTAGGGAAATTTGCACTCCACCATTATCATTCACAGTGGGCGTGTCGGAAAAATGGGTCAAATATTATTAAGCATAGAGAATGTTCTAAATCTAAGCAAGAAGTGCGTTTGAATCACGACTGAGTTTGGCATCTGTCTCTCTTCAGCTCGTTTACTCATAACCTTTGGCCCTTCCACACACGTGATTTCAGAGCTAGAAGATTACACTCAACTGCAGGTTTGGAGCTGCTGTAATCACACAGCACCTGAGTCATATTTACAGCAAATGCAGCCGGCTCTCGGGTCACTGGCCTGTGTGAGTGATAGAGCCAAGTCACCACCACAAAAGATATTTACGTAGAGGTCTGAAAAACCACATACGAACATGCACAAATCTCAATGATGTGTCTTAGAAGGGTGGGTGAGGAATAACTGTGGCTATAAAGGGCCACTGTACCAAAGTACTGGATTTCTCATTGGACCCCATAGACAAGAAGAGTTTGTGATAAGGCAACATCACTACTTAAAAAGCACACAGACTATTGTGGGTAGACCAACATGGGGTCCAAAAGTTTTGTTTCAGGGGGACAAATACGTATGTAAAAGGAGAACCACTGGATGTATTTAGATTTCTAAAGACTTTTAAACAACTTCTACCCCAAAGGCTAATTTAAAAAACAAAAAAAAAATCAGTCACCATAGAACCCCGATTCATTGTATCTTGTGTCATGGATATAGAAGTTATTTAAGAGACAGAAAACAAAATTAGGGAAAATAAATACATCTCAAACTGTGAGCCTGCCAGATACTAATGTGTAGGCTGGTCTTAAAATCATCATAAATGGCTGAGACAGACAGAGCGAGTAGTACACAATTCAAATCTGAAAGTTGTGGTTAACTTTAAGTTGGTGGTAAAAATAAAATTTAGTGAATACCTTTCTAGGCTACCTAAACAGGCAAAAATGACATGGAGGTTCAATGTTGTAGGGGGCACAAAGGAAATAATTCAGCATACACTTATATGATTTTAAGCTCTAAGCATGTTCAATTCAGAAAAGGTTCTTTAAACAGAGCTATTATTGATGTCTCTTGAAGACACCACCTTATGCGTTGTTTTGATTAAAAAAGCAACAGAAAACTGTATATTCATATATACTTTGAATGCAGTTCTGTCCAAAAGATATTGGTTAATGTTTGTTGTCACAATCTCTCATAAGAAATTGCAGTGTTTTTAAGTCAATGATGCCAGTCAGAACTGAAGAAGTTGAATTAAATTCTGGAAATTTGAAGAAAGAAGGAACAATGAATGAACCTATGCTCAATTTTTCCAAACTCAATGTATAGAAAATTTAGTAATTCAACTCTAGAGAGATTATTCATGCCTAAATTTTTTTTCTTTTTTTAACCAAGGACTTAAAGACAGATGAAGCCAAATGTCTTTTAATTTCCCAGATTAGGTGAGAATAGCCCAATTAAATGATTACATATTATTAATAAATATCTAAAGAACTGTTTTATTTAGAAGTCTTAACAGAACTTAGGTTCAAAGAAATCAGAAAGCCTTATCAACTTTAAGTTAAGAAACAGTAATGCAACTTCAGAAATTATTTCCATATGCATCATTCAGCAGTTAATATTTTACCTCTCTAAGAAAATAAAGAATTTGTCTAAGAAACATGAGTTCGAGATGGCTCTGTTTGAGCCACACAGCCAGTATTCAAATACTGTTTTGCACCAATAGTTTGGATTATAATTATTGTTATTGCAATCAATAAGAATCAGTTATTAGTTTATATATTAACATATGTACAATATTATTTTAAAAATGACTTTATGAAAATAGCAAAAAACTTTAATTGAACTTCTCTAAAACCATCCTTATTTTAGATGTTTTAGCATATCCTGCTTTTTTAGCATCATCCTGCTTCTGATAAAGTATTAGCCCCTTCTTAATTATTATAGTGATAACTTTTTTAAAAAATTAAGTACACTAACATATATTAGGATGGATTGAAAACAGAATGTGTTGCCAAAAGCAGTATATATTATGTCATATCATTAATTGGGCATAGGGCAAATTTTATAGTATTCTTACCTTTGTATAAAGCTGCAATGCAATTCTACTTTTGAACCCTCCTAAATGTAAAACAGAGTAGTAGAGTGTCAAAGGACTATAACGATCAAGATTAAAAGATGGAATAAAAGATGACTAGATGACTATGTTATTATTATATGAGGATCCTATAAGAGAAAAAATTTAGAGTGATATTCTTCAACTGAGAAAAGACATCTGAAAGGAGACAGAGAATAATACATTTTTAGAGTTGGATAGGACTCTGGAGGTTGCTTGGTCCAATCCTGCACTTTACATTTGAGGGAACAGGGACATGGACAGGTTGAATCATGGCAGGGTGGAAACTGCAGTTCGGGACTCTTCACTTGAATTCTAGGACTCTTTCCATTACACTATGCTACCTTTCACAAAGAAGAAAAATACAGCCTGGAGGACAGCTTCACAATAATTCAAGTCAAAATATAAAATTATGGATGGTCTGAGTAGGATTCGCCAAATCCACCTAAACTAGCCTACACCTGTACCCTATGAGTATGATAAAAAAGGTTTGAATGGGGTTTTCATTACCCATCAATTACTTCTAGTTTTTTCTACAACCTCTGAAGCTGTAACAAGCAGAGAATCTGCCCCAGATCTCAGGGGTCATGGCTGCTATAGGCAGAAGTCAGGAGATGCCATAACCTATATACCTTCCTGGTCTTTCATGACACCTAAATCAAATAGGCTGGAGCCTTCTTGGGATTCCATGTTCTGAAACTTGCTCAGTGTTGAGGAGTCTGAGAAGAAAACACTCGGAGAAGTGCCAAGTTTATTAGAGTGAGAGAGTATTACCCTCACATTGCCACCAACAGACATAGATCTCAGAGATGCGGGCACTAACTTCACACCAATAATGACGGGGAATCTCTAGGGATGGAAGATACCTTAGAGGTCACCAGGTTGACACTCCCATCTGATATTAATCCCTCTTAAACATCTCCCTGCAGTAGACTGAGGTCAGATTCTGTTTAACATGTGGCCACGACTGAAACTCTGGCCAGCTCTGACTCTGCACTCTGGAAGCAGGGATGTTTAAGCACTATAAGGCAGTAGAAGGAAAGGTCCTCGGTTCAGGCCCAAATGGTCCCTTTTCCTATGAAAAAAGGTTCCCAAAATCCAGTGCAAAGTCCCTAAAGATCCCCCCACCAAGCACAAAGCACAAGGGAGGCCTGGGATGAGTGACTGGATTAGCTGGAGTTTGTCCTTGGGCTTTCTGAAGGCCTAGTTCTTGGTCCACAAAAGGCCTCTGTAGCTGGCTCTGGGGCCAGCCCTCTCCAGCAACAGCTTGTTCTCAAGCTCAGGAAGCTCCTCTCAGAGCACAGCTAGGCTCGCTGTTCCACCAGCTGCAGTTTGGCAGTCTTGATGCGATGGGCTTCCTTCAGGTTCCGTGCACGGACCTCTGGGTTGGAAATGAACTCCACCTGTTGCACGGGAAACCAGCCTCGCTCCCCGTCTGAGAGCCTCACACCCTCCAGCCAGCCTGTGGGCACACGATGGGTGGGAAGAATTACCTGGGAAAGGCTTGAGAGAGCTTCCCCTGGGCCACCTTCCTGGGAACTTTTCTGAATCCTAAGGATGAATGAACCAGGGAGCCCCCAGCCTCCCCGTGGACTAACATAACCACAGCTGCCCCGGAGCCGGGCGAAGTCTACAGCCCACTCCTGAGCCATTGAAGTTTTAATCCCTGGTGCCTCAAAAGGTGACCTTGCCTGGGAATGAGGTTGTCACAGATACAATTAGTAAAGTCAAGATGAAGTGAGGTGGCCATTAATACAACTGGCATTCTCATAAAAAGAGGGACACTTGGACACAGACACAGAGGGAAGATGGCCACAGGAAGGTGGAAGCAGAGACTGGGGTTATGCTGCCACAAACCAAGGAATACCTGGGGCTGCCATACTGGAAAAGGGAGGGAAGGAGCCTCCTTAGAGGCTTCAGAAGGAGTGTGGTCCCACCCACACCTTGATTTTAGACTTCTTGTCTCCAGAACTGGGAGAGAAGACCTTTCTGTTGTTTTAAGCCACTCAGTTTGTGGGACTCTGTTGTGGCAGCCCTGGGGAGCTAGTCTGTCCCCCGTGGTGTCCTGCCCCCAGGGCCCGCCCGCCTTCCGGAGTCTCCCTCTTACCGTCGCTGCTCTGCTGGGTCACCATCACCACGTCCGCCTTTTCCAGCGCCAGCTCGTCATTCTCCCTGGGTTTGTAGGCGCGAAGGCACTGCACTTGGGGGGAGTCTTTGCAAGAGAAGAGCATGCAGAGAGGTTAGGAGAGGCAGATGGCTGCCACACAGACACGGAATCTCGGGGAGCAGGGGTGGGAGGACTTGTGAGGGAGGTAAGTATGTGCCGTTGAAAGTTACAGACAAAAGAGGCAATTGCAAAGATCTTCATCTCCTACCAAGGACCAAAAAGGTTAATAAAGAAATAGAAATACCAGAACTGAAATGGACCAACAATTCTATTTAATACTTCTCTGGGGAAGATGAATTGAGAAACACGTTGTGACCACCTTTAGTTCCTCGTCGGTACGAACACTGGAGACTCAGCCAGACCCACTCCCTCTGAAACCTTCCCTGACTCTTTGGCCTTCAATGGATTCTGAATTCTTGTAAAACTGATGGTTCAAGCCAAATCATTTGGCTGTTATCTAATTGTTTCATGCATGTGTTTTGCTTCTCCAGCTAGATTTTACAATCTGAGTCTTCTTCATTCTTCATTTTCTTGACATACAGATGTGGGGCCAGAGGAGACTTAACCAGTGGGGTTCCAGGTATGATGTAAGCAGGGGTCTTAATCCCTGTTAGCTTCCATTTCCTCATCTATCAATGATCGAGATGATTGCTGATCAAGGGCGATCAAGATGATTTTTGTGGAAATTCTGGATCTCTGTATGTCTATATATTTGTGAAACGGGAAATTTCCATAGATGTGAAGCTCAAGATAAGAAGCCTCAGAGTATGCCTGACCTATAAATATTCCACCTAACATGGGTTTGTTGCTTTCTCTACTTTACCACACCGTATCAGCTCTCCCAGAGAACGAACAGAATAAGGCATTATTATTCGTCCTTCTTTTTCTAAAGCTCATCCCCATCTGCTACTCACAAAATGACAGTGAAGGAAGCAGAATTTTATTTCCCTCCTTACCCACAGGGGAGCTGACACCCCGCAGATGGAGCACACACTGAGCAAGTGAACAGAATTCAGTCACTGCATGGTTCTCCTAATTCTCTCTCCAAGCTTCCTTGCATTTGTTTGTTCTTTTCAGGCACTAAAGGCTCAACGTTCCCTTGAGTTCAGATTCTCTCTGGATATAAATTAGGAAATTCTTGCTAGAGGACAACTGTGGGGCTGATATGAGAGCCAGAATAATTCCAGTCTTGGCATGAACGTGGACACATTCGTAATGTGTGTGCACCTGCGGCTACCTGGGGCAGGTGACCTCAGGTCATCCTGTACAGGAGGGGGTGTGGTCAGGACAGATCTGCTTTGCTATCCTCCTGTACCTCCCACCACAGTCATACTTTTTCCTTTTGCTTCCCCAGGAACTCAAGCACGTAAAATCTAGGCAAAATAACAGCAGGATAGACTTAAGGGGACAAATATTCTAATGCGGGAGAGGGGCACTGTCATGGTGATGAGCAGTTTTAATCAGATGGGTCTCAGGTGTTTAAGCTCCAGCAGCCAGTCTTCCTCCCTGGCATTCTGGGGAAAATCAGTAAGTGGAAGCCTCCCAGGGTTACCACCCAACCCCCTAAACCCCCGCATCCAAAGGAGACCTCTGACCCTGCCTCTTTTCTCTCCCTCTTACACCCTCGCTCACCATAACACTCCAGAAGGTCCAACTCCTCTCTTGGCATGGACAAGGCTGAGATCCATCGAAGCTTTTCACTTCTGAGAAAACAAAGCGGGGTCATAGCTTCAGCTGCAATTCTGGGGGTGTAGGATAAGGGCCAATGTTGGGGAAAGCAAATGACTGTGAGAGGAACTTGTTAGTTCAAAAACCTGCCTAGTTCCATGACTTCAGATTCAGTGGGCCTCAGCTTGGTTGGAAATATGACAAAATCTTGAGCTATATGTTACCCCTTCTCTTTCCAGGATTATCCTCCTAATGGCTTTTCCAATCTTCCACATGGGGGCATAAAGTCAACTGTCAATTATACAAATGCAGATTTTGCATTTTGGCAACTATACTAAGCAGAATGTTCACCTCAGTTTAGATTCTATAACTTTGCATGACTCTTGACACTCCCTTGCCCACCTCCCTTCAATCAAATATCTCAAAAATAAAAATTATTCTCTAATAATAATTAGATCAGAGAGATATATCTATTTTTTTTATTGTTGCATAACATAAACCAAGACTAATTTTTGCATTCTCTTAGCTTCTGTTTCCAAATTTGCCTGGGCTATTGAGAGCTGATACTATTACTGCTCCAGGAAGATGCTGCCCAAAGCACTAAACAAAGAACATGATTCTGCATCTGATTATTTGACTTACGTGATATTTTGCACACAAACCCCCATACCTGCTCCTCTGTTCCATAAGTGAGGACAGGCATTATTGATCCCACCCTGAGGTGTCTTCCAAGGGACAAAACTGAGAAAGTGTCTACAACATGGGGATCCTTAAATCATCAGATATGTCAAACTTTTTAAAGAGAGACTCTTCTTATATCTTTTATAATAGCAATAAGAGCCATAGTCTTTTAGATGCTCATTATTGTAAGCACTATGTACCAGATTTTATAGGTTATTATTAATACTCTCAAAAATGTATGTATGTGTGAATATATTTCTTTTTATTATTAAAAAGATGAGCAAATCAAAGTTTTCAACACTATGGATTTCTGCTCAACAGAAGACTGGGTAGAGGGGTGGGAGCAAAGAAAGCAAAAGGCACCCAGTGCTTGTCTCAGTCACGTCTGTGCCCATCAGCCTTGTCCTTTGTGAGTAAAAGGTATAAAATAGATGCTAAGCCTTGGTGACTTTATAGTTCTCCCACCCCTAGTCTCCTGCAAGTTGTCCATTAGCTCTAGGTTTGGGTTTTTCTATGGATGCAACCAGTCCAGAATGGGCGAAATGCCGCTATGTCTGTTTCCTGGACACGATTTCTGCCTTGGTCCCACCTCCTTCCTTCCCTGGCTGCCCACCCCAAACTCCTGTGCCCAGCCCCGTCTCACTGAGTGTCGGTGCGGAAGAGGAACTCGGCCTGGGTGCCCTGTGCGTTGTGCCGCAGGAAGAGTCGGAAGAGGTTTTTGTGGGGTCCGTGTAGCTTCATTTCACACTTTTCCCCCCGGATGGAGGAGAAGGGAGCATGGTCAAATACCAGGAATCGGCTGCCCCTGCAAAACACAGTCTTTTCAACCTGATTCTAGAGTTTTCATACTTTACTCACCCTCATCTCCTTGGATTCATGACCCCTGTCCTCAGTATCTATAGCCTACAAATTCCCATAAAAACCATAAGATGATCCTAATATACTGCCAAGATGGTAATTCCAGCATCCTCGGGGATTCGTCACTAGTTTGACAAACCACATATCTAGTGCAATGGATACCTGACCACTTTAAAGAGTTAGAGACAGAATCGATATAAATTTTCCAAGGCCCTTAGGACCAGAGAGTTAAGATCTGGAATTAGCTAAGTATCTCTAGGCTGGTAGATTGAGCCCAGCCCAAGGAAGCCACAAATAGACTGATCTGAGAACGTGATAGGCTAATTTGCTACATTTGTTCTGTATCTATAACAATACACATTCTGCTATGTGATCTCATGACAGTCTGGTGGGACATCCTTTTGCCTTGGGCTTTTATTCTCTTCTCCAAGTTATGACCTGGACTCTGGGTTAAGTCATTGAGAAGGGTCCCTGTAGGAATATGATGCCTCTCTATCCCTTTCAGACCTTTCCTTTTGCCTCCTTCCATCCCCTCTTGTGCCCTGGCCTCCCACTCCAGCCACTGACTCTCGGGGCCGTGACAGCAGCAGACAGTCATTGAAGAGGTGCAGGTGGACTGGGCGTGTGTTCAGTTTCCTTCGCAGCCCCGGGGAGACGTTGAACTCCAGGGCTGTCAGCTCCCCACTCTTCACCAGCCAGCGTGACTGCGAAATGAGTGGGAATATCTGTAGCGCAGGCGAGAGAGAGAAGGCAGTGTCACAGATGAGACAGGTGCGAGGCTTGTTCTGTTCACTCCCCTCCTACCCAAGCTGCTTCTGCACAAGTTCCACCTCGGACAGTCAGTCATCTCTTCCACATCTTCCCTCCTGCTTATAACCCATCACTTAGACTCCCTTTCTTTCTGAACCCTCTAACTACCACTGTCCACTGGTGTGTGGCTCCTGTGTTTATATGCTCAGGCAGATGGAAGGTGCCTACGGTTCCACCCAGGACAGGACCGTGTGGGAAAGCTCTGCCCTAGAAGCCTGAACTGAAGAAGAGGTGGAAGAGCCCAATTAGGGCACGTGACGCAACAAGGCAGGGACAGTATGATGCATCTTAGAAGTTAAAAGATTAGGGGAAGCTCTGGCATCTGTCCCCTCCTGGATCATAACCAGAGACGTGACAGGAACAGTCAGAATCAGATGTGGGGATGAGACTAGGAAGTGGGTCTGGTCTACTGGGTGTGGTCTGCTGGGAGCTGGAGTTTGGGTACAGATGAGAGTACTGGACTACGATTAGCATGTGGATCCGGGATTCTCCTTCTCTTCCAGGGACATAAAGATGGTATCTATTCTGAGTGGGATGTCTATTCTAGATTTGCATTTGGATGGGAGATTTTAGCCCTATACTGAGATTCAATTTTATGTTCCTTTGGCTGCTAGACTAGGAGGAGACTTGATAAAACAATGAATGGTTCAAACACCAAAACAAACATTTTGTATAAAGGCTTATATTGAAAAGTTCTCCCTCATCCCTCCCTTATCTGCCATTTCCCAAATGTACCCCAGAGTTTCCTTATGCAGACACAAGCAGACACATATATAGATTTGTATCCTCCCAGTTTTACACCAGAGGTAACATGATACACACACAGTTCTGCGCTTTCCCTTTGTCACCTAACAGTATGTCCTGGAGACTGAAGCAGGCCCCCCCAAACAGGCCAGGACAGAAGGTGGGCAGGAAGGAGAAGAGAGACCAGTGATCATGTGGGCAGGAGGTTCTGTGTGGGAGGGTGCCTGGGACCCACTCACTTTGCACTCGAACTCAATCTTCTGGCTCAAGTAGATTAGCTCCTCCGTCCGTCGCATCCTCTGGACATTGTTATTGCAGTCTCGGATCAGCTGAGGTGAGGAAAGGGGAAGAGCTCTGTGTTAGAGGCTTTGACCTTCGAGTCCCTCTCAAGCAATCTGGAAATAGGTTGTGACAGCCTCACTCTTTTCCACCAGGCTGCAACTGAGTGAAGGCAGCATCAAGTTGAAGTCCTCAGACTTCAACTCTGGTATACTTGGTGCGACCAGACAGAACATTCTGGACTGGGTGAAGAGGAGACTGAATGTGGGGTCTGTGGCAGAGGGTGTGCTCCCTGCAGGAGAGGAGGCCATGGGGTGTGCATGCTCTGGGCTTGGGTGGATGCAGTGAGGAGGCTGAGCCCTCCCCCCAACAGGTCCCAGCCCCACGCTCTCTGGGAGGCCAAGACCTCTCCGTGAAGGTGGGGGTGGTGGCCGCCTACCTTCTCCAGGGCGTGGTGCGCCTTCGTGGCCTCCGCTTCCTCTGCGGATCCAGGCTGTGTTCTCTTCAGAATGTTCTATTGAAGGAAGAGTAGGCAGGAGCCGGACAAGAGAAAGGAGAGGGAAAGAGGAAGAGCTGATTGGGGGCTGGTTAATGGAAAAGCCCAGGGATGTGATTTCAGCAGGAGATATTTCCGAGAAAGAGGCTGTGGGAGGTGGAGAGGCTGCTCACGACATCCACGGGGTGTGGAAACGTGGCAGGAGGACGGACGGTCCTTTGCCGTGGGGCTTCCCGAGAGCAGCCCTTTGAGTTAAGCCGAGAGGATCAAGGTGGGACGAGCCGTACCTGCAGCAAGAGTTTGAGGCGGGTGATGCGCTGGAAAGGCAGAATCAGAAAGGACTTGAGGGATAGGCGCTGGCAGACGGGGTCGCTCTCCAGCTTCTCCAAGACCTCTCGGAAGCTGCTGTTGCTATTCCTGCGGGAGCAGAAGGGGCCTCGGTGAGGAGGGGCGTGGGGAGCAACGGGGACGGAGTGGAGGCAGGAGGCACGGAAGCTCGGGGAGCATCTGCGGGCTGGGAAACAGTGGAGCCCACGTGCAGGGGCCCCGTGCGGCGGCTGGGGGGCGCTGGCGTGGGGCCGGGCGGGGCTGGGGGTCTCAGACGGGCACGAGGGACGGCACTCTGGGCTGGGGACTGTCACGCCAGGGCGACATGGGGACTGAACAGGGATCAGTCTCACAGTAGGCTTTGGAAGGTGCGCTCCTGGTAGGTCTGGTTGGTGACGTAAGGCAGGTAGACCCGGCGGAAGTCCGAGGCGTGGCTCAGGACGACGTCACATACTTGGAAGGAGAAGATGTTGTTCTCAAAGTTCTCTTCCAGGTCTGAGAGAAACCTGGGTGGATTTAAACAAGTCTCGTGAGATTTCTGGGCCTCAGCTAAGCAGCTGGCCGACTCCTGCTGTGCCTGAGCTTGCGACAGCTTCTCCCCATTGGCCAACGTGCATGGCCTCTCCTTAGCTCTGCGCCCGTGCTGCGCACCGGCGTCCCCTCCACCGCTGTCCCTAGTTTCCTCCCGTCCAACTCTCTGATCTTAACATTCCATTTCTCCATCTTTTGACCCTGTTCAGGTTTTCTGATCTTTGGATGATTTCTACACCGTATCTCCAATGCAGTCCAGGCCCACAGTACATCCAAAACCTCAACCCAGGAAGCATTTCTCATTCGTTTTCCACATGCCCTCTCCTCTTTGCTTTTCCTATCCCTACAACCACAGGGAATCGTGGAGGGAGCTGAGGCCAATTTTATCCTGTGACTTGGCACTGACAAGGTTTCTAAGAGGGGAAAAAACACCTAAGGCTAACAACAGTGAGGCAGAAGGGAGTCTCACGTGGTGCTGACGTCTCGCACATCCTGCAAACGAGAGAAGAGCCACTGGTGCTCCTGGTTGGTAAGGGTGGCCCGGAGTGGGGCAGACAGTTGGAAATGATCCACAGCTATGTGCAGACTGCGCAGGTACGAGGCCTCAGACACAATCAGCTCAAATTTGGCCTAGGAGGTTGGAGAGGCAGAAGACTAATTAAGAACTTTTATTGACTCTCTGGTGTATGCCAGCCATTGTGTAAGGCTTTAGGGGGAGAGCGGTGAGCGAGATGGGTCCTTTCACGGCTCACAGTCACACCAGAACCTAACTTGATCTGTGGGGAGAGGGGAAGAGCATTTGAGTAAGTAAGATTTAATCTAGGGATTGAAGAACAAGTGCAAGTCCCCAAAGGTGTAAGAGAAAAATAAGCTTTCCAAAAACCTAAATAACAACAACAAAAAAAGGGTTAACTATGTGAGATGGATATGTTAATTTGCTTCATTACAGTAACCTTTTTACTATGTCTATGTGGCCCATAACATCATATTGTATATCTTAAATATACATAATAAAAATTATTTAAAAAACTAAGTAAATTGAGCATTTTTGGAACCAACCATACTAAGCCTGAGAACTCTGAAAGAGGAACAGATTGAGGAGATGAAGGTGATGAGTTCAGTTTGGGGTTTGCAGTGAAATGGAAAGTAGCAGGATATTTGAAAACAAGATGGTGCAGTTGTGGTTTAATGGATAAAGCCCAGCATTTGAGGACTTGCTTGGAGGTTCCAGCAGGGAGCACCATGATGCATGGCCATGACCCTTGCTGGGTTCCTCATGTTTTTCATCCAGGCAAGTGGTTTCAAGATAGGTGCTTGGATAGAAAAGAGAAAGAAGACACACACACACCTTGGCGATGACTTGGATGACCAATGACACAGTGGCCATGTGATCCTCTCATATAATCAGCCTGACCCGGACACTGAAGGGTCACTTGCATCTTGCTCAGGCATTCACTGACCATATATATGACTTTGAGGGGCTCATTTAACCTCTCTGAACCTCCTTTCTTGTCTTTTTATGTAGATAGAGTGACCCCCACCTCACACAAAGATGTGACAGTCAGAGGAAATGGAGTCTGTGAAAGCACTGTGTAGACCGCAGGGGAGCTATTTTATGAAATGAATATGTGTGTATAAGAGGTGGAGATGTAGAGGTCTCTCTTCTCACAAATGTGAGACCAGCACTGGAACAGGAGCCCTGGTGGACTTCCCAGTACGTTGGAGTTGGTATAAGAGGGCTAGTGTTCCTGTCATTTCCCCACTGTTTGGTCAATAAATGTCAGGAAGATCAGTGATTTTCTACATATCTACATGCATAAAAAGTTACAGTCAGAACAGGGACCTCATGTCTGAGCTTTGAAAACCTAAAAATTTATGTCTGCCTGTTTGACTTGGTAAAAGCAATGCTTATCCCTAAGTCCTTCTGGTCCAAATTTTACTCCTCCCTGCCTCTGAAAGGCAGAGAGTGGCAACTACTATGAAACTATGCACCAGACACTATACTAAGCAAGAGATGTGTTATTTCATGTAAACACACAGCACCCCTGAAAGGTAGGCATTATAAACCTCAATGTGTAGATGAAGAAAGAAACAGATTTAGAGAAGTCACATAACTTGCCTAAGGTTCCACAGCTAGTAAACGGTGAAACCATAATTCAAACCCAGGTCTGCTTTACTTACAATGAAAATAGTTGACATTTGAGCAATTACTATGTACCAGGCAATTATCTTTTGTGATTCTTCCAAAAATTCTTTGTATCTTAGTTTTACACATGAGGAAACAGAAGCTCAGAAAGATCAAATCATTTGGGCCAAAGTTAAACAGAAAATATTAAAATGGGTTTCACATCCAGGTCATTATCTCCAGAACCTAACTCCTTAAACACGATTCTATGCCACTGTGCCATACCATCTTTGGGGGAAGAAAATATGTACCCCTTATTTAAGGCAGATTGTTAAGAGAAGCTCTCAGTGTAAAACTTATTACTGGTCATAGTTTAGAATCACACAAATAGCTTCCACTTAGGTCTGGCTATTGGGAGTCACTACCGAGCAGGGACTGATGGTCATTCCAAAGCCTCTGTTAGATCAGTGGGCCACAGGACAGCTGCAAGGAGTCCTCTTCAAGGGGCCCAATAATAAGCCCTTGCATATGTGCCTCGAGTGAAGAGGAAATCTGTAACATAACCTGAAACCCTGGTTGATGAGGGACATTTTAGTCTACCCCGAAACAGCAGTGATGGGGTTAATTCCACACTCCTCCCAATAAATTGAGAGCCTTGGTCACCCTGTATGAGCCCAAACCTATAGCAGGTGGGAGTAAGTGGCCCAAGGCATGAGGAGGTGGGGATGAGGGAAATAATCCAAATTCTTCGTAATGGAGATGACCAATGGCCATAGCATGCGTGCGTGTGTGGTGGGGACAGTCTGCTCTCGGTGGCGGTGGTGAGTAGGAGGTAAGGATGTTAGTAAATAAGACCTTCTCTGTGTCGCCTCCCCCCACCCCACCGTTCCCCACTCGGCACCTCTTGCAGTTTTTGGTCTTCGTGGGTCATGGAGAGCAGCACGGTGCTGTTGCGGACCACCGGGATCTCCTGCCAGAGGGAGCCGCTGGAGGCCGCTGACAGGCGCTGCAGGTATGACTCGGAGTACGCCAGGGTCTTGCGAGGCTGCCGGGGCGAGCTGAGCCCGGGCGCCTCTGCCAGGCTGTCCAGCCGCTGCTGGCTCTGAATCTCCTTGTTGAGGACCACATCGCTGTACTCCTGGTAGAGCAGCTGGGCTGGGGGGCAAAGTGTGGGGCAGAGAGAGAATTGGGGAGAAGGGGAGGGTGAGCGGAGGCACAGAAACAGTTCTCCTGACAATTCCCTCTCCCTGTGCACACCCCCGCCTCACTGGGCCATAGGCCCCTCTCCAGTCCTGGGCAGAAGAGCCGCCTGGGTCTAGGTTCTGTTTCAAGGTACTCACAGGAGTTGATGAGTTTGGAGCAGCGTCTTGAAAAGCCTCCTGTCGCCTCCTTTGGTTTTTTCTCACTGTGGAGTAAAGCAGGGCTCTGGGGCGCTTGCTGCGGTTAGACACAGAGCACCCCTGGGTGACCACAGGTGTGAAGGTCTCTAACCTCTGGGACATGCCCCGGAGAGGCACGGAGTTGCAGCCTGACCCACTTGGGGGCAGCTTGGAGCTTTTTCAGATGTCAAGTGGAACTTGGATGTGGGGTTTAATTCATGGCCAAAGGGCCTGGGAGGACAAATGACTCAGACTCGGCTGACAGAATGAGGTAGATAAAGACAGTCTCCCTGCCCTGGGATGCTGGTGTCTCTCTCTTCCCCTCCCTACTCCCAGAAGAGACATTCAGGATCCCAGAACCCGTATCAATGGAAATCCTGATTGGGAAATGTCAGTATTCCAAGTAAAGAGAGTGCAAGTGTGTGCATCAGGAGAGAGGGTGACTCACCGAAAGACAATAGCATCTGAGGGATTTGGGGATTTTTCCACGGCTGGACCCTGTGAATCTGAAAGTGGAAATGGGTGAGATAACTGAGATTTCAGAGGGACATTCAGAGAGACCCTAGGTAAGACCTAGCGTGGCAGATGTAGGTAGGTGGGGGGAAGAAAGTGCCAAAGCAGAGAGCATCAGAGACTAGCGCCAGCTGGGCCCCCAGCCCTCAAGTCAAGATGGGAACTGGACAAGGACAGGAGGGCTCTCTGCTACCCAGGGGATCGAGCAGGTGTTGGTAACTGAAAAGCAGGAGGGCGTCCAGAACAACCTTGGGGAAAAGAGGTATACATTAAAAGAAGGCCCTGGTGGAGTGAGAGACAGGGGACAGAGGGGAAGGAGAAGGAAGAGCTCGGGGTCGCCCCAGGGCTTCTGTGTTGAGGTCAGGCATGTGTGTGAGGAAGGACAGCAGATGGAACCGTAGGGCCATGGGACAGAAGAGGAGATGAGGTGGTAAGAGCCGGACAAAGCTTGGTGTGATGGTCCTTGCTCACCTGAAGAGCCTTCGGGCAGGACAGAAGGTCTACGCAGGCCCTGCCGGTTCCAGCCCTTGTGCTTGCTGGACCCCTCGCCAGGCACCACAACGACCTGCCCACTGCTGCCTGCAGGTTGTCTCCCTGGGTCCCGGCGGTGGGGCCAGCTGGACGCCTTCTCCAGCTGGGGATGGCTGGGCTTTCCTGGTTGCCTTGCTTGGCCTAGTGCTGGTCTCCTTGGGCCATCGGCTCCTTCCTGAGGGGCTATTCTTAAAGTTTCTCTTGCAGGGGCCTCAGACTCTTCTGAGAGCTCTGGTTTATCCTTAGTGGTGGGTCCCTGGAACTCCTGAGTCCAGGGAGTGGTAGGGGAAGAGGGATCCAGAAGATTTGTCATGTTGCTGAAAGCCAAGCCAGGGGACACCTCACTCTTACTCCTGCTGGTAGAAGCCAGAGACTCTGTTGATCTGCCTGTGGCTGGGGGCCAGGAGGTACGTCCAGCAGAGGGGGCAGTGGAGACCGTCCAGTCTTGACAAACAGGTCTCACTTTGGCTTGACCTCCTGAGTTCATCAGTCCTCCCTGAATGGTCCTGCTCCTGCTCCTGGACTTCGGGGGCAGTGGGGGTGGCTCGGTGGGAGGATCCATGATGGGCAAGGGGGGTAGAGGTCTGTAGATCCTTGAGATATTAGGAGGAGGAATGGGAGGATGGTGGGGTTGGGGCATGTCAGGAGTTGGGGGTAATGGCTTGTTGTACCTCAGCCTGGGTGAGAAAGAGGTCTGAGTGTGGTGGGGGCTGTCTGGGGTAGATGGCAGAGGTCGGTGCTGCCTTGCCACAAGAGGGTCAGGAACTTGGGGGAGTGGGCCTTTAGGGGGGCCATGGAGCCTCAAACCTAGGGCCAATGGAGGAGGATGGCTATGCCGTTTCAGGGTGGGGACCACGGCACGAGGATGGCCATCTGTCTCCACCATGGAGGGGGGTACGTGCCTCTTCTCTAGGGGAGGAGGGGGCAGGGGGTCTTTGCTCCTCATATCCATGGAGACAAAGGGTGGGGAAGAACCAAAGGCAGGAGACCCTACGGCCAAGTCTGAATTCAGTGGGGAGCCCCACAGCCGGCTGCCATGAGGACCACTGGGCTGCTCTGCACTTGAGGTGAATTCTTGAGAGTCCTGCTTTGGAATAGATAATGCAGTAGGGGATTCCAGAATGATGCTGCAGTCCCTTCCACTCCTCCTGTCCCTTCTTGGGATCATAGAGCCGTAGATGGCAGGTTTGGGGGGCCTCTGGGGCAACTCCGAGTGGGAGAAGGAAAGTGATGTTCCCATCAGATCTGGAGTCTGCACTGTCCTGTGGGAGCCCGGGAAGGAGTTGCTCCTTAGGTGCTGGACAGTCCCTCTGCAGTTGGCTACAGGGCCATGAGGGCTGGCCCCGTCGGAGCTGGCACATGGGTCCATGGTGGCCTCTGCAGAGGGGATGCCACAGAGGGAGGCTGGGAGAGTCTGGGAAGTCCCACAGGGAGAAGGGGTGTCCATTAAGAGAGAGGCTCTGGAGCCTTCTGGAGAATGTGCAGCAGGAGAGGTCTCCCTCCTCGGAAAGGCAGGTGGGGGGCTGGCAGGTAACAAGGCAGGTGTGACGGGGGAGACTTCAGCAGGGCTGGAAGGAGTGGAATCCGGTGTCCTTGGAGGAGTCACAGATGTATTGGCAGAGACCACCTCAGGCTCCTGGCTGGACACTGTACTCTTCCTCAGCTTGGGTCCCTCTTGCTGGCTGTCTTCAGTGGTTTCATCGTCAGGTGACTCCCACGTAGGAAAGGAGCCAGGCAGAGAAATGAGCTGGTGGGAACATCCTATGGGCTGCAGTGTAGGAGTCAGAGCTAAGGGGGACAGTTCCTCAGCCCTGGGCTCTGTCTGAGTCTCAGGAATCTGGGTCATGGGATGTGAGGCATCTGGAAACAAGTCCCTGGGACAAGAGAGCTCAGGGGCTACTGGAGCCAGTGTTGAAGGCCCATGATGCTCTTTCTCCTCATCTGTGACCCCCTCTTCTTCTGCTCCCCTCAGCGTGCCGCCGTCCCAACTCCCTGGCTCCTCCTCCAGCCCCACTGCTGGCAACACTTTCCCCTTTAGACCCTGATCTCCTCGCTTTGTTATTTCCTCTGATGTCCCCACTAAGCTCTGACTCTCCTCATCCTGAGAGTCTACCCTACTCTCTTCCAGCCCCCTTGACTCCCTCTTCCTCGGTTCCCCCTGTTCTTGACCTTGCTGACCCTGCGTGCTCCTCTCCACATCTTCTTGACCCCATGCACCACCCCTCAGGCCCTCTAGTTCCCCATGGAGCCCCTCCCTTTCTCCTGGTCTCCCAGGCAGCACATCGTCTTGTACCTGTTCCTGCCTTTGCCTCTGTTCTCCCTCTACACCATCAACTTGCTCTATCCCCTGTACCTGCTGCCCCCAAAGGCCATCGGCACAAACATCCTCCCCCACTTCCTGCTGTCCCTGCCCCTCCTGTCCCTGGGCCTCCCAGGGATGCCAGAGCCCTTCTGGCTCCTGACTTTCCTGCATCTCCCAGGACTGCAGCTCTTCCTGCCTGGCAGTTCCATTTTCAGAGCTCCCAATCTGGTTGGTCCCCGCAGGGTGCTCTTCGCAGGAAGGCCAAAATCTGGTTGGAGCAGAGGTATCTAGAGAGGTTTCCTCCTTCTCTTCTGCCTGTCTAGACCCCAATGCTGGAGAAGTGAGTTCCAGCTGAAATTCCACCTCCGCTCCGCTGCCCAGTTCATTGGATATTGAGACCATGCCTGGATATTCACCCTGGAAGGGGCAGGCCCCGAGCTCTGGGGGATCTATTGTCCTTGCTCGTGTGTCTGCCAGGCTCTGGGGCACTGCGTCTCGGTGCTCTAGAGGGTCGCAGGCCTCAGCCACAAGGTTTTCCTGGTTGGTCTCTATACCTGCAGAACTTTCCTTTGGGAAAGAAGGCACATTCTCAACTGCATAGTCACGCACGTCCCCTGACTCTCTCTGCTGGGTCATCAGGAGTCCGTGTTCCTCTCTCCACGTGTGGGACAGATCCTCGCCTTCTTGAGCGTCAGGCCCCAAGGCAGGGATCTGGCTGCCCCGCATGGGCGCTGCAGGGACGGTGCTGAATTCCGCTACGGCAGCGATGGCAGTGGAGGCTCTATGTCGGGGCTCTTCAGCCTCCATCAGAGCTGAATCCTAATGAGGAACAAAAGGCAAAGGTTTCTAACACCTCTGCTTTTACCTCTCCGGGGGGCAGCCAGGAAAAAGAAGAGTGACCCATTTCTTTGGTTCCATTTAGGGTCATTCTTTGAGACAAAAGGTACTCAACAAAATAAGCAATAGCCTTGATAAGTCATTTATAGATTTATTCATTACGTATCTACCCAGTGACCCTATTAAGTGTAGGGCATTCACTAGTGAAAGAGACAAAGATCTTGCCCTCATGGAGCCTGCAGTCTTGTGGGGGAAACAGGTCACAAATGATTGAATTAGAGCACAAGACCATCGTCAAAGGGGCCAAGGGCTCCCAGTCGTCAGTCTCCTCCAGATTGTATTATATCACATTCTGTCTCTCCCACTTTGCTTTCTGGACACCAAGGGTGACTCAGCCTCATAGAGCTCCCAGATGCGGTGTGTGACATACCCGAGATCTAACAGCCCAGAGAAGTAGAGTCAGGAGGGGATCTTTCTCCCTAGCTGCGGACCAGGGTGCTACATGGAAGGGGTGCCCGAGGAGAAGCAAGGATGCCGCGGGGCAGGGGAAGAGGGTTCCAGGCAGAGGAGCAGTGCACATGAGGGGTGGGAGGAGCTAAAAACATCGAAAGCCGGTGGGGTGGGGCAGGTACCACGGTTTCATCTTCTTACACAGGATCTGGATTTTACTCATCTTTTTATCCACAGTGTCTAGTGGAGACTTATAACTAATGAGCAATTTTATTTTTGATTTCTAGAGGCAGCTGCTGTAAGGTGGGATGATAACTAGACTTACCAGACTAGTGCAGTCTCGTAGATACATAGTTACCACCTTCCCCCAGGCCTTTACCTTCATTAGCTCACTCTCCCCTTCTCCCCACAGCCACATAAACTCTTCCCATTTATTCTCAAGATTTTCACCTCCTACCTCTCTGCTCACTTCCAGCATAATATCTCCTGCTTTGCCAAGGATTTAGAAACCAATGGAGAGGAAGTGCTTCAATTTCTTGCAATCCCCAGTGACTTGCATTTCCGTTCTTCCCATCTTCCCCCCTATCCCAGCCTCGTCATTTTAGCCTGGCTCTGCAAGACCTGGTGCCACAGTTGGTCTCTTCCTCCCACACCTTCAGCTTCTCTGCTGGAACCACCCCACCAGTTTTTAAGCATCCCCACGTCCTTCTCACCTTTCACGCGTCTAGAAGTTCCTCTCTGCTGTCTTCGTACCCTCACAACCCACCTGCCTCCAACCCAGCTCAAATAAGCACCATTCTGCCAACATCCTGTAAG
Source organism: Lemur catta (assembly GCF_020740605.2). Taxonomy (NCBI): domain Eukaryota; kingdom Metazoa; phylum Chordata; class Mammalia; order Primates; family Lemuridae; genus Lemur; species Lemur catta. The sequence goes on from NC_059138.1 coordinate 9,549,532, forward strand.
ATCTTTATGTTGTTAATTCCAAAGAAGGCTCCATGAACTCCTATTTTGTGTGGTTCTTGTCAGTACTTGACACTATCGATGTTAGAAATACCCTCTTTCTTATTATCTGTAATGTTACCTTTTCCTGGTTTTATTCCTTAAGTTTTCCCTAATCTTTTAAGTAGGTTAAACCGTGGTACTTCTCTTTATAGTACTTATCAGCTATAATTCACTTTCCTTCTCCTTCATAGCACTTGTACAATTATAATTGTATAATTATGTATGTATTTTGATTTACCCTCTATCTAACCAATAGATGCCAAGCTTTATGAGATGAAGAACTTTATCTGTTTTGCTCAATTATCTATACCTAGCTCAATACCTGGACCATACAAAGTGCTTCATAAATATTTTGCACATAAAGGATAAAATTCTTGTTTCCCTCCTGGCCCAGATTCCCCATGTTTAATTAATCGCCAAGTCCTATTGACCCCACCTGCTAAAAATTGCTCAAGGCTGTCCACGTCTGCCCATCTTCACAGCTAGAACCTGGTGTTTACTGCTGTCCTCTCCCCCAGGCCACAACAGCTGGGCACAGCCTGGCCGCTGGCCTTCCCCCATCTTGCTCTATTACAATTCATTCTCCATGTAGCACCTGAATAAGCTTCAAAAGCACTTTCTAGTTTAAATTCTTTAGTAGCCTCTGAATGCCCTTGACATGAAAGCCAATTAATCAGCATGGGTGGTTCACCCTGCACAACCTGGCCTCTGCCTTCCTCTCCAACAGCCTCCTCACCTGTCAGCACCTGCCCTGCCCCGCCAGCTTTTGGTCTCTTTAGCCCACCCTTCTCTCTCACCTGTAGGCCTTCATGTGCACTGCTCCTCTGCCTGAAAGCCTCTTCTCCTGCCCCACAGAACCCTTTGCTTCTCCTCAGACACAACTTGCACTTGTAATGACACATTTAATGTCTATTCTCCAGGCTAGCATGAGCTCCACGAGGGCACAAACACTGCCACAGTAACTCATCAATTCCCTCTGCCTGAAGCTTAGTTGGCCTTCAAGAAAGTTGTATTGCATGAATGAATGAGGAAAGAATATACAGTAAAAAGAGAGTGGTTCAATTTTTAATTCTGCCTCTTTGTATCTTTGCTAGTTTTAAGACAATTGCAGAAATCATTTAACTTATTTGAACATCCATTTTCTTATCTTTAAGAAGGGGATACAATGGTTCCCTCACAGTTCTAATGAAGATTAAATAAGACAACATAAAAAAGGGTCATAGAAATGATGGGCATTTTAATTTCTGTTGACCTGAGCGAGAGAGACAATGAGCGTAAGAGAGAAATATAAGATTTAAAAAGCTGGAAGGACCATAAGACACACACAAAAAACTTTGCTCAATTTACAGAAAAGGAAACTAAAGGTCAAAGACTCTAGACACTTGCTCGAATCTCCTAAGCAAATGGTAGAGGTGAACCTGAACCAAGGTCTCTTGATTTCAGCCTATTGTTAACACCCAGATGTCCTGCTGTAAGAAAGCTGGGAGGTCACTAGTCCAGAAAAGACCCCAGAATCCCATGGACCCTATGCTGCACCTGACCCTGCACCTTTCTTGTTTGGTTCAGGTTTAAACTGGAAGCCCACCTGCCCAGAATGCCTGCTGTCCTGCTGGGCCACTGCACGTGTGCACACACACACTGAGTGAGCTGCCCTTGCAATCTCTATGCAATAGAACCTGGCATAACCAAACAGGCAGGTCCCCAGCCACCCTGCAAATGCAGTGTGTGACACGTTCCTGGCCACCCCGTAGACACAGATACCATCTATATGGGGCAAAGAGGTATGACATACCTCTTTGCCCCATATAGATGGTATAATTGTACCCATGGAGAAGGACTTTTATTTCCTTTTCCAGTTAACTGACATAGTGTGTGATTTGCTCCCTATATCTAGGCCGTAGTGATTATACGAAATACAGGAATCACTATGGGTGATTCTGCGATGTGATGCGATTCTCCACATGTTAAATAATACACTTGCTCACCGCAAGACACTTTCTGAAACTTGGCTCCTACCTGCCTAAGTGGACCACGGGACTAAACCTATAGTCTCTCCTCAACCACATCTGTATTGTGCAGGCCCTTTCTTCCACAGACACCATCATGTCCTCAAAACAAGTAGCCCCTAAATATGTGTGTGTTTCTGCCATATCTAGGCTATATCTATGTGCACCACGTGTCACCTGGATGTTTTCTGTTCCCATCTCGTGGCACAATGCATGTCTGCCTGTAACCTCACTGACATTATTTCCAACACTGTTTATTTCATTTAGAAGCATCGGTGGTCATCTGCTCAGCTACCATTTACCCCAAAGGGAGAACATATCCCATGTTCTCTACACTTGATCCTATCTTAGTAATCCTGTTGCAATCAGGCATGACAAAGCTAGAATGTGACAAAGCTAAAGGAAATCTGTAAAACATGGTCTTACTCACGTAAAGGCATCAGGAGAGAGTTTTTTTGCAATGTCCATTACGTTAGAGGGCAAACATCCTCATCTCCTCTGCTGGGGGTGAACAATCACTGTTTATCTGAGCATGGGTAAAGGCAGGGCATGGCATACTGGGGATATGGCCCTCCTGCAGACCAGAAGGATTTTGCATTTGCACTTGCATGACCCTATCCATGTGTGACTTCTTATGAGACAAAGGTCCAAGTTACCCCATTGCCACAGTGTGTGACAGAGCTCACCATCTTCTTCAAAGTACCCCAATACCTTAGCTGTTGTTTATTTGTAGTCACCAGGACATAAAAGTGTATTTCAAAGATACAACCCCTTCCAATCACCTGCTTATTCTTTGAACTGATATCTAGTGCCATATATATTTTTTGAGGACCATGCTTCCTAGATTTTCTAGCTATATCAATTTCAACTATTCTGACTTACAGCACAAGTCATTAAAATTCAGATTAAAATAAGAGCACCACATAGATGTATAATTTTATTTACTCTTTGACATTATTACCCCCAATACTACCAAGATATCAAAACAAGGGTAGCTTTCTGGACCACCGATTGCTATGACCTGTGTTCTATCCACTGTAGGAAAGCCCCACCATGCCAGTCAAAACTATAATAGACATTTCTCATCTATTCTCTAATGTCTGAAAATATCACATCATCGCCTGGCAGACCAGATGGTCTTCTATAAGAACATTATTAGTGGCAATGCTGACATAACCCACAAGCTCATCCATGGCCATGGTACCATCCACACAGATAATAGCATGAGGGACCTGTTTGTGTCCTTAACGTACACCCTGATGGTGACCTTATTCTGGTCTCCCTTGCAGACATTATAAGCGACCAGCTCCTGTTTATTCCACAGGCACTAGGAATGACCCATCCTCTGTCTCTACCAGATGCTGTAGGTCACCTGTTTGTATCTATATACTGACACTAGAGTAATTTTGCTCCTGTCCAACCCACGACCCTATGAGTGACACTGTTCCTGTCCATACAACATAGTGACCGACCACTCCAGACACCACAAATGGAATGACGTGTTCCTGTCTATCCCACAGACACCACGTGTAATGTGGCCACAGAACCTCAGACAGACCGCGTGATGGGCAGCCACACTCTCTAGAGACCCTAATATGTGAAGACTAGTGGCTCTGCTGAGAATCACCGTACTATTTTGATAGGGCATATTCCTTTGCATCCCTCCTGACTTCTCCTTCTCTCCCGCGGGGACCATGACATGTATTCCTCCCGCACAACAGTCTTCCTCAGAACTGACACCCCCATCCCCACTCCCAGGCCCCCCAGCGCCCCTTCAATGGCTTTGGCATCAGTTTTAGGCCCACAGATTGGTTAACAAATGATATTCATTTTTCTAGAACCTAGGCCAAAAACTTCTTCATACTTTTCAGATAAAACAGGAAGTCTGAGACAGAGGTCATATCGGGAGCTTTTTAGCTAGTAGTTGGGGTTTCTGGAGTAGGCCAAGGACCCAGACCATGAAGTGCACTGGGAGGACAAGAGGAAGGAAGCTCAAAAGGAAAAACACCCTCTCTCTCTCTTGTCTGTTCGACACACCCTTTCCTCTCAATCTTGACCAGAGTCCTGGCCAGAGTTCATTTCTAGGTAGACAGGAGGAAAAATCTGTCTTGGGAACCCAAGATCCAGGAAGGGGAGAAGGGGACTGAGAACTGCAAATCAAGTAGCATCAGGATTAGCTCTCCTGGGGCAGCCTTGCTGGAAGGCAGTGGTAAATGATGCCACTCCCACCCCAGCCCCCATCTCTAAACAGCCCCCCTCCCACTGCCCTGAGAATGCAACGTTGTGATCAACCTGAAGCTTTGGGAAGCTCCCCATGTACAGGGAACTAGGAAGCGGGACAAGGCAGGAGTTGTTATAGTTCAAGAGCCTTGGTTAACAGGTCAGAGGTGTATACATAGGAATACAAGAGTATGCAAATACGTATGAAGATAAATGAAGGAAGGCCCAGGCCTGGTTAAGAAAAAGGAGACAATAAAACCTCCCCAGGTAAGGAACAGTCTAGAGAAGGAATCTCAGTTATTCCTTATTATAGGGCTTCGCCTTCCCCGGGGCCCAGACTTTGAAGCAAGCGCACTGATTATTGGCCTGGGGAACATCTGGGGGCAGGGTGCCCATTTCCAAAGCGGGACCCGGCCGGAAGCAAAATTTTTAGGCAGGAGCATTTCCTCCAGCTCCTCTCGTCTTCCCGACCAGGGTGCTCAGCCGCACAGCCAGGGCCCGCCGGTAGGCCCAGCCCCCCGTTTCCGGAGCCTGCGCCCCGGCCCCAGCTGGGGCTGCTCCCCGGGGAAGGCCTAGTTTCCTCCTCCTTCCTGTCCCGGCTTTACCTCCGCCGGGCTCCACGGCCGCCGGAGCCCCGGGCAGAGACGGGGCGAGGACACTCACCTGGCCGGTGTCACATGCTGCTTCGGCCCAGGAGTCCCCTCCAGGTGCCAGGCGCCGGCCGCAGTGCCCAGCGCAGGCCCGGCCGCCCCAGCCGCCGCACCCGCGGCCCGCCCGACGGGAGGGAGGGATCGGGTCCTCCTAGGAAGTTTCAGGTGAGGAAACAGGGACACACCTTCCCGGGGGAGGGGCCGGGCCCCTGTGCGCGGGAGCCCCATTGGTGTGAGAGACGCTCCCGTCAGAGCCGGGACGTGCGCCGGGCGGCGGCGGGGACGGGTCGCACGGCAGGCGGGGGCGGCGCGGGGGGCCCCTCCGGCGGGCTTGGGTGGCGCCAGAATCTCCCTGGTCTTCTCCTGCCTCTTCCTTCGGGTCTTCACCTGAGCCTGCCTCCGGACGGGCCGTCTCCTGCCCCGCGTTGCTTCCGGCTTGCCTGTGTCCCTGGATATCTGAGATTCTGTGTTGATCTGTGCATGTCCCTTATCTACAGGCCCTTGGTTAATTTTTCTTCCTTGATGTCTACTTGCCTCTCCCTATGTGATAGCGGGTGTCTCCTGCCCTCGCCTCCCCTCTGCTGTCCCTGTCCCAGGGCCTAGAAATGTGCTTCTCTGAAACAACAGGTCCACGTCCTGCCTCTAGGTAGCACCTGTATCCGTGAGTTCATTTTAGAAGGATTAGACATCTCAGGGTGTCGGAGCCTGTATGTGTGTGTGAGTTTATCTTTGTACTGAAGTCTCTAAGCCTATGTCTCCCGTCTGTGTGTTTTCTCATGCCTGTGTTTTTGCTTTTGTTTTTCTGATTCTTTCAGGAAAACATGGTGTTCTGTTAGTCTCAGAGGCCAAGCCTGAATGGGTTTATCTCTGTGCCCCTCCAATGACTTCGAAGAATGCCAAAAGTTTCTCTCTAGGGGGTGTGCGTGCATGCACACACAAAGAGAAAGAATCCCTTACCTAGGGGACAGAGAGTTTTGATATGTTTGGTTTAATCAGACCACCCCCACAGAGACATTCATTACTCCAGGGGTTTCCATGGTGATATAAGTCAAGTAGAATCTTAATGGGCTCTCTGGCTATTTTGCTCTTAGGAATGCCGTGGTCTATAAGTCCAAACAGCTTATTTAGGCCATTTCCAGATTACCGTGTCCATCGGCTGTGGCAGTGATCTTGGCTGAACATGTTCACCAGTGTTTTGAAGGTGACTGTAGAATAGAATGTAATTAAGTTGGAATAGACTTTTCTCTGATAGAGTCTTGGACTGCTTTATGCTCAAAGAATGCTACTTCTGCCATGTTACTCTGAGGGGGTAAGCCCTAACAGTTCAGCAGCCTTCGGGCTACTCTAAGCTGCCACGGAATGTATGGGAAACAGTAGGAGAAACCAAGACTAAGATTCAAGTATATTAGGGCAGGCCTAGCATGTGTCATCAGCCCAGCTGGGAGATAAAAACAGGGAGTGTAGTGAGTCCAAAAGTTTAAACTAGAACTGTCTCTATTTCTAGGCTGGGAGAGAGAATTTATTCCAGGGTGTGAGAGGGCCATTGATTTCTAATGGGTGAGAAGAGCTAGTGAACTTCTGATTCTGGGGCAGAAGTTGTTGATCTCTGGCATATTCCATAGTGTCTCCTGGGAGCGGGCAATGTGGTCAGAGGTGCCAGAACTGCCCCCTATACCAGCCTGGGTATTCTTTCTGCTTCACTCCAGCTTCAGTTGGTTCTCCTTGATTACAGCTCCCATCTCTTTGCTTTCTCTGCATCTCAGGTCTCATAGCCCTGACCTCCTCTTTTTCTGCCAGCTCTGAACTAGCAGCATTTTGGTTCTTGAATTCACCACTTTTAATTCAGTGATACATGTGCTCTTGTCCGGAGAGTTAAGCATACAAGGCCTGACCTGACTTTTCAACTAGTAGGAAGATGTAGGAAAGTTAAAACTGATCAGTTAGAGAGTTTGCTCTTCCTGTCAAGGGTGTCCCTGTCCGCAGGGCATGTTTGCATGTGGAAACCCATCTACCTCTCCCGGGTCTTCTCTCCTTTACTTCGCAGACTATGATTCTCGTTATTCTATTTTTTTCTTTTCCATTTCTTGATACTTGCTCTTGGTAACTGGGCTTCTTAATCAGGCCTGTCATTTCATCCTGAGATTTTGACATTTTATTTGTGCTTATATTTCTTCTATAAAGGTTTAGAGAGGAGAGAGAATGATATAGTGTGAAGAGAATGGGATTTAGATTCATATAGGAGTAGATTTGAATCCTGCCATCACCATTTACTTCCTGTGAAATCTCAGGCTTATTAATCTTCTTGTGCTTCATCTCAATCTTCCTATGCTTCATTTTCCTAATGTCTTAAATGAGGATAATAATATTTAATAACACCTACCTCACTGGGCTGGTGTGGTGATTCAATAGGTAATATATAGAAATCACCATTGTAAAGTACCTGATGTGTGCGGGTGATCAGGATGGGTTAGTGTCCTTTCCTAACAGCACGTGACAGTTAAGCATGTTGAATGAATAACTTTACAACAACAAGGTGATAGGGACTGGGAAGGGTAAACAGATTCAAAATAAAGTTATTTTAAAATGAGAGCTGTATTAGACGGGGGAAGAATGAAAATAAGTTCTGGAATTTGGGACCACTTTAATTGGAAACAATGCTTTTGAGATCTATTATAGTTATGAAGCAGGGAAGGGACAGGGAACTGTCCTGTGTAGTTCTAGGTATGGGGACTAAAGGAATCACAGTGACCTTTTTTGAAGTAGGAACTCATGAGCATTATCCCTGGGGCTATCACTGTCCTGACCAGATGTTGTCATGGTGCCACTGTCCCCTGTTATGGGCTGCATGGTTTTCTACTTGGTGAACCCTGACTGTCAGCTGATCCAATGCTAGTTTTTTGAGTACTGCTCAGGCCTTTCTGACTCTTGTTTTTGCTGGTCCTGTGACCCACCTTTGAACCTTGTGAACTGATTTTGAATTCAATTCTTTTTTTAACTTGGCTAACCATGGTCTCTCCATCCATCTTTTTAAATCCTGCTGTGTTGGCCACTCTGGTTCTTAGCTATCCTGTTTCATTGTGATGAGCATATTTTTCTTTTCTCATCCTTGGTTTCTCACTTATTTTCTGAACCTTTGCACATTGGCCGTAGCCTAAATTTAGTGCCATTCAAGGCATAGATACTAATTGTCTCATTCACTTTTTTCTCTTCTTCATTTACTCAGTATACATTCTTAGAAACCAGATACGCAAAGACCAGGTCTCTGCTCCCATGGAGCTCTCAGTGTGATTGAGGAGAGAAACAAGTAACAAATAATGATGGAGCATGATAAGTGTTGTGTTGAGATCGACACAAAGTGCAATGGAAGCATAAAGGAGTGAACAGGTGTCACTGGTTGGCAAATCAGGGAAGCCTGGATAAGGTGATATTTGAGCTGACTTGTCTTAGAAAAGTGCTCTGTTACTGGTATAGACGAGGGCAGAGGAAAGGCACACCAACAGCAGCAATGGCATATGCAAAAATAGAAGCCTGAGCACCTTCTGTTTAGGGACATGCAAATAGTGTGGGCTTAACAGGGGACATTGTGAAGAAATGGCAGAAAATGAAGCTGGAATGTAGTCAGGCAGCCGCATCATGGAAGGCCTTGTAGGCCATGCGGGCTACTGAGTTTGGACTTGATCCTTCTGGAGATGGGCCTCCCCTGAAGGATTTTAAGCAAGGTCATGATGTGATCAGATTAGAAGGTTAGAAAGTTACACTCTGGGGGCAAAGAGGAGAATGGATTGGAGTAGGCAAGGGAGAGGTGAGGGAGCCAATTAGATAGATGTTGTACCAGTTGTATGCGTGAGAAAAGATGACGTGCTGAACGAGTGCAGTGGCAGTGGAAAAGTCAGAGTGGGGTGGGTGTTAGTGCCATGCTGATTCTGTTTTTTTTTTTAAAGTGAAATAATAAAATCAGATTTTAGGAATTGGCTATTGGAGGTGGGTGCTCTCTGGGTATTTACCCTGGAGACAGCTCCTCAATGGTGTCCATCAAAGCCATCAGGGTCCTGGAGCCCTAGTTTGCTCTTGCTTTTGCAGTGGCTGTCCCCATGGCTCTTTCATTGGCAGAAGGAAGATTGACTACTTTGCTGCTGGCCTTGGATTTGCTTTTCACAGCTTGGCCCTTTTTTTCTCAAGGTGGATATTTTGCTTTCAAGATTTAGAAGCTGATAGACTGAACAGACACATTAAAGAGCCTTTCTGAGGAGGTTGGCCACAGCTGTTATCATCTGTGTCTGGCTTGACTGGTTTGGTGGGGACCACCTATGTTTTACTCAGTGCTGGTAAGAGGGGTGGCTCTGGGAAGGGTTCCTGAGGAACTGCTCTGTTTTGCTTGTGAAAGGAATGTTTGTACTTGTTTATATTAGCTCAGATATTTTAAGATTCACTCATTCTCGGATATGTCAAGTCCTGTGTGTAGGGAAAGGATGGGAGTGTAAGAAGTTACAGAAGTTAAAGAGGCCACTCTGGCCTTAAGCATGCTTGTGAATTGTGTTCACTTGTGAATGATTAATAATGTATATAACAACTAATTGTGCAGGGGTCTCAAAGAGTAGTTCGTGGTGCTCCTGCATTCATGTCCCCTTGATATGGGTGTCAAATCTTTGTGAGTCATTCTCAAGCACAGTAAAGCCTAGGACTCATGGTGCGGCAGCTTGTGGAGAGGCGAGACATGCAGTGGACTGCCGGGTCTGCTTTGAGAACATTAGGGAAATAGGGGAAGAGAGACTTTGTGCTAGGCCACTGGGCATGAAGTTTTATGGACTGAGGATAGAAGGAAATTAGAAACAGGATTGTAAGGCCAAGAAGGGGGAAAGCAGAGCAAGTTTTCAATGATTTCTTTAGACATCCAATGTGATCATTTACTGCAGTGTAACACTGGACATGTGTGTGATATTATTTTTGAGGTTAGGAAAGCGTAAGCAATCTTTTGTGCAGGGCTCACCCTGGGATGCCAGAGGCAATGAGTGATGGGCCTGTTGCAATAAGGAAATAAATTGCTACATGGAGCTGTGCCTCCGGACTGGGTCTCTTCACATCCCTTAGAGCTGGGTTAAGAGGCGCTGTGTTAGCATGAGCAAAGGTCACTTGGAGTCTTTCAGTTAAAATACCTTTTAATCCATATATTCTTGTAGTTCACTGAACTTCTTTGAGAAGAGAAAAGCCTGACTTGAGATCAGTAAATGGTATAATAACATTTATTCAAGTTCTGAAATGTACTACCATTCAAAAAATCAGACTGGCAAAGTTTAAAATGGTTGATGTTCTCCCTGGCTTGTGTATGTGGGGGGTGTTTGTCAGGGAGGGAGAAAGAGAAAAATGCCATTGTCTTAAAAAAAGAACATTTATTTGACTTACTCTGCTGGGTTCTAAGAACCACTGATCTTGATGTCAAGGAGCTCACCGTCTCCTGGAGGCCACAGATAAACAATAATAATGCAATGTAGTGCACTTTATGATACAGGTGTGTGCAAAGTGCCTCGGGAGTTTGGAGGAGGAATAGATTATGCTGTTGGTGGGTTATAAATCAACAGCAAAGTGATGGTGTCTTTGTGTGATGCTAAAAGGGCAGCAGTGACACGGATCCTCTCCCTAGGTCTCCAGGGGCTCACAGTTCTTGAATAGCTCCTACCTGAAGACATTTTTAACTTGGTTGCATATATCATAAAAAATATTTATGCTTCTGAATCTTATTCAATTAAGCATCTCCAAAATGTCTGGTAGGGAATGTCTGAGAGTGACCAGTTCTTTCCACAGTTGGTTGTAGCTGTAGAGTAAGTCACATGTTCTTTTTTTTTTTTTTAAGACAATGGCATTGAATCTAGTTAAAGGCTTTTGATAAGAAATGCTCCAACTATGGAGCCCAGATGAGTGAACAATAAACCTTGCCCTAAAAATAACAGGGAAATGATAGAAAGGAGACCAGGGAAAATTTCATCCCTAATTTCTATGGCGTTTAGGGCGGGTGTTATTCATTGCAAACATTGGGGGTTCATTTGTTCTGCTACTCCCTGCATATCAAAGCAATCGGCCGGGGTTTGGTTTTGTATAAGAAAGAAAGGAATCCCTAGAATACACAAATTAAGATTATTCAATAAAGGGAGATGATGATTACCCTTTAACCTCTGAGAGAGAACTCCAGGTGGGCATCAAACTAACCCTGAGACAGTAGAAATCCCCGCACCCAAGTGAATTTTAGGACATTAGGTAATTATTGGTGGGAAATATATTTGAGTGGAAAACTATGAATCTCAACTGACATTTATCCTTGATAGTGGTGCTTCTATTTTCTCAGGATAGAGGGTTCTGCATCTTAATGGAATTTTATCAACAAATGTTCTAGAAGAAACTGAGAAAGCAAGGCCAGTCTGAGGAGCATTTATACTGCTCACATTTCCTCTCTGAACTGGAGAATAGAATTCAATAGCAAAATTGTAACTTACCTTTGAGAGATGTATTAAAAGTAAAGTATAGGTAATGAACCTTCTATTTTTATTTTTCTATTCTTATTCTTTTGCCTTATTTTCTTTTTTTATCTACCTTTAATTTAACACCATTTTACTTTGTGTGTACACATATGTGTGTATATATATTGACAAGTCATATTCTTTTTGGTAGAAGATGAGAATTACACACATGCAAATGCATACTGATGCATACATAAAAGTTTACACTAGCTGTTACACTGGTAGGAGGAAGGAGTTAGGGCTCCAAGAATTCCTGTGATGGGGGCTTCAAGACAAATATTTTTGCTATCATTTTTATACATTTATCTTTTATTTTTTTCTCCTATTTTTGGGAGGAACTGAAAACATGCATTATGTCTTTACTTTTTGTTTGTATCTTATTAATATCTTTTTTGGACTAAAATATTATTATTGAAAGACTAAGTTGAGTCTTTGTGTATTATCTCTCCTTCTAATAGACATAAGACAAAAACAGCTAACAGCAGGCTGTTTATTTTCAACATAGAAATAATCTTGCTTCAGTCCTTGCTGGTTTAACGCCGTCTTTCCCTTTTGCCAATAGTAAGTCATTGGTCTTATCCCTAATCTCAAGTCATTGATGTCTATTTCTACAGGTTTTCTATTCCACTGTCAAAGTCCCCAGTGATTATTCTTAGGTCTGAGTATCTCTCTTCCACCTTGATCCATGTTGTTCCACTCTTCTTCCAAAACGCAGCCACCACTTACTCCTATGGCTGCACAGCAGGTTTCCTCCCTATTCTTGGTAGAGGCCCCAGAGTATCTTGTGGCCTCTCTGCCCTTAGGCCTCTACTGACATTTCCCTCACTTCTGTGGGAGTGGAGATGTCATAGTAACAAAAGAGAGAGGGAGTGATCAACCACGTACAGTCATCCCTTGGTATCCATGTGGGATTGGTTCCAAGACCACCCGCAGATACCAAAATCCATGAGGGCATCTCTTATATAAAATGGCATAGTATTTGCACATGACCTACACAATCCTCCTATATACTTAAAATCACCTCTAGATTACTTAACTATTAATACCTAATACAATGTAAATGCTTTGTAAAAAGTTGTAATACTGTATTGTTTAGGGAATAATGACAGAAGAAGTCTATATAAATGCAACCACCCATTTTTTTCCCCAATATTTTCAATCTGTGGTTGGTTGAATCCATGGATATGGAACCCACAAATACAGAGGGCCAACTACAGAGCTGTGTTACAATTTTGATTGTGAAGGCACCGAGGCACAGCATGGAAGAGAGAAAAATGGGGACAAGAATAAAAGTGAATAGAGAGGGAGATGCCTTCACTTCAGCAGAAACATCCTTCTGTTTCCCTTATGATACAAACGTCCCTGCCTGCATGGCTTTCTCACAGGAGAGATACTGAGGATGTTAAAGTCAGAGTGGCAAGACATTTAAAAAAAACACAGAATTAGGACAGTTCAGTCCTAGCCTTTTAGAGATGATCAGACAGCTCCAGAGAGGTTATGACTTCTAAGATCACATTCCTAGGTGCAGGTAGTGGCCAACTGGGGCTAGTGTCTTCCCTGTCACTCAGGCTACCAACCAAAGTTACTGAGCACTTGCTTTGGATTGTCTGTGTTCATGGTATCATTACTGTGCATAAATTCAAGGTAGGATGCTCATTGCTGTGTGTTATACACGGATAATTGTAACACAGACTCTGTCCCAAAAGAACTTGGAACATTTACATGGGAATGGTAAAAGAGTATTCTAAAGCAACCTCTGTAGTAAGCCCAAAGAGGGGTACAGAAATTCAAAGGAAGGTGTGATTACTGCGGGCCAGAGTGGTAAGGCAAAGCTCTATAAAGGGGCGAGTCTTGAGCTGCCCTGGGGAGAAAGCTGCTGCGTCTCCATGGTCGTTGGCACTGTGTGCCGCTCCTCAGTACCCAGGTTTTGCCTGTGCCACACACAGACCTGACAGTGGCAAGAGCAGCATCTTAGAAAAGGAGGGGGCTGAAGGCTGAGCATGAGGCCTGGAGACATTAACTCAGGTATGTGTGGAGGCGGTGGAAGGTATTATTACCTGGAACAATTTCACTCTTTAAGCCCAAATCAGCCTCCACCAGGGTATTCTTGCTCACTGTGTTTCTTTGACAGACTCACCAGAGCACGTGCAGATTTGGTCCCCAGTCGGAAATATGTTTCATATTTCTAGTTCCTGAAGGAAATGTGAGTTTGTACTTGGCAGCAGTTATAGCACCATCTTGTGGAAATAATGGTTCAGGTCACCAACTTTTCTGTCTTGAATATTTTTATCATCTAAAAAAAAAAAAATCAATCTTGAAACGTCTTCACAGCTCTAAATCACTCTTGGAATGCATAGTCTATTAGTAACAAAAGACTTCTCATATATTCTAATTCTTTGATGGCTGAGTTAGCCTTCTCGACCGGCGGCAGATTTCTTATTTGCAGAATAATGATACATACTTAGGATCCAATATGACTCACCTCTCAGATTCATTTCTTTTAGGATGTGTGTCCTTGGATTTGGGTTTTAACCATGTCCCAAGGAATCCTGCCTTTTGCGAATTTAACAAAGTAACTCTAAATCCTGAACAAAAATAAAGGAACAAACACTGGGTGCTATTGCTTTTTTCTGTCTCCTCTGGTGTGTCAGACACCTCCCTCCGTAAGCAATAGGGTTCATTGACACAGGACTTGGGAAAAGGAGGTCTCTTAATCATTGAGAATCTAATGTAATGGTGTTGGGAGTTCACAGAAGAATTCATGGCTGATGGGAACTTACATAGCTTCCAAGAAATTTTATTGGGTCCACTAAAAAAATAATCCCTGGCAAAAGATTCTATTTACAATCATAAATTCATTTACTCATCAAGTAACTACTGAGACTGTTTTTAAAATTTTTATTTCAGGATATTATATGGGTACAAACATTTTGGTTACATTTCATGTCTTTGCCTCACCCAAGCGAGGATTAGAGGCATGCCCTTCCCCTCTACAATGCTCATTGCATCCATTAGTTGTGAGTTTACCCCTACCCCGCTCCAGAGACTTTAAAATGTAAGTAATCCACTTTCTAATGGAGGGAAAAATACACCCAATCTAATCTTCTCAGTCTTTTTTTTGTCCCCAGTTTTGGTCTGCATCGGTTATGGACTTGATCTCTCTGCAAAGGTTTGGGACAGGCGTTGTTAGAGTTTAAGGTAGGTGTGAATTTTGCAAAATTTAAAAGTCTGTTTTTTTCCCATAAAAATTGTATTTAGAAAAAGTTACACATTGACATGTTTCCAAACTTAAAAGTACAAAAGTAAATTTACAGAAATTTACAAAAGTAAATTTTTCCCTTCACACATGTTCCTCAGCTATCCAGTTCCCTTCCCTGGAGACACCAATATTATAAGTTGTGAAATGCTTCCAAAAATATTCTGTGTTTATAGGAAATATATTACATCAATGATAGACAACAAAATATTTTGAAACTTGCAATTTTCACTTAGAAATATAGATTGAAGATTGTTCTATATTAGTACATAAAGAGCTTCCTTGTTTATTTTTCAGCTGCACAATCTTTTATTGAGTGGGTGTAGCATCATTTACTTAACCGGTCTCCTATTAAGGTTGTTTCCAATAGTTTGGCAGTACAAACAACACCGCAATGAATAACCTTTACATCTGTTGCTTTGCACACGTGCTGTCTACCTGTTGGCTGTATTCCTGGAAGTGAAACTGCTGGTCAAATGATGCATTTGTAATTGTGGGAGACACTGGCAAACTGTTCTCCATGAAGACCATTCATACAGAATTATAGCAATGTATGACACTCCGTTCCCCTCACTAACTGTATGTTTTTAAAATCTTCAATTTTGCTAATCTGATAGGTGAAATATCATATTTCAATATGGTTACTCTTGCAGTTTTTGCAATTTTCTTGTTCTGAATTTGGTTCTATGAACTCAAATTTTTCATGAGGCCTGGTCACCTAGTCACTTCTCTTTCTCATTTTGGCAAATATATTGATTTTTCTAAATTAGGTTTTTGAATAGGTAAAAATAGCTCAAATTTCAATCAGCTTTCAAAAATATTCATTGACATTCTCCCTCCACTGCTCGTTCCCAGTAGTGGATTTACGATAAAGTTAGTTAAGCTTAAGCTAACTTAGAGCTCCTTCCAAGAGTCCCTTCCAAAGCCCTGAACTAATTCTGTACTCATAAATTCACATTATTTTTTGAAGAAGCTGCCCCAAGTTGTATAAACTTCAGGCCTGGATATGCCCCTGCTTGTCACCATCTTCCCAAGTCTTCCAAAGAGTTTCCATCTCTTTCTTCCGCATTTCTTATGTATTCCTCTAGAATAATTTTCTATGTGTATAAGCACATCCAGATGCAGTTACCCAGCCTCTTCCTTACACCCTGGCTTTTCTCAATGTCTCATGGAGATTGTTCTGTATAAGATATAGAGACCTTCCATATTGTTTCTGGATAATTGCATGACATTCCATTGTATACAGATACTGGTATTTACTTAATCAGTCCCCTGTTGGTGGAACTTAGTGTATATTTGTTTTGTTTTGTGTTTGCCATGTTAAAAAAAAAAACTGGCAAGTTTCAGAGACTTACACGGCAACTAAAAATCTGGTATGGTCACAGGTGTTAGAAAAGGTAAGAATTAAAATAGGTGAAATTGGCAGGGGGCATCTTAACCTCCCTTTCTCTCCACCCTCTTCAGGTATCTAGGACTCTTAACCCTTATCAAAACAGGTCCCTTAATACCTGCTATTCACAACCTATACATGTGAACATATGCATCTGCAGGGAAATGAAGAGTCCACTTTTCGGCGAGGTCACTAAAACCTTCATGCGTCTTTTCAACACACATGAAGATCTTGGAAACCACATAGAAATGATGGTAGATCCATGAGATGTAAGGACCCTGGGTCCCTGAGTTCCTGATTGATGGCATGCTGCCTGCTGGTCAGGAACACCTGCTCTGAGTGAGAAATAAACACTTGTTTCCTGTAAAATTTTCAAATAATGCAGTGTTGTTTTCCATAGCTCACTCTCCATTTTGAGAGGTTTCTTCTTTAACTCTTTAATGTGCGTTATTTTGAATATTTTCCCATACCTTTTTTTTGTGTATGTTTCTCTTTTTTTATTCTTATTTCAGCATATTACGGGGGTACAAATGTTTAGGTTACATATACTGCCTTTGCCCCACCCAAGTGTCTCTCTCTCTCTTCTCAGACATACTTGTGTATAGCTAGGTTTTTCTCTAAGTGAATGAGAAAGCACCGTATCACCATGACTTCCTTTTATCACTTAACATTTTAGGAAAGTTTTGCTTATAGTAATATTAATCAACATATCATTTATATTGTGAGTTAATAATTCATATATTATTATCAAATTAATTAGACAATCAATATAGTATGTAAAACTTGTATATTAATATTTGCATACTATTCCATAATATATGTTTATAATGTCTTCTTTAACAACCTATTTATGATATTTGGTTATGATATTTTACTGTTATAAATATTGCTTCAACTTAAAATATATTTACAAGTATATATTTGTGCATATATATGAGAATATTTCTGTGAGATTTGTTCCTAGAATTGGGATTGCCGCATCCAAATGTGTACAAATTTTATTTTTTTGAAGATAGAGTCCCAAATTTCTCCCTAATCAACTTCTATGTCTAGCAAGACTTTGGGGGAAATCTCCATTTGCCTGTGTGCTCAGAGACACTAGAAAATATCCATCTTTTTATTTTTGTCCATCTAATGGTCAAAAAACGGTATCTCATACTTTAAAATTAATTTATCTACTTACTAGAGGGGCTTTCATTTTTCATCACACTTATTAGTGGCTTTCACTTGTTCTGTCAATAGTTCATTTGTCTCCATTTGTATATTTGTATTTTTTTTCCATTTAGAAAACTGGTTTGTATATTACTGTTTTGTTCGTTGTATATATTGGGGATTATGTTATTTTTATCTGTTTTTAAAGTGGATTTTCAAAACATTAAGGCTGATTTTCTTTGTGTGTGTGGTAAAGATGGACTTTTTAAACATTTTATTTTATTTGTGTAAATTGACAAATTTATACATATGCAACATGATGCTTTGAAATATATATACACACATTGTGGAATGGCTAAATCAAGCTAATTAACATATGTGTTATCTTACATACTTATCATTTTTGTGGTAAGAACACTTAAAATCTACTCTCTTAGCATTTTTCAAGAATACAATATATTGTTATTAACTACAGTTAGCATGTTGTACGATAGATCTCAAGGCTGATTTTCTTAACTGTTGACAGTAAAAGATTCCTAAGTCCAGGCTTTAGGGAGGCCATGTGCCTAGAGGTTATGGGCATGGTCTTTGGAGTCAGGCTGACCTAGGTTAGAGTCCAGGTTGTGTCACATGCTTGCTGTGTGACCACAGAAAATTTTCCCCTCTGTGTCTCTGTCTTCTCTTTTATAAATTGAACGTAATAAAAGGACTCATAGAATTGTTATGAAGTTTAGACAGGATTATAATGCATGTCACTCAGCATAATACCAGACACTTAATAAGCTCTCAACAAATACTAGCTATTAAAATTATTGTTTAAAATGTGGGCAATACAGGTACAGAATTAGATGTTTAAGTTTTAGTCTAGATCATAGAACCTTTCCCAATAAAAGTTGCTTTTATTAATAATAAATGCTTTTATTATTAGAATAATAAAATATTATTATAAGATTAATAAAATTCTCTTTTCTTAGAGTGGACATTTCATGTTATGTTTTAGCCAGTCTTAAGAAATTCCTGTTTCCTTGATCACTAAAATAGTCAACCCATTTGTTAATTCAGTGCTTACTCTTTCGTTTCTACTGTTTTTAAGTCCTGAGAGATTCAATGATCTTCAGAAATCCATTTCATTTTCTCTGTATGGAATTTATTCATTTCTTTGAAAAAGTGAAAATCCAAATTCATATGAAATACGAAAAAACCAATAAAGACAGAGAATTAGAAAACAAGGGGGAACCTTAAAGTGTGTCTAGCTCAACTTTTTATTTTATATAGGTGTGGAAACTGAGGCCCAGAAAAGTTAAGTAACTGTCCTAAGGTCGCACAGAGAGTAAGTGAGAGTCGTGGGATGAGAGCCCAGACACGCTGACGCTGAGCCAGCAGCCTGTGGTCAGGGGTCCACTTCTTCTTTTGGCCCAATGTGATTTCAAAAATTAAAAGCAAACAAACCGAGAAACACAGTTTTAAAGAAGACAGCTAAAAACAAGCCAATGCTATTCAAAATCTGTGAAGAAAGCAAGGTATGTAAGACACTTGTCTGCTGGTTGGGAAAACCTTGCAGAGGTGAAGTCCAGTGAGACAGCATTCCAAATCTCTTTCGCTGTCGTCTGCTCTCAACAGCCTATATTTATTAGAGTAATGGTTCTTTCTCTACACTCACAACAAACAGCAAACAACAATCATCTAGGCCGGTGGTTGGCAATCCCTGGTCCACATGCCAAAGATGCCGCAGGTGCCAATTTCAGGCAGCAAGTGAACCGACTGCAGCACACAGATTCCCCTCCCTGTCCTTTCCAGCGCCACTGCCCACAGTCGTCTCCACCCGCTTGCCAGAGTTTTCCAGAGCAACACCCAGCATGGCTTCCCACCTGTCACAGCACTGTCCTGGCCTTCCGGAATCACAGGTTCAGTAATTTGCACACTCCTTTCAGAAGACAATGACCATGGACCCCAGGATAAAAATAAACAAACATTCCCAGGACTTTTTATAGTCAGGTGTAATTTCTACCCTAATCTGTTTCTTTTATTCTTTGTTCTTGTTGTTGAGCAATAACACGTTCTTGATTATTAATATGTACCACATAAGAATATGCTAAAAGCAAGAATTAGACAAATCTAATGCACAAT
Source organism: Lemur catta (assembly GCF_020740605.2). Taxonomy (NCBI): domain Eukaryota; kingdom Metazoa; phylum Chordata; class Mammalia; order Primates; family Lemuridae; genus Lemur; species Lemur catta. The sequence goes on from NC_059138.1 coordinate 9,568,881, forward strand.
AAGGTAACTAATCTTAAAAGAATGAAGGGTAACACATCCCCAGGCCCATACATTATGGGCAGAAGTTTGAGCACAGTGACCATTCACATGTTCACTTAGTCAAAGTTTATCGAGTGTCTCCTGTGAACAGGCTTGTTGCCAGCCATTCAGGACATGAGTATCATTCGGTCCACTGCAAAAGAGTGGTTCAGAGTTCATTTAAAGCCAGACTGCCTGATCTTGAATCATGTTTCTACCACTGAATAATTTGGTGACTTTGAATAAATTAATTAATTTCTCTAAACTTCATTTTCCCCATCCTTATGCGGTGATAGGGTTAGGATCTACTCCATAGATTTGATGTGAGGATATTAAAGCATTTTACATAGTGCCTATTACATAGCAAGTGCTCAATAACTATCAGCTGCAGTTAAATTTCTACTGAACTATAACCCACAGTTAGAGGGATCTAAGGAAGGTTAGGAATGAGAAGATAGCTCAACACTGAAAATTTGGAAATGAGATCAATAGATAGTGTCCTTTATTTTTTCAACAAGTTTTTAGTGAGCACTCACTATGTGCTAGGAATGCTTAGGTGTTGGGGATAAAGAGATGAACCAATTCTTGTCTTTTTCCTTGTGGAGAGATGATATATTAATATAATTGAGATATGTACTGTAAATCCTGGATTAAAGATTATAAAACGTTAGAAACCAAAAACAAAATCTGATGTTTCCCCACTAGGTGGACTAGGACCAGGGTCAGAGAAAGAGAGGTCCCCTTGGAGCCTTTGCCAGCTGACTCACAGGGGGGCCCCGAGTCTGGGTTGCAGCTCAGGCTTCTAGCAGGCTGTTTCCTCCAAGGCCAAGTGGCCTCTGGTGCCTCTAGAAGGGACATGGGACAAACCTAAGCCATGAGGGCAAAGGTTTGGGTGACTTATAAGCACCAATACTCTTCCTGTCTAAAGGGCAGTCTTGGTCCTACATCAGAAAGTTCAGTGACCCTGACAGGATGAAAATAATTTCTGACATAATGGTGATAATAGCAGTATTTTCTTGTATTTGCATAAAACTTTTATTTTTTTTTTTTTTTTGAGACAGGGTTTTGCTCTGTCACCAAGGCTGGAGTGCAGTGGCATGATCATAGCCCACTGCAGCCTGGAACTCCCAGGAACAAGTGATCCTCTTGCCTCAGCCTCCCTGGTAGCTGGGACTAAAGGTGTGTGCCACCATGCCTGGCTAATTTTTTTATTTTTTATTTTTTGTACAGACAGGGATCTCGCTATTGCCCAGGTTGGTCTTGAACTCCTTGCCTCAAGTGATTCTCCCCTTGCCTTGGCCTCCCAAAGTCCTGGGGTTACAGGGCATGCCTTGCATAGTACTTTCAAGTCTTCAAAATGTGTCCATTTGCATGTCTCCTCTGAGGTTTTCGATAGTCCTCTGGGGCATCCCAAGCAGCTCTCATATACGTAATTTATGGATGATGGACTAAGACTCTGGCAGTTTAAGGGATTTCTCTTAAAGAACACATATAGCTAATGGTAGACCTGGGACTAGAGCCCAGATCACTTAAGTACAAATCTCATGCGTTTAAGGGCTGGGCAGCCTTTGGGGCTTCCTGGACACCAAGCCCAATCCTAGGAGAGCACTGCACACGGAGTTTAGGGTCCACACAGGTGACTCCTTGAGCATGGTTTCTGTACCCCATGATTTTTTTGCTGCTTACCTTGTACCAGGGTAGCTTTCTTCCCTTGAGACCTACTCCTGGAGTGAGAGCTCTTCACTCTTGCTCTGCCACTTGAATGCAGCCCTCCAATGTTGCAATGCAATATGCAGCATCTGTCATGAAACTAAACAACCGTTTAAAGACCACATTGGAAAATAATGGAATTACAAATGCTATATCCAGTTTGGATACATTACAAGAACACTCTCTGATGCTCTTCAAGTGGTGAACCATCAATTTAAACCTACAATGTCAACCTCTTTCTTCCATTGTTTTCTGTTTCACTGTCCTGCCAGTCAAGAGGTTCCTCCTCCATCCCTGACCCTTGGAGTCACAGTCCTTGGTTGCTACCTCATCCTTTCTTCCACACACCAGTATGAAATCAAGCTGTATTTCACAGATTTACGTACTTTTCTGTCTGGAGCCCAATGCCCATCTTTGGCTACAGATTGAAAATTTCTTTTCATTTCTCCTCCTGTTCATTCTTCTTCTCCTCCTTCTGGGACTTCATGATTACTTTAATTTTTATACAGTGGTTATGATTATGGGTCTGGCACTCATATTGCCTAAGTTTGATTCTGGGCTAGGTACTTATTAGCTGGGGGCATTGGTTAAATTACGTAATCTCTCTATATCTCTGTTTTTTCACCTAAAAGCTGTAATAATAGTCTCCACTTCATGGGGTTGTTATGAGGATTTAAAGAGCTAATATTTATAAGGTGCTTAGAACACTGCCTCTCCAAGTACTCAAGTGTGTGGTGTGTGTGTACATGTGCACGAACATGTGAGTGTAGTATGTGAAACTAGAGATGTCTTTGTTCTGGATCTTACCACCCAGGCACCCAGGACCAAGTTCAGTTCTAAAGTAGCTCTCTAATCTGGATGAGAACAGCCTCCATTCCCACCCTGTCTGTGTTGTGTTCCTCTAAAACTCTTAATCTCCTTTGCAACCATGCCCATAAGACTTGTTGAACAGGACAAGAAGCCTTCCGTAAATAATCTCTGGTTCTCCTGCCTCATCATAATATGTATTAGACTGAGAAGAAACCCACATTCACCTGACATATCCTACGTTGGGATAAGTTAGACGTATTCTTAATTTGATAACATTGATAATAACGTCCTACGCTATCCTGGTTAATTAGAGAAGGCTTGGAAGTCAGAGTGTTTGGGTATAAATTTAACATTTCCCAATTGCTTAATGTTTGCATCCATAAAACTGGGGTGATAATGGGAAATGGATTGCTATGATGATAAAATGAGGCTGTCTCTGTAAAGTACCTATCAATGGTGAGTGGATGACACAGAGGAAGTACTTAATAATGCTAACTATTAATAATATGATTAAAACCCTTCTTACCATTGAAATGCCTCTTCCTGGGGCTATCCATTCATACCAGTTAAGGGTTGTGGCACTTGCGATCTACCCCTAAATGAAGGGCATGTGCATATTCAGAGAGAATCATAGATACTCTTGTGAGAAGGTGAGGAGAGTTTAGAACAAGGGGCCACTGAAATCTCACGGAAGATTGGAAAGTAGGTTTTGTTGTGTGATTTGCTGGGGTTGCCAGCTGAATGTGTATGAAGTCACTCTCTGACTACACAAATTGTCAGACAGATTATAGAATTTAACCAATAAAAATCAATTTTCCTCCAAGCCTAAGTAGATATTTACAACTTGTAATAGAAAATACGATTCAAGGGAAAGACCCAGATATGGGATGCAGATGGACAGAGGTATCAGGGGGCTCTGAGATCTTTGCCTGTGGCTGCAGTATTTTAAAAAATTCTTACTGCTGTGACTACATCTGGTAATGCCTGCTATTCTGCTATTTCTGAGCACACCCGACTAAGTCAGAGTAGTGTGTCTATTTTAAACTTTTGGGACCCATAGCACTGTAAAAAATAAATTTTTCCCTTAGATATTCTCAATTCAATAAGCAGTTAAATGAAGAAAGTTGTTAAGTATAATAAGTATAATAAATGTAGCAAAATCTAAATACTTTCTTGGGGAAAAAGGGAAATCTTTACAGACACAAAGAGAGTGATGAACTTAGGTAATAATCAGTACCCAAGATGCCAGGAGACTACTGAGGCTGGAGATTCACACGCTGCCCCAGATGGGAATGACATCCATTGCACAGTGCTCTCCTCAGGGCACCCTTGACCTCTGCATTCCTCAGGCTGTAGATCAGGGGGTTCAGCATGGGGTTGAAAAAGCTGTAAAACAGGAAAAGGACCTTCTGCTGCTCTTCAGGATGGCGGGATTTGGGGGCCATGTACATGACGATGGCATTGCCAAAGAAGAGCCCGACCACGCAGAGGTGGGAGGAGCAGGTGGAGAAGGCCTTTCTGCGGCCCTCCCCTGCCTGGATCCTCAGGATGGCCAGCAGGATGCGCGAGTAGGAGACCAGCACCAAGCAGGGGGGTCCCACCAGGATGAACACGGAAGCAGCAAAGATGACAGCTTTGTTGAGCCAGGTGTCAGCACAGGCCAGCTTGAGGACAGACAGGATTTCACAGAAGAAGTGGTTGATTTCATGAGGCCCACAGAAGGGCAGTCTCAGGATGAGAACCACATGGACCAGGGCCAGGAGGGAGCCACATGCCCAGGAAGTGACGGCCAGGATGGTGCACACTCTCCAGCTCATGATGACAGAATATCGGAGGGGGTGGCAGATGGCCACATACCGGTCATAGGACATCACCACCAGGAGAAGACATTCGGTATGTGCAAAACTCATAAAGAGAAAGGTCTGCGTCAAGCAGCCAGTGAAGGAGATGGGCTTGGCTGGGTTCAGGAGGTTCACCAGCATCTGGGGCACCGTGCTGCAGGCATAGGCGATGTCGACGATGGCGAGGTGTGAGAGGAAGAAGTACATGGGGGTGTGCAGTCTGGAGTCCAGGCAGATAAGTCCCAGGATGACCCCATTCCCCAGCAGGGTGAGGATGTAGAACAGGGAGAAGAGCCCAAAGAGAAGCATCTGAATCCTTCTGCCAACAAGGAATCCCAGTAGGATGACCTGTGTAACCATTGTTTGGTTTTCCCCCATTTCACTGTGGAAAAGAAATGGATAGCTTAGGATAGTACTGTCAAAAAACGTCTAGACATTATTTTATAATATTTTGTGAATTTAGTCATTTTTGAAAGATAAACTTTTAAAATTAATGATCTAGTTACATATTAACCACTGATTTTAAACATCCAATTTTATGGAAGAGATTGTATCACCATGTTAGGGTACATAGAGCCTTTGACACTTGTGGTGGGAAGAAAGAATATCAAGCCAAAACAGGAAGTAAAATGACCACATAATAACAATCTTGAAGCTACGCATGTCAAAATGATTAAGAGAATTCCTGAAGTGTAAAAATAATCAATAATTGGTAATGAAAGAACTCCAAATATGAGAATAGAGCAGTCCCAAGAAAAAAATGTAATTTCAGTTCTCAATAGAAATATCAGCTATGCTGCTTTCAACATCTGAAATCGACCTTTGCACTCTAGGGAAATTTACATGATAACAGGAGAAGAAAAAGATAAAAATCAACTTTTATGACAATGTGATTGTTTAGGTTCGTTCCTAAGATGGAATCAATGGATGTGCTATTTATGGGCTGTAATTATTATCTTTATTTTACAATGGATGATGAATATAAACCAATGAGAACTGGCAATTTGGCAAGTAATCTACTGATTGATTCATGGTTACAGATGTACCAAAAAATTATTTTGAATAGCAACCCATACAATTTGTAGGAATTGGATTTTTCAGGGCTGTCCACTGCATGTATTGTGGGTATATTTTATACTGTGAGTACAGGGTTTGTAATGGGGACGAAGTCAGGCATTCCTGCGTTGATCTCAAGGCTATGTGTGTGTAGATGTGTGTGAGAACATTCAAGACGTACTTCCTCATCGATGATTTGTAACTCAACTCCTGTGCCGTCTGTGCTCCGATCCAAAGAGCACATCCACGTACTGACAGACATAGGAAAGACCATACCTGGGATGCCAGCGTGTGGGAGGACCTACTCTTTGTGCCATGTTTAGTGTTGTATCATACGTGAAAATAAAAAACATAAGAAATGACTATTCATAAAAAAGACTCTGCCTTTCTTCAGCAACATAAGAATTACTATATACTTTACATATGGCCAATTAAAAGATTTTTGGCAAAGAGTTAATTTAGTGAATTATAGTCATTTGTAATTACTGTAGCAATAAATTGTTAGTCAGGTAATTGGTCTTTCTGTGAATTGGTGATGTGCCAAATAATATTTGGATTTCTGTACTTAAGACCGAGATAATGTCTCCCTCAATATACCATGTAGAAATCTAGCATTTTGCTAGCACAAACATTTTTATTAGTGACTTTGCTAGGCAAAAATAACCTAAGGCTAAATTACTGAACTTATGCCTGCTTTCCTCTGAAGACAAAAATCTTCTCCAGGATTAATGCAAGGAAAGGTGATAGCCCACCCAGCTATCATTAATACCAGTGGAGATATTCATGAGATGCTCCCAAAAGAACTTGGAAATAAGACAACTATTACTTCCTTTCTATAAGCAAAATTTGTGAAATCCACTTATCCTGGATGAGAAGAGCTGGAGGAGGAAACAGGACAACATGAGGAGACCTGTAACTGGAGCTGGGGGGCATCCCACAGCCCACCTGGTGCGCTCTGATGTCATCTCACAGAGGCGGGGAGTTCGAGGTGACTTTGTCAGTGAACCCGAATGTATTGGCCATGTGGAGCACTTGTCTAAAGAAAGGCTATGGGATGAATAAGGGAGGTGATCCAGCAGAGGCAGTGATCATCAGTGCGTCCTCACACTGTCCAGGGGAGTCTGGCCTGATGGCGTGAGGGTGCTGTCCTCCCAGCAGGTCCCCAGGTGCCCCGTCCAGATGGCTTGAGTGATCAGTGATAGGTAACCCTCGTCAATCAGATCTCCAGTTGGCCCTCTGCCCTGATCTCATGTTCACCAATCAAACCTTAGGTATTATTATGCTTCCTTGTGGAGATAATTTATCAATGAAGAAATGTCCTAATCAGCAAAGTTTGTGGACAGTTTTTCAGTTACATTTTTAAATTAAATCAATTCTGTTCAGTCTTATTCATTATTTCTTTTTTACTTTGGATAGTACGATACAGGTGAGAAATGTGCGTACTGAAAAAATTTCTAAGGCTGGATCTACAAAGTGAGGGCCAGGACCTGGGCTGAGACAAACTCATTCAAGTACAACCCAAAGAAAGCTTTTCTGAGTATCTAATCAGAACCCTGAAGGATATCCCCATTGGATCCTTTTCTAGTGGCAAAAAATGATTGTTTACTTATAAGCATTATTAATAAGTTATTATATCAACAAGATACAAATGAATTCTAGTGAATATTATAACTTTGTAACACATGACCAAGGCTTATATATTTTTTCAGGATTCTACAAAAAATTATTGTGCCAGGTCAACTTTCTGAATTTTTTGGGAAACACACAAAGCATGAGAAAATATTTGGTTGTGCAAATGAGTTTGAATTTACATCTTATAGATATCTTAATGTCTTTATTCAGTCCTTCGTTATTTCCTTTTGTAACTCTCCAGATGATTACATAAAGAGGAAAAAATGCACTATTTATAAAGTATGAATCTCTTTAAAAGCTAAATGGAAATATAAGAAAGGGGGGCTTAATGAGTCCATTAAGATTCTTTAAGGACAGTTGCCATATGGATTGAAAGTCTGATTTCCTTGACAGGACGGTATTGTTAACATACTCCTTATAAACAAGGAATAGGTGTACTCATTTTTGTAATTCTGACACTTAGTAAATATTAGGTGAACAAATGAATCAATAAATACAAATGAATGAGTGCCTCAATATTGATTTTTTTGGATCATCTTTGGACTGTATCTGGAATTTGTGGCATGTTTAACCCCTGCCTAGTATGATTTATTCAGTTAAGGACATTTCTCTCAAGGGGAAAAAAAAAAAGGAAAGACTTTCTGAAGTTTGATAAAAATAACCGTAGACTCCCAAAGTGTTTAAACATTTAATACCTGAAAGATCCTTCTATCTTCTTTTTCCCTCCATATTTTATTTTCATTCTATATAATACTAAGAACATCTTACTTAAACTCAAATGGATTAAATTTGCCAAAGGATTGGAAGAAGTAAAATGAGAGATTGAAAAAAGAAATTAAATATAACTCGGTTCCAGATGTAACATTCAGGCATTGTGTATGTTTTAAAAGATATATTTTATATATACTTACAAGTTAGTGATTTAAAATCTGGGCAGATTATTTGATGGCTAATAAATTATCCAACGTCTCCATGTTTCGAAGTAAACATCTAAGACTGAAATGATTCCTTTACACATGCACAAACCCGTCCGTACTAGAAGGGATCTGTGTTTCAAAAGGTAAAATGTAAGATCTGAGAAGCTGACAAACTTTTCTAATGAGTCACGCAGCATTCCAAAAATGAAAGTTTATTTTAAACCCTCAGTTCAACTGCGGTGTTAGATGGTTTACTTCCAAGTATTAAGAAATATTTGCTACAACTAACAGAACAGACCCCTCCTGTGTCTGGATGGCTGTGTCTCCTGCATGCCTGTCCTGTGCCTTGCCGTGCCATTGTCACTCTCCTGGTACATCTCTCCTTCTCTGGACCTCTTTCTGATATCCTCTCTCTGTTCCCAGTTTTTGTTCTCTCCTACAATTTCCCATTCTCAGAATTTCTCTTTCCTACCTCCTCAACATACGTCTTCCCAGTATTTCTAGAGATTTGTCAATAGTTCCAACATTTGAGTGGTTTCTTAGAGTATTCTGATTACACAGGAGGTCTGCATTCAGGCTGTCTTATAAGCAGCCTTGGAAAATACGATCTTATAATTTATCTTAGTAGTACTATCTGCCAGCTCGCTTATCTGGGATATTGAAACATTCTTTCTTGATTCCATAGTAGCCAATAAGAGCTATCTCATTGTACTTCAAAATTAATTTCCTTAGGGATTGTGTTGAAAATATACCCTTAGACTGAGGAAATCTTTTTGATCTAGCAAGTAATAAAAAATGATATCTTGAGAATCACATGCCTTAAGTAAAAAAGAAAAATGATCTATTTGACCATATATTGTTCCTGGAACATGATAGGTGCTCAATAAATATTTATTGCCTGACTGGGTATCAACTTGATTAAATATGAGAAAACAAAACATTAATGAGCTCTCCACATTCTGCTGTGAGCCAGTTTCTCTGGGAAAGAATCAGTGAAAGGCTCTATGAAGTAGCAATTAGTGAGCCTGGGCTTAGGGGTTGGACCCACATTTATTAGTTGTATGACACTTGAGTTATTTCTTAACCTCTCTAAGTCTCAGTTTCCTCTTTTTTAAAAGGAGAAAAATGGGAATACCTATTTTATGAGGTGGTTGTGAGATTAATTGAGATAATATGTATTACACACTGAACACATTCCTGGTGCGCAGTGAACGGTCAATAACTGGGATCAATCATTATCAATCTTCATCAGCTTCTGAGATAGCCTATGATCGTATGGACCTGATAAGTGTGGCCTCTCTATGATTCACAGTAGTCCCTGAAAATCATTCACTTCATTTGCCATTATCCTCTGAAAGCCAATTTTGTAGTTTTGATTATAACAGTGTAAGCCAACAGGGTGATTTCATATAACTAGTTCTCCACTATATAAACACAATTCACATAATTCTATACATACTTACATTATTTGTGAGCAATATGTTCAAGAAAGTTAGCATTAACTTTCCCTCCAACTATTCCCATAGCAGAATAATAATCAGCACCTGTTCAGAGAGGAGTGAAATTCCTTACCAATGCTTGCAGTGTTTGAGTGACTGTTAACCAAAGACTAGGTGCTACAACACGCCTAAGAGGAATTCATAGTAACGTGAGATAAGGCAGCCTGGTTAGCACCCACATTTGGACTCAAGGATCTCCGAAGGGGAAGCACCAGAAGGTTGGGACACAGGTCCTGCTTTCTGGGAGTTTCCGTGGGAGCTGCAGAACCCTCGCCTCTGTTCCTGACTGAATTGTAGCAGAGTCCTCAGAAAAGGAGATGCTGTTCTCTGATGGGCTCAACCCAGTTGGCAGCTCCTGATGGCTCGCAGGAGGGGCTGGGTCATGACCCCTCATGCATGCCCACCTCTACTGGGAAGGAGAGACAAAGCAATTGTCTTTTTCTATTTCTGTTCTCATCCCAGCAGGTCACACAATTAGGCAACACAGACAGCCAGAGAGCAAACCTCTGGGACAACATCTCTCATTACAGCCCCCGAGTACTTGGCATTATTTGAATTTCATAAATCCCAGCACTGCCCTTGTTCCCCAGTCTCCAGATGGTTCAGGTGATCCTGTCAGGAGGCAGGACCTGTGTGACAATGAATGAGCTCCTGGAGTTAACCTCTGTAGATCAGCTTCTCCCCAGTGTAATCTGGGTCCCTTGTGTTGCAGCAGAAGGAGGAAGAAAGGATCCTGGAAAGTCAGCCAATTGCAGGTGACACTCCAAGGTGTGGAGATGCTGTGGGGAGCTGGTTAGGGAGGTGTGGAGTGGATTGAGGAGTCTAAGGAGGGGACAAGGTGTCCCAGTGGGGCTCATTAGAACCTGCCTGAAGGGAGGGTCTGCTAGGGCACAAGCCACCACTTCAGATCGCCTGTTGGGAGTGTTCTCTAATCTCTATTTTGAATGGGGGAGATTCTGAGTCCAGTCTCTCTTGGGACGGGAGAAAAGGACCCTCTCACAGAAGCTTCCCGCCTTTTATGGGACGAGAAGATTTGCTACTTAATATATTGTCATATTTATTTGCATTTTGCTGCATTCTTTTACTACTGGGCATAAGGTGATCAAAGTGTTATTTGGAAATCTCATGTCAATTAGTCATGCAGTTTCCAAACTAATTAGTTCCTTACAGCTTGATCCCTGAATTGCTGGTGTCATGGCATAAACTCGGGGGAAAATCTGGCATATCAAATTTTGGGATCATGCCCATTTGTGCTCTGTGTCTACGAAGGAAACACACATTTAGGGACACCAAAAAATGGCTTCTGATCCTGTGAAAATCTTGTTGCATAGCGGGCCATCCATAAATATCGAAACCTTTCTGTTTCTTTTTATGTTCCAGGTGAGCTTCAGAAAATGTAGAAATCAGGAAATTGATGTACAAGAAAAAATTTAGTACCAAACTAAAACAACGATTGTGGAAATAGTTATTTTAAGATATAGTTCTGTATTCAATACCATATCACCATCAGTTATAAAAAGTTATTTTAGAGTATAAAAGTAAATTCTTTGAACTAACCCAGTAAGAAATTATATACAAATGTTTATGAGAACAACCTAGGAAAATGCATCATCTGAAAATTACTTGTTTTCTGTGGTGTATCAAGCTGACATAACTTTTTTTTTTTTTTTTTTTTGAGACAGAGTCTCACTCTGTTGCTTGGGCTAGAGTGCCGTGGTGTCAGCCTAGCTCACAGCAACCTCAAACTCCTGGGCTTAAGCAATCCTCCTGCCTCAGCCTCCCGAGTAGCTGGGACTATAGGCATGCACCACCATGCCCGGCTAATTTTTTCTATATTTTTTTAGCTGTCCATATAGTTTCTTTCTATTTTTAGTAGAGACAGGGTCTCGCTCTTGCTCAGGCTGGTCTCGAACTCCTGAGCTCAAACAATCCGCCTGCCTCGGCCTCCCAAGTGCTAGGATTACAGGCTTGAGCCACCTCACCTGGACTTGACATAACTTTTAACTGTGTAGATAGTGGGTTTTGAAATCATTCTAGATATCTGTGAGAACTTTGGCTTTACCTGTAGAACTCTGAGACATAAAAATTAGATTGATTTCATGTAGTGGCAAACAGAGGAAAATGTATACAGAATCATATATATATATTTTGTCTCCAGTTTAGAAGATTGTGTAGTTGAATGAGGCCATCTCCTGAGGCTTGTCTAGGAATGCTGATCTTTGATGAGAGAGAGAGAGTTGGATTCATTATCTGCAGATGATGCACCATTGAAGATTAGAGCCCTCACTGTCTGTACCCCAACACAGCACAGATTCTCACAAGCCAATCTAGGTACTGTTTGTAGATTTACATCCTATTTAGACGCTCACCTTGTAGGGGAAAAAAAATCATTTTGCTTTAGAAGGTGGTTGCAAGAAGTATTCACAATAAGTCAAAAAAGATCAAGGTCTCCTGTTCCAGGGAACTGTTAATATGTGTTATAAAAGTAATTTTATGTGATCAAATAAGTTTGGAAAATGTGGGCTAAAAACTGGAATAGAATTCTTCTTTACCAAGGGAATTTTTATAGCACTCACTATGCTCATATAAATTGATAGCCCTGAAGTGAAGCATCTAATATGCAGGAATTCTCAAACTCACTTGACCACAGAATGGATTTATAAAGTCCTCTGAGGGGATTAGCATTTTGAGGAAAAGATTTTGGGAACTATGGGGCTGGATCACAGCTTGATGAGGATATTATGAAGGGTGTTGTCCTGGTGTGGACTGGCTGCACTGCAATTTGCTATTGATAATATTTGAAGACATAAATTTCTAGAATTTATCTCATATCTACTGAATCAGTCATTTAATGGTAGGACAGGAGAGAACTCTATTTTAAATAAGTGTCTCAGGTAATTTTCATGCTGGGGTTGGTTAGATTAGGAACATCTTGAAATTATATCATAACTTCCTAGGTCACTATGAACCATGATGCCATAATCTTCTCATAAAGCTCTTTCTACTCCCAGCACCTTCTTCAAAGAATTCTTCACTTCTGAGTTCCTAAGACTGTAGATCAGGGGGTTGAGCATGGGATTGAATAGGCTGTGAAACAGCAGGAGATATTTCTTCTGCTCCTTGGGGTTCCCATATTGAGGCCCAACATACATGATAATGGCTGTGCCATAGAAGAGTCCAACCACACAGAGGTGGGAGGAGCAGGTGGAGAAGGCTTTTCTTTGACCTTCCCCTGACTGGATCCTGAGGATGGCACAGAGGATGCATGTATATGAAACTACAATTGAGGACAAGGGTCCCACCAGTACAGAAATTGCTCCAGCCAAGACCATGTTTTCATTGATATGTGTATCTGCACAGGCAAGCTTGATTACAGCTATGATCTCACAGAAAAAGTGGTTGATTTTCTGGGGCCTACAGAAGGGTAAAGATACAAGTAACACTACGTGAATCAAGGCTAGAAAGACTCCAGTGGTCCAGGAAGTCACTGCTAGGATAATGCAGACTCTCCAGGTCATAATGGCAGAATATCGGAGGGGGTGGCAGATGGCCACATACCTGTCATAGGACATCATCACCAGGAGAAGACATTCTGTGACAGCAAATGTCAAATAGAGAAAGGTCTGTGTCATGCAGCCAGCGAAGGAGATGGGCTTGGCTGGGTTCAGGAGGTTCACCAGCATCTGGGGCACCGTGTTGCAGGCATAGGCGATGTCAATAATGGCCAGGTGTGAGAGGAAGAAGTACATGGGGCTGTGCAGTCTGGAGTCCAGGGAGAGGAGCCCCAGGATGACCCCGTTCCCCAGCAGGGTGAGGATGTAGAACATGGAGAAGAGCCCAAAGAGAAGCATCTGAATCTTTGGGCCAAGTGAAAATCCCAGGAGCAGGAACTCTGTGATGGTTGTTATATTGTCTCCCATATCCCTATGACAGAGGAAATTGAGTTAGTGTTCAGAGTTCAAGAGAAGTGCTTAAAAACTGATTTATGTTAACTTGTTTGATACCCTTTTGTGGGCAGACAAGTGTTCAGAGATAGCTGCAATGAATTTTTGTGTTCTTAAATAGATATTTAAAGACTATTTGGTAACCCTAAAATAAAATTTAAGAATATATCTATATCTATATATACACACACACACACATACACCTGCACACATATATTTTTCCTTTTTGGATATTAATATTTTTAACAGAGGCTAAAATTTCAAAATAAATATATCATCACATGTTAATTTAATACACAGTTTTTTTGATTTAGTAAACTGTCCCATATTCTTCAAACAAATTCTGCTTTTCTTTGCCTATATTAGGTAATTATTACAGTTATTTTTCAGAAACAAGGAATGCTAACTGAAACACATGCCAAAGTCTTAAAAGTGCATTAAGCGTTACCTTAAATTGGAAGGTTTTATTAAGGGCAGGGTACACTAAGGTTAGATATATCATCAGCCAAATTCCTCACTGCCCATTCCTTTCTTACCTGCCTGTCTAAACACACTTTTCACATCTGCACCAATTGTTACCTCCACAATAAATATCTTACACAATCTTTTCTTATTCAAGTGTAAAGACTTATTTTCAGCCTAAAATCTTACTTTTTGTTAGTTTTTTACAATTAATATTGAGATGAGCATTTATGCGAATGACTGAATAGATTTGCACTGTCATTATCTAAACATGAAAACAGGACCCATAACATTTGTTGGAACTTGGCTTAATATTGATAAACACTCTAGAACACCCAGTTTTAAGCATTGTCTCTGCACGTAATTGGCGATAGCTAGATGACTTCTATGAGAAATGCTGTAGAAGAGGTTTCTGAATTTTCTTAGAGATTAAACTAAGTCATCTTTGATTCCACAACTATTAATAAAATATAAGTACAAACATAACATTGCCCTTTTTGCTTAAATTTTATTTTTATTCTTTTTATGTAGAATCATCTTGTCTTGGAAACAGCAGGGATGAGAAATAATTCTCAGTTTAAATTTCTATAAGATTATAAATTTAATACCACAAAACACATTAAAAGTCATTCCCTTTGCTTTGGAACTCTACCACCACCATTCCAAGGATGAGTGTCATGCTCATGCAAGTATTTCTTGATTTCCTGGCATTTACCTGACATTTTTCTGAGGGTAGGGTTATTATCAAAACTCAGCTCCTGCTCGTTGCACAGACTCTGTGCGGCCTCACTGGAGGCATGTAATTAGTACATAATCATTTGCACACTTATTTATTTGACTTGCCTCTGTATGTGATACTTCAGGCCTGTTTTTTTTAAAGTGCTGGCCTTTTTTGTTAATATTAAATGTTTGCCAGAGAGTCATTTTCAAACTCATCTCTCGTCATCTTAAAAAATAGCTGTCAGCCAAAATAACCATTAACATATTAATTATATTATCATAGGGATTAATACCATATTTGTTACCATTACCATATTTTACTAAGATTATGCTATTTATCTAAAACTATCGATGAACAGAATTTGAGCATCAAAAGAGTAAAAATGTACTTTTGCATGATACTAAATTGTGACAGTTAAAGCTAACCAGCAATGGAAATGATGTTAGATTATCTTTGATCAGAACTCACAAAGGCACTAAGGAAATCTGGGTGTCCAGAGATGGCTGTTGTATAAGGACCTCGATAATCTTCATGCAGGAAAGGCAAACATTTCTACAGGGTGGGTGAATTTACTGATGGCATTAGAAGCCTCGCTGCTTGCCTGAGAACTGTCAAAGAAGGATCTTAGCTCTTCATGTTGTCTTCGAGAAGGCTTTATTAATTCATCACCTCCGTGGGGTATCTTCCCAATTGTCATGAGAGCTTCGTGTAGTATATGAGAAAATAGGTCTCACTTGCACCAGCATGGTTTCTACAGAGACATGAAGAATCCAACATTGTTATTCTTCCAGAGGGCAGAAGAGTGATCCTGTCTCTGAAAAAACAATAGAGATAGTGAGATAAGGTTAAGGCAAGAATAGGAAATACCTTCATAACTAAAAGGATCATATATATAAAGTCTTATCCTAGGGCCATACGAGTATTACAGCTACCCAAATATGTGAACTTGTTAGAGTTTCATGAATTTTTATGTTATTCCACTCCCCAAACATTCAGGGGGCACTTGAGAGATGCAAGATACAAGTGATTGTTGGACAGTGAAATAAAATCTTGACATTAATTCCTGCAGTCATATTTCTTTTAGTGTAATCTGATTTCCCAACTACCCTAAATCTAGTAGGAGAATAAACTTGAATTCCAAGGTCTTAATCATTAGAGCATTTTATTTTTTGATTCTTTATTTTTTTTAATTTTAATTATTATGAGTACATAATACTTATATATATTTATGGGGTACATGTGATGTTTGATACACGTGTACAATGTGAATTAATCAAAACAGGATAATTGGGATGTTCATCACCTCAAGCATTATCATTTCTTTGTGTTAGGAACATTCCAATTCTATTCTTTTAGTTATTTTAAAGTATACTCTAATGTATTGTTGATTATAGTCACTTTGTTGTGCTATCAAATATTGCTCATTCTATCTATCTATCTATATTTTTGCACCCATTAGCCATCCCCACTTTATCACTCCCCTCACCCCTGCTACCCTATGATTGAACTGGTTATGTAGAGTAATAATAAGCTGACATCTTGTTTTAGCAATTAAACAATAAAAAGATGTTTTCTTATGAAGATATTAATCTATTTCTTGAAGAAATGGTTCCATAGATTTTTATAGCATTAAGAATGCTGATAATTCAAATGCCTCATCTCAGAACAAAAATGGTCAACCTTGGAGATTATGCTTGCACATCAAAATCTTCTCTATTATCAGGGGAGTATTGGCCAACTCACATCCTCATATCAAACCTTGTTGAGAGGTCATTTTTCTGACCTTTAAGTCATCCTCAAACCACATCTCGGAGGGAAAAGGCTCTTCCTTAAAGTTTTATCTACCCTTATATGGACCTGTTCTGCAGCACTCTGTACAAAGCACCCTTCATCTGAGTATTTCTCAGAGGTTATAAAGCAGGGACAGCATTCTCTCTCTCTCTCTCTCTCTTTTTTTCTGACTGGAGTCTGGGACCATAGAAGCCACCATGGCAGAGCCAAAGAAGAGCCCAATAATACAGAGGTGCGAGGAGCAAGTAGAGAAGGTGTTTCTCTGGCCCTGCTCTGACTGGAACTTCAGGATGGTCCAGAGAATGCCAGTATAGTAGACCATAACCAAGCAAAGGGGCCCAACTGAGACAAATACACAGGCAGCAAAGATGACAACTTCATTAATGCAGGTGTCAGCACAGGCTGGCTTGAGAAGAGATAGGATATCACAGAAGAGGTGGTTCACTCCATGGGCTCACAGAAGGGCAACCTTAGAAGAAATATTGCATGTACCAGAGCTAGGATAAATCCATATGTCCAGGAGTGGCCGCCATGGCCATGCACATTCTCCAGCTCGTGATAATATACAGGAAAGGGTGGCAGATTGCCACATACCTATCACAGGACACCATCACCCAAATCAAGCACTCTGTGTGAGCAAAAGACAAATACAAAAATATCTGAATTATGCATGGAACAAAGGAGGTGGTTATTTTCTGGTTCACTAGGTCTGCCACATCTTTGGGACATTGTTGGACACCCAGGATATGTCCATGATTGCCAGGCATGAGAGGTAAATGCACATAAGCGTGTGCAGTCTGTGGCCCAAGATCATGCCATTTTACACCGAAGGTGTAAAATAGCAAGAAGATACAGAAGAGGGATACCTCCATCTCTGCACAGTGCTGGAATCCCACCAAGAAGAGTTCTGTAACCCACGGTTGGTTACCTCCCATTCCTCAATGACAGCTTGTCAAGGACTGAAGTATGATAGAGGGTCAGAACTGTAGAATCAACAAAAATTGGAGTTATTTAATTTGAAAGAATTTGGGGGAAACATGCTGGTTTCTATTATGTCTAAATTATTTTCACTATTAATCTGACAAATATTTCTAAACCACATTTAGAAAGGAAGGGCATCCTATTTGGTATAGAATAAAAATAATATTGTGGGATAATAGCATCCTAAAAATAATTTTATTTTAGAATATCTATGTCAGTGTCTGACTCCTTTTAGAGAATTTGATATATTTCACAAATTCAACATTATTTACATTAACTGGTCATTTATTTTTAGTTTAAACATCTTATAATTCTTAGAACTGTATTTTAGTTACTGACTTAATACCCTTATTTGCTTTTCTTTTATTGCTTTTCCTGAAACAATCAAGTACAAATAGCTCTTGGAACTCTCCTGATTTTCCCAGTGAGGCCATAGTCATTACACACACACAAAAATATGTGTCTATATATGTATATATATGTGTATATATATACACACATATATATATATATATCATGTATATTATGTGTGTGTGTGTGAAATCTTCTCCCTGGAGGGGAACAAAAAACACCTGTGTTTGACTGTCCTTGGAAGAAAAATTTGGGGGAAAGCCAGGAACAGATGTGTTCTCATAGGATGCGTATAAATTCACAAATATCTCAAAGGCCATCACCTAAAGCAAAAAGTCACTAATTACAGGACATAACACTTGAGCATATAATTGTTCTGTCAATTCAAACTTCTTGTCATCCCCAAGATAGTTGATAAGATCTGTGTCTCCTTGATATCTGGAAGGTGGGTCACTGTCCCTGTCCCTGCTCCCCTAAGGGGAGTAAGTGCTCTCAGGAAGATGTACATGTTTATCTACTTAAGGATGAGACAGTAATGTAAAGCAGTAAGATCATAATAATGATCATTTAGCATTTGTTGTGTTTCAGTACCTCTGGTATAGGTTGCATGTACTATTTTATTTAATCCTGTGAATTGGTTGATATTGTTAACCCAGGCTTTGAATTGTGGAGTCTGGGAAATGAGTAAATTGTCCATAGTCTAGCAGCCACCAGCACAAAGAATGAATTTTATGCACAGATACCAAATCTTCTGTTTGTTACTGCTGAACTCACTTTTCCAATGACCCTGAAGTGCATCCTTACCAACTCTCACCAGTCCTCATAATGCTCTAGAATTCCTAGTCATCTTCCACTGAATGTGACTCTTCATCTCAGGAGAGAATAACTTATCTTTCTGTCTCTGACTCTAAGAGTCTTCAGATTACAGCTTATAAGACTCTAATCTCAACAATTTCTTCAAAATGTTTCTGCTGTCCAGCAGTTCTAAAATTGATGCTGAAGAGCTGCCCCATTGGGTAGGTAATAGAAGAAGCCATTGGAATTAGTTTTCATTTATCCTAATACATTTAAATCTATTTAAGGCTTTCACATTAATATTTAACAAATGCAAATTAGTTCCTTCAAATATACTTTATTAGTGAAAAGCAGAACCCGTAAATTAAGTGATCTGATGGCTGAGATAGATGAACCAAAGATAACAGAATAACTGTGAAACTGTAGCACATTATCTTCTTAACATTATTTTATAATGATAACCAAATGAGATAATACATTTTTTATAATTTATACTCTTTTTTTATACATCCCCTAATTCAGTCTCTAGCAGTATTCAATCCTTATAAATCTCTCATTCAATTCAATATATATATATATAAGTTTTCTACTATTAATATTCTACGTGTCAGAAGAATACCTATATTAATGCTGATGTTCTTCATTTTAAGGATCTTATAATCCCAGTGGTCATATAAAACTTACATGCCTTACCTAGTTGAGAATAAATATAAAGCAATGATTAAATGCTAAAATGATGAGTAAAAATTAGAAATGGGATATAAATTTCATGGAGAGGGAAATCAGTGTGAGCAGATTGGAAGAGCATACTAGAATTTGATCAGGAAAGATGAATGAAATTTGGCTGGAAAGTTTTTATTTCTTTTTTTCCTTCTTTCCCGAACATAGATCTGGGGATAACACCTTATAAATGCATTTCTTCTTTTGACAATCTCTCAAGTTTCTGTGTTCTTCTCATTTCCCAGTCCCTACTTCCCTATTTTCTGTCATAGATTTTTTTTTATTTCAGCATATTATGGGGGTTCAAAAGTTTATGTTACGTATATTGCCCTTGCCCTTCCCCCCCCCAACAAGAGCTTCAAGCGTGTCCATCCCCTAGACGGTGTGCATCACGCTCATTTTGTATGTATACACCCATCCCCTTCCCGCCCCCCAACATCTGCCCGGCACCCAATTAATGTTATTCCTAAATGTGCTCTTAGGTGATGATCAGTGAAACCAATTTGATGGTGAGTACATGTGGTGCTTATTTTTCCATTCTTGGGATACTTCGCTTAGTAGAATGGACCAAAATATCCACTATCATAGATTTTTATTTCTTTATATATGGATTGCCAAAATAGCCTGGTAAGCTCTGAATTAGGTATCTTACCTGATTTAGCATTATTCTTGTGTGCTGTCAATAATATAATTTTCTTTACATGCTACCTTTTAGAATTCAGTTTGTCTTGTTAGAGATCTTTCAACAGTTCCTATTTTCTCAAAATGCCCAGACCCTCCTGACTGTAGTTATGCATGATAAAGCTCATGTAAACCTCAAACATACTTAAAAATGTGCAGTATATTTCTGTTTCACAAATAAAGACAGTAAAAAGTGATTGTTTTGTTTAAAATTATGGACACAAGACGGCTGAAGCATTCTTCGTATAGTATCATATCATACCAAAGAGGTTATATCATATAAAATATTTTAAAGAATGATACAACTAATAGGAATTTAATATAAAGAATTAGCAATGCAAGAGTACAAAGGGAAATTGGCTGTCAGTACAAACTGGAAAAATAATATGTTCATAACTTTGACTCAAAGAAAAATGTTTCTGATTAAAGGCTGAGAGAGAAGAATGAGACAAAGCCAAATTGAAGATTTTGGACAAAATTATTAGGCTTTTTACCATGTTACTAAACTACCAACAGTCTATTTCCCAAGATCAACCCACAACAAAAATTACTATAAAGGAAAAACATGGAGTAAGGAGGAGTGTTGAGGAACTTCTGGAAAGGATAAGTTGCTTTTACCTGGTGTATGTGAAGGGCGGTGCTCTTGCCAGTGTAGCAGGCAGCCTGGCAGGATGTACACCAGCAAAATAAGAAAATTGGGAGTTGGGAGTTCTGATCTTGCTTTTCCTGTACTTTTAGGATCATCCATACCTGCCCCTAAGAAAATGCAGAATGTCAATGATACTAGTTTAGGTGTTCTTGTAAATAAATCAAAGCATCCCAGAAGCCCTACAGGAATGAGTACATGAGGGAAACAGAAAAGAACCCATAATACCTTCTGCAAAATCCTAGAGCTGATGGTACAATCTAAGCAGATTTCCACTTAATGTTGCTTCAGGAAAATTTCTGAACTAAGAAATATGTTGGTGGGATGGAAATTGACAGATTATAGTTTTCTGGTTCATGGGCCTCTACACTGAGAGCTCGTCTTCCTTTTCCTTTGTAAGCGCTTTGGGTGTGACATAAGATGAAAGTCTGGGTTTCAGCTCATGCCCATAACATACTGAATAGCCACATAACCAATAACCACACTAGATTATGAGTTCATAGACCAAAATGACCAGAAATCTATAAAAACATTAAAAACTGTAATAGCTTTACAAGATCTATCTATACAAATATTTTAACAGGCCACCATGAAATGAATATAAACAAAATAAATAAAGTATCATATTTGTTACTTCCATTTGATGATGGAGTACTTTGGTGCATGTCAAATTTATGCTTTAATGAATCTGATAGTTCTAGTTTCTTCTGGGCATCGCAGGCTACCTGGTCATGTTGGACCGTGTTTGGGCACATAGTCCCTACCAGGGCTCAGGATCAAGCCAGCTGTATCTCAAGAGAGACCAGTTATTTTTACTAGAGAAAATGATTTTACTCCCCAAAATAGATGTTTGTTTGTTTTTATTTTTTAGGGGGTTGTAAAAGGAACCATATTGCGTCTGCATTTCCCACACTCATATCGAGTTACATTCGACCTATTTAGGCCAGATGCAGAATCTTCACTGGTTCTAGGCTTCATTCTAAATTGGAAGTCTATGAATTTCTTCATTATAAATTTCTTCATTATAAATTGGGAGTCTATGATACGTATGTATACACATACACATATCATATATATCACATATCTTATGTATGTGTGTGTATATCTATATACACACACATATATACATATCACATGTTCTTTATTTATTCATCCATTCATGGACACTTAGGTTGTTTCCATATCTTAACTACTGTGAATAATGTTTCCATGAACATCAAAGTGAAGATCTCTTCAAGATTCTGATTTCACTTCTTTTGGACATATACCTAGAAGTAAGATTGTTCAATCACATATACAAAAATCTATTAGAACTAATGAATAAATTTAGTAAAGTTGCAGAATACAAAATCAACATGCCAAATATCAATTACATTTCTTTCTTTCTTTCTTTCTTTTTTGAGACAGGGTCACTCTGTTGCCCAGGCTAGAGTGCAGTGATGAGATCATAGCTCAAGCAATCCTCCTGGCTTAGCCTCCTGAGTAGCTGGGAGGACAGGCACATGCCACTATGCCAGTCTAATTTTTTGTAGAGATGAGGTCTTGCTATTTTGCACAGACTGATCTCAAACTCTTGGCCTCAAGTGATCTTCCTGCCTCTGCCTCTCAATTACAATTTTAGTTGTGGTTTCCTTATCTTCCCTTTATCCAATTGAAGACATTCCCTTATATTTACAGTTTGTTGAGAGAGAGTGAGAGTGTGTGTGTGTGTTTATCATGAGAGGATGTTGGAATTGTCAAATGATTTTGTTATATGTAATGAGATGATCATGTTTTTTATTTCCTTTATTTAATTAACATAGTGTGTTACATTGATTGAGTTTTGAATGTTAAAACAACCTTGAATTCTGGAATAAACCTCACTTGGCAATGATATTTTATCCTTGCAATGTTTGCTGGATCTGGTTTGCTGATATTCATTGAGGATTTTCTATCTATGTTCATAAGGAAATTGGTCTGTAGTTTTCATTTCTTAGATGTCTTTGTTTTGTTTGGTATCAGAATGATACTGGACTCAGAACAAGTTGGGAAATATTTCATCTTATTCTATTTTTTGAAATATTTTTGTGAAGATATAGTATAAATTCTTCCTTTTAAAATTAAGTATAATTTATTCTTATACCAACGTGGCCCATGACTTTATTTGGTAAAAGTTTTAAAATTACTAATTCAACTTCTTTACTTATTATAAGTATATTCATATTATCTGTTTATTTTTGAGTGAGTTAGTAGATTGTGTCTTTCTTGGAATTTATACTTTTAGCTAAGTTTCTAATTATTGACATAGAGTTGTTCACGGTATTCCTTTATAATACTTTTACTTCTGTAAGGTTGGTCATGATGTTCCTTTACATGCCTGATTTTACTAATTTGAGTGTTTTGCTGTTGTTGTTGGTAAATCTAGACAGTTTGTAAACTTTGTTGATCTTTTCAGGGAAACAACATTTGCTTTCATTGATGTTATTTATTCTTTTTCTCTTTTTATTTCATTTATATACATTCTAACTTATATTATTTCATTCTTTCTGCTTGCTTTCAATCTACTTTGCTTTTCTTTCAAAAGGAGACATTTGCAATAAACTACCAAGAAAATGATGCAAGTACCAGGGGAAAAATAGCTTTTCCATCTCTTCCACTCTCTAAATAGGTGTGACTCTCAACACTGAAATTTAATCCAGAAACTGGGTTCATACTCCATAGAGTTTTTAGAGGGGAAAACAATGTAAAATAATATATTATTTTGTTCACTATAATTTTGCCTTGTTTTCAGAGCTAGAATTAGAACAATTACCATTTTTATATCAAACTTCTAAATGGAAAATTTTTCTGAGTTTTGCTTTAGCAAACCACATGTTTTAAAAGCAAATCTCTATCCAACTAATATTCTATCTACCCCTCACACAGACCTCTTCTTCTGCAATGCTCTGTGGAAGGCACTCTTCACCTGAGCATTCCTCAGGCTATAGATGAGGGGATTCAGGATTGGGTTAAAGAGGCTGTGGAATAGGGACAGCATTTTCTCCTGTTCCTCTCGTTGATTAGAATCTGGGACCATATAAACCAACATGGCTATGCCAAAGAAGAGCCCAACCACACAGAGGTGGGAGGAGCAGGTGGAGAAGGCCTTTATGCGGCCCTCTTTTGACTGGATCTTTAGGATGGCCTAGAGGATGTGCATGTAGGAGACAAGCATCAAACAAAGGGGTCCCACTAAGACAAAAACACTGGCAGCAAAGAGGACCACTTGGTTAATCCAGGTGTCTGCACAGGCCAGCTTGAGGACAGACAGAATTTCACAGAAGAGGTGATTCACATTCCGGGGCCCACAGAAGGGCAACCTTAGAAGGAGACTTGCATGTACTATGGACAGGGTAAACCCACATGACCAGGAAGTCAAAGCCAGGATTGTGCACACTCTCCCGCCCATGATGACAGTGTACTGGAGAGGGTGGCAGATGGCCACATACCGATCATAGGACATCACCACCAAAATCAGGCACTCTGTAGCAGCAAAGGCCAAATACAAGAATGTCTGCATTATGCATGGAATAAAGGAGATGGTTCTTTTCTGGTTCAATAGATTTGCCAACATCTTGGGGACATTGTTGGAAGCATAGGACATGTCAAGGATGGCCAGGTGTGAGAGGAAGAAGTACATGGGGGTGTGCAGTCTTTGGTCCAGACAGATTAGTCCCAAGATCATGCCATTGGCCAGGAGGCTGAAGCTATATAACAGGGAGAAGATCCAGAAGAGGAGCTCTTCCTTCTCTGCACTGAGCTGGAATCCCACTAGGATGAATTCTGTGACCCATGATTGGTTGCCTCCCATTCCTAAGTGACAGTCCGTCAAGGACTGAAGTGTGATAGAAAGACCAGAACTGGAGAATCAATGAAGATTTGAATTATTTATCTGGAAATGAGCTCAAAGAAAGGTTGTATGTTCCTATTAGACTCCCCAACTTCCCAAGATTTGCTCCTTTTTTTTTTTAGCATTTAATCATGAAACAAACTTATACTTACAGAAAAGTGTCAAAAATTTTGTGAAGAACTGTATACCTTCATGCAGATTTAGCAAATGCTAAACTTTCTTATTTGTTTTATTCTCTTTCTCTCTATATACTTATTTTTTGACCCATTTGAGATTACAGGGTGAACATAATGCCCATATACCCCCAATTCCTCATTTTTTCACTATAAAAAAATCACTAACCTGACCATAGTATAATTTTTAAAATCAGGAAATTTAATATTGACATGTTTCTTTTCTCTAATATGCAGTATTCTCCCTCCACTCGAACCTGTCCAGGATGTAATCCAAGATTACACATTATATTTAATGTCATTGTCATCTGTCTTTAGTCTCCTTGCATGTGTAATATTTACTCAGTCTGTTTGTGCCTTTCCAGACACTGATATTTTGAAGAGTATACAGCAATTGTTTAGTAGAATATTCCACAAATTGGAAATGTACAATGTTCTTCATGTTTGATTCAGATAATTCTCTTTCTGCAGAAAAAGTGTCTTCCTGTGTGCCTTCTGACTAGGTGTGTGATGTTAATTTGTCCCATTTTGGTGAAGCTAACATGGATCATGTGGTGAAGATGGTGCTTCTCAGATGTCTCTATTATACAATTATTACATTTTCCCTAATTAGACTCTGGAGCAGTCATTAAAATTATGATATATTTTTTTCCTCATTGAAGAACTACTCACTACTAGTTTCTTTCAGCAACTATTTTTAGCATCCATTGATTATCTTGCCTGACTCAATTATTAGTAATGATGATTGAAAATGTGTTGTTCTAATTCCATCATTGCTTTTATATCTATTAGTTGCAATTTTAGTATAATGAAATGCTTCATTTATCTATCAATCTATGTATCTATCTATCTATCATCTATCTATCCATTCATCTACCAGTATGGATTTGTAGCATTTTTTTATTCAATGGGTTATACTTCATTATTATCATTTTTTCTGATGCTTAATTTTTCTATATTTGGACCCAAGTGTGTATATGTATATATTTACATATTGTCCAAGACATGGTTTATACTTTCTTAAAGAAATTTATAATTATAATTTGAAAATTTAAAATATTTAAAAGCAGCGTTTGCAAAGGAGAAATTCAAATAGCATAATGATATGGACTATATATATTTTATCTATAGATAAAATGGCCATATGTAAATGTATCTGTAGTGGATTGAATGATGACCCCAGAAAGGTATGTCCTCATCCTAATCCCCAACACCGGTGAATATTGCCTTATTTGGAAAATATTGTATTTGTAGATGTGATTAATTTAAAAATCTTGAGATGAGATAATCCTCAATTTTATGGATGAGCTGTAATTCCAATGACAAGTGTCCTCAGGAGATAAAGGCAGAAGAAAATTTTAAAAAACCTGGAGAAGGTACATGGAGGCAAGGTGATGTGAAGATGAAGCAGAGACAGGTGTGGCCAGAAACCGAGGAGGCTGACACCAGCCATCCTCAGTTGGTGGAGGCAAGAAGTGCATTCTCCCTTAGAGTTCCCAGAGGGAGTGTTATCCTACCAGATTTCAGACTTCTAGCAGACTCCAGAACTGTGAAAGAATAAATTCCTCTTGTTTTAAGCAACCACATTTGTGGCAATTGGTTAAGCCAGCTGTAAAAAACAAGCACAGTATCTGATACCTGTTTTGAACTGATGTTTATATGAAGACAATTTCAGAGCAATAGCTTTTTGGAGAAATACTACTTCGTATGGAGGTAAAATAACCTCAGAAGTGAGTTTGAAGATACATGTGACAACATTATGAAATTTTGCACACTATAAGCCTAAGAAGGATCAGTTACATGGCCAATGTTTCTTTGGAAAATTGACTTAGTAAAACAGAGAGACAAAATTATAAATTTTTAAATTTCTAGAAATATATTGCTTTTGAAAAGGGCTCTATACATATGTGCTCTAAATTATTTTTGCTACAATTAAGGAATATTCCTATAGTATGTCAAGTGGGGCATAACATCATATTTTACATAGACACATTTGGATATAATACTCAATATCTGAAACAAATTTAATTTCTGAATGTAAAGGATAACAATATTGTTGAAGATAATTCAATCTATTGCTATCCAGTAAGAACATTTGATTCTTGACATTTTAGTTTGCTTATTTTTTATGGATTAATAAATCTCATCTTCATTATCCTTTCCATTTTGCTGTAAGAGAATGGAGAGCATAGAAAATAAAATTGAAGATAGATTAAAATTTTAAGCAGCTATCACACTGGAATAGAGAAGAAAATATCTCGGTGGCAATACCTAAAATATTACCTTCCCAATACAATAGATAAACAACAGTAGCTCAGAAAACAGAAGGTTCCCATGATTAGGATGAGCAATTTTCTGCCCAGGCAGGCCTGCAACCCAGAAAGTTTCTCTAGCTAAGGGGCTTTATTCCGTTTCTCCAACTCTTAATGGAGGTGTTGGCTGCTGACTTCTTCTATCTTATTTTTAATAGGAAACATATTCATATAAAACACAGTGATTTCAAATCTGAAAGTTATGATAAAGTGGTAACCTGGGATACTTCTGAAAAGAAATATTATATGAGAAACTTACCTCTTACACTGTTTCAACAAGAAGAAAATTTACTGCAACTGTTGCTGGAATTTTTTCTTCCATTGAGAGAGGTTTTCCCGGCCACCGATATCTTTATTTAGGCTAGGTAATATATAAAGTCCTTTTATTAATTTGGGGATTTCAGAGCCTTATTCAGAGACAATGCCTGAATATAAAGGCTCTCATTCTCTGATCCTTTGTCATGGAGACAGTGGCTCTAGCTCTGACCACCACACCAGGAGGACACAGGGGGAGGTGGTGGTGAGAGGGAGTCCTGGGGCCTCCCCCCACCCCCGTCCATAGCACAGCAGGAAAAAGTTTTCTGCAGAAGAGGGGGATGTTTGTGTCTATTCCAACTACCTGCAATATACGCTTTGAATCAGAAGGGAAGATTACACAGGGATGTCCTTCCTCTGGCATAGCCAATGTAATTTCTGCTGTCATCCTATTTCACCTTCTAGTACTGAAAACCACCTCCCAGCACAAATGAAAATTGTATACACCGAGGATGGTAGCACTGCACTTTCTCTCAGGAAAATACTTTGACCTAGAATAACCCCTACTAGTTGAGCAACATACCTCTAAATGGGTAGGAACCCTGTTCCTTTTGGCAGCCTTCATAGCATTAAATCCCAGATAATAGACAGATTCAAGGGACTCGCTGAAACTTCTTCAATGAACACCAAGAGTATAGCTTTTATTTTAGAATCAGATGAATAAAAACATTCTTGAGTTTCTCTTGAGAATTCAAATTCCCAGAGGAATCATAAGGTGTCACACCTATTTATCTTCTCCCTTAAGGGAAGGAGGGGGAGAGATCTCTGAATGTTTTCTCTGGAGGGGAGCGAAGATTGTGTCTGATTGTGCTCAAAGGAAAGATTCTAGGGACCAGGGGGCAGATACTGGCATCACACTGTTTCTGCATAAACTTTCAAATATCTCAAGGGTCATAAACTTGAGATAGGTGTCACAAATTGCAATATCTGAGCTCTTAAAATTATTATGGCTTTATGACTTTATCCTTCTCTAAAATCCCCATTAAGGTTTGTGAGAGGCTGTGACTTTTAGGTGGTTGAGGGACGGTTCCCATGGAACCTGGCATGGCAACCCTGAGAAGGAATAGACCTCCCAATGCCGCAGTGTATCTGTGTTTGCAGTAGGAAGTGATGGATACAATGAGGAAGTATTAATAGAGCCACAAGCAACAATTCTTGAGCCCTATTGCCTTTCAGAAAATGTGCCAAATGTACTAGATATTTTAATCTACTCAGCATCATCATTTTACAGATACAAAGACTGAAGTATAAATATACCATCTGCTATTCTTTAAGCGTGCTCCAGAATCTGGGAATTGCTGATAAGCTTTCAAACAGTCTATGGGATAAAAAGTACCTTCACAATAATATTTAGACAATTTTTATCTTTTTATTTATTTATTTATTTTTGAGACAGAGTCTCACTCTGTTGTCTGGGGTAGAGTGCTGTGGCGTCAGCCTAGCTCACAGCAACCTCAAACTCCTGGACTCAAGCAATCCTTCTGCCTCAGCCTCCCGAGTAGCTGGGACTACAGGCATGTGCCACCATGCCCGGCTAATTTTTTTTTCTATATATATTTTTAGCTGTTGAGATCATTTCTTTCTATTTTTAGTAGAGACAGGGTCTCGCTCTTGCTCAGTCTGGTCTCGAACTCCTGACCTTGAGCGATCCTCCCGCCTCGGCCTCCCAGAGTGCTAGGATTACAGGCGTGAGCCACCGCGCCTGGCCTCTTTTTTTACCCTCATTATCTCATGAGTACACAATTTTTCCAGAGGCTACCTGATATGTGATGCTACAGCAAATAGAATGCAGAAAATATACAAAATACAACTGTCGTCTATTAAGCCAAATATGTAAAAAAATTGCAAAAATATGAAACATACTTTCTTTTATACTGTTTTTATAAAAGTTATTTTTCATAAAACATTTGTATTAACCTATCATGGAGGCCCTTTAAAATTAATGGAAGTAAATATTTAATAAATTATCAGTTTTAATTTCTATTTTGGTAAATATCATTAAATTTACCTACATGAGCAAAATATCTTCAGATTCTCAGTAATTTTTAGGAGTTTAAAAGTGTCCAGAGACTGAAAAGTTAGGGAATCATTGCACTAAATAATAGATCACCAATCTAGCAAGGGCGAGAGCTGGAATCAAATGATCTTTATTTAACACCAAAGGTGTATTCATTTTCTATTTCTGCTCCAACAAATTAATGAAAACTTTAAGTGACTTCAAATAACACAGCCCTGGCATCTCACAGTTTCCACTGGTCAGAAGTCCTGGTGTGGGTCAGCTGGCGTCTCTACACAAGTCTCACAGGCTAAATCAATGTGTGGCTGGGGCTGCAATCCCCATCTGACACTTGGGATTCTCTTTCAAGTTCAGTGAGTGGTTGGACTTGATTCCTGTGATTGTAGGACAGCTGCTTGCTGTCACTTTCTGATCCTCACACATAGCCCCCTGCTTGTTCAGAGCAGCAATGCTTTTTTTGTCAAGTCCTTTACACACTTCAAATCTAACTTGCTCCTCTGCTACTAGATGAAGAAAACTCCCAGCATTTAGAAGGCTCACCTGATTATCACCAAGACAACTTCCACATTTTAACATGCATTGATTTGCAAAGTCCCTTCACAGCAGTACCTAGATTAGTGTTTGAATAACACAGATCTTGGGGGGCCATCAAGAGAATTCTGCCTACCCCACAAAACCTTTTTTTTAACCACTGAGTAATGTTTTCATTTTTGTTAGGTTCTATATTTTTTTCCTCAAAAAGTTGATTTCCTGTCGATGCTATCTTTATTATCAGCCTCATACTGTAAGTGCACCCCCGAGGGCCACTCAGACCATAGCACCAGCCTAGCTAAAGGGAAGCCATTGTGCTTCCAGGATGCTTTCAGCTTTTCCGTCTTAAAAGTTTAGGATTGACCTGCTGCTTGCTCACACAACTGCCAGGCACAAGGTTAAACAATGACCTTGAGGAAAACCAGGTCAAGAGTCCAGAACAGGCCAACCCAGACTGTTGATGACAAGTTCCACCAGAGGACCTGTTGTTTGCTGATAGCCATGAAGTCCTGATGGCTTGCACAAAGCTTACTTTCTGCCAAAACCCCCTTAACTCTTCCCTTTGTAAGTTGCTCAGTCAGCAGAGAAAGATGAGATGGTCTTTGAGATATTAGTTCACTCCCTCCTCAGGCTGCTGGCACTTGAATAAACTACCTTTCCTTCTCCAACACTCACCTCTCCTGTTTGGTTCTCAGGAGGCCAGCAGCCAAACCTGTGTTCAGTAAAAACATAGCTCCAGATTTCCTACCCAAAATAATAGTGGCCCTGAATCTAAATTCAGAAGGGAAAAATTTCCATGTCTGTGTCTTAATCTCAATATGATTAGAATGTTGTAAAGGTTTCTTTTTAAATTTCAAATTTATATGAATTTAACTGTGTTATTCCTTTCTTACAGCGTTCACTCACCTGGCCCTTGGCCTAGGGTCTCTTACAGCAAAATGATCGTACTTTTCTGAGCATCTACATTGAGAAGAGCATTTATATGACATATATAGCAATAATGCCAGCATAAATACGCTTTTCTTTCAAAAGGAGAGATTTGCATTAAAATTCAAAGAAAATGATGCAAAGAAGAGGGGAAAATAGCTTTTTCATCTCTTCCACTCTCTAGGTGTGAGTATCAACATTGGAATTTAATCCAGAAACTGGGTTCATACCCCATAGAGTTTTCAGTGGGGAGTGTAGGGTAAATCATAATAATAAATTATTTTGTTCACTGTAATTTTTCCCTATTTTCAGAGCTAGAATTAAAACAACTACCGTTTTTTTAGGTTATTAATCTGAAATGTCAGATTTCGTTAAGTACTAAGTTTGACAGTTGATATCTCTGACATTTCATTTTGACACTTCTTGTTTTATTTTTATTGTAAAGGTACATCGTCAGTCTTTCAAACACATGGTTTGGCTTGTGGTTTATACTTTTATTTAGAACAATTTTTGTGAAACCATGGATAAGGAAAAAATTCATATTATTTTTGAATATTAGTTCTGTTGTGGAACCAGTGCAGTGAATACAGCTCAAAATATCAGTGAAGTGTTTGGGAAGGTTTTGGCTAATGAGCACACAGTATGTCAATGGTTTGAGAAGTTCTGTTCTGGGGATTTTTGTCTTGAAAATTAACTATGTGGGTGACCTGAGACCAACGTGGATAATGATGAGCTGAAAGCTGTAGTGGAAGTGAATCCATCTCAACCTATGTGTGAATTAGCAGCAAGCTTTGATGTTACTGTTCTAACAATATTGGATCATTTGTAACAAATAGGCAAGTCAAAGAAGCTGAATAGATGGGATTAGCATGTATAAAATGAGCGTCAGATGAGAAATTGTCTCAAAGTTTACCTGTCTTTGCTGTCATGATATAAAGGTGAACATTTTGTACACTGTATTGTTACATGTGATAAAAAATGGATTCTTTTTGACAATTGCAAACGTTCTGCAAAATGGTTGGTTAAAGATGAAGTGCCAAAACACAGTCTAAAACCAAATATCCATCTAAAAAATCTAATGGCGTCTGTTTGCTGGTCCAGCGCTGGTATTATCCACTACAGCTTCATGAAATCTGGTCAATCAATTACAGTGGATATCTATGGCAACCAGTTGGATGAAATGATGAGGATGCTTATGATTAAGCAGCAGAGCTTGGTTAATACAGACAGGTCAATCCTCTTGCAAGACAACACTCAACTACATGTTGCACAAACAATGCTGCTCAGACTACAGAGGCTTGACTTGGAAACTGTCATCCACCGCATTTACCAGACCTTGCACCAACTGACTACCACTTCATCCAGGCTCTAGAGCACTTCTTGCAACAAAATATATTCCATTCTCAACAACCTGTGGGAAAAACCTTTCATGATTTCATCGCCACTCTTGTTTCAGGTTCCTTTCCTGCTGGAATAAACAAGCTACCGTTAAGATGGCAAACTGTGCCCATAGTGTAGGCACATACTTTGTTTAACTGTAGTACTTCTTGTTTGACATATAATAAACTACACTTTTGGCTCAAAATCAGACATTAGTGACCAATATATCAAACTTCTAATTTGAATTTTTTTTTGAGTTTTTGCTTCAGTGAAACAAAACTTTTAAAAGCAAAGCCCTACCCAACCACCATTCTACACACCCCTCACTTGGACCTCTTCTTCTGCAATGCTCTGTGGAAGGCACTCTTCACCTGAGTGTTCCTCAGGCTATAGATGAGGGGATTCAGCATTGGGTTAAAGAGGCTGTGGAATAGGGACAGCATTTTCTCCTGCTCCTCTCGTTGATTAGAATCTGGGACCATATAAACCAACATGGCTATGCCAAAGAAGAGCCCAACCACACAGAGGTGGGAGGAGCAGGTGGAGAAGGCCTTTATGCGGCCCTCTTTTGACTGGATCTTTAGGATGGCCCAGAGGATGTGCATGTAGGAGACAAGCATCAAACAAAGGGGCCCCACTAAGACAAAAACACAGGTAGCAAGGATGACCACTTGGTTGATCCAGGTGTCAGCACAGGCCAGCTTGAGGACAGACAGAATTTCACAGAAGACATGGTTCACATACCAAGGCCCACAGAAGGGCAATCTTAGAAGAAGAATTGCCTGTATCAGGGACAGGGTAAACCCACATGACCAGGAAGTCAAAGCCAGGATTGTGCACACTCTCCCGCCCATGATGACAGTGTACTGGAGAGGGTGGCAGATGGCCACATACCGATCATAGGACATCACCACCAAAATCAGGCACTCTGTAGCAGCAAAAGCCAAATACAAGAATGTCTGCATTATGCATGGAGCAAAGGAGATGGTTCTCTTTTGGCTCAGTAGATTTGCCAACATCTTGGGGACATTGTTGGAAGCATAGGACATGTCAAGGATGGCCAGGTGTGAGAGGAAGAAGTACATGGGGGTGTGCAGTCTTTGGTCCAGACAGATTAGTCCCAAGATCATGCCATTGGCCAGGAGGCTGAAGCTATATAACAGGGAGAAGATCCAGAAGAGGAGCTCTTCCTTCTCTGCACTGAGCTGGAATCCCACTAGGATGAATTCTGTGGCCCATGATTGGTTGCTTCCCATTCCTAAGTGACAGTCCATCAAGGACTGAAATGTGAACAGCCATGAAAGTGGATAACGAGAGAAAGAAGGTGAACTTGAGACTATAGAGTCATCATTGCTAAGTCAGACACCTTCTTCCACTGGGGGGCTTTTTACAGTGATAAGCCTTAATATATCTAGGATTTCTGCTTGCTTGATTTTTAGGTGACTAGAGATAGATAGATACCTATATATACATACACATAGATAAGTTGTTTGATTGATCTGACTGAGCACGTCTAAATCTAAGAATTCATTATTAAAATTTCAGGAAATAAGCAAAACAAATTAAAGAAGAAAGTAATATATACATAATTCAATTATTGAAGCCTTATATTGCATATAATCTAATGACTAGATAATCTTAATATATTAAATAAATTATAATATGTCTATTTAAGGAAATAATTGTTGTTGAAGGTATGTTGCAAAGAAATATTTTGACATGGAAAATGTTTCATGATATATGACAGAACTAGTTAAACAACATTGTTTCATATAACTTTAAATTCAATATATATAGGAAATAAATGAATGGTAAAAAGGTGTGACTGCTTATACAATTGTTAATGAGGATCAACTTTGGCTGTATGTTTCAAGGTATTACCTCTTCAGTCTTTTACCTGGAGTTTCATAATGTTTTCCTAAGAAGATTTTAAAACTTGATGTCAAAGTCTCACACAACGTAGATACCCCCTGTTCACACAATGAACTATACTAAATCTAAAATATTCAATAGTCTATAATTTTCTAAATAAGAATAAAAGCAAGAAAATAATATAAAGCTGGTGATTAATAAGGTATTAGGATTACATACATACATTTTCACTTAAAATAATAATATCAAGACCATTTTCTTCAATGCTAATGTTAATTTGGTGAAATAGACTTGACTCCAGAAAGGAAGTTGGTTAAGTTACAGTCAGTTTTCAGAAGTCATCCTGAAAATGTATTATCCCCTGTAACAATTTGTGTACTTTCTCAAGTTATATGCTCTTACTTTTAAATGAGAATATCAGAAATTCATGATATCCTCATGATAAAAATCATAAAATATCAATTACCATGATAAAAATGTAAATTATTGAAAATCCAATAAAATCCAGATATTGGTTTATAAATATATTTCTTCATTAAAAGTAATTAGATCTTTTGTTGAAAATGGCTGTTTTGTGACTGAAGTGAAGAAGGTACAAGGTGAGCCTGAAACATGTGGTCATATCAGAAGTAAGGAAGTGCTCAGACATGAGGAGAACATGGTAAAGGAACAGAGGAGCAAGTGTGGAGGGTCCAAATACAGAAAAGTTAAGGATCAGAAACAATGATAACAATGAAGTATAATCCAGTGAATAAAAAAATCCTATGAGACCCTACTGATAGATAAATGGATACAAAGATGATGGATACATAAATGGAACATTTCTTTATAGTAAAATTGCAACTAATAAATGTAAAAGCAATGATGGAATTAGAACAACACATTGTCAATCATCATTACTAATAACTGAGTCAGGCAAGATAATCAATGGATACTAAATGTAGCGACTGAAAGAAACAAGTAGTAAGTAGTTCCACTATGAGCAACAACATATATCATAATTTTAGTGAATGTTTCAGAGTCTAATTAGGGAAAAAATAATAATTATATAATAGAGAAAGCTGGGAAGCACCACCTTCACCACATGATCCATGTTAGCTTCACCAATAATGGGACTAATTAACATCACACACCTACTCATAATGCACACAGGAAGACACTATTTTTCATGTAGAAAGTGAATAATCTGATTCAAAACATGAACATTGTACATTCCCAACTTGTAGAATATTCTATTAAACAATTTCTGCATACACCTCAAGTTATCAATGACTGGAAAGGCACAAACAGACTGAGTAAAGATTACAGATGCAAGGACACTAAAACAGATGACATGAAATGTAATGTGGAATCTTGGATGAGGACCTGGACAGGTATGAGTGGAGGGAGAATATCATGTTAAAGAAAAGAAACATGTCAATATCAAATTTCCTGATTTTAATAATTATACTATGTTGAGGTTAGTAAATAACATTTTTTGTAGTGAGAAAATGAAGACTTTAGGAGTAAACAGGTATTATGTCTAGACTTTCATCTCAAGTGGTTCAAAAAATAAGTATATAGAGAGAAAGAGAATAAGACAAATAAGACAATGCTGCTCCTTTCACATTGGCTTCCCCTCTTAATGCTTTGGAGAAAAACTGTCTAAAATCAGCTTCCTTTGGTTCATTCTTACCCAAGCTTGATATTTAGATACCAAGAAAGAAGAAAATATATTAAGTGGAAATTAATACTCCACAAATCTTAAGTACAACCTGCCTTGTAATATGTGTAGTTACTTGGTTACCAGGATAAAATTCTCTCCTATTCTACTTGCAGCCCTGAACTGCCTCCCCTCTGAGTCGAATCAGGTGGCACAATGTTACGTGGCAGTTGTTTGCGTTTTTTACTCTCCAGGGCCCATGTGATCCCATGTGCAAGAACCATCTTAACATTACTCTTCAGATTTCCTGCCTAGATGTCTTCCCACCTACATTATTAAGAACAAGAGATACAGATTTCTCATGTTGTCTTTTATCTAGTATTTTATTCTCAATTCCAGTTTCTGGCTTGCAAGGAAGTCCTGTTTCATGGGTGACTGACACCTGGAATGATTTGACTCTTCACTATACATTAAACAGTAGGGAACATCAATCTGGGTGCCGTGGCTCACACCTGTAATTCCAGGGACTCACGAGGCTGAGCTTGGAGGATCACTGAGGGCAGTAGTATCACTGAGGCCAGGAGTTTGAGCCTAGGTGACAGAGCGAGGCCATGTCTGCACACCAAAAAAAAAAAAAAAAGGAGGGGCTATCTTCACCCACACAGGAATTACAAGTCATGTTAAACAATAAAAACCATAACATTTAAAAAGGTTGCATAAATATAATTTCAAATTATTACACATGGCTTATAGTCAGGTTTCTACAGAGCAGATGATGAGATGATGCATTCCTATGTAGTTACAAGTTATATCTTTTAAGAGACTGGATATACTTTTAGTTTATACTTATTATTTACTTAGTTCTTTAATGCATAAGAGTGTAAAATGATTCAGTAATAAAAAACAGAATTTTGAACGTCCCTTTGAGGGATATGAGGCATAGATAAATGTAAATTTGTAGACAGACCTATATTGAGTTGGAAAAGTCATATGGGTCTTTCAGAAATACTAGTGTCATTACACACTGTGCTTATCCACTAGCCTCATTGTGTCAGCCTGAAGGGGTTGTGCAGTGGAGTCATAGGCTTCTTCTTTGGGAGGGTTTTCTTGCACATCTATAACAAGTTACTATAAAGAGAAAGGAGACAGCCTGTTTGATCTTGTGTGGGCCCCATTAAAAGTCTGATTTATAGATGGCCTGATAAGGGTGTCTTTCCTATTCTAGGGAATTAGAGGATATTCAGAAGGGTAGACTCTGCGGGTACCTTTTAAATGTATAGGCTTGGTCAAGAATTACAGTTGAAGAATTATATCCTCACTATGAAGATATAGATAATCCTCAAGGTAAAATCAAAGATGAAGAGGCATTGATACCAAATGCCATTTATTTTAATAGAGATGGCCATTCACCAGATAACGAGAGCTAATATGTCTTATACTTCTTTATGTCGCCTTTAATAACTAGTATAGCTATAGATAAAGCAGAAACCGAGACAATGGTTATTAATTTGATGAATGGCATTTTTAGCTTGTTATATATTTAGTCATTAATGTATAAGTGTATTAAATATATAGTATACTAAATGTAACTATATATATGTATATTAAATGTATATAGTATACATTTTCATCTACATTTGTCCAAGATGTAGTTTATACTTTCTTTGAAACATTTATAATTACAATTTGACTATTTGATAATGTAAAATAGTTACAGTGAATGGTGACCCTAGAAAGATAGGTCCTCATCCCAATCCCTAGGACCTCTGAATATTGTCTTATTTGGAAAGAGGGTCTTTTTGGATATGACTAAGATTCTTGAGATGAGATAATCCTCAGTTTTATGGGTGAGTCCTAGCCAAAGACAAGTGTCCTCCTGAGATAAAGCAGAAGGAAATTTGAAACAAACTGGAGAAAGGAACATGGAGGCAAGGTGATGTGACAATGGGGCAGAGAGAGATGTGGCCAGAAACTGAGGACACTGACACCAGCCAGAAATAGGAAGAGGCAAGAAGTGCATTCTCCTTTACAGTTCCCAGAGGGAGCGTGATCCTACTAGATTTCAGACTTCTAGCAGACTCCAGAACTGCAAAAGAATAAATTGCTATTCTTTTTAGCAACCCCATTTGTGGTAATTTGTTAAACAGGCTGTAAAACACAAATATAGTATCTTATAGTTGCTTTGAACTGATATATATACGAAGACAATTTCAGAATAATAGCTTTCTAGAGAAACTACGTCATATGGAGGTAAAATAACCCAAGAAATAGGCTTGATGTTACATGTGACACATTATAAACTTTTGCAAACTATAAGCCTAAGAAGGATCAGTTCTATGGACAATGTTTCTTTGAGAAAATTCACTCAGTAAAACAGAAAGACAAAATTATAAATTTTAAAATTTCTATTTGCATTTGAAGATGGTTCTATATGTCTGTGCATTAAATTATTTTTGCCACAATTAAAAAATATTCCTAGAGTATGCCAAGTGGGGGATAATAACATCATATTATGAAATTTTACTTAGACACAGTTGGATATAATGCTCTATGTCTGGAACAAATTTAATTTCTGAATGGAAAGCATAATAATATTGTTGAAAATAATTCAGTCTATCGCTACCCAGTAGGAACATTTGTTTCTTGACATTTTAGTCTGCTTATTTTTTCTGGATTAATAAATCTGATCTTCATTATCCCTTCCATTTTGCTGTAAAATAATAGATGACATACAAAATAAAATGAAGATAGATTAAAATCTTTAAGCTGCTATCAGACTGGAATAGAGAAGAAAATATCTTGGTGGCAATACCTAAAATTTCACCTTCCCAATAGAATAAATAAACAACATAGCTCAGAAAACATGATAACCTGGGATAGTTCCAAAAAAACATATTATATGACAAACTTACTTCTTATACTCTTTCAATAAGAAAAAGAGTTACTGCAACTGTTGCTGGAATTTTCTCTTCCACTGAGAAAGGTTTTCCTGGCCATCAACATCTTTATTTAGGTTAATATATAAAGTCCTCTCATTAATTTGGCTATTTCAGAGTCTTATTCAGATACAATGCCTGGATGTAAAGCTTCTCATTTTCATGGAGACAGTGGCTCTAGCTCTGACTATCACAATCAGGACACATGGGGAGGTGGTGGTGAGAGGGAGTCCTGGGACCCCTGTCCATAGCACAGCAAGCAAAAGTTCCCTGCAAGGGAGGGGGACATTGGTGTCTATTCCAACTACCTGCAAGATACGCTTTGATTCAGGAGGAAAAATTACGCAGGGATGTCCTTCCTCTGGCATAGCCAATGTAATTTCTGCCGTCATCCTGTGCTATTTCAATTACCGGTACTGAAAACCACCTCCCAGCACAAATGAAAATTGTATACAGCGAGGATGGTAGCACTGCACTTTCTCTCAGGAAAATACTTTGACCTAGAATAACCCCTACTAGTTGAGCAACATACCTCTAAATGGGTAGGAACCCTATTCCTTCTGGCAGCCTTCATAGCATTAAATCCCAGATATAGACAGATTCAAGGGACTCGCTGAAATTTCTTCAACGAACCCCAAGAGTATAGCTTTTATTTTAGAATCAGATGAATAAAAACATTCTTGAGTTTCTCTTGAGAATTTAAATTCCCAGAAGAATCACAAGGTATCACACCTATTTTTCTTCTCCCTTAAGGGACAGAGGAGGAGAGATCTCTGAATGTTCTCTCTGGAGGGGAGTGAAGATTGTGTCTGATTGTCCTTGAAGGAAAGATTCTAGTGAACAGGGGGCAGATATTGGCACCACACTGTTTCTGCATAAACTTTCAAATATCTCAAGGGTCATAATCTTGAGACCGATGTCACAAATTGCAATATCTGAGCTCTTAAAATTATTATGGTTTTATGACTTTATACTTTTCTGCAATCCCCATTAAGGTTTATGAGAGGCTGTGACTTTTAGGTGGTTGAGGGACGGTTCCCATGGAACCTGGCGTGGCAACCCTGAGAAGGAATAGACCTCCCAACGCCGCTGTGTATCTGTGTCTGCAGTAGGAAGTGATGGATACAATGAGGAAGTATTAATAGAGCCACAAGCAACAATTCTTGAGCCTATTGCCTTTCAGAAAATGTGCCAAATGCTTTAAATAGGTTACATATTTTAATCTAATCGTCATCCTCATTTTATAAATATGAAGACTGAAGTTTAAATATATAATAGTGGTCCAGGGACTCTGGGAATTGCTGAGAAGCTTTCAAAGAGTCTGGGGGACAAAAACTATTTGCACAATAGTATTTAGACAATTTTTGTCTTTTTCTACCCTTGTTCTCTCATGAGTGTACAATTAATTTTTCCAGAGGCTACCTGATATGTGATATTACAGCAAATAGAATGCAGAAAAAGATACAAAATATAACTGTCTTGTATTAAGCCAAATATGTAAAAAAAATTACAAAAATGTGAAACATACTTTCTTTTATACTATTTTATAAAAGATACTTATTTTTCATAAAACATTTCTATTAACATATCATGGAAGCCTTTTAAAATTAATTGGAAGTAAATATTTAAGAAATTATCAGTCTTAACTACTATTACGATAAACACCAACAAATATATGTACATTAGCAAAATATTTTCAGATCCTCAGTAATTTTTAGAAGTTTAAAAGTATCTAGAGACTGAAAAGTTAGGGGATCATTGCACTAAATGATAGATCACCATGCTAGCAAGAGCCAGAGCTGGAAACAAATGATCTTTATTTAACACCAAATGTGTATTCGTTTTCCATCTCTGCTGCAACTAAGTAATGGAAACCTTAAGTGGCTTCAAACAACACATATCTGGTATCTTACAGCAGCACTGTGCCCAAGGTGGCACCTCTACCTCCTGAGTGAGGGCTGGGAGGAGAAGGAATCCCCCACCTCTGTCCCACTCACGCAGAAGTTAGCCTTAG
This sequence comes from Lemur catta, assembly GCF_020740605.2. NCBI lineage: Eukaryota > Metazoa > Chordata > Mammalia > Primates > Lemuridae > Lemur > Lemur catta. The sequence goes on from NC_059138.1 coordinate 9,609,443, forward strand.
CAATAGGTAGCTGGGGGGCAGGATGAGAAATGAAGTTTTTCAGTGAGAATGAGAACTTTTACTGCCCTGACCCTCCTGAGAGACAACCCTCTGACTGCGAGCTAGCAGAGGAACGAACCCTGGGGTCTTCGCTGCAACTGCCCGGAGTGGAATTTTCTCCTCGATGAATTAAGAGATGGGAGGGAAGAAGCTGATCTTTTGCTTCAAATATTACAGACTCTTGCTGTTCTTGAAGAATTTTAGTAGATTTTCTTGCATAAATGTTTCTTCCTGTGCTGCATGCCCTTAAGGCCATTTCCAGAGACTTTAAATGGTTGTTTAAAAATAATTTTCACCAGTTTCACCGAAGCGCATGTCTACAGAGCTCCTCCTTACACTGTTATGTCAGAATGAAATTCCTTACTGGTGTTTTTTTTAAACTATAACTTATTGTGAAATAAGATCATCTATGTCAAAGAAAACATTAATTTTTGTTATTTGATCCTATTCATCAGTTCTCTTGACCAATTCCATATTTTTCTTTCACAAAATACTGCACGTAATACTTAAGGCAATGAAGAATTTTGAAATATCATGGCTAAGGGCCTGAACATTCTTCTGAAGCTACTTATGATGTAAATTTTGTACCCTCTCATTACACGCTGCTGTGACCCTAGTGGTCCCATAGACTTGCTTTTAGATGTAGAACAAGAGCTCACAAACTACTGTCCCTGGGCCCAATTCGAGAAGCCACTTGTTTTTGTAAATAAAGTTTTATTGGAACACAGGTACATCCATTTGTTTACACATCATCTATGGCTGCTTTTGTCAGCGTTAAGTTGTTATGACAGAAAAGATAGCTCTCAAAGTCTTAAGTATTTACATATGGACCATTACAGGAAAAAGTCACTAACTGTTGATCTAGAGGATGTGTACTGTGAGCTTGTTAACTCAGTCTGACTTGGCTAGTATGGGTACAAACTCTGTTAGTATTGACCATTCACCAACTGTTAGTAATAGATTTCCAATAATCCCAATGATGAGTAATCCATTAAAAATTTTAGACATTTTAGTGGATATGAAATTAGTATCTAGCGGTGGCTATAATTTACAATTCATTGCTAGTGGTGGCAAGCAGCATTACTAACCATTGCAGTTTTTTGTAGAAGTATCTGTTCATTTATTTTGCTAATTTTCTGAAATTTCGTTGATTATCTTTTTGAGTATTTCTTTGAAGGAGTTCTTTATATGTGCTGTCAACAGTTCCATTTCTGGGTACATGTAGTTTGAAGATGATCACTTGGTCTGTGGCTTGTATTTTATGTTTTTTTATGGTGCTTTTGATGATCACAGTAATTAATTTTAAGAGGTTCAATATTTATCAGACTTTAAAATTTTACGTCCAGCACTTCTTGTGTCTTCTGTATGCATCTATGCCTATTCATGTTCATAAAGGCATTCACCTATTTTTCTCCAAAAGTTTTATATCTTCAGTTTATATGTATGAGTCTATAATATTTTATTTTAATGTAGCATTTATTCTACCAGAGGACAATAATACCACCTTCCATATGTCACAGGGAGCAAAGCCCTTCCCCATGATGCCCTTTGACATCTGTCACATGGGCCCCTCCTTCCTCAGTGCTCTCGTCAGGGCACCCTTGACCTCTGCGTTCCTCAGGCTGTAGATCAGGGGGTTCAGCATGGGGTTGAAAAGGCTGTAAAACAGGGAAAGGACCTTCTGCTGCTCCTCAGGATGGCGGGACTTGGGGGCCATGTACATGACGATGGCGCTGCCAAAGAAGAGCCCGACCACGCAGAGGTGGGAGGAGCAGGTGGAGAAGGCCTTTCTGCGGCCCTCCCCTGCCTGGATCCTCAGGATGGCAAACACAATGCGCGAGTAGGAGACCAGCACCAGGCAGAGGGGCCCCACCAGGATGAACACACAGGCTGCGAAGATGACCACTTGGTTGAGCTGGGTGTCAGCACAGGCCAGCTTGAGGACAGACAAGATTTCACAGAAGAAGTGGTTGATTTCATGAGGCCCACAAAAGGGCAGTCTCAGGATGAGAACTAAATGGACTAGAGCCAAGAGGAAGCTAAACACCCAGGAAGTGACGGCCAGGACAGTGCACACTCTCCAGCTCATGGTGACAGTGTAATGTAGGGGATGGCAGATGGCCATATACCGGTCATAGGACATCACCACCAAAATCAGGCACTCTGCATGAGCGAAAGCCAAATACAAGAAAGTCTGCATTATGCATGGAACAAAGGAGATGGTTCTCTTCTGGTTCACAAGATTCCCCAGCATCTTGGGGACATTGTTAGAAGCATAGGACATGTCAACTATGGCCAGGTGTGAGAGGAAAAAGTACATGGGGGTGTGAAGTCTAGAGTCCAGGCAGATAAGGCCCAGGATGACCCCATTCCCCAGGAGGGTGAATGTATAGAAAAGAGAGAAAAGTCCAAATAGGAAAAACTCCAGTGCTGAGCTGACCTGGAATCCCAGCAGCGTGACTTCTGTGATCTGTGTCTGGTTGCCTCCCATGCTCCTGTGGCAGAGAAAAACAAGATGGCGTCCACCACAGGAAAGTCAGAGCTGTGGGCAATCAAAGAAACAAAATATTTATTGAATGTTACAGAGGAAGCATTTAGAAATATATCACTTTGGATAGATTTTCTAGAATTTGTTTTTGGATATGTTGCCAAAACTAACTAGATGTGTTCATAAAAATGAGAAAAAAATCCTGTTGTATCATTGGAATAATAAGAAAAAATATGTTATTATATATAATAAAATATAATAGCATAATAGGATCTCTTATGTTAATAATCTGCCCTATATACATACACACATGACCATGTGTTGTTTCGAAGAATTAAAATCTTCTGCCTTTCCTTTCATGGTGGGAGCCTTGATTACTAATGTAGTTCAAAGGGAGATTACCCTGATGTGGAACAATATGAAGTGGTTTCATATCCTAGCTTGCTGGCCTTCTCAATCCAAGGTATGATGAAGCCACTAGGGCCCTGTTCTTCCTGGGCTTGCTCACTACACCCTGGCCACACTGACCTTCTCACATGCTTCTGCCCCCCACTTATTTCACATTTGAAATCCCTTCTGAATAGGTTCTCCATTTTTTAAGAAATGGGGTCTTGCTCTGTTCCCCAGGGTGGAGTGCAGTGGCACAATCATAGCTCACTGCAGCCTTGAACTCCTGGGCTCAAGCAATCCTCCTGCCCTAGCCTCCCAAGTAGCTGGGACTACAGGCATTTGTCACCATACCCGGCTAATTTTTTTCTTTTTTTCATTTTTTGTAGAGACAGGGACTCATGATGTGGCCCAGGCTGGTCTCAAACTCCTAGCCTCAAGCAATCCTCCAGTCTCAGCCTCTCAAATTGCTGGGATTGCAGGTGTGAGCCACCATGCTTGGCCATCAATTTTGTAGTTTCTTTAAAATTTCCTAAGATAAGACTCTCCTTTCAGCAGCTGGCCAAGACTCCCTAGAAGCTCCTTTAGATACCACTTTTCCATCTCTAGTATTTGTAGTTTTATTCTGAGAATTTTTCTGACTTCATCAGCTTTTCTTACTGAAAATTAAGCATGAGTGAAAGAATTCTTTGACTACATGAAATAAACATGTATCTATATTTTTACTATATTCAATAATCGAGCATGTGGCATTTCTGAGGTCTTTTAAAGTAAGACACTTAAATGAGGAAACCAATTTACATTCACAGTGGTTACATATAGCTGTATTGTAATTGTATTTTGTTTGACTGTTTTCTCTTTTCCTTATGACATACCTCAGAGCTGCTCTTATTTTCTAGAGTGACAGAAATCTTTTGTCCTCAATATCTTCCCAGTTTGAGCAACTCAGGTTGCCATCAAATCCCCTAACTGGCTTGCTCCTCATTACCTGTTACCATGGCAGCAACCTATGGGGTTGGAATGGATCCTGAGCAGGGCACAGGGATGCATCAGGTGGTTCATTCCATCTAGGGTGCTATTCCTGCAGGGCCCAGCAGAGGGAGACCAAGGGCCATGAGAGGGACGGATGGCGCCATTACTCAGAGACACCACGTGACGTGGTATGGCTCCTTTATGCTTCCTTCTCAATTTTCCCAGAAACAGCCTGAGAATCTCACAATTTATTGACTTTCTTCCTGTTGGGATTTTTTGTTCCTATTTCTCTTATTTTTGGTAGTATAAAGAAAAAATATTCTTACAAATTTAAGAATTGCTGTGTTCATGATCGTTTATTTAGTAAATATTCTAAAAGTGAAACTGCGGATGCTAAAGATACAAACATTGCAAAGATTTTTACACTATTGATTGCTTCCCTCTAGAAAATTTGACCAATTTCACTTCCCACTGACAGCGTATTAGAATCATGCCTGCTTGCCGCAAGGTCAGTTCTAAGCATCTTTGTTGGTTTCATAAAAGAACAAGTTAATATCATTTAAATTTATACTTCGTCCATCCCTTAACAAATGCTCCTGGAGCGCATGATGTGTTGCGGCCGCCGTCCTGTGCGCTGGGGCACAGCGGAGGGTGAGGTGGGCACATCCTGAAGCGGGGACAGATCCTGAGGAAGCAGCGTTGGGCTGGGGGACTTCTCTCCCACTCCTCCCGTGTCCACATAGGGGAGGAAACTTCTGTGCCCCTGGATGGAATCACTTTGGAATGTACCTGCCTCTCTCTGTCCCCTGATTTACGTGATTTGTGAAACAGGAAAGAGAAACTGAGGATGCACCTTCTCTGCTCTCTTTCTGTCCACATGCATTTCTACCCCTTTGGGCATGAAGCATATAGGAGCCTGTGTCCCATATGGGGATGGGGGTGGACTAATGGTTGTGATTTTAATTTGGAGAGAAATTTCATGGAAGATATAAATTATATTTTTCAACAAGCTTAATTAGCAAAATATATATTTTTTATTTCCACCTGATTCCTGTGTGTATTTCTCAATTTGTTTTTTCTGGACTTGGAGCAGAGAGAGGGCATGGTTAATTATCACCCTAAAACACCAGGAGTAAACAGGTATGTAGGATAATTATTGACTGAAAAGTACTACGAAAGAAATAAGCAGGATGAAATGATAGAAATTATTATACTTGGTTTGAGAGCCTTTAGATGGGATGGTCAGGAACAGTCTCTCCGGAGAAGAGGTGTGAGTGGGACCTAAACTAGGAAGGGGGTCAACCCAGACCAGAGCCAAAGGTGGTGCTCCCTGCACAGGCACCAGTAAGGGAACAGAGAAGGCGAATTTTATGGGCAGGAAGCACTTGGTGAGTTCTGGGAAGAAAAAGAAATCCCATGTGCCTAAACCATGGTGAGCAAGAAGTTGTTCCTGTTCTGTGTAAACTTGTGTTTGTTTTCAGACATTTGGAATTGACATACATACATTTATCATTTGGGCATGGATTAAATACATTTGGCTACTTTTATAGCACAGAATATCATACAGCCATTAAAAAGGATAATTTCAGTCACTAGGTCACAATCTGAAGTTAATGTATGTGTGTATAATATGACCTGATATTCATTTAAAAATATAAACATATTTATACACATACATCTTTTGTGTCTATTTACATATATGTAAAAATTATTTTAGTTAAACATGAAACTGTTAACACTTATTACCTCTATAGAATAGAAATATGCAGGGTAGAAATATGCAATTTATACCTTTCGTATAAATTGTTTGCACATCTGTTTGTTTTTAATAAACTTTATGCATTATGGGAAACAAAACAGGACATTTCTTATTTGGGAAGCAGCGCCACAATGTAATATAGAATTAAAGATGCACATTATTCCTGCTCTTTTTCTCACCAAGTTTTAACAGGAATCTCTGATCTAAGTAGTTTTCCTTAGAGCTTCAAATGGGAGAAATGTCACTAAATTGTGAAAAAGAATTAACCCTTAACAAGAAAGTAGAAATGAAAACTTCAGCATCCTTTCTTTTTATAGATACACATTTTTTTCTCCTGTGTTGTCCTGATAGAGAAACAATCAAGGCCATTTGACTGAAAGTAGAAATGGATCTTAAATCAGGTTGAAATTATTGTGACATCCACCGAATTGTGAAGGAGATCACAAGCAAAGTTCTGAATCTGCACAGATCAAAGAAAGTGACCTTTGTCAGGCAGAGAAGTACATTTGAATGCCTTTTAATTTTCCTATCTCTAACATAGCTTCTGTTTAAGTTAGAAACCAAAAGAAAGACATAGGAATCTGGAAAGACTCAATTTCTTTCCAAAGGTAGCCTTTGGATGAGACATAGGAGACCTCTCAGAGGTGACGTGGGGGTCAGTGCTCCAAGAGGAAGAGCAGCTGGCTCAGTGCCAGGTCAGTGGCCAGCAAAGCCGGTCTGGGTCTCTGATGGCCCCTGGGAGTGTAACCCAGGACTGGCCCCGGGCTGTCTGTGGCATGTGCATCTCTGCGCTCCTCCTGCACCCTGGCCCGGCAGCCACAAAGGCAAGTCTTTAGCTACCTTTTGCAAATGCTTAGAATTGTTTGGCTAATCAAAGTTCATAATTTAACAATCTAGAGTTATAGAGTTTTACATGTGATTTTTAAAAAGAAATTCCTGAACAAAGCAGTAGTTTAGAATAAATTATTTCTAAAAGACAGGAATAAAAAAGGGGGGAAATAGAATTCTTAGTGAAACAAGCTTTTCCATCAGATGTGTACTACATCCAAACACATATGGAACATCTGTGTTTATTGTATTTTTTAATGGTTTCCTACAACTCTGTAATGGTGGCTATTTACACACACAAATTGTTCCTCAGCTCATTTTTATGGAATGTAGAAAAATACGGTATAAGGTGAAAACAATTTTTTCCCTTTTAATTATTGGCATGGTTTTGCCTTTTGGAGTTCACAGTTCACAAAGTCAGATTTTTCTGTTTCTCTGGGAAAAAGTCTGGGCAGATACAATACAGACACACATACCTGAAAGGAAGATTTCCTTAAGTGTCCGCTCCAGCCGCACATTAAGGAAAGATCTTCCATGGACAGAATGAGGGAAAAAGCTTCAGAGATACTTTCTCCGTTCTTCTATAAAATGACAAAATTAGCAGTGGCTGAAAAATAAAAGCCATGATTCCTGAATAAGCATTAAATAAACATGGTTAGCAATGTCACTCAGACCACCATTCCGACTTGGTTCTGAATGGTGAACATTACAAAGGTGAGTCACTTATCCTGAGTGTTATTATTTTCTTCTGTAAAATAGTGACAACAGCTATACAAATGGCTGATGTGAAGAATAAGCACCATTAGGGTACCTGCTAATGGCTTCATAAATATTAACGTACTTATAGTATTAGGGAGACCACAAAATTGAGGGAAGAACCTAAATAATTAGGATAGTAAATACAACATAATCATTGCAGTTTTGCAAACACTTTCACATTTATTTAGCACTTCTTTTTGGCTGTTTTTAAATTTAAATAAAGATGCATTTTGCTTTCAGTTCCATTTTTCTTGTATTTCAATTTTCTTATATTAAGTTTAAAATAGAACTCAAGGAAATAGAGGAATCATTTAAAGCAACCTCTATCCTATATTGAAGAAGAAAATACAGGTTTTAAAACTCCACATGCTATTCTGCCATGACCAATATGCCAAAGAGAGAGAGAGAATGAATCTTATGGAAGGAAAAATGGGACATATTTAGGATATTTAACATTGACCCAAAGTAAATGTTTCTGTTGATACTTTTGTCAAAATGGGAGCCATGGAGCCGTCACAGATGGGGTTCTGGGACAGCACGAATATGTTGAATCTTTGCATTTATTCAGTAATTACTTACCATCTCAGTAGTTACTTTGACATTCAGCTTGATCCTAATGGATAGCATCATTTAAAAAAATAAGCAATGATTTTAGAGTCTTACTGCCTGGGTTTAAATCCTGACTTTGCTTTATCCTAAATTTGTGACCTCTTAATGCCTCTTTGTGCCTCAGTTCTCCCATCTGCAAGATGGGGTGGGTAATAGACCCTACCTTAGAGGATAGTTTTGAGGATTAAATGAGTTAACTCTCATATGGCACTTAAGAGGTGCTTAAAGGTTATTAATGAAGATTTGAGACCCATAATTGGAGAGTAACCTCTGGACCCAATAACCACAGGAGATATGTCATATGTTTAACAGTTCCTTTGCTAAAATAAGGAAAAAAAGAGAACATTTTCCCCACGGGCACTGAGCTTCCATGTGAGGTGTTGGTATCTTTCTCCTGAATAACTGAGAAGTGGGTCCTACTTGGCCAGACAGTGCGTCAAGAATCTGAAGAGCAGGCAGTTAGCAGCACAGAAGAAAGATCAGTGTCAGTGTAAGCAAACTACATAATTCCTCTGTTTTCATTGTTTTCTTATTGGTAAAAAGAGGCACCTGAGCTACATAGTCCCTGAAGTTCTCTGTAGCTCTTTAGCCAGACCATAGCCTGCAGGGATGGTTACCTGATCCTCTTCTCTGCCAGAGTCATGACAAAGCCAAGAGCTGGCACCTGAGGATGAGAGATGTGGATGGACAGGCCAAGAGGGTCAGAGGAGCCGTGGCCACACCATGGGATGGGTTGTGGTCCCTAGAGCTCCGCTCAGCACCCCAGCTATGAACACAGGCTTAGGGACAGGAGGAGCCTACACAAGGAAAGCATTTTGTCACAAATACCTACAGTCGGTAATGTCATTCACTTCTCATTCACTTTTCCCACCTCCAAATCCCTTCTCAGGGCTTATAAACCACTTTTACTCACGGTTAATCTGTGGGCATTTCTTTGAACATAGCCTCGGGCTTAGAGGAAACCTCAACAAAAGGAAGAAAAAATATATGAACTGGGATCGATTCTCCTCATTGAGAAGTGAAGCCCAGATATAGACCCCTCCTGAACCTTATGATAGACTTACTTGTGTAAGTTGGGGCTTTTTCTATCATATTTTGACTACAATTCACTCCCCACAGACAAAAATAATAATTCAGGGGAGAGAACTGTGTGGCAATATAACTAATCACATTCTCCCCAGAGAGAATTAAAGAATGTGCTACTGTCCTATCAGTAGTTGAACCAATGAATGCATTTCCCACGTGATTCATTTTCTTCTTTCTGCATTCCCATGGGATGTGTTGCGTGTTTTCGTGGGATTGGATGGGGACTGGATTTCTGTTAAAGAGGCAAGACTTTGGCACAGAAAATTAAAAAGTCAAGATCAGGCCATAAATTAATTTCTCTCAACACTAACTTACTTTATCAGTCTTAAAATTGTTCGACCCTCCAATTCCTGCTGGTTCACTGCAGAGGAGAGGCTGTGTTTTCTTGATTCCTCATAGCTAGCGGGCCCATGGACCCTGTTAAGGCATCATCTCAGAAATATAGGTTTCTCCCAATGGAGAAAACGTTATTGCAACATACTCCAGATTTCTCCTTTACAAATATTTTTGACTTGACAGTTCAGGTGTACCTCATCTTCTTCCTCATATTTCTTCAGTGTGCCCTCTATCTCAAATATCTCTAGATTTCTCAGCTACAGTTTTATTTCCTCATCCTGGGTTAGGGCCTACAGATAAAATAAGCATACTTCTCCCTTCCTTTCTAGCTCTTTTTTTTTCTTTCTGCACTAAGTGATAATATCTGATGATTATAAAATCTTTCCTGTTCCTGCTCTCTGTGTCTGCTTTTAGTCTGGCTCTCCATGGAGTCATAGTTCTTAAACTAGGGTGGAAAGAGCCCTTCAAAATAATAGTACTATATTTAATATAGCGTGGAGAACAGTAAAATAGATATTCAAGAGGAGGCTAATTGGGGTTATTTCTCTTTTAAATTATCTGTGTGGACAATAGAGTCTCCCTCCACTTACCTCCTTATTCTCCAAGACGCACTCTCTACTTCATTCAACTACTACTCCCCAGTAGTTCCACTCTTGAAATTCTTACTCCTTATTTCAAGTCCATTTTATTCTTGTTTTACCCACTTGACTTCATACCAAGTACCAATCCTTCAAAGCACTCATGGAGCCTCTTCAACTATCTTAACCCAAATTGGTCTCCCTTCTGTGACAGACCAAAGTACTTACAATAGAATGCTTCAAGGTTTTGCTTAAATAATCTTTTAGTATTTTTTAAATTGTTCATCTTTCATATGAGGCTATTGCAGAAAAATAAATATGACTCATCAATACCTGGGTAGAGCTAAGAATAATATTTTGGTACATATCCATTCAGCTTGGCATAATTAACCCAATTTTATTTCTTCTGTTAAGGAAAATATAAAGATTTTTTATTTCAAAATATTATAGGGGTACAAATATTTTTGGTTACATGGATCACTTTTTTTTTTTTTTTTTTTTTGAGACACAGTCTCACTTTGTTGCCCGGGCTAGAGTGAGTGCCATGGCGTCAGCCTAGCTCACAGCAACCTCAAACTCCTGGGCTTAAGCAATCCTACTGCCTCAGCCTCCCAAGTAGCTGGGACTACAAGCATGCGCGACCATGCCCGGCTAATTTTTTCTATATATATTTTTATTTGTCCAGATAATTTATTTCTGTTTTTTAAGTAGAGACGGGGTCTCACTCAGGCTGGTCTCGAACTCCTGACCTCATGCGATCCACCTGCCTCGGCCTCCCAGAGGGCTAGGATTACAGGCGTGAGCCACCGCGCCCGGCCACATGGATCACTTTTGTAATGCTTGAGTCAAGGCTGTAAGTGTGCCCATCACCCAGATAGTGTTCATTGTACCCATTAGGTGGATTTCCTCCTCCCCTCTTATTTTCCCTGGTTGATTTCCACTAAGTTTTACATTCCTTTGTGCACATGTGTGCTTAGCAGTTAGTTCCAATTTTATAGCGAGCATATGTGGTGCTTGTTTTTCCATTCTTAAGGTACTTCACTTAGGATAATGTATCCAGTTCCATCCAAATTGATGCAGAAAGCATTAATCCATCCTTTTTATGGCTAAGTAGTATTCCATGCTATACATATACCACATTCTGTTAATCCACTCATGAATTGATGGTATCTTGGTTTGATTCCACATCTTTGCAATTGTGAATTGTGCCAGGTGTCTTTTTGATAAATTGACTTCTTTTCTTTGTGTAAATACCCAGTAGTGGGATTGCTGGATCAAATTCATTTGGAACCAGAAAAGAGCCTGAATAGCCAAAGCAATCTTAAGCAAAAAGAACAAATCTGGAGGTGTCACATTACCAGACTGCAAACTATACTACAGGGCTATAGTAACCAAAACAGCATGGTATTGGCACAAAAATAGACACATAGACCAACAGAGAACCCATTCATATACTGCTAACTGATCTTTGACAAAGCAGACAACAATATACACTGGGGAAAAGAAGCCCTATTCAATAAATGGTGCTGGGAATATTGGATAACCACATGCAGAAGAATGAAACAGAATCCATATCTCTCACCACTCACAAAACTTAATTCAAGATGGATGAAAGACTTAAACATAAGGCATGAAACAATAAGAATTCTAGAAGAAAATGTTGGAAAAACTCTTCTAGATATTGGCCTAGGCAAAGAATTTATGACTAAGAATACAATGGCAATTACAGCAACGGCAAAAATAAATGGGACTTGATTAAATCAAAAAGTTTCTGCACAGCCAGAGAAATAGTCAGCAGAGTAAACAGACAACTTACAGAATGGGAGAAAATATTTTCAAGCTATGTATCCAATAAAGGGCTAATAACCAGAATCTACAAAGAACTCAAGAAAATAAGCAAGAAAAAAACAAATGACCCCATTAAAAAGTGGGCAAAAAACATGAACAGAAGCTTTTCAAAAGAAGATAGACAAATGGCCAATAAACATATGAAAAAAATGCTCAACATCACTAATCATCAGGGAAATTCAAATTAAACCACAATAAGATTTTACTACCCCAGTTACAATGGCTTTTATTAAAAAGTTCAAAAACAATAGATGTTGGCATGGATGCAAAGAGGAAGGAAGACTTATACACTGTTGATAGGACTGCAAATTAGTACAACCTCTATGGAAACCAGAATGGAGACTCCTCAAAGACATTTAACATAGTCAACTCTGGATATAAAATCATGTGTGATGATTTGTCTATTTTTGCTTCTCATCTTTGAAATGTTAGAGTAAAAATATTTCCTGTGGGAAGTCTTAGACTTCTTATGAGTGTTATATTCACATTAATTAACAGTTTATATTTTAGCTAGAATAAATATTACAAAGCATGCATGGCTCCACCATTGGTGATAGACCTTATTAAATGAGAGTCTATTTTGAAACTGAAGTATTTGTGGACTATATCAATTACTAAACCTACAGTTGGAGTTAAACATACTTTTAACATTTTTCCATCTCTGAGAGAGAAATACCACCTTCACAGAACTTGAGTCCTTTCTATTTTTCCTTTTTTTAAAATATAAAGTCCATTTACTATATAGAATTTCAATGGGTTATTGAAGGAGATAAAATAATATAAACAATGATATGGAATTTGAAATTTTAAGAGCTGTTTTCACCATCTCTTCTGTTATTTGTCATCTTGTTAACCTTCTAAAGCTATTGTAGGATGTGCTCCATCAAAACAAGGGAGTAAACCAAGAGAGAAGATGGCCTTAGTGAACTAGGAAGTCCAACTGAGGATAAAGGCATATAGAATTAGTAGGATGCAACCAGTCCAGATAGAAGGGGAATGGGAGACTCTTGATGGATGTCTCCAAGAAAAACCTGGAATGAATATATTATCTGAGGGGGTAGAGGTGGAAGAAAGACTTAGCAATTAGCACAAAGAATCCAAGCAGAGGGGAAATAAGGGCAGGGGGGTGGGGATTGCTACCTACTTCCTGCCTAGAGAGTCAGGTGAAAGAAAATCTTGGCTTAATAAAGAGTTTTCTAACTCATTGCCACTGCTGATGTGCTGTGGATGAATGGGCTTTAAGGGGGTGTTGCCTTTCTTTCTCCTCCAGCAATTTCCTTCCCATGATTGGGGAGTACCACATTGAGAGTACAACATTGCGTTGCACTTTGTTTAGGAGTTGAAGAGTTGGTGCAGGCCACCAGTATCTTCCTTAATCAAATATTCTTTATACATCAGTAATGCGTCAGGCACAGTTTAGAGTATACGCTCAAGAGATACAGCTAGTAAAGGAAGACAAGATCTGCATCTCTCTTGCTCACATTCTAGTAGTAAATAGAAGAGCTGTACTCACGTTACCGTCTTTGTCTTTAAAAGTCTCAACACTCCTTTACTATCCTGTTTCTCCTTTGTTTTTCATAATAAGAACAAAAGCTCAATATATATGAAATAAAGCAATTTTGAAAAGCACCTTGAAAAAAATTATTCCAGGTCACAGCATCCAGAAATAATCAGTATGATTGATAGCTCAATATCCCAGGTATTTCTTCATTAATGTGTACAGATACAAGGGTAATAGGGTAGACATATAAACAATTTAACAAAAATGGATTCCACAATATTTTGTTAAAGTATTTTGACTTTTTTTTTGTAAAAAGAACATTTGCCCAATATGAAAATAAATTAGACAATACAGAAAAATACAACCATGTCACTTACGCATTTAGTTAATTGAATCCCACATTCTCTGTGAGCTTAGAGAAATATAAGGCTAGAATAATTATAAATATTTTGATAAAAATGATTTCATACCCCTCGTGCTATTTTGAAGTAAATATATTTTTAATGCAGCAGAGGGAAGAGTATCTACTATGAAACTAAAATACTTAGTCTAATTCAGAATCTTTTTTTAAAAATTGAGATTAAGTTATTAAAGGAACCCCTTGATGTAAAAATATTTTCTTATTATATTTAAAGACTGTAGCCATTATGTTTTAAATATCATGCCTTATCTTGAGTGAGTATCAGTTGGGTCCCTAAAATTGAAGGAAACGTAAATTTGTACACTTAAATGTCCTTCTTCTTTTCAAGATTTAAGCACGCTGGCTTCAGAACTCAAACCGTTTGACAGATAAGCGAGTTGAGAGTGCTATGGCCATTGCCCACTTCCTTGCTGATCCTATACTGATTTTCTAAAGGCACCAGGAAGTAACATTATCAGAGAAAGTGGTCCTTACTCTGAGCCACAGGGGGTAAAACCACGATTGGCCCAACACAAGCGTTCAATTCCATCTCTGTCAGTGAGTGGTTTAGGGACTTCCATTTGACTCAGTCTTGGCCAATGGAATACAAGGAAAAACCTGCCGCGAGAGAGTCCCTCTGGAAAAGACTTTTCTTTCTGATAAAAAGGGAAAACACAAAAAAACCCAATTTTCTTTGTAAACTCTTCACATCTAGAAGTCCCCCAAGCACCTGTGATCTGTCCCAATCCTCAGGTCAGAAAGGGTACCTGGGACTCATTGTCCATTGAACCTGCTTCAGAAGCAGGTGATTGACATGCAACCTTTCCCTGTCTCGGTGAGTTTTCCTCTACATTCAAGGGCAATTTGAAGAAAATACCAGAAATAGCATTTTATTTTGTATGAACCATTATTTATACACTGATTAGTGGTTTACAGGAGAAGAGCAGGGCAGAAGGCTGGCAGAAATCTTCAGGTTTAGAAAAAATAAGGAAAAAAATACCTTCATGTAGATCCTTTCCTGGCACCATGCAGGGTCTCTGAGTGACATCTGATACCTACGGTGTCAAAACATAACATTCCTTTCAGACTCCTCTTAGTCCTGCCTCCTTGTGATCACACTTACAGGAAGGGCTCATGGTGGTGGATGCCCTGGCTCACGGTATCAAACTGAAAGGGGCATAAGAGCCATGTCTATATTCCTGCTGCTGCTTTTTACAGATGAAGAAGGTGAAGCTCAAGGTATTATATGATTTTTCCTGTGAACCATCTTTCTTTCTTCTTCTACTGAGAATCATCTGCTTCTACTACATCCTAGAAATATCCTCCAGCCAGCGAAGTGAGGCACATTAGGGCTCCGTTTCTTTGTTTCCCTGGAGGCATATGCTAACAAATGGCAGGGAGAGGTCCCATAGACATTTGATAAGGATTTTGTTTGGTTTTGTTTTCCGGTTGCAATGAAGTCCCCTGTACAGGTGGCGGATAAGCTTCTCCTGATGGATGTTCCAAACTTACTCTCCAGGGATGGTCATCCTCATCCTAGGGAAACCCTTTATCAGATCCTAGAGTGCAACAACTTGACTACATTGTCACTTAATAAATTTGAGAGAAAGGGTCTGATTGGTGGAAATACGGTGAAATGCCCTTACCATAAAAGCAATTTCTCTGATTCCCATGTACCTGACAAGATACATAGTGAAAACATTTGCTTTTTAAAAATAAACGAAGCTAAATGCATTCTTGCTGTCTTTACATTTAATTAAAGTAACTTTTGAGAAGCAGTTTAAAAAATAATGCCTTGTTCTTACATTTTAAAAATGCAAAAGGAAAACAGAATCCTATCAGTGTTTGTAACATTATAATGAAATGATCTCATCTGTTTGGATTTTGTTTAAGAAATTTTTGCTACTCTAAGATTTGTATTGTGGAAAGTTTGTTTTTATCTTTCATATTTAGTTCTAAAACCAACCTGAAATTTATTTTTGTGCATGGTGTGTGGCAGGGCCGTATTTTAGTGTTCATCCAGATGGATAGCTAGCTGAGCTGGCATTATTTTATTTACTGAAAACACCAGGGCCACCTTTGTCTCAGATCAAGTGTGTGATGTGTTTCTGGATTTTTAGTTAACCACACTGTATCGTTGGTATATTTGTTTTTACTAGTTCCACTGCCACATTTACTGAGTTACTATGGCTTTACAGTAAGGCTTGGTAGTCATTAAAGTCCTTCTACTCTCCCTGGACTCCACAAACAGAGAAAAAGGGATACAAAAAGCTCCCATCTGCCTATTATATTTATTAGTATGGCATTTGCTGAAGGTTTCTAATTATTGTGAGTTGCATCACAGTTTATATTTTCAATTCTCTGTCACTTAAATCCATGGTTCATGCACTTCCTAATCTAAGTTGATTATGCCTTGGAAAACATCACTAACTATCATGGGAATACATACAAATATTTTAGATGTAGACCTATTTTTAGAGGAGATGACACTTGCTGAATCAAAAATACTTACATAACAACTATGTTATCAACCTCTTCTAATTCCTATATCTTAAATACTCTACAAATACTTGTCTTTTCTCTATAAAATTTTGCCTGCAAGTCCTGCTTACAGGACAAAATGATACAAATTTATTTCCTCTTATTCAGAACATTTCACATAACAACATTAAAAGTGTGTACACAGCTAGTATATATATTTTTTCAGCCAAGCGTGGTGGCTCATGCCTGTAATCCTAGCACTTTGGGAGGCCAAGACAGGAGGATTGCATGAGATCACGAGTTTGTGACCAGCCTGAGCAACATAGCAAGACCTCATATTTACAAAAATTAGGAAGTTAGCTGGGCATGGTGGCTCACACCTATAGTTCCAGCTTCTCAGGAGGCTGAGGCAGGAGGATCACTTGAGCCCAGAAGTTTGAGGCTGCAGTGAGCTATGATGATGCTACTGCACTCTAGCCCCCACAAAAGTATGACTCTGTCTCAAAATAAAAAAAGATATTGTCATGAATTGTGTAGCACCAACCTTCAATCCTAGGGAGAGAAAAGCAGAATGGGCTTTCATGGGAGGTAGTCACAGGAAGATTTCGATAAGATGGAAAGGATGCCGTAGGTATCCTCTGTAGGTATTGGCTCAGATGACTTCTCAGATCCCATTAAACCCAGTTATTTTATTATTTTGTAAGGCTTTCATGAAGTTCCCTCCTTTTCAAGCATCCTCATCAGAGCACCTTTGACTTCTTTGTTCCTAAGACTGTAGATCAGGGGGTTGAGCATGGGATTGAATAGGCTGTGAAACAGCAGGAGATATTTCTTCTGATCCTCAGGGTTCCCATGTCGGGGCCCAACATACATGATAATGGCTATGCCATAAAAGAGTCCAACCACACAGAGGTGGGAGGAGCAGGTGGAGAAGGCTTTCTGGCGCCCCTGCCCTGACTGGATCTTTAGGATGGCACAGAGAATATGAATATAAGATATCACAATTGAAGAGAAGGGTCCCACCAGCACGGATACTGCCCCAGCCAAGACCATGACCTCATTAATATGGGTATCTGCACAAGCAAGTTTGAGAACAGCTATAATTTCACAGAAAAAGTGATTAACTTTCTGAGGTCCACAGAAGGGCAATGGTAGGAGTAACACTAGATGTACAAGGGCCAAGAAGACTCCTAAAATCCAGGAAGTCACCGCCAGAATGATGCAGAGTCTCCAGGTCATGATGGCAGAATATCGGAGGGGGTGGCAGATGGCCACATACCGGTCATAGGACATCACCACCAGGAGAAGACATTCGGTATGTGCAAAACTCAAAAAGAGAAAGGTCTGCGTCAAGCAGCCAGTGAAAGAGATGGGCTTGGCAGGATCCAGGAGGTTCACCAGCATCTGGGGCACCGTGCTGCAGGCATAGGCCATGTCGACGATGGCGAGGTGTGAGAGGAAGAAGTACATGGGGGTGTGCAGTCTGGAGTCCAGGGAAATGAATCCCAGGATGACCCCATTCCCCAGCAAGGTGAGGACATAGAACAGAGAGAAGAGCCCAAAGAGAAGCATCTGAAACCGTGGGCCAAGTGGAAATCCCAGGAGAAGGAACTCTGTGATGGAAGTCTGATTTTCCCCCATTTCCCTGTGAAAGAGACAGTGGAGCTCACCAAGTCTGAATGTCTCAGGCAAGGGTTTAAACACAGTGCAACTGTATGTGTCATTGTTTCAGTGTTTCCTAAGGAAACACCTCAATGATATTTTGACATCTTAGTCACTTACCAAGAAAACTATGCATAACAAATGAAGCAGAAGGAAATCTCGTCACCTATGATAAATTCAATGCTCATATTATATTACAGTATTCAGTAAATCCTATTTTATTTCCAAACCAACTTTCACCCCAGTTGTAAACATGGTAATACTTAAATTGCCTTGAAAAGTGGACACTTTCCTCAGTTTGTGATGATTGTATCAGATGTTCACTGTGGGTATGTCTGCACTGCAGTGTACATATATCCATATGTGTGAATGTGTGCTGGTGTCTATATGTCTACATATGAGGATGAGAAGAAGGATGAGGAGCATGTCAATGATCCTTCTGTCAGATTTTTCTCACAAATGTGTGCCTTTAATATATAAATTAGTTAGACTTGTGATCTTTACTGATACCATAATCTTGAATCAAGTTGAGAGAACAGCAGCTTGCCACAATTTTGGATTTAAACAGAGACCTTTGTCTTTTGACTTTTGTACCCACAGATGGTCCACTGTTCATGTTGTTTCATAATCAGAATGTAGTTACCTATCACCTTTCTTATACTCTACATACACTTTTATATCCTATATTTGTATATATATATATTTTCTACTTATCTATACTTGGAAATTTCCAAAATTTTTGGTACACTCTACAGTAAGAAATGTCCGCATGGTACATACACACATGAGTGTGTGTATATACTTGAATCTTTACTTGGTATAATACACTTGTTATTTTCTGTTTTATTCCAGTTTAGTCTACTGTTTTTCATTAGTAAAAATGCTGGTTGAATGATTTTATGGTGGGTCATAGACTGCAATTTAAAAAATACTGATCTATATTCCAAGGCTGGAGTCAACACTTTAACTATAGACTCATGTTCATAGAATCTTTAATATATTTGCATAGATTTTTAACTATCATGTAAAAATAAATATTATTTACAGTGAATCTTTAGTTTTTTGTGGCTTATTAAGTGTTTTAAAATCCTTCCACAACAGAGTGGGTATTCTGAGGTTTAAATTATGGTAACTTCTAAACCATTGCTTCTGTTTTTTTGCCTGCCTGACTCTTTAGCCTTCTTTAGTTCACAGTCCATTTAAATTTCTCTAAAATAAGAATCTCAGAAAAATTCATAGTTGAGTTCCTATCAATGAATTCTCCGTTCAAGTTTTCTGAAAAGCTGACATTTGAAAGGTTTCATAAGCAAAAGTGAGTAAACTTTTGCCTTGCTTCAAAGGAAGAATCACAATTCAAAGTAGAAATTATTGGAAGGTAATACTATCTTAGCCCAAGAAATAACCTTATAACAATTGAAATCACCTCCTTGAAATTTGATTGTTTTATTAGGACCACATTTTGTGCCAGTGAGTGAATTAAGTCATAAATTGAGTAACCATCTATTCAAGATGGGATTCCTATGTCATGTGAGAAGTGGAACTAGAAGAATGTTGAGGGCCCTTCTAACTATAGGACTCAGTGGTCCTAAATGCATTAAAAATTGCTACTCATTTTCACTTGAACTTTCTTGCAATATTTGGGGCCAAGCAAGAGAGCAACGCTGTTTCTAAAATTTCATATGATAAGGCACACAATAAAGTACAAGGACCAAGGGTGTCACCTTATCTTTCTCCTTTTTCACGTAGCTAAAACACAAAATATAAAATTCACAGGTATTAACTAAACATACACTGTGTCCTGCTACATGTCTCAGGTGAGGGTATATAAGACAGTTCTTGTTTGCTGTCACATTCAACCTGCTTAGATTGATAAGATTGTTAAAAGGACTCACAAATATTATAATTCTCATGTCTAAACTCAGAAAAAGGAATTTTACATTCAAAAATAAAGGCTTCAGGACACTCTTCTTAAATGACATAAACTTATTTTGTAGCTGATTAGGTCCATTATTTTATGAACTCACTACTTAATTTCATGAGGCAATAGAAACTTTTACAAGCAAATCTCTCAAACAGCTATTTTACCTTACAGTTTAAACAAGACCTTCAACACCAAATGCATCAAAGTAAATTATGCATATTAGGTGTATGGATTAAATAGAAAACATTTAAATTATTCTAGTAGCTAAGTCTATAACAGCAGAAACTTGGCATTAACAGATAAGAATTATCTGCATTTTGAATTGTGATTTTTAATTACAGTTCATTTAAAATTGTATAATGAATAAAGACTGAATAATATAAGAAACTTACCACAGACTTACAACTAAAAACAAGAAGACAAGCTGGATATGAGTTGAATAAAACTTGACTAATTAGTAAAATGCGTCTATAAATTAGTGTTGAAACTCTTTCCTTCCAAGAAGTTCCTTGGAAGAAAAAGGGCACCAATGAAGACTAGATTTTTCTCCGAAGAGATAGTTTTATTTTCTGCTTAGCTCAACCACCTCTCAATATGCTCTGAAATTTTGGCATAGAGGGAGGAACAAAGATTCCTCATGCACACTGCCAGCTGCTGCCTTCCAGGGAAAGGGTTTTTTTCTCTGTACTTGTCTCTGTACATTCACAAAAAAACAATGATGTTGATGATTTCTCACTCTCTATAGGATCCATGATCAGAAGTTTAAAAAGCAGTAGAATGACTTCTATGACCCCTTCATGTCTTATAATTTCCCCTCGGATTTATTAAGATTTCAAGAACTCCAAAATTTCTCCACCTACTAACCCTTCAAATAGAGTAACTGGTATTTAGGGCAGGTGGAACCCATATATTATTCCCATCCTCCCTAGTGCTGGCTGAGTTTTATGTGATATCTGACCTGAACATGTATCCTATATATGTATATATATATATATATTTTTTTTTTTTTTCATCCAGGCTCCTCAAGGAATATAATTCACAAAGTAGGACCAGGTAGAAAGACCTACAGAAGCTTTGGGGAACATGTTAAGGAGTCAGGAAGGAGGATAAGGCATCCCAACAGGAGTCATTAAACCCTATTTGTAGGATTTAACTGAAGCACAAACAAAGAAGTGAAATTCTCACCAGGAAACAATCTCTCTTCTTTAATTTCTAGTGATTTGCAGCCCAAGGGAGGAGAATGAGCAAGATCCCTCTAGGTCTGTGACTACGATTATTTCTCTTTCTCCTGAAATAAAAATGAACTAACCCTGTTGCATAATTTCAGGGAATGCAGCTGAGACAACCTGATGGTGCCTTTGTGGTTTAAATTCCTCTTTTATTCCTTTATCTAAATCCATTCTCATGCTCAAATATAAAGGAGGCAGACTGTAATTTCCTAAATTAAAGTCATTTTAGTTTTCATACCAACCAATTAAGATAGTAACAGACCAATTATTTTCTACCCTGGGAGAGCTCACCTGTGGTGGGTCTGAATGGGCTTTTCCCCATCAGGCCTGTCTAGAAGAGGCTTGTCAGTGACTGGAGTGCAGATCGTGACCTCAGGTACTAGAACGATGCTGCTCTCTCATACTAATGTCCGAGGATATCTGATGCCTAGAGATGAACAGTCACTACTGCCTAGTAATGCGTTCACAGTCCCCTATGTTAAACATATAAACTCACTAATTACATTTCTTCCTTTTCTATTTCTAATTTGACCACCATAAAATGCTTCTGTTTGCCTCATAATTTTTTCTTTTTCATTTATTTTTCTTTTTTATTTATTTATTTTTATTTCAGCATATTATGCGGGTACAAATGTTTAGGTTACATATATAGTCTTTGCCCCACCCAAGTCAGAGCTTCAAGCATGTCCATCCCCTAGACGGTGCACACTGCACCCAGTAGGTGTATATATACCCACCCCGTCCTCCCCCCTTCCACCTGCCCCAACACCCAATGAATGTTACTACTGTATGTGCACATATGTGTTGATCAGTTAATACCAATTTGATGGTGAGTGTATGTGGCCCTTTTTTTGCCTTAAATTCTGTTTTACCTTAAAATGATATATTTTGTTTTATATTAACAATTCTGAATTTGGTATACTAATACTTTACTTAAGATGTTTGCATTTGTGTTCATTTTTGAGATCAATTCAATAAATGACTTTTCTTCTGTCCTTTTCTAGTTTTTTCTGAATGGTATGCTAGCTTTATAAAACAAACTATAAGAGATAGCTCTTTTTCTAGTCTCAAAAGTTTTCATATAATATGAAAATTAGCTCTTCCTTGACAGTTGGTAAAATTTGCCTTTAAAACCATATGACTTGGTGGTCTTTGGTTATAGAAAAATTCTGTTTTCACTTTTTTTTCTATCCAAGTATATCCATCAATAATTGTTCTATTGAACACCTAAGGAAGATAATTTTCGTTAGGCTTTGTCTTTTTCTTACATGATAGTTTAACTGAGTGTGAAATTGTACAATAACACCTTTCATCATTGTGAGTATTCTCTTCTGGCATCTGTGTTGTGGGAAGAAGTCTGCTATTACTTTGTTATTCTTTTGTAGCTTTTTTTTCTCTGAAGAATTTATTATTTTTCTGCTCTTCCTAAATGTTCTGTACTTTCATTATCATGTCTAGACATGAATTTATTTTTATTCATGGGCTTCATATTCAGAGTACTCTTTTGTTTTAAGCATTATGTGTTGCTCAATCAGGAAAAAAAATCAAGAATAATCTGCTATCCCATTTTCTCCTTTATTCTTATATTCCTATAAGATAAATGGATATTTTATCTCAATCTATTAATATCTTCTATATGCTTATGTAGGTTTTATTCTACTTCCTTAAAAAATGGTCTCTGTTGCATTTAGGGTAAATTATGCACTTCCCTCTTCCATTTCACCAATTTTTTCCCCTAATGTGCTCAGTCTAGAAGTTATCCTGTTTGTTGATTTATTTTTCTTATTAATATTTCAGAAAATCCTGTCCTTATTTCAGGGGGTACATGTTTTATTTCTAAGATTTGTAATTATTATTTTTTAGGATCCACTTTTTATTTTATAACCCTTTTTCTTCTTAATCTTTTGGCCATCTAAAATAGTTGCCATGCCTTTAAAAAATCTGCTTATGTTTTTGAAACGTAAAACTATGAAGTACTTATCAGATTGTTCATTCTTGAAGGCACAAAATGGACATCATTAGAAGTGAATTTATTTTAAGTTGTTGATATTTTGGGATGTTTTTCTTGGCAGCTTCTGAAAATAGATAGATTCAAAGGTCATTTTATAGACCTAGTTTTCTCTTTTTCTGTTTGTCTCTCTTTTTCTCTCTCTGTCCCTCTTCTTCTCTCATTTAGAAGATTAGGAGATTAGGAGCTGTCTTGGCCTACTTCTTTGGGCTTCCTACCCATACATGGATCTTACATCAGTGATTTAGAACTATTTTCCTACAGTGACACTGAGTATATTGAAGATCCTAGCACTGAGAGAAGGTGGCTGGATTCCACATCTCGTTGTAATCTGGTGCCTGGGTGCTCTCATGTCTTCAACCTGCAACTCTCCTGAGGCTGTATGGGAGGCCACATATGACAGTGCACTTTTTGGCCTCCATTAATAAGGAAATGGAATCCCTCCTGCCCTCCTCCACATCCTATTTTCAAGGAAGGTGCCTGGCCTCAGTTTCCCATTATCACTTGAAGCACTTTAATATCTTTAGTTCCCCAGAGCAGAGCTCTTTCCACTCAGGCCAGCTTCCAGATCTCTCAGAGGTCAGCATTTATGTTTTGTTTCTGGTCCACAAAGATGTTTATCTTGCCTTGGAAGCTGGTTTTATCTTTTTCATTTCCACTTCTATATATTTGAAGCAAAAGTTATTGAGCTACCATCCCTGGAGATCAGGCTAATATTTTAAAATGTGAAACCACATATACCTGGAAATAAAGTTGTGATGGCAGTGTGGGAATTAAGGCAAGAGAACCACAAAAATGGAGCTTATACAACTGTTCTTTTATACTTGAATCTTTGCTTTTGATGACTGCTTAATCCTTTGGAGAACAAGACAGTATTGGAAAGACTGTATTAGATTTACCATTAAAAATCTTTGAACAGTTATAAGTTTGTTTAAAATCAGCTTAAACTCCCCCACCATAAAAAATAAAATAAGAAGCTTATTGTGAAATCAAAATTTTTAAGATTGAAGAAACATTTGAAAGACTGTATTCCTAATGCCTGTTCAATGCATGCATATTTCACTCAACCTCTGTCTCTGCTTATGGTAGGCTACACACCAATCCATAAGACCTCATTACTGGCTAACTTATAATGTTCAAAAATATTTTCTCATATTGATTTTAATTCTACCTTTCTATAAACCTACCTATTGATTCTAGTTTTTCCCTTTGATGAAAGCAATAAACAACATTTTGCCTCGTACAGGATGATCTGTGGGACATATTCCATTACTTTTCTGACTCTTCTTTTCCAGGCTAAACATTTAAAGTCATTTCAAAAATTCTTCATGTCCCTTCATTTATTTGTTCATTTGTATATTTCTTTCTTTCCCTTTCTCTCTCTCTCTCTCTCTTTTTTCATTCTTTTAGAGGTGGAGTCTTGCTCTGTCACCCAGGCTGGAGTGTAGTGGTATGATCACAGCTCACTTCAACCTCAAACTCCTGGTCTCAAGGGACACTCCTGCCTTAGCCTCCCAAGTAGTTGGGACTACAGGTGTACACCTCCACACCTGGCTACTTTTCTATTTTTTGGAGAGATGAGGTCTTCCTATGTTACTCAGGCTGGTCTCGAACTCCTGGGCTCAAGGGATCCTCCCACTTTAGCTTCCCAAGTAGCTGAGATTACAGGTGTAAGCTATCATGTCCAACCCCTGTATTTCTTTTCTAATCTCACTAGCATCCTGGCCAATAGTAAAGACAGGGAGACCAATACAAGAAGTAAGCCACTATGAGTACTGAAATTTCAGCCAGTTCCTGAGGTATCATAATGGTGAGTTTGTATCTCTACAAACAGACCCTTAAATTTCCTAGTGGAGTTATTGTAGGTACACAGTGGATGAGAATTCTTAGTGTGTGGGTAGGAGTGAATGTAACAAAGATAAGGACCAATAATTTTTGTATTTATTTCCTATCCTAGATGCTATCTCAAGAATACTTTTGGAATTGTAGCTCTGTATAGAATGTAAAACTTTATACAGGGTTCTCCTCACAGTTTTGTCTCCAACCAGGAACAATGAAAACCATTTCATACCCAACCTCCTATGCACTGACCTTCGGCCTCCTTTGATGAAGACCTTCCCCAATATTTCCAACCAACGAAAAATAAAAACAAGCACAAAAATCTACAAACTCAAATCGCTGATTATTTTTAGAAATTACCATTGTTCAGTAAATATTATAATAATTTATGAATCATTAACATAAAATTAGATTTTGTAGTTCTGTAATTGCTTAATCATGAATTTTACTAGCAGTCTTACCATGTGATCATTTTCACTCTCATTATTCTTGTATTCTTCTCATTTAAAGAAATCCCACATACATATCCCTTCAATTAAGATTCCTATAAATTATATCATTTAGCATCCATAAAACTCAGGATCCAGAAGGCTAAATTATTCTTAGAAGCAGAGCTAGTCAGTTGTGGCACAATTGAGATATAAATCCAAGATAGCTTAAGCCTGTGCTAGGTTCTTTCTTTCCCCTAGTCCTATCAGCCTGGAGCACTGATAAGTAGCTCCATGGATCTGCATACGGGATATACAGGGGAGCTTCCTGGGAAAGCATTCATCACATCATAAAGGAAAAGAACATAGATGGTTAAATTTGATGATGTAAAGAAGACCAGAATTACAGGTAAAATGGGATATGAGAACTGCATGGTGTCTCCCATTCAGATCGCCCCCTTTGGAGCAATGCCCTATGGCACCATGTGATTTTGCAGAAAAGCATGGAGAGGGAGTTGCTAGTAGGCAATGATTAGGCCACTAAGGTGAGGGTTTCTACTCTTATGAAGGGTGCCAATGAGCCCCCCAAGGATATGCTGGCCAGGGGATGCATTCTTTCTGGTGTCAAGGCTTGGGCTATAATAACATAAACTCTTTTTTTGTTCTAGACTCTGCTCCATTAGATGGATGCTGAGCCTAACCCTTGTTGAGCTAAAATCTGTGATATTTGGGGAAGAAAGCTGATATGAAGCACTGTGGGTTTGCAATCAGTACAATCCATGTTTAACTTTCAACTCTGTCCTATTACTGGCTGTGTGGTGTAGGACAAGTTACTAAATTACTCTGAAATTAGTTTCTTTATTTTTTAAATTGGGAAAATAATATCTAATTCATTGTGTTATTAGTGAAAGATAAATAGGGTAACATTTGAGAAGCACTCAGTAGAATTTCCAGTGTAAAGTAACATGTCTTTCTTCTACTTGCCCTTAGCCCTTTGAAAACTGACTAATGTTGAAAGAATATATATAAAGAGGTCACAATACCAAAATATAATCTGTTTATTAAAATCCTAGAACTCAAATATTGAAACAATTAATAGAAATAGCTCATATACTCAGGTATTTTCTGCAATTTATTAAAATATATATACAAATATTTCTATCAGAGCCACTGCTCAGATCTACCAGAGGACATTTCTTTATAATTCATCTACACTAGTCACCCTCTGCAGAAGCTATGTCTTTTTGGTCTATTCTTTCCTAAGCATTTTTGAAATGACATGGAATGAATGCCATCCTGATTTTTCTAATGCATCCTAGGTGAAAAATTCTGAAACCAAATCTATGGTTTATGTTTTATGTGAGAGAAACTATTCTATATGTTTTCTTTTTCTTTTCCCTTTTAGGGTTTTAACCATAATATAAAGTCCACATACTTTAGAGTATATAATAATTTTTCTAGGTATAGTTAGAAAGTTCTTTTTATATGAAAATATTGCCTGTGTTTTTTCTTTTCTCCCTTCAGAGTAGGACACAGAATAATTTCACAGTGCTCAATAGTTAAATTTAGAGCCAGTACTTATTTATTCAAATTGTTCTCTTCAGAAGGGGCAGAGTAGGTTTATGGATTTCTGTGGGCTAGCAAAGTCTTCTCGTTGTGAAGATAAGAAGACCAAGATAATAGCTGGAGACAAAATGTTTTTCCCAGATGAACTGAGGGAGTAGAAGAGTTAGCAACTAGGCTTTTGAGAACTAAAAATAGTGTATTCGGAGAGAGGGTGGAAGGAAAAAATTTCCCCTTTGCTGCTTTATTTCATGAAAGAAGAAAGACATAGAATAATAATGGTATATGAGAGAACTAGGGTGAAAAAAATAGATCTACAGACGTCAGATAATATAATGTCATCCTATGTCATACACTTGAAGTGCACACAATACCAGGGTAGAGAGGAAGAGGAGAGAATGCAAAAGACACCATAGTTACTGTGTTAAATCACGTATCATACTGTGCTGATCACTTGGGTCCCAAACTCATGTTAAAAGAAAACAAATTACTATTCCATATCACTCTGACTACTTGAGTCCAGGAAAAGTGACTTATATCACCTAGAGTAGGTGCTCTTTGGAATTTTGTTGAGATTCCCAAAAGTCTTTATCGGATTTGCTATGTTACTGGTTCTGAGTGGCAGTCTACAGTGTTACAGCAAGCAGTCAGTTTCCATAGATGCTTTCTTCCTTTGCAATATTTTCATACTCCTATAATATTTTATGTAATCACCAAAATGATGAATTGCCACCTATACCCAGCTTTGCAACCCAAATCCTGGAAAATGTAACTCTCCCTAATAACTTTCTCTCATATTTATTCTAACTGCAAATTCTTTCCAAACTCTTTTTAATTAAATGGCGCAGAATTAAATGAAAGGAAACAAAATCCTGATATTTCTCTGCCTTTCAAACTAAAGAAAGAAAATCATAAAATTAAACTTTGCTTTTTACAGAAATGGATGAGTTAGGCTCATTCAGATGAATTTCCAGTACTAATGTCAAAAGCCTCAGGCTTAAAGTCCCAGACCAGGCACTGGCTCTACTCTTAGTCTTGTTATAATACATTCCCAGTAGGGGCTGCTTAGCCAAGGTCAGTATTTATTCTATTTTGTCAGAGATGCTCTTGTAGCAGCATATATTATGGGATTATTATTAAATAGCATAGACATAGGACAATAAGGGAGATGGAAATTACACAGGAATTTAAGAGGAAATTTGAGAGAACTAAGCTTCAAAGGCACAGAAGCCAGACCCTAGGTTGTGGTGGGAACTGGCAGGAGGAGTCCGTGGCTCTGCTCACACGTGCTGCCCTTCATCACGTGGCTCTTCTCTCCGTGGCCTGTGCCCTCTATGCCTTTCTGTGGATGTTTTGTGGTCTGCACAGTACCCCACATTTAGAGACAGGATCTGACCAATATGTATTCCTTGTATCAGAAATCTAAGAGGTAAGACTTTAAGGCATTTACATTGCCATCCCCACCAACCTCATAGAGAGAAAAACCTTTCACCCTCAAGACTTTCCCTGGCACCCTCACCTTGATCTGTGTTTCCACAACACTCTCTGTAGGGCACCCTTGACCTCTGTGTTCCTCAGGCTGTAGATCAGGGGGTTCAGCATGGGGTTGAAAAGGCTGTAAAACAGGGAAAGGACCTTCTGCTGCTCCTCAGGATGGTGGGACTTGGGGGCCATGTACATGACGATGGCGCTGCCAAAGAAGAGCCCGACCACGCAGAGGTGGGAGGAGCAGGTGGAGAAGGCCTTTCTGCGGCCCTCCCCTGCCTGGATCCTCAGGATGGCCAGCAGGATGCACGAGTAGGAGACCAGCACCAGGCAGAGGGGCCCCACCAGGATGAACATGGAAGCAGCAAAGATGACAACTTTGTTGAGCCAGGTGTCAGCACAGGCCAGCTTGAGGACAGACAGGATTTCACAGAAGAAGTGGTTGATTTCATGAGGCCCACAGAAGGGCAGTCTCAGGATGAGAACCACATGGACCAGGGCCAGGAGGGAGCCACATGCCCAGGAAGTGACGGCCAGGATGGTGCACACTCTCCAGCTCATGATGATGGAGTATTGCAGAGGGTGGCAGATGGCCTCATACCGATCATAGGACATCATTACCAAGATGAGACACTCGGTGTGAGCAAAAGCCATGTATAAAAAGGTCTGCATTATGCACGGGGCAAAGGAGATTGTTTTTTTCTTATTAAGAAGGTTTGCCAGCATCTTGGGGACATTGTTGGAAGCATATGAAATATCAATGATGGCCAGATGTGAGAGGAAGAAGTACATGGGGGTGTGGAGCTTGGAGTCCAGCCAGATGAGCCCCAGGATGACCCCGTTCCCCAGCAGGGTGATGACATAGAAGAGGGAGAAGAGCCCACAGAGAAGCATCTGCATCTTTGGGCTGAGTGGAAATCCCAGGAGAATGAATTCTGTGACCCATGTCTGATTTTCTGTCATGCTCTGGTGACAGTGCCTGTACTGGCCACTGCTGTGGCTGGGAGAGGTGTGCTGAGGAGTAAATGCAGAAGTGGATTAGTCATTAAACAGAAAGAGAGGGTTGGTGGTGTACCTGCATATTGTCTCACTCAGCAATCTTTTTCAGAATCTTTATGTCAAATCCTTTAATCCATAGTAAAGCAGAAAGAAAACTCAGTTCAGGTAACTAGTGTAAGTGAACACAGGGTATCATATACTATTTCCATTTCTACAGAATTTTATTTAACTTTGATGGTAAGACCCACATTTTCCTACCATAATGGCAGCCACAGAGTAAACTGTTTCTCAGAATGATTAGCCATTTCATTTTTGAGAAAGGACCGTATCCTAGTTCTCATGTATTTTTCACTTTCTAACTTATTTAATTCCCATATTTTATTCCTATTTTCTCTTCATCATTTTGTTTTCTCTTATTTTATAACTTGTGCAAAGTACATTGTAATTAGCAGGTATTCAATAAACAATCATAGAGGAATATATGAATGCATGAATGAAAGGATGACATTTACAAAGGTAATTTCAAGTAGGGCTATTTCCCCGTGTTTACTAGTTTTAGGGCTTTAGCAAACAAAGCTTACGTTTAGTATTTTACTTCCTGATGCTACCCAGGAAAATCTGGCTATTTCCTTTCTGGGCACAAGCAAAGAGTGACATCACTAATTTGGCCAACATTCATGGAAGTGATTTCTGATATATGGTCAGGGAAAGTGGTTATTTATGTGAAGAGTTAACAGTATAATATTTCCGCTCCTGCCTTCACCCCACCCTCTTGCAAGGCTGCTTCCCTGGTTCTGAGTAGATGCTGTTTCTGGTACACTGCCCAATACAGTTGTTGAACGGAAGAATGGATGGATGGATGGACAGAAGGCATTACACTAGGAATAACATTGAAAGGGCATATTCTAGATTTTAATCAAGTCTTTCAAATCTTCTTTAATTTTCTTTGGCTGCCATTTCACCAATCATATGGCCAAGGGGGCTACAGAAGGGAAAACCAGGATGTTCCATAAAAGTATGCGATGGATCATTCTCAATGTGTAGCTTATGACTCCACCTGTGCAAATGCTAACCCCATCTTAAGCCCAGAAAACTTCCTGACCATAAATTGACCCTGTATCTCCCATTCAGTACACTGATTTCTGGAACATTTCCATCCTCCAGACTCCAGCTTCTTTAAACTACCACACTCTGCAAAAACACCCTTTACTCACTGTGGTAGCAGCCCTGCTCTTGTCTCAGAAGTAGGGTTAGATTTAGAAGAAATTGTGCTGAGGTCAAGGGAGCTTTTGCAAGACAGATCTGAGGACCTTGCTCCCTCCAGCAGCCTCCTGAACTCCAGGTGCAGGAGTTGTCGCTGTTCTCTTAATGCAGGCAGTGCAGGGACTGTGGCCTGCTCACTGGAAACACCAGGAGAACAGGCTTTATGGAGGGGTCATCTCCACCCACACCCTCCCAGATTGTCCCTGAGGACAAGGACACACAGCACTCAGACTCCTGATCTACCAGGAGAACCAAAAGTTGTTTGCCTTTCTGTCTCCATTTCTCTGAGCCCTGGGGATGGATGTTCAGAAGAAAAGGAGCTGGCAGGAGATGACTTAATACCCAGCTGGCCCCCTACACCTGGAACTCATGTAGTAATAAGAACATACATACTCCTGGGACCACACTGCAAACTACACTTCCTGGTATTTGGATGGTGATGGGCTGATGGATCTCAGTCTTGCCTGATTTGGATTAAGTGGAGCTTGGAGGGGGCAGAGTATCATCCTCATGTGATAATAGCTCAAAAACCTCCCTCTCCTTAGGTAGTTCTAATACAGGTATTGGTAGACATGAAAAAACACTTCTGTTAATCTTCCCACATTGGGGAGAGAAAGATTCTGAGGCCTTTCCACACAGTACCTGAGATTAGATATAGGGCGAAGGAAGTAAGGAAAGACAGACATTAGAGTCAAGCTGACCTAGAAGGGGTGTCATGGTAGAAGCCCTGGTGTTTAGAGGGCAGCAGATGTCTGATTCACATCTATACTACGATGTCCTCATGAGTCTAGCGAAACCTTAGACTGAGGTGTTGTATATATATTTACATGACAAAGCAGAGACAGAGGATGCCCTGAAATATTTCCTGATTGTCTCTTTTATGTGCATGTCTCTCTCGTGTGTGTGTGTGTGTGTGTGTGTGTGTGTGTGTGTTGGTGTGTGTGTATGTGCGCTGGTTGGGGAAAGCTTTAGAGAGAAACATCCAAAACTCATTTATCAGGACACATTTGGTTCTTTGCTCAAGAGAGAGATGCAGGTTGTTAATGTGTGAGCCACGTGGTTCACTGCTAACAAGGGAGGGAAGGAAATATGCCTGTGGTTTCTGCTCATAGACTATAAATGATTCAAAGCAGGTATATTTTTATGGCCAGAATAATGAATCTTAAGGAATAATTGTCCTAGAACCTCTGAAGGAGTGAGAAGAAAAGTTTAGGAACTATGTACAGTGGTTAGAAAAAATAGCTGAAGCACATAACAAAAATAAAATGAATTCATTGACTACCTAAAACTGGAGAACTAAATAAAATATCACCAGGATGTTTTTCAATTATTTATATATTATCTACATATGGATGTTTTATATCCACAATTATCCCTGTGTAGATGCTTAATAATTAATTGTCTCATTCATTTATTAATCCACTCATGCCATTTATGTTTATTGAGCATCTTCTCTATGTAGGCATTGTCCTGACCTAGACATGGGAGAAGCAAACATAAATAAGATACTGTCTCCATCTTCCAGGACTTTTCAGTCTCCCTGCAAAGTGAGCCATGCAAATAAACAATTTGGGGACTGTGATACAAGTGTGCACAGTACACCGTGGGACCAAGGGAGGGTGTGGAAGGTTATTCTGAGAGGGAGCTGGGAAAGGCTTCACCATAGATGGATGTTTAGAAATGCTTCAGGAAGACATCAGATGGATGGGACACACCAGGCTGTACCTTAGGGTGTAAGGGGGCCACAGGAAAAGAATGATACTGGAAAAGGGGTTCATGGGCGAGCTTCTGTACCATGTCAGAGATGCTGGACTTCACTGTAAATAGTGAATAGAATGATATGACTCGATATGTGATTACTAATTTTACTTTTTGGTTAATGTGAAGGACTATTTAAAAGAATAAGGTTGGAGACTTGGTCCAGGCTACCTGAAAAGTCTGCAGAGGGTGACAGAGGGTAAGCAGCTGAGTGAAGGTGGTCACCGTGGGGATGGGTAGGAGAGAATAGATGTAGAACATGTAAAGGAAATACAATTGCCAGTATGTAGGGACTTTTGGTGTGTGGTGAGGAAACAGAGCAGAGCTAGGATGCATCCCAGGTTTCTGGTTTGTGTGGCTGCATCTAAAGTGTTTTCATTCACTTATGTAGACAGTGCCTAGGGAAGAACATATTTAAAGGCAAGGATTACAAAAGAGTATAATTTTTGAACATGATGGGTTCATGTTTGATGTCCCTGGGATATATATAAGTGAGTTTATCCAGTAATGAATTGACTAAATTATTTTGGAGTTCCTTAGAGGTATCTGGGCCAAAGATATGGATTTGGGAACCATACAATCGTTAAAGTTATGATAACAAATAAGAGTATTTAAGGAGAGCAGTTTTAATGAGAAAAAATGAAGGACAAGAACAATATCTTAAGAATAACCAATATTTAAGAGATGAAGAGAGGAAGCTAATCTCCAAAAGAGAGCAAGAAGTAATCAGTGAGCTATGCTATTAATATATGTCTTCCCAGGAGACAAAGTAAGATAGTCACTTTAATCCTATGAGTAATTCTAAGTCTATTTTTTAGGAACAAGAACATTTTTCATGTAAAGAGTTGCACTGAAGTTAATACTTGTAGTAAAATAAAATAAAACCAAAGTTACTAACAGAAGACCAACGCTATCCTTCAAGAATAACATAGCACTTTTTTAGCTTAGTTTCCCATTTTCATTAACTTTTACTATAGTGAGCATTAAGTGATATGTATAGAAAATTTTAATTTCCAAAGAGCCTGTTATTAAGCTGTTAATGAGAGATATAATACAAAAGTGCAGCAACTTCATTGTGAAAATTGAAAGTAATTATTTACAAGTGAAACGAGGACTCAACAGAGAGAACGTGATGCCAAGTATGGAAAGGCAGATGAACAAAGGTTTCCAAAGTGAGGCTTATCAATAATTTACCCAGGCAGAAGCCCACTGTGTTCAAAACAAGCTTCTAACAGTGCCCTGGAAGCACACATTATGCTCTGGCAACTGATAAACATTATTCTTAATTCCTCAGCACACTCAGAAAGGGTTGATGGTTGAAACACTAATGGAATTTCACACCTTCTTATTTCTTCTCCAGTTAGGGGACAAAAGTCAACGTAATTTCTCATATATCCTGGGACCATAGGATATTCTCAAAGGGAAGGAGAAAGAGACATCTTCAAACACAGAAGAATCAGTATTCAATATTGAATGTATTAATACATATAATTCCCAAAGATAAATTGTATGTCTGTTAATTTGTTGCAGTTTAGAAAACCATTAAATTCCCACCATTTACCTCTCAACTGCTAAGCATTTTATTGACTCCATAGACAATGGAGAAATGTTTCTCAAAGCACAGTCCAAGGACCACCAGCATAGAAATAGTACTTCACCCCTAATGAGGGAGCAAAAGTACCTTGCAAACTCTAAATCTCAAGGTAAATATAAGGTACTATTTTTAAAAAGCTTTTATGCATGCAAGTAATCTTACAGACCATTTTATCCAAAGACATCATTTTAAAGAAGAGAACTCTGAAGCTAGAGAAAATATGACTTCTTTAAGACTAAGTGCAGATTTAAGATAAGAACCCAGGAATTTCAAACATATTAATAGTATATTCAAAACAGAATGCTTAATTTTCTTCTTGTCTCACCTATCACCGTAAGTTGCATCACTACCTGCACAAGTTAGTGAGAAATTGAGTCATTCTTGATTCCTCTTCCTCTCCAAAATTTATCTGAAGTTTGTTAACTTCTTTCCATCTTCAATGCTACCACCACAGTCACAGTCTCTGGGGGCACATGGACAAAAAGGGAGAGAGGTTGAGCCACATATTTATAATGTATACATTTAGCATTATTTCCAGGTTGAATGATATAAGCAGATACAGATTCAGTACACAAATTAAAATTGTATAGTCTTAAACTTGGGCCCCATTATTGAACCGCCCAGGCTGTAGTGTCCTATGAATAATATGTTATTATTCCCACAGTTATCTGTGACAGAAACAGATTGTTATATATTTTTATCTTAATGAATTAGTTAAATGAAAACATTTGATCTGTGGCTTTCTTATCTTGTGTGAGGCTTTATTCTGAGTGAGGCTGACAAAACCTACTACAATGATGGCAGTATCCTAGTATCTTTAGTGCCTTTTCATTGTTTGCTCCTTTGTCTCCTCGACTAGAAGGGAAGTTCCATATGGGCAGGGACTATGTCTGTCTTGTTTCTTTGTATATCCTGAAATCCCAGCAGCTTGCCATTGTATTTAACATTACAGGTAAATGCTCAGTTAACTTGCTGAATAAATAAGTCAAGAAATAAAAGGTGCTTATGCTTATTTCATAGTGGCAAATTGAAGAAAATCAAGGACATTGTATTAGTCACTTTCTTTATGCTTTTCATGAAATATGTACTTTTACTGGAAAATCTTAGGTTTTATGGCCATAGAAAAGCAGACTCAGGTCATAGTTTCTTGGCAAGAATATCACAGAACAATGCTGAGCTCTTCTCAATACATCAGGAGGCACCTGATGTTGACCCATCTAACCACAGGTAATGTTTGAACTTTGATCACCTGATTATGTTGGTGTCAGGTTTCTCCACCTTAAAGTCATTGTCTTCCCTTTGTAATTCACTGGAGTTTTGTAGGATATATTCCAACATTATGCCAAAATTTTTATGTTTCTTAGAACTTCATCCATCAGGTTTAGCCTCATCGATACATGGATCCTGTTTAAATCAATCACCACTGTAACAGCCGCCAATGACAAGTTTCAATTTCCATCATTTCTTCTGCATTTATGAGTTATCATTCTTCTGCTAAAAAAAGGGCTTATACATCTCTCCCATTTATTTTATTGGTCATTTACTTATTTATATCGTGGATCCGTATTTTATTCAATGGGTTATAATTTGTTACTTTCATTACTTGTGTTTATGATATTTGTCAATGAGAATTCCTTCGAGATGGCTCTCCTGAATTCTCTTGATACACTCCATCACTCTTTGAGTGCTTTCTTATTTTCTGGTGTAAAAGACATTAAATGTTCTTCTTGTACTTCCTTTATCTCACCCTGGAATTAGCCATTTATTCAGGGAACCCTGTTCCTTTAATGTGGGTAGTATTTAAACACCAGGATCTGGGTCTTAGTGTTCCCACTGCCAGCAGGTATCAGTGCTTCTAGGACCTCTAGTTCAGCAAACAGGCAGGGAAGAAACTCATTTACATATTTATATATACACACACACATTTATATGCACTTACATATACACATACATCTAGAACTATTTCTATATGTAATTTTTAAAACATGATTTCATTAAAAGTGATAAATTGTACTTAATCAATATTAAAAAATTCTGTTATCTGAAAGACATCCTTAAGAAAATAAAACAGCATGCCACAGAACTGGATAAAATATTCACAATACATATTTATGACAAACGGCTTCTATTCAGAATATATAAAGAACTCTTATAATTTAGTAATAAGATAAATGACCCAATTAAAAACAGGCTTGTGGTTTGAACAGGTACTTCACAAAAGAAGATATATAAAAGGTAAGTGAGCACATTAAAAGATACTCAACCTCATTAGTCATCAGGGAAATTCAAATTAAAATAACAAGGAGATATCACAACACCCCCTCCACTAGAATGGTTAAAAATAAAAATCCCAACTGTGGTGAAGATGTTGATGAACTGGAACTCTCATATTTTTCAGTGCCATATGAAATAAACATACACTTAGTATATGGCCCAAAAGTTCCAATTCTAGGTGGTAAAGTAAATACTTCCAAGTATTTCCCAAAAAGAATGACAGCATTTTCTCACATAAAGATATGTACATAAATGCTCATGACTGCCTTCTTAAAAAAAATAGCAAAAATTTAAACCAACCCAAATCTCTACAAACAGGTGAATAGATTAAAAACAATGATGCTGTATCCACAAAGTGGAATACTACTCAACAACAAAAATAAATGAACTACTGATGCATGCATTAACATGAGTGAATCACAAAAACATGGCAAGTGAAAGAAGATAGGCAGGAAAGAGTATATATTGTATTACTGCATCCATGTGAAATTGTGGAACAGGTGAAACTAATATATAGTGACAGACATCTACAATGGTCGAGCAGTGGTTGTACAGGGCAGAGGGTAAGGGGCATAAATCCACAGTAAAGGGATACCAGGAAAATTTGGGGGGTAATGGAAATGCTCTATATATTGAGTATGGTGATTTGTCATAATTGATTGCACTATATTCTTAAGTGCATTTCATTGTGTGTAAATTACACCTCAATTCAGTTGACTAAAAAACAAAATGATTTCATACTGATGAGCACATTTCCAATCCTACACATCTAGTGCTTTCCAGCCTACCCCATTCTATGGTTGGGAATACTTTTTCCAGCTGTGAGAAAGCCCTCACGTATTTGTTACTTTGCTCAATCAATTATCATTTGCTCAATGCATTCCATCTTCCATTTCCCCAAACATGATACCTCATACTCTGCACCCTGGGGACCCCGTGCACGTCATAGATTCTTGCACCCCACCCTGACCTGCAGCCAAGCAACTGGCCAATCGCTGATTACTTCTTCTGGGAAAAGAAGGTGGGAAGAGACAGGAAGATCTAATTACCATAGTTTAAAGTTTTATTCTCTTCTCTACATTATCTGTTTCCACTAATTTCTATTTTCTTTGTCTCTCATTGGAAACTCCCTATATGGAGTTCTATATAGAGTCATGGGGTCCAGCTGGCCATTTTGTGGAGATTCCCTCAAATATGAATATCTCTGGGGCTATGGATATATCCACGAGTTCTGCAACCTCTTGTCTGAGCATGAGCAGTGGGGGTAGAACACACCTGAGTGTGAGAGACTGAGGGGCAAGTTGCGCACTGGTGCTGGCGCCTCATCCCCTAGTGTTTAGACTTTCCCTCCGTTCCTCTGAGTTCAGACCCAAGCCCCACTGGCTTCTGCTTTGTCTGGGCTGTCAGAATCTAGGGCTTCCTGTTGGAATAAGCCTCCAGGGTTCTGCTCAGGGCGAGTTTTTTACCTAGCTGGGTGGGGTAGTGTAGAGGTGGAAAGATCCAACTGCTCTCCTGGTAGACTTTCATCTTACCTTGTGTTCACCCTTTGTGCCCACACTGTAGCTAGTGTCCTCGAGTCTGAAGCCTCTCAGGGCTCTCGAAGGCAATGTGTTTGCTGCCTTTGCATGTGTCTGATTTTTCTTCTGCATGCTTATTAGCTAGTAGTTGCTTCTCTGATGAGTTAGTTCCTTTCCTCCCTGTGCTTTCCATATTTAAAAAAAGTGCTGCAATTTTCTTGTCTGCTTCTGTCTACTCTCCCATTCTGTTTGTTCCTATAGGTTACAGCTTCTGCTCTTTTTGTCATTTCAGTGGTATCGTGGGATAGAGAAGAGATAAATATGTATGATACACCTTCCTTGCTTTAAGAAACCACTTATGATCACTTAAAATGCATGTTTTTCTCAACTAATTCTTCACTCTAAGAATTCTGTCTCTCTCTAAAATGAATTGAATTTGTCTAAACTTTTATACAATTGCCCTAGCATGGTCAGGAAACTCTTTTGACTATTAGTAGTTTGCTGGCTTTTGTTTTTTCCAGAAGTATTTGATAAATGGTGTTATTGTTTACCTTTAAATCATGATCTGAAGGCTCTTTATAAAATTCTGTCAGAAATATCATGGCAATGTCTCTACTGCCTGGTCTTTCTATGATAAATCCAGCTTGGCTTCCTCTTTCATTTCCTTAATCTCAGCACTGTTGAGATGTCTGATAGAGGCTGAGCATGAAAAACAATGTGAAGGCAAGGTCAAAAAGGTCAAAACAACTGGTCACTTTAGCAATAAATGTCCGTCTATTCCATAACTTGGACTCGTGGATCCAAATTTAACTTCTACAGAGTAGTTTAAATTAAATTTGTTTCATCATGAACTGATTAATTGGTTCAATTAAATGTCCAAATGGTTTGGAT
Organism: Lemur catta; assembly: GCF_020740605.2. NCBI lineage: Eukaryota > Metazoa > Chordata > Mammalia > Primates > Lemuridae > Lemur > Lemur catta. The sequence continues at coordinate 9,647,945 of NC_059138.1, forward strand.
GTGGATAAGCATAAACACACATTCTTTGTGTGCTGCTGTGCTGGGGATTAGGGGTCACCTGGCACATTTATCAGGTGGATTAAAGGCCAGGGTAGCCTGAGTCTGAGGATGGAGTTGGTGAGGGTGCATCTGTGCTCTTCACTGAAGACCTAGTCCTTACTCCCGTTCCTCCAGCTGCTCGTCAGCATGATATAGCTGAGAGGTCCAAAGTCTACACTCAAATATGAAGCTAATTGGGAGAGCCTCGCCTATAAGTGACCTATTAAAGCCTTCTGGAGTATTCTCCCTCACTTCCTCTCTCCCTCAGTTGTGAATGAATCTAGAGAGATAAGTTCAAAGGCATGTGCCCCTCTGAGCCTGCCCGGGGAAATCATCTTCAGGGTTTCTCAGAAGCTTTCCTGCGCTTGCTCCCCAGGAGCTCTTGCAACTTCACACAGTGCACTAAAGAACCTTCCAGCACAGGAACCAACCATTTAGAGAACTCATTAAAAAGAAACAGCTGGAGAGTTGCCTTAGGCATCTCTGCAAAGATTTCAAAAAACTTTTTAATTAATCTCTAAGGAATAGAAACTATTTCAGGTTTTAAAAAGTAAGTGTCAGAAAAAACTCTCCTTGCGGGGTTCATTAAAACTTTGCCACTATTAATTACTGCAGCAGCGCTCTCAGCAGGTGCCTGCTCAAGAGACCATGGGCACTTGGCCTTTGGGGAAAAAGTCCTGGTTACTCAGCTGCAGGCCCCAGACTTGATGTTTAAACAGAGTGTGGAGACACCCTCCTTGGAGACTGGAGCTCTAAACATCTTATCAATGGATTGAGCTCTTTTTGAATTCACACATTTAGATAAAAATAATAACCCAAATAAACTACAATACATTCGAGGCAGACTTACCAATCATCAAAATAACATTTAAAAGTGAGTATTACTTCTCTCTTCATAAAAGAAGAAGCAAGTTCAGCTAAGTAACTCCCCCAAGGTCCTATAAGTAACAGCCCCAGAATTTAAAACTAATTCCAAACCCCTTTCCACTTTTCTGCTGGCAGAGAGTCTAGCATGCAGGCAAGCATGCTCTCTCAAGACCTACTCATTGTCCCTAGTTCAATCATTCAAATAACCAGCTGGCATACTTCTTCCTTGCAAACAGCAAGGAAGACAAAACAGGGCAGCATTAACTGAAGACGTGATGATACAGGATGTAAGCTAGAACTTATTCAAATTAACATTACTCCAATTTTAGCACACCATGCTGCTAGCATATGTCTGTCCCAATTGCTATTAACCCCAGAACTAACTCCACGACCCCCTTGACGTATATTTAGTTCAGTCACCTTTGCTGAAACACTAGTACAATAGAATCTTTCCTGACAGATAGATACTAAATTGGTGCTAAATTACTCAACTCTTCCAGTTTTTCTGTAAGACTTACCTAAGGCCCATAGTGTGGGGATGCTTGAGGTTAATAAGCTACAGTATTGGTGTAGGTCCTCCATAGTAGATGCCAAGATAGATTAGATGGGCAAAAATTTATTGTGGAAACATGATGAGGAAAAACGGGTAGAAATCCAGGGATGGCTGGGGGAGCCATTGGATGCAGCCATGATTCCTGTGAAGGGAGATACAAGGAAATGAGCAAGGCGCAAGAATCACTGAGGTTCACAGTAGGAAAAAGATGGCACTAATTATGGTCATCTGAGGGAAGTTTAATAATGGGACTATTTACAAAGGTTTATGTAGGGTTTGGGAAAACCACAAAGGAAGGTGCGAGATCCCAGGAAAGTGCAGGATCCAGGGCTGGTAGTAAAACACCTTTACAACCTCTGGACCTAAAGAAGAGGGGATTGCTCTTACTGGAACCTGGAGACAAGGAGGGCTGTGTGGAAGGGATGGCCTGATCGGAGTTAGAATCTTGAGTCACCCTGTGGCCAGTCTACACTGACCCTGCAGGAAATACAGAAATACTGGAACTCACTCTCCTGCCTCTCTTGTCTCTTGAGCTGAAACAAGACATGCACATTTGGTGACTAAAAATTTGCACCATTCTAGACATGTCTTTGAATGACCATAATAAAAGTACCCTGAATATTGATTTGGGGTTATAAATAAATTTTAGCAAATAGGCAAATTTACAAACACAGAATATGCAAATAATGAAAATAGTCTATATCAACAAAAATATTCTTCAAGAAAAAGGAAAAAAACTGGGAAATTTCACAGCTAATAAAAAACAATCACAGGAGAAATTTTATTTCTATAAAATTTTTAAGAAAGGATGCTCTTGTCTTTATAAATTAAGAAGACCTTTCAGAGACTCAAGACTTAATCAGAGACTCTAGAATTTAGGGTACATATGTTGATATGATAGAAGGAAATGAAGTATGAATAAATAAACTTTAAAGTAAAAGAGAAAAACTATGCAAAAATACTCCAGAAATGAAGTTGAAATTGGAATGAGCATAAGGAGGACAGAGAGCTGCTGAAAACACACTAAGAAATACTGAGCATATAAATAATAAAAGGAAGCATAACCAACATGAAATAGAAGATTAATTAATTAGCAAGGCTTTTGGAGAAAGATCTTGATCAAAAAGGGGAAATGTGGAAGTTGTACCTACCAGTGTGAAATCACTAGTCAAACCCAGATAAATTGGAGCTGGGAGAGCATGAAGGAGAGAAACTTATGTTTTCATGTCTGAGATAAGAAAACTGTCTTAAGCACTTTTTAAAATAACCCCAAAAGAAATTCTCTTATGTCCTTCACACATCTCATGCTTTGCATGGCTTGCATGTTTCTCATGTATGCACTATATTTTTGTGATAAAGTTTATCATTAGAGATTCTTTAGGACAGCAATAATTCAGATAAGATGCTTCCAAAAGAACACTTGCCCAATAACAGCATCTCCACCAATGGACTGATGACGACTCTGGCTTTGAGCCTCTGAAGCCAATAAACTCTGTTTCCAGCTTACATGAACATCTCCTTTTTGTCAAAAAATCTTTCCTTTACTCTTGCCTCACTGGATGAACTTGTGGCTTGCTATCGGTCATTATAGATTATAATCCTCTTTATTTATCCTCAAATAAATTTATTATATTATAAGATACCCTTCTCTGATGTCATATTTTTTAGGTTGCCAGCAGGAAAATGAAAGGCATGGAAGATAGGCATAGGAGATCAAAGACATTAATTTTCTGTCTTAAATAATAAGATAAAAGTATTTGAAAATATAATTCAAGAAAATTGCCTTAAGTAAAAAAAGGCATAAATCTAGAGATTGAAAAGGCAAACCATGTCCCTGGGAAGTTAACAAAGAATGGCAAGAAAATGACCCATCTCTACTAAAAATAGAAAGAAATTAGCTGGATAACTAAAAATATATAGAAAAAATTGGCCAGGCCTGGTGGCACATGCCTGTAGTCCCAGCTACTCTGGAGGCTGAGGCAGTAGGATTGCTTACGCCCAGGAGTTTGAGGTTGCTGTGAGCTAAGCTGATGCCATGGCACTAGCCTGGGCAACAGAACAAGATTCTGTCTCCAAAAAAGCAAAGAAAAAAAAAAAAGAAAATGATATATCCTAGTAATGTTATTAAATTAAAAGTATAAAGTATAAATTAAAAGTGGTTAGTTAGGCCCCCAAAAAAGCTATTTATAGAGTCAGTCTGAATTTACACATATTCATGGCAATATCCAAAGCTAAAGTTTGCAAAGCAACACCTACAAAATCCTCCAGGAAAGAAAGTATCACAAAGTTTTATACCCAGCCAAACGGTTGTACAAATACAAAGGCATAAATAGTGTAGAATGTGAAGGAATTCAAAGAATATAGTCCTAGAAAAATCTATGACAGAAGCACTAGCAGTGAACATTGAATCTTTTTATGTGTAGGATTGTTATGAAAATAAATATGAAGATTTAGGTGGTAGAGCAGAATGCAAATGCTAAACATATACCCTGAAAATATAGAGATAAATATAAATAACAAAAATTTAGAGGAAAAGAAGATAGCATTGTGTGAAGCTGATTTCATATATGGACAAAAGTATTTTACTTAAATCTGGCAAATCAACTAAAAGAAATATAAGTACACTTAATTGATAATAATAAATACCAAGAATGATAATATGATCAATTAAATTCAGAAGGAAGGTAGGATAAAAAGTACATAGACAAAGTCCATTACTGCCCACAGTATGTAGTTACCTACCTGCGGCAGGTAATTAATTCAACGTAAAGAAATAGAAGATTAAGGATGTTATACAAAATTATCGATCTAAAACATAACTTCCAGAGTGAGGCCGGGTGCAGTGGCTCACGCCTGTGATCCTAGCACTCTGGGAGGCCGAGGCAGGAGGATCATTCAAGGTCAGGAGTTCGAGACCAGCCAGGCTGAGCAAGAGCGAGACCCCGTCTCTACTAAAAAAATAGAAAGAAATGATTTGGACAGCTAAAAATATATATAGAAAAAAATTAGCCAGGCATGGTGGCACATGCCTGTAGTCCTAGCTACTTGGGAGGCTGAGGCAGAAGGATTGCTTGAGCCCAGGAGTTTGAGTTGCTGTGAGCTAGGCTGACGCCATGGTACTCACTCTAGCCCAGGCAGCAGAGTAAGACTGTCTCAAAAACAAAAACAAAAACAAAAAAAACTTCCAGAGTGAAACCACAATCCTCCTAATCGTTACACTGTGCACATAAAAAAATAAAATATTAAAAAAAATTATTTTAGTTTTTTTAAAGCTATAAATCACCAAGCTTAACATAAAATCAGATAGATCCCAGAACAAACATTTCAGTTAGAATAATAAATGTAAAATGACTTAAACTCACTTATTAAAAGAACTAAAAGATTGGACAAAAACAACAAAGCTTAATTTTACTCTGTCCATAAGAAACAGAGTTAATGCAAAGAGATTCAGAATATTTTGAAAGAAAAGTAGGGAAATGGCATACTGGGAAAATATAAACAAAATAAAAGCATGAGTTGTAATTTCAATATCAGACAAGGTGTAATTCAGACCCAAAGAAGTTAATAAGTCATATAAGAACATTTAATAATACCAAATAATACAATTAACTCAGAAGATGTAATAGTTATAACTTCATAAGCATAAACTACAAATGATTTGAGGAGAAAGAGAAAGGAAATCAGAAGTAGTAGGAGGCATTAATTCACCTTTCTTATTCCATATAAGATCATGAAAAAAATTAAGATACAGAGAAATAAATGAAATAATTATTAATAATAAAGTAGATCTAATTAATATTTCACAGACTTTGAGTTCTGAAAACAATGAATCTTCTTTTCAAATGTCAGTAGAACACTCAACAAAGATAAAGATAGAATGAAAGAATGAAAGAAAGGAAGAAAGAAAAGACCACATATTCAAGCCTCAAAGAAAACTAATTACAAAAAGTAGAATTAATGTTGGCATTATTTTCTAAACACAATTCAAAAAAATATATTAAATTAATAGTTACTATGTTGAAAAGTAATGGGGACAGTGGGCAGCCTTGTCTGGTTCCAGTTCTGAGTGGGAATGCTTTCAATTTTTCCCCGTTCAGTATGATGTTGGCTGTGGGTTTGTCATATATGGCTTATATCATTTTTAGGTAGGTCCCATTTATGCCTATGTTGTTAAGTGTTTTTATCATAAAAGGGTGTTGAATTTTGTCAAATGCTTTTTCTGCATCTATTGAGAGGATCATATGGTCTTTATTTTTGCTTCTATTTATGTGGTTAATTACATTTATAGATTTTCGTATGTTGAACCACCCCTGCATCTCTGGGATGAAGCCTACTTGGTCGTGATGAATTATTTTTTTAATAAGCACTTGGATACGATTTGCTAGGATTTTATTGAGAATTTTTGCATCTACGTTCATGAGAGAAATTGGTCTGTAGTTTTCTTTTTTTGTTGCATCCTTTCCTGGTTTTGGTATCAATGTTATATTGGCTTGGTAGAATGTGTTGGGGAGAATTCCATCCTTCTCAATATTGAAGAATAGTTTATGTAGGATGGGCACCAGTTCATCTTTGTATGCATGGTAAAATTCAGGTGTGAACCCATCTGGACCAGGGCTTTTCTTTTTGGGAAGGTTTTTTATTGCTGTTTCAATTTCAGTTCTTGATATTGGTCTATTCAGGAATTCTATTTCTTCCTGATTGAGCTTGGGAAGGCTGTGTGTTTCTAAAAATTTGTCCATTTCCTCCTCATTTTCCAATTTGTGTGCATAAAGATTTTTGTAATATTCATAGATAATGTCATGTATCTCTGTGGTTTCGGTTGTGATTTCTCCTTTCATGTTCCTGATGGAAGTTATTAAAGATTTTTCTTTTCTGCTCTTGGTTAGTCTAGCCAGTGGTGTGTCTATGGGTGTATGCCTACATGATGAGTGCATTGCACACCCTCTGGGGAATGGTCATGCTTGAAGGTGCAGACCTGGGGAGGTGGGGGGCGGAGGGGATGGAGGTATGACTACATGATGAGTGCCAGGCGCACTGTCTGGAGAATGAGAATGGACGCGCTTGGGACTCTGACTCGGGGGGATGGGCGGGACACGGACAATGTATATGACCTGAACTTATGTACCCCCATGACGAGCTGAAATTAAAAAATTAATTAATTAATTAATTAATTAATTAATAGTTACTAGTAAATTAAGAAAATTAAATTTCTATGGTATCTTAAAGTTAAAAATTTAATAAAACATATAAATACTATGTGAAAGAAGCTTTGCAACATGGTTTAGTGATAAACTTGACCGTGTTCTTGAATCAGAAGACTAAGCATTATAAATATGCCAATTTTCCCTAAGCAATTTAATAAATATAATGCAATCCCAGTGAAAGTAGCAACAGGATTTGTTTTTAATTTAGATAGGATGATGCTAAAATCATATAGAAAAGTAAATAAAATAAACAACAGGAAAATTCTATAAAAGATGAATTATGTGGAAGCCTGCTGTTTTTGTATTTTCAAACATCACAAAACTATAGCAATTTAAACAATGTGTTACTGGTGCATGGCTGGAGAAACACATCAGTGAATCAGAATAAAAAGACTATAAATAAACAAATTATATCAGAATTTTGTTTATGATGATAATAGCACCTCAAATCAGTGAGGCAAAGGTTGATTACACAATAAATGTACTAAAACCACTAAATGAACTAGAAAAATAATAAAATTGTATTTATGTCCCTCACTTTACACTATGACTTTCAGAAATTAAGATCCATTTCCAAGACATGGGGAAGCAAGGGAAATGTTTCACCATTCACTCTGGAATGTTATAACACGTCAACTTATAAACTTTTAAAAAAATTAAAGGCAAAGAAGAGCTTCTTTTTACATTCAGTTTTGAAATGGTGTATTTTTCTGATTATAAAAAGACCATATGTTATAAAAATGTGAAGAATATAGAACATATCGAAGATGACCAAGACAAAACACAATCCCAATAATGCAAAAGGAAAGCAAACTGCAATTATCACCTCCCTTCTTTTTATGCTTCTATTTCATTTATTCACTTTATTACACTAAGTTAAATCATATATAAGACTCAATAATGTTGAATGATTTAGTTATAATACTTTTCAATTCGATTTCATGTTAGATTTTATTCTAACTCTTCATCTGTGTCATTGCCCTCAGTGTCTTTGTCATCAGAGCTACTTTATCAATCATCTAACACAATTTTCCAAAGCACATCATTTACATTTTCCTTTAAGTTATTTGAAATATGACACCTACTAAGTCAATGTGTGATCCTTTAGTGGAAATTTTACCCTTAACTATAAGTACTCTTTCGTATAGCATTAAGATATTTGTCTTTTTTATTTATTCTTGATATATGTTGGTAATTTGTAAATCTAACCACTGTCACTTAAAGAGCTTGAACTCTAAGCCTTTGCCTTTCAGTCCATTCACGATACTGACTCAATTTAGTGAATCCAGTTTATGGTTCATCCTTTACCTTCTCAGGCCAAATTGATTTAAAGCACTTTTTAACATTTTATTTGTACCAGTATCCATTTCACTTAAATTAGTTAATAAGTTCTCCTATTTATTCTTATGCTCATTGTCCCCTAAATAATTTATTTTCTCTCTCTCTTTCCTGGCCTTAAATATTCCTCCCATGCTTCTCTAATTGTCACATTTTACTTATTAATATTTTATGTCTCCATGTTGGTGGTAAATACAATTCTTTCCATCCCATCTGACAGTTGATTTCACATAATAGATGCTCAGCCTTATGCAGAGCATGAGAAAGTTCTTAAAGTTTCTAAATCTCAGTTTATTCATTTGTATAATGGAGAATATTATACCAGATATTGCTCAAGGCCTGTCCCAGTATTAAGGCTCCAATACCAACTTAATTGTTGAACATTACTCATATTTCCCACTAGATGGTACCAACACCAAATAAATACTACCTGAGACAATTGATATTTTTTTGAGTGGCACAATTTACTAATCAGAACAGGTAATCTGTTGTGTATAACAGTTATACTGGAGAACTAAGTTGGAGACGTATGCATACACCCATGATACCATCAAACATATCCATCACCTCCAAAAATTTTTTTTTGTTCTTTTGTGAGTATGTGTTTTTATGTAAGAACACTTAATGTGAGATCTATCCTTTTAACACATTTACATGCACGATACATTATTGTTAACTATAGACACTTAACATAAGCTCTCTAGAACTTATTCATCTTGCATAACTGAGACTTAATACCAATTATATTAGGATTTTCTAAAGTGACAGAACCAATAGGATACATAAGATACATTAATAGATATATGAGAGAGGAGTTTTTTATTCCAAAATATTAATCAAAGGGGTACAGAGTATTTTTTAGGGGAATTGGTTCACACAATTGTGGAGGCTGAGAAGTACCACAACAAGCCATCTGCAAGCTGGAGACTTGCTGGGATTCCGGTAGCCTGGCTTAGTCCAAGTTCGAAAGCCTCAGAACCAGGGAGGCTGATGGTTTAATTCTCAGGCCAAGGCTGAGGCCTGAGAACCTGGGGGGTGGGTGTGGGGGACTAGTGTAAGTCCTGAAGTCCCAAGGCTCCAAGGCCAGAAAGTCTGGAGTTCTGATGTCCAAGGGTAGGAGGAGGAGAGTGTCTCATCTCCAGGAGAGAGAGGAAAATCTTTTCTCCTTTGTTTCCTATCTGGGCCCCTAGATGACTGGATAGTGCCCACTCACATTGAAGGTGGGTCTTCCCCACTCATCCACTGACTCACAATCTCCTCTGAAAACACCCTCACAAACACAAACAGAAGTAATGCTTTACCAGTTCTCCGAATAGTCCTTTATCTAGTTGACACTTAAAATTAACTATTTAAGCAACAACCCCACCCCAGCCACCACCATGCTCTTCTCTGCTTCTATGAGTTCTGTTATTTTAGATACCTCATATAGGATGATATTGCTGACATATGAATATGTCAAAACTCATTAAAATGTGTAACTGAACATGTGCAATTATTTTGTACATCCTTTATACCTCAATAAGGCTAAAAATAAATTATAATCATAGGGTTTTTCTAGTTTTTTTTTTTAATTTGCTAATAAATAACTTGAGTATCTTCAAAAATATGATTTGGAGTAATGTTTGTGAAATGAATTCAAGATATCTTATTTAATAAACATTTACTGATTCCCTATTCTGTACACACAAAAAGTAGGATAGTTCCTTGAGGATACACAAAGATAAATCATTCATGGGCAATCTTATAAGAAAAAGGAGGCAAAAAACTTGAAACCATAATACAAATAAAAACTTAAAATGTTCAGAGAGTGCAGATATTACTTTCAGCTGCAGAAATCAGTATCGGTATTTATGAGGAGTGGGGTATTTTAGATGAGTTTTGGTTTACGGGTTCAGTGTGTTGTGTCACTGAACACAAAAAAAGAAAGTAGTGGAGGATAGTAGAGGATATTAAATGTCAAACTAAGGCCTTTGGATTTCATTCAGTAGATCATGAGACAAAATTAAATCCTTTTCACACATAGACTCATAATCGAATCTGTGTTTTCAAAAGATATGTCTGCTGGTTGTGAGGCTATTTGATGAGAATCAGAGGAAAGAAACAGGACCACCAGTTGAGGGATATGACAGAACATTCACATGAGATGATGATGCTCTGGAGGTGGGTGATGGAAACAGTGATAAAGAATGTGGACATCAAGGAACATAGGGAAAGATGGATTGAAGAAGACAGCAAGGAAAATGGGAACAAAGACACTAACTGGATCACTTGAAGAAAACTGGAGTCAGTTTTGTTTTTGTGAGTGATAAAGGAATCAAAAAATAATTGGCTTTGAATATCCTGAGTCTTGGAAGCTGACACTTCGGCTTCTCTCCGTTGATGAACCCAGTTGGTTCTGCTCAACAAGAGCAGTAGCTCCCACTTTCTGCTTTCGTAGCATGCTACTTGTTTCCTGTTGATTTAAAAGCCTTCTAGATCTGTTGAGTCAGTGTTATGATTGCAGCACCATCTAAAGGTAATAACTCATAGCTGGGTCTTTGTTGAATCTGTTAGTAAAAGCTACAGAATTTTGTAGACCTTTTGGATGGTTCTCTGGAGGAAACTTTTCAAGATGTTTAGAAAGTATTAAAAAAAATACCCATGCATGGTCCCAGGAAGCTTTTTTGTCTCTTTCCCTCTTCTCATAAGCACAAAGCCCCCTTAATTGAGATCAGTTTACTTTAACAAAGCTACCTGAGCATCAGCTATATGCCAGGTGCTGTGCTAGGCTCTGGGGACACAGAGATGAATAAGAGAAGATTGCTGCACCTTTGAGCTCTGAGAAAAGATTATAGGACAGCTGATTATGCCTCTGGTGGGTTGGGGGCGGGCACTCGTTGGTAAGGTTCATGGAGGAAATGATGCCTAAGTAAACTAGGATGTTTTGTGTCCAGCAAATAGCCTGAGCAAAAACAAGGAGGCCTGAAACAGCATGCTGTGTGTTAGAAACTAAGAGTGCTGGTGGGGAGTGTCAGGCAGGGATGCTGAGAGGCAGGTGCTGAGGTGAGAAGCACAGGCAGGAACACATCACGTGAGCGAGACGAGGACCTCGCTTTTGATTGCAGGTGATGGAGAGAAACACTGAGGTGTTTTAAGAGGAGGCTGATGGCAACAGATTAGCACTTTAATTTGCAAGGGGAGAGGGAATGATTTTATCTTAAAAACAAGTGATACAGCAATTTTAAACAGGAAAAAAAAAGGTAGAAAATACGAGGCAGTGAAGCAGAAGGAGGCAGGCCAAGGAGAGGAAGAAACCTGGCAGTCGGTCCACTCCTAGACAAACACTTTTCAAATTTTAATATGTACAGGTTTTAGTATGGATGTTGTTATTGGCCACTTGGTCTCAGCACACCATGGGAGACTTTCAATGTCTCAGTCAAAACATGAATCAGAAAGGGAAACTTCCCAAATGTTACATATGCTCTACCCAGAACTGTGATAGCTGCTTCAGCCTGAGCCCTCTCGTTACCATGACAACCTTCACACCAGCAGGAAAGGCTGATGAAGTTGCTCTGATCCAGAAGCTCTGCCTCAGCGTTTGATTCTTCATAATTTTTAGTACCCAGTGAATCACGGCCAGCCTCCTGGGCATGCCAAATTATATATCAGAAATCTTAAATTCTCTAAATTCTATTTCAATATAGCACGCTTCCCCTATGTATACACTTAGTTGTGGGGTCAAAACTGACCCAATCCAAAGGTGTTTCCGGACCTCAGAAGAATTGTTTTAATGAATCTGGCAATGAATGAAAGTAAAAAAAGAAAAAAAAAAGTTTATAATAAGTAATTACAAAAGTGATGTGCAGTGTGATCCCATAAAAATACATATATATATGGCATGTTTATAAACCTACGAAAAGAAAGAAAAGAAGCATTGATAAGGTAAGGGTGCAGAGGTGAGTGTGGATGGGCCACACATTAATCAAGTGAAGGTTTAATAGAAGAACAGGGTTTGAGACAACTGACGTGGCTACTTCTTCAAGTTGCTGGCAATGACATTATTGCACCATTGCAATTTATTCTTATGTACAGGGTGGGGGAGGGGTTTAGACAACCAAAATGAAGTAGTGTAGTGGGCATTTCCTGTTTCGAGCAACTCAACATCAACTGCTCCCTCCTGTTGGTGACAGAATGACAACTTTAATTCAGGTGCACTCTCTTTGTGCAGCCCTTGTGCGTCAGAGGAGGCTGATTCCATTCCCAGGTCCAGGTGCCATCCCTGACTGGTGCAGGCCCTTCTGCAGGTTTCATTCTCTTGGTCATAGGGACCATTCCAGAGACAGGCATGGACATATGATTAAAATTTTAGCCCAAAAGACATGGGGAGAGATTTTCCAAGGGTTTCTAGGAAAGAAGTGTCCCTGCCTTTCTGAAATAAGTGCAGGAGAGGCACTTTCTTCCTGTTGGAGGATGCTTGGTGCCCAGGAGCTGCTGGCAGATGTGTTGTGACCACAAACAGAGCCGGTCCTGTGCAGAGGCAGAGCATGTGGGAGGCAGCAAGAGACAGAAGGCACTGGATCTTGGTGATACAATTGTTCCAGGGATCAAGCCTCACCTAAAACATGCCCATCGCTTATTAGGTTACTAGAAGCCATGAACTCCCATTGCTGTTTAATCCAGCTTGAGACAAACCTCTAGTAATTGCATTCAAAATATGTCTTAATAATCTCTCCTCCACACAGTGGATTCTACATTTCATATTATTTTTTCCCTGACCACCTGCTTTGAATGATAAAATACCATAAATTTTTAGACTCTTGTGAGAATAAAAAACAGTTCCCTTGAATTTCCTATAGATTCTGCCATATGCTATTTTCAGAAATACGCTCTTTCCCTAAGTCTTCATGTGACATAGCTTCCTTGTGTCCATAGGAAGATGCTGTTATTGTTCGCTCTCATCTTTAACTAAGATGAAATCTGCCTAGATTCAATACAGAGGTTCAAAGTGTTTTCCTCTCTTTGTCCAGATCTTCTCTTTCATGAAACAAAACCAAACTAGGTTTTAATCAGACTAGTTGTTTCCATTACAATTATTTTCATTCATCCCAGACTATGGCATTAGGCAATGTGAGTCTTGTGTTTCAGTCTGGTGATCATTCATAAGTTAGAGAAATACGGTTGGAGAAAACCCACTATATAAGATAGTGGATTGTTAATACAAGGAGTTTATTTAAGAAAAATATCAGTGAGTTTAGGTTATAGTGGACAAAGCAGGAAGTGGCATCGGCAATACCTCAGTTTCTCAATCGTGGTTCCTAGGTAGGATAGAGTCTGTTCACACTCTCAGGGTAGAGGTGATTGGAGAAGATATATAGTGACTCTTTCTTGACTATGTATTAACTTTTCTTTGCCTCTGCTTTTGGACACCTATTTAAATGAAAAGTAATTCGTGGTGTTGGATCTCTACACAGTACCTGAACAAGCAGTGTATCTCCCATACATTCCCTCCCTGTGACCAGTGCTCAGGGCTCCTATCGTACACCCTCAATAACCCCATGTGTCATATCAAGTAATTGTCACCAGAAATGGGGACTGACTTATTGGCCCAACTACTTCTATTTTTCTTAGATTGTAAACCATTATTAGAAACTAACATCTTCAAATATTTGCAATGGCAATGACAAGTGAAATGTTGTTTTTGTTTTTTTTGTTTTTTTTCTTTTCTTAAAGCAGTATCCAAGTCTCAGACAGGGTTACTTGTCTTGTTTGTTGTATGTACTACGCTAGGATTTCTTATCAGCTCTCTTTTCCCAGTTCTTGAGATAGTCACAAACTGAATGTTAAGAACTCCTTTATATAGTTACTTATCAACATAGTTGTGAATTTTTGTCTTTTTCTATGTGTGAAAGACTCTGTTAGCAGTGTTAATCAGGTGTCATTTGCAATAAGAATTTCCAGAGCTGCAATTTTAGATAGATTAAACTGGAAATATTGTGTTTGAATGTTCACAATCCTTGGGTGATACAACTTCCTTCCTGGCAATTTCCAAACTCAGGTGTGAAGAGATTTATTTACATCCCCAAATTCTTCTTCCTAATGGGTACAGAGGTTACTAAGTATCCTGTAACTTCCTAAATGAACATAAAAATAAGATTCTGATAATATTAATAACTCTCAATTCTAGTTAATTGCATTCATGTGTAAATATGGAATGTTTAGATTATAATTAATTTTTAAAATGGTTTATTATATTCTAATATGATATGAATTTTTCTGTGAAAATAGACTTTTCATTTGATTTTGATACTGATATGTTTCCACTTAATTTAAAAGGTTTAGCCATTTAAAGTCACCTTCTGAACTGCTCATACACTGCTGGTGGGAGCATAAATTGGTACAACCACTTTGGGAAACTATTTGGCAGTGTATTAGGAGGCTAAGCATATTCATATCCTGCAATTTAACTATTCTAGTCTTACTTATAAACCCAACAAAAATGCATCCATATGTTCCACAAAGATCTGTACTAAGATGTGCATAGAATGCTATTCATAGTGGCCCCAAACTGAACACTATACAGGAAGAATAAAAAAGACACATAATTATGGTATTCTCACACAGTGAAATACGAATACTACACTATGATGAGAATGAGTGATCTACAACGATGTGCAACAATAGAAAAGATGTCAGAAACATAAAATTAAGCAAAAAAAAAACTATACACGAAGGATTACATATTGTACAGTCCAACTTATTTTTAAGTAAAATATCCAACAAAACTTACCTCTGCTTTTTGAAGTAGGGCAGCAGTTACTCTTGGAATTATGACTGGACATGCACATGGGGGCTGGTTCTGGTGACTCTTTGTTTCTCGATGTGAGTGCTGGTTTCACGGGGTGTGTTCAATTGGTGAAAATCCATTAAGCTGTATACTTAGGACATTAGTACATTTACTTAAATGAAAACTTTAAAAAAATTTAAAGTATCCTCACATTTACTATCCCTTACTATAAATGTTATGGAGGTATTGATTTTTATATTTGTAGTTGCCTTCCTTCACAAAACATGCTATGAATATTCCATCAGGCTGGTCCACATGGACATGAATATATACATTGCATTGGCTCCACCTTCAAAATACATCTAAAATCACACCGTTTCTCCCCATCTCCAATCTACCATGTGTGTCACCTGGATTATCATAATAGACTTCTAAGTGTTCTCCTGCTTTTGCCTTGTAAGAGTCTGTTCTCCACCAACAGCTAGAATGATCCTTTAAAAGCAAAGAGATCATGTCCCTCCTCCACACAAAACCTTCCAAAGTTTTCCCATCTCAATCAGAATAAAACCCAATATTTTCTTACAATGGCTACAAGGTCCAACAGAATCTGGCCTCCTCTTATCTCTTGCACCTTCTATCCTACTCCTCTTCCCCTTTATTCGCTGCCCCAGCCACTCCAGTCTCCTCGATGTGCCTCAAAGCTTCTACCAAGGATCCCACATGTGCACATGCTGTTTCTTCTGCCTGGAATGTTCTTTGCCTAAGTAGCTGCATGTCTTGCCCTGTCAGCTTCTCCACGTGTTTTCTCAGTGACCATCCTTTTAAATTTCTATTCTCCAGCAGCACTTCCCATTATCCTTCCACGCTTCCCTCCGTAGCACTTACTGTCACCTGAATTGGCAGGTGCATTAGTTTCCTAGGGCTTCCATAACGAATTACCACAAACTTGGTGGCTTAAAACAACAGAAATATATTGTTTTACAACACCGGAGGCCAGAAGATTGAAATCGACATGTCGACAGGGCTGTGCTTCCTTTGAAAACTTTAGGGGAGAAGCTTTACTTGTATCTTTCAGCTTCTGGTGGCTCCAGGCATTCCTGGGCTTGTGGATGCATAACTGTAATCTCTATCCTCATCTTCGTGTGGCCTTCTCCTCTGCCTCTTCTTCTCTCTTATTTATAAAACTTGTCACTGGACTTAGAGCCCACCCAGATAACCCAAGATAGTCTCTTTTTGAGATCCTTAATTTTACAACTTTTCTATTAAGGATGTGAACATATCTTTTTGAGATCCATTCACTCAGTACAATATGTATTAAGCATATATGGATGGATGTACAAATGTATTATCTGCCATCTGTTCCTCCCCATGAGGGTGACAGTTTTTGTGTTTTATTATAGTATCCCTAGAGATACACAATAGATACTTAATAAATATTAGTTGAATGAATAAATGAGTATAGTGACTTAAGATACATACTGTGAGTGTAATTAATATTTTTATATTTTATTTTGTGAATTTCCTTATGAGTTTGGCTCATGATAACCAAATCCTCAGGGCTTGGTCTCTGGGTAAACTACTGACACTGAATACCAGATTCATATCATGGTTGCCCCCACTAACCCACCTTATGCCAAAACTTCTAGCTTGCTTGGTGTGTCTCACTTTACAATTAGCTTGTTTCTATGTGAATTTAACCATTACACTGCTATATATTTCTCCCTGTTGAGGTGAATACCTACACTGGCCCGAACTGTACCCTCTTCATTGCTGAGCCTATGCACTTAGGTATTCTGCTCACGAAGAGATCAAGGCTGTATTCCCGATTCCCATCTGTTCTTTGAAACAAACTTAATAGAATTTACCAAGAAACTCTATTTCCACACTCTTTCTCACCCAGACACTTGTGAGAAGTAATAAAGAAACAAAAAAACCCCTTGTATTTGCAGCCTCCCAGGTTATGTATATACAGCTAGTCAGTGCTGGATGGATTTAGACAGGTCTAGAGAGCACAGTCTTCCCAGCTAGTGTCCCCACGTAAACTCTAACCAAGTGGCAGCTTGCTTAGATCTTACACTGCTCCAGATCCTTGACAGGCAAGGTCTTTTCCATCATGTTAGTTGATCCACCTTACCATTGTTCAAGGGAGGCTGAACAAGCATTATTATTCCTCTTTTATGAGGAACAGTGTTTCAGATAGTATAGATGGTTTGTCCAAGGTTACATGGTAAAACTATATTTAACTAAGGAGGAGAAAGAGCTCTACAAAGAGAACTACAGACACTGAGGAAAGAAATTGCAGACAATGCAAACAAATGGAAAAACATATCATTCTCATGGATCAGTAGAATCAACCTTGTTAAAATGTCCATACTACCCAAAGTGATTTACAAATTCAATGCAATCTCCATTAAAATACCAATGTCATATTTCATGGATCTAGAAAAAATAATTCTATGCTTCATTTGGAACCAGAAAAAGGCCCAAATAGCCATAGCAATCGTAAGCAAAAAGAACAAATCTGGAGACATCACCTTACCACACTTCAAACTATACTACAAGGCTATAGTAACCAAACAGCATGGTATTGGCACAAAAATAGAAACATAGACCAATGGAAAAGAACAGAAAACCCAGATATAAAACCATCCTCATACAGCCAACTGATTTTTGACAAAGCAGACAAAAACATACACTGGGGAAAAGAAGCCCTATTCAATAAATGGTGTTGGGAAAATTGGATAGCTACATGTAGAATATTGAAACAGGATCCATATCTCTCACCACTTACAAAAATTAATTCAAGATGGATGAAAGACTTAAATGTAAGGCATGAAACTGTAAGAATTCTAGAATAAAATATTGGAAAAACTCTTGTAGATATCGGCCTAGGCAAAGAATTTATGAAGAAGACCCCAAAGGCAATCACAGCAACAACAAAAATAAATAAATGGGACCTGATTAAACTAAAAAGCTTCTGTACAGCTGAAGAAACCGTCACAAGAGCAGACAGACAACCTACAGAATGGGAAAAAAATTTCGCATGCTACACATCTGATAAAGGACTGTTAACTAGAATGTATTTAGAACTCAGGAAAATCAGCAAGAAAAAATGAAACAACCCTATCAAAAAGTGGGCAAAGGACATGAATAGAAATTTTTCAAAAGAAGACAGAAGAATGGCCAACAAACATATGAAAAAATGCTCAGTATCTCTAATCATCAGGGAAATGCAAATCAAAACCACAATGAGGTATCACTTAACTCCAGTGAGAATGGCCTTTATCAAAAAGTCCCATAACAATAAATGTTGGTGTGGATGCGGAGAGACAGGAACGCTCATACACTGCTGGTGGGACTGCAAACTAGTGCAACCCCTGTGGAAAGCAATATGGAGATACCTTAAACAGATTCAAGTAGACCTACCATTTGATCCAGCAATCCCATTATTGGGCATCTACCCAAAAGAACAAAAGACACGCAAATGTTTATAACAGCACAATTCACAACTGCAAAGATGTGGAATCAACCCAAATGCCCATCAATTCATGAGTGGATTAACAAAATGTGTATATGTATACTATGGAGTACTACTCAGCCCTGAAGAAGGAAGAGTTAAGGCCATTTGCAACAACTTGGATGGAACTGGAGACCATTATCCTAAGTGAAGTATCTAAAGAATGGAAAAACAAACACCACGTATACTTGCTATTAGACTGGAACTAATTGATGAGCACAGATGTGCATACAGGGAATCTAGCGGGAGGAGGGGTATAGAGGGGATGGGCAAAAACCTACCTAATGGGTACAATGAACACTATCTGGGTGATGGGCACACTTACAATCCTGACTCAAGCATAACAAAATTGATGCATGTAACCAAAACCATTTGTACCCCTGTAATATTTTGAAATAAAAAAATTCCAAAAAAAAAAATATATATATATATATATGCACACACACACCCACACACACATATATCTGGGCCTAAAACTCAGGGTGTTTCCAGAGTTCTTTATCTTTTATTTCCTAATCCCTACAAAACATGTCTTTGCCTATTTTTAATGCACATATTTAATATCCACATATAACTGTGTCATCGTATTTTGATTCATCTGAATTTTTCAGAAAACAATCCCCTTTTTATATGACTGGGTTTTAAATGGAAATATATTCATAACCATTTCTTTATTGCCTCAAGAGACCAGAATGCACTCTAGGAGCAAACATTAAATCATTTTCGTTTTGAGCATTGTTTCCTTTTGTACATTTATTTTCTAAAGTGAGGTGTGCTTGCATTTTATTTTTGTTTCTTTTCTTTTCTGGGACCTATACTTCACATTTGTTCATTTTTATTTTATTAACTTTTTTCTAGGTATGGTAATTCATGATTCCAACCATTAGCTTTCATGCTTGGCTTCTGAAACAGCATATTTTCTCTCTAGGGAAACCCCGTTCGGTATAAAAAGGACCCAGGGCTTGGAGTCAGGGAACCTGAGCTTTTGACCTCTGCTCTCCACTGTTTATGGCTGTATATTATTTACTTCTTTGAACATCTGTTCTAGAAGTTTATAAAATGGAACAAATAATCCCACCTTCTTAGTTTGAAGGAAAGAAGAAATATTTCTAAAAGTGTCGTTTGTTATTAGATGAAAGATGTTGTAAATGGGAGAAGCTCTCCTGTTTAAAGCTGCTCTAATAAAAGCATTAAATTCCTACTGACATCTGCCTACTGTATTGAAGACAACTTAAAGCTCCCTTTGCCATTGCTAGACTATGAACCAGGAGTGGGCATATCTACGTGCCCTTCTGTGGGGGTGTGGACACCTCTGATCAGAAAGGTCTAGTGTGTACGTATGGGGTGTCAGAGAAATAAGTGAGGGGAGTTGAGAATCATAGGGGCATGGAATGAAAACCTCTGTCAAATCCTAAAATTGGGCTGGTTACTTGAACCTGAGATGAATGTGGAGAGAGGGAGGGCCAGGAAAAACAAAAGGAAAGTGAAGAGAAATGAGAGAACATCGAGATCACAAGAAAGAGGACCGATGAGGCCAAGTTTCATTCAGCAATTGATATATTGGATATTCATTTATCATCTGTTTTATGCTCATCCAGTAGAAGACACAAATATTGTGACATTTGGAAGAGAAATATGAAATTCATAAAAGGCAAGTATATAAGTAAGCATGAAAGTTATATGAGAAGAGGAAACAATTGTATAAGGTAAAGTTCACGTACAGATAAAAGAGAGCACTCAACTATCTGAAGCAGAAAGGGATTTAACACAGGCAAGAAGGTGTTTGCAAAAAGTGCTGGAAGGACTACAGAAGCAGCCTCTAGTCTCTGCCACCAAAATTCACTCCCAGTACAACGTCAGGAATGGGACTGTGGAGGGAGTTGCTGCATCTGTCTTATTCAGGAAGGTGGGAAATCAGGAAGCCACCATCTAATCTGTTGGCCCCAGAGCTTTTAATGTTTGCTAGATCCAAAACCAGCTAACTCATATATCACCACCATCTCTCTTCCCATTTAACTCAGTAATAAATTTACTCACAGTCTTAGAAACCCCATTTCAGGGTCATAGCCAAAGCCATTTGAAGTCTAGCTCTCTATTATAAGGTGTGCATGCTTAGAGCACAGAACACACGCAAAGATGCAGACACCCAAGAGCCTGAGATTGATGTGGACATGATGATGTCATATTAACGCAGGTAATGTCACAACTGAGGCATTAAAGGAGAAAGGACGGAGGAAGTTGAACAGACACTCAATCAGTCCTTTCTAATTAATCTCAATAGATTAGTCAGATCTGATGGCCTGGCAGTAGGCCAGTTTCTTCAGAGCTTCTTTGACCTCTCGGTTTCTTAGGCAGTAAATGAAAGGGTTGAGAGCAGGGGTGACAATGGCATAGAAGATGGAAATGATTTTGTTCGTGTTGAAGGCGTGGATGGCTCGAGGTCGGGCATACATGAAAATAGTGGCTGAATAGAAAATGGTGACCACCACAAGATGGGAGGCACAAGTGGAGAATGCTTTCTGCTTTCCTGTGGGCATGCATAAGACGGTGGCCAGAATGCATCCATAGGACAGGGCAGTGATCGACAGTGGGAAGAGGAAGATGACCAAGGCCAGGATAAAGTCCACCAACTCCGCTATGGACATGTCTGTGCAGGAGAGGTTAAGGACTGGAGAGATGTCACAGAAGAAGTGATTGATGACATTGGGGCCACAGAAGCTGAGGCGGGAGATGAAGTAGATCTTTGCCAAGGAGATGCCAAACCCAATGACCCAGGAACCCATAGCCAAGCGAAAGCAGAGCCCGTGGCTCATAATGGTAGGGTAGTGGAGTGGGCGGCAGATGGCCACATAACGGTCGTAGGCCATGGCTGCCAGGAGCACACATTCTGTGCACATAAGTGCAATGAAGAAGTAAAGTTGTATCATACAGTGAGTGAAGGAGATGCTGTTGCTCGCAGACCAGAAACTAAACAACAACTTGGGCACAGTCACAGAGATGTACCAGGTCTCCAAGAAGGACAGGTTGGCCAGGAAGAAGTACATGGGCTTGTGCAGTGGCCGATTCTGCTGCACCAATAGGATGATGATCACGTTTTCAGCCACTGTCAGAAAGTAGGCCACAAGGAACATCAGGAACACAGCTGCACGCATACTCAAGTTCCCGGGGAATCCCACCAGAATGAACTTGGTGACCTGTGTCTGGTTCTCCACTTCCATACTGGAGACCCAGAGCTTAGTTATCCTGTAGGAAAATTCATTTGATCAGACCCCATAATACAGTTAAAATCTTTTGTCCTTGCCTTTTCTGACTACCAATAACAGTAACAGTTAGCATTTATTAATAACATATTATAGGTTGGACCATAAACTGGGTATATTATGCACATAACATAATTTAATTTCCACATAGCTTCTTATATATATATGTATATGCATGTGTGTGCATGTGTGCATGTGCTAGTACATCTATTTTAATGATGAAGCAACTCAGTCTTGGGGAGATATTAAGTAACTGACCATGTCCCCACTGGTAGCAGAGCAGGAACCACATTCAAGCCTAAGTCTAAAGCCCATGCTCTATCTAATACCCCATGCTACCTTCACCTCCAAAGTGAACTATCAAACCTCCATGTTCCATTTTACAATTGCCTGTTCCAAAACATACACCTGGCCCTCCTGTCTCATCATCTGCACAGAGCTCTGGAAGATCTTCCTAACAACTTCTTTATCCTTCATATGCTGTTCCTTTCTTTTCCTCTGACATCCTGGGATATGAAAAGTACTGCCATTATCTGTGAGATACATGGGATGGTGAAGTGGGGACAGTTGGGCTTTTCCATGTTAAAGACCCAGACTGCATTCAAATTTCAGGTCTGGCACTGATTTGCTACATGACCTTGAAATCTTATCCTCTCTAGGATCCAGTTTCCTCTTTTGTAAATGTGGATATTAATTTTTATTCAGCTTATGTTGCTATGGATCAAAATCCAAGTGAGATAATGTAAATGAAGTGGTATATAAACTATAAATGACAATAGTGCGAAAAGGCCCCTTGGCCCATGTGAGAGCAGTAATGAAGGTTAGTACAGGCTGCAGGACTGAAGACAGGAGCTGCTATGAGCCAAGCAGAGTGGTGAGCAAACCAAACATGGGCCTCACCTTCAGGGAGGTTGAAGTGCTTGGAGGTGGGGGTGAGGGTCACTAGGTGGAGATTTAAAAAATAAGCAAAGATAGAAATGCATAATAAAATTTGAGGTATTTTCCATGAAGGTTCAAACACAGGAAATAATACTAGTATGATCAAGGGAGAGCCCTCTGACCTTTGAGGAGATGCCCTTTAGGCTGGGCAGGATTCCAGGACCCTGGCTCTTTGAAGGGCTGAGTGGAGAGAGAGCTGTGCCCATGGAGGCTGCCCTGGCTGTTCTGTGATGGATGGGGAGGGAGCCGCTGGTGGGGAGATAGGCAGGGCCAGAACATGCAAGACCCCACAGGTTATCGCAAGGGATCTGACTTGTGGTGTAAATGCAATGGCAAGTAAGCAAAGGACTAAAGGTGAGTGGGACATGACATAACGTATGCTATGGAAGGGTAACTCTTGCTGCAAAATGGACTCTATGGAGGCAAGAGTGTGAGCTACAAGATTACTCGGAGGCTACTCAGGAAAGGTGGCAGTAACTTGAATACTACAACTTCAGAGAAGTGAGTAGTGGATTTAAGATACGTTTTAGAAGTAGAATCTTTAACAGTAATTGATGGTTTGGATACATAAGGTGAGGAAGAGAAAGAAATCAAGGAGGGATCTCAGATACGTGGCTTATTACATAGAGCTGTTGCCATTTACTAAGACAGGAAAACTGGGGTTGTTTACAGGCACTTCCCTCTTCCTGGAAGAGATGGTGATGGACAAGAATTTGATAGGGTTATGTTTTGATTAGTTTTAACAGCCTAAAATGTCCTCTAATGATAATTTATTGAGTGCTTACTAGGTGTTAGGAAGTTCAGTAAGTACTTTTCATACAATATCCCATTTAACCTATAAAATAATGCTAATGATACATTGTTTTTCCAATTTCACAGAGGATTCTGTGGTTTAGACAGGTTGAATACCATTTCCAAGTTAGAGAGTGATGAAATCACAGTCTTAGGGAAGCCCAGGTCTGACTGCAAAGGCATGTCCCCAACCACTAGGCTGACTCACACACGAACAAAGAATATCAGATTTTGGACTTACTCCTACTTTTTTACATCTAAAATTTCTGACTATTTTAGGAAATGTTCTTTAATCATACTGAAATTTCATTATAGGCATAGACTGTTAGAGATGAGCCCAAACTAAAAAAAAATAAATATGAATATGACACAAGTACATATTCAGTCAGGCCCATGAAACAGAAATGAACATACAGAAATGCTTGGAAGAGAAACTCATTGGATAAGTTTTGAAATATAAATTAGTGAGAGGCAGAGGCATTTTAAGCAGATGAATCAGAGTGAACAAAGACATTGAGGTCTGAAACAATCTGGAATTTTCAGGCAAGCAACTCATGATTACCTGATTGCTGTGTGAATGAGCAATTTAAGAGTGAGTGAATAAGTAGAAAAGGGATGGATTGGGGGCGAGGACACAAAGTGTGTATAAGAGAGAGAGAGAGAGACTGTTGTCAAGGGCCAGATCATGGAGGCCTTTGTACACAATAGTAAGGATTTTAAGAATTATCCTGTAGTAGAAACAATAAATAACCACTGCATGTTTGTCTGCAGCATGATAACATCCTCATATTGCATCTTGGCTTTTGATGTGGGAGGGTGGATTTGGAAGGAACAGGCTTGCCAAACCAGAGACTGACAGACCAGCTGGAAGACACACTCATAGCAGACACTTCAAGACACACACAAAGAAGAGAAAAATCACCCCAGCTAATAATGTTTGTTAAAAAAAAAAAAAAAAAAAAGATGAACATGTTTAGCTATCCCTGTTCACAAATTATGTAAGTTTGCAGTCCTAGAGGAAGCTGTATAAGGAAAAAAAAGACTTTCTTTATTTCTTATCAACTAAGTGAAGAAGCATGGGCACTAATTATTGTATACTAATGGGAGGCATTATGGCATTTATATATATTATCTCCCTATAAAATCTGTAGACCCTTTTTATTTATAGTAGTTTTTACTCCATGACAGCACACTCAAACATACTACCCTTCACAGCATAATCTATCATTGGTCTAGAATCAAACATCTAAGTGTCTTTCCCTTTTTATGCTTACTGCTATGTATTTCCCCCTAATTTGTTCAGGATTCTATACAAATGTAGGTTCCAAGTGATTTGAAATTGACGAAAACATAAGCTCTGTCCCTGCCAAGACAGCAGTTTTTGTGACCACCGTTACAAACAAGTGGCCAGGAAGATGCAGCCGTCTGCAGTACAGGCAGGCATGGCAGGGGTCTGGAGGTTGGGACCATAATCTGGGGCACTTATTTCTGATCCAAGAGGTGTTTTCAAAAGTAGTAGGGGGTGTCTGTTCCCTCAGCTCACCGCAAAACTGGCTGCACTTAGATGTCATAAGATGAGAGTATCATCCTGACTGATGGCTGGGAATTGAGAGTGGGTAGCATGGAGAGGCATTCAACATTTTAGGGATTAAATATTGCTGTGCCACAGGAGCCTGAAACAGAGCTGCCTGCACAGAGCTGCCTCGCAGAAGTTAGATGCTCTGAGAGGGACACTCACCTTGGCGTGGCAGCCTCTGATGGGGTGGTACGTGAAAAGAAATTCTTCACTGATTCTAAAATAGGAAGGAGTAGAAGAAAAAGATTCAGGTATTGAATAGATGTGACGAACCCAGTCCCTACACCTAGAAGGAGCAAATGGGCACAGATTACCCCATTGCTTCCATGTTGATACTCAGGACAAGACGTGAGGAGAGCCCTAGGCACGAGGACCACACCTGTGCCTGGTGTGGCACCAGGCTGGTTCTTCCAGGACCCTGGGGCCAGGGCACCCATCGCCTTCCTGGCCAACGTGGCAGTGGTCTTAGGCACACCAAGCTGTGAAGACCTTTGGATTCTGAGGGCTTTATAGAGCATCAAGACTTTCTCTACATCTCCGCCAAGACCCAAGAGAAAACAACCTTGGCAATGGCAGCTCAGATCTCTTGTGGGATCCAAGAGAAATTTTCATTGTCTATTGTGGCGATCTTAATTGTTATATGATATTAGTTCCATAAGGGGAAACAATCCACTATGGTCACATACTTTGAAAAGAACCAAATTTTAACTTATTTTTTGTTGACAAATGAAGAGAAAAAAGTACTACAGTTAAATCTCTATGTGCAGATTCTCAATTATTCTTCAATCTTTGGCTTACTTGAAACAGGATGATTATATAAGTGCTCCAAGGAGGATATTGATATCCAAAGTAGACTGATATTGCTACATTTTAGTAAAATTTACATAAAAGTTTGTATTTTAAATGTTTATGCCATAATTATATGCTAAATAAATTCATCACGATGAGATCATTGTCTCTTTCTCAGCTGCCTTTAGGAACCACTTGACCGATATTTCACGTTCTGAGATATAGCTCTAGTTTATTAAATATCACTTCTCTGTAGCCTGCAGAATTGTTAAGTAGCACTCACACAAAGAAAAGCTGTCAGATTCACTGTGGTTTCATGAAATGGTAGATGAAGATATTGAAAGTTATCAACAGTTTAGTCTAGAATGCCACACATGTTTATGGTAATTAAGCCAACAGCCTTTCATAGGCTTTCTTTTATGGGACCGAAGTGTGAAAACCAGATTGCAACAGATAAAAATAAGGCACCTCTTTCAAATCTCTGGCCTCAACTTATCTCAAAATCCCAGAAAACTCTGACATCCCCTAAAATATATCATTTGACATTAACCACAAATTTTCAACATGGATTTAAACTACTGTCATGTGGTGGTCACTAATAGAAAAATGACAGAATTTCCACCAAACAATTGGTCACCTGTGAGGTGGTAGAATGCTAGGAAGAGCATGTTTCTCCAACTACAGAGAGAGCATTCTGTGAATTATTGTGACTGTGAGCTTTGATTCTTGGGGTCAGAATTTCATACTAATAATCCCAAATAGATTGTAAATATTCAGCAGATACAACCTGGCTCTATTCTAGGACATGCTGACACAATCTTATCCTAGAATGCAACTTTACAGGAAGCAAAAAGGAAACCCAGAGAGCTCACTGTGTTTTGTTCCTCAGGGTTTGAAGTCTCTTGGCTGTCTGTCTTCTCTTTTTCAAAAAACTAGAAGTAGACCTACCATTTGATCCAGCAATCCCACTGCTGAGTATCTACCCAAAGGAAATGAAGTCATTTTATCAAAAAGACACCTGCACTTGAATGTTTATCACAGCACAATTCACAATTGAAGAGATGTGGAATCAACCTAAGTGGCCTTCAATTCATGAGTGGATAAAGAAAATGTGGCGTATATATACACAACATGGAGTACTGCTCAGCCATAAAAAGGAAGGAAATAATGTCATTTGCAGCAATGTGGATGGATCTGGAAACCATTATCTAGGAATGGTATCTCTGGAATGAAAAATCAAACACCACATGTTCTTACTAATAAGTGAGAACTAATAGATAGGTACACATAGGCACAAAGTGATATAAATGACTTGAGAAACCAAGAAGTGGGGAGGGCAGGAGGGTTTGTGTGAGATAAAAACTTACCTGTTGGGTACAATGAACACTATTCTGGTTATGGCACACCAAAAGCCCTGACTTAAGCAGTATACAAGATATCCATGTAATAAAAACACTTGTATCCCCTTAATTAATATTTTGAAATAAGAAACACCATTGTAAGCAAACATTGAAAAAATTAAATTCAACCATAAATCCTTTAGTTTAAAAAATTAAAAATAATAATATACTCCTTTACAAAAAGTGTAAAAATATCATAATGGTTCATTTCCATGTTTTCTCCCATCTTTGTGTTATTGTTAGGCATATTTTCTAAATATGTTTTAAACTCACAATACATGTTACTACCTTTACTTTATTCAGTCAATTGTCATTTACAATTAATAAAAATAAATATTTTTTAATCTTCGTCATTTTTACGATCTCTGGCACTGTTGATTTCTTTTGTAAGTTCAAATTTCCATTTGGTACCATCTGCCTTCTTTCTGAAGAACTTTATTTAATATATTTTTTTGCAGTGCACCCCCAGGCAATAAATTATCTCAGTTTTTTAATCTGAAAAAGTATTTCGTGCCTACTTTTGAAACCTTTTAGTTTTTAAGAGTATCCCTCCATGTCTTATTGTTTGCCTCATTTCTGATGATGAGTGTGTTGTAATTTTATCTTTGTGTGTGTGTATGTACAATATTTATTTTTCTCTGCACAACTTCAAGATTTTCTTCTAATATTTGAGTTTTAGCAATTTGAATGTGATTTTTTTTCTATCCAGCTTATGATTCTCTGAGCTTCTTGAATCTGTAGTTTCTTTCATTGATCTTACAAAATTTTTAACCAAGATATCTTAAAATATTTCATCTGTCTTATTTTCTCTTCTTCTGGAACTTAAATTAAACATTTGCTAGATTGTTTTATATTTTTGTACAGCTCTTGGATTCGTTTTTCTGTTTTGTTTTGTTTTGTTTTCCCCATACTAACTCTTCTCTTTTTATTCCAGTTGGGATGATTTCTATTTCCCCATCCTCATGTTCACCGTTTTTCCCTGTGTTATGGTCAGTTTTGAATCCATCAAAGGGATCATCTTCTTTTCATGTTGTGTTTTTATTTCTAGCATTTCTATTTACTCTTTTTTTATAGTTTTTATTGCTATACTGACAGTTCTCATCTGTTCATGTCTTCTACTATATCCTTTAATATATTAATTATAGTTATGTTAAAATTCCTGTTTGATACATCCAGTCTAGGTCATTTCTGCTTCTGTTTCTTTTAAATGTTTTAACATTTAACAGTG
The DNA here is from genome assembly GCF_020740605.2 of Lemur catta. Taxonomy (NCBI): domain Eukaryota; kingdom Metazoa; phylum Chordata; class Mammalia; order Primates; family Lemuridae; genus Lemur; species Lemur catta. Next base: position 9,676,210 of record NC_059138.1, read on the forward strand.
GGTAACTTTTTTTCTTGCTGTTTTTGAAATATAATTTTTATTAACTGCTGGAAATCTTGATAGAAGAACAGTTTCACACTGCCTTTGTAATATAGGACATTGATTGCTGTACTTTTGCCCTTACCCCAGAAATAGATGCTGTTGTGAGACTTGTGGTAGGGCATCTCACAGGGAGATTCTTGGTTTCCCTGATCCAGCCTCAGTCTTTGTCAGGCCCTATAAATCTGGGATTTGGGAATTGGTGTTCTTCCCTCACCCCACCAGTCATGGCAGCCAAACTCTGCTTTGTGTCTGTGGCTGGTCAGGGGTGGAAGTTTCTGCCTCTTTCCTAGGGGATTTTTTGTATCAGTGTGGAATCCTGGCCTGAATGGATTTCTACCCCTTCCGTAAATGTAAACTGCTTTTCCTTCTACATTTCCTGTGGTAGCAATCTACTTTTGTCTGGACAAGTGGTAGGGAGGTTTCATGTCCTTTCCCCAGAGGTAAACTAATGTTGATTTTGTTTGCAAAGCTTGTGGTAGGAGGAGGGGGATTTATGTTTCTCCTTCAGGAGAGAAAAGGCTTTTTTCTACCTTTCTATCTTGATCTCTTAAAAGTAATTTTATTTTCTTCTCTGATGACATTAAAAAGGAAAAAAAAGTATTATTTTTGGTTTGCAGCAGTTTTACCCTGCCATACCTAGTCATGCTTTCATTGTTTTTCTCCTGTTTGAGATTTGTAATACTTTATGCATCTGTGGCCTGATGACTTTATTCAGTTTTGAAAAATGTTTAGCCATTATCTTTTACATATTCTTTTTGACCATTCCCTTTCTTCTCTTAAGTCTTCAATTATATGTATGTTAGACCTTTTCATTATAATCAAATGTTAGAGCTTTTTGCTATGTTCTATAAACACCTATTGCTCTTTTTCATTTTCCTTCTTTTTTCTTTCTCCACCGAGTCATTTTCTAGTGACTTATTTTCTACTTCACAAATCCCCTTTAATTACTTCTAATCGCTATTGAACGTATTATATTTTTGTTTAAAATTTATTTATTTCTTAAATCTAAAAACACCATTTAATTCTTTTTAGTTGAATCCAGGTTTTTGATGCCATTCTCCAACATGGCTTTTTTTCCTTAAGCATGTTAATATGTTAATCAGTTGTTTTAAAACCATGTCTGATAGTGCCAATATCTATATTTCTCTGGAATTGTTTTTGCCATCAGTTTTAAAACTGAAAAATGTCTTAAGACCACAGTGTTACTGAGTACCAGTGGTCAAGAGACTAAGAAATGCGCAGAACTATGGTAGACTCAAAGAGCTGAGAAAGCAGTAGTTACATTTTAGGACTCATCAAGGAATAGGATTTCTTCTAAACATCTACACTGTTGGGTAGGATTCCTGAAGAGTACTTCTTTAGGAGTAAGGAGAAATTACAAACATAAAAATCCCTCCATATTGTAGTTAGCTCAATTAAGGTGAGCGGCCCCTAAAATAATTGCCTGTCATTAGCCAAATAAATCCTCTCTTAAGGAGGATAACATCATGTAGAACCTCAACTTACTCTACAATTTTCCAAACATAGTGTCCAACATTCAATCAAAAAATACCTGTCATAAGATATAAGACCAAAACACTGAAAAAGAGAAAAGAAAAAAACTCTGATATTCTTTGCCTAGTAAGCTCTCTAATTCTTCCTGGATGATATTTTTTTCATAATTCCATCCATTTTTTTCAAAAAATCTTCAGTAGGAGGGATCACCTGATATAAAATGCTCCACTATAGCAAGATGCAGAAGCCTAAAATCAATATTTTGAATGTAGAGCCAACAGGATTCACGAATGATGGATTGAATATATAATGAGCAAAATGGAGGAAACAGGGTATAAAACAATAGTGATGCCATATATTGAGACAAGGAATTCTGAAAGAGGAATATTTTGGTTGGGGCAGTTAAAGTAGAATTTGTATTTGGATATGTGAAAATCCAATTGTAGTTGTCAAATATGCAGTTAGAGTCTGGAGCAGTCCTGAGTGTGTAAATTTGGGAGTAATTAGTGTTTAGCTGATATTATGAAATTAGATGAGATCAACTTGGGTATTAGTGTGCTTGGAACTAATATATTTGAATCCTGAATCATCAGACATATAGACATCTGGAAGAGAATTTGGATTCTGCAAAGGAGGCTGAGAAGTTTCCAATAAGAGAGCAGGAATGCAAAGAAAATGTGGAATCTTAATGCCCCTAGAGAAGCTGAGTGAGATGAGGACTGAAAATGACCATTGGTTTTAGCAACATGAAAACTTTTAGTGATTTTTTTACACTAGTGATTTCAAAGAATGGTGGGGAAAAAATCTTAGTTTGGACTCAAGAGTGATTGAAAGAATAGAAAATGGAAATGAAGGGTGCAGTCAATTCCTTCAAGGAATCTGTATGTAAAGAAACACAAGGAGATGGGGCTGTCTCTAAGGTGATGCATGATGTGGTTTTAAGGGTGTTCTTTTTCCTTGAGATGGCAATACCACATCAAATTTGTGATTATGGAAATGATCCAGTAGAAAACAAGAAATGTATTATTCAAACAATTCAGGCGAGGAGATCATAGCTCCAGCTGACACCCAGACTTGAGCCTTGTGAGACCGTGAGCTTAGAACCCAGCTATGCTATGCCTGGACTTCTGAACAACAGAAACTTTAAAATAATACATTTAGGTTATTTTAAGCTGCTAAATTTGTGACAATTTGTTACACAACAATAAAAAACTAATACACTAGCTTAACATTTTTCTAAATGACATTTTGCTTATTTTCTGAATCTTTCTGATCCTGTTATTGTACTTGAAGTTCAGTTATTTTACTAACATATCTATAGTTTTTTTAACTTTAATTTGCAGGTACATAATGAGGTTCTTTAATCTAGAGAATAGGTTTCTTTATTTAACTTTTCATTAATTATATTTGGAAATAGAGAATATATTTTGTTTACTCTTTTCTCTTCATCAGGACCACCAATTATCCATATGTTGTATCTTTTTTGTCTATTAATATCTATTATCTTCTTTCTGATTCCAAATATGATATTAACTTTTCTAAATTGTTAATTTTGTTTTTTACTACTTTTAATGCCCTTTATAAAATCTTAAATAGTTTTTTATATCTCTATCTTACCTGTAATCCTCCTAGCTTCTTTTGTATCTCACTTTGTGTATCACTTCATCTTTCATTGAGTTGAAATGTTTAATTTTCTTGCAAGTGCTATGGTAAGAAATTGTTAGATCCTTAAATATTCATTCTCTCCTTCTTTCTTAACATCAAAAGCTCTGATTTGTTTATTTATTTATTTATTTTAGCTAGGGACATGACCACTAACAATTACATGTATCACCTTTGAATGTGTATATGGCCAAGTGACTAACTTCTAGTCAATCAGTAGAATTTAAGCAAAAATTTTGTGTCTGACTTTTAAGAGGATCACTAAAGGAATTGGGTATGCTCTTTCCTCTTTTCTTCTTTTTAATGGCCATAATGTAAATGTGTTGGCTGGAACTCAAGCTATATTTTGGACCATGAGGTAGAAGGTATATGCCTACAATGATGGATGAGAAACACAGAAGCCTCAATTCCTGTAACTGCGAGTTAGGTAAACTTGCCTTGCCTGAGTCTAGATTAATTTCCTTTTTTAAATTTAAACCACTATTTCTTTATATATTCTGCCTCTCACAGTCTTACATAACTCCAATGATATAAATGCATTTATAATTATTGCCTATCCTCATTATTTGTTGCATGAGGAAAGTCTTTCAGTCAATACCATATTGAAGCTGATTTTCCAGCCTATGATCACCTTCCCCACAGGCAAAGTTCTGTTTATTTGTGATATTAGATTTGTCTGCTTAAAATTTAAACTGGATATGTGGATGATTTAGACCTACATAATTGGTTTCATCAATCAGCAGCCTGTTAAGTGAGAAAAAAAGGAACCAAATCTCAGCAGCGAAAATGTCCTCTGTATGATTTTTCTCCTTGTTGTTAAAACTGCTCCAAAAGAATGGGTCATTTCACATCCAGTCTGCTGTTTAGCCTGGCTGTCTTTCAGTAGTGCAAAGATGCAATACAGAACACTTGCATGAATTTCTGACCACAGGGTGACGAAAGTGTGAGTCTTTTTTCCCCATTTTATGTGAACTTTTTTCTTCCAGAAAGTGCTCTCCTGCCACTCTGAACTGGTACATAACTGATTAGTTAGCTAAGAAAACCCCCATCATCTGAAAAGTATTGATTCATATTTTCTTGTTTAGTAACTTCTGCTATTGACTCAGGGTTGTGAAAATGAAATCTACTAGATTGAGCCCTGCCTCTTCCATGGTTCACAGTTACTTTTACTTTTTCCTGCCAGGTTAGAATAGATTATCTCCACATCTGGATGAGCTCATGCTACTATCAAACAGCCAAATTGATGAAATAAACAAATGTTTCTCTTCTAGCCCTGCTTTCATGGCCCTAGAATATTGTATCTGTGCAGAAAATGATTAGGGCTACAGACTTCATTTCAATCATGCTCCAAATTTTTATCTTCCTGTTAAGGATAAAATTAAATAATAAAATGGTGAAGCTGGAAAACTGAAACCATGTAATCTATCTTTATATTACTTCACTGTTGAGAAAACAATGAAGATCTGGAATGATTAAGTGAGAGACTTTTCCAAAATTATTCATTTTGCTTCCAAGTGTGAGTTCTTTCCTCCTGAGACACAGAATTCAGCATTGTTTTTTTAAAAAATTTCAATTAGATTTCAATGACATCTTAAAATTCAGTACTGACAGCCTTTGCTGTACAGCATGATGTTGCCTTAAATGATTTATAATGCAAATTTATATCCTATCCTCCTAAAAAATTTAATTGAGAAAACAAACGTTACCTAGCTTTAACGAATTGGAATAATTGGCTAGTAACAGATGATTCATTTTCTTATTCTTTTACATAGTAATGTTTATAGATTTGCTATTATTTACATATTACGTACTTCCCTAGACATGAGGTTTTTAAGATGCAAAAGACAAAATCCTTGCCTTTAAAAGATCGCAGCCTAATGTGAAATGCAGTTTTCAACTATTCCCAAAGTAGCAACTAGATAGATTTTTCCCATTGAAAAGGAAGATGAAAAATGTCTATAATTTTAGGTATAAATTAAATTTTAAAAATCTTTCTGTATTAGCTACATTTCTAGAGGATTAAAATGTTGAAGAATAAGAGCTTTTAAAAGTCATCCCTGGGAGGCCGAGATGGGAAATCACTTGAGCTCAGGAGTTTGAGACCAGCCTAAGCAAGAGTGAGACTCCACCTCAAAAAATAAAAAAAATTTTAAAAATTAAAAAAAAAACAAAAGAAACATTAAAAGAAGGCATAGCTATAATAATTACCTCAGTGAGATCAGTTTCTCCCCCAATTTATGAAAAAGTAAAATTTACCCTTCTAGAAGTTTGTCCTATTTTTTTAAGTCATTTGAAATGACATTATAAATAAGTCAATGCAATGCTACAAATTTTTGTTTGTTTCATGGTCAATATCCCCACTCTCCCACCCCAGACACACACACACACACACACACACACACACACACACACGCACACACACATCAATTTCATGGAAAATAAAGTCAGCATAAATTCTTCTGGATAACATAAAATTTTACCAGAAATTTGCTTTACTACATCACAGTTTTAAAGCTATATAAAAGATGTCTTAATTGCAAAGGTTGGAGAGCCCAGGTCATTCATGTTTACACATACATTTATAATAGTAGTTATGAAAATAAAACAAACATGTCATAAAGTTTACATAGTTTATGATTAGTATAAAATTCTCCTCTTTTTCAGGCAGGGGCAGGGCCCACCAGATATCTCAAAATGTCTAAAGTGATTGTACTTTTAATTTCTGGAAGTCATTTCCAAAGATAAGCAAACTTATTTGCTACGTATTTTAGTAAGGTTAATACATATTTTAATTAGTTGACTATGGGAACATCCATAGGAGTGGTAAAAGTAAAAGTGTCTGGTATATTCATTCATAACAGAGAAGTGAAGTTGGCATAGCTAAAGAAAATGAATGCCTTTATGGTGTCAACCACATGACCGGCATTATATACAAATTATCACAAATATTTACAACCACTCTGGAAGCTATGTACTATTTTCTTATTTAACAAAAAAGAAAAACTAAGCTGTAAAATATTTAAATAACTTCCTAGAGAGCACAGCTAGTGAGAGGCAGAACAAAGATCAGAAACCAAATCTGCCTGATGAAGCCGGGGATCAACCCTTTACACCTGAGAGAAGAGGGTCTAAGAAGCGGTCATCTCATGGATCACTAAAAGGTAAACTATCAAGGACTGGCCTATACAAAGAAACTCATTAAGCATGTGGATGAATATTTTATTTGAATGCAAGGATTTAACCATAATAGTCTTCTTTAGTGCAAATGTGGGAGTCCTGTCTACACATATCTGGTCTCCTTTTTGGTTTTGCTAATAGATAAAAAGAGATTCTTAGAGTCTTGACCTTTTTCTGAATTTCTCTAAAACTTTCTGGAGAGCAGCCATAACTTCCTTATTCCTCAAGCTATAGATCAAGGGATTCAACATGGGCGCCACCACGGCATAGAATAGAGCAACCATCTTCTCCTCTTCTATTGAGGAGGCAGACCGTGGCCCCAGGTAGGTGAAGATGGTAGCCCCAAAGCACATACAAACCACAGTGAGGTGAGATGCACAAGTCCCAAAGGCTTTGCTACGTCCCTGAGTAGAACGAATGCACAGAATGGCAGCTACTATACGCACATAGGAGAATAGAACCAGAGAACAGGGAATCATGATCACGAGAAATCCTGAGATGGCGACCATGACTTTGTTGAAGGAGATGTCCACACAGGCTAGTCGTAGCACTGCTAGGGTCTCACAGGCAAAGTGATTAATCACATTGTGACACAGGGGAAGCCGGAAGGTGATGATTGTTTCCATCAGGGAATTCATGAATCCAGCCACCAGGCAGCCAGCAGCCAGCCCCAGGCACAGCCCCTTGTGCATGAGAACTGTGTAGTGCAGCGGGCAGCACACTGCCACGTAGCGATCGTAGGCCATGGCTCCCAGCAGGAAGAACTCAGACCCACCCAATGCCAGAGAAGCGTAGAGCTGGAACACACAGCTGGGGAATGGGATGGACTTTGGGGCTGAGAGCAAGTGTGCCAACATTTGTGGGGCAATACTATTTGCATAGCAAAGATCCACAAAAGAAAGAACACTAAGGAAGAAGTACATGGGGGTGTGAAGCCTGCTGTCCAGTCTGATCAGAAGAAGCATGAGGGCATTTCCCACAATAGTCACCAAGTACATGGCCAGGATCAGGACAAAGAGGGACATCTGAATGCCCCAGTCACTGGATAGCCCCAGCAGAATAAACTCACTCACCCACGTCTGGTTTTTATTTTCCTGGCCCATGAGCTACTGAGGACCAAACCAATTATGTAGAAATAACAAATCATGAAAACTCAGGATTGGAAGGGTGGTTTGTAGACCATATGGTGAGCTTATCCATCTGAACTTGAAGTGCCCCTGGAATATCTCAGCCAAATTGCTATCCAAACTGCATGAACAATGCGTCCATGGATGAGAACCACAGTGGTACCCAGATGTGCAGCTAGAAATCAAGGAGAAAAGAAGGTACATTCCTGGAATTCAATTTATTGGAACATAATTTCTTCTCCCAAGCATCTGCTCTTAAATGAGGGAGAGAAATCAAATGAAGTATTTAGACTGAAAATAGCATGCAATTTAATAGTTATTATAGGGGAAAAACCCTGCCTTACTGGTGAGAAAGTTTTTGGTCCACATGAAAGATATTTCTGGATCCTGAATGATTTTCAGTACCACTTATTTTTGTTTATTGGGTTTCTCCTCAAGGTATCTCAGACACAACCCTACTCACCTCTCAGTGGAATGCATCCATGAGACACTGAATGTTTTAAACAGACTTCTTGTACCTTTTGTTACTAAGCAATTTTGAGTTTATTTTCCGTGACTTGCTCTTTTACTTTTAGAATGTCAAGTGGGAGGCTTCCTCCCCACCTGTCTCATACCAGTGGCTTAGCTAGGTGAGACCAACCTAAAATGGCCAACTTCAAGGATCAGCCTTTATATGAAGAGAAGATATAGATAACTGCTAAAATTAATCTCTTATGCACTCCCAAAGGGAATTTAATGAAGTATTTATTGATGTCAGGTTATTACTTGATAATGATGTTTTCTCAGGCAAGTTAGAGTTCATTCATTTCCTGTGGAAAATGGATCAATCCTCACCAGTGAAGACAGGAGGATAGAAGATAAGGCTTTAATTGCAGAACATAGTGACATATAGGTGGTAGTTTGCTATTCATTTTGTTTTTTTAGCCACTTTATTGAGCTTCTGGCTGGGGGAGAGGGAGAGAGAGAGAATATAAATATATAAAGAAATTATTGAAAATATAGAGCCTTCAGAAATTGAGTGTCAAACAGAAATTAGTAAAAATGATCAGGTAACATCAGGCACCATATACACACACACATATATATATATATTCATATATATGTAATATATGCCACACACACTGTTCAAGAATTGCTGACAATATAAATGTTAAAGAAATTAATAGTTATTTTGTGTTTGCAGCTTTGTGATAGAATTTAAACAAATAAATAACTACGTATATCACAAGTAAAACCTAAAACATACCAAAGTGGGATGAATAATTTCCAAGAAGTGTTTCTATTGTGACCTGTTCTTTAAAGGAATACCAGGGATTTGCCCTACATTGTATGCAATATTTATTCTAAATAACCTCTCTTCTGTGCTATCTAGCAAGCGCTCAAATGTATCTGTGACGCAGCAACTCTTCCAGTATTATCAGTGGGTAAATATGTGTACACAGGTGGCTCGATGTGGAAATTATGGTTAGCAGTGGATTCATTTACATTTTACACTTTTATAACACAAACTAATGGAAAAAAAATCAAATAGAAGAAAGAAGTGATATTTTTCTACCTATCTCCAAAAACATATTCAAAAGAAGAGCATTCGTGTTTAACTCCATGTTGTTTTTGCTCAGTAGTGTAGTTAAGCAAGTCTATTTCCAAGTTTCTCATTGCTTGTGTAAACAATTTTGTTATTATTCCCCAAATAAAATATATTTGATATTTTTAAGGATGACAAGCAATAAAATCAAAGCAAAACCTGATTTCTTGGTAAAATTGTTTCAAATAACTTACCCAGTATCAATTGCCTATTGACTGAATCATTGAATGTTTGGGTTTGGTTTCAGAAAATCTTCTCAATCTTGTCTGCTATTTTGGTGGCAGGTGGTAGGAAGAAAACAAACAAGCTTCTGAAGCCCTCTTGGCTAGCCAAAGTGCAAAAGTTCATGGGGCTGGGAAGAATGTTAAGAGAAGAATTAAGTTGTGACTGCACTTACCTGTATATCGCATTGATATAAGCTTACCCTTATTATTTTCTGAACCAGGCATTATACTAAATATACATCTATTAACTTAGTGTAATAAATATAATATAATTACAACAGCACTCTGAAGTTTGGCTTGTTATGTATATTTTCAAATGGAAAAAAAGAGGTGATGTGACAGAAAGTGGGCAAGTCAGTAGATAAACAAAGGATTATCTGAGGACTTGGGGCACATCCATTATGCTACTCCTAGATATAGCATGACCTGTGTGATACACAGGAATAGTCACTGTTTAAAGGCTGAGGAGTAACTGAACATAGAAATTAGGAGGAGTATCAAGAGGACTAATAGAGTTCCTGCTTTCCATCCAATAAAGGGCTGATAACAAGAATCTATATAGAACGTAAGAAAATCAACAAGAAAAAAATCAATCCCGTCAATAAATGGGCAAAGGACATGAACAGAAACTTTTCAAAAGAAGACAGAATAACGGCCAGCAAACATATTAAAAAGTACTCACATCTCTAATCATTAGGGAAATGCAAATCAAAACTATAATGAGATGTGACCTAACTCCAGTGAGAATGGCCCTATCAAAGAGTCCAAAAACAACAAATGCTGGCATGCATGTGGAGAGATTGGAACACTCTTACACTGCTGGTGGGACTGCAAATTAGCACAACCCCTGTGAAAAGTAATTTGGAGATACCTCAAAGAGCTAAAAATAGAAATACTCTGGCCGGGCGCAGTGGCTCAGGCCTGTAATCCTAGCACTCTGGGAAGCCGAGGCCGGTGGATCGCCGAGGTCAGGAGTTCGAGACCAGCCTGAGCAAGAGCGAGACCTCGTCTCTACTAAAAATAGCAAGAAAATTATATGGACAACTAAAAATATATACAGAAAAAATTAGCTGGGCATGGTGGCGCATGCCTGTAGTCCCAGCTACTTGGGAGGCTGAGGCAGTAGGATCGCTTAAGCCCAGGAGTTTGAGGTTGCTGTGAGCTAGGCTGATGCCACGGCACTCTAGCCCGGGCAACAGAGCGAGACTCTGTCTCAAAAAAAAAAAAAAAAGAAATACTCTTTGATCCAGTGATCTCATTCATCATAGAGACTGAAAATTCCAAGAGTTAGGGTGGACCAAAGTAGGTTCCTCCCCACTTACCCGTGAAGTTGAAGTCTGGCCTTCAAGCTACGGGCAACAGGTCAAAGAGGAAAAATACTAGCACACTGTTCCTGTTTAGGGACTGTCTTCTTGCAGTATACAATTAACTAGCCTCTTTTATAAACTTGAACAGATAATTATTCTCACACTTTGTGTCTGATTTGGTAATGAAGACAACAGCTTACAATGAATACCGGACTGAGAGACCATTCTTTCCCTCGAAGAAAAACTAAAGTGTTCTGATTATGGAAAATAATGGAAACAATTGTCAAAGGATACAAAATTTCAGTTTGGCCGGAGGAATAAATTCAAGAGCTCTACTGTACTCTTGTGACTACAGTTAATAACAATATATTGTATATTTGAAAATTGCTAACAGTAGATTTTAAGTATTCTCACCACAAAAAATGATAAATACGTGAGGAAGTACACATGTTAACTAGCTTGATTTAGCCATTCCACAATGTATATATGTATCAAAACATCATGTGGTACACCATAAATATATACAATTTTCACTTGCCAGTTAAAAATGATCTAATTTCAGAAGTGGATAAAGGTGAGTGCTTATTTTTAAAAATCAGCTTTCAAAAGAAAATTTGAACTTAAATATAGTTTTGTCTGGCCCAAAGAATATTCCTAACAACAAAAAGGTAAGGGATGTCAAAGGCTCCTGGACTGAAGAGATGTGTCTTATCTGGTTGGGAAGCTTTGTTCCTTCTTAGCTGTCCCCCATGGGAAGTATTTTTGGTAGTGGTGAGAGCTTATAAATAGTACCAATATATTCCCCACTATTTGTGTAAATAATAACTGTCACACTAAAATAAAAAGGGGGCTATGTTTCCAGGTCACTTGCTAATCATACCAAAGGCAAAGGTTAAATGTTGAGTGGCCATGTATTTACCTTGAAATCACTGTGCAGGTAGAGAAGAACCAGGGGTGATTTCCGTAGTCATAGGAATGCCTTCCATGTGCCTAACTTAGATTCTGTATACAAACACACTCACGTGTGCCCAAGCTTGTCACAAGCTTCTTGTCATGCCTATTTGCCTGTACACATACAAACAAAAAATCACAATATTGTGAATGTACCAAATATCACTGAATTGTACACTTTAATGTGGTTAGTTTTATGTTATGCAAATTTCACCTCAATTAAAAAAAAAATCTTCAGAGACGGGTGTTGTACACACACACATTTCAGTTTCTAAAAAATTATCCCAAATTTAAATAAATAAATAGATCGGTGGATAACTAAATACCTGAAATAGAAAATTATGCAAAATGAGTAAATGGAGAAAGGGGAGTGAATATTTAAATGTAAATAAGAATAAACAAATAAGAGAATTTATTGATAAGCTATCTATGGGGGAAAGTAAAAAGTCTGATTTTTCTCTAAGAAAGAATTAAAGGTCATAAAAGAAAAAAGAAACCAGAAAGGAAGACCAAAAGAAAAAAAATACAATGAATCTCCCCAGGAATTAAAATTGAACCAGATGAAGAAATGGAAAGTATAAAAGTGGGAGAAAACACACATTTATAGATGTTATTTTATTGACATTTAATCAATTTATATGTTGTTAGAGTTATCTAATATTTTTATACATACAATAGCACTTCCAATATTTTATTAGTCTGGTTATTCAGTTCCAGGGTGTTACGTTTAGTCCTTCTTTGCAGTGAACATTTTCTGGAATTTGAATCTATCATGGTGGAAGCCCTGCTGAAAATAGAGTTGCTGGGGAGATCAATGATTTTCAGAAACTCTGAACAGCAGACATCCCTATGCACATACAAAAAAATTTCAAGTGGCACCTGAACAGAATCCTACTCTGTCACCCTGGCTAGAGTACCATGACGTCTGCCTAGCTCACAGCAACCTCAAACTCCTGGGCTCACGCAATCCTCCTGCCTCAGCCTCCCGAGCATCTGGGACTACAGGCATGCGCCACCATGCCCAGCTAATTTTTTGTATATATTTTTAGTGGTCCAGCTAATTTCTTTCTATTTTTTTAGTATAGACGGGGTCTCACTCTTGTTCAGGCTGGTCTCGAACTTCTGAGCTCAAACAATCCACCCACCTCGGCCTCCCAGAGTGCTAAGATTACAGGTGTGAGCCACCACGCCCGGCCCACATCAATAACATTTTTATGAAAAATAATTATAGTCTCAAAAACAAAAACTAAATTTGGTGAGAAGAGTAGCATTTTCTTGTGGTGTTGCAAATCTTTTTGAGGTTTAAAAGGGATCTTTTTATAAATATTGGAATCAGTTCCTTTATTATATGATTTTTAAGGCCTTTGTCCTAGTGTCTTGTCTTTCTAATTTTTTATTGGTGAACTTTGAAAAGCAGAAGATTTCAATTTTAGTAAAGTGCAATTTATCAATTTTTTAAATGGATCATGCTTTTGGTGGTGTCTTTTAGAAATGTTTGCATAACCTGAAGTCACAAAGAATTTTTTCTTGTGTTTTCTTCTAGAAGTTTTATACTTTCCGGTTTTACATTTAGTTCTATGATTAATTTTGAGTACATTTTTATGTACAGAGTAGTGTATGGTTTATATATGGAGTAGTGTATGGTTTATATATGGAGTAGTGTATGGTTTGTATGTAGAGTAGGGTGTGATTTATATGTGGAGTATGGTATGGTTTATATGTGGAGTATGGTATGGTTTATATGTGGAGTAGGGTATGGTTTATATATGGAGTAGGGTATGGTTTATATATGGAATAGTGTATGGTTTTGAGTAATTCTGTTGTATGTGGGTATTCACTTGTCCCAGCACCATTTGTTGAAAGATGTTCTTTTCCCATTGAAGTAACTTTGTGCATCTGTAAAAAATCAACTGACCGTGTACCTACGGATCTATTTCCAGACTCTTTATACTGTGCCACTGATTTATTGATCCATAACACCCAGTACTATAGCTTTATAATATATCTTGAACTTAGATAGTGAAAAAAAAAAAAAAAAAAAAAATTTCAGGACAGTTTTTGTCAGTTACAGTACTGAAAAAAAACAAATTTCCCACCAAAATATGAAGGACTCAAAATCACTTAGCTAAGGTACATCTATTTGGCATGACTGAGTTATTTCTACACAAGTTTAATTTCAGTTCATCAGTCCCTGTACCATAATCTGCTTTGTAATGGAGAGAAAATATTTCACCAGAATCACCCCTGCATTACCAAAGCCCAGTGAGGCGTTCTTAAACCCCTATCACTTTACTCAGAGCTACTTGAAGAGTTTGCGAGGAGGTAGACATGGGATGAAGAAAGGAAGGTTCGGTGAAATCCATAGAGAACACAAAGGAACTGGGGAAGATAGTGCAGATTTGGGCTGGAGAGCAGGCTGGGAATTAGGGGTCGGTCCATCTGCCTCCTGAGGCCCTGGTCCCCACTCCCCTCTGCTCAGCTCCTTTCTAGCTCTGGCTGTGATCACACTGCCTTCTTGTCTTCTCTCTTCTCTGCCCCAGAGTACTTAGACAAGGAGCATCAGGTAGACCCAGTCACAATGGGCAGCTCAGCCAATTCCTAATTTCAAGTAGCACTGCCTGCATTTCACATTACCAATAACAGATCTGTGTCTTTGGATCATTTTCATACAACTTGGAGGTCTTATTTTCATTTTGAAACACCCTTTCCATTGGATTAAAGCTTTATAGAAAACCAAATATTCCCCTAAAACCCTAGCACATCAGTTTTCACATCTGTAAAGTGAAGATAGTGGCATAAATTATCCTTCTCCCAGAGGTGTAAGTACATACCTCTCTGACATTAATAAAAAAAATGACAAACATATGACTTATTAAATGAATATACAAATGGTAATAAACTTAAAAGTGCTAGAATATTTTTGAAACACACACCAGCTAAGCAACCTATTCAGCATGCAGATGTAGACACTGGGACCTAGAGATGCTACATTATATTCCTGACTAGCTCTAGAGAGCCAGTTGTGGGAAGCATTTTAGGCAGAGATGCTCTTTAAAGACTTGTTCTCCAAAGAAAATTCTGTATGAAGAAAAAAGAGGTTGACTCTAAAAGTCACCTTCCACTGACATCAGCAAAGAAAAGGCCCTTCAGAACAGGCTGGCAGGGATCAAGGTTGCGAATCCTTGAATTACTTGAAAAGTTCAGGCTCCCTAATTTGAATAGCCAGAACATATTTTCTTAGGACAGATTTCTACTAGAGGACAACTATATTAAGCCACCATACCCTTGAGCTTGAAGAACACCATACCCTTAGGCTTGAAGAAGACTATGGATTACATGAAACTGGTTCTACCATTCATGTAGCTAAATAAGTGTTGAAGAAACATGGAATTCCTGACTCACCTTTGGAGAAGGCCATCCTGTGTCTTGGAAGGATGGGGGGACTGGGAAAGTCGTGGAATTGAAGAAAGTGCAGTTGGAACAGGCAACTTTCTCTAACTTCAGGGATGAAATCTCGAGGGGCCAATTATGTTTTGTTTATTAGATTTCTTTTATTTCCCGTCTCCCTCTGTCTGGTCACTTCTGCACCTAGCACCCTAACCTACACTTCAAGTTTGCAAATGACAATTTTGTTTTCTTATCCCTTGAGCACGAGAAGGAGCTCTCCAAACTTTAATTTCTCAAGAGAATTACTTATATGTCTTCTGTGATACCACCTTTGGATGGTGAGAACTTTTATCTCATTTTATGAGCATGAAGATGTGATTAAATCTATACTTCCTCATTCCAGTTCATCCATCTCAACATCCCTTTGAGCAATAGCTCCTGGACCAGGCAACTGAGGAGACCACTGGAGTGCTCTGTGGTGCATAATCTGATCTGAGCATGGTCAGGGAGACGTTTTTATACCAGTCCCTAGTGAGATGCTGCTTTTTATTTGGGCTGCCCTCCGTGTTTAGAATTCTACCACCACATCCTGTATCCTTCATAGAACTTTTGCCTTCCCCCTAACTTTAAGGAAGACAGACTTTATTTTGTTTTTAATTTTAAAAAATTTTAATGTATCAGATATTAAAGTGATAAGAACAGATACTACACTTGATCCTAGCCAAAAGTCTGAGAAACAATGGGAAGACAGACTTCAGAACTGGTTAGTTCTCAGAACATTTTTTTCTTTTTTTTTTTTTTTTTTGAGAGACAGAGTCTTGCTCTGTCACCCCAGCTAGAGTGTAGTGGCGTCATCATAGCTTTCTGCAACCTCAAATTCCTGGGCTCAAGTGATTCTCCTGCCTCAGCCTCGTGCGTAGCTGGGACTACAGGCTCACACCACTATGCCCAGCTAATTTTTCTACATTTAATAGAGACAGGGTCTTTGCTCATGATCAGACTGGTCTTGAACTCCTGAGTTTAAGCAATCTGCCTGCCTCCACCTTCCAGAGTGCTAGGATTACAGGTGTGAGCCACCACGCCCAGCCTAGTTCTCAGAATCTTTAATATTAATGAAAGCACAACTACCTGTGTGAAAAAAACTCTAGTGAGGATGTTAAGCTAAGTGAACCCTGTAGATCAGCAAAGTGTCTCTCTCCCCTTCCCCAGGATGAAAGTGGAGATTTCCCCATGTGTGCACTGCATTGTTAGGATGAATGCCGGAGGCTGCTCTCATTCTCTGCTCAGCGACCTGGCAGTGCCCTAGGAAAACCAGCTTGTATCTTCTCCCTGGCTTGTTCTGGAACTGAGGCAATGGCCCATGATCTGAGAACCACTTTCTAAGCACGTTAAACAATATGCCTAGAGAGAGCTGTCAGCCTGAGCGCTAGAGTTGGAGAGAGAAATGCCCGAGTAGCGGTACACCTTAAAAAGAAAAGAGAAGAGGGAAGGGGTGAGGAGGGGAAGGCAGGGAAAGGCAGGGAAGAGAAGAGAAAAAAGTTGCTTTCTAGCTCCCAAAATGTTGCTGACATCTCTCATAAAACCTGTTTCCTTATTTACTGTCCTCTTTATTTTGTGAATTTATTATCTCATTTCTTATTCTTTTACCATTGTTTATCTGGTTATAGGAGGGAACAGACATAAACTCATTTGTAAAATGCACTTCCTCACCTTCAGATTTTAGGAATAATTTGTCTTTGTGGTGCATGATAGAAAAAATGACATTTATTTTTCCTGTTAGTATAGCTAGTTGCCCCATCATTTATTTAGTAGTACTTGTTTTCCTAATTTTATTTGAAATTATGAATTTATGATATACTAGATTCCCATATACAAAAGTTTCTTTTTGGACTGCATTTTTATTCATTGATGCATTTGTCTTTTGCTACACCAGTCCCACAGTTTTAATTGTACTTACTTTATAATATATTTTGGTATTTAGTAAGGTAGGACTTACTTTATTTCACTTTTTTCTCAAAAACACTTTAGTTACTCTTGCTTGGTAGTTTTTCTTTCATGTGAAGTTAAATCAACCTATCAAGTACCATTTTAAAAAATATCTGCTACATTTGGATTGTTATTCCCTTAAATTCACATATTCATTTGGAGAAAAGTTGACTTTCATAATATTAATTATTTTTAAGCCAGAAGCAGCTATCACTCCATTTATTTTAGGCCTTCTTCTATGTCTTTCTTTTAAATTATTAAACTCTTCTCATTAAAGGTCTTGCATGTGTTTTATTAGATTTATTTCTTGATTCTTTTATGGTTTATATTGCTATTATAAATGGTATATTCTATATTATTTTTTATAGTTGCTGCTAGGATATAGAAATATTACTGATTTTATGTACCTAGCCACCTTGCTGAGCTCTCATTATTTCCAATAATTTGTTTATTAAATATGGATTTTTTAAGATATATGATCATATCAACCACCTTCTATGGCAGACTTACAGCAATCCATTAACATCCAATTTCCCCTTTTTTCTTCTAAGTGTTAATACAGTACATGGCATTTCATATTCTTCTTTACAGCTTAAGTAAGACTACTTCACTGTTTGGACAGCTAACATGCAGAAGATTCTCAACAAGGAAAATATATATTTATTGTCCTAAGCTCTATGCTGTAGGGGTTGGTTTCTACTTAGGATTATCTCTGCACTATCTGACTTGTATCTGCTGATCTCATCCTATGAGCATATATAGTACTTATTCCAAAAAGCAACAAGAATGTGGCTAGGCAAGATGATTATGGGCCCACTAACTTTTAATGAAATATTAGCTAAGGAAATCCAATAGTGTATTTAAAATATAACTTAACATAATAAAATATAGCTTTTCCCAAGGATGCAAGGATAGTTCACCATCAGATAATTAAGTAATATAATTAGCTACATTAATAGACTAAAAAAGAAAAAAATTATGTGATTATTTTAATAGATGGATTAAAAAGATTTGATAAAGTACAATATACATTTATTTTAAAAATCATTTAACAAATAGAGCCAGAAAGGAACTTAAAGTTGGTAAAGGTTAAATATCCCAAATCCACAGAAAGAATCTAGAGATGCATTACTTTAGATCAGGAATAAGAAAAGATACCTACTCTCGCAGCTGAAGTTTGACATGATGAAAGTCCTAGCCAGAGCAATCGGGCAAGAGAAAGAAATAAAGGGTACCCAAGTCAGGAAAGAACAGGTCAAACTATCTCTTTTTGCTGATAATATAATCATATCTATAAACCCCAAAGACTCCATCAAGAGACTCTTGGAATTGATAAATAAATTTAGAAAAGTCTTGGGTTACAAAATAAATTTATGCAAATCAGTAGCATTTCTATACACCAATAACAGTCAAGCTGAGAGTCAAATCAAAGACTCAATACCATTCACAATGTCTACAATTAAAATAAAATACGTAGGAATATACTTAATCAAGGGGATGAAAGATCTCTACAAAGAGAACTATGAAACACTAAGGAAAGAAATTACAGACGACACAAATGGAAAACCATATCATGCTCATAGATCGGGAGAATCAACATTGTTAAAATGTCCATACCACCCAAAATGATTTACAGATGCAATGCAATCCCCATCAAAATACCAATGATGCATTTCAAAGATCTAGAAAACATAATTGTATGCTTTGTTTAGAACCAGAAAAGAGTCCAAATAGCCAAAGCACTCATAAGCAAAAAGAACAAATCTGGAGACATCACATTACCACACTTCAAACTATACTACAAGGCTATAGTAGCCAAAACAGCATGGTATTGGCATAAAAATGGAGGCATAGACTAATGGAACAGAACAGAAAATCCAGTTATAAAACCATCCTCATACAGCCAATTGATCTTTGACAAAGCAGACAAAAATATACACTGGGGAAAAGAAGCCCTATTCAATAAATGGTGCTAGAAAAATTGGATAGCCACATGCAGAAGAATGAAACAGGATGCATATCTCCACCACTCACAAAAATTAATTCAAGATGGATAAAAGACTTAAATGTAAGGCATGAAACCATAAGAATTCTAGAATAAAATATAGGAAAAACTCTTCTAGATATTGGCCAAGGCAAAGAATTTATGAAGAAGACCTTAATGGCAATCACAGCAACAACAAAAATAAATTAAATGGGACTTGATCAAATTAAAAAGTTTCTTCACAACTAAGGAAATAACCAACAAACTATACAAACAACCTACAGAATGGACGAAAATATTCTCAAGCTATACATCCGATAAAGGGCCAATATCCAGAATCTACAAAGAACTCAAGCAAATCAGCAATGGAAAACCAAGCAACTCCATTAAAAAGAAGGCAAAAGACATGAACAGAAGCTTTTCAAAGACAAATGGTCTTTGAAAGAAGATAGACAAATGGCCAATAAACACACAAAAAACATGCTCAACATCGCCAATCATCAGGGAAATGCAAATTAAAACCACAATGAGATATCACCTTACCCTAGCTAGAAAGGCTTTCATTAAAAAGTCTAGAAACAATAGATGCTGGTGTAGATGCAAAGAGAAAGGAATGCTTATACAGTGTTTGTGGGACGCAAATTAGTACAACCTCTATGGAAAACAGTATAGAGACTCCTCAAAGAACTAGAAGGAGACCTACCATTTGATCCAGCAATCCCACTACCGGGTATTTACCCAAAGGAAAAAAAGTCATTTTATCAAAAAGCCACCTGCACTTGAATGTTTATTGCAGCACACTTTGCAGTTGCAAAGATGTGAAATCAACCCAAGTGCCCGTCGATTCATGAGTGGATTAACAAAAATGTATACTATAGAATATTGCTCAGCCATGAAGAAGGATGAATTTTAAGGCATTTTGCAACAATTTGGATGGAACTGGAGACCATTATCCTAAGTGAAGTATCTAAAGAGTGGGAAAACAAACACCACATGAACTCACTGTTAAATTGGAACTAACCAAGGAACACACATGTGCACAGAGAAAGTAAAACTCGTGGAAATCAAGCAAGTGGAGGAAAAGAGAGTTTTGGCAAAAATCTACCTACATGGTACAGTGAACACTATCTGGGTGCTGGGCAAACTTATAACCCTGACTCAAGCATAACAAAATCAATACATGTAACCAAAAATATTTGTACCCCCATAGTATTTTGAAATAAATATATAAAAAGAAAAGAGTAGAACTAGATGTCTTCACAAGTAAATTCTACCAACCATTTAAAGAAGAATTAACACCAGTTCATCTCAAACTCTTTCAAAAAATAGAAAAGGAGGAAACACTATCCAATTCTTTTTATGAATTGCTCTGATACCAAACCACACAAAGATGTCAGAGGAAAAAAAAAACTAACAATCAATATTCTTTATCATTATAGACTCAAAAACCCTTAAAAATATTCGCATATCAAATCCAGCAATTTATAAAAAGAATTATGTACCCTGGCCAAGTAACACTTATCCCAGGAATGTAAGTTTGTCTTACCACATGGAAATCAATCAATGTCATACAACATATTAATAGAATAAAAGACAAAAACCACACGATGATCTCAAAAGAGGCAGAGAAAGTATTTGACAAAATTCAATACCCTTTTATGATAAAAACACTCATTGAACCAGGGAACTTTCCTGATAAAGGTCATGTAAAAAACCCACAGCTAACATTATACTTAAGGTTGAAACACTGGATGCTTTCCCGCTAAGATCAGGAACAAGACAAGAATGTCCACTCTTACTACCTTTACTCAACATTGTGCTGGAAGTTCTAGCCAAGGCATTTAAGCAATAAAAATAAATAAAAGGCATCTATATGGTAAAGGAAGAATTAAACAATTTATATTCACAGATGACAGGATCTTGTATATAGAAAATACTAAGAAATCCATAAAAAGCTATCAGAACTAATTAATAAGTTAAATTTTGCTATGGACTGAATTATGTCCCCCCCAAATCCATAAGTTGTAGCCCTAACACCCAGTACCTAAGAATATATTTGGAGATAGACCCTTTAACGAGGTGATTAAGTTAAAATGAGGCTGTTAGGGTGTGCCATAATGCAATCAGAGTGGTGTCCTCATATTGGTATCCTCTTAAAATCTAAGAAGAGATTAGGACACACAGAAAGATACTAGGGATAGCATGCACAGAGGAAAGACTGTGTGAGGACTCGGAGAAGGCAATCATTTGCAAGCCAAAGAGAGAGGCCTCAGGAGAAATCAAACTTGCTGACAACTCGATCCTGGACTTCTAGCCTCCAGAACTGTGATAAAATAAATTTCAGTTGTTTAAGCCACCCAGGATATAGTATTTTGTTATGATAGCCCTAGAAAATGAATACAAACAGGATTATAAGATACAAGATCAATATACAAAAATGTATTTTTATACACTAACACAGATGCACACTGATGTTTTAGAGCCGTTACCCAATAGGATGCAAGTTTACGGGTAAGTCCTTAGAATACTTGGAGAAGGACATGAATCTTGCCACAAACCAATTAAACTAGAATCTCTGTGGATAGAACATGAGCACCAGTATCTTTTAGTGTCCTTGGTGATTCTCATGTGCAGCCTTAGTGCCATGAGGAACATTAGAGGGAGTGCTCAATTGCAGCTAGCTCTGGAACAAGGCAGTCTGTGTGGTGCTAGGCCTTTCTGAAGGTTCTGATCCAATAGTATTTGAGCTACAAAGAGATTTAAAACAAATGAAACTCTGGGATGGAATAGCAATAAGACTGACTTGACCAGGAAGAGCCAACTGGGCAAGAAGATTCAATTAGAGAGAGTGGGTCAAAGTGGACAAGGTCTAGGCATATGAACTAAATAGGCAAAAATAGGGTTGATTTCAAGTCGATTAACCCTAAACTATTTGTCTTCTGTCCTCTGTGCTTATGATTCACTTGTGAGGATTTGTGCCCAAACAAGAAACAGTTATCTACAGACAGAGCAGTGTTACTCAACCTTCTATTCATTATTGTTCCCCTTAAAAAAACGTTTTAAGTATTTTTTCTTTTTTTCTTTTTCTTTTTCTTTTTTA
The DNA here is from genome assembly GCF_020740605.2 of Lemur catta. Classification (NCBI taxonomy): domain Eukaryota; kingdom Metazoa; phylum Chordata; class Mammalia; order Primates; family Lemuridae; genus Lemur; species Lemur catta. The sequence continues at coordinate 9,698,236 of NC_059138.1, forward strand.
AGACAGAGTCTCGCTCTGTTGCCCTGGCTACAGTTGCCTGGGCTAGAGTGCTGTGGCGTCAGCCTAGCTCACATGAACCTCAAACTCCTCAGCTCGAGCAATCCTACTGCCTCAGCCTCCAGAATAGCTGGGACCACAGGCATGTGCCACCATGCCTGGTCAATTTTTTCTATATTTTTAGTTGTTTGTCCAGATAATTTCTTTCTATAATATTTTTTAGTAGAGACGGGGTCTTGCTCTTGCTCAGGCTGGTCTCGAACTCCTGAGCTCAAACGATCCATCCGCCTCGGCCTCCCAGAGTGCTAGGATTCCAGGCGTGAGCCACCTCGCCCAGCCGGTATTTTTTTCTTAATCACCCAACTCCATGAAATTTGAATACTGCAGATATACTGTATATTTGTTTATGTACTGTGGTCTTTTGGAGGACTACAAACCATTATAATATCTAATATTTTTTGTCCCCACCCAAGAACTAATTTTTAACCCCTTGGAGACAGATAATATCTTCCCTGTCGAGAATATGAGACAGAATTTGTTTATTACCTGACATCTGTTTTCTGGAGACTTGCCAGCACCCCTTCTCCTATCAGGCTTCTTAGATTGTTCTGGGCAGACCAATTATTTGGCCTAAAACGTTTTCCAGAAGGTCAGGAGGGACAGGGAATAAGGAAAAATGGACAGGATACTCTACTAGGAAAAATAATAATAGTGACAGCTAACAGGTATCAAGTGCTATCTGTGTGTCAGACATTTTAGTAAGGGTTTTACATGTATTTCATTTAATCCTACCACACTTCTCATGAGGAGCTCATTATTCTTCATAAGTTATGGATGAGAAAGCTGAATTTGGTTTGGTAACTTGTTTAATATTATACTTATTGTTTTGTTATCCTGCTATACTTTGATGAGGAGAAAGATATAGAAGCCTCAGAAAAGTCAGGGAATTGTGTTCATAGGAGTTATAAAGAAGAAATTTTCTAGAAGATGGCTGAACAAAATGCTGGATTTCAATGGGATAAATGAAGGAACATCTGATGGCCCCAGATGTCAGGATTAGGGCAGTACAGAGTGAAAGCTTCAGCCAATAAGGCCATTGTGCATAAACAACCCTTGGTTATATTCTTATCAGACTAATACTAGATCTTTAGTTGATGTTCCTCCATGAATCATAAATTTACAGGATGTAGCTACATATATCATGCATTATTGTGAGCAAATATTCAAATGTGAAAATGCACTTTGTTCCCATGAAACAGTATAACCTTTTTCAAAACATGGGGAAATAAGAACCAGTTGTGGAATGTAAGACCCACAAATACATCCATAATTATAAACAATGTAACAAACAAAAATAGTAAAACTATATTTGGTTTATTCCAATTACTATCAAGACATAGGAAAGGGGATTAAATAAGTGAAGCAGGTCTAGTGTTGCAGTGCCTAATTCTTTTGATCATGCTGCTGCTACACAAAAATACCCCCACATCCCACACCCCAACATCACCACTCAGCCTCCTACGTAACGTCAGCAGCACACAGTACGCCATCACTTCCTGGTTGCCACGGCAATGTGGTTCAGGTCTGTCACATCTGAGTTTGGTGGAGAAGACTGAGGCAAAGCTCTTTCCTCTCAGTGATGATCATGAATCATCAACCTGCCAGTTTTGATGTTAACCCAGAGAATTTCCCTAATAGTTTCTGCCAGGCCCCCTTCACCTCCTGATTCCTCAGACTGTAAATCATGGGATTCAGCACTGGTGTCAAAATGGCATAGAACAGAGAGATTAGCTTCTCCTGAAGGACAGAGGGACTGGAGCGGGGCTGGATGTAAGTGAAAATGGCCATGCCATAGCACAGGGCAACCACCGTGAGGTGAGAGGCACACGTGTGGAAGGCTTTCCTCCTTCCCTCTGTGGACTGGATCTTCAGGATGGTGGAGATGATCCGGATGTAGGACAAAAGAACCAGGCAGAAGGGTGTCATCAGAAGGACAATGCTAGACACCATGATGGCGACCTCATTGGAGGAGGTGTCCACACAAGCCAGCCTGACCACAGCTAGAAGTTCACAGGATATATGATCAATAAACTTGTTAGTGCACATGGGCAGCTGAAAGGTGATGGCAGTCTGCATGAGAGAGTTGACGGAGCCACTGACCCAGGACGTGATGGCCAACCTAGCACACAGCCCTCCATGCATGACAGCCGAGTATCGCAGGGGGTCACACACAGCCACATAGCGGTCATAGGCCATCACTGCCAGGAGAACAAACTCAATCCCACCCAATGCCAGGGAGAAAAATAACTGGGCTTCACAGCTCAGGAGTGGGATGACTCTACGTTTTGCAAGAAAATGCACCAGCATCTGAGGGACTATGCTTGTGGCATAGGAGACATCAACAAGGGAGAGGTTGGTGAGAAAGAAATACATGGGAGTGTGGAGTCGGCTGTCCAGTCTGATCAGGAGAACAATGAGAAAGTTCCCCAGCACTGTCGCCAGGTACATGACCAAGAACAGGACAAAGAGGGCCACCTGAGTGTCCCAGTCACTGGACAGGCCGAGGAGAATAAATTCTCTCACCCATGTCTGGTTATCTGTTCCCATTAAGAAATGTGAGGACTATTAATCTGCAGAGAGAGTCAGAAAAAATAGAAGTTGTTGAATAACCATAAGAATAACTTTTTTGAATGCACACTATATGCCAGCCAGCCTTAGGGAAGCCCTTCAGACCATTTATTGACCAAGATGATAGCCCTTATCCCAATATCCATTATATCTATGTTGCATCAGAGAGACAGTCTGTTGCTTTCATGAGGCACAATGTGGTGTCAGGGAGGTCAATTACTGCCTGGAGACAATGTGGTGTAATTTTAGGAGTTCTACACTCCTACCAACTTACCTCAGATTCCAAGGAAAGGAGAGAATAGTGTGTGACAACAGCAGGTAAAATGATAAGCAATGAAGAAGAATGTGGTTGGGAAGTTCAAGAATTAACTTAAATATGTCAACTAGACCCATCCTGAAGAAATATGTGAATCTATTACAAATTTTATGTCTTTCTTTATATTTTTCTCTTTCAATTTGCTCCTCTGGATATGACCTCCAAAGAAAGCAAATAAGAGTATGTATGTACACTTAGACTTTCTAAATAAAAGGGAGAAAGAGAACACAAATTTTTAAGACACAGAGATATGAATTCATGCAGAGGTACATTGGAACGGAGATTCCTTTTATGTTTTATATTCCTCAGCAGGTGCTTCTTCAGTAAAACCAATATGTTATAGTGTCAGTTTTGAACATTAAACAGAAAGAAGTTACATTTTAAAAACATTTTTTAGAACTGACTGCTTCTTATTCCTCATCTGCCCGTTCACCGGCTTCCCTTGTACTGAAGTGCACAATATCAGGGAGAGCAGGTGAGAAAGGAGGCAGGAGGGACTGAGGGACTGAGGCCAGAAACAGAGGTTCTTCCTCAGACTAGGGGTCTCTGAGCTGAAAGACTGTCAACACTTCAACTCTCTTACCTGATAAAGGACAAACACAGACTTCCAGAAACGCCCATCTCCTCAGGCTTGAGACAGTCATACACGCTCTTTCTAAACACTCCCCTAAGGTCCTCCTCACAACCTGCTCTCCCTCCAGCACTTCCTCCTCTCCTGCTCTGTCCTGATGCTCCACCTCCATCCCTCTGGGTGTTTCTCTGAAATCATCATCAGCCTGAGGAGACATCTGATTGCCTCAAAGAGGCCACTCAAATTTAAATTCCAAAACCTCAACAAAATGTTTTATTTAAAAAACTTGTCAACTATTGTTGCATAGACAGCAGATCTGCATCTGAATTAGACTTTTTCCCATTAATTTGGCAAACATCAATGAAGTGCCATCTTTGCTAGATGCTGGGATTTCAGGGTGAATATTGCCCTTCCCTGTGCTCACAGAGCTGACTCATGGGTGGAGGAAAAGACACAGAGAGATTGTTACAGTCGTTTGCTCCTCTGCTGCACTGGGCCAGCTGCCTGGGGACCTTGTAAGCCCACGACTCCCCCACTCACCCTGGACATCTCTCCACTATAGCCCTTGTCACATCAGAAATGAGTGACAGTGTCACATCGTAGAGAAAGATTCAGCTTCAGAGCCAAACAGCTCCTGCTGTGAATACACATCTGTTCTGCTTCCTCAGACCTGGAGCAAGCTGCTTAGTCTCTCTGAGCCTCATATTTTTCATCTGCAAAATGGCATGATATTGGCCAGCTGAAAAAGTTCTTGGTCAAATTAAAGGAGTTGAAGGACCTGTCTGTTCAGGTGTCCGCTATTAAGTGACGATAGTTCGTCTTGACTCATGCTCTCTCTCTCTTTCAGGAAATTATTCATTTGCTTATTCTTCCTCTCTACCATCCTCAGGTTTCTTTTGCTCCTGCCTGGCTCCTTCTACCTCATTATAAAAGAAAATATACAGGGAGAGGAATCTTTGCGTGTATTTACCATTCTAAAGTTCCCTTCATTTCACTTCTCAAATGATTGGTGGCCATTTTCTATTCATTTCTTAATAGTCATCCCTTAGCCCATGGAAATTTCCACTTTCACTAATCTGTAGAAGTTGAAAATTTAAAGGTTACTGATAACCCACTATCTTCAATGCCAGAGATTTTTATTCTATTTGCACTCTCTACTTAGCTTTTAACAATGTTACATATTTGTTCCTTCACATTCTGAACTCCTCATATGCTTCTGTCCTGATTTTCCTCCATTCCAATTTTCCATGTCTACATTCTTAGATAACTTTCCTAAATTCTCCTGCTCCATTGCGGGAGCATTTTCTAAGGTTCTATTCTCGTGCTCTTCTTTCTACAGTTTTTCTTGGAGGGCTTCTTATTTCTAACTGTAATAATTTTTTATCAACTCTATGTGGCTCACTCTCAATTTTACATTTATCTCATAGCCTTCTCTCCAAAGCTCCAGACGCATTCTGCAAAAGCTTAACAAATATTTCCTAAATATCTCACCAACGACTGTACTCCTCTCTTCACAGCCACAATTCCCTACTGACTTCTTTATTTCTACCAACACAGTTAGGTTTCTCCCACTCTACCAATGAATCATGTTTGATTTTTCTCTCCTCCTCACCACTCCCCACAGAATAAATCCTTTTCCTTTATTTCTTCTATTGCTTATCTCACAATTTCCTCTTAATCTTTGTTCAGACTTATCCTTGCCCCCATCGTTCTCATCTTACAGAGTATAAGACCTTGGGAATTTCTCGGATATAACCTCTAAACACTCCAAGCATCCCACTCTACCTCCAAATTAATCCTGCAAAGTACAAATTTATTATACAGTTTTTATGCATAAACAGATCTATAATATCTACATGTTTACAAAATTAAGTTTATCCTGGGTAGAGAAGTTTCCATGCAATCCATAATCCAGTCCTGTCCTATTTATAACTTTTATTTTATTAATTGTACCATCTATTATCATGCTGTGTGCTTTACAGTAAAGTAGTTTAGTAAAATAGGCTGCTAATACTTAAATACTTTTCACTGATATATTAACTGGTAACTTTTAACACATTATTGTTGCTATTTACTTCCAAGGCTATTGCCTTGGTTTCAAAAAATTAATATTTAAATATACCTTTTTTCCTACACTCATACAGTCCATCTAGGGACTCATGGTAGATAAAGAAAAAAGAAATATCATGTGCATTTGAAAGCCAAACGAAGGAGGAAAAATGTGCTGTCCAGATGATTTTACCAAACCTGCAGTTAATAACATCTTCATATTGATTTGAGCTCAGCTTCCAGCTAAATGAAACTGGATTTCTACTTTCACTTCAGTGTAGAGAGTGGACTAGGGCCAGACAACGTGTTTACATGCTTCATATCCAGTCACTCCTATCACCAAGCAGAGGTTGACCTCTTAAGTTCTATTTGTAGTTCTATAACTCTCCCTAAACCTGTGTTTTTTCATTGAAGTCAAATAACTAAGGGAAAAATGGGGAAATATTTTCTCCATTTTCCATTTTTCTATACAAATGAGACAACAAAAACATCTTAGTACAGGGTTAAGCATGAAGCTAAAGTTCAAAACCTGCGTTGAACAATGGACACAATTATGAGTCCATCCTATTTAGCTCTTCCTCGTGTACAAGTGTGATTTGTATTCTCTACTCAGTATTTATCCAACTTTACCTTTTTGCCAACACCTAATGCTCCTTTAATAAACAATAAAATCCTATTTTACCTTCTTTGGGTCATATCATCCTCAAACTAAGCAAACCTCAAACCACACTGCTCTCTCTATATATTTAGAGTTTTCATTGTCTATTGAAAAATAAACAACTCATGCTGCATGCTCAGAGCACAGTGTTGAAGAATGACATGCCCCTGTGGTTCATCTCCTTAGTTTAAGACAGGAGCACCACAGGGGAGGGACTTGTTCATGGCTGTGTTTTATGAAGGGTGAAGTTAGGATAATTGCTGTGGCTATGATGAATTGAACACAATATATGATACAATTTGAAACATATAATTGAAATACTCCATAAAAAATTATCTCCTTAAAGCCCTGTCTATTGCTAGTGCCTGAAATTTATTATGGTTAGGTTAAGTATTGTTCTTTTAGTGAAATGTTTAAAAATGAAATAACACTAAATAAAAGGTTTTATAACACGAAATACCTAAACTTATTGTGAAGTAGTATATCAACTTACACTGATCCTTTACAATATGTCATAAACAAGTAGAAAACAGGAGCTTGAGATGGGAATTATGCTGAAATTGCAACAAAAGTCAGAGTTGACATATTAACAGAAACACTCAAGTTACTCAGTTAAAATGTTACCATTTGGGGGCCCTGGTTAAAAGTACCTCCATGTGCTTTCTCCCTTTATCCAGTAATTATCAGTTACAGCAAATATCAGAACTGAAATGTTCTTCTCACTATGACAAAGAAATAAAGACAAAAAATATGTTTTCCATTTCCTCACACAACTCTTTTTATATGACACAATACATCTAATTTAATACTTAAATTTCAATCAAACTTTTTTCAAAAAGTAAATCTATTTCTTAATTCCATGGAAACTTTTATATTTTCTTTATTATAAAAATTTAGTCTAAATTGTAAGAAATTAAATGTTATTTTGGACCTATTCTACCTTTGATTAATTCACCCACTATTCTTTTTCCTATTGGTTCAATATACTACTGCCTCATAACATCATTAGCTGAAAATATTTGTCACCTGAACAAGAAAATGAGGAGTGAAATATTCAGATGACCATGCTGGCTTGACATTAAAACTGGACTAGCCTTGATCAGGATGGGGCAGATAAAATTTGGCTTTGGACATTCCTAGCCCCCGTTCTCTGAGTCTATCTTCTAATGCTTCATCTATGAGCCAGATTGCTTTACGCCATTGTCTATAACTCTGTACATCAAGGCCTGCCTTCCGGTACACATGGTCCCTGCTCTAAACTGGCCCTTCCCTCTCCTCATCTTAAAGGAATATCAAAGAAGTCAGAATCCTAAGTTAATTAAACACATTTCTAATGGTCAATTCTCAGGCATTGATTTTTGTTAATATTTTTGTAAATGTCTGGTATTTTGGAATCATGGAATCCGGCATCTCCCAACTAGTCTGTTATAATTTTCTTAAACTCTGACCAGTTGATGTCCCAGATGGTGGTCCTGTCCATGCCCAGTGCCCCACAGCTCTGCAGAGTGCCCAAGAAGAAAGGGCATAACCCCAAGTAACAGTGTGACTTCTCACATAAAGCCCCCTAGCCTTTTACCACATCCTCCCCATGTTCCTGCTGTAATAGAAATAATAAGCCCTTGAAGAAACTGTGAGCAAGTGTTCATCAAGAAAAAGATAAGGCAAAACCAACCAGACATTGACAGAAGTTTTCACCATGTTGGTGCCACACAGACAGGATCACTGCTTGTGATTTTTGGAAATGTCTTCAGATGCTACTGTTCATGTCTCTTATCATTTTTAACTGCACTTAGATTTCATTGTAACTCTATAGATCAACACTCAAAATACTCGATCTACTTTTGTAAGGAAGGAAATATCCAGGGCTTGACACTTAGGTACTTTTTCCATTTGTAACAGTTGGTGCCACATTTTATTATCCTATCCCACCTAGTGAGTATATTATACATTTAAAACTAATCATTTCCCACTTCTATTGGTTTCTATTGGCTGGCTGTTTCAATACATTAGGTTCTCTCTTTCCCTCCACATTAGAAAGAGTGAAATACTGATTTTGAAAGACTCGGGAGGTAAGCCCTACAAGATTCCTCAATGTCTCATTCTCCAGAAATATTTCAGAGTAATAATCCTTTCCACCATTCTTGTCAACTAAGAGAGGGTACAGTTGGAAAAAACATTGGATAAGCTTTGAAAATCTAATCTCAAACATAGTGAGGATGAAGGGTGAGCCTATTACCCATATTTTAGAGATAATGCCCTATATCATTACATAAATGATGCCCTATGGCTATGGGATAAAAGGCCAAAAGGTTTTCTCCTAGGAAAATTTGTTTGTGCATCATCTTTTGTAACACTCCTTAAGGCTTAATCATATTTGGCTCCAATCTCCACTGAGACAAAATAGAGTCCCAAATACAGAAGGAGAGCACATGCAGATAATACCCATGATCTACAGATAGTTTTCTTTCATGCTGGTCAAATAAACCAGAAGCATACCTCTGTACAGTTGAGCTGTCAATAAAAATGTCACTTTCATTTAGAGGAGGATTCATCTCACCTGTGGCTACACACTTGGCTATTGTATACATGGAATACATCCATCATGGGCAGGAGGTTTTCCATCATCCTAATATTTGGAAACAGAATTCCAGTGCCACTGGGTAAGCAATGTTCAAACGATAGTTTCATATCTTGAGAGGATGATTGGTTTTTCTTCTTAAGGGTCTTGTTATTTACTTCCTGTTTTGATTTGGTTGCCTGACTTTTCACATAATCTGAATCCAATTATTGGGGCCCCGTTCCTCAAACATGTGCAATCCTGAAACTCACCTTTGGTGATGTATTTTATCATGGTCTCATTGTGTAAGTCCTCCTCACCTTCCTTATATCTCTTGTCCCTGTATTGGAGACTAGGGTACCATTTTCAGTACTGTTCCCTCACTCTAGCAAGTTTCCAGAGTGCAATCCCTACAGCCCCATTTGAGAGGAACCAACCCTGAAATGAGTCAGGAGACCTCAATTCTAGTCCCAGATCACATTCTGAGAGCCTTTTGACTTTAAACGATCTATTTAATCATCTTACATTTAATTTTTTCTATTGAAAAGAAAATCAAAATACTGTGTATACATACTCTCAGTGAAATCATTGAAGTGAGAGATTTTAAAGCAATTGACAAGTTATCTTTTCTGGAAAGGTAATACACTCCTAGTACACGTTCATGAATATTAATGCCTAATGAAATATTTTATTAATGTAGTCTTCTCCCCTAAGTGTCTTCCCCCCAAAATGATGCAGAATTCATTCATGATATCTCTAATATTTAATTAATAATCACTCTCATTCTGTTTCACGTTTTCTTTTTCTCTCTGCCTCTACTAAAGTCTGGAATTGACAAACTTGTATATGGAGGATGTACCTAAGTCTCCAGCTTCTGAAAAGCAGAATTATTTCACCATACTTTCTGTGATACTTAGAGTGATAAGATTTTACCATTCATGGTTCATATTTCTGACCTAAAGTCTCTAACCTAACCAATCATATCAGCACTATCACTGCCCCTCTGTAAACCTGTATTTACACCCACCCTCTGTTGACAACTCCATTAAGAGTTCTCAAGTATTAACCAGTGCCTTACAAAATGGACTTTGCCTCAGTCTAGGATTAAGTTGTTTTCTAAACATTGCTTCCCTATAACAAAAGCTGGTGGACCACAGAGATTAAGTGTCCCAGGGACTCATTGACATTTGAGGGAACTGGGGAGGAAGTTCACAGGGGCTCCAAAATTGGCTCAAACACACGAAACTAATGAAGCGTGGTGGTGGCTACATTGGCAACATGGGGCTGACAGATCCTCCCAGGAGCTCCGTGCATTAGAGTATTAATTGTCGCCACTCCCAATTCTCAAGGGCAGGACTTCCATGCTGCCCTTATTACCTCTGCAGATGGCTGTTCTCCACCTTTTTTCCCTCCAATACTCCACTGAAGCCTTAAGTCATTCTAAAAAAATCAGAGAAGCCAACTTTGTGAGGTTTTAGGATGTTCTCCTATAACACTTTCCAAGAGTTGAGGGATAGGAGGATAGGACATGTCTCATGGTTCTACTTAAGTTCCTAAATAATAGATTGCTTAAAAAGATTTAAGACTCTAAATAAGATGTACAAAAAGAGAATCTTGTAATCTATAGGGAAACAAAAAGAGAAAGAAAGGTTATCCAAAATAACACAATAGTGTTAACTTTATATACCTCTCCAAATTTTTAATATGTATGAAGAGATTTAATATAATTTTGAGAGAATCCAAGCATAGTACCATTCTCTGATGTATTCTTTATCTATCATGCACCTTTCAGTGAATCATTTATCCATTTATTTATTCATCCACCATGTCAAATACCCAGCAATTCCTCAGCACCACCATCTACCTATCCATTTCATTTATGAAGATCACTTTGTAGATGTCTATCTAGAAATTGAATGAGTTCCTTTGAGAAGCATTCATAAAGCACACTAATATTTACCATCAATTCATACCCCTTCTATTGCAAAAAAGAACATGAATATAACAAATTACTTCCTCCCAGGAATTATACATATAATTAGAGTAAGCTAATTCCAGCATAGTGGTTTGTTTGCTTATAATTCCTTGGCCTAAAAAGCATTATTTGCCATTGTCACAGTTTACTTCGTTGAAAATTAACACACATTTTACCATTTATACTTTGTCTCTTAAGACAGACCTTAAAAAGTAATTAAAAATGTATGATTCTGAAGATGGATGTTGATCACAGGGGAGATTGTGTGTGGTACGGGCAGGGACAAGGAGTGTATTTCTGTACATTCTGTTCAATTTTTCTGTGAATATAAAACTGCTCTAAAAATAAACTCTACTTAAAAGGAAAAAAAGTAATTGAGCTTATTCTAGCTTCCACTTAGGTGGTAGAAAGCTAGAAAGAGCATTGCTTCTGTCCTCAAACAGAAGAAGGTTTGATAATCCACAAACTCATAACTATTCTTGAATTGATAAGAGAGCTAAGGTTGCAGAGAAACTAAGGAAAGATAGGTATCTCCAGAGAGAGATGTGAGCTCTGCCTTACCTAGGCTGTGCATGAGAGGAAAATAGGGCCACCATAGGAGCTAGTAAGAACTGCTTTACCAAATTGCTGAAGGCTGAGTGTGAGGTAGTATGAGTATAGAATGTCTAAGAGCCACAGATAAATGAGGAGTTCACACTTATTCTCAAGATTTTCTCCTCAGACTTAGAACAGTCCTCACAGGAATGTTTGGGAGAAGGCAAAAAACCAGAGGAAGCCTCCTTCATGACGCAGGTGCAGGTGCAGGTGCATCAGCTGCTGCAGGAAGGCAGAAGATGCCCTTCATCCTACCAAAACTTCAAACCCAAATCCAAAGCTAGCAGAAGACAAAATGTCCCATTATAATCACAAGAGTTCTTGTAACAGCAGGATATGAGGATCTGGAAGAAAGAGATGTGGTGATGGAAGCAGAGACCAGAGTTAGCGAGAGATGTGCTGTGCTGTTGGCCCTGAAGATGGAAGAAGGGCCCGGAGCCAAGGAATGGAGCTCACCTCAGGGAGCAGGGAAGCAAGAAGATAGATTCTTCTTTAGACTTCCAGAAAGACCCTTGATGACACCTTGATTGTGGGCCAGTGAAACCCATTTTAGACCCTGAATTCCATTACTGTAAAATAATAATTTTGTATTGTTTTGAGTCACAAAGTTTGTGGTACTGTCTTACAGCAGAAATAGGAAACTGAAATAGGCTCCCATTCACCACAAACGGGTCAATTTGAACATCAATAAGGACAATAACTGAAGCAGATTAAGACATATCAAATAATTTTATATCAATGAGATCATAATGATAAAAATGACCTCTTATGTTATATTAAAAAATGGCAATGTAAAGAGAAATAATAAAAATTTTATTCTGCTTCTCCTATACTAACTATAGCTCAGGAAGATGAAGGTAAGGGGGAATTTCTATTTATAACTGTATTCCAGATGATGAAGAGAAAGGGAGCACAGACTCTCAACATCTTGCAACTCCTAATAAATTAATGGAGCTGGGTCAGTTGTCCTCTGTCAGGAGCAATTTTGGCAATGCCTGGTGGGGAGGAGGTTGCTCCTTAAGAGGTAGATGTCAAGTATGTTGCTAAATATCCTGTAATGCAGAGGAAAAAGAATTATTCATCCCAAAATGTCAATAGACATTTGTCACTGTTGAGAAATCCTGATCTAGGCAATATAACTATAATAATCCCTCGGGGGGGCGGGGAGGAAGCATTGTTTATCTCTTGCTAGTAGTACATGAAACCATCTATGAAATGCTATTGCCAGAAAAAAGTAAACTTAAATCTGATCAAGCCTCTAGAGCTAAAAGAGATAAAGAGTTGAAAGAACATATAAAATTACCATCTAGGGATGTCATTTAAAAATCCAGACTGCACAGGAAATTCAACCAGGGCAAAAAATGCAGTTTTATTAAAAAAAAATTCCAGTGATTAAAAAGGGGTATTCAAGATGAACCTATAGGTTAAAAAGATCTTTAGAGATGTAGCAGACAATTGTAATGTATGGGTCTTATTTAGATTCTTATTTGAACAAATTAATTTTTATACATATTGACATTAAGCTTTTTTTTAAAGGAAAACCTTCAGTGATGTTTTTATGTTATTAACTACTGAAAAAGATTTTATTTTCAAATTCTTTTCAGTGTCTAACTTTTAGAAACTTTATATTTAATGGTTAAATGAACAAGAAAGTATAGAGTATCATTTTATTTTTTCCCTTTATCAGTAGTATGTTCTTCCCTTCTATTGGGAATATCTTTCAAAAGAAGCTATGAATTAGAAATGCCTGCAGTATTCTAAATGATCAGCATTTCTGGATTAAGGTGATCCAACTAATTTAATTTTTGGACAATTTAATTTACTGAGAAAATTTAACCCTGAAAAAAGGCGCATAAAATGAAAAAAGATAAAAAATAGAAATTTAATAGATGGAATATGAGGCTACAATAGTATGTTTCTACATACCTAACGCCCACTCTCAGTATTTCTGCTTCCTGGGAAGGAAGATTTGGATAATCCCTCAGGTAAAGAACCCGAACATGCTAAGATACTGTTTCTGGGCAAAGGATCATGAGATGGTTGATGGAGAAATGTCACAAACACTGTGACCACGTGACCAGTCACAGAAATGAGGATATAGCATCTTCACATATTTTCCTCCTTGATGTATCATCTGTATATTTGTATTTTTGACTAATTTTATTCTTATCTTTTTCATACCATTTTATATAGGTGTGTTCATGGTGGTAAATTTTCCAATTTAGTACACAATTTACAGAATATTCAGACAGCATTATAACATTTTAGAAGAGGAATGAGATTTGTATGGAAATTCCAATCTGAGAGATGAAGTGTTTTATCTAAAATCTCTATTAAACAACATGACTTTACTTTTCTCTTCCCCATTGCTCCTCCCTTAACTCAGGCTTTCCTAAAGTCCCAACAGCATTACTGGAGCATCCACCTAGCTGGCCTTCTTGCCTCTAATCTTTTCTTCTGTCATCTCATAGCACAGTGACATTTCAAAAATGTACATTTTTTCAAGTCGCAATCCTACTAAAAAAATCTTTACAGGCCCCCATTTCTATCAGGATCAAGTTAAAAGAAATTTAACATTCAATGCTTCCTAGATCTGACCGTGTCTACCCACTTGCTTTATCCTTACTACTCCCTCACTCTTCCCCGACATTGAGCTTCAACATTTTTTAGACTCTCATGCTTGTCTCCATCTCTACAACTTTGTACAAGTTGCTCCTTGTTTGGCTTTCTTGTCATCTGGACAAGATATATCTGGTCTCAACCCAAGAGATCTTTCATAGGAAGGCTCCTGCAATCACCTCCAATGGGATTGATTGCTCTCACAACAACACTTACCACAACGCATTATAATTGCTTCATCATCTGTCTTCCTTACTATGTGAGCATATTCTTGTCAGGACTGTATCAAGTTGACCGTTGTGTCCCACAACCATTCATTGACACTGACACATAGACTTCATTGATAGTGCTCAAATTAACACCAATAGAAATTTAGTTCACTAGCACTAACATTTTGTGATGCCTCCCTATCTTGCAAAATTTAGACTTATGTTACTATGAAGGTAAAACTCAAATGTCAAATGGGCTTTGTATTATATGAGTCTTGAACTCTGTTTGAATCCTCAGGTCCTGTGATATTGTGTTGCCGAACATAAAAACTGCAAATCAACTGACTTAAAGAAGAGACAAAAGGAAGAAAGGACTTAAACTCCTTTGGAGCTGTTATCATATTCTTTCACCTCTTTCCCCTTCCTTGTCCTTTGTTCAGTTATTTTTTCCCCTTCCTTTGTATTGTTTAGGCTTTTCTTCAGAGGCGAGGTGTATGCTCAGACAAGCCCATGCCACTAGATTCACAAAGGTTCACTATGCGTGTGAGGAGGGACAAGAGAAGTCCTAGTGGGAGACTTGAGGCTAACATTTGCACAGCCGGGTGACCTCTCCTCATGCCCCAAAATCCACAATACAATTGTTTTAGCTTTTACTAGCTTTGGCTGGAGAGTCTGCCCTTTCTTAGATTAACTAAGTCTTTGGTATTTTATATATTATCTCATTTATGAGCTTATTTTGTTTCCAAAGATTCAGAGAAAGAGTTTATGCATTTTTCAGAAATCGGACAATTTTAACATTTTAAATGATACCCCTTATATATGCAGTAAAATTCCTCTGAAACTGATTGAATATTTCAAGTAGTGTGTGAAACTTAACTTTTCCCTGGCCAATAATAGTCTTCAGTACAAACAACCATTAATTATAACCCTATTAAGATAAAAACAAGTCCTTTAGTTGATATTTCTCCAATGAATTACAACCAGAACTCAGAGAAAGACATTATATCCATATTCAGTAGGTCTCTTGCAAAAACATCTTACTGAGCCTTGACAACACTCTTCTCAGAGTGTTGACTCACACAATTATGCACGTGGCTTCACACTACACACGTTATTTTAAGTAGTCTTAAATGTTAAAAATACATTTTGTTCCCAATGGAAACAGCATACACCTTTTCTCAAAATGTATATGCATAAGAACCAGTGGTCCAGGTAAAATCCATGAATAGGTCCATGATTACAAACAATGTGAAAAATCAAAACAGTAAGTAATATATTTTGTTCAATTATTGGTAGGCCATAAGATAGGAGATTGAGTAACTGTGGGAAGTTCATTTACAGCAGTGCCTAACTCCACTGAACATGCTGCTGTGAGATAAAAATACCCCCACATCCCACACCCCAACATCACCACTCAGCCTCCTACGTAACGTCAGCAGCACACAGTACGCCATATCCTCCCTGGTTGCCACGGCAATGTGGTTCAGGTCTGTCACATCTGAGTTTGGTGGAGAAGACTGAGGCAAAGCTTTTTTTTCTCAGTGATGATCATGAATCATCAACCTGCCAGTTTTGACGTTAACCCAGAGAATTTCCCTAATAGTTTCTGCCAGGCCCCCTTCACCTCCTGATTCCTCAGACTGTAAATCATGGGATTCAGCACTGGTGTCAAAATGGCATAGAACAGAGAGATTAGCTTCTCCTGAAGGACAGAGGGACTGGAGCGGGGCTGGATGTAAGTGAAAATGGCCATGCCATAGCACAGGGCAACCACCGTGAGGTGAGAGGCACACGTGTGGAAGGCTTTCCTCCTTCCCTCTGTGGACTGGATCTTCAGGATGGTGGAGATGATCCGGATGTAGGACAAAAGAACCAGGCAGAAGGGTGTCATCAGAAGGACAATGCTAGACACCATGATGGTGACCTCATTGGAGGAGGTGTCCACACAAGCCAGCCTGACCACAGCTAGAAGTTCACAGGATATATGATCAATAAACTTGTTAGTGCACATGGGCAGCTGAAAGGTGATGGCAGTCTGCATGAGAGAGTTGACAGAGCCACTGACCCAGGACATGATGGCCAACCTAGCACACAGCCCTCCATGCATGACAGCCGAGTATCGCAGGGGGTCACACACAGCCACATAGCGGTCATAGGCCATCACTGCCAGGAGAACAAACTCAATCCCACCCAATGCCAGGGAGAAAAATAACTGGGCTGCACAGCTCAGGAGTGGGATGACTTTATGTTTTGCAAGAAAATGCACCAGCATCTGAGGGACTATGCTTGTGGCATAGGAGACATCAACAAGGGAGAGGTTGGTGAGAAAGAAATACATGGGAGTGTGGAGTCGGCTGTCCAGTCTGATCAGGAGAACAATGAGAAAGTTCCCTGTCAATGTCATGAGGTATGTTACCAAGAACAGAACAAAAAGAGAGACCTGAGTGTTCCAGTCACTGGTCAGTCTGAGGAGAATAAATTCGGCCACCTGTGTCTGGTTATCTGTTCCCACTGAAAAATGTGAGTAATATTAATCTGCAGAGAGAGTCAGAAAAACACAAGCTGTTGAATCAAAGAACCATAAGAATAACATCTCAGTAATGTATACTGTATACAACCTGCCACTCTTAGCCAAATTTTTAGATCATTCATGAGGCCAAGAAAACCAGCTTGATCCCAATATGCAGTTTGTTTACTTTGCATCAGAGAGATATTAATAGTAGAGCTTTCATAAGGACATATGTCACAGGGAGGTCAGTTAAAGCTGTAGATAATGCAGTATAATATTTGGAAGCTTTACATCCTTACTAACTTACCTCAGTGTCCATGGCATAGAGGGTTTTTTTGGTGATGTCAGCAAGCTGGCAGAATATGAAGTCCCAGGCTCCATTACCCCCAACAAAAAATTCTTCTAGCAACTATCCACAGAGCAGAACTTCTTTTTGGAAACCCCAATACTTTGAAACAAACCTGGGACACCCATATGGTCCACTGAAGGAAAACTGAATTAGAATGGTAAGATGAATGGTTTCATTTTGACCATGCCACCCCTTCTTCCTCCCCCTTCCTCAAATCATCACAACACTGAACAAAGAGTATTTCACTGGGCCCACAGTGTCTAAAAAAGATTGAGAAACCTGGAGGCAGTCATTCAGCCTCCCTAATATTCCAAGATGCTTTCTGGAAAGCCCAATCTGGTCTTACCTCATAGAGAACACTTGGGGTAACAGCACAGCTAGACTACATGCATTAAGAGAGAAACAAAGAAAGGAGGTAGAGGTCGTAGTGACCATCACACTGATCTTGTGTTCCTTCCAGCTGTGGTGCCCAATTGAAGATAGCCAACTTCATAGCCCATCTGCAAAGCTGGGCTGGTCATCTTTAGAAGCATGGTGGGAACTTCAATCTAGCTTGAGTCCCTAGACAGCTAGTCTCCATGCCCAACCTCAGAGCCCACCACAAGAACCCCTGCCCAAGAAGGCAGATGGCTGGCCCCCACCCATTTTGGAGAAGTGTAGGGGCTAAACCTGCTTGATGCAGGAAGTCAAATACCAAAGGTGAATGTAAGAGTTGCACATGTTTGAGAAACTGGATCTAAATAATTGGACTCATATATGTGAAAAATCAGGTAGAGGATTAAGGACATCCTGGGCATATGGGGGTGTGCAAATTATTATTATTTTTGAGAGATAGAGTCTTACTCTGTTGCCCAGGCTGAAGTGTAGTGGCATGATCATAACTCACTGTAACCTCAAACTCTTAGGCTAAAGCTGTCTTCCCACCTCAGCCTTCCAAGTAGCTGTGATTAAAGGCATGTGCCACCATGCCCTCACTGTTATGAGGCCATAATAAAATATGTCACTTATTTTTTTGTAGAGATGGGAGTCTTACTATGTTGCCCAGGCTAATCTCAAATTCCTGACCTGAAACAACCCTCCTGCCCTGACCTCTGAAAGAGCTGGGATTGAGGCCGGGCATGAGCCATGGTCTCAACTTCTTAATAATATGTCCTATCCTGTCTATATTTTATATTATTAATTGTAACAAATTGTAATATTTATTATCATGTGTATGTTTTAGAACAAAGTATTTTAGTAAAATATCCTGCTAATACTTAAATGGATATGTCATCTGATTATTTTTAACCCATCAAAGACTGTATTTAGCATTGCCTTGACTTTAAAATAATTTAAATTTAAAATAATATCCAAATATTCTTGTTTTCTATAGCCATAGAATCCTTTCTTGAATTCATGGTAGATAGAGAAAATAGTAATAGTATCTGTATTTTAAAAGATAAATGAAGGAAGAAACATATTGGCTTAGCACACCTACAGTTAAGACCATCTCTACGTTATTTTAGACTCAGCTTTGACTTAAATAGACCTGGATTCCTAGTCTGTGTTCTGAATGAAGAATGAAATAAGTGAAAGTCAGTGTGTTGCAGATCCAAACACTTGGTGTGAGAGGCTAACGCTTAGTCTTCTCAACTCCAGTGGTTTGGATGATCTGAAACTATCCCTAAACTTGTGTTTTAATTGATATCAACATCAGTGAAAGATACCATCAAAAAATAAACTTTTGAGAATATTTGTTCAATTTCTTCTGTACAAATGAGATGTCAATATCCTCTTAGTATAGGGGTAGGAACACAGCTTTTGTTCAAAAGCTAGTTTTGAACAATGATCACAGGTAAGAGTCAGTCCTATTTAGATCTTCCTCCTGTACAAACCCGTTTTGTGTTCTTTTCTCAGTATTCATCCAACTCCAGATGTTTTATCTTTTTGTAGGTACCTAATTTTCTTTTAATAAACAATGAAATCTTATTTTACATCTTTTGGGTCATATTACTCTCATAACGAACACATCTCAAACCATACCTCTCTATATATTTTGAGCTTTGTCTATTCAAAAATAAACAATCTATGCTGTTTGTTCAGAGCACAGTATTGAACAATGACGTACCTCTGTGGTTCATTTCCTTGGACTAAGAAGGAGAGACTTCCTCATATCTGTGTTTTATGAAATGTGGTGGATGTAGGGTAATTACTGTGGGCATAATAAATAGAACACAATAAGTGATATAATAAGAAAGTTACCATTGAAATATTCTGCTACAAATTATCTCCTTATTGCCATCACTAATGCTTGAAATCCCAATATTAATAACTTATTACTTTTATTGAGATTGTCTTCTTTGTGAATTTTAAGGTATAATTATTCTAAATGGTAGTTTTAAAATATGAATTACCTGATCTTTTTGTGACCCTTTAAAATAGGTCATGAAAGAGTAGAAAAATGGGACCCTTACAAAAGGGGAAGGGATGAGGAATGATATTGAAATTTTAGGGAAAATTAGATATCGGGTATGGACAACAGAGACCTACTCTTCATTGTTACAATATTACTTTCGTTGATCCTAGTTAAAAGCACCACCCTGTGCCTTCCCCCATTATCCAGCTATTAATAGTTACAGCAAATAGAACCACAATGCCTTGATTCCATGGCAGAGAATAAAAAAAATTTTTTTTCAGATTTCAGTACAACACTTTTTATATAAGTTAATTAGAAAAGCTAATTAACTTTTTATATAAGCTAATTAGAAAATTCAATTTTAGTTAGCTATGGTTTTTTGTTCAAATAAAGAAAACCTATCCATTTAGCCTTGAACCTATTTACCCGTTTGTATTGAGGTTCTACACAATTATAAACAAAGTCTTAAATACAGAAGCAGAGCACATAAAGGTAAATGTTTCCTTCATGCTAGTCAAAACAACTCAGAGCCATACCTTTACAAAGCTGAGCTATCAATAGCAATGGCATTTTCATTTAGAGGAAGATTTCTCTGACTCATGACTGAAGATTTGGTTGATGTAAATGCTGGGTGCATCATGAGAAGGAATATTTGCAACATCCTAATGTTTGAAAACGGAGCCCCACAGCCTCTTGGGTGGCTAATTTCTCAAACATGAGTTTGATATCCAGAAAGAAAAAGTTATTTTTTTCTCTATGGGGTCATGTTATCTTCTTGCAGTCTGGTCTGACTACCTGATTTTTCATTTTTCACATATATGAGTCCAATTATTTAGACCCAGTTTCTCAAACATGTGCAACTCTTACATTCACCTTTGGTGACATATTTTATTATGGCTTCATTGTGTAAATTCTCACCCTCTTTATATCTCGTGTCGACTGCAGTTAAGACTAGGGCCTTCTTTTGCAGTATAATTCTCTCAGCCTGGCCAGTCTTCACAGTGCAACCCCTACAGCCAATTCTGGAGGAACCAACCACAGAATAAAAGTTAAGAGACCTAAATTCTAGCTCCAGTTCACTCTCTGAGTGCTGAAGGTCTTTGAATAAGCCACTAATCAACTTACATTTCCATTTTTCTGTTATTAAAATAAAAAGCATAATATCACGTGGACCAAATCCTTAGGGAAATAATTGAGATAGGATGCTTTAAAGCAATTGACAATTTATTTTTTTCTGCTAATGTAATATAATAATATTCCCACCACCTGCTAATCCATATCAATAACTAACTAAAGATTTTATACTTCTAGGCGTCTTCCCTAAGTGTCACTCTCTCTCTACGTCAGTTCTAAACATTGGAATTAAGAAGGCTGTTGAAAAAAATTGTACCCAAGTCTCAAGCTTCTATAAAGCAGAGTTATTTTACATTTGCTATGATACTTACTATGAAAAGATTTCACCAGCCTTGTTTCATATTTCCTGATTCAAAGTCCCTCACAAGTCCAATCACTTCTATTTCCGTCCCTTCTAAACCTATACCCCTACATTCTGCTGAGGTCTCTCAAACATTAATCAGCGTCTGACAAAATAGGTGTGTCTACTTCACTCTAGGTTTAAGTTGATTTTTGAAGAGTGCTTCCCTCCAACAAAGTGACAGACCATATAGATTAGATATTTCTAAATTTTTTGGGCTCCTGGACTCATAAATCGCTAAGGACTAATTATGATTATGGGAGACACTATTGGGAGGAAATTGACAAGTGCTCTGAAAACAGCTGAAACACAGACCTAATGAAGTTTGGCAGCAGTTCCATTGGCAGTGTGGAGCTGACAGTGTCCCCTTGGGAGCTTCCTGCATTAGAATGTTAATTGCTCTCACCACTCCCAATTTGCAAGGGCAGGATGCTGCCCTCTTCTCCCTGTGGTAGGCTGTTCTTTTCCATTCCTCTCCTCTAACACCTTCACTGAAGCCTTAGGTTACTCCAAAAATTCAGAGAAGCCAGCTTTCTGAGGTTTTAAGATGTTTTCCTATAGTCCAAATCAAACTTTTAGCCCTCAGTGCCCCAGTTCTAGTGAGCAGTAACTGGGCCTGAATCCAAACCTGGAATAAACACCAATTCTCCGCCTTTGGACTTTCCCTCACTCCCCTGGAAAGAGTCTAATGGGCTTCTGTGAGAATTGTGAATATGATGGATGTCCAGTACATTTTTTTCTCCATGGTATATCTATAGAACCACATTTTCTTTATCCACTCAAGAATTGAAGGGCACTCAGGTTGATTCCACATCTTTGCAATTGTGAATTGTGCTGCAATAAACATTTGTATTTCACAGATCTGAAAAAAATAATCCTAAGCATCATTTGGAACCAAAAAAAAAAAAGCCCAGATAGCCAATCTTAATTAAAAAGAACAAATCTGGAGGCATCATATTACCTGACTTCAAATTATACTACAAGGCTATAGTAACCAAAACAGCATGGTAGTGGTATAAAAGTAGAGACATAGACCAATGGAACAGAATAGAGAACCCAGAAATAAAACCATCTACCTATAATCAATTGATCTTCAACAAAGCAGACAACAATATATACGGGGAAAGGAAGCCCTATTCAATAAATAATGATGGGAAAATTGGATAGCTACATGCAGAAGAATGAAATAAGACCCCTATCTCTCACTATATATAAGAATTAATTCAAAATGAATTAAAGGCTTAAACATAAGCTATAAAAATTCTAGAAGAAAATGTAGGAAAAAACCCTTTTGATCATTGAACTAAGCAAAGAATTTATGTCTAAAACCCCAAAGGCAATATAGCAACAACAAAAATAAATGGGACTTAATTAGATTAAAATCTTCTGCACAGAAAAGGAAATAATCAAGAGAGTGAATAGACAACCTATAGAATGGGAGAAATATTTGCAAACTATACATCTGGCAAAGGACTAATAACTCCATCAAAAAGTGGGAAAAAGAATAGAAGTTTTTTGAAAGAAGATAGACAAATGGCCAAGAAACATGAAAAAATGCTCAACATCACTAATCATCAGGGAAATGCAAATTAAAACTACAATGAGATACCATTTTACCCCTATCAGAATGGCCATTAAAAAGTCAAAAAATAATAGATGCTCGTGTGGATGCACAGAGAAAGGAATGCTTAAACACTGTTGGTGGGACTACAAATTAATACATCTCTATGGAAAATAATATGGAGATTCCTCAAAGAAATAAATGTAGATCTACTATTCGATCCAGCAGTCCCACTGCTTGATAAACCTTTAGCTGGACTAAGAAAAAAAGAGAGGAGATGCAAATAAATAGAATCAGAAAAAAAAAAGAGGAGACATTACAAGTGATAACAGTAAAATTCAAAGTATCATAAGAAAATACTATGAATAGTGATATGCCAATAAATTGGATAATCTAGAAGAAATGAATAAATTCCTAGAAACATACAGCCTATTAAGACTGAATCATGAGAAATAGAAAGTATGAGAAGAGCAATAACAAGTAAAGACATTGAAACAGTAATAAAAAATCTCCCATCAGAGAGAAGTTAATGACCTAATGACTTCATTGGTGAAATCTACCAAAAATTTAAAGAATAATTAATACAAATCCTTCTTAAACTCTTTCAGAAAATTGAAGAGAAGGGAATTTTTCCAAGCACATTTTATAAAGTTGGCATCATTATCCTGATACCAAAGCCAGACAAGGACACTATGAGAAAAAAAATTACATCTCCAATAAATATAGACACACAAATACTTAGCAAATTGAATTCAACAGCACATAAAAAATCATACTATGATTAACTGGAATTTTTCCATAAAATAAAAGGATGGTTCAACATATATAAATCAATGAATGTGATACACCACATTTAAAAAGGAAAAATATGATCATCTCAATAGATGTAGAAAAAGCATTTGACAAAATTCAATATCCTTTTATGATAAAAAAAATCTCAACAAATTAGGTATAAAAAATGTACCTTAATAATATAAAAACCATATGTCACAATTCCACAACTAACATCATACTCAAGGGTGAAAAGTTGAAAGCTTTTTCTCAAAAATCAGGGACAAAACAAGGAGGCCCACTCTTGCCACTTGTATTCCACATAGTACTAGAAGTCCTAACCAGGGCAATTAGGCAAGAAAAAGAAATAAAAGGCATTCAAATTAGAAAGGAAGAAGTAAAATTAACTTTCTTTGCAGATGATATGATCTTATATACAAAAAACCTTAGAGATTTCACCAAAAACTTATTTGAACTAATAAGCAAATTCAGTAAGGTTGTAAATGAAAATCAATACACAAATATCAGTTGCATTTTTGTATACTAACATCAAACTATTCAAATAAGAAATCAAGAAAACAGTTACAATTAACAATGTTATCTATAATAGCATCAAGAAGAATAAGATACTTAGGAATAAATTTGACCAAGGATGTAAAAGATTTATACACTGAAAACTATAAAACATTGATGAGAGGAATTGAATAAGACACAAATACATGGAACGATATCCCACATTCATGAGTCAGAAAAATTAATACAGGTTGGGAATCACTAATCCAAAAATCCAAAACCTGACATGCTCCACAATACAAAGCTTTTGAGGGTTGTCATGATGCCACAGGGGAAATTCCATACACAACCTCATGTAACAGGTCACAGTCAAAATACAGGTACAGAACACATAGTTTATTCAGCATCTCCAAGAGAAAAATAAGATTACCTTTAGACTATGTGTATAAGGTGTATATGAAACATAAATTACTTTTGTGTTTAGACTTGGAGTCTGTCCCCAAGATATATCCTTACATATATGCAAATATGCAAATCTGAAACATTTCTGGTCCCAAGCATTTTGGATAAGGGATACTCAACCTGTATTATCAAAAAGTTCATACTACTCAAAGTACTGTACAGATTCAATGCAATCTCTATTAAAATTCCAATGGTATTTTTCACACACATATAAAAAATGATCCTAAAATTTGTATGTAACTAGAAAAAACTCTGAATAGCTAAAGGAATCTTGAACAAGAAGAACAAAGCTGAGGGTTTCACATTTTCTGATTTCAAATTATATTACAAAGCTATAGTACTCAAAACAGTGTAATATGGCATGAAAACAGGCATAGCTAGACCAATGGAACAGAACAGAGAGCCCTCAAATAAACTCACATATATAAAGTCAACTACTCTTCAACAAAGGTGCCAAGAATACACAATGTTTCAGAAAAGGACAGTCTCTTCAATAAACAGCACTGGGGAAAATGGATATCCACATGTAAATAAATAAAATTTGATCTTTATCTTATACCATATACAAAAATCAACTCAAAATGGATTAAAGACTTAAATGTAAGATCTAAAACTCTAGAAACTTCTAGAATAAAACATAGGGGAAAAGGATTTAACCCACAGATTAACTTAGTAATATTTTATATTTTATACCCTATAAGAAGAATTAAGTATAAAATGCAAGTCCATTCATGAGTGAAGTAATCCAGACTATAATTTTGAATGCACATATGCTGGATATATTGCATAGTAAGATCTACATCATTTTGATTTTCAGAGTCACAAATGAGGAGGTTTCCCACTGTGACACGCTTGAAGTTAGGGCTTTTAGTGCACCTGTCACCAGAACAGTGTACGCCCAATAAGTAGATTTTCATCCCTCCTCCTTTTCTTCCCCCCTTCTTAGTTTTCAGTGTCCATTACACTGATGAAAGAAACCACAGATGGCACAAACAAATGTAAAAACATCCCATGCTCATAAATTAGAAGAATCAACATTGTTAAAATGTCCACACTGCCAAAGTGAATCACAGATTCAACGCAATTCCCATCAAAATACCAATGTCATTTTTTACAGATCTAGATCAAATAATCCTAAACTTCATACAGAACCAAAAAAGGGCCCAAATAGCCAAAGTATTCCTAAGCAAAAAGAACAAATTTGGAGGCATCACATTACCTGACTTTAAATTACACTACAAGGCTATAATAATCGATGCAAAGTTTTAAAGATACATCTATGTGTTGGGAGTATCAGTAATTGTTCTTTTTTATTGCTGCATTGCATTGTATTTTAGTAATATACTATTTAGTACATATTATTTATCCATCTTCCTGCTAATGACTATATGAATATATGAAGAAAGTAGCTATAAACATTCTTGTTCAAGTCTTTTTGTAGAATATGTTTTCATATCTTTTGGGTAAATATTAATAGTGGAATTGCTGGTTTCTAGAATATGTGTGTTGTCTGTGTGTATATACATAGAGATGTAGAGATAGAGATATGAACTTATTTATAAGAAACTGCCAAACTGCATTACAACATGCTTGTGCCATTTTACACTTTCACCAGCAATGTATAGAAGTTAGAATTGTTCCACACACTTGCAGACACACAATATTGTCAGTGTTTTTGCATTAGCAATTCTACAGAGTGGGAATTGTGTCTCATTTTGATATTAATTTGTATTTCCTAGGTGATTAATAGTGTCAAATATCTTTTTTTTTATTTGCTATTTGATCATTTTCATATCTTCTTTCATAAAATGTCTGTTTAAATTTTCTTCCTATTTTTACTGAGTTATTTGCCTCTTACTGATTTTTCAGAGTTATATCTATATTTTGAATATATCTTCATTCTGTTGTAAGAAATAGGCAGATAGATATACATACATGCATATATACCCAGCAGATATTTTTCCCACTCTGTAACTTGCCATTTCTTTTTCTTAACAGTGTATTTCAATGTTGAGAAGTCTTAATTTTGATGAAGTGTCAAATTTATAAACTCTCTTATATAATTGGCACTTCAGGTACCCTTTCTAAAAAGTCTCTGTCTACCCCAAGATCTTAAAGATATTTTCTTCTAGAAGCATTATAACTTTAGTTTTATGTTTAGATCTATGATCAAATCTCAAGTTAGGTATTGTGTGTGGTGTGAGATACAAGTATTTGTTCAAAAGACCTTCCTTTCCCAATTAAATTTCTTTGGAATCCTTTTTGACAACATATTGCCCAAATATGTGCAGGTGTTTCTAAAAGAAGCAGCACACTTTCTTGATTATTGTAACTTTATAATAAGTCTTAAAAGGAAGTAGTGTAAATCTTTCAAATTTCTAATTCCTTCACAAGAGTTTTGGCTATTATAAACCATTATAAAATACTTGAGGCCAGAAAATAACCACCTAAAAGTATTAAAGGGAACAAAATCCAATACCACAATGGGTCAGAAGTAATGCCTATTCCCATCAGTCAGACCCAAAAATACCGTCATAATTCAAGAGCCATTGAATAGAGAACTAGAGTAACTTGCCTCAGTAGTACGAATAATTACCCCTAGAGTAAATGCTGCTCTGGTCCTGCCTCACAAATCTGAAAAGCAAGACCCAAAAGAATCAAACTCATTCCAGGTAACTTAACTGAATCTTAGAACAAAGCTCACAACTATTTAGAGGAGTACAAAAATATTCATCACTCAAAATGATAAAATTCACAACAATTTTCAACCACATACACAAAGAAGCAGGAAAATATGACCAATTTTAAGAGGGAAATTCTATCAATCAAAAGAGACCAATCCATGAGGCTGAGGCAGGAAGATTGCTTAAGGTGGAAGTTTGAGGCTGTAGTGCCCTATAAGCATGCCTGTGAAATAGCCAGTGCACTCCAGCCTGGGCAACATAGCAAGACCTGTCTCTAAAAACCTAAATAAATAATTTTTTAAAAAAGACCCAGAACTATCACAGACATTTGAATTAGCAGACAAAAACAGTAAAACAATTATTACAATTGTAACATATACATTCAAAAAGTTAATTATAGTCATGGAAGATACAAAAAAGAGCCAATCTAACTTCTAGAGATGAAAAATACAATTATTGAGAGGAAAACACAATTGAGTGGGATTAATAACAGGTGGTACATTGTAGAAGAAAAGATTTGTGAACTTGATAATTTAGCAATAGGAACTATTCAGAAGGAAATACAAAGAGAAAAAAGACCAAAAAATTCAACAGAGCATCCATGAAATGTGCAACAACTTCAGTTGGTCTAATTGACATGTAACTGGGGAGATATTTGGAGAAATGATACCCCCCAAATTACCAAATTTGATGAAAACTATAAATCCACAGATCTAGGAACCTTGTTGAACTCTAGGTACAAAATATATGAAGAAAATTACGCCAAGACATATTATAATCAAATTCCTTAAAACCAGTGATAAAGAGAAAATCTTAAAAATTGCCAGAAGAAAATAAAGACATTTATATACAAAAGTACAAAGATAATGATGACAACAGACTTATCATCATCAACTACGAAACCTAAAGATAGAGGAGCAACATCTTTTAAGTTTGAGGATGGGCAAAAGACAGAAATTATAAATGGGCATAAAAAACGTTTTGGTGGTGATAAATATGTTTATTATCTTGATTGTAGTAATGTTTTCACTGGCATATACAGATGTCAAAACTTATCAAATTTTATACTTTAAGTGTGTGCAATTTCTTATAGGTCAGTTATACCTCAATAAAGCTATTAAAAATCACATGTATGAAAACAAGGTTAACTTCACCAATAATCAAATAAATATGAAACAAAATAACAATGAGATTTACTCCGTGGTTTCATGTGCCTGAATATATTATTTTGATCTTAATGATTAATGATTCTGACAGTCTAGTGAAAAATGACACTCAACTCAATGGACTTTTAGTAGAAACAACCTTTTGAAAAGCAACTTGGAAGTAAGCCTCAGAAATTTTAAGTCATTAATTCCACCTCTAGTCATCTATACCAAGAAAATAATCTCAAATATAGAAAATATTTAAGCCACATTGATTTTTGATGCAGTATTGTATGTAATAGTCAAAAAAATGGCCCAAGATAAATAGCTCATATATCAGTCAAGATAATTAACTCTAGGCTACACTGTGAAAATAAACAACACAGTGGCTTTGCACAGCAGTTTATTTCTTCTTCCCACAAAGATGCAAGTAAAGGGGCCCTCCTCTATCCATTGATGAGGGATCTAGACTCGCTCCATTGTTAGATTCTGCTATCTCAATGTGTGGCTGTCACAGGCACTGGGGTTGGGGAGAGAATATGAAAAACTCATATCTTAATTGCTTCTGACCAGAAGTGAACCACATCATTTTACTCACAGCCCTTTGGCCAGAACTAATCACATGTCCCCTATCCTGAATAAAAGGAAGGCTAGAAAATGTCATGGAATACACAGAGTAGCACTATAGACTCTGCCATAACCTGCAAGAGAGGAATTGCTTTTCAAAACATTTCCTAGCATAGCCTGTACCTTGGATAGCCACCAAAATATATTATGTAGAAATTAAAAATAATGTTTAAAAAGAGCTGGTAATGACACAGAAGAATGCTTTTGCTAGGGTTTTTTAAAAAACACATTATGAACTTGCATATGTTACTTATTCATTTTGTAGTCTTGAGCAAATCACTTAATCTTTATAAACCTTATTTTATTCATAAGCAAAATGCTGATAATGATATCTCCCTCATCAGATTGCTATGAGGAACAAAACAGCTATGCATGTTGCATTCTTAGCCCACTGCCTAAATCCACAAGCTGGTCAAGAAATAGCAGCAATTTTTAAAATTTATTTTTATCTATAGAATGCATCACCTAATATATATTATATATTCATTTTTAAAATTATTTTCTGTCTCTTCTCAATAGAGCAGGGACCTTTACTTGCTCAGTGATGCAATTCTAATGCTCAGAATGGTGTCTGGCACATAGAAAGTGTACAAAAATTATAATTATTATTATATGTTGTTAGAGATGCATGTGGTTCTAAAGGGGTAGCATAAGGGAGCCTTGTGGTGATGGAATAGTTATGTATCTTGATTGTGGTGGTTACACAAATCTACACACATGGTAAAATAATGTAGAACTACATATGCATACACACAAATGAGTGCTTATAACACTCATGAAATATGAATAAGCTCTGTAGATTGCAGCAATGTCTCTTTCCTGTTTGTGATATTTTACTATAATTATGCAAGGTGTTACTATTAGAAAAAACTTAAGTTTAGGGTACTTTTTTGGTACATTGTACATTTTTTTGTAACTTCCTCTGAATCTACAATTATTTCAATATAAAAAGTTTTAAAAATTGTTGAAGAAATTAATTAATAAATTAAGCACAATTAGCACCCAGTTTTTAAAACAGAAATTTAAAAAGGAAGAAATAAATATTTAATAATGTTCAGAATAGCTTTCTTTGGATCTTGTAATAATGGGAGATTTTTTTCTATCTTTTTACCTTTCTATTTAAATTCTTCATGAAAAAAAAATTAACACCAGGCCTTAAATATTTTTTTTAATTTTTCCTTTAGCTATTCATTCAGTCTCTTACCACAGGAAGAGGCCTTCAAATAATCACAAAGGCATCAACTTTCCCTTAACCCCCTCCCTCTAAGCAGAGCCCCCAATTTGCACTAAGGCAAGAGAATGTCCATGGAGCACAGTGAACCACATGGCTAGTTAGAGAAGCTGCTTTAGGGTTTTCAGAAGCCAACAGTCTCTATAGAAAGCCTGGCTAATCTGCCTGCCTGCCAGCTGCCACTGCAATGGTCTATTTGCCTTGCTTGGCATTTGAAGCTCTTTGAAAGAACACATTTGGTTTGTGCTGTTTAGCTACTTTGCCTAAAGGAAACACTTCCTCCTTGCCCCACCCACCTAAAAACAGAAAGAGATGCTCTGTGGGCATGTAGTTGCAAAGACCTGGCCCATGACTAATTCTTTCCATTCCTAGAAGGCAGCTCAGCTTTTAAAACCATACTTATTTAGTGGGTTAGTTTAATGCAAAACAACCTCCTTTCTTCTCCTTTATGCTCCTTTACCTGATAGCCCCGTGGTAGTAATTTTCAAAGCCTGTTGGAACTAGCAACCTCCAACTGTGCAGAATGTCTCTTCAGTGAGAAGGCTATGTCAGAAGCAATGCCTGAGAAAGAAATTGATTCTGAAAAATGGTAACAATAATAATAAAGCACATCTCAACATAACTAAACAATTTTTAAATGGTTTTGTAACTTCTTTCTACACAGCTCTATAAATTTCCTAACCAAAGAAACCCCCACAGGCTGTCTTTATAAACCTCCTTGAATCAGAGCCCTTCTACACCACAAAGCTCCAGCCCCGTCCAACTTCCACTTAAGGCCAGAAGGAAAAAAGGAGACTTTTACAGGCAATAATTCCTCTTTTCCTCCTCTTTAAACCTCCAAGCTGTTTGTCTGTCTCCTCATCACGTCTCTGAAGATAAATCTCTCTCTAAGCACGTCGGAGCTGGGATGGTAGCAGGAAGGAGGACGTTTTACTTCTAAGAGTTTCTGGAATATGACAAATTTAGCTTAACAGACTGCAAGGATGAGGGGCACGTGGACAGCTCCTTAGGGGAGAGGCTGAGAGAGAAAGTCACAAAGGGCGTGGGGTGAGATCCTTGGGAACGTGTGGCACAAGGGAAGCTGTGGGTTAGAGACGTTGCGAGCCCACGGGGGCAAAGGTTTTCTAGATGCTTATGTTTCTGTTTTTCTCATCTCAGAATTTCACAGTTCTGACCTGTTCCTTGTTCCTTACGCTGGTTGGAAGGGCATCCTCTCTCCTCAGTCCCACGACTTGAAAGCTGAGGTCCCAAGAAGAATTGCTCGGCATCGCGCAGGAGTTAGCGACAGTGCACAGGCTGACCTCCCCGAGTTCTCTCTGTTCCGTCTTGTGTTTCCGCTACACAACCCTCGGAGCTGAGCGCTCCCACCCCCTGCTCCCCCATGCTGGGGGCAGAGGCCGCGATCCTCCACCCAGCTCTCACCCTTGGCACACAGACCTGGGTGCCGGATCGACTCCTGATGTCAGAGGAGGACACAGCCCTTCCTTCCTGGTATACTTTTCTCATTCCACCTTCTTCTGCCCTTCCCTTCAATTTCAACTTCTCCTCCTCTTTCTTTTGAAAATCAAAATTGCCTTTTACATTCAATTTTCCAACAACCTAACATTTAAACAAATAATTCTATTATGATTTTGATTTTATACACAACAAAAGAATTTCTCTGGCTAGTCTTCCACACAAAGGATTGTACAAGCTCGAAGAAATAAACTTTCTGCATATTAATGCATGTCTTAAAACTGAGATGTTGGAGACCAATGGTGTGATGTTCCTACATATAAATTAGGAATAAAGGATACTGCATATTCAAAAAAAGGTAGATAAATGTTCTAAGTACTCAAATAAAACAGGATGATAATGACACAAAAACTGTGCAACTACAAAAAAGGCCAAGTTAGTGGCCTTAGTGATGCCATTGCCACAATGTTTGGAAAAAGAGAGAGTGTGTGGCCATAAGGTAGCATACACTAAATCAAAATAGCATTAAAGAACTGTATTATAAGAGAGCAAAATGAAAAATTTTTGCTAAAGAAACAACTTTCTGTCAACTGCTTGGCAGATGCCACTTTAATCAAGTAGAGATCATGAACATCATTAGTTGTGGGATCAGTTTAGATCATGTGACATCTGACAGAATGGAGAATTCAGCATCACTTCTGTGATACTCCTGTTAAAATTCAACTAATCATAAAGAGACATCAGGAAAATCCAAATTGAGGATATACAAAATAACTGGCCTGTAATCTTCAAAAGTGTCAGGGTCATAAAAGTCAAGGAGACTGGGGAACTGTTCCAAACCAAAGACTAAAGAGACATGACAACCACATGGAGCATGTGACTCTAGACGACATCTTATTATTACAAATATCATTATTGGGATAATTGGCAAAATTCAAATAGGGTCTGAAAATTAGATGATAATGATATATCAATGGTAGCTTTTCTGATTGTGATAGTTGTATGATGCTTATATAGGAGAATTACCTTAAAATTCAGGGGTGATTGGGACATTATTTTAGCAATGCACTCTCAAATGATTAAGGGAAAAAACATTCCTGCACTTTAAACTCCTCTAGAGTTTGGACAATTTGTATAGTGTTGATTGAGTCTTTATGGCTCCATTTTACATACTCCTTTGTCCACTATATTTCTAATATATTTCAAATAAAATAGTAGTTGATGTTCTCCATATTTTAAAGTATCCAAAACTAGGAGGTTTCTTATAATCAATGTCAAAAGAACCTGCTGCCTTCTAGGCAGAAGAGTACACCAAGGATGAGCCAGAGCTGTCAAGACATTTTTTGTATTATGCTTTAAAATATATTGTTTTTCTTCCCTTAGAAGGATGTTAGGGCATTTTTTCCTTTCTCCAAACCACCCTATTTGAATTTCCTAAATGGGATTGAGAGAGAGAGAGAGAGAAGAAGAAGGAGAAGGAGGAGGTGGAGAAGGAGGAAGAGCAGGAGAAGGAGGGGAGAAGGGAGAGGAGAGAAGAGGAGAAGAGGGGAGTGGAGGAGAGGGAGAGAGAGGCTGCAGGTTTAGGTTTAGGGTATGGATGCAATATATCTGAGTGACCAGGAGAAAAACAGCTCATAAATTTTTTATTAGATAATGTAAAAACTGGGAATACTTGAGAATTCCGTGAAAGAGAATAGATGAAATCTTTCCACGAATGTGTTGGTTGGCATAAATGTTTACATCTGGTAGAAGGCAATGGAAGACATTTCCAAGATACCAGAAAGATAGATTACCTTCTGCCAATATCTATCAAAATTAATTTAGGCTGAGCATGGTGGCTCTCGCCTGTAATCCTAGCACTCTGGAAGGCCAACATGGGAGGACTGCTTGAGGTCAGAAGATGGACATTAGCCTGAGCAAGAGCAAGACCCCGTTTCTACTAAAAATAGAAAAAATTAGCTGGGCATGGTGGTACACACCTGTAGTCCCAGCTATTCGGGAGGCTGAGGCAGGAGGATTGCTTGTGCCCAGAAGATTGAGGTTGCTGTGAGCTAGACTGATGCCATGACACTCTAGCCTGGGTGACAGAGTAAGACTCTGTCTCCAGAAAAACACACACACACACACACACACACACACACACACACACACACACAAATTAAAGAAAGTTATCAGGCCGGGTGCAGTGGCTCACGCCTGTGATCCTAGCACTCTGGGAGGCCGAGGCGGGAGGATCACTAGAGGTCAGGAGTTCGAGACCAGCCTGAACAACAGTGAGACCCTGTCTCTACTAAAAAATAGAGAGAAATTAACTGGACAACTAAAAATATATAGAAAAAAATAGCCGGGCATTGTGGGACAGGCTTGTAGTCCTACATACTTGGGGGGCTGAGACAGTAGGATTGCTTGAACCCAAGAGTTTGAGGTTACTGCAAGCTAGGCTGACACCACGGCACTCTAGCTCGGGCAACAGAGTGAGACTCTGTCAGAAAGAAAAGAAAAGAAAAGAAAAGAAAAGAAAAGAAAAGAAAAGAAAAGAGAAGAGAAGAGAAGAGAAGAGAAGAGAAGAGAAGAGAAGAGAAGAGAAGAGAAGAAAAGACAGGACAGGAGATGAGAAGAGAAGAGAAGAGAAGAGAAGAGAAGAGAAGAGAAGAGAAGAGAAGAGAAGAGAAGAGAAGAGGAAGGAAGGAAGGAAGGAAGGAAGGAAGGAAGGAAGGAAGGAAGGAAGGAAGGAAGGAAGGGAGGGAGGGAGGGAGGGAGGGAAAGAAAGATAGAGTTAGTTGTCAGAGCATAAAATATATTTCATAGCATAAATCAAAGTAGGAATGGAACACAACCTTATTCCATAAACTTCTAAAAGTGAATATAACTTAATCATAAATACACAGCATTTTCCAAGCACTTGCTGGGTGATGGGCTCTCTTCGAATTATGTCTTACATGAGAATGTGTATTTGAAGCCAGGCTATTTGGTTCCAAATTCTGCTTCTGTGAAAAATAAGCATCTGGTTCATCTTGGAATGATGTTTAAATACTATCCCCAACTCTTTCTGCCAATGGCTTCTCCATACCCTGAGAAATTGTGCTAAGGAAAGAAGTGAGTTTACAAAACACTAAGAATTCTCACTAGCATCGTCCAATCTTGAGATAGTGAACTGAGATGATGAGTAACCCCAGGAAAAGTCTGAACAAAATCCTTCAAGTGTAGAAACCTCTTCTTATCTCCACCAGTGGCTTCTCAGAGACCAAAGAAAACAGCAGCACTCACGGTTTCCCCAGTTCAAGAGCACCGTGCCTTGAGAGCTGGATACACCCCAACCACGTGGAGAAACCCCCTGTACATCGTATGTAAGAATATTTGAAATGTTCACGTGTGGACAGCCACTTACCTGAGCAATTCTTCAGTTTCCTTATTGAATTCAAGGCCTATCAGGTCTCCTTGTGACTCTGTGTTCACTTTCTCAACTCAAGTTGCGACACTGCAGGAATTTCGCTTTATCCCCCCAGAGCAATGCTATGCAGTGAAAGGGATGGTTGGGAAACATTTAGGACATGATTACAAATCCCAGGGCTTACAGAGGTCAGGCAGTAATGTAAACAAGCAAAGTGGGCCTGGTGTGGGATGATGGGAGTGGAGGACAGTGCAGCCAACACAGCACTCTTCTACGTGGAGCCTGAGCTTGCTGTGCCACGTAACGCAGGCCCTCGGACACTCAATTTTCAAACTATTCAAGAGAACCTGGGAGTCTGGATCCTTAGGCAAAATCTCCCAATTTCTTTAATGTTGGAAATTAATAAAAAGATTCAAACTACTATCCAGGCTCCCAAAACACCTCTGGGGACCAAGCCTAGCCTGGGCTGCTGGCTTGTGACCTCTATTATAGGTGAATTTGGAAAAATCTTTCTGCTTGCTCATGTTGTATGTGTCCTTCTCAGTGGAAAATATTATATATGTAAAACAAATGATGTTCTTTTTTTTATTAAATCAACTTAATTCTGACAGTGAGATCCTATCCCACTGAGTTAACAGAAAATTCTGCCAGAATCATTGTCAGGGTCCCAGCTATCCCCTCTGAAGTCTGGCCAGCTCTTTGGGGTACAATGACAAGACATGCATAGGTCAGCCCCATCATCGCTGTCCTGGGGTGCATGGACCCTACTCCTTGACTCTGCATTCTCTCCTCTTGGCTTTGCTGGTTTTTCAAGGCTCTCGCATCCTCGCCTCACTGTCTAAGCACCTTTAAACACCTTTTCAGTGGCTCAGGGTTTTTCTGAGAAGTGACTCTTTCAAGATGCCTTGCAGGACTGGCTACATAATTTGGGGGCCAGGTGCAAGATGAAAATGTGGGGCCTCTTATTCAAAACATACTAAGAATTTCAAGATGGCAACAGCAAGGCATTAAACCAAGGGTGGGTCTCTTCTGAACCCCAGGCCCTTCTGAGTGTGAGGCCCTGTGCAACTGCAGTGGTTGCACACCCATGAAGTGGCCCTGACTCTTGGCTTTCTGCACTGACAAAGTACCTGAGGTGAGGAATTACAAATCCTAGCTACCTGACAGAGATGTTGGGGAGAGGATGGGAAATGCAAAGCACTATGAAATTTACGACATATCGAGAAAAATTACCTTGCCATATTTTCAACAGTGGGTCCAGGTTTAGGCTTCCTAACCTATAGACAAGACTATAGATTTCATAAAGCTGAGAGAGATCTACAGACCAAGTCACCAAGGCCTGGTTCTAGAATTCAGCATCAACCCTCTCCACTCACCCTTTCTAGCTACCAATCAAGTCTGGAGGAAGGGAATCAGAAAGGTGCTCTAATCTCTCTCTCCCTCTCTCTCTCTCTCTCCTCCCCACCCCCTTATTATAGTAGCATTGTAGGAAGTGCATTTCAGGTCACCAAACCCCTTGGTATCCCAATCTAGCATGGTAGGAGGAGATCAGAGGGACACTATGACTCTCTTCTCCCTTGCTCCTTTACTTTTTAAATCTCCAAGCTGTGCACTCTCTCACCTCCCTGCAAGTTGAATCTCCCTCAGAACAACCCTGCCATGCCTGGCCTGAGATTAGAGGGCAGACAAGGGAGGTTTCTAGAAGTGAATGCACCCAGCTACCAGCATAGAGGGGGTAGCTTCTGACTATGATGAGAGGAAAAAGCCAGCATCTGGGTGTTTGTGCAGTGGAATGGGGTGTCTGGGGGCACCAGTGGGGCAAGTGGGTGTTTGGGGATTGTAGACTGAGTGTTTCTAAAACACCAGGGTTCCTTGAGGTTGAGCTATCTCTCTTTCTCATTCTCTCATTTCATGTTCTCTCTGCCAAGACAGCTGCATTTCCCTCTTGCCAGGTCCCTCCTCCTCTCAGAATCTGACAGTCAACAGGACATAAGCCTGCCCGCCCCCACTCTCTCTCCAAACACACAGGCCAAACCCACCATTTTTAGTTGCGTCTGTTTTTCCTGTGCTATTGATCACAGAGTTTCATATCTAAAACATCTCACCCAATCTCCTCCTTTATGTTGGAAAAAAAAAAAAAAAGGACCACTGAAATGAAGGCAGCAGAAGGGATTTGCATAGGTAGAGATGGAGCATGACCTTGAAATTCAGATGCCAGTGCTTTTGGAGTACAAAATCCCGAGGCTGAGGTCACTGGCCAGTCCTCTGGGTGCTGTGTGTGTGTGTTTCGGGGGCTGGAAGGACTCAGGGCCAGTGCAGTGGAGGAACCCCCTCCACCCAGCAAGCCGTACAGACCACCTGGATCTGCGCCAGGCTTTTCCACTCTGCTCCCCTCCTTTCCCCACTGGCTGCCCCCAGCCCCGCCCCCCCCCAGTGTCTCTGCCCCTCCATCCCCATCCACTTTTCCTCTGACTTGCATGTTGTGGACTGGCTCTGAGCCTGGGAGGAAAAGAGGAGAGAGGGGTGCCCCACCAGACCCCAAGCTTAGTACTGACAGCCTCTGGGAGCTTAGGATGACCTTTCTTACACAATACTGTGTGTGTTACAACTCTGAAGAGCAGCAACTTTTCAGTGGCTAGGAAGTGCAGTGAGAGGACAAGGCAAGTGGTCAGCTGACAAAATCTTCTACTTCCTAAGCTTCCTACCTGAAAAGAACTAAATTAACTGAGGGATGAAGATGAGTAATACAAAAGAGAGAAGATGAACAGAAAGACCTAAGGGAAATGAGCATTAAAGGGAAGCAGGATTTAGAATTGAGGGAGGCCTGTTAGATCCAGGGCATAAAAGGAAAACAGGTCAAACTGGCTCAGAAGGGGAGTAGAAGGGTTTGCTTTTGAGAAAGGTGCTGCAAGGAGGAAAGAACCAGCAGCAGAGGTGAAGGAACCCACAGTGCAGGGAGAAGGTCTTATTTATGCCAGAGTGAGGTCACTGGCAATTGTGTGATTCAACTCACGGAAGAGGTCTGGAAGGATCTGTACATCTCTATGGTCATAGCAAACATTCACATAGGGTTTGGCATGTGTCAGGCGCTGGTTTAAGTGCTTTATCTGCATTAGCTCATTTATTCCATATAGCAATCCTGTAGACATGATCACTATCCCCAGAGTAACAGAGGAGGACACTGAGATAGAAGTTAATGGACCCTCTATCATAGGCAGAAAAATGGCCCCCTAAAGATGTCCACATCCTGATTCCCCGAACTGTGAATATACAATGTTCCATGGCAATGGAGAATTAAGGTTGCAGATAGAATTAAGGCTGCTTAATCAGCTGACCTTGAGATGAGAGCTCATCTGGATAGGCCCAATGTAATCACAAGGGTCCTTCTAAGTGAAAGGTGGGGGTGGACAGGAGACTCAGAGAAGGAGCAGTGACAACAGAAGCAGAAGTCAGAGCCACAAGATTGTTGGCCTTGAATATGGAGGAAAGGCCCCCAAGCCAGGGAATTTGGGGTGGGGGGACGGCATTCTGGAAGCTGGAAAAGGTAAGGAGAATGGATTGGCCTCTAGATCCTCCAGAAAGAACACAGCCCTGCATACACATAATGATAGTTCAGTGAGACCTGTGCCAGACTTCTGAGCTACAGAACTGGAAGATAATAAATTTTGTGTTGTTTTCAGGCACTAAATGCGGAGTGATTTGTTACAGCAGCCATAGCAAACTAAGACACTACCCAGCTTGCAAGTAGGGGATGTGGTGGCTTCAAATTCCAGCCTCTTTACCAGCTACACCTTTCTCTCTCTCCCTCATACCCAATATCTGCCACTTATTTATTGGAGAGTAAAATTTTTAACACCTTATTTGCAAAAACAATGCATGTGCTATTTTAAAACAATTCAGTAATTGTGAAGATAAGAACCAACAGCCAACTTCACTCTTAGCTCCGCCGTTTATATAAACACATGCAGAATGTCTTAATCATACGCTCCATTTTAACACAACTTGATTTTTTAAGTTAAAACTATATCTAGGACCCATAGATTTAATTTGTCCCTTATATAAAAATCTATCGTTATTTATCAACCCTCCACTGGTTCATAAACAGGCTCAAGGGTTTTTTTTGGTTTTGGGTTTTTTTTTTAACGAATTGCCCCACTGTTATTGTCTCCATCCCGGATTTCGGGCGCATCTTGGGCCAGAAATTGACACACAGCAGGACCTCTCAGGGCTGCGGGCGGCCGGCCAAGCCCCGCCCCCTCCCCGCGGCGGCCAATCCGCTCCCGGGACGGCGCCCCCCGCGCCCCTCCTCCTACGCGACTTTCCACGTCCCCCCGCATCGCGTCAGCCGCCCAGTCCCTTCTCCGCAGAGAAGCTTCTTCCTCTTGGGAAGCGCCGCTGCCCGCCAGCAGGTCCTTTCTGCCCCGAGCCCGCGCTGCAGGGAAGAGCGGGGCAAAGGTGAGCGAGGTGTAGCCCGGGCGCCGGCCGCGAAGGGCCCGCGGCGACAAAGGCCACAGCCCGCGGACAGCGTCGGGCGGGGAGAGGGGTCGCGATGGTGGGTGCTCGGGAGGGGTGGGGATGCGTTTGGGGCCTGTGCGCGTGCCGGAGGGTGACAGGGGCGTTCCACAGAGGAGTCTTTGCTTCTGTCCCTTCTCTGGTCTCTCTCTGCGGCTGGCTGGGTCTCTGTTTCCTTCTGGCCGCATTGTTATCCCCCTCCGTGTCGGGAGGTGGATGACCCCCTTTTCCTGTGATTTGTTCTGTGCTCCGCGGGGAGCCATTGAGATCTGAGCTCACGAGAACCATGGAGACGATGTTATGTCATCTGCTGGGGGCTTGATACTGAATTCTTTTAGGGCACCTTGTCTCTGCTCAACCCCGAAGTCCTCCTCTACCCGAATCGACGCCTTGCGCGCCTGGGCTCTGCGCGTTTGCGGTGGGGGCGGGGCGGGGCTGGGCAGGGCCGCGGGCGACAGTGGGTGCCAGGGTTGGGAGGATGTTGGGCTGGAATGCGTTTGGCCTGAGGCTGCAAGCGCAGGATTATCGGTTCCCAGTTAAACATCCCGAGCTGGCGTCTGCCTTGGCCCAACCTGAGAGGGAGGAGAGGCCTTAAGGGAGCGTAGGAGAAAACGATCTTTGCCGGTTGGATCCTCCTGAAAACTTGGAAGAAGTGCAGCTCTAACTAGATACAAAGGACAGAATGTATTTGTCTAGTCGACCAGCCAGCCATCTGTCCATCCTGTCACACTCCGAACTATCGATCTGTCGATTGATTGTGTTTCAGTACTTTGCTTTCTTTTTGCTTTGCTTTTGTTGTTAGAAGATTTATGAATAAAAAGCATATAAAACACCTAAGAGCGGTCTGAACAATAATGAAATGAATGTCTGAACCATCTCGTGGGGCAAGGAATCAGGCTTTGCAGTACATCAGGAGCCTGCAAGTCCAAGATTATGCCCGTTCTCCTCCCTGAGACATGATACGGGTCATGATTTTTCTTATAAATATTCCCTTTGTTTTCTTTATGGTTTTACCACATTTGTGTGCGTATTCTAAAAACATACATATGTGTTGGCTTTTTCAAGTTTTTACTTTCATACCAATGACATTATCTTGTACATATTCTTAAGTTTTTCAGATGCACCCTTGCTGATGCTTCCTTTACGTTATGGTATAAATGCACTACAATTTATCCACGCCACTGCTGATGGACATTCGGGTTGCTCCTAGTTTGGGAGATACATTAAATTATCTACAGCTGTGTAACAAATTACTCTAATACTTCGCAACTTGAAACAAAAAAAACCCGAATGAAACAAATCCTACTATCTCCTATCTTACAGTTTCTGGATCAGGAATACAGGAGGGGCTTAGGTGGGGAGTCTCATTCAGGGTTTCTCACAGGCTGGAATCAAGGAATCAAGATATTGGCTGGAGCCGCAGTCATCTCAAGGCCGGGAGTAGGGGTCGGGCCCCCTATCAAGCTTACTCACATGACTGCTGGCTGGTCTTCTGGCCTCACGACTTTGCCTGGACACATCAGTTCTTTGCACGTGGGCCTCTTATAGAGGCTGGTCACAACATGGCAGCTTGCTTTCCCCAGAGTGAAGGCTCTAGAGAGAAACAGAAACCAGATTCTTTTTGTAACCTAATTGCAAAAATGACATCCCATCATTTTTTCCATCTTCTGTTCGTTAGAAGTGAGTCCCTGGGTCCAGCTCACACTCAAGGGGAGGGGTTTACACAAGGGCATGAATACCTGGAAACAGGGATTATTGGGGGCCATTTTAAAGGTTCCTCACTGCAGGGGATATTAAGGAATAATGTCCTCTACCATTCAAGTACACCTGTGCAGGAGTTTCCCTAGAGTGTACAGCTAGGAGTAGAATTGCTGAGCTATAAAATGTATATATATTTGACTTTATTAGGTCATTTCCAAGCTGTTTCCAAAGCGTTAAATCAGTTTGCGCTCCCTCCAGCAATGGATGAGAGTTCTTGTTGCTCCACATACTTGTCATAACTTGGTCTTGTTAAATTTCATTTTTAGTCAATCTGGCAGGTATCAAATAGCATTCCACTGTGATTTTAACTAGCATTTCCCCATAACTAATGATCAGATATTGTGCTTTCTCTCTGTGAAATTCTGGTTCCTGCTTTTATTCATTTCCATATTGGATTGCTTACCTTTTTCTTACTGACTCATTGGAGTGCTTTCTTTATGTAATCTGGTTACTAATCAATTCCTTGTTAACCATGTGTGCCACAAATATCTGCTTCCAATTTGCTTCTGAGGTTTTCTTTCTCAGTTTCTTTCTCTGTATCAATGAACATAAGTTTTGAATTTTGATTTCAAGTTACCAGTACTTCCTTTTATAGTTTGTCTTGTTTGAGAATTATTTCCTCAAGATTATAAATAATTTTACTATATTGTTTTCTAAAAGCTTTTATGGTTTTGTATTTGACAATTAGTCTTAAGCCATCTGGAAATTGATTTTTATGTTGTTTATTCCATGTGGATAATCAGTTTTCCCAGCACCAGTGATCTGTATGAATCAAGTTTTCCATATATGGTCCATAATTTGTTTTAAGCTCCCTCTCTCAGTACGTATTTGTCTAACTCTCCACCAATACTGCATAATTTTTAACTACTATAGTTTTATAAAAAGTCTCGAAATCTGATAGGAAAAGTTCTCCCTCCTGTTTCTTCTTCTTCAACGGTGTTTTAGCTATTCTTGGACTTTGGACCTTATATATAAAAAATATTTAAATAAACTTGTCAAGTTCTCCAAAACAAGAAACAAACAAGCAAATAAATCTGTTGGGATTTTGATTGATTGTATTGACTTAATCTTTTAGTCCATTTTGTGCTGTTGTAATAGAACATCTGAGACTGGCAAGTTATAATAAACAGAAATTTATTGACTAATGATTCTAAAGGCCAGGAAGTCCAAAATCAAGGGGCCAGCATCTGGCAAGAGCCTTTTTGCTGTATCATCTATAGCAGAAGGGCAAAGAGAAGGGGAGAGAGAGAGACAGAGAATAAAAGGCAGCCTAACTCCCCCTTTTACAACCAACCCACTCTGTCGATAATGGCATTAATTCATTCACTCTGCCCTCATGACCTCTCATTAGGCCCAACTTCTTAACACTGCTGCATTGGTGATTAAGTTTCCAACACATGCTCTTTGGAGAACACAATCAATCTGGGGAGATATGACCTCTTTAAGATATTCAGCCTTTCCATCTATGAACCTGGTATATAATGCTATTTATTTAGATCATCTTTAATGTTTTGTACTATTTTTGTTTTCTTTTTTGCTCCTTTTTTGTTAAATTTATTTCTAAGTACATTATTTTTACTGCTCTCATAAATGTTTTCTTTTATAAAAGTTATTTTATAGTTTATTGTTGCTGACATATAAAAAATCCAATTGCCTTTCATATATTAATTATACATCAATCAAACTTGATAAAATTATTTATTATAAATTTACCTGTAGATTCTTGCAGACTTGCTGCATAGACAGTCATATCATCTAAAAATAATGACAACTTTGTGTTTTCCTTTCCAATTTTTTATACCTTTAATTTTTTTTCTGTCTTACTGCAATGGCTAGGAGCTCTAGTACAGTGTTGAATAAAAGTAGTGAAGGGCATCTTGTTTTGTCCTTAATATCATAAAGAGAAATATTTCACCATATCAACTTTAAACATGGTATTTGCTATAGTAATTTTGTAAATGCCTTCCCCATGATAAGGAAGTTCAATTCTTCTTTTGGTAAACATTTTTATTATGAGTGGATGTTTTATCAAATGTTTCTTCTGTAGCTACTGAGAATATCATATAATTCTTTTTCCTTTAAATATATTAGCATGGTATACTTACTATTGAATTTCTG
Source organism: Lemur catta (assembly GCF_020740605.2). NCBI lineage: Eukaryota > Metazoa > Chordata > Mammalia > Primates > Lemuridae > Lemur > Lemur catta. The sequence goes on from NC_059138.1 coordinate 9,741,367, forward strand.
ATATTAAAACAATTTTGTATTCCTGGAATAAACCCTTCCTGGTAAATACGTCATAACTTTTGTATGTAGATAGAGATATAAAGGTAAACATTAGATATTTGCATCTATATGTGAGTTGAGATTGGCATGCTATTAACCTTTCTGTACTATCCTTATCTGGTATTGGTATCATCACAAAATAATATGGGTAGTATTCTCTTTTTTTCTATTGGGATTTCTATTGTGCAAGATTGGGATTATCTGGCTCTTAAATATATCCTCGAATCACTTGCAAAACCATCTGGGTTTGGAGTTTACTTTGTCAGAGGTTTTAAACTTGTTGGTTCAATTACTGTAATGATTATAGGATTTCTTATGATTTAGGTTTTCTTATGGGATCAGTTTTGGAAAATTGTATTTTCCAAGATATTTAAGCATTTCATATGTTTTCTTATATATTCTTATATGTATATGTTTATTCAATATATAAAGATACAGTTGACTCTTGAACAATGTGAGGGTCAGGACACCAACTTCCCTGCATAGTCAAAAATTCACTTACAACTTCTGACTTCCCAAAATTAACTACTAGTAACCTACTGTTGACCAGAAGCCTTACTAGTAACATAGTCAAATAACACATATTTTGTATGTTATATGTATTATATGCCATATGCTTATAATAAAGTAAGCTAGAAAATATTAAATGTCATTAAGACATTCATAAGAAAGAGAAAATATGTTTACTATTCATTAAATGGAAGTGGATCATCATAAAGGTCTTCATCCTTGTCTTCACATTGAGTAGCCTGAGGACAAAGAGGAAGGGGAGGGATTGGTCTTTTTGTCTCAGGAATGACAGAGGTGGAAGAAAAGACACTTGTAAGTGGACCCATGCAGTTCAAGTCTGTATTGTTCAAGAGTCAACTACATATATATGAATATATGTATTCAAAATTAATAAAATTGTTCATAGTATCCTTTCATTATCTGTTTAACTCTTTCCAACCTATTAATATGATCCTCTTTTCATTACTATTATGTGTATATTTTCTTTCTCTTTGGTTTTAATTTTGCTGAAACTTGGTCTACTTTATTAGCTCTTTCCCACACTGATGGAAAAAATGTTATGTCTTTTTCTCACTAATTTTTGCTTATTTTATTACTTCTTCCTGCTTTCTTTGAATTTTTCTGTTACTTATCTTCTAAGCTCTTAGATGATATGCTTAACTCATTAATTTTGAGCTTTTCTTCATATGTAAGATTTTTAAGCTATAAATTTCTTTCACTGCTTTTTTTTTTTTTTTTTTTTTTGAGACAGAGTCTCACTTTGTTGCCCGGGCTAGAGTGAGTGCCGTGGCATCAGCCTAGCTCACAGCAACCTCAGACTCCTGGGCTTAAGCGATCCTACTGCCTCAGCCTCCCGAGTAGCTGGGACTACAGGCATGAGCCACCATGCCCGGCTAATTTTTTTTTTTGTATATATATTTTTAGTTGGCCAGATAATTTCTTTCTATTTTTAGTAGAGACAGGGTCTCGCTCTTGCTCAGGCTGGTCTCGAACTCCTGACCTTGAGCGATCCACCCGCCTGGGCCTCCCAGAGCTAGGATTACAGGCGTGAGCCACCGCGCCCGGCCTTTCACTGCTTTTTGACTATATCTCACAAGTTTTGGTATGAATTTTTTGATCATGTAGCTTTAAATCTTTATAATTTCCATTATAGTATTTTGTTTGAGTCATGAATTTTTTAGAAATGCACATTTTAATTTCCAGTTCATATGAAGTTTGTTTTATCATCTCATAATAAACATTGCCTAACTTATATTATAGTTAAAGAATGTATGATACCAGTTCCTTTCAATTTATTGAACCTGGTTAGTTTTCTTTGTGTGCTTGAAAAGAATGTGTAGTTTTTAATTACATAATGTTCTATGTGTATCTTTAAAATAAGTGTGTTCATTATATAATCCAATCTTATATATCTGACCAATTTTTGTCTGCTTGAATTACCAATTATAGAAATAGGTATATTAAAATATTTCAGTATGATGCTAGGTTTGGCAATTTCTCATTGTAGGTCTACATATTTTTGCTTTATATATTCTGAGGATATGTTATTAGTGACTTGTGGTAAATTGAACATTTTATCTTAATGTAGGGATCCTACATCATGGATATCTATTCATGTTTATTGTCTTAAAATTGTAATTTGTTCAAATATCAAATCAAGGTTTCTTTGATTGGTGTTTGTTTCATTTATCTCTTTTATCCTTTGGCTTTAAATCTTCTGAATCTGTGTTAAGTATATATGTAGTAAACTTATCTGGATTTTTAAAAATCCTAGATTTAAAAAAAATTTGACAATTTATAACTTGTCATTGAGTAATATAGTCTTTTTATGTTTATTGTGATTAGTGATACAATTAAATTTATTTTTTCATCTTATCTGCTTTTTATTTTTCCTAACTTTTTTGTCTCTTTCATTCTTCTCCCTCTTCTTTTTCCTTTTTCCTTTGTTTTCTCTTTTTTTTTTCTTTTTTTTATTGGAAATTACATGCTTTAGGTCTTATGCTTTAGGAATATTTAAATTTCATAGCACATTTAACTCATAGCATTCCTAGTTTTTAACATACTTAGTTTTATAATATACTTTATGTAGCATACTCAAGTTAAATAACATGGATTCTCAGGATTTTATGTCTAACTCTCACCTCCTTAACATACTTAGTTTTATAATATACTTTATGTAGCACACTCAAGTTAAATAACATGGATTCTCAGGACTTTATGTCTAACTCTCACCTCCAAATATCAAATGATTTTTATTATTACTTAATACCATCAGTGTTTGATTTTCCAACATATTTACTAATATATTTGCTTACATATTTTTCTTTTTATGAAAAGTTGATGTATAACTTACATATATAAATTCACAAATATGTGAATTCACACATTCACATTAAATATGTATATGTGTATTTAACATATAGTTAGGTCAGTATATAGAATATATACTTTACTCTCACAGATAACCACTGTTAAGATCTCTGTCATCATATATTGATCCAATCTTGATCTTCACATAAATTGATTCATAAATAGGTAGTCTTTTGTGTTTGGTTTGTTTTATGCAACACTAGGTCTATGAAATTCATCCGTATGGTGGCATATAGCAGTACCTCATTCTTTTTTCTCTATTATATTGTATAAGTACATCACAATTTATCCATTCTACAGTTGATGGATAATTGAGGCTAGTTTTTTGGCTATTACAAATAAAGCTGATTTGAAAAACATATCTTTTGGTAGACATAATCACTCATTTCTATTGAATATACACCTAGTCAGCCTGAATAGAAAATGCCAGTTTTGCACAATGACTGTATCAGTTTACCCTCCCATAAGAAATACATATAAGTTCCAGCAGCTCTAGATCCTTGTCATCATTTGATGTTGTCACCACAGTTAATTTTAGCCATCCAGAATGGATATAGGTTTCTTATGGTTTTAATTTGAATTCCTTTGATGGCTAATCATATTAAGCATCATTTTGCATACTTATTGGCCATTTGAATATCATCTTTGATGAAGTGTCTGCTCTTGTTTTGTCCATTTGAGGGGATGGGATGGTTTCTTTTTAAATTAATTTTGTGAAAGTTTTTAATAATATTCTGAATATGCATATGCATTTTTTGTTGTGTTAATGAGTTATTAATACAAATATCTGCTTCCAGTCTCTGGCTTGCCTTTTCACTTTGGTAATGATGTTTTTTAATAAAAAGAACTTCTTAATTTAATTTTAATAATACTTAATTGTGTTAGTAAATCCAAACATTTATGATTAGCACTTGAGTCCTATTTAAGAGAATTTTGCCTACTCCTAGGTTACAAAAAATTACCTTATACTTAATTGTTTCATCGTTCACATGTAGGTTTATAATTTATCTCAAATTATTTTTTCTGTATGACATGAGGCATGGTTCAGGGCTTATTTTTTTCATACAGATATCTAATCAGTCAAGAACTACCTACTGAAAAGGCCTCTTGACCCCACTGAATTGCATTAGTTACTTTATTGTAAATCAGGTAACCGTACATATGTGAGTCTGTTTTAGATTCTTTATTCTTTTTATATATTATTGAATTTGATTTGCTATATTTTGTTTAGGGCTTTTGAATCTATGTTCATTGAGTGGTGTTAGCCTCTAGGTTTTTGTTCTTGTAATGTACTTATCAGATTTTGATATTAAAGTTATGTCAGGTACAATAAAATGAGTTGGGAGGGGTTCCTTATTTTACTATTCTGTGGAAGAAGTTGTATAATATTGGTATTGTATGTTTCTCAAATGTTTAGGAAAATTCACCACAAAAATCCTTCTGGGTCTAAAGTTCTTTTTCAGGAATGTTTTTGATTTTGAATTAAATTTCCTTAATGGATAGAATTATTATATTTATATTTTCTATTTCTTCTTATGTAATTTTGGATAAATTGTGTTTTTAAGAAATTTGAAAATTCATCTAAATTTTTCAGATTTATTGGCATATGGTTATTCATTATATTTTTTTTATCTTTTTAATGTCTTTTGGGACTGTAATGTAATATCCCCTTTTTATTTCTAATATCCATACTGTATTTTCCCTTTCTATCTTTATTGATAAGTCTTCCTTTGGTTCATTAAAATCAACTTTTGGTTTTATTGAATTTCTAATTTTTTTAAATTTGATTTCTGCTTATATGTTTATTATATCCTTTCATTTATTTTCTTTGGCTTTAGTTTGTTGCTCTTTTTTTTTCATATCTTGAGATAGAAGCCTAGTTTACTTTCAGCCTTTCCTCTTTTACTAATATATGCATTTAGAGCTACAATTTTCTCCTAGTAATTGATTTGCTGTATACCACAAATTTTAATACATTGGATTTTAATTATCATTTAATGATAATTATTTTTTAATATCCATTGTGATCTCTTCTTTGACCTATGGGTTGTTTAAAAGTATACTCTGTAATTTCCAAACGTGAGAATTTTCTAATAAGTTATTGATTGATGTCTAGTTTAATTCCATTATGATCTGTATGCTTTTAAGTTTTTTCAGTTTTTTGCTTTATACCCAACATATGGTCTGTTTGAAAAATGTTTGACATGGGCTTGAAATCATGTATACTCTGTTGTTGGTGAGCATATATGTACCATATATGTTAAAAGGGTCAAGTTTGTTAACTATGCTTTTCAAATAATGTGTATCCTTACTGATCTTTATGCACTTACCAAATTATTGGCAAAGATGTTTTAAACCATCAACTATAATTGCAGATCTATTGCTTCTTTTATTACTGTCCACTTTTAATGAATTTTAAAGTTATGTTATTAAGGATACAAATTTAAGATTGTTATATTGCTCTATGCTCTATTGATTCAATCTTTTTATCATTATGAAATATCTTTCTTATCTTTAGTAACATGTCTTGGAGTAATATAATTGTTAATATGGCCACAGTAGCTTTCTTTCGGTTAGTATTTTCATGGTGTATCTTTTTCCATCCTTTTACTTTCAATCTCTGTGTATCCATATTTAAAGTATTTCTCTTTTAAACAAACTTTTTCTTCTAATTGGATTTTAATTATTTACATTTAATATAATTATTGATATAGTTGGTGTCTTACTCAGTTTGGGTTGCTATAACACAAATGCCAGACTGGGTACCTTAAACAGCAAACATTTATTTCTCACAGTTCTAGAGGTTAGGGGGTCCAAGAAACAGGGGCCAGCAGATTCCATGTCTGGTGAGGGCTGGCTTACTGGCTTGTAGACAGCTACCTTCTCACTATGTCTTCACATGGCCAAAAGAAGGAGCTTTAATTTCTTTCTCATAAGGACACTAATACCATCCTGGGTGCTCCATACTTATGACCTCATCTAAACCTAATTACCTTTCAAAGGCTCACTTTCTAATGCCATTCCATTGTGAGTTAGGGTTTTACCAAAGGAATTTTGGAGGGACACAAACATGCAGTCTATAACAATTTGGTTTAAGTTGACCAAGTTGTACACTATTTTCTCTTTGTTCCATCTGTTCTTATTCTTTTATTTCTTTTTTCCTGCTTTCTTTTGAATCAAACATTTTATGTTATTATTTCTTCTATGTTATCTTTTGAATTACAAAAATGGTTACTACAGATGTTAAAATTTACCTATTGACTTATTACAGTCTACCTTAAATTGCTACTTTTACCTATTCTCAAATAATACAAAACTTTAAAACAGTTTATCTCCATTAACACAATCTTAACAGCTGTGCCATTGTTGTATATTTTGTTTTTCATATGCTTTTATATCCCACAAGACATTATATTTGTTGATTGAAGCAGTAAATATTTATTTATATTTACCTATTTATTTACTCTTTTTAGTATTCTTCCTACAGCACTATATTCCTATGTGGAATAGTTTTCCCTAATCATGAAAAATTCCTTTAAGTAGTTCTTACATTATATTCTGCTGGCAACAACTTCTCTCAGCTTTGATATATCAAAAATTATCTTTATTTTCCCTTTAACCTTGAAGGATATTTTTCTTGCACATAGAATTTTAGGTTGGCAGATTTTCTCTCTCTTTCTCTGTTTCTCTCTGTTGCTCTCTTTCTAGCAATGCCATTGTGTCCTTGTTTTCATGGTCCTTTTGAAAAGTCAGCTATATTTTTGTTTATTTAAATGGAAAGTATCCTTTATCTCTAGCTGCTTCTAAGATTTTCTCTATGAATTTGGTTTTCAGCAATTTGGTTATGATGTGCCAGAGAGTAGTTTTCTTTGTATTTATTCTGCTTGGGAAATGTAGAGTTTCTTCATTGTATGATTTGATATTTTTCATCTCTTTTGGGATAATTTTCATCTATTAGTTATTAACATGTTGCTTGTGTTTCATTCTTTTTTTCTTCTCCTTCTGGGACTCTGATTACACATATGTTATAACTTGCCACCATGTCTCATAATTCTATTAATATTATACTCTTTCTATATCCTTTAATCTCTTTGTGCGTCATCCTTTCTTCCCTCTTATGTTATTAATATTATGGATATTTTCTACTGACCTTTGTTATATTTCACCAATTCTTTGGTCTTTTTTGTCTAATGTGCTATTATAGTCATCTATTAAATTACTAATTTCAATGATTATTTTTATGTCTAAAATGTCCATTTTACTCTTTTATGAGTTTTAGTTCTATGCTGAAGTTCTGCAGCCTTGTTTTTGTTATTTTTGAGCATATTAGTCACAGTTGTTTTAAGTTACCAGTCTAAAAACTGAAATATGTAAACCACCTGTGAGTCTGTTTCTATTATCTGTTGGTTCTCTTGAGTTCTTGGCAACATATTCTGTTTCTGAGCCTCCTCCTTAATTTTTGGTAGAATGCAGGATATTGTGGATGAAAAATTATGAATATTCCAGTTGACATTATTGTTTTTCAAAAGGATTTTATAGGAGAATAAGCAGATAAAGTACCAGAAGATTACTCTCAAACTATCAAAGGTTAGTTGTTTTAGGCTGTGTTAGGACCAGTCCATTTAAGGTTTGCTCCTTCTCTAAGAACATAGTCCTTACTCCTAAGGTGTGGTTCTTATCCATATGCCATGAATTTTCTTCTGTATCAACTGAAATCACAGTGTGTTTACAAGAACCTTTTTTTGTTGGGGCTTAGACTTTACTGCTTTATTCCCAGAAAAGTATAGCTACTGAAATGATGGTTCAGTTGTTTAGATTTTTGGACACTTTTCTGCACATCTTCTTGGGGGTCTGTCTCTGTGCATGCATAGGTTAGAAGTCAGCCAATAACTTAAGGGGAATTTGTGCACAGATTTTTAGATTCACTTTTCTGAGGTTTCTTCATGTTTGAAACTTTACCCTTTGATTTCCAAATGGCTTGGCAGTCTTGAACTAGTAAGAATAAGACTTTCTGTCTGGCCTCAGTTAACCTGCAGTGTGAAATCGAAAAATGTCCAAAATGAAAAAAGCCATAGTGATTGTGGAACTCACATTCTGTGTTTTCTGTCCATCAAGGATGGTAGTTCCTCAAGTCCTGCTTATGTGGTTTGCTCTTCAAAGTCTTCAGTTGTTTCCTATATATTATTACTGTTTTAGTGGGAAAAAGATTCTCTCAATGCCAGAATTAAAAGTCTCTTACCATTCTGTCTTACATCTCAGATTATGTATCTAAGATCATTTTCCTTCTTTCTGAGATACATCCTTTAGAATTTCCTTTTATGCAGGTCTTTAGATAATAAATTCTGAGTATCTGTTTGTCTGAAAATGGCATTTCATAAGAATTTTGTAAAAGAAGGTGGTTTTCTGGATATAAAATTCTAGATTGATTATTTTCTTACTATATGTTGAGAATATTATTTTGCTGTCTTTTCTTTTGAATCAAACATTTTATGTTATTATTTCTTCTATGTTATCTTTTGAATTACAAAAATGGTTACTACAGAAGGCAGTGGGGAATTGAATCATCAGTTATTTGTAAGTGATCTGTTGTTTTTTTCCCATTGGACTACTTTTAATTTTTTTCTCTTTAGTGTCCTCTGTTCTTTTGTTCACTATAATATATGTAGATAAATATTTCTTTTATTTATCTTGTTTGGATTTGCTAGGCTTCCTGGATCTGAGGATTGGTATCTTTCAAAATCTCTGGAAAATTCATAGTAATTATTTCTTCCAATAAAAACTCTTCTATTACCTTTCCATTATATCCATTTGGAGCTCAGATCAGATGTATGTTAGATCTTCTTACTATGCTCTCAAAAGCTTCTATTCTTTTTTATATTTGCCATCTCCTTTGGCTTTTAGACTGAATTATGAATAATTTTTTCTGCTCCAGATCCAGTTCATTAATTTTTCTTGAACTTTGTTTAATCTTCTATTTAGTCTCTTTAATAAATTTTTATTTTGAACCATCCTATTTCAACCATTATATTTTTCATTTCTAGTTCTACTTGATTTGTTTTATAAATATAAATATTTTCTGTTCAAGTTTCTAAGCTTCTCTTTTATTTTTCAAATGTATTAAATGTGGTTACTTTATATTCTACACCTAGTAATTCTAATATCCGAATTCTGCCTGTTTCTGATGTCTTTTGTTTGTGATGGCTTTTATTCATGATGTTTTATTTCCTTGAATGTTACATGATTTTTAAAATTATTAGTATGAGCTGCTCCTTTTGTGTGGATTTTTGGTTTTCTGTAGAAATTCTTTCTAGATGCATTAAAGTTCAGTTTCTTCAGAAAAGGTCTACATGTGCTTCTTTAAACTGGAAAACTAACAAACTCGGACCACTTTGAATTATTTGCTTAGGGTTTCCCAATCCACAGAGGTAGCACAGATTTATGTTGCAAACCTATGTGGGGAACTGATTTGGTTGTTCCTTTGGTTACTCATTCTCAGAGATGTTTTTCCCCTTCATCCTCCAGCAGGGTTAAGACAGGCAAATTGCACTGATTTCTTCTGTGTTGTGCAGTGTTTTTCTTATTTACTTTTACCCTTTAGGAATACCCCTTTGGTGTCTGAGCATTATGCAGGAGTGGCCTTTTAAATTACATACTTAATGTGAGCCTTGTCTTAAACTCCTAGTCTGGAAACCATAGAGTCGCTCCCCATACATTCTCCACAGTTTTGTAGAAACACCATGGTGAAAGCCAGCTTTTGTACTTGCTTCCATCAGTGTTTCCTGTCAATATTAGTTTGCTTTGGCTTTGCAGACTCCTTACTTTCATACTATTCCATTGATGAATTTATGATATTTTGTATATATATTGTTTGCATCAGCAATATGATTCAGGGTACTTAATCAACTATATTTCTAGAACTAAAATACTATTATAATACCTTATTTTAAAGTATGATATTTGTATGTGTGCTTATATATCAATATATTATAAATGTACAGCTTGATAAATTTTTCAAACTGAACATATCCTTGTACCAGATCCTAAATTCATTTAAATGAACATTACCAATAACCCAGAGGTCCTCCTTGTGCCCTTTTCCAGTTAATACCTTGCCCAAGGGTAAATATTCTGAGTTTAATATCAAAGATTAGTTTGTAAATATGATCATGCAGTATGTACTCCTTTGCTTCTGGCTTAGTTCACTCTACAGTATATTGATGAGATTCAGCCATACTGTATATAATGCAAATCTTTCATTCCCATTGCTGTACAATATTTCATTGTGAATATACCACAATTTATTTAAATATTCTACTGTTGATGGGACCCAGCTGATACAGAAGGGTTGCACTAGGGCTGAGAAAGCAGGGATGGTAGTATTTGGGGAGTTTCCAGTATTAGACTATTATGGATGGTGCTGCTTTGAAGATTCTAACTCACGTCTTTTGGTGATCATGTGTATGCATTGCTATTGGGTATATACCTAAGAATAGTATTACTGAATAGTCTAATTTTAAATTTCAAAATGCTACTTGTAGTATTTTTAATACAAAATGTCTAAAGAAACAAATTACTGGTCAACCCTTTCCTACTTCCTGAAGTAGCCAATATGTCCTTATTTTTACTATGCTTAGATAAACATAAACATATATCATTTTTCCCAGCAAAAGTAGGATCATAAATTTTTCACTGAAAATATATATTGAGAACATTCCTGAAGGTATGAATTGAGCCCATTTTTCATAAACTGCATAATACTTTTAGTGTGGATTTTTAGTAAATTGTTCATTCTCATGTTGCTGAGTAGTTACAGAACTTAACGTCTCAAAAGTTTTTTCCGTGTTCTCAGGATTTCATGGCAATCTTCATTACTCAGAGCTACTCTGGGCAGAAAACTGGAAAGAAAAACAAAGAAACTCTCAAGGGGCAGTAAAAATAAGAAAGGATATAGGATTTAAAACTGAGCTAGTACTGTGGTGTTTGAAACCAAGAAAGTAGAACCAGGTCAAATTTTGAGGAAAGTATTGGGAGATGTAGAAAGTAAACAAAAGGGTTAAGAGGTGAGGGGGAAGATTAAAAGAAAAGAGCATGAAGGAGAGGAAAAAACTTATAGCACAGAAAATTTGTAATTTGATCAGTTTTCTACTCAAGCTGCTGTTTGTTTTGTTGAGCAATGATCCCACGGACTTCCTCTCTTACCCTCATATTCATCTATCTTGTCCATCCATCCATCTATCTATCCATCCACCATCCAGTGGACATTAGGGATCACCTGTTTATGACTTAGGTGAAATGGGGAATCAAAAGAAGAATAAAACACAGTTGTTGACCTATGTTTCCTTTAGTTTGGGGAGCTGTAATGAAAGCCTTCAGTAATACAAGATGTCACACTCCATCCCCGTTGCCGCTGAATCCATCTTGCCCCGGAAGGTCTAGTCTTAGCACTGTTTGTATAGGGGAGAAAACGTTAAAATGGTCTATTCTGAGGACCGTTTGGTCTGAGGACATCTCCTGAGGTACTGGACAAACAGGGGCCAGGGCAGTGAGGGGTGAGGAAAGTGGAGAATCCGCAGGGCCGTGCAGATCTCCTTCCGGCCCACGGGGCCAGCCCCGGAAAGGGACAAGTCGCTTTGCCCACCCCCACCCCAGGTTCCATAGTTGAGCTCACCAAGCTAGATGAGCAGATGGGACTCAAGGCAGGACCTGGTCAGGCATAAAGCCAGGTTCTGGCCGTGAAGTCAAGTGTCGTATCCCACTCTTAATTAAAATGAGTCAGAAGTAGGAACAAAATTCAAAAAACCTTCACACAGGAGAAATCGTATTTGTAGAGAAGTCACTACCAACTGTTTCAGCAAGGATATTTTATCTAGTTTTATAGTTGATTAAATGTATCTTTATTACAAAATAATAATATAACTATTAATTAACATGTTAAGAGGTATTAGAAGAAAAATTACTTAAAAGTAATCCACTTTCCTGTTTGAAGTAACTGATTCTAATAGTTTATCTTCCACATAATTTTTGTGTTTATATAAGTATATAAAAACATTTTTAAAGGTTTTGGTACAAAAAGACAAACTATTTTACTACATTAAATGTTTATCTAAAAAATAATATATAAATATACTGTGTGTGTACACACACACGCATATTAATGTATAGAGAGCGCGAGCCTGAGAGACTGTTGGCAAATATATACAGATTTAACCCATCCTTGGAACCAGTTATGTATTATTTTATATAAAAGTCTGTCATTATTTATCAACCACACCCTTATTAATAAATAGTCTCACCAATTTACTTGGTAACAAACAGTCCTACTGCACTCCCACGGCGGGCGCCGGGGCCTCCATCCCGCGGCTGGGGCCGCATCCCGGGGCAGAACCTGCCACAAAGCGCGGCCCCTGCCGGCCGGGGCGACCGGCCCAGCTCCGCCCCCGGCCCGCGGCGGCCAATCGGCTCCCGGGACGGCCCCTCCGGCCCCTCCGCCGCGCCGCAGCCCGCGCCCCCCACGCCTCCCTCCGGCCCCTCCGCGGCCTCGCAGCCCGCGCCCCCGACGCCTCTCTCCGGCCCCTCCGCAGCCGGTTTTCGGCTCCCGAGGCCGCCTGCCCCGTCGCCCGTCGCGTCTCTGCAGAGGACGCCGTGCCCCGCCGAAGTGGCCGGGTGTGAGCACCGCCGGGCCCTCGGTGAGTGTCGGCCACGGGTGGCGTCTGGAACCCGAGCGGGCCGCGCGCACCGGCGCATCGGGGGCGGCTCCCGACGCGGGGCCGCTGAGGCGCCGAGGCCAGAGGGAGGCGCCGGCCCGGGCCGGGGAGCGCCTGTGGGGCGGCGAGGCGGTCGGGTTTGGGCCGAGACCCTTGGTTGTCGGGCCCTCGGCGGAAGGTGCCTCTCAGAGAGGGTTCCCTGCGGTTTCTCCATCTCTGCTTCTGCCTTTTTCTACCCCTCTGACTCTCATTTCTTTCGTGCGGCATTTCTTCTGCTCAAGGAACCTAACCATCAGGAGCCTAATACATCTCTGCCCTTTTTAAACATTTTTCATTATGAAATATTTCAAAGCTACGCCCAGAAAATAACACAACAGATTTATCCTGTGCTGACATTTTATCACCTTTGCATCAGCGCTCTCTACCTCCCCCTTCCTCCCTAAGAAATAAGACCGTCAAAACCCTTTTCCCACCAAGTCTCACACCCCCATCCTCAGAGGTAAGTTAGCTTGTGTCTTTCCACGTATAGTGTGTCCTTTATTTTTATGTGAGCAATATATGCGGTTTTGTTTTGAATTTATGAATTTTACGTGAAACTCAATATTACAGGGTTTTGACTTGAGGTACTGTTAGTCCTGACATTTCAGACCCGGAAAGGACTTAGTGAGCCTGTCACCAGCCCTCTTCATTTTGCTGAAAAACCTGGACCCTGGAGAAGATAAAGAATGTGCTCACTGTCTCTCAGTCCTTGACACCGCAGTATCCTGAATTCGGGTTCCCTTGACTTCTGTTCCTGCCATTTCCTCTATGAAACCCTGCCACTGAGCTCATCCACCCACATGACCCTATTAGTTGTTCATAATGATTCAATTTGGAGAAAGGGCATGGAAGGGAGATGGAGAAAGGAAATATGGCTTGGATTTGGACCAAAACCCTAGTCAGGATTAAAAGGTATGCATTTTCCTGAAGCATGAAATACTGAATCTTAGGATGGCTTGAATATTTATTTTGTTTAACAGGCACTCATACCACCTTACTGTATGCCTTTGATCTAAGAACTTTGAAAGTATTAACTTATCTAATGTAAGCCTTACAATAAATTTGTGATATAGGTATTAATTTTATCATTCTCATTTTACAGGTAATAACACTTAGGCACAGAGAAATTAAGTGACTTGCCCAAAACCACACAGTTGGTAAAGGTAGCAGTGAGATTTGAATTCAATCCATCTGGTAACAGTCTGGGTTCCTAACCATTATGCCACCCTGCATTTCACATTCTAAAGCGAGCACCCGTATTGGAGGTGGGTAGGGACAGGCCATTCCTAGAGGGAGGAGCAGCTGTCAAGTGATTATCAGAAAGGAACGAAATGGGATTTGAACAGTACACCGAAGAATACATTTTAGCTACCTCTTGTTTGTTTGAAATATATTATTTTTAATTTGCAAAAATAACACATGTAACATGCAAACAATGAAGAGTTTGCAACAATAAAAAATTGCCCCTCCCCTATTCCTCAGATTAAACAATATTATAACAGGCCCTCCTTTATCCCCACCATAGTGCAAATATATACTTTTTTTTTCCTTATGGAAACGAAAGCTTATTGAACGATTTCTACAATTTGTAGTTTTGCCTTGGCAATATATCAAGGTACATTTCCCCAACTAGATGGAGATTCAAGGTCTTCATAAGAATTGAATACTACGGAGAATGTATCTCCCATAATCTGTTCAGCCTTTTCCTTACTAATGTATAGTCAGAGAAGTTTACGTCTGTAATAAAACTGCCGTCCACACTGCCAGGATGGGACCGCTAGGCGTCCCTAAGCCGCCGCAATGCCGAGGCGCCAGGGCTGGCGACACAAAGAAGCGCTGTCCCCTGCCAAGCGCCGCCCCCTCGGGCTCCCACTCCAGCCGGGGAGGAAGTGGGGAGGAGGAGACTCTTAGGGAAACCCCTCCTCTCCTCTCGCTTTGGTCTCCTCCCCAAATCCCGGCTCCGCTGCTGGGTCACTGCTGTGCAGGGAAGCCTCTTCCCGGCCCGACCGTGCGTCCCTCTCTGCGCGGAGCCGTGTCCCTCCTAGCTGCCCCTTGGAAATTCCAAGGTGACTTGGTGAGTGGCCCTCTCCGAAAGCCTCGCAGGCCAGAGAAGAGGCTGGCGAGGGTGGTCTCGGCCTGGGTGTTGGGGGAGGGGGGCAATGGGGGCGCGGGCGGACCAGTGCGAGCGGGCGGGCCGCGGGTCTGGGTATGCCCAAATCGGGGACAGAAGAGTCTCGCTCCCTTTGTATCCGTGTTTCTAGAGGTGATTTTTCTCTGCTCTCTCGCGTTCTGCATCGCCCCTGCCGCATTGCTCCTCCTCTCCGAGTTCTGACATCTGATGTCGGTGTGCGCTTGCTTTGTGTGGTCGAGTTACGTACAGGCCTGACCCAGAGAAACAGCATCTAATCCGCTTTTTTATCGGATGAGAATACCGTATCCCGGGGAGGAGTCAGGGCTTGCTGGGGGTCACGCAGGTAGCTGGTGACAGAGCATCACTTCTGTCCTGCTACCCTTTGATCTTTGCAAACACCGTCGCTGGGACCGAGATCTTTCTCCTACTTGTACTGTTTCCTGGAGACAGGGGTCTGGGGGGAGGGTCTGGGGGGGCGGTGGCGCGCGGGGGAGAGGTCAGGAGTCTGGAACCTCGCCTCATCCGCAGACCTCTGTGCCAGCCGCCTGGACAGTTCCCAGCCAGCGCGCGGGCGCCGAGCTTTCCCCGCTGCTCCCGCCTCCGCAGCTGGCCGCCCCCACGCCCGCGGCCCCCTCCTGCCCTCCCCGACGTCAGCGACTTGCTCTTGCGGACTGGCTCTGGGCCTGGGAGGGAAGGCGAGGACAGCCAGGCTCCAAGCTTAGCCAGACAGCCCCTGGGAGTTTGGAACATCCTTTCTCAAGTATTGTCCATTCGATAGAACACCCTCTGAGGCAAACAGCTAGGAGGACTCAGCACCCTGATTAAAAAAACAAAACAAAACAAAACAAAACAAAACAAAACAAAACCCGCAGGTCTTCCCACTCCGGGGCTAATCCCCCTCAAATATGTTGTTCTCCTGAGAGTTACCAAGTGAGATGAGTGGGCAAAGATGAGCGGGAGAAAGAGCCCCGGGGGACTCAAGATTAAGAAGGAAGTGTGGTAAAATAGAAATAAGGAAACAGAGGAAAGCAAAATTTCCAATGCTGCTTACTCCTGTGGGGGTAGGGAAGGGATTGAATGGGAAGGGCCGCAAGAGGGGCTTCAGAGATAGTGGTAAAGGTCTATTTTTCAAGCTGGGTAGTAGGTATATGGGAGTTGGTTTACTTTTTTAGATTGTTTTATTATTTTACCATCTATATCCTTCTACATCCATTACATATTATTTTAGATGTCAATAGAATTAAACAAGTTTTAAGTGGAAAATAAGACTGAGCTGGGAATGTCTAGGACAGAATGAAGAAGAGATTGAACTAGCCTCAATTCTGGCTTAGTAAAAGTTGATGGACATTGGAACAGATATTGGATGTACAAGGAAAAAGAAACATTCATGGAAGGAAACCACCTGAAGAAGAGAAGACCTGTGGAGTTTGATATCTGTGATATTGATCAGTTTTCAAGGTCAGGCTAGTTATTTGCTGAAGAAATAATCCTAGATTTGCCTTTATACCCACATCCATCATTCAATCATCCAGCCATAGAGTACTTGTTCATCCACAGAATGAAACATATTCTCTGACCTCAGACACATTGAGATCAAACTATAATACAGGATAAGCATGGTACAGTATCCAAGGTGGCCCTCCACCCACGTTCCCTTCCTTAAATCTCTTAAGGGGAAAACCTTATTTAGGTGCCATGGTGCTGCTTGGTGATAGGAGTAGCTCTGCTCTCTCCCTGAGTTACAGGTTGTGCCTGGGTGCCTTCTGCCTTGGAGGTGACTTTTGTTCCAGCAAGCTAAAAGGGGCCAGAGTGGGCCCAGGGGAGAGAAAGCAGGAACCACAAGAGGCTAGGGAGAAAAATAAAAGGAATTTCCCCCAGGTTGTGTTCATCTGAGTTCCCCAAGCTAGGAGAGCAAACAAGGATTCAGGAATAAAAAGAAGGCATTTGGTTCAAAAGTCAAGCGTTAGAATTACTGATAGCTGGGTAAAGGGAGAACACAACTGTTGCAGAGTTCAAAGGCCCCCCACAGAGGAGGAAATCAAATTTATAGGTGGGAAAATGTATGACCTGATGGGAGATGAAGAAAAACTTTTTACGGCCAGTGAGATACGATCAGTTGGTCAGTCTATCTCATCATTTATATACTGTACTTAATCATTGAATGTGTTTACTTGCTTGATTGGATTTATATTACCTCAGTGTTCTTTTTAATTGTAGTAGTAATATATACAATTCAAAGGATGCAGACTTGTATAAAGACAAAGAAAACTGTTCGCCATTTCCCTTCCTAGTCTAATCAATGTTAGCATGTTGAAGTGTAGCCTATAAAGATTTTTATGTATACAAAGGCTGGTATTTAACAGGTACTTATATGTTCCCGGTGCTTAAGAATGTGGACCTGAGCACTAGATCTCCTAGGCTTGAATCCTACACCCACCACTTACCACCTATGTGACTTTGAGGAAGTAACAAATTCTCTGGGTACCAGGGTTTGGATTCTCCTTTCTTTTTTTTTTTTTTTTTTTTGCCCATCTATAAAATAGTGATAGTGATAGCATATACCTCATGGGTTTGTCATCAGTATTAAATAAGTTACATAAACCACTTTTAATAAAACCCGGAACCTGGTAAACATTGTATTGTTAATACTACTACTAGTAGTAGTACAATTTTGATGACTATTATAATTGTCTTTGTCCACACAAAAATATGTTCATGTCATACATATTATAGTGACTTGAAATTTCCACTTAAAATGTATTTAAGACATTCTGCTAAGTAGATGCTAAATAGATTTAACTTGTCCTTGAACTAGCTCAGAAAACGACTAATGAGACAGAAATGTGAGTTCCTTGCTCTGGGTGTCCTTGGTGTGTCAGCACTGGAGGTAGCAGAAGCCAACAGAGAGGGGGACTGATGGGCAGCTCTTTAATGGGGTGCATAGGTAGGTGGCTGGGGGTCATGCCACAGGGTCTTATGCCGGGTATAATGGAGTATCTGGGGGCATGCGGAAGTTGGATAGGTATGGGTTTGGGTTAGAGATCCTGTACCTTCAAGAATCAAAAATCGTTCTAGGAAATATTTCTTGTGAATCTATATTTATTTCTAGGTTTTCATTTATCTATCTCCATTTGTAGTTTTGTGTGGCAGTTAGCACCCTTGTACATATGTCTTGAATATTTACTGCTGCTTTTATAAGAAAGGTTATTAGAAGAGGGTTTGCTGGGTCTGAGGATAGGCACACCTTTGAAACTGAGTTGGCACCGTCAGATTGCTTTTGAAAAAGAGTGCAGACATTCTCTGTCCTTCCAGCAGACTGTGATGGTGTCCCCATAGCATTTCCAACGTTGGACATTATTAGCTGCCTTTGTCATCTCCTTCATCTTTTCACCTTCTTCTTCTCCTCCTCCTCTTTCTCATAGTTCTTTTTTTGTTTGTTTGTTTGTTTCTTTTACAATCTTATGGGCAACATACATTATATTTTCCATTGCTTGATTACTAGTGACATTGAGCATCTTTTCATAGAAGCGGTCATTTAAATTTCTTCTTCTGTGCATATCTTCTCTTAGAAAGATAGGATTTCCCTGGCTAGAAAAATGTGAGAGAGGGAACGGGAAGAAAAGAGAATGGAAAGAGAATCTGAAATGGAAACAGGGCATGTCCAGGGATGCCAGGTGGCCTGGGAGATGCAGGGAAGAAGGCAGTAAGGCCTAAGGCTGGGAAAGGTAAGGACATCCAGCCCAGAGGCCTCACACACGAACAGGAGGTAGTGAGATGGTCCCTGTGGGCGAAGGTGGAGCGCTTGCGGAGGCGGAGTTTCTCTTCAGGGAAATAATATGGTCAGAGTGGTTTTAGAAGAATAAAGGTGGGAACAGATCCTGGGGACTTAGGAACTGGATTGGTTTAGCCCAGGTGTGAATTACTGAGGACCTAAACTAAGCTAAGGACAGTGTGATTAGAAACTGGTAACAAGGACGCTGACAGGACTTGTGACCGGCTGGATGTGGGAACAGGAGTGAGAAGGGACAGGGACACACTGTGACCCTGTGCACTTTGCTGCCCAGGTTATTTGTGGACACCAGGAGGAACAGGGAAGAGACAAGCTTCTTACTAACCAAGTGTTTACTGCTTGTATCTTCTCTGTAGTTCCCTGAGGTAGGTAGGTAGGTAATGCTTCTGTTTAACTGCTAGAAGCTTCAAGCTTATGTAATTTACCTTACAGGAGCTAATTTGGAAGAAAAATAATAAGTTCAAGACTTCTTTAGTTTTAGAGACCAGCTATAAATGGCTGGTGTGCTCTTTCAGTAGGAATCTTGAACTTATTAGTCACGTCGGGACCAAGGCCTTTCCATCCGTGGCCTGTGGAAGGCACGATGCTTATGCCAAGGACTTTTTCAAGGGCCCATAGAGATACTTGAGAAATAAATACAATAATAATTGGCATTACTATTTAGTTTTGGCTCTAAAATATGAAAACTATGAAATGAGAATCAATGAATGCTCAATTCTGATGTTAGTTTAGATCTCTTTTTCACTTTGCAAGAAATCTCTATTATTCATATACTTAAATGGTTTATTCTTAACCAAATAATTATAAGCATATACGGGTAGCTGTGTACATATACATAGCTATATGTAATTGAATACTGATGAAAAGACATTTAACCTGTGTTATTTCGTCTAATCTTCAGGATAACCTTATGTGGTGCAGACTCTTTTCCCTATTTAATGAATAAGGACACTAAGTCTGCAATGTGTTACCTGGGTCTCACGACTAGTAAGCAGCAAAGCTGAGATCGAAACCCAGAAAGCCGTACCTCCAGAGCCTGAGCTTGTGATCAGTTTGCGTGTTACCTTGAGAGCGAGTGTGTTCTCTGACAAGGGAAACAGAGAAGAGAGGTACAAGCCAAAGATTAAAAACTTAAGGACTAGTCACATATTCCAAGAAGTGGTGAGGGAAGGACAGAAAGTAAGTGTGGTTCCAGAGGTTGAAGACAAAGAGTTTGGCTTGGGCCACACAGTTAGAGGTGGTGTGACGTCATGGACAGGAAGAACAGCGATATACAGTGCTGCTGAGAGGTCAGTGAGATGCCTTGGATGTCCTGATCATGAAAACACGTCTGTCCTTGGTAGAACTGTTTCAGTACAGTGCATGCAGCAGAGATAGGACTGTAGTCATCCTTAGGGGGAGCTCACGGGGAAGAAGCAGAGATATTTGTGAGTTGACATCCCCAGACACACACAGCTTTCTCAGTTGTGTCCCAGGTACAAGTAAGAATCTGCCATAATTTCATAACTTGTTACCTTCTGCCTGTGGTCGTCTGAGACTTGCATTCAAGCCACAGAGGCTTCCACTTTCCTCTTACCAGCCTGTGACTTTGACCAAAGAACCTTCTCTGAGAGCCCAAACTTTTCAGATGTAGGCTCTGGATTCTCCACACTGAGATTAATAAGACCAGCAGGGAAGCCAAGATGGATGGAATGGGCCAGGCTCGAGGGGACACCGTGCTGTACCACTTTATGAGTTCGCAGTGGCTACTGTAACAAATTACTACAAATAGGGTGGCTTAAAATAACAGCAATTGATTCTCTCACAGTTTTGGAGGCTAAGAAGTTTGAAATCTAGGTGTCAGCGGTATAGTTTTTTTCTGGCAGTTTCAGGGCAAAATCTGTTCCATACCTCTCCTAAGCGTCTGGTGTTTGCCAGCGGTTCTTGGCATTCCTTGGCTTATTCACTCATCACTCCCGTCTCTGCCTCCATCTTCTGAAGCATTCTCCCCTGTGTGTCTGTGTCTCTCTGTGTCCAAATCTCCTCTTCTTATAAGGACACCAGTCATTGGACTAGGGCCCATCCAAATCCAGTATGGCCTCATCTTAATTACATCTGCAAAGACCTATTTTCAAATAAAGTCTCAGTCACAGGTACGAGGAGTCAAGACTTCAAAATATTTCTTTGGGGATACAATTCCACCCTCATCTCTCCCTTCTGTTTGTTTCATTATGTCAAAAAGTGTCATGTTCTCTAAGTTTGACCACAAGAGTTTAAGAGGACAGGACACAGTGGCGTCCCCTGGACTGCAGGCACTAACACAGAGTGCTTGAGTCCTTTCCCAGTGTCCATTCTGTCTGCATATTGGGGAGAACCCCCCAGCTAGTGGAGGAGTTTCTTTGTTTGGTTATCTGTTCTTCACCAACCTGACTCTTTGCTTTCTTCCCTACAGAAACAAATAGAACCATGGCGACTCCCTCCGCTGCCTTTGAGGCCCTTATGAATGGAGTGACAAGCTGGGATGTCCCTGAAGATGCTGTCCCGTGTGAACTGCTGCTTATTGGAGAGGCCTCATTTCCAGTGATGGTGAATGACATGGGCCAGGTGCTCATTGCTGCCTCCTCCTACGGCCGAGGCCGCCTGGTGGTCGTGTCCCATGAGGACTACTTGGTGGAGACCCAGCTCACTCCCTTTCTCCTCAATGCAGTGGGGTGGCTTTGTTCTTCCCCTGGGGCTCCCATTGGTGTACACCCATCCTTGGCACCTTTGGCCAAAATCCTTGAGGGCTCCGGAGTGGAGGCAAAGATTGAGCCAGAAGTGAAAGACTCCCTGGGGGTTTACTGTATTGATGCCTATAATGAAAACATGACCGAAAAGCTGGTCCAGTTTATGAAACGCGGAGGGGGCTTGCTCATAGGAGGCCAGGCCTGGGATTGGGCCAACCAGGGCGAAGATGAAAGGGTGCTGTTCACATTCCCCGGGAACCTCGTGACCAGCGTGGCTGGTGTGTACTTCACTGACAACAAAGGGGACACAAGTTTCTTTAAAGTCTCCAAGAAGATGCCCAAGATCCCAGTCTTAGTTAGGTGAGTACTTCACCCCAGTGGGGAGTTGGCCCCAGGTTAAAAAACAGAAAGGGTTCTATCTGCAGGTTGCTCCCAGAATCACAAAAGGGAATTGGCACCCAGATGTGGATTCACCACAAATCAACTAGATTTTTAAAAAAGCCTTGGGACACAAGAGGGGCAAGGTCCTCATTGCTACTACTGCCTTCCCAGACCAGACCACTTAGCTCTTTGAGGGGAGGAGCATCTTACTAACTGGTACATCCCCAGGATCTAGTTTAGTCAAATACACTGCTGACCCCAAGAGCTGACACAGTTAATCCAGGAAGGCGCATAGGAGAAGGCTGCTTTCAGCTGAAGTGTGAAGAAAAGGAAAACAGACATGAAGATCCCCATAAGCCAAAGTCTAGAGAGCTGTGGGAAGGGTTTTGAAATGTCCAGCCGGATGGGGTTCAGATGGAAACAGGAAGTAGAGGATTTCAGAAGTTAAGATAGCAGAAAAGGTGGTGCAATCTAGGAATTAGGAGAGGAATTTTATCATCAGAGATACATAGGAAAGAATGTTCTGCAATAGTGTTTAAATGCACAAATCCTCCACAAAGAACTTGAAAACATCCTTATGAAACCTGAATTAACCTAACATAAGAGTCCTTTGATTCCCAGATTTCAAGAGATTTCAGAATTTTGAAAATTGAGTACCTACTTGAAATTGGCTCAAGTGAAGGTTAAATCCAGGTTAAAAAGCAGACAAGAAAACTGCCAAATTAAATGTGCCAGTAAGCATGAATATGACTCCCCAAGTAGTTTGGAAAACAAACACATCCAAGCAGATATTAGTATGTTTATTTATATCAAGGATCTGTACATCCTTGTAGGTCATTGTTAGTTGTATGTTAGGTGTATATAAAATGCTAATTATAGGTTTTATGTCAAGATCATGGCCAAGCATGGTAGGTAGGGGAAATGTGCTTACCTAACTCATACTTTGTGTTTTTTACTGTATTCTTAGGCATGTGCACTAAAATTGTATTAGCTGGTTTTCACAAAATAGACTTAGAGGGTAAGTGCAAGTGGTATGATATGCCACTTTAGAAGAGAGGTTGCTAAATCACAATTCAGTTTTCTTTTGCTTTTTATGAACATTTTTTCTGTCTTCAATTTCAAAACACATGTTTTGGGAAAAAAAAGAGTGAAATAATTCAGAAGTATATAAAGTGAAAAATGAAAGACTTCTGTTCTCCACCCACCCCCTCTGCCTCTACTAATTCTGTTCTTCTCCCCAGAGATGATCACTGCTTATGGTTTGGACTGTATCTTTTCTGATTTTTTCCTACATGCCTGTGTATGTATTGGGGCTGGAGTTGGGAGAGCTGGAGGGATAGAAAGAGAGACAGAGAAAGAGAGAGAGGTCTGTAGCTTGCGTTTCCACTTAATATATCCTGAGCGTTTTCCATATACATGTGTAAAGATGTGCATCATCCTTTTGAGTGACTATATAGCATTTCACATTGAATTGTTCATAATTCATTTAACCGTTTGCCTGTTATTACATTAATGTTATTTTCTATTTTGTCCCTCAAAATAATGATACAATGAATATCCTCACTATAACACATACACTTTATATACATCTCTTCATTTTAAATACTTGGAAATTTCCTCTTAGAAATGTCTTATTTTGGAAAATTTCAAACACATACAGAAATAGAAATAGAACAATGAGTACACATGTACCATATCCAGGTGGTAGCCGGTATCAACTCATACCCCACACACTCCCTTACCCTTTCCGGTTATTTTGAAGCAAATCCCTGAGATTGTACCATTTCATCCATAAAATAGTGTATCTCCAAAAGGCAAGGACTAATTTCTAAATACTGTATAACCACAGTACTATTATCACATTTTTAAAATTAGCATTATTTTTCTGACCTAACAAAATGCCAATAACAATATCATTTTTGAGAGCATTTCATAAATATTATTTATGTTTGTTATGTCCATATCTCTATACATATCATTTTGATCAACTGATTATTCATATTTTCTGTGACTTAATTTTTATATAGTTGATCCAAAAGAGATTTCTAAAACAATTGTTTCATACTTTCACTGTGATTTTAGAATTGAATTTGGCTTTTACTGTATGTATTCCAAAGCTATATTTTAGATTCATAAAAACAAATGAATTGTTTGCATGGTTTATACAATTTTGTCAGCATAAAATACTTTCTTGTATTTAGTTATTTTTCACCTTGAACTCTGTTTTGTCTAATATAATTACTACTCCTACTTTATTTTGTTTCTTTGTTGATCCCTTTATTCTCTTTCTGTCTTTAAAAAGTTGTATCTCTTAGTATAAATCTGATTTTTTAATCCAATCAGAGAGCCTCTATCATATACTAGGTAGATATAATTCATTTATGTAATTGAGGAAATTGATGTTTGTTCTAGTTTCTATCATCTTGTTTTATGTTTTCTGTTATACATTCTTGTCACTTCTTTTTAAAGTTCCCTTTATTATCTTTTGATTGAGTAGTTGACTTTCTTTTCCCATTCTTGCTGTTTGGAAATTATATGTAATTTTTATATCTTTCTTATAGTTATCATTAATTTTTTCCCAGCTCTTTATTTAAAATTTTTCACACAGAAAAGTGGCAAGAATAATATAATGATCAGCATACTCTTTACCTAGATTCATCAGTGGTTAAAATTTTTTATATATGCTGTGTAAGCACACATATGAACAGCTTATTTGGCCTGTTTGAGAGTAACCTACAGACATCATGACACCTCACACCTAAATACTGCAGCATATACATGTCCTAACAACAAAGGCATTCTCCCATATACCGCAATCCAATTGTCTCAATTCAAAAGTGTAACACTGACACAATCCTATTACCTAATATGTCAGATGTCTCCATTTGTCCCCAAAATATCTTTTTTTAAATTTCTTTAAAATATAGAATCTAACCAAGTATCAGTGTCATATTTCTTTAGTCTCCCTTAATTAACATAGTTCCCCAGTTGTTTTTTTTTAATCTTTCAGGATATAAGTATTTTTGAAGTAGCCAGTCTAGTTGTTTTGTGGAATACCCTTTAGTTTGGGTTTGTTTAATTATTTTCTCATGATTACACTCAGTTGAAACATTCTTGGCAAGAGTACTATATAGGTGATATTGTTTTCATCACAATATGTCAAATCACAAGGCACATGAGGTCAGTTTATTCTATCATAATTGGTGACATTAAATTTGGTCATTCAGTTAAATTGGGGTTTGCCAGATTTTCCTGTCATCATAATACATTTCCCCCTTTTTAACTAATTTGATCTATAGTGTGACAATTTGAGACTATGTGAATATTCTGTTTGCCAACAGCCTTTCACCCAGTGGTTTTAGTTTTCATTGATGATCTGTGCCTGAGTCAATATTTATGAAAGTGATTACCTATTTGTACCACTTGGGTAGCTCCTGATCCTTTCTTCAAAATTCATTTCAGGTATCACCTCCTCTAGGAAGCCTTCTCCCACCCCTCCCATTCTGATACAGATGCCTTTGTTTTGTGCTTCTATAAGTAACCTGACACCCTAGAGTTTCCTCAAGTCTAAGCCTAGATTTACTTGTAGGTTTCTCCCAGAACTGATTGTCATCTTTCTGGAAAGAACTTTCTCTCCCTGCCTTCACATCTGTGACTAGATTTGTGCTTGTTCTTAAATTAGTTTATTTTAGTATCACTCTATATACTCATGGATCCTTTTTTAAAAATCAAATGCATTACAATGTACTTACAGCCAGTATTTTTGAAGGTCAAATTGTCCAAAATTGGGCAAGTTAAAGTCCCATTAAATTATTTCCTGAGTCCTTTGATATACCCATCAGTTTTTTCGTATTTACTTAATTTCTGGCACAAAAAGATGTTGCAAGTTTATCTTTTTTCTTTTCTTATCCAAAACGTGGATAGAGCCATTTCTTAAAGGAATGCTAGTTCCTTTTCATGGTTAATGGGATTTAGAAACCAAGATCTAAGGTATGCTCATTGCTGTTGGATTGTCATCATTTCTGGGCCCCTCAGAAGACAAAGCCGATATAGATAGATACAGATGCAGATATATAGAGATACACACACATTTTAATCATAAATTCATACTAGTACCCCCAATTTTAATCCAAAACCACAGGATAACTCTTCTCCTTCGCTCATTCCATGTTTGTATTTTCCTTCTCCCATAGTGAAAATCTTGGTTCAATATTTACTCAGTCCTGTAACACACAAAATAGCTTCATGATTACTGTACCCATACTTTTATTAACAGCAAACATACTAGATTATTTTTTTCCCTCAGAATATACCATGCTGAGCATATAAAGTCTAAGTACTGTGTTCAAAAGTTACATGGATTACTTTTCTCATTTGGTCCTATTTTTGTTCCACTTAGGTTTTTCCCCATAGTTATTGATTTAATTTATTTTTGGAATGTGTTAACTATTAGCATAGTTACAATAGCAGAATACACATTCTTTTATGTGCATATGAAACATTCATGAAAATAGACCATATGCTATGCCATAAAATTAGTCTTGGCAAGATTAAAAGGATTGAAATCATACAGTGTATATTCTGATCACAGTGGAATTAAATTAGAAATCAATAATATATCTTGAAAATCTCTAAATATTTATAAATTTTAAAACACTTCTAAATATTCCAGAAGTAAAGGGGGAAATTACCAAGAAAATTAGAAAATATTTTGAATAAAAATTAAAGTACAACTTATTAACATGTCAAAATTTGTGAAATGTAGTTAAAACAGTACTGAAGAGAAAAATATGCCTTTAAATGTTTTTATTAGAAAAGAAGAAAAGTTGAAACTCAAGGGACTAAATTTCCACAATAAGAAGCTAAAAAAGGAAACTTGAATTAAACCCAAAATATGCAGAAGCAATAAGGAAATAATAAAGATGAGAGCAGAAATCAGTGAAATAGGAAGTACAAAAACAATAGAGTAAATCAGTAAAAGCAAAAGCTGGTTATTTGAAAAAAAATCAATAAAAGTAATAAACCTCTATAGACTGTCCCTGACAATAAGAGGGGTAACACGAATTATGAATTTCAGGAATAGAAGAAGGGATGTTAATAAGATCCTACAGACATTAAAAGAATAATAAAAGAATAACAACTTAATGCCAACAAATATGACCTATGTAAAAAATTCTAAAAATTCTACCAAAAAAAAGAACAGTATAATAATTGTCTTTAACAAAGTTGTAGGAGACAAAAATCAATGTACAAAAACCAATTCCATTTTTATATACTAGCAAACAACAATTGGTAATTGAAATTAAAAATATAACATCATTTAAAATAGAACTCAAAATTATGAAATACTAAGGGTTAAATTTAATAAAATATGTCATAAGACCTGAATGCTGAAAACTACAAAACATCACTGAGAAAAGTTAAATAAAACCTAAAGAAATGGAGAAATATACCATGTTGGTGGATCTGATACTCTCTATTTTAATATGTTAGTTTTTTTCCAAATAACCTATAGATTCAGCGCAATCCCAACCAAAGTTCAAATCGATTCTAAAATTAGTTTACAGATGAAAAGGAACTAACGGAGTCAGGTCTATTTTGTAAAAGAACAAAGATGGAGGACCTACCCTACCTAATTTCAAGACTTTCTATAAAGCTGAAGTAATCCAAACAATGTAATATTGGCATAAGGATAGACATGCAGATCAGCGAAGCAGACTAGGTAGTTCAGAGACAGACCCACAAATTTATGTTCAGTTGTTTTGTGACAGAGTTGCCAAGGTAATTCAATGAGGAAAGGGCAGTCTTTTCATCATGTGGTTCTGGAACAATTGGATACCCTTATGGAAAAAAGGTGACATTGTGACCCTTACCCCCCTCCACACATAAAAAAAATACTTTAAAATAGATCTAGACCTAAATGCAAAAGCTAAAATTCAAAAAATTCTAAATGAAAGCATAGGAGAAAATATCTATAACTTTAGCGTTTGTAATCTTTGCCTACATAGGACACAAAAAGTGCATGAACCATAAAAGGAAAAGATTGATAAATTGAGCTGTATCAGAAAATAAATGTAGTAACTCCTGTGGTTCAATAGACAGTATTAAGAAAACAAAAAGGCAAAGCTACAGACTGGAAAAAATATTGCAATACTTATATCTGACAATTCAAGTTATATAGAGAACTCTCACATCCCAATAATGAGACAACCAGTTTTTTAAAAAGGCAAAATATTTTAACAGACATCACAAAAGATGGTATTTGGAAAGCCAAAAAGCCTGTAAGATAATTCTCAACATCATTAGTCTTTAGGGAAATGCAAACTAAAGTCACAATGAAATACCCTACACCCACACCAGAATGACTGAAATTAAAGACCCACTATCCAAAGTGTTGACAAGTATGTGAAGCAACTGGAACTTTCATACATTGCCAGTGGGAATATAAAATAACACAACCACTTTGGAAGACAGTTTGGCATGTTTTTATAAAGTTAACATACAACTTAGCCATTTCATCTCTAAGTATCCAAGAGAAATGAAAACACGTCCACACAAAAACTTGTACGTGAATGTTCATGGCAGCAAGCCCCAACTGGAGACTACCTGAATGTCCATCAGCAGATGAATAGCTAAACAAAATGTGGACTAGCCACAAACAATTAGCTACAAACAATTAGCATAGTATTCAATAATAAAGGGGAGAAATTAATGATAGGCTCAACAGCATAGGTGGTTCTCAAAAAATTATTGAGTGAAAGAAGCCAAACTCAAAAGAGTACATACTTTATGATTGCATTTATATGAAACTTTAAAAAAGATAAATTTAACATATATGGATAGAAAGCACATCAGTGGTTGCCTGTGGCTCTGCGTGGGGGCTGGATTGACCATAATGGGGCAAAAGGTAGCTTTTTGTTGTGACAGAAAAGTTGCATATTTTTATTGTGGTGATGGTTACTCAGGTGTATAAACACTTCACAAAAATTCTCAAGATATATACTTAAAATGGATGAATTTTAGCACATGCCAATGAAAGTGATTTTTAAAAATTGGCAGATTTAAAATTTCAACACCAATTAAATGACTAAAATCACATAAGTCTCATTCTTTTCCCTACTGCTTGTAATCTGTTCCCGTTCATGCCTGTAGGTACCAAATTTTATTAAATTTCTTGATTCTTCTGTTTCTTTTTGTAATAAGCATATGTGTGTAGATACATAGTGTTCCAAGTATCTCACAAAGTTAGCAACTGTAAATAATCTTTTGAACCTTGCTTTTTCCTTTTATGTTTGAATCAACCAACTTACTATTTTTAATTTATTTTTATTGTATACATTTAGGGTGTAAAACATGATGTTTTGATGTACATATATATAGCAAAATGATTATTATAGTCAAACAGGTTTACCTATTTATCACCTCTCATCCTTATGTGTGTGATAAAAGCAGCTAAAATCTACTTTGTGAGCAATATTTCAGTATACAATGCATTGTTAATGATGGTCCTCATGCTGTCCATCAGATCTCTGGGCTTATGCATTTCACCAGACTGCAAATTTGTACCCTTTGACCTACTTCTCCCCATTTCCTCTCCCTCCCCATCCCTGGTAACCACTGTTGTTCTACTCTCTGTTTCTACTTATTTGACTTTTTTTTGAGATTCCATATATAAGTGAGATTATACAGTATTTTTCTTTCTATGACTGACTTAATTCACTTAGCATAATGTCCCCCAGGTTCATTTTTGTTGTCACAAACGGCAGTATCTCCTTTTTTAGGGCTGAATAACATTTCATCATTTGTTTATCCATTGATAGACATGTAGGTTGTATTCATATCTTGGCTGTTGTGAATAATGCCTAGCATGAGAGTGCACATATCTCTACGAGATACTGATTTCATTTCCTTTGGGTATATACCCAACAGAGAGATTGATTGCCTGGTCATATGGTAGTTCTACTTTTAATTTTTTGAGAAATCTCCAAACTCTTTTCCATAATGGTTGTAACAATTTACATTCCCACCAGCAACGTGCAGGATTCCCTTTTCTGCACACACTTGCCAACACTTACCTCTTGACTTTTGATAATAGCCGTCCTAACAGGTGTGAGGTGATATTTCATTGTGGTTTTGGTTTTCGTTTCCCTGATAATTAGTGATGTTGAGCATCTTTACATATATTTGTTAACCATCTGTATGTCTTCTTTGGAAAAATGTCTATTCAGGTCCGTTGCCCATTTTTTAATTGAGTTATTTGTGGGCTTTTTGCCATCAAGTTATGTGAGTTCCTTATATATTTTGGCTATTAATCCCTTATCAAATGTATGGCTTGCATATATTTTCTTCCAGTCTATAGGCTGTCTTTTCACTTTGTTGATTGTTTCTTTGGCTGTGCAGAAACATTTTAATTTTATGTAGTCCCACTTGTTTATTTCTTGCTTTCATTGCCTGAGCTTTTGGTGTGGTATCCAAAGAAATCATTGCCAAGGCCAATATCAAGAAGCTCTTCCCCTGTGTTTTCTTCTAGGAATTTTATGGTTTCAGGTCTTATGTTTAGGTCTTTAATCCAATTTGTGTTTGTTATTTGTTTATGGTGCAGTGCTTTTTTCAATTACTATATCTTGGTAGTTATTTTTGACAATATTTAGAAATTTTTCTTATTTTTTTCTATTAATATAATGGTATTGTACTCCATTCTGCATATACCATAGTTTATTCAGCCAATCTCTACTGTATGGGCATTTATAAACAACTTATTATAAGAATTAAAACACATTTTTCCATTTAATTTTATATACACATTTAAAGTACTAAAATAAAAAAGGAGGTTTTTTTTTTTTTTTAATTTTAGAATCACCAAATTAAAGGTAGAATGTCTAAGATGTTACTTGAGAAAAATAAATGTCACAAAACTAGAACATCGTGGCTGGTTGGCCAATGACTCTTCCTCTCGTTAGGCTGGTGATCATGGGAAGCAGTATCACAATCACAAATGGCTTGGTCACCCTGGAATCAGAGCAAGAAGAGCTAGGTGAATGATTTTAATGGTTAGTGCTTCAAGGAGTTGGAGAGTTATCTCCACGAGTAGGGAGGTGCTTTTATCTACCTGACTCCATTTTTTGTTGTTGTTGTTTCCTTATGGCCACCTTCTGACCTTACATTTGCCACAGCTTTACCTAACAAAAGTGGTAGACCCAGCTCTGGAATTGCAAGCTTATAGGGGCCACTCCACCGCATATCCCCAGTAATTCCACTTGGTATCCATGCTCTGTCTCCCATTTAGGGCTTGTCAATATCCTGAGGTCTTCTAGGGCTGGATTCCCCCACAGACGACAAACAGCTGGTGCTGAGCAAAACCCGATAGCATGGATGTGCATCACTCCAATTGGGCAGGCGGTGTATGAGTGCAGTTCTAGATGTAGACGGTCAAGTCCTCTTGGGTTCAGGTAACCAGAGGGTCTCACTAGAGTTTAGGCTAGTCAGCTAGCCCACCTTTTGAGATAATAATGATTCTTCTGTGGCATCACTAACTTAGCTTTCTGTAGACTTTATCTGTAGGAAATTAGCTGCATGAAATTTATATACAAGACTCCTTATAAGGAGAAAAACATGAATTCCCATTCCATTTTTGTATAGTGTTCATGAAATAAACATGAACTTAAATCTAGAATATTTAAGATATAATATTGGGCAAACACACCAGACTGCCTTTCCAGTTTCCTTTGGAGGATTTGTGCTCAGAGAACGAGTAAAGCAGAATTAATGCCGACTCCCTCTATCTTCCCTCCAAATCTCCATACCCAGTGAGGTCACATCTGCCCACTTTGTTCTCCCAATTCTCCTGTAAGAGCTAAAAATAACAATATTAGCAAAGCTGACATATCTTTAGTGCCCCCTACTGTATGCCGATCACTGTTCTAAGAGCTTTCTCTAGAGCCATTCTCTAATAGAGAATGCCTGTATCTTTTGCAGTTGTGAAGATGACCTCTCCGAGGACAGAGAAGAGCTCCTGCATGGGATTTCAGAGCTGGACATCAGCAACTCAGATTGTTTCCCATCTCAACTGCTAGTGCATGGGGCTTTAGCCTTCCCCCTGGGGTTAGATTCCTACCATGGCTGTGTCATAGCGGCTGCCCGCTATGGCCGGGGCCGGGTGGTTGTCACTGGCCATAAGGTATTATTCACTGTTGGTAAACTGGGCCCCTTTCTGCTCAATGCTGTGCGCTGGCTGGATGGGGGCCGTAGAGGCAAGATCGTGGTGCAGACCGAGCTGAGAACACTGAGCGGCCTGCTTGCCGTGGGGGGCATAGACACCAGCATTGAGCCCAATCTGACCAGTGATGCAAGTGTCTATTGCTTTGAACCCGTGAGTGAAGTGGGGGTCAAAGAGCTGCAGGAGTTTGTAGCAGAGGGTGGCGGACTATTTGTGGGAGCCCAAGCCTGGTGGTGGGCCTTCAAGAACCCAGGAGTGTCCCCTTTGGCTCGATTCCCAGGAAACCTCCTCCTCAACCCCTTTGGCATCAGCATCACAAGCCAAAGCCTCAACCCAGGGCCCTTTCGTACTCCTAAAGCAGGGATAAGAACCTATCACTTCCGCTCCACCCTGGCCG
Organism: Lemur catta; assembly: GCF_020740605.2. Classification (NCBI taxonomy): domain Eukaryota; kingdom Metazoa; phylum Chordata; class Mammalia; order Primates; family Lemuridae; genus Lemur; species Lemur catta. Next base: position 9,773,649 of record NC_059138.1, read on the forward strand.
AGTTCCAGGTTATAATGGGCAGGAAGAGAGGAAATGTGGAAAAGGGCTGGTTGGCAAAGCTGGGCCCTGACGGCGCAGCTTTCCTTCAGATCCCCGCGGAAGAGATCCCTGCCTACATGTCTGTGCACCGGCTCCTGCGGAAGCTGCTAAGTCGGTATCGGCTCCCAGTAGCCACCCGAGAGAACCCTGTTATCAATGACTGCTGCAGGGGTGCTATGCTTTCCCTGGCCACGGGTCTGGCCCACTCTGGAAGTGACCTCTCTCTGCTAGTCCCAGAAATTGAAGATATGTACAGCAGCCCCTATCTGCGCCCCTCAGAATCTCCTATCACCGTTGAAGTCAACTGCACCAATCCAGGTAAGGGATGGGGCTGGGAGGGAGCTCAGTATTATGGGGACAGGGTGACTTCAGCAGCTCATTGCAGGGGTCTCATCACCTCCAGAGGGCGGTCTCCATCCTTTGCCGTGTACTGTGGAGAAGGCCGGGTTGGGATTTTAGGTACTGTTTGGAAGAGTTGAGTCGAGGCAGCACAAGCGGGGAAGAAATGAGCAGAGGTCAGGACAGGTCTCTGGAAATGCGGAGTGGGGATGGGATCACAGGGGAGGGATGAAGTCAGCATGCCCTTTCTGTGCCTTTGGCAGGCACCAGATACTGCTGGATGAGTACCGGGCTCTACATACCTTCAAGGCAGATCATAGAAGTCTCGTTGCCTGAAGCTGCTGCCTCTGCCGACCTGAAGGTAAGGCTGCCCTGTCTCACCATTACACATGGAACCCAAAGGCTCCTGCTTGCGCAGTCAGCATCGTATTTGATTCTCATAAAACCCTGTTGGCAATACAAGGCAGCTATTTCTACCCCTATTTTAAGGATGAGGCAACTAAGGTGCAGAAAACCTTATTGATTGATATAAACATACAGAGCTGACACATTGTTGAGCCCAGGACTCAAACCCAACCAACTCTAGCTCTTAAGTTTTGTGCTTTTGACTTATGTCATGGAGTAAGGAATAAGAGAGATACCAAATGGGAGGGTCCCTGGCACACACTAGGCATTCAGTAAACCTTAGTTCACTTTCCATCCCCATGTACATTTCCCACAGTAGCACAAGGTCTTTCTGACTCTGGCTGCTTCTACATGACACCAGATTCCTCGATTGCTCGGTCCCCCTTCTGCTGTGTCACTTTCATGTACACACACTCTATTGCAAAATTAATTTGTCATCCTGCTCTGTCCCCTTTGACAGTCACTGTTATGATTAGGGTCTATTTTATGCCTGTTTCCATCCTGGAACTGGTTTAGCATAAACCCAGGGAAAACAATGCCAGGGTCCTACCAAGTACCTGCCCAGGAAGGGGGCCTTGGAGAGCAGGGAGGAATTGTATCAACGCCCCACTACCTCAGCCAGCCACACTGCCTCCCACTGGGCCCTCTTTCTAATCAGCAAAAGGCAGGGTTCCCTCTGTCCCAGCCCAAATTCCAGAAACACCACCAGGGAATGCACAACCCAGTATTCTGTCTGTTACAGAGGCACCAAGGGGCCATTTGTGGGAGTCAGTGCTCCTCAGAATTGGCCTTACAGGTTACACCTGGTGCTCTTCACAAGCCCTTGGGAGAATGTTTGCACATAATGAACTCAAGGAATGCTACAGTTGCAGGGTATTATCAAGGCCAGGCTTGCTTGGGGTCATGACTTCATGACCCTTGCTGAGTCCTCAGCTCCTGGCCTCTCCTCTCCCGCCCACACATGCTTCGTGGTGACTCTGTGGGGGGCTCTCTGTGCTCCAGATACAGATTGGCTGCCACACGGACGACCTGACCAGGGCCAGCAAGCTGTTCCGAGGCCCCCTCGTGATCAACCGCTGCTGCCTGGACAAACCCACAAAATCCATCACCTGCCTCTGGGGCGGCCTTCTGTACATCATCGTTCCTCAGAGCAGCAAACTGGGTTCTGTGCCCATCACCGTGAAGGGAGCCGTTCATGCTCCCTACTACAAGCTGGGTGAGCAGAAGCCCTGGGATGCACCCTGAGGGAGAGGGAGGTAACTGGGCGCTGTTTGGTATAGAAGGAGAGAGACACATCAGTGGAGGGAGGGGGGTCAGCTTCCTTATATGCAGCTTGGGGCCACCAAGATAAAGACCAGACCACATCCTTAGGGGCTTCATAGAAGAAGGACAGACAGGAGGGATACAGTTTGTTGTCCTCCTGGGGCTCAAGTTTATGTTGTAACTTATGGGATTTGGGAAAGTGTGTCTCAACCCCATGGCCTCTCTTCCTAGGAGAGACATCCCAGGAGGAGTGGAAGAGGCGCATACAGGAGAACCCAGGGCCCTGGGGAGAGCTGGCCACGGACAACATCATCCTGACGGTGCCGACCGCAAACCTCCGTACTCTGGAGAACCCGGAGCCACTGCTCCGCCTCTGGGATGAGGTGATGCAGGCTGTGGCCCGACTGGGAGCCGAGCCCTTCCCTTTGCGTCTGCCTCAGAGGATTGTTGCCGACGTGCAGATCTCAGTTGGTGCGTGCTCTGAGCCAACCCTCCGTGCGTGCTGCCTCCAAGTGCCTCCCTTCCTTTCATCACCCGTGCAGCGGTCAGCCAGAAGGGGAAAAATGTTCTGCTAGCAGGACATAGAGATGTAGTCCTTGTTGTTTAAAGGGAAAGGAAAAAATGTATGTAAGAAATAAATTACAGTTTAAGTCAATGTGTCAAGAGATGTCATCAGAGACATCAAGAGATGTCACCTGAGCTTCCACAGGTGTCTGTTGGGGAACTCCAAGGAGTGGATAAAAAAGGTGGAAGGCCTTGACCTATGTCAGAGTGGTTGGGAGAGGAAATTTTACAACTTCGAGAAGATATTGCCTATGGGTCAAGGAGCCTTAAAAAATGAGAGGGGCGTAGAGACATTAAAGACCCTGATTTTCTTGGCTTACATAGTAAAGTAGCATCCATGTGGCCAACTCCATATCTAAATAATGAGAGGGGGTCCACCTCAAAGGATTGTGAATTTTGAGAAAAGAGTTTAATGACACAGGTTCACATGGATAAGGCATCCTCATAAAAATAGAAAAATTGGATGGTAACATCAATGACTTTTTGTAACCTGCATCCTCTCCTGTAGCCACCTCATTTCGTATTTCAGGTCTGAGTGAGAGAAAGGTGTTCTTACAGAATGAGAGGGTAGGAAGGAAGCCTGGGAGGGCCTTCTGAGCATTATGGGGTTCTGGAAATTGCCTTGGGCTACTGGGTATTTTGAAAGAAGTGATACAGGGGAGAATTTTGTGAGTTGGGTGGGGAGGAACCCTAACCCTGTCCTCCTCCTGCATCTTCTAGGCTGGATGCATGCAGGGTACCCCATCATGTGTCATCTGGAGTCAGTGCAGGAGCTCATCAATGAGAAGCTCATCAGAACCAAGGGGCTGTGGGGCCCTGTCCACGAGCTGGGCCGCAACCAGCAGCGGCAGGAGTGGGAGTTCCCCCCACACACCACAGAGGCCACCTGCAACCTGTGGTGTGTTTATGTGCATGAAACGGTCTTGGGCATCCCTCGAGCCCGTGCCAATATTGCCCTTTGGCCCCCAGTTCGGGAAAAGAGAGTCAGAATCTACCTGAGCAAGGGTCCCAATGTGAAAAACTGGAATGCGTGGACCGCACTGGAAACGTATTTACAGGTACTGGGCAAAGATAGGGGGTGATGGGAGCCCTCTGCTGTGGGAACCAGCAGGGCAACATTGTTCGGTGATGGTCTAGTGACCAGGAGATCTCCCACTGCACCTGTGTCCCACATTAGGCCACAGGAGGCCCTGAAAAAGCCCCAGTGTGACAGTCCTGTTTGATGCTGCGTCTCAGTGTATTGCTTTGCGTGACCCTAAGGTGGACTCAGTAGCCTCAGCTTCACCCTCTGCCCCAGAGATATGTGAGGGTGGATGGAAAGCACTGGGAAAGACTAAAAGTGGTAGAGGCAAATGTAGTACTATAAATACACTTGCTTCCTCTGGTTTTAAAGCCAGACATACCTGAGATTAAAGCCAAACTCTCCTACTTAATAGCTATCTAAAACCAAACAATCCTCCTGCCCCACACACAATACATGCGATATGTCCTGTTTTTCCCTTAGATGAGTATACCTTCTTCTTGTGACGTGGCTGTGCTTCAGACTCCACCTTGTGTAGGCAATCCAGGATTCCTCCCTGGCCTGGACATGGATGTTGCCTTTGCCTCTGAACTCTTGTTCTGTACCCTAGTTCTGTCTCCCCAGTGCCTAGAGCACTTCCTGGCACACTGTGGAGAATTTTATCACCTTGAATTCTGGAACTCAGTCTCAAGCCAGGCATGCTCTATTCTGGTTCTTCCACCTGCTCGAGTTCCTCTCTGTTCATTCCCACTGCCGTGAGAATGATGGGAAACGGCCAGGGAGGCTCTACTTTAACCTTTACTGCTGCTTTGTGCCAGGAACAAAAGTTCCTCATCAGTGAAATAAAGTTGGCCTTGGTCTAGGGAACTGTTCAAGTCCCTCTTAACTCAAGCTCTGTAACCCTGGCTAACATGGGCTATTTCCAATAACCTCAGGGTGGCTGCCTTTTTCTAAAATTGTAACTTACTCTTAATTCTAGCTACCCAGACTGTCTCAGTCTTCTGCTTCTATGTGACTCACTTTTTTCTCCAAAGACCATTTTAGTAGCCTTGCAAATGGACAGAGACCTATGCTTAATAAGGATTTCATTGTCAGGATAGGGGTGGGAGTTTCCCAGTTGTTGGGGTTTAACTTTGCAACTATGAAAGATAAAAAGGTTTTTCTACTTTAGCCAATTTTAAGTCCTTGTATACTGTCCTATCACTTCTTTCATGATCTACTGAGATATATGAATGATGATACTGGTAGTAAATACTGATCAGAATCACTGTATTGCCACAGGCCTCACTGACTAAGTGTCTACCTCGTGCCAAGCACTGTGCTAGCCCCAAGGCCCTTCTTAAGATTAGAATGTGGGGGGAGCAGAGTGTGAGGCCAGTAGGCAAAAAAGAGGAGAGCTCAGTGAAAGATACGAAACTGATGTGTAAGGGGTTAAATACATTTAACTCACTTATTATAGTGTTTGTTGATTTTTCTTTCTCTTTCCAGCTACAGGAGGCCTTTGGGTGGGAGCCCTTCATCCGTCTCTTCACTGAGTATAGGAACCAAACCAACTTGCCCACAGACAATGTCGACAAAATGAATCTGTGGGTCAAGATGTTCTCCAACCAAGTGCAGAAGAACCTGGCTCCGTTCTTTGAGGCCTGGGCCTGGCCTATCCAGAAGGAAGTGGCTACCAGCCTGGCCTATCTGCCTGAATGGAAGGAAAATATTATGAAATTATACCTCCTCACACAGATGTAAGGAGTGCCCATCGAGGTGGCAGGTAGAGAGGTTTGGGGAGGTAGGCAGAGATGGGGATTCACTCCTCTACCTCTGCCTCCTAGGGTCTGGCCTTGTCCTCTTAGCTCACTGCCCTGTACCTTATTACTGACTTCTGTCTCTAGGAAGTGGGTTAAGAACATAGCCCGAAGTAGAACCAGAGTTTCTCAGGAAGAAGGCCTCTGTTTATGAGTCTTGTTTCTCTGCTCTCAGCTGTCAGATTCCCTCCTGACCCTGCATTGGCCCATTTCTGAGAGCTTTGGCACCTGTTTCTATACCAGCCCTTGATTCCCCATCATGGGCCATATCCCATAGCAGGTGGTTCTCATCTTAACATCCTGAGAACTCTCTCTGGCCTTTTATTTTTGACCAGTTGTTCCAAAAACCTGACCATAGAACTCAAGTGGAACACAAATTTACCATGAGAACTAGGTAACTCCCTCCTGACTCCTATATTTTAAGTCTTGAGTGGTTTTCAAAGTGCTTGAAAAACAGTCTGGTATAATGGGAAGAGCCCAGAATTAGGGTTAGCTCTTGGGAGAGTCATTTCATCTTTGCACTCCCATTTCCTGTGTGTGAAACAGGGATAAAAACCCCTGCCTCCCAGGGTGGTCGTGAAGGTTCAGATTGATAATTCTGGAGAGGTTTGTGAGCCCTGCAGTGCATGCCATCTAGGGGGTGGTTCTATTTTCTCCTGGTCCACAGAATAATGAGCTTATTACTTCCCATCCTCTCCCTAGAGCTTAGAGGTGGAGATCATCATCTCTATGAGTAGATTCCCCATATCCAAATCCTGTTTTTTTTCACCTAGTAATTGTATAAACTGGGCAAGTCCTTTAACTTTTGCTGTGACTCAGTTTTCTCATCTATAAAATGGGATCTATTTCATAGGATTATTGTGAAGATTAAATTTTATGGTACCTCTAAAAGTGATGAGAACAGTAGCTGGCAGTGAGTAGGTGTTGAGAAAATATCAGCTGCCATTATTATTATCGAATTAACCCAATATCGTTTGAGAGCTAGGCTTCACTTTTAGGTGTTATTTACAGAGGCAGTCATAGTTAATTATATTCTATCCTCCACTTTATACGGCAGCCTCTGGATTCTGGATTCTGGGATGTTGCTTTATGAACCTAAAGGAAAAACTCTAAATTCACAATGGGAATTTTCAAAGCTACTTAGGTTTTGTTCTCTTTACCTAATTCTATCTTTCATATCAAATTCCTTCTTTGATTAAATTAAGAGTGAAAGTTTTGTAAAAAACCAGAACAATTCCATGGCAGTGTTTGTCCTTTGCAAACAGTAGGCATCTGGCTTCGTGATGGTGTTTCTATTTCTGTATTGACACAAACTCAAGACACAGTCACTCGCAAGAGTTACTCACCAGTTTGACAGCAGAAGTCCACACACATGGAGGACTTGACTTTGGAACAATTATCCATAGAGCTGACCCAAACTTCATTTAATTACCTCATAGTCAAAGATTCTCCTAAGTTTTCTTCAAATTGTGTTTAAAAGAAATTCCCATTCCTTTATAGTCTTAACTAGAGTTGGGTCCCTAGGATTGCTGTTGTGTACATCCAGCCAGTTTCCCTTTAGCTCCCTTCTTTTGATTAAATTATTTCAGTATGCCATTTTATTTGCATAATTGGTAATGGGTGGATATGGAGTCGATAAGATTTGAACTATATCATGTTTTTCTTTGGATTTCTTTATTATATCTTTCTTAATCCTAGAATTAATTCCCTTTGTTTCATGACTATCCATTGTCTAGGTGCTTTAAACATAGATGTTGAGTATTCATTCAACATTTAAAATAATGGCTGTCAATTATGGTGTGTTGAGTACGTGCCAGCTATTGTACTGGTTCCTTTATATAGATTGTTTCATTTAATCTTCACAATAATTTCATGAGGTAGAAACAATTATCACTCCCATTTCATGAAGGAGAGAACTGAATTTTATGTATATGAAGTAAATTATCTAGGGCTATATTGCTAATAAGTGATAGATCTGGGATTTGAACCCAGACACTCTGATTATAGAATGGACATGCATAACTACATTGCTTTGTATGACCAAATAAATGAGTAAATAAATAAACCAACCAGCAAACAGAAGGCCTGCTATGTCCCTACTTGGCAGAGCTTTGGCTACTCATATTTATCCTTCACCTAATGTTTTCCGAACAAAAAATCCCTTGTTTATCCCAAATGCCAGTTCAAAGGAAGAATTTAATGTAGGCTCCCCAAGTGCTTCCCAGTAGACACTGCTGGGGTGAGCCTTTTAGCATCAGCCAAGTCATTTAGGCTCTGGGTTATTCAAGTTTCAGTCATTCTCTTTAGAGCACCATGAAAGCATTTTCTTTATTGGAGTTTGAATTATGGGCTATTTTGGTAAAGTTCCTGACTCCCAGGGGTCCCAGACACTGCGTGTTCGCAGAAAGGAAATTAGCTCCTCAATCTTTTAGAATAATACTTGTGTCCATTCTTGCCCTCTTTTTTCTTTCTTGCCCTCAAATTTTAGCAGTACAGCCTAATAGGACAGCCCGGGGATCTTTTAAAAATATAAAGTTATTCATGTTACTCCCCTATATAAAAGCCTCCAGTGGGATTTCCAATTTAAGATGATGGACTGAACATATAAGTTTACCTCCCCTCCCTCCTCAGGCCCCACTGAAATTGAAGTCAAGAAATGCAAAAGGAAATTGACACATCTCAGCAAAGAAAATTGAAGGTATTTGGTTATAAGTGGAGAAGATCTCAACACATTTCTGGAAGAGAGAAAGTGGATGAAGCATAATAATGAGTGAACGAGTGAAGGTACCTTTCAGACAGAATATAAGCTGATCTGAACAACATAACCCCAAAGAGACTTGAGACCTAAAAACTTTATCTACTAAAGAATTGCAGCAGTTGTAAAATTAAACCCCATCCTACTCTACCCCCACCCTTGTGCACAGAACACAGGCAGCCTACTATAGGTATCAGTTAAAAATTTGTTGTTGTTGTTGTTGTTGTCGTTTGTATGAAGGAATTGAATAAACTGCCTGAAGAGAGGTAAGAGTTGGTGTTCCAGAATAAAATTCCTCCTTTTGTGGAAATTAGCCCCCAACCTATCAGCTAATTCTCTCCTGACAGTTTAGACCCCTGCTCAAGTGCCCAGTGCCTCCAGGCATGAAGAAGCTTACTGGAGTAACAGACCTGTCCATACAACAGCAAAGGAAATCCACACCAACGCCTATAAAAGTTAACAGTTACATGGATCTTAAATGATCAGCTAGGAATTTCCATAGGTGGTAGGGAAGGAAGAGCAGGGAAGAAGCACTAAAAAAAGAAAATCACCAGATGGTATTATGGGGTTTCAAAATATGACAAACTGTGAGGGGAACAAAGTTAATGTGGAAAAAATAACCTAAAATTCTAACTATATCTTCAGAGAGATTTGAGGTATATTTGTAAGGTGAGAACAGGATACCACAAAGAAAGATAAAACTCTGAGAAGAAGAGCCCTTTGAAAGTGAAATAAGACTGCCAAAAGTATTCAGTAGACAGGCTAGAAAACAAAGTTGAAGGAATATCCCCAGATGTAGAGCAAAAAGAAATAAACAAAATATGGAGAAAGGAAAGAGACACAGGAAATCAGTATCTAATTGTTAGGAATTCCTGGAGGAGAGAACATAGAAAATATAGATGAAGAAATAAAAAGAAAAGAATTGAAGAACAAAACAAAGTCTCCAGATTGGAGGGGGCCAAATACATCCTATATCTAGACACAATCTTGTGAAATTTTGGAATATTAAGCATAGAAGGAAGATATTAAAAGTGCCCAAAAGGAAAAAAAAATTAGGTTATCCTGATTAGCTCAACAAAAAAGGGATGAGAAATAGACTGGCAGCAGATTTTTTATCAGCAACACCGAATGCTACAAGTCAATGGAGCAATGTCTTCACACAGATAATGGGAAATTTTTGTACCCAGAATTCCATAGCAAGGGAAAGCATGAAGAGTAACATCTAAATGAAGACATTTCTGACATGCAAGTTTTCAGAAAGTCCCTGTTTTGCACCCTTACTGAGGAAGTTCTCCAGTAAAATGAGAATGAAAACCAGGAAGGCAGAAGAAATGGGATCCAGAGAACAATGGACCTTCCTCAGGATGTCTCAGTCTAGAATGACAGTTACCCAGCAGAACCATTTCAGATGAAAGCACACGGTCTTGGACTTTCTGGGAAGAATATGCACTCTGTGCCATAGATAGTGTCATTGAGAAGCTGGAATGTTTGAGAACATTCTTTAGTCAAGAGAAAACAAAGATAAATCAAAAATATCTCAAGAAATTCAGCCCAACTATGAAGCAAAATAAAATGGGGCATGATTTTGAGTTACTCGTGGAGCATAAGAAGAGACTCAATTTGACATTGGCGGTAGGTACATTTCCTTTCCCGTGGCACAGGCATCGTGACATTGAGTACATAGGGAAGAAAATATCCTAGCTTCTACTTGTCTCTCAGTGAGAAGTATTTACATAGCCAAAATAATGTAGATGTCGTTTCTTCCTGTTCAGTGTTCTGATCAGCATATTGACAAAACATGAAAGGCTTAATTTTTTATTCAGAACTGAAGTTGAAAGTAATTACTGCTGACAGGAAAAAAGAATGCAGAAAGAGACTGAGAATTAGTTGGGGGAAAAAAGGTGGAAGGAAGAATAGGGCTACTTATATATTCAAAGTTGGGATAAAAAGAGAAGATCTTCAGTTAACGAAACAAGAGCTAGAGAATTAGTGTATTGTTCAAAGCTATAAATTAAGCCAATAGAAGTATTAAAAAGTGATATATCTATCAAACATTTGGAGAAAGATGGGCAAAGGAAAGGGACGATCGAGTAAGTTAAATCCTTATCTTTTGTAATGGGGAATTATTAAAGATTGCCTGAAGTTAATAAGTCAGGAAATTATTGTTCAAACATATTATTTAAAGTTAGGGAGTTAGTTACCAGATGATCTAAAATTAGATATTGTTAAAAGCATTTCCTCTAGGGAATTGGACTAGGATTAAAAGGGTGGGGTGGGAAACTGTGTTTTTCATTTTAAGTCCTTCTGTACTATTTAATTTTTTACCTTGTGCATGTATTGCTTTGAAAAAATTTCTAATAAACTCAAATAAAAATCCTTCAGTGGCTTTACATTGATTAAGATACAATCCAACCCAAACCCTTAACATGGCTTTTAAGGCACTCAAGTATATAGGTCCTCCTGATGTGTATACGGTCATCATATTGTTCCACTACTCTCTATTTCTAGCCACACTAAATATCTTCCAGTTATGCAAACACACTTTGCCTTCTTTTGCTTGTACATGTGTTCCACAAAAGACAAAGCCTACCCCTGATCTCACCATGTCTGGTGATTAAGCTTACTTTCTAGCAGGTTTTCAATTTTTCAATATTTTTTGAATGAAGGCATGTCCAACAAAGCATTGGATGAAGATTTCCAACTGGTGTGCTTTTCCAACAAGGCCTTTGATGTTTGTCCTTATTCTGGGAAACATTTCAAGAAGGGCTATATGAGGCTGTAAGCTTTCCTGCACTGCTATTCATTTGATACCTTTAATAAGTTTCAGTCTTACATGAGGCCAGCTGGTGTCAAAGGATTTCTGTCCATCTGTCATCTCCTTGGTATGGTCTTTGCCACTTTCCCTGAACATCGTAACCTCTTTCCAGCTATTTTTACCCTTCTACTTAGGAGAAACAGTCAAGTAGATAATAGAAATCTCTAGCTACCAAGTTTTTTTCTTTTAGTTTTATTTTTAATTGATACATGCTAATTGTACATATTTGTGGGGTATAGTGTGATGTTTTGATACATGTATACATTGTATAATGATGAAATCAGGGTATTTAGCATATCCATCACCTTAAACATTGATCTTTTCTTTGTGGTGAGAACATTTAGAATCCTCCATTCCAGGTATTTTTAAATACACAATACAGTATCATTAACTACTGTGCCAGAACTTATTCCTTCTATCTAACTGTAACTTTGTACCTGTTGACCAGTTTCTCTCCTTCCTCTCTCCCATGGACCTTCCCGAGCTTCTAGTAACCACTATTCTGCTCTCTACTTCTATGAGATCAACTTTTTTAGATTCCGCGTGTATGTGAAATTATGCATATTTATCATTCTGTGTCTTGTTAATGCCACTTAATGTCCTTTAGGCCCATCCATCTTGCCGCAAATTACAGGATTTTTTATAGCTGAATAATATTCCATTGGGTATATATATATATATATATATATATATATAACATTTTCTTTATCCATTCATCTGTTGATAGACATTTAGGTTGATTCCATATCTTAGTTATGTGAATAGTGCTACAATAAACATGAGAGCACAGATACTACTTCTACATACTGATTTTATTTCCTTTGGATACATAAACAGTAGTAGGAGTTCTAGGTCATGTGCTAATTCTATTTTTAATGTTTTGAGGACTCTCCATACTGTTTTTCAGATGGCTGTACTAGTTTATATTCCCAACAACAGTGTATATGAGTTCCCCTTTCTTCACATCCACCGCAGCATTTATGTTTTGTCTTTTTGATGATAGCCATTCTAAATGGACAGATAATGTCTCATTGTGGTTTTGGTTTGTGTTTACCTGATGATTAGTGATGTTGAGCATTTTTTCAAATACCTTTTGGCCATTTGTTTGTTTTCTTCAGAGAAATGTGTATTCAGGTCTTTTGCCCATTTTTAATTGAATTATTTGTTTTTGACTATTGAGTTTCTTGGGTCCCTCATATATTCTGGGCATTAACTCATTGTCAGATGCCTAGTTTACAATATTTTTTCCCATTCTGTAGATTTTCTCTACACTCTGTTGTTTGTTCCCTTTGCTGTACAAAAGCTTTTTAGTTTAATATAGTCCCATTTGTCTATATTTGCTTTTGTTGCCTGTGCTTTTAAATTATTATCCAAAAAATCCTTGCCCAGACTAATATCATGAAGTGTTTCCCCTATGTTTTCTTCTAGTAGGTTTATAGTTTTGGGTCTTAAATTTAAATTTTTTATCTATTTTGAGCTAATTTTTGTACATGGTGACAGATAGTGGTCTAGCTAAAGATTTGTTTTGTTTATCTTTTTTAAAAAAATCAAGTCTTTGTTTCATTGATCTTTTGCACTTTTGTTTTTGGTCTTTATTTCATTTACTTCTGCTTGACCTTTATTATTTCTTTCCTTCTACTGGTTTAGGGTTCAGTTTATGCTTATTTTTCTAGTTCCTTGAAGTGAAATATTAGGTTGTTTATATGAGATTCTTCTGCTTTTTTATGTAGGCATTTATTGCTATAAACTTCACTCTTAGAATTGTTTTCCTGTATCCCACAGGTTTTGGTATTTTGTATTTCCATTTTCACTTGTCTCAAGGAATCTTTTAATTTCCTTTTTAATTTCCCCATTGACCCATTGATTGTTCAAAAGCAGGTTGTTTAATTTCTACATATTTATGTAGTTTCCAAAGTTTTTCTTGTTACTGGTTTCTAGTTTTATTCTATTGTGGTCAGATGAGATCTTTGGTATGATTTCAGCTTTTAAAAATTTGTTAACTCTTATTTTGTGCCCTAAAATATAATCTATCTTGGAGAAAGTTCTGTGTGCTGTTGTAAAAAATGTATATTCTATACCTGTTGGGTGGAATGTTCTGTAAATAAATGTCTGTTAGGTCCATTTAGTCTAGAGTGTACTTTAAATCTTATGTTTCTTCGTTGATTTTGTGTCTGAATGATCTGTACAATGCTGAAAATGCAGTGTTAAAGTCACCAACTATTGTATTTCAGTCTCTCCCTTTAGATCACTATACACACACACACACTCACACACATATATACACATATATATATTTATATTTGGGTGCTCTAGTATTGGGTGCATATATACTTACAACTGTTATATACTCTTGCTGAATTGATCCCTTTATCATTATATAATGACCTGTTTGTCTCTTATTACAGTTTTTTACTTAAAGTCATTTTTGTGTGATATAAATATAGCTACCACTGCTCCCTTTTGGTTTCCCTTTGCATGAAATACCATTTTCTATTTCTTCTCCTTCTGTCTATGTTGTGTCCTTACAGATGAATTGAGTCTCTTGTAGAGAATATATTATTGAGTTTTGTTTTTTATCCATTCAGCCACTCTACATCTTTTAATTGGGAATTTAATCCACGTACATTCAAGTTTATTTCGACAGATAAGGACTTCTGCCATTTTGTTAATTGTTTTCTGGTTGTTTTGTGTATCCATTATTTCTTTTTTCCTCTCTCATTGCTTACCTTTGTGGTTTCATGAATTTTTTTCTTGTAGTGATAAGCTTTGATTCTCTTTCTTATTTGTGTGTCTGCTGTAATTTTTTCTTTGTGGTTACTATGGGGCTTACATTAAAAAATTATAGTTATAATAGACTATTTTAAGCTAATAAAAACTTAACTTTGGTTGCATATAAATACTCTAGCCTTTTGCTCTCTCCCCAACAATTTATCATTTTCTGCCTTAATTTACATCTTTATATATTATTTGTTCCTTAACAACCTATTGCTATAGTATCATTGACCATTTTGACTTTTCATCTTCATATTAGAGATCTGAAAGATTATCTACCACCATTAGAGTAATGAAGTATTCTGAATTTGATAATGAATTTACCTATACCAGTGAGATTTATACATCATATGTTGAAGCACTCCCTTAAGCATTTCTTGTAAGTCCAGTCTAATGGTGATGAGTTACCTTAGCTTTTGCTTATCTGGGAAAGACCTTGTATCTCCCTCCTTCTGAAGGAAAGCTTAGCTTGATATAAGATTCTAGGCTGACAGTTTTTTTTCTTCCAGCACTTTGAATATGTTATCTCATTCTTTCCTGGCCTGCAAGGTTTCTACTGAGAAATCTGCTGATAGTCTAATTGAGATTCCCTTATATGTGACTTAATGCTTTCCTCTTGATGCTTTTAAAATTTTTTGTCTTCCACTTTTAACAGTTTGATTGGAATATGCCTCTGAAAGGACCTTTTTGTGCTGACTCTGTTTGGGATCCTTTGAGCTTCATGGATCTGGATGTCCATATCTCTCCAAAACTTGGAAAGTTTTCAGCTAATATTTTGTTAAATAAACTTTCCATGCCTTTTCTTCATTTCTTCTCCTTTTTAAATTACCACAATGTGAATATTTGTTCATTTAATAATCCCATAAGTCCCATAGGATTTCTTCACTCTTTTTCATTTCTTTTTTCTTTTCCTGTAACTGGCTTGTTTCAAATGGCCTGTTTTCAAGTTCAAAAACCTTTTCTTCTGCTTGATCTAGTCTGCTGTTGCAGCTCTCAATTGTATTTTATATTTCATTCATTGGCTTCCCTAGCTCCAAGGTGTCTGTTTGTTTTTTGGTTTTTGGTTTTTATGATATAGAACTTGGGTAGTTTAAGTTATTGTTGGTGTTCTAGTCTCAGATTGGGTGGTAGGTTTCATAGATGCTCATGATATTAGAAATAAATAGAATAAAAAAATTAAGTCGATAAATAGAGGTGTGGGAAGCACCTCCAAGTTTTAAAAAAAGCCATGTACTGGCCAGTGATGATAGTCAAGAACCAAGGTTTATGTTAATACAAATATGTGCACCTGAAGGACATTAAAAGTTATTTCTATTTATCTGAACTATATTGGAAATTAGTTAAGAAATATGTACATGTAGGTACTAAAAAATTGTCTCCATGAGTTGCTTCAATACTGACATAAAATTGTCACATACTGCCAAAATTACTTAGTGTAGTTGAAGTCTGAGATAGTGCCCATAGTGGGGGGGATAGGACAAAATAATCAAACTATCTATCAAAGGGTCCAGAAGAGGTCCCACAGGCTTGGAGAGAAGCCCCCTCTTCTTCCTGGACAGAACTGTAGGCCAGGGCCCAAGTATAAACAGCAGGCTATATCTATGCCTCATCCTGTTGTCCATGAGATATCTGTGCTTTAAATAGTAGCCAATAACCTGAAAAGAGGTCATAAACTCTTCCTTCACCCTCCACCAGGATAAATAGAGATGAGTGAGGCAACTTTTATTTTTTAAAATGTAGTTTTTCCCTTTGTTCTTGCTGCCTATGTAGCCCTAGAGACAAACTATTAAAAGGGAAACAATAATAAGCCTTACTTAAGACTTTTGACATTTAATCACAGAAAACTGGCACTATGACTTGTTTATTGCTTCCCAATACCTAGCACAGACTCAAATCTTAGGTCCTCATAGGAAAACCAGACAAAAAAGGCAAACAGCTGACTTGTGTCACTAGTGTTAGAGTGACCTTTTGCATAAAGCTTAGTGGATCTCTAGTACTGGAGAAAGAAGGACTTTTTAATGGGATGAGAAAGGAAAAATTCTCTTAGGTGTAGCTGATAATATTGTTAATGCCCTCCAGCCAAAGACCACCAGAAACACAGCTACATTTGAACAAGTTGCATCTGTTATTCACTGCAACTAGGGAAAATGCACACCATACATAGGGAACTGTGGGCATCTCAGTAAAAGGGTGTTAGAAAGAAACTACTTTAGGATTTGAGCTTTGGTTGGATAATTTTGAGGAGGTAGGAAGCAAGGCTTTGTTCTGGATTAGATGCTGTCAAGCAGCAAAGGCAATTCTATGATTGAGATCTCAATAAATTTCATCTAGAAGGAGGACTGACCAAGTGAGCATAAATCTGTAATTGGTTTAATAATAGTAGCAGTTATTCATTTTAGATAAGAGAGAAGGATGTTCTATATTTTGTGGGTTGCACAGTGATCTTGTTTTTGTCTCACTTAATGATGGTTTCAGAGTGACCTTGTCTGATGTTGATGTTCTTTCAAATTGTTTATGTACAACAGGAGAACAATATGGATTGGCTGTGAGTGCCATACAAGTTCAAGGATGTCAGAGTCTGCTTCTTTTCTTTCTCAGTGCAGAATAATAGAGGAAGAACCTTCAACAGAATTATAAATTAACTCTATAATTAATTACAGTGGTTGCTTCAAAGCTTCACTGCTTTCAATGAAGAAGCAGGCAGGAACTTGACCTTGGAGATAGGCCATGCCATAATTTGAATAAAAGTTATTCTAAATGTACTAAATAATAAAATGGGTAATGAGCGAGTCTTTCATAAATAATCTTATGTTAGCATTTTGCTAAAATTGTGCAACACAATTTTAATAAATATACTTGAATGTTTTACTATGGAGGAGATGTAATTATAACAGTATTTGTGTTATTCTGGGTCCTCCAAGAACCAAAAGCCAAGATAGGCTCAGATGAGCAGGAGATTGATTAAGAAAATGCCTGTGAGAGAGAATGGAGAGGGAGCCAGGAGAGGCTGGGAGAGCCACTATCAGACTGCAATGTAGGTTTATCCCTTGGGAAGGAAAGAGTGAAGGAAAGAAAGGCTTACACTGCCATGCAGATCTCAGGAAGTTCCAGGCCAATGAGGAGTCCTTGAGCACAAGTCACCCACTGGAAGACTCCCATGTGTCCCAGGAAAGGTCCTGCCTTAGAATCCCTGCCATACTTTATCACTGGCACAGCCTCAGTGCCAAGGATTCCAGAGCACACCAGCTGGGGCTGTGATTACACACCCACCCGCCGCGGTTAGAGATCCGAGAGGAGTATTTTCATGGCCAGCAGAGTACTTATTCTTAAAACAGCTGTAGACACCTGTTCTGGATCATCTTAAATAGTGACTTAGTAAACCTCCCAGTGACTCATACCAGTAGATGTGCATAGGTGGGTTTGTCCATCTCTTTTCCTAAATTAGAGTGTGGCTAATCCTTTCCAGATCCTTAAGGCTCGTAAGGGAAAGAATATATGAGATCACATTAAGTTAAGCTCATGACTGAAAATAATTGAAGAAGAAAGCCAGTGATAATACTAGCCCCAATCTTGAAAACAATAACCCCCGCATTTGGCTTAGTGGTAAACTGTAATTACTGCAGGAATTGCCCTCTATTTGACAAAAATGGATGGATGTACCACTTTTAACAATAAATTCTGATTTGTGTATGCCTCTTGTATGTGCTAGACAATTAAGTATAGTATTGTTTATATGTATTTATTATGAAAGATCCAGTAATGGCAGCACAAAAAGTATAGATTAGCCTGCTTGACTTAAGCTAACATGTATCTACCCTTAAAACTGGAAATGACTTCATTTTCCCCTGAATATCATCAGGGAGAGGTGGATTATCTGAACAAAATTTGGATTTGGTTGCAAAGGACAATAGGGGAGGGAAGTGATGTTGATGAGGAAATCACAGTGTTGACTACATGGCATTTCTTAAAAACCTTCCTCCAGACTGTAGAATACAAGCCAAACTTCTTAGTGTGACAGCCAAAGTCTCTCCCAATTTCTCTTTAGAGCTAACACTGTGCGAGTCCTGCTGAACGAGTTTCAGTCACGATGAGCATTTTGTCTTTCTCAAACCAAAACTTTCACATTCATAGCTCCATGCTTTGGAATATGATACAGCCTCATATTGTAATGCCCTCCACTCTGCCCACAAATATATGTATTTCTCATAGCTAAGTTTTTGTGTCACCTTCTCTGCAAGTTCTTCTCTGACCCGTTGATCAGAAATAATTGCTTCTTCCTTTCTTTTCCCTTCCACTTATTAATAATTTTCAGCCAAATTTGGCACTTAGATAAATTGATATGATATTATAGTTGTTCTCATGTCTGCTTTCCTCTCTATAGACTTACTGATTGTAGTATAAGCTCTATGTCCCAGAGTCCCTCACAGAATAGGTATCCAGTGAGAATATGTTCACCTTCATTGAATAGTTTCTGTTTTCTCCTAGGTGAAGAAAAGGTCTAGAGGTCTGCACCTTTGCATGAGCCAGGACCCTTTAGTCAGAACCCACCTGGGTGATCATCTGTCATCTATTTTTTAAATGGGCCTTTATGCTGTCTCTGCATTGGTTTGGTTCCATTTCTCAGGCGGCTCCTGCTCCCAAATGCCAAGCACCTTGATGAAGCCAGGCCTGCTTCTGCTCTCTGACCCTGGAAAACCACCTTTGTTCAATACCCTTTCGTCTATTAGACCAACATCACAATACTGTCAGGAGTCTTTTTAGAAAAATTATGGTACTTTACCATAAAGAATGAGTTTTATGTAGCTAGAGACTGACTTGTTAAAACCTGAGAGTGCAAACAGGAGAGAAACACTGAGCCAGCTTATGGCTTGGGACATTACTGACCTGCTTTTTTAGTGTCCATCTCCCATTTCTGTTCCTGAAGGTCAGTTGTTTCCTGGTATGAAACCTAAGAACTCAACTTACTTCACCTCACATTGAGTTTCTATCCTGAAGTATTCTGAAATTCTGACAAGTCTTATCCAAATTGTCTTCCTTATGTAAGTTTCTCTTTGCTCTTTCTTTCTTAAACCTGAATTTCATCTTCTGCCAAACAGAATTCCACTAGTACTCTTCAAAGAGTAAGTTATTTACTCACCAATTCAACTGACATTTTTGGACATTCACTATATACTTCTTTATTCAGTATGTGTTTAGGTATTTATTGAGAAACCAAAGCCTACTACATGTCAGAAATAGACTAGGCATTGAGGAACCAATGGTTGGCAAAATATAGACAAAGACTCTGCACTTACAGCACTAAAGCCTAACACAAGAGAGCAGTGTTGATCAAATGACCATACAAATAAATGCAAAATTAAAATTGAGGTAAGAACTAAGAAGGAGAGGTACTTGGTGTAGTCAGGAGGAGGATTTGGTATAGTCTGGAGCTTAGGAAATTCTTTCCTAGGGAAGTAATGACTGAGCTAAGATGAGAAAAAAGAATAGTTTTCTAGGGGAAGGAAATTTCATTTTGATAGGATGGAGTGCTGCATATTCCATAAACTTAAAGAAAACTCATAGGACTCAAGAACTGGGAGAAAAAAAGGAACCATGGTGTCAACTAAGGCTGGAGAACTAAGCAGGAGCCATCAATGTGGAGGCCAAGTTTACCTAGGTCAGTATTCTAAGGTTGATGGAAAGCTTAGTTTTATGCAGGGAGCTGCTATGATCAGAATTGCACTTTGGAATGAACACAAACTGCAGTGTCAAGGGTGTATTTCTTAGTTCAGTTGTATAAGCTAGGAGAAAATTTTGGCGACTTTAACTAGTGATAGTATTAACTTCTACAAAGTAACCATGAAAAAAATCTCAGAAATCTTTGTGACTTTCCTGAAACTAAAGTTGTGTATGAGCACTTCTTCCTAGAAACATTTATGTTTCTCTTTGTTTTTAATGTTTTCTCTTTATGATACAAATAATATAGATTTGTATCATATATGGATTGTATATGATACAATAATATAGATTAAGATCTATAGAGGATGAAAGAAAAAATACTCCTCTACATTCCCAAACACCCTTGAACCACCTATCACACATAAATGATAGGGTTGCTAAGTTCTTCTGGAAGCCTTCAAGACATTATCATGTGTTACACATATACACACACACAAACAGTGTATGTATATAAAATCTTTTTCTGTGCTAACAAGATCATATTATGTGCACTAACCAATATATTTTAAACATTAAACTTTTAAATATTTTCATATTAGTACTCACGGATCTACTTCATTTCTTTAAACAGTTGGAAAGTGTTCCATTATATGATATATCTTAATCATTAACTTATTGATCACTTGAACTTATTAAGTACTTTTGAGTTGTCTTTCTATTTAAAATTATTCTACATTGAACATCTTTTTTTATATAACCATTTATACTCTTACATGGAATAACTTTCTAAAAGTGAGGTTGCTGGGCCAAAGAGAAAACAAATAACTAGGTAGATACAGTTATCTAGATAGATTTACATTTGATAAATACTCCCAGTTTATCTTCTGGAAAATTTTTACCTTTTCACATTCTCACCAACAATTTTGGAGAATGTTTCCTCACATTTTTTGACTACACTGAATATTATCAACATTTTTAAACTTTGAAAATCTGAGCAATAAAAATGCTGTTTGTTCTTTTACATTTTATTTATTTACTAATTCTGCCTTGCAATAAATTTCTCATTGTGAAAGTGAGCCTCTAAAATTTATTTTTTTATCCTAAAAACAAATCATTAAGTGGGCACAATTTTTTTAAAAAGTAAGGTTCTGCATCTACACAAACCTAGACCATGATAACCTCTCTATTATCTGGCTTCCCTAAGAAACATCTTTTAAAATTCTGTACCTTGCTTACAGGAAAGGAATAGGAAGCATATATTAATTTGTTAGGGCTGCCATAATAAAGGACCACAGACTGAGTGGTTTAAACAACAGACATTTATTTTCTGACAGTTCTGGAAGCTGGAAGTCTGAGATCAGGTTGCCTGTAGAGTTTGGTTTCTTCTGAGGCCGCTCTCCTTGTTGCAGACAGCCATCTTCACACCGTGTCCTTGCATAGTCTTCCCTCTGTGTTTGCATCCTGGTCTTTCTCTTTCTGTGAGAACACCAGTCATATTGGATTAGGGCCCCACTTTAGTAGCCTCATTTTAACTTAATCACTTCTTTAAAGACCTTCTCTCAAAATACAGTTACGTTCTGAGGTATTGAGGGTTGGGACTTCAACATGTGAATTTTAGGGGAACACAATTCAGCCCATAACAAGAAGCACCTGACAATGTATTAAAGTCTTAGAATTTTATTTCTCACATCCCCCACCCTCAAAGACAAAAAAATGCTTTAAAGTGCTATGTTAAATGAAAAGCTTTAGTTAAACTTAACAGAGTTTATTTGAGCAAAGAATGATTCATGAATCAGGCAGCACTCAGAACCAGGAGCGGTTCAGAAAACTCTGTCCAAAAATGGGGGTAGGCAATATTTATAGACAGAAAAAGGAAGTACCCTACAGAAACAGCTTGATTGGTTAAAGCTCAGCATTTCCATTTGCTTTATTAGGGTGTGGTGTGTTGAGACATTTGCCTTACACGGACATGATCTGATCGGTTGGCAGCCTGTGATTGGCTGGAGCACACCTACTATGATTGGCTGAGACTCAACTGCTTGTTACAAGAATATACTCTTAAGTTGCAGTCTGTTAACATACTAAGTCAGGCTGCTGTTAGCTATTTAGAAATTCCAAGTAGGAAGGCAGCTTCAGGCCACATTTCATTTAACAACTGAAAATATATTTTGGTAATGTTCTAAGGAGAAACACAGTGATAAAGTAGCATTGTGTTAGTTTAAGAGAAAAGAGGGGCCAGCCAGTATTGCCAAGTGTGCGCTGAAGTCAAGACAATAAGAATGGAGCCTGGATTTAGGAAGAAGTCCACTGGTGACCCCAGAAAGAAACAAAGTGGTAGAAGCAGAGGCTGACTTGGCCAAGGCTGACTATCATCCTTGGCAGAGCAGAGAGTGACTGCAGGAAAGAAATGATCTGTGTATAGAGAGAGGTAAGAAAGGGAGTTTAACCAAAGCATATTTTTAGTCCAGGAAAAGAAAAAAAATACAAAAAAGAGGGTCAACTGGACAGCAAGGTCCTGGAGGAGATGCCACCTATTTTATAAAGAGAATGGGCTACAGATTCAGGTGAAGACGCCGCCCCTGACAAGCGAGAGGGACATCTCTACCCCTGAGAAAGAAGAGAGAATATGAGAAAAGAGTCTGCTACCTGTCAAAATTCAATGAGGATGTTTGTGGCGAATAACTGCTGCTTTTAAACAATGCTTATAAAAGACAGCCATGTACCTATTTAAAAAAATCTGATAACTACAAACAGTCCGATGATTTACACGTATAACTAGTAAAGGGAGCTTGAGAAAAAGAGAAAAGCTCATTCTTCACAATCGTTCTCATGTCATAAACTCGTCTTTCAAACCTTTCCTGTGTCTCAATACTGCACGTGCTGTGCAAAGCTGTGCAAAAATGGATTCATGGCAAATCTCTTGCTACTCTTCCGCCTGGATTTTCGCCTTCGGACCCCCGTTAGGTAGAAATTCAGGCAGCAGCCCCTCTATAGCTTTGGCTTAATTCCTTTGGCCATGCGTGGACGTGTCTGTCTTGGTGACGTGACAGGCACATTTCCTTCCCAGCAATCGTATCACTTAGCAAGATTCCTGTGATACTCTCAGAGCAAAACGTCAGTTCTCTCCCCTCCTAGTGGAGCACCCTGGATCCCCACGCATCTCCCCGGCAGCGGTGCACGCCCCGGTGCTGACCACCAGGGGGCAGCCGCTCCGCGCAGCAGCTCGCGCGGCGCGGGTGACGCGGCTCCCCGGGCTCTGGGGCGCCGCCCCCCAGGATCGGAGCGAAGGGGGCCCAATCCACACGGGGCCTCCGCCCTGGGTGATGTTGTTTTGGGGGACTGTTCGCCCCGAATATGATTTATTGGAGACTTGGAGTTTGCTCTCCTCATCAAAAGCGACAGCAACCTTGCAGAGCTTCCTCTCGGATCTAAGAACACTCTGAGGGTCTCGGGGAGCGGGTTTGGGGCCCAGACCGCTGCAGGGCGAGGGATCCCACCATCCCCACAACCAGGAGGGTGGGGCCGCTCACCTGGGAGGTGCCGGGAGAGCCAGACGCACCACCCCGGATGGGGACGGCCGGAGAGCAAGAAATGGCCCCGCCACACCCCGGCCCCGCCGCCGCTACAGCCACACCTTCGGCATGGCCCGCCTCCGACTAGGCTCCGCCTCCGACACAGCCCGGCCCCGCCTCCGACACGGCCACGCCTCCGCGACGGCCCCACCTCCGACAGGCCCCGCCTCCGCCAGAGTCCGGCCCCGCCTCCGACATGGCCCCGCCTCCGCGACGGCCCCGCCTCCGACACGGCCCCGGCTCCGCGACAGCCCCCTCCTCCGACTCGGCCCCGCCTCCGCTAAACCCGGCCCCGCCTCCGCGACGGCCCCGCCTCGGATACTGCCAGGCCCTGACACAGCCCGGCCTCTGCGCCGACGGACCACGTGGCTGTTCCTTGCAGATAGCAGACGGCAGAGCCAGTCTTCAGGGCTCCCGACCGCCAATTCGTGAGTTTTCCAATCCGAGAGCGTCCTGGGGTGGGGGCGGATGGCCAAGTACCCGGGGGACACCAGGGGACACCCGAGGTGCCAGGGTATGCAGGGGGCCACTCCCGGCAGTCGCGGTGTGCATTCCCTTCTTAGATCGAAGGTATTTGTTCCACTTCTCGTGTTTTAGTCTGGTGCTATTCACTGTTGGAAAACATATTTCTCTCCCCTCTTTCAACTTGTAAGTCCCGAATGTGACAAAGCCGTGTGACGGGTGTGTTCACGCGCGCCAGAGCGAGCTCATTTGGTTACTCAGCCGTGGGGTCAGCGTCCTGGGACATATTACTCATCTTGGTTTTTTGTTTATTTTTGTTTTTCCTGACAAACTAGGGAGACCTTGTCTTCTGATAGGTAGTTAGCGCGAACTCAGGCTTCCTGCTCTCTCGCCGCTGCCTTTTTCCACTCCCAACCCCTAAATCCGAGCTCACAGCCCACAGGCTCAGTGCTCCGTGGGTATTGGCTTTCTTGTGAATTCATCCTCCTGGGAGCAATATTAAGAAAAAAGTGGTAGACGGAAAGGGAAGGGGGGGGAGCAGAAGGAATTCCACAAGAAATACAGGGCAGGCTCAGGGATGCCAAGTCTACTAGAGATTTTATGGAAGAAAGTAGTAGGAAAAAGTCCCTCAGCAAATTTTACCGTATGGGAAGTGGCTGAAATATGAGAGTTCTTAGCAGAGTTCATATTGAGGAAGGTTGTAGATGAGAACATAGCTGGGTACTAAAACAAGATTGGCACAGTCTAGACATGATTGCTAACTAAAGGGACTGATGTTTGAGGGAGATGGTGAGAGATTAACAAAATGCAGTGGCTGAAGGACTATGCATAGAAACTGGGACGGGGTGGGGAGGGAGGCAGGCGGCTGTGGCTCAAGGGATTGGAATCTGTCTCAGTTTAGATTCTTCCCCAAAGCAAAGCCTGATGCAAGGACTTGTCTGCAGGTAGGTTTTTGGGGAAGTGAGCCCAGAAAAGCTGGAATGAGGAAGTGGGGAGAAGAGACAAGGAAGGAGGGAAAGCCACGAAGGGCATGTGGCTGAGCTGTCTATAGCCCACTGGGGCGCCTGGAGCTCAGTTCCTCTGTAACAGGCGGAATGGCCTGGAAAAGCGTAAAAATGTTTTCTATCTCTTTAAACCTTCCCCACTCCTTCTGAGAATTAAAACCTGCAGGCCAGTAGTCCAGAAGGGCAAGGCAGTGTCCTCTGTTTTTTGTAACACAGGAATTGGCTCAAGGGAATTGTCCTGGGGAGGTCACAAGATTGTCTTAGCCAAAGATGGGACAAATCAGAACGATCCACTGTAGTTGAACAGCAATAACCTGAAGCTGAAAATCTCCCTTTTAAAAGCTCTGGATTTCTGCTAAGAGGCAGCACGTTGGTACCTTAAGGTGGGAGTCTGCCAACCTCCTCACTGGCCAGCAAATTAATAAACATCTCTTTCCTTCTCCTCAAACCACTTGTCCTCATTCTTTTTATGTGGCCTTGGGGTCAAGTGCCGAGCTTTCAGAAAAACCTCCAGAGACCCTCTGAGGTAGAATGGGCCTCAGGACAGCCATTGGGCAGTTTTCCATGACTCCTTCCTCCACTGGGTGAAGCTCACCCAGGACATCAACTCACTGCCACTTCAGGGCTTCCCTGTGCACCTGCGGAAGTGAGAAGGCATCCACGTGCACAGGAAGTACCCCACAGTGGGCTCCTCACAGGGCACCCAGAGTATCTGCTACCCTGCCCTTGTCACTTGGGCAGCAAAGGAAGAGACATTAGTGTTAACCAGTGCTCACTGTGTACACTGACTCTGGACAAGGCCATTTTATATGTACTCCTTTCATCTTCAAAAACAATCCTCCAAGAACTGTATTATTCTCTTTCTGTAGATGGGAAAACTGAGGCTTAAGTAATTTATCTAAGAGGAGCTGCTTTGAAGGGAGTGATGAGCTCAGTTTTAGGCACATCAAATTTTAGAAGACCTAGAAACTGCAGAATACTACCCAAATAGAAGTGTGGCTTTCCCCTTTAGGGCAGACTTGATAAAGTGGGAGGCATTTCCAACTAATGTAGTGGAAATGCAGTTTCTGACAGATTATGTGACCTTTTTGTCCAAAGCAATCAAACACTAAGTCAACTCATGCATGTCAACTTAAGTCTCAACTTGATCTACCAAGCCCTGCAGGATCTAGCCTTTCCCTCACTCCACCCTGGGTGCAGTTCCTCCCAGCGCCTTGCTCTCAGCCACCCTGGCCCTTCTCTTTGCTGTAAAGTGCTTTTACCTCCAGCATTTTGGGTTTCAGTTTCAATGTCACTTTCTCATAAAGGCCTTTCCTGTCACCCAACTTGAAATAGTCTTCCAGTCTATATCACATGGCCATGTTTTATTTTCTTCACAGTGATTAATTTTTGCATTTTATTTATCTGTTTATTCGTTTTCCTTCTCCTAAAATATTCGAATCATGAAAACAGAAACCTTGTTTGTTTTGTTCCTTGCTATACATCTGGTACTAGAACAGAACAGTGCTTGGCCCACGGTGAGGAACCCAATAAAATTTGGGGGGGTGAATGCATTTACTTGTTGATTTTTTTCACTCGTTCATTCATCTGTTCTGACCAACCCAAGTCTTTACTTTCCCCTGCAGCAGCTGATAGAACCATGGAGACAACCCCTGATGCTGCTTTCAAGTCCCTCATGGATGGAGTGACAAGCTGGGATGTTCCCACAAGCCCCATCCCCAGCGAACTCCTTCTTATTGGAGAGGCCGCCTTCCCAGTGATGGTGAATGACAAGGGCCAGGTGCTCATTGCTGCCTCCTTCTATGGCCGAGGCCGCCTGGTGGTCACGTCCCATGAGGCCTACCTGCTGCATGCTGGCCTGGCTCCATTTCTTCTCAATGCAGTGGGCTGGCTCCGCCCCTCCCCTGGGGCTCCTGTTGGAGTGCACCCATTCATGGTGCCACTAGTGAACATCCTGCAGGACTCTGGGATTGAGGCACAGGTTGAGCCAGAACCGGGAGAGCCCCTGGGGGTTTACTGTACCAGTGCCAACGATGACACCATGACTGTGAAGCTGATCCAGTTTGTGAAACGTGGAGGGGGCTTGCTCATTGGGGGCCACACCTGCCATTGGGCCACCAAGCACGGCTGTGACAAGGTGCTGTCCATGTTCCCCGGGAATAAGGTGACAAGTGTGGCTGGAGTGTACTTCACCGACGTCTGTGGAGACACAGGCCGGTTCAAGGTCTCTAAGAAAGTGCCCAAGATCCCACTCCATGTCAGGTGAGTATCTGTTTCCCCTCATCAACATACTTCCATTTCAGTACAGGTGATTTTCCACTTAGTTTTGAAACTATCACAAATCAAAAGCAGAGTAATTAAAATCCACCCAGAAATAAAAGGGACTGGGTCCTCACTGCCACTCACTCCTATGGCCAAAGCAATAATCAGCTGAATAGAAAAGCTTATCTTGTTCACCACTCTATCTCCATGTCTAGTTCCTGGAACACAGACCCTGCTTACTTATGCCTCCTAAATAAATGAAAGAACATTTGTTTGTGTGAGAACCTGGACACTGGGGTTCTAGCAGAGGTCAGAGCAGATAAGTCATGCTATCGTGAGGCTTATATTTCAGGGAAGAATTAGACAATTAATGAAACGAATATCTACATACTTTATCAGGCATTGATAAGAGCCCACAGGGAAAATAAGGCAGGAATGGGGTTTCAGGAGGACAGGAAGGGGAGGGGAGGCTATTTTAAGGTCTTCAGGGAAGTCCTATCCATCAGACCAAGTAGGATTTGCCAGCTTTTTTTGATATTTCAAACAGAAGGGGTTTAGCATAGAGAATTGACTACACAGGTGATGGAAAAGCTGAGAACCCACACAGGGAACAGCAAGTAACTGAGAGATTAGCATCAGCAGGACCGACAGAGGGAAGTGTTCCTGGAACCCAGGCGCTGCGGCCACCAGGTAGAGCTGGAGCCATGCTAGGCCTGTCCATCAGAAGCTGGAAACACAGGTGGAAGGTCTGTCTGGTGGGAGCTATAGTCACAGGGAAGACACTGGTTACCAGAGACACAGCCTGGAGAGAGAAGCACATACCTTGGCCCCTTTGTCCTTCCTTCCTCCCTGACTTCAGTCTTCTACCTCTGCCTCACATGGGCTGACCCCGCCAGGATCCAAGGGGGAGGGCAGCCTGGGAAATGCAGTTCCCTGTGTAAGGTTTTAAGACCAGAGTCCACGGGAGGGGCAGTGCAGCTGAAAGTCAAAGCACCCTCCCAGGTTTCGGCACCAAATGTAAGGTTTTTTGGAATGGCTGGCGCCAGAGAAAGAAAGCTGAGCAGAGTTGAAAGGAATAAGTAAAGAGGCTTTGTTGGGGCTCTCCCAGGTGAGGGTAACGAGTCCCAAGAGAGGGGCCCGGGCGAGATTCTTGAGTCCCAGGGGAGAGGAAGAGACCCGAGAAGTCGCATCGCTCAGAAGTTTGAGTGGGCTTATATATGTTTTTAGGGTTGGGGAATGGGAGTTTCTTCAGCAGGAAGATTTTGCCGCGAAGAGTGAGGAATTTCTTTGTTGCAGTTTTAGGGCGGGTTTTGAGAAATAGGAGGGGCCGGTGGTACGTGTGGACTCCAGGAACCGAAACTCTTATCAGGGTGACCATCCAGGTGTGGTCGTCCGTTAACTTAGCTGGGTCTTGCAGGCATTGTCCTTGGCAGGTCTCGTGGGCTTCTTCTTTTTTCATTAGGGAGGGGAGGGGTGCCTGCCACCAGCCTTACACCCTGTAACAGAAAGGATAACCAAGAATAATGGCAATGGAGTGAGTGAAAACAAGCAACTGGCCAGCTTGGAAGGCTTCTCTGGTAGGTGGCATTTGAAAGGAGACCTGAAGGAAGTGAGGGAATGAGCCATGTGTACATTTATGAGACGAAGATTCCAGGCAGGGTGAGGAGCAAGGGTGAAAGCCTGAACAAGCCCACTTGCTACGATCCAGGAGCACCAAGGAAGCCAGAGTGGTGGGAGCTGAGTGAATGAGGGCAGGGGTCATCTGTGCCCAGGGGCAGAACTTTAGATCTCTGCACAATGAGATGGGAAGGCATTCTGGATTTTGTACAGAGAATTGATATGATGTGACTCATACAAGGAGTCCTCTGATTAATGGCAGAGAATAGATGTAGGAGGCAAAGATTGAAGTGGAAGACTGATCAGGAGGTCACTGAAATAAACCACGTGAGAGCTGATGTCGACTCAGACAAGTGTGGTAGCAATGGAGCTACTGAGAAGAGGTTTGATTCTGGACACACTTCAAAGACAGGACACAACAGGCTTGGCTGATGGCCTGAGTACGGAGCAAGAGGAAGAAAGAAGAGTTGAGATTTTTGGTCTGGTCTGAATTACTTAAAGAAAGGTGTCACCATTTATTGAGCTGTGAAAGAAAATGGATTAGAGGAGGAGATCAGGAGTTTAATTTTGGATATTTGGGGTTTGAGGTATTAGTGACTAATTATGTTTGGTTGCAAGTAGCAGAAGTCTTTCTATAGTGGATAACCATGTAGAGATTTATTTTTCTCATGTAACATGAAGGCCAGGTAGATAGTCCAGACCTGTGACAGGGACTTCAAGATGTCTCATGGTCATTCTCTGTTTCTCCCTTCCATCACCCCTTCCCCCATCAAGTTGTGTTGCATTTATCCTTATGGCTACGAGATGGCCACTACTACTTCAGGTACTATAATTACACCCAAACAATAATAAACTGGAATGGATACATCTGCTGAGTCTGTCCCTTTTAATTTAGAAAATCATATATTTTCTGGAAGCCCTAACAAACTTGTGTTTATATTTTAGTGACCAAGCCTAGATCGCATGGCCAACTCTAGCTGCCAGGGGGTCTGATATTTTTAAATGGGCCCTGGCATCTCTGAAGAAATCAAGATTCTGCTGCAAGGAAGAAAGGGCATGCAGATGCTAGTGAGCAGTTAGCAGTGCCCTGGCCCCTCAGCCCTAAGCGCTGGCCCTCGTGGAAGTTCTTCCCTTCTGAGAGAGCGAGGGAGATGATGTGGTTACTCAGAGACATTGGGGTGGATCCTGTTTGCTTTGACTTTTTGGCTCTAATACAAGGAAGAAGCAAGTTAAGTCACATCAATTGCCCCAAGGGATCCTCCTCTTCAGCAAACTAAACCTGATTATCTTCATCTACCTACGTGTTTTATCTCTGCCACTGAATCTAAGGCATATTTGTGTGTGTACGCGTTTAACTTTTAATTATGGAAAACTTTAAACATAGGCAAAAGCAGAGAGAGTAGTACAATGAACCCCCATGCAGCCACTACCCAGCCCAATTATAGTTGACTCCTGGTCTATCTTATCTCATCGATGGCCCCACCCCACCTAAGATTATTTTGAAGCAAATAGCAGTCACCGTATCATTTCATCTGTAAGATTTAAATATGTATCTCTAAAGATATGAACTCTTTTGAAACCATAACCACAAGTCCCCATTATCATACCTAAAAGAATAATTCCTCAATGTCATCATTTCCATGATTGTCTTATGTTATTTTTCAGAATTTGTGGGCTTAGTATATAAAGCCCAGATATTTTGATTTCTTGATAATGTTAGGTCTGGAGCCAAGAGGGAGACACATGAAGCCTCATGTGTAGCAAAATGCTGTTTATTTGAGCATCTGGGTGCAGATGGGTGGAGGTCAAAAAAAGTGTCCACACTGAGGGAGGGAAAGCCTTAGGTTTTATAGAGGGTTTTTTCAGGGAGTGAGCAACTGGGCCAGAACAGCCACTGTAATAAATTCTTTTCAAACAACTGGGAGGGTTAAGGAATGTAAGTTCCCCTCTTGCATTCCATTCCTTTATCTCCTAGGGGTCTGGCAAAGGCTACGTGCCTAATACCGCCCTAGGAAGGAGAGAGGGGTGGGTTTTATAGGAGGTTTGGATGGAAGTTTGGGGAGGATGAATTCTTCAAACCTAACAATAACAACCAGGGACAGTTGGGGAGACATCCTTGAAGGAGGCACGTGACCTTCACATCCAGTGAATACATGTCTTCTGTTGATATTGGAAGGAGTCCAGTTAAGTTTCCAACTTTCCTTAAGTGTTTCCTTGACCTCTCATGGCAGGAAGCCAACCAATACTTTCTCAACTACTGCATTGTTTTAATGACTCCAATCTCTTAATGGAATTCATCATCTTTCTTCTTAGCCATGGTGGTATGTTTAAGCAATTATTCTCTCTTGTGGTGAAGAAATATCTTGTTTAAGCACTTCTCAGTTTTATTTTATTTTCTTGTTCACCTGTAAATTCAAGCAAAATTAAATGTAAAGATTTTTTATTAAAAAAATAGAAATGTCTCATGGTCCCCTTCATACATAATTCCTTCCTCTCTATTTATCTATCTATAGAGCTAGCAAGCTGCATTTTTACCTATATCTATAGAGCTAGCAAGCTGCATTTTTACCTACATCTAGATATTTCTGGTTATTACTGAGGAATGATACTTTGAGTTTTTTAAAACTTTTTTCTATGTACTTATTTGTATTGCTTGAATAATGAATAAACCATATTTATCATTTTTATAAAACACTAATCTTTACTTTCCATTCCTTTACCCTAGAGATACAGTAGTACTCAAATTAAAAACAGAAATTCTGGCCCTCTTCTATTTTATATTTTATGTTTAAGCTAGTTTAATCTAAATTTTACTTTTTCTGATTGTCCTTATCTGATAAACTGTACTTCTTTTTAGATCTATAATCATACATTGTACTTCTATTTTCTCTGAAACTTTCAAAGTTAGTCACCTTAAAAACTAAAATAGGTGTGCAAATATAAATGAACACATTTTAAAAGTTCCTACTATGTGCCAGTTTTGTGCTACACGTACTTTCCCATGTACGGGTTGAGCATCTCTAATCCAAAAATCCAAAACCTAAAATGTTCCCAAATCCAAAATATTTTGAACACTGACACAATGCCACAAGTGGAAAATTCCACAACTGACACCTTTGCTTTCTGATGGTTCAATATATGCAAACTTTGTTTCATGCACAAAATTATTTTAAAAATATTGTATAAAATTACCTTAGGCTATGTGTATAAGGTGTATATGAAACATAAATGAATTTCATGTTTAGACTTAGGTCCCATCCTCAAGATATCTCATTACATATATGCAAATATTCCAAAATCAAAAAAAAAATCTAAAATCCAAAACACTTCTGATCTCAAGCATGTTGGATAAAGGATGCTCAGTCTGTATTATCTCCTTTAATCCTAACAACAATTTTCTGAGATTGGGAATATAGTCTATAAGACTAAGAGAAATAGTAAACACTAGGACATGTTAGGAATGTTTATATTTTAAGCAGAATTTAGATTTGACCTAGAAGTATGAATATATCTGTGCCCACAAGTGAGTGGCATCTGTATTCTGACTATCCAAAATGAGTAATTTATATAGTAGCTGCATTTTGTTACAAAAGTGAGTTTTCCAAATTATTTTTTTTAATCTTATGGGTTAAATGGGTCAATTAAAATTGTGTTTTTAATGGGCCTAATGAGATTTTTGTCCTGTGCCTATTAGCTTAAAATAAGAGAAAACAGTTTTCTATGTTTACAATTTCAAGGTGGCTCTCTGATAGTCTATACCCATGTTGCTCAGTGATGATTAACACAGTTTTTAGGTTTTGTTATTTACTATAGTTTATCTGTACTTAAAGGAAAAAATACAGAAAAGATACACAAACTCATGAGGGGGGTCTTCAAAATGTTTTTTAAAACATCTGATTAACATAGTTCCCTCTAGTATTTTTTTGATGTTATGAATCCCAAGAAAACATTGTCCCTGTATTGCAGTGTTTCTGTCCTGTGTATATTTATCAGAGTGAATTAGATCCAGAAAAAATATTCTTTTATCCTGTACAATCTGAGCAGACAAAAAAAAAAAAAAGCTAAGTGAAGATATATTTGATTTCTATCAGGAGACTTCATTACATTTATGTTCAAGTAAAAATTGGTTGGTGTTTAGAGAATTAAAAAAAAATGTACAAATTATTAGATGTTTTACTTTTAGTACGGTGTAAATGACAGCAGCTCAGTTCACACTTAACTTCTAATCATTGCTGTAGCTTCCTACTATGCAAGTTTTTTTTATCGGCATTCAGAAACTTATCACCCATGTCACCTGTCTGCTCAGGTGTGATTTGTATATTTTCTGAACTCCCTTTCCTTTCTTCCACAGTGGTTGCCCGTGCGCTTCCAGCTCTGAAGTAACACATGCTTTTCCTTTTCATAAATGCAGTATTTTTCACACCTTCACGTCTGTTTAAAGCCTCCCTTGCATGAGATATTCCTGTCGAGTGCTCTACGCCCAGCTGTGAGCTTCATCCAAAGACTTAGTAATTGAGTGAGACATTTCTGGTCTGTAGACAACAACAGTGGCTGTAGCAGCAAGCCAGCCTGGGTCTGCTTCCTGTCCCTGGCAGTTACTAGCTAAGCAATTTGCCCCACGCCTAACTTTTCTGAACTTCATCTATAAAGTGAGAATAACAACTTTCAGTTTTATTATGATTAAAATAGGTAATACATACATATAAATGCTTGGCGTATATTAAAACTCATTAAATAATAGCTACTTTCATTATGTTATTACCCAGACTGAAATATTGTAAATAGATATTATGCAAGGTTTAAATATTGATAACTAGCTATCTGAGATCATTAATAATGAATGCCCTTATCATATTGTCAAATCATCTGTTGAGATTTACCTAGTATCCCAATTGCTATGCTAACTTACTTCTCTCTCTGTTCCTCCCTCCCTCCATTCCTTCATTCTTTTTTTGATAAACATCTTTCTATAAAAATATTTCAAAAAGGAATCAAGCTTATGTGGAAAAAATGCAAACAATACAGAAATTTCTAGAGAAAAATGGCAACCTGTCTCCCTACACCACCATCTCTAATCTCATGCCTCTGGACCCAGGTAGCCAATCTTAAACGTTTCATGTGGATCATCTCAGATGCTTATCTATGTGTGTGTGTGTGTTCTGAAAATTGATTTTTTATTTAATATATCATGTTTGAGAATGTCTGCCTTTTACCTTTATATTTATACAACAACTTAGCAAATATAACATTCTAGGGTCTCACTTTTTTGTCCCCAGGACAGCAGTCCCCAACCTTTTTGGCACCAGGGACCAGTTTCATGGAAGACAATTTTTCCACAGACAGGGGGTTGGGGGGGTGGTTTTGGGATGATTCAAGTGCATTACATTTATTGTGCACTTTATTTCTATTATTATTACATTGTAACATATGATGAAAACAACTCACCATAATGCAGAATCTAATGCTGCTGCTGATCTGATAGGAGGTGGAGCTTAGGCGGTGATTTGAGCAATGGGGAGCAGCTGTAAACACAGGTGAAGCTTTGCTTGCTTGCCTGGCTCTCACCACTGATTGGTACTGGTCCACAGCCTAGGGGTTGGGGGCCACAGCTCTAGGAGATATTGTGTGATTGTCTTCTAGCTCTAATCAAGCTTATAAGTTGTTCTCAAATCATCTCTATCCTTAATTTTTTTTTTTATGTAATTGATCCACTGGGTGCTGAGAGATGCATTACCATCTCCAAGTGCAATTATCAACTCATCAAATTTTAATTTTCTCTGTAGCAGTTGTTGCTTTATGGTCTGTGTTTCTCAGGCCATAAAAATTAATGAAAATTATATCTTTGGTAAAATGTAACTTTTATTCATAGAAAATATTTATCTTTATTTTAATTTTTTCCTCTTTTAAATCAATTGAATCTCTTATTAATATTGGCATATCTGGGTTTTTGTTTTCATATTTTTGAGATAAAGTTTTGTTGATTTATTAATTTTCAATCCTGTGTCATTTAGTTTCAAGTATGTCTTTTATAAGCAGCTTATATCTACTTGTTTGTAACCTAATCTAAAAGCATCTGTCTTTTGATATAGAAATTTAATCCATTCATATGCACCGTGGTGATTGGAATGTGTATTTCTTGCTCTTGCCTTCTTCTCTTATTTTGGAGCCAGCATCTGCTTCTGACAGAGGCCTTAGGTAGCTTCCACTAATGGCAGAAGGCCAAGGGGAGCCCAGCTTGTGCAAATGACATAGAGAGGAAGCAAGAGACAGAGGGAGAAGGTGCCAGGCTCCTTTTAACAATCAGTTCTTGTATAATAGAAACTAATAGAATGAGAACTCACTTATTACCACAAGGATGCCACAAAGCTATTCATGAGGGATCCACCCGCATGACCCAGATACCTTATGTTAGGCCGCACATCCAACACTGAGGGAGATTTGGAGGGGCCAAGCAAACCATAGCAGAAGTTTTGGGTTTTTTCCTCTTTAATTCCATATAGTTCCTGCAACTCCTACCAACCATCCCAGGCATTTCCTGGGTTTCCAGTGCTGCTATGGTTGTGTGCGTGTTTGTGTGTGTGTGTCTGTGTGTGTGTGTGTGTGCGCGTGCGCACGCGCGAGTGTGCATGTGCCCACATCAATAAATGTGTTCAATCATTTTAATCAGATATTGAGAAGATATCTGCACATAACTGTAAGTCTCCATATTGAAGGTTTTCTGTCATGTATAGAGGCTTAAAAAAAGAAACAAAAGGAAAAAAAATTTTTTTTAAAGATTTTCTGTCATTAGCTAAGACCTTCCCAGGTGCCTGTCACAAGATGCTAGAAGAACATGTAGAGTGGGAACTTTTATGATTAAGTCTCATAGCTCAATGTCATTACCGCCCCTCCCCCCAAATAAGTCTTGAGTCTCAACAGGTAGAAAAAAGCCACAGGCAAAACTGATACTTGAACCCTGTGACATTTGCCATGTTACTTTGAAAATGAGATGACAAAAGTAAGACATGACATTTCCTCGTTTGTGCTGAAAAGAAATTAAGGAGAAACTATCTGTACGAGAGTTACTTTTTTCAATAATGTTTTACTACCTGAATGAATGAACTATTTTTATTTTTAAAAATAACATTTGAGTTGTTATTATAAAAGAAATGATGTTAACTTTAAAAATTAAGACAATAAAGATTTAAACAGATAATTAAAATAACATAAATCCCACTAGCCAAAATGATCACTGAAGATGTTTTGGTAAATATGCTTCAGATCCTGTTTCTACATCTGGTTTTGTGTTTTTTTGTTTTGTTTTGTTTTTTTACTTTTTCAAAATTTGGCTTATTTAGAGCACAGTATCTTGGAATTTAATTTGAACAAAATTTCCATTTTTTTCCAAATTTTCTAATAATTACTTTAATTACTCTATGGTATGCTATCTACAGTTAACCATACTAATTTAACCAATCTTCTATTTGACATTTGGAGTACCTACAAATTGACTAAAAACAGTTCTTGAAATACAAAACCTTTCCTGAATTTATTACATTTTTCCCATTTCTTAATAAAAAGTAGTGAATACTCTGACCAGATTTAAGTGAGAATTTTTTTAAAATGATGTGTGTGTATACATCTACAAGTGTAGTGGCAAGCAGTTTACTTGTGATGTGTTCATAGATCAGGGCTACCCATGGAGTGTGCAAATTTGATGTTTTTACAGCCTTCTTTTGCGGAAGATTATCTCTGAGAAATCCATAAACAGCGCTACTTTTTCTAAGCATAATAGAGTAGTTTTTCTAAGTTCATTTATATGTTTGTTTATTTTAAAAGACAAGAAATTCAAATCAGGACATTCAACACTTGGTTAACTAAATGGGAAGTATTCCTAGAAGTGTCTATTTAGAAAACGTGGGTTTTAAGGCCACTACCTCCCTCTACAGTGTTTCAAGTCTATGACAACGTTGATTGTAAGAAACGCCATTATTTTGTGTGTTTCTTACACACTGCTAATTAATTAATATGCCATCAGTTGTAAGAAGGTGAAAAAATGTGTCTTAAACTTGATAAAATAAATGGTATTACATGCTAAAATCTTAAAAGTAAGTAAGAATGAGAAGATTGATGTGAACCGTGTCATCTTTCTACCCACGTGTAGATTTCTCTACTCAATGAGCCCATGTCAGTGGCTCATTAACTGACTGACTGTAGCCTCCTTGTCCCTCGTGTCTCTTTTCCAGGTGTAGGGAAGATCTCAGGCAGGACCAGCAGCAGCTCCTGGAAGGCATCTCGGAGCTGGACATCAGGACAGGGGGCATCCCCTCGCAGCTGCTGGTGCACGGGGCCCTGGCCTTCCCCCTGGGGCTCAATGCCTCCCTCTGCTGCTTCCTGGCAGCTGCCCGCTATGGCCGTGGCCGGGTGGTCCTGGCTGCCCATGAGGGCATGCTCTGTGCTCCCAAGATGGGGCCCTTTTTGCTCAATGCTGTGCGCTGGCTGGCCGGAGGCCAGACAGGCAAAGTTGGGGTGAACCCAAGTCTGAAAAATCTGTGTTCCCTACTGTCGGAGCATGGCCTGCAGTGCAGCCTGGAGCCCCATCTGACCAGCGACTCCTGTGTCTACTGCTGCAAGGCTTACGACAACAAGGAGGCTAAGCAGCTGCAGGAGTTTGTGGCTGAGGGTGGGGGCCTGCTGATTGGGGGCCAGGCCTGGTGGTGGGCCTCCCAGAACCCAGGCCGCTCTGCCTTGGCTGATTTCCCTGGTAACATCATCCTCAGCTGCTTTGGCCTCAGCATCCTGCCTCAGACCCTCAGCCCAGGCTGTTTCCCTGTTCCCACCCCTGAGATGAGGAGCTACCACTTCCGCAAGGCGCTGTCTGAATTCCAGGCTAAACTGAACCACGGGAGAGGGAACTTGACAAAGAATTGTCTGGCGCAGTTGGGAGCAAATGGTGCAGCCTTCCTACAGATTCCTGCAGAGGGTGTCCCTGCTTACTTATCCTTGCACCGGCTCCTGAGGAAGATGCTGCGGCAGGCAGGCCTCCCAGCTGTGAGCCAGGAAAACCCAGTGGCCGGTGGCTCCTGTGAGGCCACAGTGCTCTGCCTGGCCACGGAGCTGGCACACTCCGGAACTGACTGCTCCCAGCTGGCCCAGGGCCTTGGCACCTGGACCTGCTCCCCCAGTGTGTACCCCGCAGAACACCCCGTCACCGTGGAGATCGATGCAACCAACCCAGGTGTGGAATGAGTAGAGAGCGCCCAGAGCCTTAAACACCTGGGGGACTGGGATTGGCTGACTTCATAGCACGTAGCGGGTACTGGCCCTAGGGACGCGGGCTCTGTGCCTTCTCGGGTACTTTCAGGAAGATGGGGATTGGGGTTCTGCTTAAGGTTTAGGAGGAATGAGTCCAAGTAGCGTGGCTGACTCGAGGAACACAGGAGAAGCTGTGCCTCTGGGAGGGGCTGGGAGTCCCCAGGTGCAGGTGGAGTCACAGAGGAGGAAAGAACTCAGCCTTCCCTCTGACTTTGGTCAGGCAACAACGACTCCTGGGTGAGTACCGGGCTCTACCTGCGGGAAGGACAAAATGCAGAAGTGTCACTGTCTGAAGCTGCTGCCTCTGCCGGCCTGAAGGTAAGGCCCGAACGCCCACAGCCCCCACCTCTCAAAACTCTAGAGTTGGAAGGGAAAACGAACACCACGTGCACTCTCTAATAATCTGGAACTAATCGGTGGGCGCACATGGACACAGAGGAGTTAAAGTCATTGGAAATCACTAAGTGGGGAGGGAGACGGGGAGGGGCAAAAGCCTACCTGGCAGGTACAGTGAACACTGCTCGGGCGATGGGCTCACTAACAGCCCTGACGTAGCGTTATAAAAGCTATCCATGTACCAAAAACCTTTGTACCCCATTAACATTTTGAAATTATCATTTTTTAAAAAATGCTAGAGCTGCGTCATCCTCCCCCGCTATCTGGTCCCAGTCCGCAGCAGTGCTGCCGGAGTACAGAGATGAGTCTGCCCATTTGACAGATAAAGCAGCTAAATTTCAAGGAGCCTGAGTGAGTGACTGAAGTTCCCAGCTACCAATACCAGGTCCAGTACTCCAGCCTAAGCCTTCTGGTTTCCAGACGTGGTGGCTGTTGCCCACCGGCAGGGATGTGCAGAGATAGTAAGTGTGAGGAGAACATTACAGATGAGTCCCTCGCCCACTTCCCCAGTCGCACAAGCCTGTCTGAATTTCACCTTTTTACCTGGACACCTGAAGGGTGTGTTTAATCCCATCACTTGCAAAACTATGCCCCAGGTGCAGAATTTAAAGTCTTGCCTCCTTGACTCTCAAGGTCACTTCCTGCAATAGTGAGGGTCTCTTTTTGTGTCAGCATCGTTTCTGGCACTTGCTTACTTCAAACCTAAGAGAAGCAACCCAGGACTCCAGACAAAACAGATTTCTGTCCATCTGGCCAGGAAGGGGTGCTCTGCACAAGGAGGGAGAGAGAATCAATCCTCTCCCCCTCAGGCCAGACCTCGCTGCCTCCTGTGTGCTCGCAAGGTGCAGACAGGACCCCTGGCCCAGGAACAGCCTTGGGATTGTGCCTGGGCTCTCGCCAGCCCACGTCTGATGGAGATCCATTGTGGAGCTGATTAAATCCCCGGAAAAATGATCTTATATGCTTCTTAGTCCATGTGACTTTGGAGTGCTGCAATTTCACAGGTCTCCGTGCATAGCTCATAGAAAAGAGAAGCTGGCTTCATGTGTTTGTTTGTCTAATACCCTCCATCCACACAACCCCACACGCACAGCACAGGGACCCTGGTCCCCCTGACACATGGTGGAATCGCCTGTCCAGGTACAGATTGGCTGCCACACCGATGACCTGAGTAAGGCCCACAAGCTCTGTCGCGCCCCCGTGGTGACACACCAGTGCTGTATGGACAGGACCAAACGGTCAGTCTCCTGCCTCTGGGGTGGCCTCCTCTACATCATTGTGCCCAAGGGCAGTCACCTCGGCCCTGTGTCTGTCACCATCACGAGGGCTGTGCCTGCCCCCTACTACAAGCTGGGTAAGTGGACATAAAGTTGCGGGAGGTAGGAGAGCTGCGGATGCCTTGGGCACTGTGGGCTGGTTGCTAAACAGGAGAGGGATGAGGGCTGGTGGAGAGAAGGAGGAAGAACCGTTAGAGGACAACATGGAGACAGGAGATACGGAACACCCTGTGTCCAGGGAGACTGCAGGGCCGGCAGAGAGAAGGGCCTGGAAGCCTGTCCTTCACTTCACAGCCTGTAGAGCCGCGATAGCCATTTGTTACTGCATTGCTCTCCTGGAGTTCGAGTTGTACTTGTCAGCTCACGGGAGGTTGGGGAGGCGGGCAGCGGGTCCCATGATCTTATTCCCAGGTGAGACACCCCTGGAGGAGTGGCGAAGCCGTGTGCAGCAGAACTCGGCGCCCTGGGGAGAGCTGGCCACGGACAGCATCATCCTGACGGTGCCGACCGCCAACCTGCAGGCCCTGGAAGACCCCGCGCCCGTGCTGCGCCTCTGGGACGAGATGATGCGGGCTGTGGCCAGGCTGGCGGCCCAGCCCTTCCCTTTCCGCCGGCCCGAGAGGATCGTAGCTGACGTGCAGATCTCAGCGGGTAGGTGCTCCTGGTCGGCGGACAAAGTGACTTATTATCGCCTTTTACTAACTTCCCAAGGTGCGTAAGCATAATTTTATTGGTAAAGTAAAAGTAAAGTAAGGGGAAAAGAAATACAAAAGACACGGACCACAGTGGGGTTGAGAAAACGTTTACATGTGAGAAGGTAAATCATTAACAGCTACAAGGTGAGATGTCACAGGACGGCAGAACAACCTCAGAAAAAATTCTGAGGAATTCATAGATGGCAACAAGGGCCATTTCAAGGAGAGCATGCAAAATGAACTGTGTCCGTCAGACACATGTCCAAATTGAAAACGAGAAGGAGAGATGGGTAAAGAGGTTTGTGTTCCGTACTATTGGCTTCCAGGAAAGCGGAGCCTAGGAAGAAAGATGAGGAACTCTGGTCTCTCATGGGGAAAGTTCCTTTGGACCCCAATTTTCTTATCTTTAAAAAAAGACAAAATTATCTCTGTTATACAGTACAAATCTGGACAAAAAAATGGTTCACATGGGGAAAGAAAGAATGTCACTGTCCTAGCCTCAGTGATCTCAAATTTAGTCATGGGACAAAGGAAGCTTGCAAAAAAATGAATTGTTGAAGTCCAGCAAGGGTGACTATGTCCAGTGTATCCAAATCCTCCAGGCAGGCGCAGCTCAGGGGCGAAATGAGAAGGGGACTGGTGCTATTCAGTGTCTGACCAAGTGGGGACAGCCATCCACTTTCCAATCAGCACAGAGAAGCAGGAATTATTGGGGAGAACCAGGATGGTGGAGAAAGTTCCACAGTGGAGAGGAATGGAGGGGACGGTTTGGGTGGACCCTCTTTCATGCCAGCCTCTGCCTTCTGTGTTCCCAGGCTGGATGCACTCGGGGTACCCCATCATGTGCCACCTGCAGTCGGTGCAGGAGCTCCTCAGTGAGGCCGGCATGAGGAGCGGAGGGCTGTGGGGCCCCATCCACGAGCTGGGCCACAACCAGCAGCGGCAGGGCTGGGAGTTCCCCCCACACACCACCGAGGCCACCTGCAACCTGTGGTCAGTCTATGTGCATGAGACGGTGCTGGGCATCCCCCGGGCCCGGGCCCACCCTGCTCTGAGCCCTCCAGAAAGAGAGAAGAGAATCAAAGCCCATCTGGGAAAAGGAGCCCCCCTGTGTGACTGGAATGTGTGGACAGCTCTGGAAACGTATCTACAGGTACTGAGCAGAAACTCTGGGAGACAGGGACCGCCAGACCCCTCAGCAGGGTAGCATCTGTACGCCCGAGCTCTCCAGCACCTTCTCCATCCCCAGCCTGGGCCACCATCTCTCCTGGACACGGGAGAGACTGGGCTGCGTGGCAGTGCTTCTCAGGTCAGACCCCTGTAAGGCAGAGAGATTGGCACTTGTCCCACTTGCTGCCTGTGATTTTGCGATGTAAGAGGAAATGAAAGGTATTATGAAAAAAATAAGTAGAAATATAGTATATTGGTCAAGGGCAGAAACCCTGTTAGACATTCCCAAGACTGAATCACAGCTCTTCCACTCCCTGGTTTCATTTTTGGACCCCTAATAAGTGGTCATTGTTTTGTTTTGTTTTTCTTCACCTTAGTTTTATGAGTCAAGTGAGTGTTACATCCCTTTATAATAACAGGAACGTGTCTGCAGGGCAACCACATCACAAGAGGGCACTGTAGGAGATAAATCTACTAACAAGGTTCTCAGACATCCATCACCCCACTTGAACCCAAAATGGTTTAAAATGAATAAATAACCAACCAACCCAATGGGAGAACACCAAAGTCATGAAGCAAGTCTACTTCCCATGAAATAAGCATGAATCCCTGTCCCCTCCCCAGTCCTGCTTTGAATTTTAATGTTTTTGACATGTCAAAGCTGTGCCCCATATCTGACCTCCTGAGATGTCTCCCACAACCCCATAGGTAGGAGCTATATGGCCCCCGTTTCACAGAGGCGCACACTAAGAATTTAAAGAATTTAAGCAACCTGTCCAATAGCACCCAGGCTTTTGCACTTCTGTACCCTCTCTTTGATTTTTTTTCCTTCTAATTTTCCTAAAGAGTGGATGTGAGACGGCCCCAGTCAATGAGATAAACGTGGGTCGCATCAGTTTCCATATTCTCACATAGCCAGTCTGAGGGAGTACAGGACAACAGACCTAAATCATAGGAGGCCACTACAGTGTAAGTTAAAACCCGAACTGTGCCCTGCCCCACTACCTGCAGCAAAAGCTCTGGAGAGACCCATCTCGTGGAGTCTGAGGCTCAAACTCCGGACAGGCAGGCACCTCCGATTCCTCTGCTTGCTAGAGGCCCTCTCCCCACGTTCCTACCACTTAGCTCCTCGCTTTCCTTCCCTTTCTCTATTCCAGTAGCCTCCTAAGTTGTTCCAGCAGCTTGCCTCAATCCCCTGTAATCCATCTCCCACACTGCTCCCAAAATAATGTTAATACTCCATCTTTAAAACACTTAGAGTGTTCTCTTTTATGTACAGGACAGTCGAAGCTGCTCTGCAGGGTGTAGAAGGCCCTTCATGATCAGACTTTTGCCAACAGCTCCAGCCTCACCTCCTCACCTCCGTGTTTACCCTCAGTGTGCCAGGCTGCTACGGCTGTGAACACGCCTGGCTGAGTCAGACTTTTGTGCCTCCCCATGTTTCCTTCCTGCTGTGAAACAAGCTTGGACATCTTGTCTCTTACCCAAGCCACCTGTCAAAATTCAGCTCTATTGCCCCCTTGCCCCGGGTATCATCTCCTTGATAAGCCAACTTTTTTAGTAATTTATTTATGTCTGTCTGTCCCGCTGGCCCTGTGCCCTCTGGAAGGATAAGCACTCTTAATCACTTTGCCTACCACAATATCTGGCCTGTTATGGATGTCTAATGAATGTTAGATAATTATTTAATTTGTTGATATATTAATTAATAAGTGAGGGGCAGGAGGACTGTCAGAGGCCAAGGCTGTAAGAGCAGGTGAGCAATGGTGAGGGTACAATAGT
Organism: Lemur catta; assembly: GCF_020740605.2. Lineage (NCBI taxonomy): Eukaryota > Metazoa > Chordata > Mammalia > Primates > Lemuridae > Lemur > Lemur catta. The sequence goes on from NC_059138.1 coordinate 9,816,610, forward strand.
GAGACTCCCGGGAGGTCTGACATCCACAGTGTCATCTGTCCTTGGCTTTGACACCCCAGAGACAGAGGACCTCATCCATAAAAGGGGCAGTGGGGCTGGGACTTCCCTGCTAATTCCAAATTTCTGTACTCTTAGCAAACAATGGCCTCCTGCCGAGGGTTTTCAAGTGGGCTGCAATTCTGTAAAATATAAGTCACTCTCATTTTGAGCCCCTTGCAACATGCATTATTCTTTCTTTTTTCGCCCCAAAGGCAGTGTTCCACAAAGCAACATAGTAGCCTTGCAGGTTCACGGGGCTGAGAAGGCTACAGAAAAATAAGGATCACAATGATGTCTGGAAAGCTGTATTGGGGGTTCCCAGCTTTTAGAGTGTCCATAGTCCAAATATGTAGGACGTGAGGGTTTCTCAACTCAGTGAAGCCCAAACATGTCCTAATGCCAAGGAAAACACTTAAGATCTGGGATATATATTTCTCAAACAATAAGTAAAGATAATAATAACAGTCGTTTATTGAGTACTTACCTCTTTGCAGACATTAGGCTTCCTGTGAGACCCCTGCTAGAATTCAGGGCTCATAGTTTTGTGGCCAGGAGGTGGGCTGGGCATTAATGTGCAGCGGTGGGGTAGGGAGATAGGGTCACAGCAGGAGTGAAGCTAATGACTGCGGGGCAGTGACCCCGGGAACGAGATATACTTATGAAAGCGCACGTGGTGTTTCTCGGCCAGACTCGCCCTCATGCTGCCCCTTCTCTCTCTTTGCAGCTCCAGGAGGCCTTCGGGTGGGAGCCGTTCACCCAGCTCTTTGCTGAGTACCAGACGCTGTCTGGCATCCCCAAAGACAAGGCTGGCAAGATGAATCTGTGGGTGAAGAAGTTCTCGGAAAAAGTGCAGAAGAACCTGGCTCCTTTCTTTGAGGCCTGGGGCTGGCCTGTCTGCAAGGAAGTGGCTGAGAGCCTGGGCTGCCTGCCTCTGTGGCAGGAACACCCCCTGAGAGCGCACCTCCGCACCGAGGGGTGAAGCACGCCCAGCAGGGGGGCGCGGGGGCAGGATCACGCCCCAGCTCCATCGCCTGGTCTGCTGAGCCTGAGTCTCACTTCCCAGTCTGTCTGCAGGATGGCAGTCAAGGTCATCAGACAAAATGGAACCGATGTTCTCAGGAACCTGCCCTTGTGCTTCTTACTGTTTCTCGGCTTACACTGTTGCTCTCACCGCGGTGCTCATTCGCCATTGTAGTCCTCATCTTGCCGTCCTGAGGCTGCTGTGTTTGACCAAGAGCTCTAAAGACCATGGGTTCCCATAATAACCCGATGTCACTCCCTCCCCCTGCCACCCCTGAACAAGGCTCGTGGTTTCTTTTGCTTTGAGAAGTTTTCTAATAGCAAGAGAGACGGGCTGGGGTGGTGGGGAGGGCCCTGAACCAGCTTTGTCCTGTAGGAAATCACTTACCCTCTCTGTTTCTGTCTTCTCACCCGTGACACGGGCACACACATCCCTTCCTCGCAGGGCTGTTGTTTGGGAATGGTGAAGGCTGTGCACCACAACGTGCGTGCACATGTAGGGGTGTTTGTGAGCCTTCTCCTGGGCCCACAGTGGCCCGTCACAGTGTGCAGTCCGGTGTGCACTTCCTGAGCACTGAATCTCACTTCGGTGTTGACCCCCTTGCGTTCAGCATCCAGTCCTTGCATAGGGCTGTTTAGACAATGTCAGTGTTGTTCCCAGATGTGGTATCAGGGAGGAGAGTTGTCAGTGTCCCTGCCCATCCTGCACTTTTTCTCGCACTTCCAGAAGGAAGTACTCTCAGGTACAACCTAACCCAAAGAAAAATGGCGTGCACTCAAACCGAGTGCTACAGAGCGATTGGAGTTTGCTCTTTTGGGTTAGTTCCATCCTCTAGAACTTTTGTTTCAACCAAAAAGAAAAGTCACTTTAGCAACCGCTACCAAGTCTATAAGCATTTTTGTTCTTAGCACAAAACAGGCATCTGACTCCTTCTAGTCACTATGGAGTAGGCACAGTCACTTGTGAGAGGGACACGAACTCGGTGGGCTTCACTCTGGAGCAGGGTCACCGGGTGCAGCAGACCAAACCCTCCCTAATTAACCCAAACCCAGCATCTCCTGAGCTTTTTCATAATTTCGTTCTAACCCATCCTGACACTCCGGGTTAGGTGAAGTCCTAACTGGAGGTTCATGGCCAGGATGAATGGGGTGTGTGCCTGGCCGCTTTTCTCCAGCTTACTTTTACACCATATTTTTGTTGGTTTGGGATATCATTCCATAAGCCTTGTTTGGGTTACAGCAGCCCCTCATGAGAAAAACTGACCTAGGGGATGTCTTTCTGAATCCCGCCAGCGCATCTCTCTCAATTCTAGGATAATTTCTTTTCATTTCACTCGTTTCCTTTGCACATGAAAGGTGTTCAAGAAAGATTTTTTAAATGAAAGAACAGTAATGACACCTAACACATAATGAGCAGACAATGTGTCCCAGGCATCGTGTGAGGTATTTTCTGTGAGTTATGTCCTGTAATCTTCCTAGCAGGCCTCAGAGTGCCTCAGTGTGAATTAGCAAAAGCCTCTCTCGCAGCACTGACTTTAATCACTTCAAATCACTTTTGATTTAACAAACTAGCGGTGGCCTTAGGAAAGGGGCAGGACGTCTCTACATTAATTTGGAATGGTGTATATTGTGTTTTAAAGGTTTTAAAGGTTTCCTTCTCATTCTTCAGATCTTAACCTAGAGGTCATTTCCTTGAGCTGTGTCCCTACTCCTCAGCTTCCGTAAAGCCTGTAATTTCACTTCTGTGTCAGTCATCACATTTGTAATGACTTGTTTAGTGTCTCTCTTTCCCGCTGCATGGAAACTCCACAGGGGCAGAGACCATTCCTGTCTCATTCACAGCTGTATCCATAGCCCCTGAGTTATGACAGGGTCCCCAGCCTCAAGATGATTAAGGTTAATAAGAGCTCTGCCAAAAAATGCAAAAAGTATATTAGAAAACACAATAAAAGGCAGTTCATCAAGCAGTTTCATCCATAACTGGGTGGATAATCACCTCCCTAAATGGAAGCCATGATCGGGGAATTCTGTCCCTACTCTTAAAACTGGAGTCTCTCACCTCACAGGGCTTTATTTCTTTTGAGAACTTGTCTGTTCTCAAACTTCCTGTCAGGGTATAATTTATAGAAGGTGCTGCTCTGGCCTTGCTTTGCAACTAGAAAGTGAGGACCGTCATCTAACTGGGCAGCACGAAATGCAACATCTATGTCCTGCACAGGGATCTTGAAAAGCTGCAGAATCAAATACATAGGCACACAGAGAACTTCTGCACCACCTCCAGTGAGCTGGCCCTGAGATCAAGCCCCGCACACGGACAACTGGAATATCATATCCAAACTGGTGCAGAGAAAACCAGCTTGAAAACAACTAGTCAACTACAGGCATACCTCGTTTTACCACAGTTCAACTTTATTGTGCTTTGCAGATACTGCATTTTTCACAAATTGAAGATTTGTGGCAATCTTGAATCGAGAAAATCTATTGATGTAATTTTTCCAAAAGCATGTGCTCACTTTGTGTCTCTGTGTCACATGTTGGTAATTCTCTCAATATTTCAAACTTTTTCATTATTATATCTATTGTAATGATCTATGATCAGTGATCCTTGATGTTACTATTTGTAATTGTTTGGGGGTGCCATGAACCACGCCCACATAAGACAGCAAATTTAATAAATGTGTGTGTTCTGATTATTCCACCAACTGGCAGTTTCCCCATATCTCTCCCACTCTTTGGGCTTCCCTATTCCCTGAGACAACAGTGATGAAATTAGGCCAATCGACAACCCTATAATGACTGCTAAGTGTTCAAGGGAAAGGAAGAGTCACATGTCTCTCACTTTAAGTCAAAAGCTAGAAATGATTAAGCTTAGTGAGGAAGGCATGTGAAATGCTGAGATAGGCCAAAAGCTAGGCCTCTTGCACCAAACAGCCAAGTTGTGAATGCAAAAGGAAAGGTCTTGAAGGAAATTAAAGTGCTACTGCAGTCAACACATAAATGATAAGAAAGCAAAACAGACTTATTGCTGATACGGAGAAACTTTTAGTGGTCTGGATAGAAGATCAAAAAAGCCACAACATTTCCTTAAGCCAAAGCATAATCCGAGCAGGCCCTAACTCTCTTCAGTTCTGTGAAGGCCGAGAGAGGTGAGGAAGCTTCAGGAGAAAAGTTGGAAGCTAGCAGAAGTTGGTTCATGAGGTTTAAGGAAAGAAGCCATTTCTATAACATAAAAATGCAAGGTGAGGCAAGTGCCAATGAAGAAGCTGCACCAAGTTATCCGGAAGATCTAGTTATGATCATTTATGAATGTGGCTGCACTAAATAACAGGCTACATAACTTTTGGTCATGCTGGTGGTCAGACTGGATGAGAGGAAACTTTCCAATGGCCTTCTTCCCCCTCCTTTTATAAGAGTCAGTACTTATGAGAATTTCTTACCAATATTTTTGTGGGGGATAATGATGATGAAGAAAATTTTTAGGGAAAATAATCAGCTTTTAACTAAATTTCTTAGGCTTTAACATTTTATGGTCTTTGTCTTCACTTCTTCACATGCCTCTGCTCACTTGAACTTTGGCCAATATTAATTTTGGAGCGACTCTTTTCTGAAGTATCACCTTCCCCTGTCTTGCCATGTGTCCCCACATTCTGGATCAAGGGCATTCCTGTAAGTAGGAAGATTCCCAAATGTCTTTCTATATAATGTGAGTCCTTTTCTGTCTCTCCACAAGATGGCACACTAAGCACAGGCTCCAGCCTCTTCAACCTCTGGCCCCAAATTACTAGAAAGGCAGATCTTTTCTGAAACTCTAACACAGCACTGAAAAACCAGAAAGCAGGTTCCTCCTAAAAGATCCAGGTAGATGGTATCACATGGTGAAAATAAACCAAGAACTTGCCCAGGACAAACTGCTGCTACAAAGAACAGGAATGGCCATGAAAGGTCTTCCAAGTCCAGAGGAAGTAGATTAGGGAAGCAGATGAGTCTGAGGAATGCAAGGATGATGCAGTTCTAGTACAGATATACGTTCACCGAATTCACAGATCACAAGAAAAAGAACTTCGTGATCATGCCAAAAAATAAATTGAAAATATACAAGTCCCATTCATAATTGAACATTAGCAATACAGTAAAGTACAAAGGCTTCTTATGAGAAATAGTATATCTAGGAGAAACCATCAGCAAGCATTATACTCTAGTAAAAAGTCAGATGCACTCACGCTAAATTCAAGAACAAGACAGGAACGTTCACTCTCAATGCTACCTTCAGCATATCCGTAGAAGTCCCTATCGGTACATTAAGACAAGAAAAATAAACTGGAAAGGAAGAGACAAAACAGTCATTATTTGCAGAAAATATGCTCCTCTATATTTTGGGGGTGTGCCTAATAGACTTAGCTGATGAACTGGATGTGACAGGGACAGGAAAAGAGAGATGAAGGATGATGTCTAGGATTTTGGCTTGAGCCACCACTGCTTTTCAAACCTTTAACTGAGATAATGGAAAATGAGATTATGGGATTAAGAGGAAATATTAGATATTTTGATATATGCTCTAGACTTTAGAGTTTTGGAGCACAGAATTAAGAGAAGATATTAGATAGGCAGTTTAATAGGTGAGTCTAGACTTCAGGGCAGAGGTCAGGCCTGAAAATATAAATTTAGAAGTCATCAGAATATAGATGGTATCCAAAGCTTTAGGACAAATTGAATTGCTTAAGAGGAGAACATTGGGAATGCTGCAGGCCAACGTTTTGAGACAAGCAAATGAGATTGGGAAGGATTAGCCCAGGAGATAAGAGGAAAGCCCAAATTTATTACCATATCACAGAACTGTGGGAAAGAAACATTGTGGGGGAGATGTCAAGAGTCATATGTTGTCGAATGCTGATAAGAAAATCATGTAAATTAAGGTGGAAAAGTCACTTTGGATTCTAGCCATATGGAGGCTATTGGTAAGCTTAACGAGGTAGGTGGTGGGTGAGTTAGAAACCCAGCTGGGGTGGGTTGAGGGGAATGGGAGGTCAAGAATTTGAGACAACCCAGATTCAAAATGCTTTTGATACATTTTTCCTGGTAAGGAAGCAGAGAAACTGAGGGATAACTGGAGGGATTAAAAAAAAAAAAGGAAAGGGATGGGCGCAGTGGCTCACGCCTGTAATCTTAGCAATTTGGGAGACTTAGGTGAGAGGATTGCTTGAGGCCGGGAGTTTGAGACCAGCCTGTGCAAGAGCAAGACTCTGTCTGTACAAAAAATAGAAAAATTAACTGGGTTTTGTGATGTGTGCCTGTAGTTCAACTATTCGGGAGGCTGAGGCAGGAGACTTGCTTGAGCCCAGGAGTTTGAGCTTGCAGAGAGCTATGATGACACCACTGCACCTTAGCCTGGGCAACAGAGTGAGACTCTGTTTAAAAAAAAAAAAAAAAAAACAAGGGAATAGCTTATTTTTTAAGGTGATGAGATACTAGAGGATATTTATATGTAGATATAAATAACCCAGTATAGGAAGAGAAATTATGACTTATGGGTTAGAAAGGGGGAGTAAATTAAATTTAATTTTGTATGAAATTATAAAGTAGTTTGCAAGGGAAACATATTAGATAGAACATGACCCATAGGTCAGCCTGACAAACTAATTTTCTACCAACTAAATGGGATTTGAGATTTGTTATATGCTTGACTTTTAAGAGACTAATATGTAAAATATACATATTTTTCTTTTAAAAACTATGCATAACTCAGAGATTAGTTTTGTGATAGTAAAATATCTGGGTTTCCCCCTAGTAATAGTACCCTACTTATGAGTATATCTTTGGTATCTGGGATGCATCTATCCTGACAAAAGGCTTATTAATTCGTGGCCAAAAACTCTCTATGGATGAAAAAGTGTTAATTTGACTGGGATAACACAGACTGTCCCTTTCCTCTCACCTCCCTCAATTCTGTTTAATTTTAATCAGACATAGGGCCTTTTTTAGCTTTCTTTTTCTTTCTCTTTTTATTTTTTGGCTGTTCAGCATTTAGATCCTGATTCTGTTTGGGGAACTCCTCAAACGGTCTGACTCTGAGTGAAAGACAAGGTCCTTCCTCACGGTGCACTAAGTAAAAATGCCAAATATTCCTTCCCCTCAAGTCTTGTCGCTGGAGTTAACTCTGAAGCAAATGACACAAGGAGCACATGTGAAAGCATGGAATTAACTCTGTTGGTGGCATCCAGTGGCCAGTGGCCACAGAAGCATCATAACCAAACTCTTCTTGGGGCATAACTTTTGCTGAATTTATGAACACCTAGATCCCAGTTCCTAGTGTATTCAGACTTGGCTTTCCACACATGCTATCAGTTATGAGAGCTGTCCAAATCACTGCTAGTAAATTCCTTCCTTATCCAGGGCTTTCTTTTTTGTCTCTTGAAAACCAAGATCCCTGATTGATAGACCAGATATATTCACAACTGTAGCATCCTCAGGACAAGCTGACAGCCTTTTCCTCTAAGGATCCACCCAATTCTTAGAGTCTATGGAAGCCCAAATAGTACCTGCATTTTCTTCTCTGTAATTAGATCCTACTTGGCTCATGGTAGTCTAAGTCTTGGCCACCTCAAGTTGTTTTTAGGATCAGGCAGAGGAAAGGAGAGAAAGGATGGATATGAGAACACTTATATCTAGAGTATACACACAGCTCCAGAAAAATGAAATTCATTCATTTCATCTTTTTTGTTTGTTTGATTTGGCTTTTTTTCTTTTTTGATCATTTTTAATTTCATTCATTTAAAATGTCAAATATCTACAATTTCAATATATTCTATTTTTTTTAGTTTCTTTAATATGTATTACATAACTCTTCTCTATTTTTTTAAATTTCAGAATATTATGAGGGTACAAATGCTTTGGTTACATAAATTGCCTTTGCACCACCCGAGTCAGAGCTACAAGTGTGCCCATGCCCAGACAGTGTGCTCCACACCCATTAGGTGTGAATATATCCATTCCCTCCTCCCCCCTCCCACCTGCCCGACACCCGCTGAATGTTACTACCATATGTGCACATAAGTGTTGATCAATTAATACCAATTTGATGGTGATGAGTACATGTGGTGTTTGTTTTTCCATTCCTGTGATACTTCACTTAGAAGAATGGGCCCCAGCTCCATCCAGGATAATAAAATACGCAGTTCATCATTTTTTTATGGCTGAGTAAATACTCCATGGTATACATATACCACATTTTATTAATCCACTCATGTATTGATGGGCACTTGGGTTGTTTCCACATCTTTGCAATTGTGAATTGTGCTGCTATAAACATTCTAGTGCAGATGTCTTTTTTATAGAATTTTTCCTTTGGGTAGATACCCAGTAGTGGGATTGCTGGATCAAATGGTAGTTCTACTTTTAGCTCTTTGAGGTATCTTCATACTACTTTCCATAGAGGTTGTACTAGTTTGCAGTCCCACCAGCAGTGTCTGAGTGCTCCCATCTCTCTGCATCCACGCCAACATTTGCTGTTTGGGGACTTTCTGATAAAAGCCATTCTTACTGGAGTTAGGTGATACCTCATTGTGGTTTTGATTTGCATTTCCCTGATGATTAGAGATGTTGAGCATTTTCTCATATGGTGGTGGACATTAGCCTGTCTTCTTTGGAAAAGTTTCTGTGCATGTCCTTTGCCCACTTTTTAATGGGGTTCTTTGATTTTTTTCTTGGTGATTTTCCCAAGTTCTATATAGATTCTAGTTATCAGCCCTTTATCGGATGTATAGCATGCAAATATTTTCTCCCATTCTGTAGGTTGTCTGTTCGCTCTAGTGATAGTTTCTTTGGCTGTGCAGAAGCTTTTTATGACTAACCAGTGAATTGGACTAGAGAGTTCTCAGTATTTGTTGAATAAATAAACCCAGAAAAAACTAGAGAATTGTACAGAATAGTGGAGAGAGAGCTGAAATACAGGTCAGGAAATAACACATCCTCTTCCTTTCTCTACTATCTTAAGATACTTTCTGGGCTTCATTTTCCTTATTTGTAACATGAAGAGGCAAAATAGCTCTAAGTACCTTTCAGCTCAGAAATTCTTTGATTTGGGCATAAATATACTTAAGAGTGAGGATTCAGAACCCTGGGGGTCAAGTTTAAAAAAAATAATTATTTGAGGAGAAAAAATGGGATTATGTCATTTATTTTTCCCATCCCTCAACAGAATAAATGTAGGTTTTATTAATTACCAAAATTATAAATTCCAATGTGTTCATCTTTGCACATGTGGTGTTGAGTACCTGCCATGGGCTGTATTGCAATGTCTATTGTAAATGTCACCTCTGAGGGGTCAAGCAAAGCCATGGTCCCACGGTGTTTCCTAAGGCTACGTTTCCTTCTCAGGGTTAAACTTACTGATGCGAATTGCCCAGCTGGGTTTTATTATAATTAAAGCTCTGCTCCCACTTTCCTTTGGGACTTTTTATCATATACACATCTCTCTCCACGACCCTTTGCCCTTTGTCTCCTTTCTCTTTTCCCTAAACTCCCTCCACATAGTCCCACAGTGAGGACAGCTGACAATAATGAGGCCCCAAGAACTTGTTCAAAGCCTGCTCTGAAACTTTTTAAATTAAACCCTGGAGATTTGAAGAGTTGCAATTAGAGTTCACGGTTTGAAATAAACTAACCTAATCCTGCCGGCTAGCTGGCATAATCTAGTGCCCATGGGCCTGCCGGACTCTGGGTGCTAAAGCCCTGGCACAGAGGACTATTCCAACCAGAGACCATTCTGCCCCCAAAGTGGCCTTCCTTGAACCTTTTGGGAAGTGTCCCAAATTCTCCTCTTGTTGAACAGTTAAGATGTGTTTAATTTCTTACATTAGAACAGGTTGCTTTAATGAATATCTGTGGGGATAAGTCTTTGCATTTGTGAAATTTCCTCAAAATAGAATTCCAGAAGTGGAATTAGAGCATGAAAATATATTAAGGACTCATTATAGATGCTAGATCCCTTCCCTTTCACTAATTCATACAAACAAATATTTACTGAGCACCTGCTATGTGCCGGTATGTGGACAGATAAGAGATTTTCAGACATCAAAGTTCTCAACAACTTTATTTTCCCACATGCCCTTTATTTTAGGAAGCTCCTAGGGGGATATGCTCTAGCAGTAAGAAAGTAAAGGGGAGAGAAAAATTCAGCATTCAAGAATAAGGGGTCCAACATACTAGAAAGTGAAGGTGGTCTCCAGGATGGTGGTGAAGACAAGTATGCAGTGAACAAAGACCAAGTAGCCCATGGTGGGGCAGGAGTATTAGGGCTGCAGAAGGGATGTCTCCATGATAATGGTGAAACTGGCACTTTCATTGCCTGATATGTTTAAATGTACTCAGACATTTATACTATTGGCTCAGTGTTCAGGGGTGATGTAGTTATAGCTACATAGAAGCTAAGCAAACAAAAAAAGGAGGTAATTATTAACTCCAGGGGAAATAAAAGATTTACAAGAAAGGAAGCATAATAATTGGTGATAATAGCATAATCTATGGTTCAGCCATGATTAATGCCAACATAGTTATAATCATGTGCATGGTGAATACTGTTCTGTACTAAAACTATGATGTAATTAGTATATGGAAAAGGAAATACATGTGTGTTTGTCTTGTATGCATTTTTGTTGAGCAGCCAGATTCTCATTTGCCACAGTAAAAAGCTGAGAAAGAATATATATGTTAAACTAAAAAAAAAAAATTAACGAATAATACTAGTAGATCCAGAATGTTTTCTAAAACAATGTCAGAAGATACAGCTAAAAGAGTTGAAATTGAGGAGCAGAAGTCACCATTGGGTAAGGGCAGAGTAGGGGACTGATAATTTTTTCAGTCTTATGTAATTGTTTTTAAAATTTTGATAAAAATAAAAAAGCCAACTAAAAAAAGAAATCTATTTTCTTGCCAGGAGCTTGAGGATGAAATAGGTAAGTTATGTGGTAATATTCATGAAAGAGAATTATAAGGAATTCAGAAAGAAAACCTTTTACCTGAGAAATGTGAGCCCTTTCAAATTATCAGGCCCAGAAGGCCTTTAAAATGTAATAGCAGTCACATCTCATGACCCCTTGAGCTAAATAATTACCTCTTGCAGCCACTTGGCATGCCAGCTCTAGACCAACTGACGCCAAGTAGCTGTAAAATGCCATACACTCCGTAGTTCAACAACGTGTAACCAATCACTAGCCAATGTTATTTCTGTAAACCAATGAGAATTCCCAGTGAACAACTTTTGTAATCATCCCCTCTCCTGATTTGTCCTTTTTCTTTTCAAAAATTTAAGCCTCTCTTTTGTTCTAGGGAGCACTCCCCAAGCAACTTGGGATTTTGTCCCGGGCTGCAGTTCTCAACCTTTGTGCTTGACTAAACTCTCTTTAAACTAGATTCTGACCTTTTTGGTTATTTTAGGTTGACATTTGGTGACCACGAAGGGACCTAAAGCAGACTTCCATTGACTCCTGCTGCTTTGCAGACAGCCAGCACACTGGTACCAGCACAGATTGTTTTCGTCCAACCAACCTCACTAGAGGTTGCAGGAGCCTTTGGTAAGACCCCTCTTGGGTGAGATTCAGGCTTTGTTCAAGCCATCTGACTGTGTGTATGCTCAATGGAGCTAGAATTAAAACTCTACTTTAAGGCTTTAAGGTAGGAATTTCCTTTGTTATTCTCTAAAGATTCTGCTGTTTGCAGATTTGTGATTTTCACCTTCTTCTGAGATTAAGGTTTTGTTTGCCTTACTTGTTAGAGTTTGCAACTCTTTCTCTCATTTAAAATTTGGTCAAGGAAAAGATAGTTTCTTTTTAAAAGAGAAAATGAATCTCTGTGGCTTAAGCAAAAAAATATATATATATATAATTTTTAAAACTTGCCAGATTCTGAAGCTCAGTTCCACTGCTGGAAACAGCAACTGGATTTGTGTTTAATACTTACAGTGCCTCTTCACGCAAACAGTTAGAACACTGGTCACACATAACTCACAATGACTCCAAATTATGATGGTGACAGCGTGGTATCCTTGAAATATCCAAACTAGTTTGTCTGCATGCTCAATTAGAAAAAAAAAAAAGCAGTTCTAGAATAAAATAAGTGGGAGGTCTATTTTCAATGTATTTAGAATCTTCTTCAAAAAGTTCTAATAAAGTCGTGTATTTATAAGAGCAAAACAAAAGATTGTCTAAAACAATTCTGAATGGAAAAAGACTGCCAAAATGGATTTTCAGTCATGTTCCCAACAGGGAAACATGTTTTCTTCTTGGCTCCCTCAGCCTCCATCCATCTATTAGGCACAGACTTTTAGAATTATACAATACCCACATCTCTTTCTCTCAAAAAGAGGGGTGATCACTCTATACCTCTCTCCTGTGTGCACATTAATAAATTTGCATGCCATCTTTTCTATTAATCTCCTTTTAGGCGTTGAGTTTTCAGCAAAGTTTCAGAGGGTAAAGGGAAAGCTTTCCCTTGGCCCCTGCAGTCTCAGCGCTGTGAGCAGGGTACCAAAGCCACTTGCTCCGAGCTGTGGTGAAGGGAACCCAGGATATGACAAGCTGGCAAAGGGTAAGAATGTCTTACCAGCCAGGCTTCTGGTTTCTCTTTCTGTTGCATCAGGTCAAGCAATTGGTAAAAATCACAATTTTTCCTCTTTTACCTCTGCAAAATTCTAATTAATGAGAAAGAAGGATTTGTGTGACTAGTCTTGGATGTAGCAACTGTGGTGTAATTTGGGGTATGATTATTAGATTGAGTCGCTATTGGAATAAGTACATCATTGGAAATTCTAATCATCAAAAGATGGATCCTTTATATTAGAAACTTCTAAATTTTACAAAAAGAATTTAAATATTTCTCATTCTAAATAATTTGGGGGAAGATGAAATTAAAAGAAAGATATCATAGTATCATAACTAGCCTCAGAAATTCTTTTAACAAAATTAAAGAGCAAAAATCTGACCTTAAGTAAAGTTAAATCTTTTGTATGTTCAAAGTACCTGCTTTGGATGCCCCATGGGATTCACAATGCAGTCCGGTAGTTAAAATTCCACTTTCACCGCCAAGGCTTCAGTCTGATTCCTGGTCAGGGAACCAATCCCTTTGGTTTGATATTTATGTAACTTTGGAGTATCCATTTGTCATTGATCTTTTGCCCTCCATGGAGAGCTTTGATTTCCTATCTTTTTCCATCTATGGTGGAATATGGGGCCTTTGTGTCTTGTGTGTAGATAGTCAAATGAGAAGCTGAGACCCTAAAGAATATGGCCAGACAGATGTGGAGACTTTCTTTGAGCTGTCTTTGGGGTGGTTCTGGATATTGTGAGGACTGCTTTGCATGTCTACTTCATGCAGCCTTGGTTAAAGCTTACTTGTTTTGGCACATTTTATTAAAAGAGAGAAAAAAGAAAGAAAAAAGAAAGAAGATCAAAAGCCAGGAATATCAGCTGTTTGTCCTAGCTAAAGTATGATAATAAGAGATTTTAAAGGATTTTTTTAGAAAGAGCTATATGGTCAAATATCAGCACAATGAAAAGCTGAGGGGGAAGATGGCTGACCAGAGACATCACATACCGGATCGTCCAGAGGGAAGGGAGGGTTTCAGATCAAGGAGAGGGGAGAAAGGACACAGCTCACATGTAGGTCAGAGGAAGAAGTACTGGAGCCCGCTGGGAACCTTATGGAGGAAAATTGTGAAGCAGAGAAGGAATAAGAAAAAGGAAAAAAAGACAGTGGTGAGGATCAAACCCAAAGAGGCTCAGAGCTCAGTGAAGGAAAGGAATAAGGGCTCCTTCCCACACTCCTTCAGTGACCAGTGGGCTACCAAGTTACTTGGAAGCTTTTCTGCCCCCACAAAACCAAGCACTGCATTAACCACGGAATTGTGGGGAGAATTTGCATGATCCCAGAGCTTGGACATTATGTGTGGGGTTTCCCTCCAAAGAGAGTGACATGAGAGACCAGAGAGCCAGCTCTCTTCCATTTAGACTCTTATCTTCTCCCACCCCTCCCCTGACCACTGCAACCGGGAGAGCAGTTTGAGCTGAGAATTTAGCCCCATCTGGAGTGTCCACCAGTATGAGGTTTCCACAGAGAGTGGGGCCTTACCTTTCCTGTTGAGGACCTGCAGTGGACCCAGGGTACCTGATCTGGGAGCTCTCAGCTCACTGTCGTTTTCCAGAGATGCACACCAGCAGGTCAGACATACAGGCTGGATCCTGTGCCCCCAGGACTCAAGCAGGTTGCAAAGGGACACGGGGGAGATTTGGGAGCTGGAATGGGGAGTCAGGGGAGCCCACATGGGTGGAACTGATGGGAGAATACAGTGGGAGTCCAAGACACAGAGATCCGGGGGAGTGCCCACCCCCCCCCCACACACACACAGGAAAGCTGTGTTGTCAGATTAGGGTGGGTCTTCTGGACTAGATGGATTCATAGAGAATTCTATCACACCTGCAAAGACCTGGTACCCATAACACAAAAATTATTCCATAATACCGAGAGGGAGGGAATCGTCCCCAACTCATTCTACAAAGCCAGTATCACCTTAACAACAAAAACAGGAAAGGACACAGGAAAAAAAGAAAAGTACAGACCAATGTTCCTTATGAATATAGATGCAAAAATCCTCAATATACTACTAGCAGACTGAATTCAACAGCACATCTAAAAAATAATCCACCAGGACCACGTGGACTTCATCCTAGGAATGCAAGCATGGTTCAACATACGTTAATCAATAAATGTGATTCACCACATAAACAAAAGCAAAAACGAAGATTATATGATAATCTCAATAGATGTAGGAAAAGCATTCAATAAAATCCAGCACCTTTTCATGATAAAAACCCTCAATAAACTAGGCATAGAAGGAACATAGCTCAGAATTATAAAAGCCATACATGACAAACCACAGCCAACACTATACTG
This sequence comes from Lemur catta, assembly GCF_020740605.2. Classification (NCBI taxonomy): domain Eukaryota; kingdom Metazoa; phylum Chordata; class Mammalia; order Primates; family Lemuridae; genus Lemur; species Lemur catta. The sequence continues at coordinate 9,831,610 of NC_059138.1, forward strand.
AATGGGGAAAAGTTGAAGGCATTCTCCCTAAGAACTGAAACAAGACAAGAATGTTCACTGTTACCACTTCTATTCAACATAGTGCTGGAAGTCCTAGCCAGAAAAATCAGGCAAGAGAAAGAAATAAAGCATATCCAAATAGGGAAAGAGGAGGTCAAACTATTGTTCTTTGCTGATGATATGATCTTTTATCTAGAAAACCCTAAAGATTCCATCAAGATTCTCCCAGAATTGATAAGTTAATTCACCAGAGTCTCAGGATAAAAATATCATTGTACATAAATCGGTAGCGTTTCTATATACCAATAACAGTCAAGCCAAGAGTCAAATCAAAGACTCAATACCATTTATAATAGCTACAAAGAAAATAAAATACCTAGGAATATACTTAACCAAGGAGGTGATCTACAAGGAGAATTATAAAACTTTGAGAAAAGAAATCATAGGGTATACAAACAAATGGCAAAACATATCATGGATAGGTAGAATTAACATTGTTAAAATGTCCATACTACGAAAGTGAATTACAAATTCAATGCAATCCCCATCAAGTTACCAACATTATACTTCATAGATCTAGAAGTATAACTCTATACTTCATTTGTAACCAGAAAAAATCCCAAATAGCGAAAGCAACCTTAAGCAAAAAGAGCAAATCCGGAGGCATCACATTACCAGATTTCAAACGATACTACAAGGCTATAGTAGCCAATACACCACGGTAGTGGTACAAAAATAGAGACGCAGACCAATGGAACAGAACAGAGAATCAAAATATAAAACCATCTACCTACAATCAACTGATTTTCAGCAAAGCAGACAACTATGTATACTGGGGAGACGAAGCCCTATTCAATAAGTGGTGCTGGGAAAATTAGATAGCCACATGCAGAAAAATGAAACAGGACCCCCACCTCTCACCACTCACAAAAATTAATTCAAGATGGATAAAAGACTTAGATCTAAGGCATGAAACCATAAGAATTCTAGAGGAAAGTATAGGGAAAACTCTTTTAGATATTGGCCCAGGCATAAGACCCCAATAACAATCATGGCAATAACACAAATTAATAAATAGGATTTCATTAAATTAAAAGGCTTCTGCACAGCTAAAGAAACAATCAACAGAGCAAATAGACAACCTACAAAATGGTTCACAAGCTTTACACCCAATAAAGGGCTAATATTCAGAATTTACAAAGAACTCAAGCGAATCAGCAAGAAAAAAAAAAACAACCCTATTAAAAAGTGGGCAAAAGACATGAACAAAAGCTTCTCAAAAAAAGACAAGTGGCCAATAAACATATGAAAAAATGCTCAATGTCACTAATCATCAGGGAAATGCAAATTAAAACCACAATGAGATATTACCTTACCCCACTTAGAATGGCTTTTATTAAAAAGTCTAAAAACAATAGATATTGGTATGGATGTAGAAATGAATGCTTATACACTGTTGGTGGACTGCAAATTAGTACAACCTCTATGGAAAACAGTATGGTGATTTCTCAAAGAACTAAAGGTAGACCTACCATTTGATCTAGCAATTCCACTATTGGGTATCTACCCAAAGGAAAAGAAGTCATTTTATCAAAAAGACACTTGCACTCAAATGTTTCTTGCAGCATAATTTCCAATTGCAAAGATGTAGAATCAACCTAAGTGCCCATCAATTCATCAGTGGATTGACAAAATATGGCATATATATACTATGGAATACCACTCAGCCATGAACACGGATGAATTAAAGCCTTTTGCAACAATTTGGATGGAACTGGAGACCATTATTCTAAGTGAAGTATCTCAAGAATGGAAAAACAAACACCACATATACTCATTATTAAACTGGAACTAACTGATAATCACACATGTGCACAGAGGGAAGTAAAACTCAGTGGAAATCAACCATCGGGGAGGGTAGATGAGGGGAAGGACAAAAACCTACCTAATGGGTACAATGAACCCTATTTGGGTGACGGATACACCTATAGCCAAGACTCAAACATGACAAACGTGATCCACATAACGTAGAACATTTTCCCTCCGTAATATATAGAAATAAAGAAAAAGCTGATATTCAAGCTCCTCCTTCCTTTTTGCTGTCTTTGTTATCACATGAAGAAATTTACAGGGGACTTCTAATGACTCAGGCCCATTAAACAACACAGATAACGTTGCCACTTGCCCCATTTTGAGGGTCTTTTTTGTCCTGTGGAGTCCAAAGAGTTGTGGACAGGTTCCTAACACACCTCAAGCTCTGCTCTCTTTAACATTGTGTCACCTGATCTCTTTGGCTTTGAGGGGTACTAGGGGTTGCTTTGTACTGTGAGGAAAGTGTGCAAAGACTGGTGGTTCACTCGCAAGGGAAGGGCTGCAATTTTGGAGGTGGCAATTAGTAACTGTTACTACAAGGGGCTACTCCTTTCTTTATGTGTTTAGATATAAAGGCAAGTTTGAACAACTGGAGGCTGTGAGAGTGCTCATCACCGAGGGGTAAGATTCCATGTGGGATGGGCTGATCACAGAGTGGGCTGATTGGCATTGTGTCACCCACCAGCCTCAGGGGAATGTCTGTGCAGTAAGGTGCATTGTGGAAGCTTATACAGTCTGGCATGTCCCTCATTTGGGGGACCTGGAATTCAAGGAAAGTGAGAGCCTTGATTTTTAAGGATTTATAGGTGCTGCCCTCCAGTCATACCTGCTTTTCACATGTTTAGTATTAGGCCCCGGAAACTGCAAATACTTTTTTTGCCCTATGCACTAAAGAAATCCACCCCAAAGTCATTAATCAAATCAAGAAACAAACTAAGTTTGAAGGACCACCCACTAAACAAAAGCAGTCTCCAAAATACACCTGTGCGGCATTTAGCTGGGTGTCTTGAAACTCTCTGTAATAGAAATTTACATCTATAAAGGAAATCTTCATTTGTAAGGGTGTTTGCCTCTGTGCACCTGGAGGACAAGGAAAGATGAGTCACCAGAATCTTACTGTTGGTTTAAACTCACACAGTTAGTATTACCTTTGTTTAAGGTGTTTTTCCCAGCAATCTCGTCTCTTGACTGGTCTTTTATTTACACCCTCCTTCCTTGGTTCTAATAAATTTTTTTCTACTTTGTTTCACCTAAGAATCATCCTATTAGAAGTGCAAATTTAGGGTTTCCTAGCTAACAATTAATTGCTTAGGAGAATGAAACGGGTAATTGGAAAACTTAGAGTCTAAAAGGGGGAAATAAAAAACTATTTGAAATATGAAATTTAAAAATTTTTATGAAAGCTATAAATCTGCTTCTGTGTGTCTGTATGTCTGTATGCTTATATGTGTCATATGTGTATGTGATAGTTCACTGCCAAAATATATGAAAGAGCTCCAATTAATGGCTTAAAGAAAAAGTAAGCACTTAAATAAAATATTTTGCCAGAAAAATAGAAACTAACTCAAAAGCCTTTTAACACATGTGACTTTAGTAATCTTTGGTAAAGAAAACTAGTTTAAAATTGTTGGCAAAATAAATTAGAATGTCTTCAGGTTGTCAGTATTCAATATAATTCAGACGTTACATACTGGTCAGAAAGGTTTAAGATGTTTCCATTGGATGTTTTATAGTCATAAAACTGTTGCTTCTGTAGTGTTTTTGATACTTGCTTGATTTTTCTGTGAGCTAAAGTTGTAAAGACTGGCTGCCAGGCTCTCCTTAGCCTTGTGCATGTCTTACTCTGAGCTTGTCTTTGGTTTTGAGCCCCCGTATTCTGGGATTTGGACAGGGGACCATAGTGAGGAAAGAAAGAGAATGGGAACCATTGTAAGAAGTCATAAAAGGTTAATGAAACTCTTGTGTGGTCAAAGCTGGTTTAGATTGGATGGATTAGTTTATAAGGTTTTATTAACATTAGCTTATGAAACAAAAAAATTAGCTTTAGCATTAATAATACTTTGATACAAAGATAAAATTGCCATATAGTTCTAATAAGAGTGAAAGGACTTCTCCTGGGAAATCATTGGTATTTTGGCCCTATTTTTCACAGTAAGTAAAACCTTTAAAAGGATTGACAAAGATGATATTGTGTCATACACGGCAGCTGTCCCCAACCTTTTTGGCACCAGGGACCGGTTTCATGGAAGACAATTTTTTCATGGACTGGGGATGTTGGGGGAGGCAGAGTTCAGGCAGTGATGGAGCAATGGGGAGCAGCTGTAAATACAAATGAAACTTCACTCTCTGGCCCACTGCTCACCTCCTAGTGTGTGGCCCAGTTCCTAACAGGCCATGCGAACTGTGGCCTGGGGTTGGGGACCGCAGATATATGGAATACAATAGATGTTAACTCATGATTGGTTCTCCTGCCTGCTATAAATGAAATGTATTGTGTTTCTGGGTTTTCCTTTTAGCTGTAAAAACAGTCACTAAAGCATGCAATTTAATCAGTAATTGTTCTTTCAGTTCCTGAAAGTTATAAAAGTTTCTCATGCCTTGAATGCTTTATTTCCTGCCCACCAGAGGAGACAAGTCCTTATAGAATTCTACAATGTTACAAATGCAAATGTTTTTTACAAAAACTAAAACCATCAGCTCCTCTTTAACACATTGAATTTTTAAAAGCACCTTAATGACAATTTAATGGTATTCTATAAAGTGGTACTCTAGGCATAATTTAAATTATTTTTATGACTAAATTTATTAAAAGCTTAACAAAAAGAAATAATAAAAGATTTATGTTTACGTTTGGAGTAAACTGCAAAGAAAAAAAAGAAGGGAGAGATATATTTTGTTTGCCTCATGCTATCTTTATTAGTTCTTTTGATTTTGGGGAAACTGGGTCTCTTCTCTGTCACAGTAAAGTTTTTGCCTTTTGAAATCTTTGAGTTATTACTTTGGCTAAACAAATAACTATTAATATACATTGACCTGTAATCCTATTTTGAGCAAGTATTTTAAACCTTTGATATTTGACAAATTTTCCAAAATCAAATTTCAAATTCTAAATTCAGTCTTTTTTGCCTCTAACTTTTTGGATATTAGGGCCCCTAGAATTAAAAGAGAGACATATTAGGCTTATTGGTATGTTAAAATCATATGGGAAACATTGTCAACTAAGAAATGGTATTTAAATTTATTTGAGTTATATTTGTATACATGTATTATTAATATGTGTTCTAAAATTGTATGATATTCCTAAACTTCTGCTATGTATTCGTATGTCATTAGTAATAACTATGATTATTATGTCAATTGTCATATGCCACAGAAATAACAAATATTTTTGTCAATTGTGTCTTTAACCATAGCTAGTCTAAGTCTTTTGTCATCCACAAACAATTAGTATTTTACTACAATTCTTCTCAAAACATGGTTTATACTTGGCTACAGTCTAAAATTTGCCTTTTCTTAAAGGAAATTCATGGAAAGGAGCCTAACAAGTAGTCTTGAATACAGATTTCTGATAACTTTGGAGATCATAACATTGGACTTTGTAAAAATCTTCCAGGACTCAAATTAAAAAGCTGATATGGATGTGTTCATGAGGACTGCTAACCCAACACCAAGAAGAAAAAGAGTCATAATAATTACATGGGACTTAACTAATAGAGGACTAAAATGATTTTTTTGTTTGAAACATTGTGGACTCTTTATATTTTGTTTTCCAGAGTCAAGAAAACTTTTTTTTCTTGTTGAGCTATTTACAGCTTATATAAAATGGGTAAAGTATTCTTTTGTGAACAAAATTGAAACATTTGCCTTTCTGTCTACCTGATTTCTCCAAAATTTGTAAACTCTTCGTAAGTATTCTTAATTTATGGTAATATAGTTATTAAATATTTGAATAAGTTCAATAAGAATCTGTTTTTCTCTGTAACAGGACACAATTAGAGACACTGGTTATTTTACATAGGCTTTAATTGGAATGACACATTTTCAGATATGACCAGACTGCTTCGAGGAATCAAGATTGATTTAGCTGATAAAAAGCCCATTGGAAAGAATGGCCTGGTACTTTGCCTGCACAGTTCCCTTATGAGGTTTCTGACCTTTAAGTACATAAAGAATATCACTTTCTGACAGGGTCACGAACCTCAAGACATTTTGGGACCTTGATAAGACAGGAATTCACCCAATTTATACAGGGATTACAGGCACAGTCTAATGGTGAGTACTTGGGTTGGCTTCCTAGACTCAAGAGGTTTATAAAAGTCTAATCTGAAATTCTGTATGAAAAAGTTCCAGCAAAGCCCGCTTAAAAAGAAGCCTATGTGGCCAATCACCACTCTTGTTGCATTTTATGCAAATAATCAGGACAAGTATAATGTAATACTAAAACCTGTTTTACAAGTAAATTGGTGCTACTAAGATTTATCTTTGGTAGCAATGGGGAACTAGAGAGAGAAAAATTCTTTCAGAGGAAAACCACAGCACACCTGTTATTAGCTTCTATCCCTGACAATTGCTTTTGAGTTTTTAGTATCTGCCTACAATTTGGACTAAATCCTGAATTGTTTTCTAGCTATAATATCTCTCTACAGAAGAACCTAGATTTAATTTTTTCCATGATATTTTTAGTTGGCTCCCTAATAGAGTAGGGTGGGTTTTTTAAATTCTGATATACAAATTCTCTTTTTTGTTATAATTCTTATGTGTTACTTCTGAAAAAACTAAAATCATGGAATTTCAAAGACTAGAGATGATTTAACAGGTGTCAGCAGCTATATAGGTCAATGACTTGACTGAGGTCTCATTTTTACCACTCTCTGATGCCATCCCAAACCAGCTTTTGGGTGCTCTTAAAAAAAATCCTCACTGAGATGCCTCCTCCTTCCCCCAGGGATGTGAGACAGGACTATCTGGGAATGAGCTTTCCCAGCGAGGGACACTTTGACACTCCATTTTGATCATCAACACTTTTAAGAAGAAAGATTTTAATTCTTCCAATCCATGAGCATGGTATGGATTTCCACTTATTTACGTGTTCTGCAATTTCCTTCCTTAGCGTTTCATAGTTCTCTTTATAGAGGTCCTTTACCTCTTTAGTTAAATATATTCCTAGATATTTTATTTTCTTTGTTGCTATTTTGAAAGGTATTGAGTCCTTAATTTGGTTCTCCGATTGAATGGTATTGGCATATATGAATGCCTCTGATTTGTGTGTATTGACTTTGTAACCTGAGACATTACTGAATTCGTTAATTAATTCCAGGAGTCTCTTGGTTGAGTCATTGGGGTTTTCCAGATACAACATCATGTCATCAGCGAAGAGTGAGAGTTTGATCTCTTCTGTCCCTATTTGGACACCTTTGATTCTGCTCTCTATTGGGCATATACCCAGAAGAACAAAAGTCATTCTTTAACAAAGACACCTGTACCCGAATGTTTATAGCAGCACAATTTACAATCGCAAGGATGTGGAAACAACCCAAGTACCCATCAATCCACGAATGGATTAGTAAACTGTGGTATATGTATACCATGGAGTACTACTCAGCTATAAGAAATAACAATGATACGACATCTCTTTGGTTCTCCTGGAGAGAGCTGGAACCCATTATACTAAGTGAAGTATCCAAAGAATGGAAAAACAAGCATCACATGTACTCACCAGAAAACTGGTTTCCCTGATCATCACCTAAATGTACATCAGGGAAGGATACCAATTGGATATCAGACTGGGATGGGGGGTGGGGGGAGGGGATGGGTGTATGCCTACATGATGAGTGCGTTGCACACCCTCTGGGGAATGGTCATGCTTGAAGGTGCAGACCCGGGGAGGTGGGGGGGGAGGGGATGGAGGTATGACTACATGATGAGTGCCAGGTGCACTGTCTGGAGAATGAGAACGGACGCGCTTGGGACTCTGACTCGGGGGGATGGGTGGGACATGGAAAATGTATATGACCTAAATTTATGTACCCCCATGATGAGCTGAAATAAAAAATAAAATAATAAAATTAAAAAAAATAAAGTGAAGAGCTCCTTGCTCATCGCTAAAAAAAAAAAAAAAAAAAAAAAGAAAGAAGAAAGATTTTGATCAAAAGGAGAGAAATGAGAAAGAAAAAACTTTTGTCTGAGGAATGTGAGCCCCTTGAAATTATCAAGCCCAGAAAGGCATTTAAAATGTAACAGCAGTCACATCTCACTACCCCTTGAGCTGAATAATTACCTCTTGAAACCACTTGTTATGCAAACTTTAGACTTACTGTGTCAAGTGGCCATAAAATGCTGTACACCCTATAATTCAACATTACATAGCCAATTGCTAACCAATATTATTTCTGTAAACCAATGAGAATTTCTGATGAACAACTTTTGTAATCATCTCCTCTCGTGATTCGTCCTTTTTTTCTTTAAAAACTTAAGCATCTCTTTTGTTCTCCAGGGCACTCCCTAAGGCAACTTGGAAGTGTGTCCCAGGCTGCAGTCCTCAATGGTCCTCAACCTTTGTGCTTGAATAAACTCTCTTTAAACTAGATTCTTGCTTTTTTATTATTTTAGGTTGACAGTATCATCCAGCCAGCAGCAGGGAGAGGTATCCAACAGGACTGCGCCTCCTCCAGCTCTTCCTGGGGAAGAGGACCACCTGCTGCAAAGCAGGAGAATTCCTCAGATGAGATGGCAGTAAGGAACTGGGAAGATGCTGGCCTGAAACCTATACCTCTATTATAAAACTTTCTCTTAGTATCTTGGAGTCCGTAACAAGATTAAATTTTAGATTCAAGCATACCTAGATATCTTCTAAATTCTAGAGATACAACCCTGAGAACATGCACAGAGTCAGCCCTCGGAGAAAGACTGTGAACCATGGACTGCTGTCGCTCTTGGTAAATGCATCAGGATAAATTAGAAGATAATAATGATGAGTGATGTTTAGCAAGGACTTGCTCTGTGCTTTGCATTGTACTCACTGCTGCACAGAATTATCATTTCCCTTCTCACTGTAACCCTATAAATTGGGTTATAAATTTATAATCCTATAAGTATAAATTATAGAGAACGTTGGCTGAGCACTCACCCTGTCTCAGGCATTGTGCCAATATTCCATTAAATCTTTATAACAACTCTCTGGCAGAGGTATGATGGCTATGATCCCTATTTTATAGATGGGGAAATTGAGAAATAGAAAAGTTCATAATTTACCCAAACTCTTACAGCTAATAAATGGCCAAGCCTGGATTCAAAGTGTCTAATTCCAAAGCCTGTATGTGGAGTCATCACACACAATACTAGCTTATAGCAATAGATGACAAAAGTGGGCTTAGAAAATTCGAGTAACAAGGCCAAGAACACACAACCACTGCAGAGCAGAACCAGTACTCAAATCCAGCCTTCTCTGAACCCAAGTGCATCCTATATTGCTACGTCTTACTGCCTCCATAATAGATAATCCAATAGAATAAGAAAAATGAGCCATCCTTTGCCCTGGGCTTAATACTCAGTAATGGTGAATACACTGGTCAATGGTATAATCAAGAGTACGGAGATTACCAAGTAAGAATCCCCAAACCATGGCAGTGGGGATGGTAAAATAGGTGACCTGCATTTTCCTAGCTACCTCTAACACTAGCACCTGTAGCACAGGGGTACAGAGACAAGACTCTGAAGCCAATCACCTGCCTGGAAATGCCAGCTCTGCTACTTACTAGGTATGTGAACTTGGGCAAATCGCTTCACTCTTCTAGGCTTCAGTTTTCTCATCTGCAAAACGCTCATAATAATAGAGTTGCTTGAGAATTCTGTGATTTAGTTGTTGTAAGTGAAGAGCTTATAATAGATAGTTCCTGCCACACAGTAAGTGCTAGTGTTGATTGTGACTTTGTGTTTTTATTACTTAAGGACCTCCTGAAGCATGCTCTGCTCCCAACTCCGAAACTAATCCTTGCCGTTAGCTCCCCTGCTCGGCATTGCCAGGCTTGCTTTCATTCTGCTCCACTCTTGGCATCCAAGCCTCAGGAGCTGATATCCTTATTTTCTACGCCAGACCGACTGGCTTGGATTTCCTACTTCATATTGAGTACCATGCCCACTCTTGCCTCACATTCCCAATGAGTAGGTCCCTAGTAATTGCTCTCACAACTCCTGTTACAAACCACTTGCCCACTTTGACCCTACATTGCCTCCCCGATGTAGGTCAGCTCCATGGATCCTGCGTGTGGACATGAACTGTAGTGATCTTTACTCTCCATCCACCTACTCTGGGACCAACCTCTGGATCTGAAGTTTACATTTTAGGTCTTTATCCCCATCAACCTATTGCTTACTCATAGTAGAACTAAAGTTGGTACAGCCCTTTACAGTTTGCAAAGCAACTTCCCAAACATTATCTAATTCAACCTTCTCAGCAATCTTTTGAGGTAGGCACTTTTATTGCTCCTAAATATATAAGGAGATTCAGGCAAGATAAATAATTTGACCAAAGTTACAAAGAATAAGTAGCAGAGATAAAACTAGAGATCAGCTTTTCTGGCTCTAGACACTATTCTTTTCAGAACTCCACACTGCATAAGATGTATAATCTGCACGGACTCTTTATTTTAGTTTCAGAATATTATGGGGTATAAGCATTTTGGTTACAGGAATTTCTTTGTACAATTTGAGTCAAAGTTCTAAGTATATCCATAGTGCACAGACTCTTAATACTGGCCTTCCACCACCCAAAGCTCAGTTTTAGAAATTCTCAAGCCTCCATGTCCAGCCCTGACCTCCCTCTTCAACCTTTGCATCTGCATGAGCAGCTGTTGTACATGATCACCTGAGCAGCCGCGTGAAGCTCCGTAGGCTCAGCTCTGACCTCGACATCCTTTCCAGCTCACCAGCTCTCTCTCTCTGTGTGGCTCCATTACCATCAATAGTCTCAAATTTTTCCTAGACCCAATGCTAAGGAATAACATTGGACATCCCCCGCACCCTTCCCATCACAGTCAGTTATCCACTGAGGCTGAAGGTTCTTTATGTTCTCTCTGGTATGTGCCCTTTGTTTTCTATTCACACACCCTCTGCTCCAATTCATCCCCTCGTCACTTCACCCTTGAACTATTACCACGTGCTGAGAAGCATCAATCTTCCTTGGATATTAACAGATTCTTCATTTAGAAAAAATGGAAAGAAAGAAATGCTATCTGCTGTCACCTCTTCTCCATTTACATGCACATTAGCTGAGAACCTAAATACGTGATCAAGACACCTGAAATTTTCTTAAGCTAGCATTTTCAAAATGTATTGGAGCACAGAACACTTTCTTCACTGAAATATCTGCTTGGCAGTAAGGTTCCATAAAACAATTCAGACATTTACCGCCTCAACTCCACGTCTCTTTCTGAAGTTACCCTCCGTTACTACCCTGTGCAAATCCCTCTTGCCTTTAAATTGACTTCTGAGCAAGTTGGACCAAGTCCTACCTGTGAGTTTGACACCATCATTCTCCAACCTCCCAAGGCCCAAAGAGTGCTCCAGATTGAGCTCACTGCAACGTGGGCCATATGTCCCAGACTTTCTACATGGTCCTGTTTTTATGTAATTTATCCTTCTCAATAAAGATGATTTAAATGTAGCATGATATGAATTTTTTATTTTGAGGGATTCATTTTTATTTTTTAAAAATGCTTTCATTGAGGTATAACTGACAGATAAAAAATTGCATATACTTAAGTTGTACAACATGATAGTGTGATATACATTGTGAAATGATCACCACAATCAAGCTGGTTAACACATCTGTCACTTATTGTAAGTAAATTTGCACATTATAAAAAAATGCTTATTACATTACATATCCTGGTTTCTAATTTATGTTTTCATACTGCTGGTTGGAGGCACCATAGATAGTACTACATTGTCAGTAGTGTTTTATTCCCTTAATATCTCTCCTACTAGGTTAGTCTATTTTCTTCTGTACTTATTTATCTCTGAGAGTTAGACCCTTATTAACTTACATTGATTACTTCATTTATTTATTTATTTCAACAGATTTAAGGGGCACAAATGGTTTTTACTACATGGAGGCATTGTGTAGGGGTGAAGTCTGGGCTTTCAGTGTACCTGTCAGCCTAGTAGTGTACATTGTACCCAATAGGTAATTTTTCATCCCTCTCCCTCTTCCCACCATTCCCCTCCTGAATCTCAAACATCCATTAAGTCACTGTGACCATGCATACCCATAGCTTAGCTCTCACTTATAAGTGAAAACATGAGGTATTTGGTTTTTTTGTTTCTGAGATACTTCACTTAAGATAATGGCCTTAAAGTTCCATCCAAGTTGCTGCAAAAGATATTATTTCATTCTTTTTTATGGCTGAGTAGTATTCCATGGTGTGTGTGTGTGTGTGTATGTGTATGTGCGAGCGCATGCGCACGCCACATTTTCTTTATCCACTCATCAGTTCATGGGCACTTAAGCTGATTCCATACCTTTGCAACACAAATTGTGCTGAGTACAACATCTACAGAAAATAGCATGGAGATTCCTTAAAGAACTATAAGTAGCTCTACCATTCAATCCAGCAATTCCACTACTACATATATACCCAAAGGAAAAGAAGTCATTTTATCAAAAAGACACCTGCACTCGTATGTTTATTGCAGAGCAATTCAAAATTGCAAAGACACATTATTATAATGATTCTAAGTTTGCCTATCAGATTAGCTCAAAGACTTTAAAATGGCAAAATCCTTTTTCAAAATAAAAATTTCAGCTTTAAAGACCAAGATTGCTAGGAAACAAATACCCTGCTTTAATTTAAGGAATACAGCCTCATCTTTACTGGGCCACAAAACTTAAAGGAAGCCAAAAGCACTAGTATCAAAGCCCTTATTACATTCATTCACAGAGCCCTTTGAGCTTTTAGCTACAGCTCCTTTTTAAAACTCACCTGGCACTCAAATATCATAGTTGAAGGGCAGCGTGAATAATTGCACAAAAGCAGAAAATTTGCTAGTGTATACAGGTGCTTTCATACAAAATAAATATGTACTAAATTATTTGTGGGTGAAATAATAGGATGCTTTGGATTTGCTTTAAAACATTACAGCAAAATCAAAAAAGCAACGTGAAGTGGGGCAAAGATAGTTTAAACAAGATTGGTGAGATGCTGATACTTACTGAATTGGATACATGAGAGCTTGGTACACACCTTATTTTTGTGTATGTTTGAAAATTTCTATAATAAAAAGCTGTAAAAATGTGCATATGCCTGATGATTATTAAAGAGGGAGGAGGAGGATGGTCCCAGTGCCTTTCCCATCAGATCTGTGTCTCTCTGCCAGGAACCATTCCACTGTCAGCCCAGCCCTTACTTAATCCCATAGCCCCCAGCCTGCTGTTTCATACCATCACTCCCCTCAGGCCTCTGAGCAAGGCCAACCCAGGATTGACTCCCACCAGGAGGAGGTCAGTAAATGGAGCCAGGTCTCCATCTCTTTAACCTTCTTTTCCCTGCTCTCAATCAGTTCTTCTGTCCACCAACCTACCTACCTAGTTCCCTGTCAGCTCACCTGACTGCCCACCTGCACGCCTGCTGCCTCTCCTTGCTCCAGCCCCATCAGTTTTTGCAAACACCAACTCTGCCCAAAACGGCACAATATTTTACCTAAAACTACTGCGACTATCTCAGCTATCCATTCATTTCTGTAAACCCTTTAACAAAAAATATGTCCCCTAAAACTTCTGTTATCAATTGATGCCAGGAATATGAATCTTCTGCTTTACTCTGCCTTCTGGTGTCCTTTTTATCCTCTCTGACAGTGTGAATTCTGACCCCACGGCTGCCCAGACCCAGACTGTAGTGCAGGGTCTGCTTCCAAGATCTCTCAGCTGATGTTCTCACATGATGCGCACCATCTGTCCTAAAGAGGAGGGAGAGGCAGGGGTGTGTGTAAGAGAATCAAGCACTTGTCCTATCATAAAAGCCAAAGAAGGGAGATTTTCAAGGATACAGTGGTCAAAAGGGGAAAATTCACTAGAAAAATCTAGAGAGAATACGTAGTTGGAAGAGGGTTTTGGTTACTGGATTTTGGTAACTAGGAAATCATTACTAACAATGATCAGCTTAGTAATGATAGAGGTGGGTTCCAAATGCATAAAATTGAGGCAAGAAGGCAGCATAGGAAAGACTGATAACTTACCCAAGAATGTACCTTACAATGATGAGAAGAAGAAAAATACAATAGAATCTTGCACAGAAAAGAGCTCAAACATGAAGCGTTTCAAGACAAGTTAGACAGACCTGGGCATATTGGAAGGCGGAGGACGCAGCCAGTGGAAGAGAGAGAGACTAAGGGAAGGAGGGGATTAGAAACCAAGAAAACAGAGTCTCGGAAGTGACAGAAAGGAATGAGGATGAAAATGCAGATCGAGGTGTTAGCCTTGGAGGGGGCAAGCACATCTCTTTTGTGAAGTTAAAAGGTAAGTGGAGGGCTCACATTGTAAAGAGATCAATTCTGAAAACAGCTGAAGATTTTTCTTGAATGGCTTCAATGTTCTCAGTACAAGTGTATCAAACTGAATGAGATAACACGTGTACAATACTTGGCACAAAGTAAGCATTCACCATGTGGTGGTCCAAGGAGACTTAGCAGCCTAGTAGTGGCAACAGTAAGAGCATCAGAGAACATTTATTGTTTACTATGTTCCAGAAACTTCTCTAAGCTATTGTAGTGGTAATGGTAGAGGTAGAAGCAGCAGAAGTAGCATAACAAGTAAGGAACACCTGTTTAAGAATAAAGTGAACAGAAGTAAGCTTGAGAAAAACAGAAGGGTGGTTGGCAGAGATGCTATGCAGATGCCATCAGCAAATGGGCAGACTATTATTGTGCATCTGTAGGGACCCACTTGAAGTTTGGCCAATTGGAAGAGGTTAGTATGTGTCTGGTCAGAAACAAAGCTAGTAGAGTGGCTGGAATTGTAGTAAGTAGACAGTCATACTACATAAACAAGTACACAACTAGTTAAAAGATTCAGTAGATAGTATCTTAGAGGAAGTTAGTGACAGCCATGGGACTTAAGCCTCTGCTTGCTAGTAGCTGGGCAAGAGCATGGAAATAGTCAGGGATGGGAAGTATGGTTAGTACAGTAAGACATATGTGCTGGAGTCACTGAAAATGAATGAATGGACAGGAAAATTGGGAGCACAGTTCTGCAATATGACTTCATTTGAGGAACCGATTATATGACTGCAAAGAGATTAAAAATATTGCCCTTATCTTCATGCGGCTCAGCTTTTATTACCAGAAATCATCAAAGTTGTTAAAAGTAATATCAGAAATTCATAGACAATGGTGACAAGACTTTCTGATATAAAGTGTTGATACTGTAGACCTCAAATGAGAATAAGGAATAATAAGAAAAGGGTCAATCATTAGAATGATATCAGTTAGTTATAAGCAACTGTATTCTTCCTTTAATCCACCAATTTAATAGTGAATTAATACATTTCCCAACCTTGAACTATCCCTGTATTCCTGGGAAAATTCTAAAAATATGTTTTTTAAAAATATTGAATTTGCTTGGGTAATATTTTTAAATGTTTTTATCTATAAAATTAATTTATACATTTTTGTAATATACTTAGAATTATTTTAATCTAAATTATGCAAATCTCATAAAATGAGTTGGGCAATTTTTCTTTCATTTTCTGATAAAACTTATGTAATATTTTGGGAATTATGGGTCTCTTGACACTTTGATAAAATCTACCTGCAAAATATTTTCCATGAGAGTAGTAAGAAGGGCAGGGACATTATCTAGATTATCTTTTTAATAGCAATTCAATTTCATAAATGATTATTATTCTATCTAAGTTTTCTACTTCTTTTTGGGCCAATAGGCTTTTTTTCAGATATGTGTCTTTTGCATCCATGAATACTTTTTAATAATATTCTTTCATTATTTTTAATCTCTGCTATACGTATTTTAATTTCTACCTCTTCATTTTTTATTCCTTTATATCTTTTCACATTTTTCCATGTTAAGAATCTCAGAAATTTATCCATATTCTTAGAATTTTCAAAAAAACAACGTAAGATTTTGGTAATAATCTCTTTTTTGTTTCTTTTCTATGCTGTTGATTTCCTTATGTATCATTATAATTTATTTTTGATAATTTAGGTTTACTCTATTGCTTTTTTCCTATCATCTATATTTCTATAAATTTATTAAAAAATTATGCAAAGCCCCAAAAGACATTAACTTTTGCTCCTTAAATTCATAAATAGTTATCAAACTCATAACTTTACCAAGCTCTTCTCTGCTAGAGTAAGAGAAAAGCTTCTTTTCTCCCTAGAAGCAGGCGACCCACCAGCCAATCTGCAATCTAGTGACAAATGGCTGAGGAATGTGCAGATGATGTAAGCATTTTCATCCTCTGTTCAAACACGGATCCCACATGACTTGCCTGAGAAAACTCACAGCCACCATCCAAGAGCAGACAGAGGCACCAACAATCTGAGATATCCCTAGGCCCAAACAGTGAATCCCATTTGTTGACACAACTCTTTAAATAAAGCCAGCCCCCAGCCAAAGAAAACATTATGTAGAAAACCCCAAACTCCTGTCACTGCTAAACTTTGCTTTAGTTCAGAGCTAATCTACCCTGAAAATTATGTCCAAAGGTCCTCTTGGCACTGTTTCCAAAATTCTGAACAGTGACTGCACTGCTATTTGCATATGATGTCATCGCTTCCACGACTTCTCATCACTAAGGAAGCCTGTCCAGATGGAGTCCTTTCCCAGCTGGTTCTCACCTTTTGGGGAAACTATGCGCAGAAAAAGAATGGGAATGACAGAGCACTCTCAGTTCTGAAAGCTCAGTGCCAGGGAGAGGTGGGATGGAGCTCTGGATTGGAAAACATGTCAATTATGGCTCCACAATACAATAATATTTGTAAGTGATATTTACGTAGCACTTTAGAGTTTACAAAATATTTTTCATAAATAAAGATCTCATTTAAAATCTCAAAACAATCTGCTAATTAGGTTGTATTCTTTTCTTATTCTTATATTTTAGTCATGGGAACTAAGGCTCAGATAAGGTAAATTACTTTCTAAAGTATACACAGCCCCCACCACCACCAAAAAACACCTGGCAAATGTGGGATAGGAACCTAGAATTTTAGAATTCAGAATTTTGTTTCCAACCCTTTCCTTCTCCAAAGGGTTTGGGGAGATGGGAGAAGTAGGACCCCTGCAACTCATGTGATTAGCACTCAAAATTCCCCGTCATTCAGCATAAGCATCATGTAGGACTGAAGTAATTGTTTGTCATCACTAGGGGAAGTCACTCACCTACATCAGAAAATCGTTCCCCATGTAAATATTCTACAGTGATGTGTATATGCAAATTGGGAGACAGAACACAAGCGTAGGGTTGACTCAGCCAACAAATAGAGACCATAGACCTTTTCACAGTCTTCCTGTCTGGTTTCTTCTCATCTTTCTAAACTCCTCACTCTGAAGTACACCAGGGATAACCTTTCAGACACCCCCCCCCTTTTTTTACTCTAACTACACACATTCCCACAGTGATCACTCCCAGTTTCATTTAAATACCACCTGTAATTGCTGAGTTAAATTTGTACCTTTAAATTGGATCTCTCTCATGAACTGAAGACCACATGCCCAACTGCCCGTTAGACAAATCTGCTTAGATGTTTAATAGACGTCTCAAACTTAGTATGTCCCGCACTGAACTTCTGATCTTGCCTCCTCCTAAAACTTGCTCCACCTGAGGCTGTCCTCATCTCAGGTAATGATACCTCTACCCTTCTGTTGCTCAGAGGAAAAAAGCCTTTCTGACTCCTTTCTTTCTTTATACCCCATATCTAATCCATCAGGAAATCCTGCTGGCTCTATATTTAAAATATATCTAGACTCTAACCATCTCTCACCAGTTCTACTGCAAACCTGATCCAAGTCACATTTTCCCTCACCTGGATCATTGGGAGGCTGACTTCTCCGCTTCCATGTGGTTCCCTACAGTCAGTTCCCCACGCAGCAGCCAGAGTGAGCCTTTCATATCATCCCATTCCTGGAAACTGCCAGGGGCTTCCTGTGGCGCACAGAATAAAAGCCAAGTTCTCACAGTCACCTGCAACTCGTCTGCTGGCTGCCCACTACTCTCTGACCTCACCTGCCACAATTCCGTCCTTACTCACCTCACCTGAGCCACACTGGCCTCCTCGCTGGGCCACAAACATGCCAGACCTGCTCCCCACTCAGGGCTTCCACTGGCTAATTCCTCTGCCTGGACTGTTCTTCTCACAGACAGCCACATGGTTCACTTCTTTATCTCCTTTAAGTTTTGCACTAAATATCACTTTCTCACTAAAGCCTTCCTCAAATACCCTATTTAAAAATTCATGTTACTCCCTCGCATTCTCTACCCTTTGTTTTTTTCCCATTGGACTTATTACTTTCAAATATGCTATATAATTTACTTAATTTGACTGTGGTCTACTTTTCTCCCTAGAAGGTAAGCTCTGTGAGGATAGAAATTTTTGTCTGTTTTGCTCACTGATCTACACCCCAATATCTAGATCAAAGCCTGACCTATAGTAGGTACTAAATAAACATTTGTTAAATCAGTGAATTAATGGGTAAATAAATTGACTAAAACAGATGACCTCTAGAGTCCTATGACTCTGGCGCACATATACATATGCAGGATAATAACCAAACAATCAAGGGTGAGTCTTCAGCTCCTAAATTTAAGGCGACCTGCCTGAATTGTCTAGATCCTACTCCAGAGTCAGGAGTATCCTGTGGTGTAGGCTTCCTAGAGCAGAATTCTGAGGTCCCTGCACATGTGTGAGAGTTAGGGAATTCATTCATGCATCTAAATGGCCATCTCTCTGCTCCGGCCATTGGACAAATTAAGACATCTTAGGTCTGTCAGCACCTGCCACTTTCCCACGGGATCTGGAGTGGCCGCCTGGTCTAGCATGCAGAGGTGGGAATTGCTATGACAAGAGAAGCAAGGAACACTCTAGGGAAAGTGTGGCACTGATGGGACAGACAGCATGTGGGCAGGTGGGCAGCTTGAGATAGGAACAGCTGTTTCCCTCTGGATGGCCACAGCGGAGTTGCCTGTGTGCCAAGCCCCTCCCAGGTCTCCAACTTCGAGGAGGGACTGTGCGGTGAGTAATTAATCACAGGATGCTTCTGTTCTTGCCCTCCCTTTGGAAGGGACTAGTATACTCCTCTCCTCCCTTTCTGCCCACCCCTCCAGGGAAAAAAAGCAAGCTAAGGTTTTAGTTCGAACCAGACACAGCTAATCAGAAGCTAAATCCCCGCTGTGGGCTCACCCTTCTCACAGCCTCTCCACTCGAGCTCCCCCTCTCCTCCACGCCTGCCCCTGCATCTCCAGCCTCCCGCCCTCTGTTTCCCTGGGATCTCTCCCACCTCCAGTCACCATGATCTGAGGCTCCTCCACACCCATCTCCAATTTGCTCCTCTCTCTGCACCCAGGTAAGGAGAGGCCTGGCACTGGGGGGGCCGTGGGCAGAGGAGGAAGAAGCACCAAAAGTAGAACATGGAAATAAGGAATCAAAACACACCCCACTCACCTTGCAACTCCTTGAGAGACGAGTGTTTATTCCCATGCCACCACCCCCGTTCCCTCAGTTCTAGTGACCCGTGTCAGTAAATCAGGGAGCACACAGTGCCCAGCATGCTCCAACCTGTGGCACCTTCAGTCATAGGTATGCTGGGGTGAGTGAGGCAGCTAAGGATGTCAAGACTTGGAGGGTCTGCTTCTCTTTGCATCAGACGATTTTTCCCAAGTGTATCCCTTTTGCCTCAGCTTTCCCACCTAAAAATGGGAGACTTTTATCTTCTTCTTAAGGGAACAGAGGCTTTCATGGTGAGAAACAGCCAATGATATGCTGTTTCTATAGAATATATGGAAGAATAGAATTGAGAAAAACATTATTTCTTTAACTCTTAGAGGCAGAAAAGAGAGTTTTCAAGAAGGTAGTATCTGTGGTTATTATGCAACTCCAAGGAGACAAAAAACTCGACCATTAACAATGCCACGGAAGGAAAGCCGCTATTTGTGCCTCCTGCTTTGGCCCATGAATGAAACTCCCCAGGCCCCAGACCACATAACCACGGGGCCCCCCACTGAAGAGGATTTGGGCTCCCACCGGAGCCCAGCCTTGGGCTAGCTGAACCCTGTGCATTCTGTTTTTATTTAATCTCTTTCTCAACACCCACAGGGTTGTAGCCTGGAAACACAGCACGGAGGTAGGCAATTGGGTGCTGGGGAAAAAGTCCCATTGGAAAGAGCTCCTGAAGCCAGAATCATTCTCATGATTCTGAGTGTGATGGATTTTCTGAGAAGCCTGTGTCTTTCTGAGATAGCATCCCCAAGCTATCAGCCATACTCTCTCCTGGAAAATGGCTCACCCAGGAAATCAACATCTTTTTTTCACCAGTGTTTTTTTTTTTAGTATTGTTATTATTATTGTGATGAATCATGAAAATACCATAGCAATACTGAGGCAGCCTTGGTTTCCCCAGCCAAGCAGCTGCCTTGCCCCAGTACTTCATACCAGCTCCCAGTCTGTGGCCAGCAAGGAACAGAAAAACATCTTTTAGAAAGAAGGTCTTCTGGGTTTTCGAGGGAGCCCTCTTGCTGTTTTGAAATTAAAAGTATTTTCAACCCTACTAAAATTGACTTCAGGGAAAATGATAGTTGATTTTAAAGATGAATTTTGGAAACAAAGTAGCTTCATTATAGAGAAAGATGCTAATATTTTTCAAGTAGATAGATAGGTAACTAATCTTCAGGCCTAGAATACTTTTCAAAATGTCAGTTGCAATGATCATGCATTTCTGTGTGAAGAAATTGACCTTCACAGTACCAGAACTGGGGCAGTCTCTTTGCCAGACAATTTTGATGTTGAACATTAAAGTGCTCATTTCTGAAACTTATCCCCCTTTCTTTGGCAGAAGCCTGAGTCAGAGACATTAGTTAAAATGGATGCTGCTTCGCTCAAGTAGGGAATTTTTTTAAAAAGCATCAAAGGCAGACAGCCAGCTCTAAGACCAGCAGGACTCCTAGATTCAAAGCCCCTGTCCAGATGAAAATAAAAGAGAGCAGGAAGCCTGAAACGATACTTTCCTCAAAGCCCTAATCCCACAATCAGCTCCTGGAGAAAAGAGAGCTCATCGTGACGACTATTCAGGGAGGTCTAAAGACAAGCACGCCTGTTGTCGGGACTGGTGATTCTGAATTGTCAGGAAACTAGAGGGGGAAATGTTGGTCAAAATGCAAAGCCCAAGATAGCACATTGACCCAGAGCTAGTGGACTAAAAGACTGCCAAGGTAACCATCACTTTAAGAAGGGCTTCAGGGCAGCACCACGATTATCCAGGGTATCTCATTGTATAACACAGCAGGCTTGCTGAATTCTTCAGAAAACACCCTGAAGGGGGAAAGCAAGAATGTTTGTGCAAGGAAGATATTCCCTATTAAGTTTACTTAAATACTTTTAGGAGAGAAAGATGGCAACGAAAACGTAACCATTGATTTCCTCCATTTAGACTTCCAAAAGACTTTGACAAGATCTCATACCAAATTTAGTCATCACAGATTCAGCAGGTGGCTTCATCATGTAAAAGGAACCTGCTCACAAGACAGAAACACCATGCGGGCAAGTAGTGTATGTCCAGGGATCCAGACTGAGATCACAAAGGGTTATGAGGGAGTACACAGTGAAACTGACAAATCCAAAAATGAAATTCAGCTGGAGTGAAGAAATTACCAAATTGATGGGGAAAAAAAACCACGAAAAAATGTTGTAAGTTTGCATGACAGCAAAAAATAATGAGTTTTAATTCAAGGTAATTCATTTCAGAAAACAAATTTAAATTTAAAATACATGATGCAAACATACATAAATTATTTTCAAGTTATCAGTCATAAACCAAGGAAAAGGCCCATAGGACATAGGAAAAGGAGTCATTATAGTAATTACAGTTGTCGCCGCTATGCAGAGGGAGCCCGAAGACTAACACTGTAGAAGTAACATGATGTGATTAGTAACCACTTTTTGTTAACTTCTTTGTGCCTGGCACTGTGTGATGGGCTTTCTTTATAATATGCCCAATTCTCACAGCAACCCTGTGAACTGGGCACCATCATCTACATTCATATGCAAAGCCACTAAGGATCAGGGAAACCGAGTATATCGACTGAAGTTCATTGAATCCAGACATGTCTTCTTCCATAGCTTGTACAGTCTCAGAAAGACAGTAGGAAACCTAAGAGGAAAAAAGTGGAAAGATAGCTAGAGATATCGAGCTAGGTAGAAGATAAATAGATATAGGTGAATAGATAGACAGACAGACTTACCTGTATCTATATCTACTCATCTTCTGAGGAGGTTCCCACACCCAGAACACTCCCACTCTGCTTCCTGGACCTCAGGAAGATAGAAAAAGTGCTAGGACGTCACCCAAAATGACACAATCAAGAGGTGAGGAGAGTTCCTTGATGGAAAGATCAATACTCAGAGGAAATATGGCCTTAGCCTGTCAAGTAATAAAGGCTAAAAGTACGAATGCTTTCAGTGTTTCTGTACACCTACTATGTGTCAGGTCTGTACCAGAAACTTGCACATGTTATTTCATGGAATCGTCATCAAGTAACTCTTTCATTCCCCCCATTCACAGTGAGAAATCTGAGGCTCTGGATGAATTAATTAACTTAACCCTCTCCCCAAGTCAAGCACCCAGAAAACAACAAAGCAAAAAATAAATAAATAAATAAACTATGGAGACTCTTATTACTTCATCAACGATTCAGGCTAAGAAAAAAAAAATTATCTTTTGAATGTATAGTGTGTTATTCCTAAAAAGAGGCACTGGATAAAAATAGGTTCCAGAATAACTTATATAAATTCATAGACCAGAGGCCCACGACAAGTTATCAAGTAAAATTAAGAAATCCAGGCATATTCATAATCTAAGTTTAATTTCTTACAAGACAATGATAAAATTTTGCTCTGACCTCTCCTTTGGTGCTTTTCTAAACTATAATACTAGATCAGTAGGTTCACGTCTACTCTAAAAGACAATTCTTGCAGAAATAGAACCATTTGGGCAGGAGTTGTGAGAACTAGGCTCTAGTTCAGTTCTGCTGCCAAAAGACAGCACTGAGATCCCAGGCTGGGCCTCACTTGCTAGAACAAGGGTCCCCAACCTATGGTGAGTTGTGTAATTATTTCATTATATATTATAATGTAATAATAATAAAGTGCACAATAAATGTAATGCACTTGAATCATCCCGAAACCATCCGCACCCCACCCCCAGTCCATGGAAAAATTGTCTTCCATGAAAATGGTCCTGGTGACAAAAAGGTTGGGGACTGCTGTGCTAGAACATGAGGGTCTAGATCATTTGACCTTTAAGCTGCATTTTGGTTCAGCACTCTATATGGACTCCTCAAGACCTGAAGGGGCCTGACCTGTGTGCTTCTCACAACTCCTGTTCCACACCACTCTTTAGAAGTGCTTCAATTGACTACTGAAATGACAGATTTAAAGCATCATAATTACAGATCATTTTAATTATTCTGCACAGCAAAAATCAAAGCCCAGATCTGCATCTCCAGCCCAGCAAGGCTTCCAGCCACATCCAGATGTCCTGGGCCACCAGCCAGCCATTCCTCCCTGGGTCCTCCGTGGAGACTTACACAATTAGAAAAGTGAATCTGCCAGGACAATAACAATAGCAGCGACGAATGTCAAAGCTAAGGAGAAATTATTTTTAGACTTGCTATCTTACATTATCTGCATTACTGTTCACATCCACATGTCCTCAAGAAAAATGTCAGGGAAGGGAAACCTGAGGACAGAAATGCCTAGAAGACTGTGGATAACTTCTAGTCTGGGGAAGGAGGGAGAGATAGGAAGAGAGGTAGGATGTGCCCCATGGGAAGGATGTGTGGGGAGAGGGAAGATAAGGAAGACTACATAGTGGACAAGACCTGGACTGCCAGGGGCTAGATTGCTTGGGAGCAAATCTGGCTTTGCCACTAACCTAGTAGTATGACATTTAATTCCTTTAGGCCTCAATTTCCTCAGCCGTAAGATGGGTATAAAAAGAGTCCATTGACCTCATTGGGTTGTCACTCGGCATAAGGGAGTTAGACGTGTAAAGTCCTTGTGAGCGTTTGCCTGGCACTCTCTTAGTGCTGGGTATCATGGTTGAGGTTATTAATCACCTGAAAGAGAACATCTGCCCTTCTGTGCCTAGAGGAGGGTGGCTCAGGCAGGCCTGGTGGTGTTTTCTTCTCTCTCTGCAGCTTCTTCTGCTAAAGTAGAGCCGGATTTGAATCACTGATGCTTTGAGAATGTCTGTTCTCCCTCCTCCTCCCAGAGAAAATGCACTTGAACATATATTCCTAGAGTTTGTGACAATTCCTCCTAAAAACTCTAAGAGGGGAAACACTCGTTAGTCTTTTGTTCATTTAATTGACCCATCTGGCTTGCTTTACATGACCTTGTTTTTTGATTTTTTAATTTTAGTTTTTTAATTGACAAATAATAATTGTACATATTCACAGGGTACATAGTGATGTTTCAATACATACAATGTATAGCTCTCAGATCAGGGTAATTAGTGTATCCATCATCTCAAACATTTATCATTTCTTTGCATTGAGAACGTTCAAGACCCTTCTTTTAGCTATTTGCAACTGTATGTTATTGTTAATTATAGTCATCCTACAGTGGTATGAAACCCTGAAACTTATTCCTCTCTAGCTGTAATTTTGTATCCTTTAACAAATCTCTCCCTGTCCCTCCCTCCCCCCTACCCTTCCCAGCCTCTAGTATCCTCTGTTCTACTTTTTGCTTCTGTGAGATCAGCTTTTCTTTTAGCTTCCATGAGTGTTTGTAAAATACAAAGCACCTTGAGCTCCCGGTTATTGGTGCCCTCACCAGCCTTGCTCTTCACCTACGTTTCGGTGCAGCATAAGCAGGCGGGAAAAAGAACCGGAATGTTTCTGCCTCTCCTTCCTGCACCCCCTGCCCCCACCATGCAGGACATGGGTAGCAAGAAGAGGCCGAGCAGAGGCGGGGGGCGGGGGAGAGAGCGCTGCCATGGGCATTCCCTGTGGCGGGCACCTCAGCGGTTTGCCGGGCCTGAAACCCCCGAGACAGCCAGGCCTCTCTCTCGTTCACACCTGAAGCTGCGACACCTGGCAAAGAACAGGCACTCCACACAGGTTTATTACGTTACCTCTATTGACTGAACAGTGGCAGAAAAATTGGTAAGTGGAGGCTGTAAAACGGAAGGGAAATGATTGTGCCTCCCTCAGACCCACCCAAAATAACACCCTACTCTTCCTCCACGAGGCTGACAACATCAATTTGAATGTGCTCCCCTCAGACAGGAGAGAAAGAGCAAGGGGTGACACTGAGAAACAAACACCCCCAGAATTCTCCCCCCAGCAGGGAGCGGTAGACAGCAAAAGCCCAGCTCTCTGCATTCCTTCCGGCTCTTTCACCCGATGTGCCAGCTGCCCTGTGACCCTGCTTTACTGCTACTGCACTCTGCGGTGTCACAGCTAGGGACAGACTCCACCTCCAACACTGCTTATAAACAGTGATTACAAGAGGAAATATTTGAGCTTACAATTAAAATTCATAAAAAAAAGAGAGAAGGCAATAAAAAGAGATACCATTAATATCTGCTGGAAAATTCCAAGCTCCCCCTCCAGTCTGCACGGTCCCCAACCTCCGACCGCCTCACGCTGCCTCCGTTGCAGCTGACCTGCCCACCATCAGTGTTTTCCAAACGCTGCCTGCACGTGAGTCACCAGAGAATACTTAGAAAGAAACTACACTCGGATGGCAAATTTGGAATGTCCTGCTAACTCTGAAAGCGAGTTAAAACAGATGCACATCACCTGTTCTCACGTTGACAAAGTATTAACAGAAATGTTAGGGACATGTCGTTCCTGAGGCGCCCGGTGAGGCCCTCCCACAAAGCACGCCCTGCTTGCCTGCGTGTCTGCCCCAGTGCCTAGCACAGACCTGGGTCTCTGTTGAAAGCCAAACAAATAGGGATTTCTTCACCCAGGTGACCTTTTCTCAGAACCTCATATAGGTCATGGAAAGTTCTGCATTCAGCCTCAGGAATGCAGATTCTGTTCCTAACTTCCTATAAGTAGTTAAGTCTTTCAACGACCCCCCTTCCCCCCACCCCAGCTTTATTTTCCTCTTTAAAATTATAAAGTTGCCCGAGATGATCTCTAAAGCCCTCATCACCTTTTTGTGATTCTGTGACTTGCCACAGAAGGCAACTCAGAAGTGACAGAGTGGGAGAGGGGGCAGGCAGGCAGGAAGAAACAGAAGCAGGGACTAAAGACATTCCCTGCCTCGGGGGAATCAGGGTGCTGCAGACATAATACTCACGGCCATATGGACCCACAGAATAAGAGTATGGAGGCACACGGCAGTCAGGAGCGATGCATTGCAAAGAAAGGGAATAAAATCAGGCTTCTTTGGAAAGAGCACGTTTACAAAGCAACTCTAGGGATTCTAGTCCAGGAGGCAGCAAAAACTGCGCTGTTGTGCTGAACAAGTCAGTAAGATACCCTCCTGGGGAGGGCGTTGGGAATGGACCCATGAACCATTGTCACCTCTGTGCAGCCATCTTTCCTGGCTCACCTCTAACTTACACTTGACCTTTTCTCCTCCCGCAAGGCCAGAGAGGACGGGCCCACGAGCCCGCCCTTCACTCACTTCTCTCCCCCAGGTGCCTCCGTGGGCCTGTGCATGGACAGCCCCAGCAACGCCACCATGCCCTGTGGCTTTCTTCTTCAAGGCTTCTCTGAGTTCCCACACCTGAGGCCCGCGCTCTTCCTGTTGCTGCTGGCGGTGCACCTGGCCACCCTGAGCGGAAACCTGCTCATCCTGGTGGCCGTGGCCTCGGTGCCCAGCCGGCCGCCCATGCTGCTCTTCCTGTGCCAGCTGTCAGCCATCGAGCTCTGCTACACGCTGGTGGTGGTGCCCCGCTCCCTGGCCGACCTGACCGCGCCTGGCCACGCCAGCGGCAGCCCCATCTCCCTCCTGGGCTGCGCTCTGCAGATGCAGATGTTCGTGGCGCTGGGCGGGGCCGAATGCTTCCTGCTGGCCACCATGGCCTATGACCGCTACGTGGCCATCTGCCACCCGCTGCGCTACGCGGCCGTGGTGACCCCTGGGCTGTGCGCGCGACTGGCTCTGGCCTGCTGCCTCGGGGGACTGGCGGTGGCCGTGGGGCTCACGGTGGCCGTCTTCCACCTGCCCTTCTGCGGCTCCCGCCTGCTGGTGCATTTCTTCTGCGACGTCACGGCGCTGCTGCACCGGGCCTGCACGCGGAGCTACGCCGACGAGCTGCCGCTGCTGGGCGCCTGCCTCGTGCTGCTGCTGCTGCCCTCGGTGCTCATCCTGGCCTCCTACGGCGCCATCGCCGCCACCCTGCGCCACCTGCGCTCCCCCGGGGGCCGGCGCAAGGCCGCCTCCACCTGCGCCTCGCACCTGGCAGTGTCCTTCCTGCACTACGGCTGCGCCACTTTCATGTACGTGAGGCCTAAAGCCAGCTACTCCCCGCGGCTGGACCGCACGCTGGCGCTGGTCTACACCAATGTCACGCCGCTGCTGTACCCGCTCATCTACAGCCTGCGCAACCGCGAGGTCACCGCCGCCATCCGCAGGGTGCTGGGGCGCCGGCGGCCAGGCCAAGCCCGGGGTCGTCTGTGTGAGCCTTGACAGCAGGCGGGGACCAGGCCAAAGTGCGCAGCTCCGCTCCCTAAAGTTTTCCCTGTCATGAGGTGTCTGCATTGGGAAAGCCACCAGGGGGACTCAAGGACTGGATTCAGGAAAGAGAACTCGGAAGTGTCCGCGTAAGGAGAGCCTCCTAGCAGTTTCCCCATCCTCCACCCCTCCCCTGAGGAATGCCTAGAAAATGTGGGGTAGAGCCCTGGACCTGGGTTTAGTGGTTCCGTAAGTACCTGCTGAGTTTTTGCCACGTGCAGGAGCCGGGGCAAGGTGCTGGGCTGGCGGTGATGAAGAAGGCATAACTCATGGCCCCACAAGGCTGTAGACCCTTAGGTGACAAGGCCAGGTGTAAGTAGTGACCAGAGATGGGTGGAGGCCTCATAGTGGCTCAAGACGGGTTACCCATGCCAGACTTTTCCCTCTTGGAGGAGAAAGACATCTGAGTGGAGAAAGGGAGGCTGCATAGGGCTTACCCAGGGAAACAGAAGGGTGAGGACTGCCCCAGGCAGAAATGGTTCACAGGGGCTGGGGCGCACTGGGAAGGGCCTTGGAAACAGCTGAGGGATCTGAATTCACGGAGGGATGTGCAGACCTGCCCTCCCGCATGATCACTCAGGCTGCAGGCTGGTGAATGAGCTGGAGACAGGAAGACCCACTTAGGAAACTGCTGCCGCAGTCTAAGCGAGAGGCGACGGAGTCTGGCCCAGAGTGTCGGCACAGGGGATTAGACCGCACGGAAAGAGTCCAGAGATAGCTAGCGTGGGCACGACAGGACTTTGATTGGAGAAGGGGCAAGGAAGAAAGAAAAGTTAAGGTCCACTTCTAACCTAGGTCCTTTGTGGGTGGCGGTGCCCTTGCTGAGAAGGAGAACACGGGAGCAAGTGGGGAGAGAGGGGGAGGAGGGATTTTGTTTCAAACCTGTCGCGTTGAAAGGCTTTTAGGACAAACCTAGGAAGATGCTGGTTGAGGAGGCAAATGCACAGGTCCAGAGCTGGGGGAGAGGTTCAGGAGGAGGGACCGATGGCTCCTGAGACCATGGAGGTGGGCGACACCACCCAGGGAGAGTGTATGAGGGAAGAGAAGAAGCCCCAGCCAGAACTCGGGAGAAGGCCGGCGTGAGAGGGAGTGGAGGAAGGGAGCAGCCGAGGCGTGAGAGCTGCTGAGACTCCACGGCCTTGGCCATTCATTCCTTCCTTCCCTCTCCAGCTTCAGTTGGTGTAACTGCAGAATGAGGGCCAGACTAAGCGGTCTGCCAGGTTTCTACTTGTCCTCCGATCCCTTAAAATGGAACATGCAAAGGTACATATGGATCACTTAAAAAGAAACAAAGGGAAATAAGTGTCAATAATTTAGTGCCAACTGAATGTCTAAGGGATGACAAATGGGAAGTAATGATCAGATACAAGTGACATTAATCAGGAAGGTTTTCTGGATGAGACTACGAGGTTGTCTGAAATGACTTTTGGAAAAAGTGACTGCTTTGCTTTGATTCAAATCATCTGGAAGTCAATTAAAATGCCCACTAACTAACTTGACTCTGAGGAAGGCCAGTGAACTCAGAAAGTCAGCTGATGTAGGGCCTGGGCCACAAGCTTTTGTAGACCCTCTGGCCCATGAGGAGCCACCTTCCTGGGACATTAAAGACGGTTTCTAGAGGTAGTGAGTGTGTACACTTGCTCTCAGAATGATTGATAGCGATCTCAGGGTAACTGGGATGGAACCCTCAAAGGTAACTTGGGGAAGCTAAGCAGGGAACCAGGGAACACACTCTTCTAATATTTTTATGGTTTCAGGTCTTACATTTAAATCTTTAATCCATCTTGAGTTAATTTTTGTATGTGGTGAGAGATGGGAATCCAGTTTCATTCTTCTGCATGAGGCTGTCCAATTTTCCCAGCACTGTTTATTGAATAGAGTGGCCTTGTTGATGGAAGGATACATTTGCACAACTTCTGTAGAGGGCCAGTGGGCAGTATTAATTAAAATCACTTGTATCACTTGTTTCAATAATTTTGCTTCCAGGGTTTGACCTTACAAATTTATTTGCCTTGTGGGAAAATATGAATGTTCAAAAATATTCGTGTCAGCATTACTTGAATTAGCAAAAAAACCCTAGAAATTAGCAAAAAAAACCCTAGAAATTTCTTAAATATCCATCAATATGTGACTGATTAAATACATGTTGGGTCATCCTGTGATGGAACCCTATGCAGCTGCCAACAATACGAAGCAGGTTTATCTGTGGCGGGTGGGAAACCAGGTCTCATACAAGTTGTTAAGTGAAAAAAGCAAGGTGCGTGATCGTATGCATCAAAGCGTCATCCTTGACTCTTCTCTCTTCTTCTGGCACATCTGGCCTTTCCCCTTGTTATGTCCACTCCGCAGATCCTCCCAGGGGCCGCTTGTCATTCAGATGCTGTCTCAACTCCAGCACTGACTCCTCAGAGAGGCCTTCGCTGATCACCCTGTGTGATGTTGCCTCTCTGCCGTCTCTCACGTTGTCATGCTTTAATCTCTAATCATCTTTCATTATTGGAAATTATCTTACTTGCTTTTTTCACTTTTTAATTGCCCATTCCTCCCAAAATAATGTAAACCCTATGAAAGTTGTGTGCTTTACTCACCATGGTGCTCATGGTCCCTAAGAGTGTCTGGCGTGGAGTAGATGCTCAATAAATTATTAAATGAATGAGTCAATGGACCAATATTTGTGGTATGCTAGCATTCATAAACAAAAATACACAATGTGTGTGTGCTGTCCTATGTGTTTTATACATGCACATTCATACACACACATGTTGGTGACGAAGTAAAAGTCTGACTGGAGAATAGAGGGGGACAGTTCCAAAATTTTCAGTGAATACCCTCCTTACATACGTGCGTGTTACTTATTCAGTAAATGTTTTTCAAAATAAAGATACAGGATAGGCAGAGGAAGAGGAATGCACAGCAGAAGTTTTGTTTTTTTGTTTTTTTTTTTAAAGAGCAATCTGAAAAGTGGAAGAAAATTCAAGATATTGTGGTGTCACAGAAACTAAAAAGAAGTTTCAAGGATAGAGTTATCAAGAGTGCCAAATGATACTCCTATTTCTAGAATACTATGACACTGGAGCCAGAAATGGCTTTAGAGAGGCCTGATCCAGCCCAGAAAGCACCAAATTCACCTGTGCAAACCTCTGCAACGCATGTGCAAAGGCCTTGCGGGTCAAATGACAAAGCACACACACAGAAACGCTGTCTACTCAGATACTCAGAAATCACACAGTGACGGCCAGGCCCCCACCAATACCGAAAAACTGTGCAGAAGCCACTGGAATCCCATGTAATCAACTCCTGGAGAGGGAAATAACATGGAATTTCATTTTGAATGTCAACATATTTAACACTGCTTCAAGATTTGTACCAGGCTTTGTTTTATTCAGATAGGGCAAAGTGACAGACACAGAAATAGCTGCCTTTGAAAGAAGAGTGTATTACTCACGGTTCCCAAGAGAAGGGGCCACACCATGCCAGGCAGGGTCATGTGGGAGGCACACGGGCTGGTCGGGAGGCAGAGGGAGAGTGGGGAGAACATGGGCCAGAGCCTTGATTGTGGGTTCTATGGGAAGGAATGGGGGAGGTGGGGTGGAAAGCTTGAGCAAGTCTAGGATTGGATAGTTTGAATAATGTTAGTGGGCTCTGGAGTACAAGGATGGTCTCTAGTTATCCACCTCGCCCTTGGGTGATTAGGGCAGGGGAGATGTCGGCTTGGTATGTGAGAGTTAGATGAAGGAGGTGGTTGGAGACATGGGCTCTGGGTTCACTGGTTTGTGTAACAATGGCATACTCACAGGATAGCATTTGCTATCTCTGGGAATTAGCTAGCATTGGAATGGGCAGTCTCTCCCAGGCCAGCAAGGCCCCCAAGATGTTGAAGCATCATCAAATATATAAAATAAAAAATGTGATTAGTACACACACAGACTCTAAAAATGATACCTAGGACAGTGTGTGTGGAATAAAA
This sequence comes from Lemur catta, assembly GCF_020740605.2. Classification (NCBI taxonomy): domain Eukaryota; kingdom Metazoa; phylum Chordata; class Mammalia; order Primates; family Lemuridae; genus Lemur; species Lemur catta. The sequence continues at coordinate 9,863,363 of NC_059138.1, forward strand.
TATTTCTTTGGCCCTTCAATGGGACCATTCCTGAGTCCAGTTGTCTTTCTGTAACAAATCCCGCCGTGGAGATGAAACCAGTGCCTCACCAAATCTCTCCCCACCGCAGCTTCTTACTTCCCAGCTGTCATTTTCTTGCTCTGAGACCCTCCCTCATCACCTGCATCAACAGCTCCGACCCCCGGCCCCCCATGTTCTCTCCATCTGTCAGCCACCAAAGGGAAGCTCCTTTGCTTTCCTTCAAACCCAAGATCTCTTGGATAAACTCTTACTTGAACCAACACTCTCAACTCCGTTGTCTTGGGTTCTATACACCCCATTTACAAACCTCAATCCTATTTCTCTAACTTCCTGAATACCTGTGAGTGCTTAGTACTGTTGAAGACAAATCTCATTACTCCGTAATACTGCTATCTCAAAGGGTCCCTTCCTTGGCGGTGCACTGGAATCACCCAAAGACATTTTAGAATACCGATGTCTGAGCGCCATTACTAGATATTCTGACTTACTTGGTCTTGGTGTAGGTCAGGAAGCGGGATTAGCAGAAGCTCCTTTCAGGCAAATTTAAGGTGCAGTCAAGGTTGAGAACCACTGCCCTCTAGAAAATCAGTTACAGTGGAAGAGGTTGCCCTCCTCCTGCTCAAATTTAATCCTCCTGCTTGGGTTCCAGATCCATCTTCACCCACCTCCTCGGAGAGCTCATATATTACTTACTGCTACTGTCTTCTGTGCTTTGAACCCAGGTATGTGAACATCTTTAAGAAAGGAAAGTGCCAATTACCTTGATTTCACTGGTCTTTTTCCTGGACATAGAACTTCCAGCTGAGGGGAGGTGGCTAGGTCACCAGGAGCTTGCAGTTTCCAGTCAGTGAATACCTCCCCATGTGGAAAGTTAGAAGAAGGGAGGGAGCTGGAGCACCCTCATCTGGAAGGAAAAAGGAAAAGTGAAGTAAATGTGGAAGATACATATTAAATCTTTGATAAAATTTCTCTGGATACGAGATAGTTTCCCTCATCTAAGCCAAGGCTCACTCAAGAAGTAATGTTTGTGTAGCCCTTTGGGGGGCAACATTTCTCCAAGAAATTTGAGTTGTCGATGACAGCTAAGCCTTTATATTAAGTCTACTAATGACTTAAGTCTTTGCCCAGAGCTTCTGAAATCCCAGTCCCACATGGAGGAGATCAAGATTTCTATGATCCTCCTGACGATGGGCAAATGCACCTTCTTCACATTACAATGGGAGCAGGGGGCCTCCCGACCATGCCATCTCCCTGAACCCACCACCACTTGGCTCACTCACCTGCTCCCGGGGGGTTCACATGCCCTGCAGCATCTGCCTCCTCCCCTGGCAGCTGATTTATTGGTCTTAGTGTCTCATCACAGAGGTCCACGTTGTCTCCAGGCTCCCTAAAGTAGTTGCTACCTTCTAGGAAACAATCAACAAAGTGAATTTCATCCATTCTGTGTCATTACAATTAAAACAAACAACCACAAAGAGAAAAGTAAAGTCCTTCATCAGAATGTTGCTGGAACATGGCACCTGCAGAGGCAAGGCTGGGCCTCTTAGAGAAAGGTGGCAAGGCCATATCTCAGGGGCACAGAGCCAGGCCACCTGGGTCTGAATTCTGTTTCCTCCAATTCCTGACTGTGACCTGGGACAGGTTACTCTAGCCTCTTTTGACCTCTGAGTCTTCACTGGATAACCTGGAGTTGATATTAGCACCTGCCTCACAGGGCTGTGACAATTAAAGTTAATATAGGAAATGTGCTTAGAACAGTGCCTGACACTCTTAGCTATTACCAGGAAGGCACCATGAATGGGAGATACTTTCTGGCGGACAGGATCGGTGCTGAGGTCCTGAAGCTATTCTAGGCAAAGACGATTGTTAGCCTTATACCACAGGCCTCATACCTCACAATGACACACCTTGGGAAAAAATGAGTGTGTACGTGTATCCAAGGGTAGGGCCTGGGCAGGGGGTTGTTGGTTGGAATAGCAGGAAAAGAAGAAAGCAGGTGTCCAGTCTCCCCTTTCCGTGTCTGCTTGGGTAGGTCTTGGGTAGTTCTCTCTCCAGGCTCTTGCATCTGTGCTGTTGATTTTGTCGTTGTTGCCCCTGGATGAATTGAGGATCCAAGGTGGTTGCGGTTTTGTTTTGCTGAACTGCTCTCTGGCACTTTCCTGTTATGTGAGGGTGTTCTGAGACAGGAGGTCAGCAAAGTGACAGGACAGACTGAGAACTGGCTTGGGGGTGAGACTGAGATCAATAGGGCAGATCGGTCAGACTTTTGGTTGCATTTTTTAAAAATAACCCACTCTAATTATTTAAACAGAAAGGTCATTTACAAGGGACATTAAAGACTTGCAGGATCTGTAGGAGGGCTGTGGAGTCAGGCATGGAGACAATGAAGCCAGGAACCCACCCACACCACACAGCGGGGCCGCTCTAGTGAGGACCCCACAGTTGTGCTGGGGGCAGGCCATATATCCTGCTGGGGGCCGGACACCAGACTCTCAGCCCTGAGAAGCTGGGTGCTCCCACCACTTCCTTCTCTACATGAGACGCCTGCTTCTTCACCTCACTGCTTCCCGAAACAAAATCATGCATGGGCATCTGATTGAGGAAGCCTAAGGTATGGGGAAGAGGTCAGCTATAACGGGAATGGGATTTCAGGAAAAGAGCAAAGATGTTTCAGGTGATTTCTACAAAGGCTTGCTGTGGGATATGGAAGGGCCCCCCCATCAACCTCCACACTGAAATCAATTACCTGTCATCATTGCACTGGGATTCATGGTCCACGTGGACGACGCAATGACATCCCTGCCAGAAGGCAAGGATGTTTGCAAAATATGGGCCTATTTCAGCTTTGTCCAATGTCATTACTAAAGCTGAAATGTTTCACTACATGAGAAGCTGAAATTAAAAGCTTTAACAGAAGAAATTCACTCCAAACATTTTTAAAAAAATCATTTTCCCCATAATATTCCTGGAAAACTATGTTATCAAAGAATACAACATTATATAACACACTGTATTTTCCTATAAGAACAATATCACAAATAGAGGGCTGGTTTTCTGATGAAAAATTGCCATTAAATTAATCCTCTATGTGGCCAAAAATGTATCAAAAGTACTATAAACCTTTAAAATAATTTAAAGTAGTGAAATAAATATTCTAATGCCTTATAAAATATTATAAGAAGTACATGCTTTTAATGCAAGGGTCCCAATAATAAAATGCATATATAAGTCATAAAAAATATAACCTGATGGCATTATAAATTTGATTGTTTAAATAATATGCTAGCTTTAATATTTTAAAAAGTCGTGTAGTTTTTCTTAGAAATAACTTTAGAATAAATATTTGGACAACCTAAATAACTTAAAAGTGTTTATCAATGGTGTTTGAAATAGAGATCATTTTTTCTTGAAATATATTTCTCTTTCATAAGCAGAAGGCTTCAAAATCATTCCACTGATCTTAATGCTAGCTCCAATTGATAGAGTAGGATTTTAAATGTACATTTGATGATAACAATATTAATAATGATTATAGTACTTCTCCCACTAAAGCACTTAAAACTTAAAGAGCCAATTCAATATAAGGCTTGGCGTCAGACCCCCGACTCCACTTAGGAAATACTTGACATTGGGTGAGCCTTGCGTAGCCTAACTCTGACTCAATTTTTTCCTTCCTTGAGTGTCTATGAAATTCTTTGAAATTAATTAAGCACTATACAAATGTAAACTTTTTTTTCTTTTCATGGATAAAGGAGAAATTGAACACCCTCGTAGCAAGATCAGAGCTGGACTGTCATCTTTTTTAATGGAAGTTGGGGGAATGTTCTCGGATTCTTTGTCACTAGACTTAGAGATGGATAGAGAGAGGGAGGGGTCTGTAAGGCAGTTTCTCAGGGCAGCAGCCATCACCTTCCCACCCTTTCTTCAGGGCACTGGCTGTGTGTTCTCTGTCATCAGGAACACAGGCAAGATGGGAAAGGGCTCCTGTGCCTCTGTGAACAACTTTGGGACCCAAATTTGCTCTTGCATAATCATTCCTAGCCCCTCTGCTTATTTTCCTTTTTTGGCCTCCCTTTGGTTCCAGTGTCCCCAGGTCCACCCCAGCTGGCCAGAAGGGAGCTCCCTGAACTGGAATCCAACCTTTCCCTTCAGCTCCTCCCACCAGCCCTCTGTGGGCCATAGTTGGCTTCCAGGACGGGAGGGAGCCCTGAAGTGTTTTGCATTTAATGCGGAGCTTAAGGAGCAACTCCAACCAAAGGAGCTTCTGAAAAGTTGCCTCCAAAATATCTCTCACAGCCTCCCAAGGGTGGCACAAAACACTTTGTGTTCGATGCAGAGAATTGTTAGAACAGCTTGTATTTTGCAAAAGAGAAAAATAAGAAAATGTTGAGTTTACAAGCCTCAACAGGATAGAAGCAAATGTGTGAGGAAATAAAAATTAATTTCTGTTCATGGCATTGGCTCGACTAGCACCTTTCTCCTAAAGTGTTCAAAGTTCAACACAAATATGCCAAACGTTCATTGAGGGCTTGTCATGAACTGGATACTGCTAGGTGCTCTACACAGATTATCTCATTTAATCTTCACAAGAGCCCATGAGACAGATATTATCATTCACCTTATTTTACACTGGAAGAAACTGAGACAATGGAGACTTTTACTTGCCCATTGTCGTTAATGCAAAAGGTGAGAGCCAAGATTCAGATTCGGGCATCAGGATTTGGAACATACACCTGTGCTGCCTCCAGAGGGGTCAGGGTCTGCCAAGGAGATGAAGCCACCTCTACTACATAGAGGACATCTGATCCTGAGAAGATTGTAAAGTCTTGTTAAAATGTCACAGCAAGAGTGGGATTCCCAGGCTACAGACCACCAGATCTCAAATCTATTGTGTTCTGGAAACTAAGGGGAACTGGCCCATTGAGCAAACTGAACTCACAGGGTGTAATCAGAAAATAGCTGTGTTCTTCCTTACCCCATACCATCAACCAGCACTGCGGGGATGGTCCTTCCCTACCCTTGAATGAAATCCATACCATGTAGCATAAATTTCCTGCTTCTTCCTAGAAAATAAAAAGGTTTTCAGTCACTTTCAGTCCCCAAAATATTCTCATGTCAGTCTTAAAAATATCCAGTACAATGTAAAATCAGTACTCTGAACCTCATTCTAAGATGAGGCTTCTTCTACCTCTGAAGCCCAAAAGCTTAAAGTGGACAAGCTGGCTTCTTCTCTCTTCTCTAACTTTTCTAACTTCCTCACCTCCCTCCCTGCCTGGCCCCCACTAGATCCTTCTGATTCATCCCAGGGTGGAGCAGGGGAAAGAGCCAGGTGAGGGGCAGAAATGTCCTTGCTGATGGGCAGTGATGCTACCTGGGGCAGATGGAGCACAAGAAGGAGGTCAGACTCAAGAAGACTAGGCAAGGTATGGAGAACAAAGCCAGAGCATCGTTAATTGTGAATTAGTGCCAGGGGAAGCTGGGGGCCAGAAGAAAGGAGATTAGAGTCTGTATTAGTTTCCCATTGCTGCTGTAACAAATCACTACAAATCTGGTGAATTAAAACAGACACATTTATTCTCTTACAGTTCTGGAGGTCAAAAGTCCAAAATCAATTTCACTGGGCCAAGGTCAAGGCTTTGGCAGGGATTGTTCTTTCTGATGGCTTCAGAGGAGAACTCATTTCTTTGCCTTTTTCAGCTTTTAGTGGCCACCTGCATTCCTTGACTCATGACCCCTTCCTCACATCATGCCAACATCTTGCCATCACTATGACATCTCTTTTTTTCTCATTCTTACCTTCCTGGCTCCCTCCTATGGGGACTCTGTGATTATACTGGGCCCACTTGGATTGCCCAGGATAATCTCCCTATCTCAAACTCCTTAACTTAATCACAAGTGCAGAGGCCTTTTGCTAAATAAGATAACATTCACAGATTTGGGATTTAGGAGAGGATGTGGACATTTTTGGGTGCCATTATTCAGCCTATCACAGGATCCAAAATGTTAGGGCAAAATTGAGGCCCAAGTTTAGGCCTGGAGGTGAGCCAGAAGGCTCTAGAGATAACCGCAAGTCAGCTTCCTCATCTAAAGTCCAAGAAGCAAACTGTATCTAAGATGTGCAGGAAACACCCAGGCAGGACCCAGCTTTTCTCTGCTCCTTCTGAGTGTTAAGAGACATCGTTTTGCTTCATTGGGTCATGGAGGAGATCCTGACGGCAGAAAGATACTGCTTTTCCTTCTGCTAACTTGGATGTGCAGAATTGCAGAACATCAGAGCAGGAAGAGACCTCCACGTTCTCCCATTACAGCCACTTCCTTTCAGAAAGGAAAGAATGCAAAGCCCAAGAGCTGAGATCTGACATCAGATGTAACTGGATTTTTATCTCGGCTGGCTCTTCACCAGTTGTCTACCCCTGGCCGGGTCTGTGCCCACCTCACAGAGTTGTTCTGAATTTGACAGAATAACATTTTCCTGCCCTCACTCCCTAGGACATGGCACAGGCCCAGTGCCCTCTTTGGGGTCAAGCCCATACCGGAGCAAGGGAAACTGGAAAGGGCCTTTCAAACAGGCTTTTAGCAAAATATTTCACATGCCTATGTGCAGTGGTCACACTCTGAACATCTCCTAGCGGCTGGTGTTGCAGTCTGACTTGTCCTGGCTGCATTCCTCTGTCCCCTCCTCTGCCCACAGAGATCCACGGCCCCAGGCGGTTGCATCCATGAAAGAAAGGAATGGGATTGAATCACTGGCAACCCAGGCCAAAGGCCAAGGAGAAGCTGAACGCCAATTCAGGGCTGGGGCACAGAGATGCAAGAAGGCTAGGGGCCAGTGGGGAGAAGAATTCCATGGAAGAATTTCCCTAAAGGGCAAGGAGAGGGACAGCCACATGCAGATGAAAATGAAAGCCCAATTTGTCCACTGGGGGCAGGTGGGATGATCTGATGAAGAAGAGAAGAGATGCCCGCTTCCCCGTCCAAGATGGACACTGTATGGGGAATAGTACATGTAAGGATAATACTTTGGGTAAATTAGATCAATATATTTTTGTCTTTATTAATCCCAAATTTCTGAGATCCTGAAGCATCTATATCAAAACTGCTAACCTTTGGAAACTGAGATTTTGATAAATTAGGTTACAGGGAACCCAGGATATGAGATAAGGGAAATCTTGCATTCGTTAAGTTGGGAAAACCTTCCCTTTCCGGCACAAGTTTGGGGCAAAATATAGGAAAATAAAAGTAGGAGAAGCAGACGGTCAAATACATGTGTCCTGACCAGCCCTCTAAAGGACTAAGGCCCTGGGGATGAGGCGAGGGCCAAAGGCGGAAACACTTTTCTGACCCCCATTTGGAGCCCTGCCAGGAGACTGTGTTCAGGGTGACTCGGAGGCTCCAGAGAGGCTGGAGGACAACAGAGGAGCAGCAGTGGAGCAGGGTGCCAAGGAAGCCAGCCTGAGACATGCCCCTGGCTCCCTCCAACATGGGGTGCCTGCCTCCCGTTCCTGCACGCTTGAACGGGAGCTACAGAAGAAATTCAACCAAAGGACCTACCAGCGGGGATCAGCTTGGTGAGAAAGAGTAGTCCTACAGCTGAGGGCTACAGAATGCACTTCCCAACCCAGGGCTCCAGGAGAAAATCAGTCAGTACTTAGAGGTGGTGTGTGTGTGTGTGTGTGTGTGTGTGTGTGTGTGTGTATCTTTGGGGGAATCCTAGCATCAGAAAACTGGAAGTGGGACCATTCCAACAGAGGGATTGCCACTGAGCCTTGACAAGGAACAGTCCACAGGTTCCTAGCCACAGGCTCCAACAGTGGATGCTACAGCAGGGATCTACATTAGCCACATCTCAACAGAAACCTGTCATGTGAATTCAAGATGAGAGTGGTTGCCTAGCTGCAGAGGCCAGCACCGGGACAAGCATGAGGACAAGTGTGAAACAAGAGTGGTTCTATGCTCCCATCCAAAATACCATGAGTTACCATCAGTTTTTATCATATACCCAGAAACCATGTTGAGAACGGAATAAATAATAATAAAAAACACTACTCTGACACAAGGTTGAACCTAAAATTAATAAAATATTTACCTGGAAAGATTATTGTAAGTCAAAAAAGACCATTTATACTGCACTGAGATACTTTTAATTGGTATATTATATCATTTGCTTTTTTCTCCCCTTTCCACACTACACATCAGGATGGTGACTCAGGAAGACAAGACCATTATAAAAAACTACTTAGCTACAATATTCATGGAACATCAGTGAAAAGTATTTAAATTTGTTACCGTATCACATAGGCAGGCAAGTTGATCTTGAAGTAAAGACTGTTCCGGATGCCATATTTATACTTGTAATCTATTAAGCAAAGACTTCTGTTCAAGAAAGGGGCTGTGCAGTACCCAACTCATGTTAATATACAATAAGAAAATTACATAAGGTTTCAATGAGATGATTCTTATAAAGCATTTAGTGTCCATTAAATTTTAGTTGCCAAGTCTTTCTTTTCTTATCCCCACTACCACCACTTGAGTGGTTTCCCCTAAGTCACACAGTTGATTATGCACAGAGAGAAGATCAAAGCATAGAAATGCCATTTAAAAATTTTCGTAGGCATGCAGACAGGGAGAGAACAGTACTCAGACCCACTCAAGACAGCTAATTAGTGATGAGTTGTATCCAAGGCTATTGAAGCTCCTGTGAAGTACAGCAGTGGTTGGTTGGCTCAAGTAGCATGTTTCTCAAAAGGTACCTCTTACGTTTCACTGGGAAAAGAAGAAGAAAAGTTAATTCTGATAAAAATGGGATGGAAAGAACTGAATGGAAAAGCTTAGTAACTGAGAACCAGATATGGGAGTTCCTTGGGAGTGAACTAAACTATTGATAGTAACAGGAAAGTCTGGTGGCAGGAGATATCAGGGTGGGGAAGTCCGGGGTAGGAAAGTGGGTAGCAGGGGGGAATTCTGAAGGGGTGAAGGGAAGACCCGGGCGAGCAGCCGGCTTGTGCCCACACAGACAGTGCAGGAAGCCCACTATGTCCAAGGGCCACAGGTCCAAATGGAGCATGAAATATTGGTTCCTTCAATACAACTCCTGTTATGAATCAGTTTCAAAGGGAAGAATTACTCCTATCTGCTTATGTCCACAGTTTGGAACCCATGATGGAATGACTTTTGTCTCAGACCTCAGAATCTAGAATCTAGAATGAAAGGAAAATACTGTCCTGTGCACTCTGAAAAACATGGATTCCAGAACTGCAGGATCTTTCAGGTCTAATCCAACCACTTTGTTTTACAAATGAGGAAACTGAGACCCAGGGAGACTAAATGACTTGCCCCAAACCACAAAGCTGTACGAAAGCCAGAGTGAAACCCCAGAGTGTTGACCACCATAGAATATTTACCAGTTTACCTTGCATGGTATAAATAATCCAAAACCTGTACTCATATGCACTTTGCTGAGACATTAATTATGCCTTTCCTCTGCCCTTTAACACTCACCCAAAGGCTATTCAGCCATGCTGGACATTGAGACAGGGAGTTGATTTCCTACTGTCACTGTCTCAATGTGATATTTATATCAATAAGAATTTTAAAAATTTCATTTGGATACATACTAACAATATGCTTTATTGTAGACATTTTTAAAACTATTAATGAGCAAAAAGGAAGAAAATGAAAATATACATAATCCTATTACCCAGAGAGAACCCATTGATATTAATATTTTATGGTCATCCTGTCAGTTCTTCTTCCTAATATTTTCTAACCTACTTTTTTTTATCTAGTAACATATCATCTGTCACTTTGATATTTGAAAAAGTAGGAAGGATGCATTTTGTTTTTGCCGGCATGGAAACATTTTTATTAACTGACAATAGTGTGCAATCTGGAACACAATACCCAACAGTTCTTTGCCTTTACCCCTAGGTCACCTGTATCAGTTCATGCCGAGTCCATCTTTGATGTGCATTGGGAACTCCATCTCTCAGGTGTCTCTCTCTTCTTCTCCCTCACGATTCCCTCACTTTTCTTTTTACCTCTGGCCTCCCTCTCAACCTTTGGCTGCAGCTCTCAGGCAGACATCCCAGCAATTTTTCCCATCTGTGGGCGTCGAGGTGGGGAAAGCTCCCGGTTCTTTGGGATCCTGGGCTTAGCTGGTGGTGGAAGGAGCTGAAATTCTTCAGATGCTGCCCAAAGGGGAAGAGTGTGAAGTGAAACAACAGTTCTCCTGTCCATTGGCATTATAGTGACAAATCTTCTGGATAAGTAAACTTTCATCTTGCCAATATGGGCCGAGTATTATCAAAGAATTCTAACGGGTCACACTGATATCTCTGTTTTTTCTTCCCATCTTACCAAACATCCATGTTCTGTTACCACAGAAATAAATAGATTAACATTGGGAATAAAACCCCATCCTGACCCATTGTTTCCTCTGCTCCTTCTAGTAATGCCAGTGAAGAGATTAAAACTTCAGAGAAAATGACCAAGAACTGGGAGAACAAGGTTAGTGAAAGCTGGAAATGCTTCTGGTGGTATGAAAATATGCAAAGGAAACACATCTCAGCAGAAACGTGATATGGGAAACCAACAAGGAGACTGCAGAAATATTTTAATGACTGTGAACCTGGGACTTAAGGGTTCTCAGGACACAGATGTGACAGTTCTATTGTGTGATGCATCCTCTGTGCTCTAAAACTAGATGTCACTGGTCACTAAAGCCAGGTGCGTGGGAGAAGGGGAAAAGGTGCTTTCATCTTTGTCCTTTAGGAAGAACAGGCTCTGAGATTTTAGTTCCTCTTTCCTTTTCCAACAACTCTCAATTCCTTCCTGCCAGGCCAGAGAAGTAAATGTTCCTGTCTCGTGACTCCTGCCGAAAGTCCCCAGTGATGCCACAGCCTGGAAGGGCAGTGAAAGACCCAAAAGAGTCAGAGAAGGTCTTGTTAGCCTAGAAACTAGAAGACAATTAAAAGTTAGGATAAAATGTTTTCAGAATGTTTACTCCATGGGGAACTTAGAAGAGGGGGGACCTGCAGTTGCAGAGAAGTAGCTGGGGGAGGAATGAGTAAGGAATCCACCCAGAGCAAGTAATTGCCCCCTCGGGATTCCTAGTTCTGAGAAGTCACCAGCTAAGACTGACATAGTAAAACCTCCATCCCCAAGAAGAGGATGGAAGACTGCTTCAGGGACTTCCTGAGAGATGTGCTGCCTCCGCCTTCACAGTGAGTCCTGTGCATGAGGTGAGCACCCAGCCCCGGGAAGTCCACACAGGGAAGGTTGACAGGAGGAGGTGAGTGGACAGAAGCCCCAGGGAGCAGCCAGGACTGTCCTAGGACCTTCCATTGTGCCTTTCTCCCTGGTTGTAGTTGGAGGCTGTTTGGATTTTTCCCATGACCTACATGATGCAATTCATTGTTTTCAAGCCACTTGACGCCGACCTCGTCCTTGGTCAGTCATCCAATCCACATTGTAAACTGAAGTGCCCAGTACATGTGGACACACATTCAAAGAGCTAAAGAATGGAGCTCAAAAGGGAAAGGACTCTTTTCTTGGCCTCAAGGCATTTGTATTCTGTTGGAGATAAGGAGTGAAAAAGGCTGGAGTTGGTATAAGAACCAAAGCTAGACATAGACTTCCATCTTTTCTTGAAAAAGAGATGGTGCATACTCTCAACCACCAGAAAGCATGACTCCTATGGAACCAAGGCAGGTTTGGTCCCTGATCTGGTGGAAAAGTTTGTGTTAGGAGTCCTTCCAATCCAAGAATCATCAGGGATGAACTTTGAAAGGTTTACACATATGAGAAGGCTACTAGCCTTTCAGCCTTGACTCGAATCGTTTCCTCATTTCTATGTTACGGCCTCCTTTCCTATTTCCTTAGTCTCTGGTTTTGAGTCCACTGGTCCCATTCATCGACACCTCCTCAATCAGTCAGGTGTGTGATCTGAATCCTTTGATCCTAAACCCAGTAACCCCTGTCTTACTGCCTGCAGGCCCACTACCTATGCATACTTAGAGCCATCGAAGACCAAAGAATCCACCTTTCACTTTAATACTGCTTTAAACTATAGCTTATGTGTATTCATTTAATACAAAGCTTTAGAGCTGGGTGAAATCTTGATGTTTGCCTAGTTTAACTTGCTCATTCTGCAGATGAAGAAACTGTGGCTTCAAAATGTAGCAATTGACCCAATAATATATAGTTGGATTATTGATACAGATTGGAACCCAGGTCTCCTTATATGAATCTTAATATACCTTAAGCCACACCTTTTTTCAAGATGCAAAGGCATGGGCTATTTTTTGGTTTTTGTTTTGTTTTGTTTTGCTTTGTTTTGTTTTGTTTTTTTGCTTCTACTCTATTTTTTTCTACGTATCTGCCTGGCTGTTTACATAGCCAGAGTTTATGTATCCAGTTACCAGATGTGATAATTGAGCTTCCTCTGAACACTCCTGTGATAAAATCATGCTGACTCACCCTCTCTGTCCTCCCTGCCAGGCTGGAAGAGGGAGGCCAGACCATATTGATCTGTTACCAGCACCTTCCATCAGACCAGGCTGAATGTTTACCAAGTTCAGCAAAGTGGAATGAAATTCTCTAATTATCCCAAAAAGCTGAAAGCAAGACTATCTACCAGTAAAAATAGTTTATCATCATCTAAAACAGCCTCAAAATTGATTAGAATAAAAATGTACTAAGCTCACACTGTGTGCAGAGCATGGTACTACCTACCCACTGGGTGCACACAGACCCTTTGTCTTAATTATTCACTATATAAGCAGGGCCTCTGAAAATATTAATAGGTGGTTTAGGCAATAGAATTGATTGCAAAGGGACTTTATGACCCATGTTGTGTTAGCTTTTAGACCTTTATGAACATATTCATGTTGTTTCCTGTCCCCAGCTCACTGGACAGAATCTACTTCAGTAATATGGACTCGTTGAGTACGTTAAATATGGTAGCCATAGCCACTGTGATTACTTAGTACTTTACAAACCATATTCATACTCATTTGTTCATGTGATCTTAAGATATTTTGAGGTGGCATTATCCTTATTCGCACATTTCAAATGAAAAGACTGAGGCTCAGGGAGGTCGAGGAATGTGTACACAGCAGGCTAACAGAAGAGGCAGGTGGATCTCGGACCCCTTGACCTCTCATTCAAAGCTTTCCCACTCCCCACACAGCATTTGTCTACCTGGCAAGATCCCTGTCATGAGCCTCCCACCTAAGGTTCCACAGGTGCCTCCCTTCCCAGACCACGCCTTTCCGGAACTCCTTCCCACCCCTCACCCATCAGCTCGGGGAGAGCCGAGCCGTGCAGTGCAACCTGGAACCTTGAGCCAGCTTCATTCCCAGGGAGATCTGAGACCTGGGCAAAGCACTTACCCCTGTTCCTTGGTTTTCTTGCTTATAAAATGAATGGGATGAAACATTGGGCCTCCATGTTTTCTTTCATTTCAAATGGTTTGATTACCTTCTGGAGGGAATCTTGATCCTTGACACCAACTCTGAAGGTGAGAATTCTGTCTACGGTAGCAAGCGGCCTACAGACCGTAGATCAGCATTGAGTTACTTCCGCTGGTATGAGGCAACAGGCTCTGTGGGTAGCCACAGGCTTCTGAGGGCAGTACTCGGAATCCCAACTCACTGCTCTCCAGCCTTAGAATCTCACCTCCAGGCCTGAGAATCCAAAGCCAGTTTCTATAAGTTTCTGCAGCGATACCTTCTGGCCACTGCAGGGCCAGGGCTGGACAGAGACGAGAGATGCCTGCTCAATCCAGGTCCTCTGCTCTCTCCCTCCACTGGCTCCGGCCAGTGTCTCCAGACAGAAGAAACCTCAATTGAATTATGCGTTTCAGTCCTCTTGCATTTGATTCTGTGGCTCCACTGTGGTTTCCTTAATGCTGATGTATTGCATATGTCCTCTGTTTGGATGTAGCGGCTTTCACAAACATGCTCTCATCAGAGTCTCAGATTGGCCCAAGATCTAATTTTTTTAAATTTCCTATTTGATTCTGTGGCACTGCTGATTTCTAAACACAACTTTCTAATGTTGAAAGGCAGTATTTCCTAGAGGTTGGTTGAAAGCATATTGCCTGAAAAACTCAATGCATTTTTAATAAATGGATTAATTAATTTACTAATTAAGTATTTTTAAGAGCAGGAAATATACCTGGATATTACATTTCTACTAAGAAAAACTGTAGCATTTAATTCTATTTTTTCTGCAGGACCAGTCAGCATGCTGGAAGGGAGACGGCCTGGTGCAGCCTTAGCTGGAAGAAGGCTAGAAGAGGAAGGAGAACTCACTCCGTTGGAAAAGAATCAGTCGATTTCCATCACCTCATACTCGGTAGTAAAATGTGAATATCAATGGTTTTCAAATGCTCTCATTACATTATTTTTGTTAATCACTTATTTAAACATCTAAATAAATGTCTGCAACTCACGACATAAATTGCATGTTATTGAGAAGTAAGGCCTAACTACAGTGGTAATTTAATTACAGAGCTCCAAATTTAATTAGCCAAGTACTAACCTTGTTCTTCTCCTTCATAGCACTTAGTGCAATTATACTTAATTAATCATTTGTAATTATTAATTCAATCTCTGTGTCCCTAGATAAATTAGAAGAACCAAGAAACCAGGACCCATGTTTCTGTCTTTCCTGATCACAGACAGGTGTCCAACGCCTGGCACGGCTCCTGGCACACAGAGGGGCTTTGGCGCACTGGGTTAAAGGCTCTGAGCTTCATCTGGACTGCAGGGTGACTGAGGATGTGAGAGGGCTCCTTCCAACGGTCACCAGGACTGGGTGGGCCCCTACAAGAAGCATGAAAAGCAGCTGAAGCTGGGGCCAGGGCGGGAAATGACCCTGAGGAACCCGCAGTTCCCTGTGGTTCTCAAGTGTCCAATTATAGTGCTTTGCCCGCTGCCACCCCGCAGTGAAGAATCCTTCCAGCCTTTCCTGTCCTGAGCTTTCCTTCCCTCCTCTTCTGCTTTTCTACTTTGCTTCCTTAGTTTTCCTTTTTCTTTGCTTTCTCTTTTCTTTCCATCATTCTTTTTTCTCTGTCTTTCCTTCTCCATTGATAGATTACCACCATATAATTGGTGCTGTGCTGGGTCCTAAATATAAAAAGGTGGTCGAAACAGGGACTTTGTCCTTCAGAACCTCACAGTTTAGTGTCAGAAACCAAATGTCCCTTTTTCCGAGGCCTTCATTGCATTCTCCCCTAACCATCTAGGTTAAAAAGCCAAGGCTCAATGTTCCCATTCCAGCTCCAATACTAGTCCAGGACTTAATCCGAGACCCCTAAAGGGAGACCTTCACTTACTTCTTTCTAACTCTACTCCTCCCTGGCAGCCTGACCCGCCTGCTCCATGCAGAGGGACAACAGGACCTGGGTGAGTGAGTTCATCCTAATGGGTCTCTCCAGTGACAGGCAGACCCAGGCTGCACTCTTTGTCCTGTTTGGGGCAACCTACCTACTGACGCTGCTGGGAAATGGGCTCATCCTCCTGCTGATCGGGCTGGATACACGACTCCACCTGCCCATGTACTTCTTCCTCTGCCACCTCTCCATCGTGGACATCTGCTGCACCTCCAGCGGGGTCCCCCAGATGCTGGTGCACTTCCTCCTGGAGAAGAAGACCATCTCCCTTGCCCGATGTGGGACCCAGCACTTCTTCTCCCTGGCCCTTAGTGGGACTGAGTTCCTGCTGCTGGCTGCAATGGCCTATGACCGCTATGTGGCCGTCTGTGACCCTCTGCGTTACACGTCCGTGATGAGCCCAAGGCTCTGTGTGGCGTTGGCAGCTGTCTCTTGGCTTGTGGGCCTGGCTAATTCCGCCGTGCAGACAGCAATCACCATGCGCCTGCCCACCTGTGGGCACAACGTGCTGAACCACGTGGCCTGTGAGACACTGGCACTGGTCAGGTTGGCCTGTGTGGACATCACTCTCAACCAGATGGTCATAGTGGCCTCCAGCGTGGTGGTGCTGCTGGTGCCCTGCTGCCTGGTCTTGCTGTCCTACACCCACATTGTGGCCGCCATCCTGCGCATCCGCTCCACCCAGGGACGCCGCAAAGCCTTCGGGACTTGTGCCTCCCACCTCACCGTGGTCTCCATGTCCTACGGGATGGCCCTCTTTACACACATACAGCCCCGCACCACAGACTCAGCTGAGCAGGACAAAGTGGTGGTGGTCTTTTATGCTGTGGTGACCCCCATGTTGAACCCTCTCATCTACAGTCTGCGCAACAAGGATGTGAAGGCTGCTCTGAGTAGAGTTCTGATGAGGACCTCTGAATTAAAACATTAGAGTGTGGTTTTTATAATGACAGGGCTTCACGCTGAAGACAGTGGGCATTAGAGTGTGCCCTCCTGCATAACGGGTGTGTACATATGTGTGCATGTGCATGTGTGTGTACGTGTGTGCATGAGTGTATGTGTACGTGTGTGCATGTGTTTAAGTAAGGGAACAGGTGGGAGGTCCACAGTCTGCACTATACTGTTTTGATGTAATAGAGAAATGGGATTGTATGTGTTCTCTATTTTTGGTCACTGCCTTATTCCAAAAAATGTGAATTACAACAACTTAAAAACAAATACAACCTACAGAAAGTAAAATGAAGTATATTCATTTTCTTAAATGAAAGAAAGTTGTGGGGGGAGATACACCAGTGTATCTGAATCAGGAAGGAAGATTAAATCAGAAGTCAGGGCAGTGCACAAAATGCATGCCAAGAAAATCTGTTTCCTTGCTAAAATCTGCAAATATATGTCTAAACTCTGTAGTCAGTGAGAAAAGGGGAAAAAAAAATTCACTGTGCCCATGGGATCGAAAAAGCCTTAGGTCAGAAGTACAAAGGTCACCTTGTGACTCACACATCATCCAGCCCAGCTTACTAGGGTGGGGAATTCACACAAGGATTTGGGGCCAAAATCATAGCAATGGTCCCCTCAGCCATGATGAGTGTGAGTGGGCCATGCAAGTCACAGGGACGTCCCTTTGCTTGCTTCCCTTTAGAATTTGCAGTGGTGGCAAAGGGCTGGCTGGAAAGTCAGATGTTCAGGACCTCAAATGAATGTCTTTCTACATCGGGTCCAAGGATATCCTCATGTGAAAACCAAGGGGTGTATTCAGAGCTCCTCTTGGCTAGAAAGCCTCACTGCACATGACCGGATGGAGCCAAGGGATTCAGCAAGGGAAGAATCCTATTTCTCTGTGGCAAAAATTGTGTTCTGCTTTTATAATACACAGATAAATTATTGAGCTCTGAACATCCTAGACCATAAAGCAAAGCAATGATGATTTTATCTTGAAAAATGTTTGAAACAAGCTTTAAAAATCAGAATAAATCATCTCCTTACCTAAATATTACAAATCTCAGGTTTGTCACAATACAAAGCAAATAAAACACATAAGTTGATACAATTCAAACTTTTACTCAGTCTGTTGCAAAAACACTAAAGGGTTGAAGAAAAGAGAATGGAGCACCTTTTAAAATTTTTAGTAAGACTTTTTTAAAATTGAAGTTAAGTACACATATCATATGATTCACAATTTTTACCATTTTAAAGTGTACAATTCATTGGCATTAAGTACATTGACGATGTTGTACAACCTCATGTCTGTCTAGCCCCAAAGCATTTCCATCACTCCCAAAAGGACACCCCACACCCATTAAGCAGTCACTCCCTCCCCCAGCTCCTGAAAATTACTAATCTGTGTCTCTATGGATTTGCCAATTTTGGACATTTCATATAAATGGAAACATACAATATGCCGCCTTCTGTGTCTGGTCTCTCTCACTTAGCGTGATGTTTTTGGGGCCTATCCATGCTGTAGTAGGCAGCCGTGCTTTGCTCCTTTTCATGGTTGAATAATATTCCATTTTGTGGATATAGCACATTTGCTCATACAGTCATCAGATAATGGATGTTTGGACTGCTTCTACCTTTTCACTATTGTGATTAGTGCTACTATGAATATTCATGTACAAATTTTTGTTTGAATACTTGTTTTCGATTCTTTGGGGTTAGTAGCTAGAAGTGCCACTGCTGGGTCATATGGTAATTCCATGTTCAACTTTTTGAGGAACTGCCAAACTGTCCTCTACCACAGCTGAACCCTTATACGTTACCACCAGCAATGAACAAGCGTTCCAATTTCTCCACATCCTCACCAACACTTGTTATTTGCAGTTCCTTTTTTTTTAATTCTAGTGGGTATGAAATGTTACCTCATTCTAGTTTTCATTTGTCTGTCCTCAAAGAATAATGACATTGAACATATTCTTATATGCTTTTTGATCACTTGCATATCTTCTTTAAAGAACTATCCAGCACAACTTTTTAACTTATTTTTAGACCTTTGTTAATTTGTTTCTCAAAATCAACAAATTATTGTTTTATTTCTCTATTTCCTCCATAGATGTTCTCTCTCCCAATCAAGGCCTCCATGTTTGGGCTTTTGCCTACCTTCTTCCCAGTGTCTGCATTTTGTATAGCAAAGAAATCTCAGGAATTCTTCCTCCTTGGATAATGAGGGAGAATAAACTGAAACTTAAAATAATTGAATGAGCAAACTGTGTATATGATAAGCTGGGCGTAGTGGTGCACACCTGTAGTCCCAGCTACTCAGAAGGCTGAGGTAGGAGGATCACTTGAGCCCAGAAGTTCAAGGCTGTAGTGCTCTATGATCATGCCTGTGAAAAGCCACAGCATTCCAGCCTGGGCAACACAGCAAGACTTCATCTCTAAAAAAAGAAAAAGGAAAAAAAAACCTTTGTGTATGATGTTTTTTGATAAAACTAGTTAAAAATTGGAGACTGCCAACCTAAAACAATATATTGTTTCTATACTGCTTAGCTATAATCCTTCTTCATTAAATAACTATACAGAAGGGACAGTGATCTATTAAGACTGATTACAGAGTGTGAGCTCTTGGCCATTACCCTCTATAGCCTGTATATGTGTATTGAAAGAGCTCATCTGAATTTCTAGGAAAAAATAATCGTTCAAAGTGACTCACACATGAACACACTCTGGAAAAAATTTAAATTTCAAGTATATAAGAAAAAGTCCAACAACAAACAGGTAAGTTCCCTGAGAAAGACCAACAACCAAGCTGGCACCAAACTTTTCCTCTACAATAAAGAGTGCCAAGAAGGCACTGAAATAATTTTCTGCCAGGTCTTGAGGGCACAAAAGTATAATCCAAAATGTTATATCCTGCCAAATGATCCTTAAAATAACAGAGAAACAAACAGATATTATATGCATGGCTTATAATGTGTCGGGTAAGTTAATATTTGTACTTCTTAAAGGATAGGAATATACAAACAAAAAATATAAAATTGAAAAAGGGGATCATGTTGGATTAGAGATTCCAACAAATGTCTTGACTATAAAGAAGGTTGAAGTACACTGATAAGGAGGAGGTTGTCACAACCCGGTATATACGAAAAGGAAGCTGCAGTTAAATAAGCAGTTGATCTAACTATTAGAACCCTGGAGATGTTAAGGACTCTAATTTGGCAGTTATAATCAAAGATAGGCAAGGTTAGTGGGTCTGATAAAAGGGGACTACTTGAAGCATTCTTTATGGAATAACTGACCAGGTCAGCTCCTCTGTCACTATCCACCACCAGAATGAAGGCCCCAGCCTTGATCCTCTGGAGAAAAAAGAGAAAAAAAAAGTATTTTTCTCTAACACAAAGATAAAGTTTCTTGTAAATGCTAGAGCCTCTACGGCTGATGTTGTTTTCACCGAGTAAATATCACCTTCCTATGGCATTTTAGGGACCAATACCTTTATAATCAAATCCCTCCTTGATCACCCTAAAGTGAATTCTATCACTTGATAGAATTTATTCTCAATCGAAATACACTCAACTCTGATAAGACTATCCAGGGGAAGAGCTCATCCCAACATAGTCTCACCTATGTAATTGCAGAGTGAACCACACTTACTACCTAGTCCTTCATTCTTTTATATAAAAATAGGCCATTCTTATTGCTGAAATTCTTAAAAAAAAAAAAAAAGTAAGATAGTTCAAAGGTAAAATGAAAGCATTCTCTAAGAATACAGAATAATAAATTCAAAAACAAAAATTATATATGCCTTCTACTTCTAGACATGAAGGAGTAGCAGGATCCAGAATTGCCCAGCTACCATAAACAACTTGAACACTGAAAAACAATTAAAAACCATATTTTCAGATATTGAAAAACAAGCAGTACAGAACTGTAATTCCTGTGAAAAGCAAAAATAATGAGGTGATTCTTAAAATCACCCAGACTTCATGCCAGAAGGAAATATCCAGATTGTGGCACAGCAGAGGGAGTCCAAACAGAGTCTGGAAGTCTTGCTCAGTGGAAGATGCAGAGCTTGGAAGGAGGAGTAAGCTACTACAGCCAGAAATCAGTCTGTGAGTCTCTGGCTAAACACCAATCCATATATGTGTACTGTGAACCCCCACAAGACTGGAAAAGAACAACTTCCAAAGAAAGAAAAATTACTGGAGAGCTGTAAAACAAACAACTCCTAGAACTCACATGGGGCCAGGATTGATTTTAGTACTCTTCGGCTAGCGTGAGAAATGTTATTGAATATACAAAGCGATCCATCTGAATGGCAGAAAATCTATGCCTTAGAAGTTGAGCAAAGTTAGCCCCCGAATAATGACGACCCTAGAACTACCTTAAATGAGCTTTAAAAAAATTCAGAATGATCAAACTAATTTATAAGTAACTTAACTGACTGCCAGAAAAAGTCTAAAAGGCTTTAATAGAATACAACAAAAACAAGTGTTAAATAACTTAAAATTATTAATAGCTAACATTCAATAAAAAATTAATAGATATTGTGCTGTGGTTTGGATATGATTTGTTTGGCCCTGCCAAGTCTCATGTTGAACTTTGATTCCCAGTGTGGGAGGTGGGGCCTGGTGGATGGTGTTTCGGTCGTGGGGACAAATCCTTCAGGAATGGCTTGGCTCCATTCTCATGGCAAGGAGGGAGTTCTCACTCTCACTTCCAGCTAGAACTGGTTGTTGAAAAGAGTCTGGCACCTCCTCCCATCTCTCTCTTGCTTTTCCGTCACCATGTGATCTCTGGCCGGCTCCCCTCAGCCATCTGCTATGAGTGGAAGTAGCCTGAAACCCTCACCAGGAGCAGATGCTGGTACTGTACATCCTGTGTGGACCGCAGAGCCATAAGCCAAATAAACCTCTTTTCTTTATAAATTACCCAGCCTCAGGTATTCCTTTACAGCAACAAGAAAATGGACCTTGAAAAAGCAGGAAAATATGATTCATAACTTGGAACAAATCAGTTAACAAACGTGGATCTAGAAATGGAAGAAACTAAATGGGACTTCCTAGAGATGAAAGATAAATATGTAAAATTAAAATTTCACTACCAGTTTAGGCACTGTGAAATAAAAGAACAGTGAGTTGATCCTCCTAAATGTATAAGCATCCAAGATCAGCACTTCAAAATATATGAAACAAAAATGGACAAAAGTGAAAGGAGATACAGAAAAACATACAACTAGAGTGGGACAATTCAACATTTGCCTCTCAGTAAATGAATAAGTAGCATGAGAATACAGAGGATGAATAAGAACACAGAGGATATGGAAGACTTGAACAATGCTGTCAGCCAACTGGACCTAACTGAAATTATACAACACTTCATCTGACATCAGCAGAACATACATTTCTTTTCATGTGCACATGGAGCATTCCTCAAGACTGATAATTTGCTGTGCCATAAAACCAGTCTCAAGAAATTTTAAAAGCCTGAAATCATGCAGAGTATGTTTTCTGATCATAATACAATTAAATTAGAAATCACTGTTACAGAGATATCTGCAAAATCTCATAAATATTTGGATATGAAGCATCAGTTGTTAGAGAACCCAGATATAAAACCATCTACCTACCACCAACTGATTTTCAACAAAGCAGGCAAAAATGCACACTGGAGAAAAGAAGCCCTATTCAATAAATGGTGCTGGGAAAATAGTATAGCCACATGCAGAAGGATGAAGCAGGACCCCTACTTCTCACCATTCACAAAAATTAATTCAAGATGGGTAAAAGAATTAAATCTAAGGCATGAAACCATAAGAATTTTAGAGAAAAATGTAGGAAAAAACTCTCCTACATATTTGTCCAGGCAAAGAATTTATGACTAAGACCCCAATAGCAATCATGGCAACAAAAAAATTAATAAATGGGATTTGATTAAACTTAAGAAGCTTCTGCACAGCTAAGGAAACCATCAACAGAGCAGATAGGCAACCTACAGAATGGGAGAAAATATTCACAAGCTACACATCTGATAAAGGACTAATATCCAAAATTTACAAAGAACTCAAGCAAATCAGCAAGAAACAAATAAATAACCCCATTAAAAAGTGGTAAAAGATATGAACAGAAGCTTCTCAAAAGAAGAATGACAAATGGCCAATAAACATATGAAAAGAAATGCTCAATGTCACTAATCATCAGGGAAATGAAAATTACCCACAATGAGATATCACCTTACCCCAGTCACAATGGCTTTTATCTAAAAGTCCAAAAACAACAGATGCTGGCATGGATGCAGAAAAAAAGGAATGCTTATACACTGTATGTGAGACTGCAAATTAGTACACCCCTATGGAAAATAGCACGGAGACTCCTCAAAGAACTAAAAGTAGTCCTACCATTCAATCCAGCAATCCCACTATTGGGTATTTACCCAAAGGGGGAAATAAAAGACTTTTCATCAAAAATGTACCTGCACTCAAATGTTTATTACAGTACAATTTCCAATTGCAAAGATGTGGAATCAATCCAAGTGCCCATCAATTCATGAGTGGATTAATAAAATGTGGCATATGTATACTATGGAGTACTTCTCAGCCATAAAAATAAGATGAACTTTTTGCAACAATCTGGATGGAACTGGAGACCATTCTCCTAAGTGAAGTATCTCAAGAATGGAAAAACAAACACCACATGTACTCACTATTAATTTGCAACTAACTGATGAGCACACATGTACACAGAGGGAAGTAAAACTCAGTGGAACTCAACCAGGGGGGAGGGGCAAGGAGGAAAGGAGCAAAAACCTACCTAGTGGATACAATGAACAATATTTGGGTGACAGGCACACCTATAGGTGGGACTTAAGCATTACAAAAGTGATGCATGTAACTTAAAGCATTTGTAACCCCTTAATATTTTGAAATAAAAAAAATCAGTTGTCTTATTAACCCATTGGCCAAAGTAGAAATCAAAAGAGAAATTGGAAAATAGTTTGAACTGAATGAAAATGAAAACACAATATTGTATATCAAAATTTATAGTACGTCTTTTCAACAAACAGTGCTAAAGATATTCATAAGGAGGATAATGAACCTCAACCCTCACCTCACGGCATATACAACATTAACATTAAATGGATGAGACCTAAATGTAAGAGCTAAAATTATAAAGCTTCTAAATAAAAAACAAAAAAATGTTTGTAATCCTGGGATGTCAAAGATTTCTTTAGTAGGATATAAAATCACAAACCATAAAGGGAAAAAATTTATACGATCTCATAAAGTCTATTTTTATATTTATACATTTTATAGTTTATATAGTGGTTGCACTATATATTACCAACTATTAATAATATTCATTTTCTCTGGGAAAAGATATAATGAAGAGAAGAATGAGGAATAACGTAGACATTTTATTTTCCTTAAGCTCTTGTGTACTGTTTAGATTTTTAAAATAAAACTATGCTACTTTCATAAAAACAAGTTTTAAATATATGGTCTGTGGGATGCACTGGCACTTCTTTTAGAAGGAGATCTCAGCACAAGTGAGATCTTGTGAGTAGAGAAGAAACCTCGGGAACAGATAAGGAGGGGCCAATAAGGGAAAGGATTTTGTTAGGACTCCCCCTTTCCCTCAGGAGTTATAGCTTGGGCTTCCCCGACCACCTAGGTGAGAGAATGGATTTTGAGGAGCTGCTCTTCAATATGATGTTCAGTCAGTCAGTCAGTCACCAAGTCTAGATACCAATCTCTGTTTAGAAACCAGAAAGGTGTACGATAAGAAGAGAAAACACCCTCACAACCTTTTAAGCAGTTTGTTTGTTAGGGATCAGAAAAGAGAAATGAAAGTGCCTTGCTTGGTGGAGGTTTTTTCCCAATTCTACCTCCTGGTTGCAGAGAAAGCTGAGAGTCCAGGTGTGTGGGCTCCATACTCTTACTAAAACCAGGGGAGGATGTTTCCCCTTTACACACAGAACTGAAGGAGGTAAGCTGACTTAGTGAACTGGACCTCCAGTCCACGGGCGACTGCAAAGCGCTCCTCAGCCTGGTTCTGGGCGGAGCCTGGTGGCTGTCCAAAGCCCCCAATGGGCTCAGATTCCAGATCCAGTTCCATCCTGCGGCTAGCAATGACCTCGAGTCAGTCAGTTCTGCTCCCTGAGCCTGTTTCCTCATTTGTTGGGGAAAATGATGAGGTTGAAATGATGATCCTAAAAATTCTGTCCAACTTTTATTCTTTTCTGTTATTCTAATTTTGCATTTTATTCCCTTCAATGGGGAGAGTTTCAGCAGCACTCAGGAGTCATATTTGTATACCAAAGCTTGGTTCTGTCCTGTGCTGACAAGAGAAGTAGGCTCTGCAGAAATCCATGGGCTCCCAGGTGCAGGGCTCAGAAACCAGCCGCTGGGTAAGTGCCAAAGCCACTTTCTATTTTAGCAATTTCTATAGTGACTCCTCTGGCCACAGAAGAACTGAAAGAAGGAACAGTGTAGGCTTCCAACTAGCTTGGAGAGCCATAGGACGGTGTCCAACTACTCTGCCCTACTCTAACCCTGCTAGAAAGACTTGGGTTAAATTGTTATCATTTATATTTCATTTGATTCTATGGTCTGTCTCTCATATTCTTAATACAAATATTTTCATTTGGATCATGTTCTGAAGTTTATGAAGGGCTTTTTCACATATCATCTCACTCGACATTCACTAGTGCTTCTAAGGTTCTTACCTGGGTCTAAGATATTCTAAAACATTTTTGGACTAGACCTAAGAAAATTAAGGCTAAAGGGAAACCCAGCACACAAAAGGCAAGATATCCAGTGTAATATTTTCACTGATTCACAATGTGATTTGATGCAAACTGTTTAAACTCTCTTGGCCCCAACTTTTTCAAATCCAGAATAAGAAATTTAGCCCAAAAGATCTTTCCTCCTCGAAGACTCTTCTAGGTTTATCTTAAAACATATTCCTCTCTTTAAAACACGTGCCTTCAGACTTCAAAAATAAAGTTAAATTTTCCCTCTAAAACAGCGATTCCCAAACTTAACTTCACACTGTAATTGCCTGAGAGACATTAAAAGTTACTAACATGTCGATGTCTGGGTTTTAGCCACTGAAGATTCTCACTGAATTGCTCTGGACTGTGACATGGGCTTCTAGAGTCTGAGAGTTGCCCAGGTGATCCTAATGCACAGCCATTGTTGAGAGCTGCTCTGGATTTTCACAGGCAACACCTATTATCTGGAGTTTTTTCCTTTCCTCTCAAGCCTCCCCTACGGGCATCCAGGTGGGCTGTTCCAGCAGGGAGACTCTTCTCTGTATCCTCGCGGTCTCTCGTTCTCACAACAGCCATCAGCACTACCTTCTCCCACCGTGTTGCAAAGAGACGCAAGGTGAATACTGAAATGAGAGCTAGAGGGACTTGCTATCAATAAACAACAAAATAAAGACCACAAAATTCCTTAGTACGTTTGTATTAAGGAAAAAAAACAACATCTATATTCTTTGATAGAGGCTAAAGACCAAAAAAGTAAACAAGGAGGTGTTCCAAGGGCAAACATGTCTTTGCCATGACAGGAGGGTTTACCCACAACAAAGCTCAAAGGAGCTCAGAGGCACGCCCTTACTGACTTCATCTGTGGGCACCGTCCGTTTCCAAATGTTGTCATTGCAAGTAAGTGACGAGTGCATTCATCTTTTATTAATCACTGACTTTAACATTCAAACAAATGCCAGCATTTCACCAAGGAAACAGCACAATCTCAAGAAGTTGGGACATAATTATAGTTGATACAATGTTCCATAATGAGTCCCTGATCCTATCAACGTAGGGCTAAGCCTGATTAATCAGTATTCTGAGAACCAAGTGAGCGATTTTTCTCTTTGTCACTGATCCAGCCTGGATTATGGGAGAAGCTGGAAGAGCCACTGGCCCCAGCCCGAGTAATAAGGACAAGGGGGCTCTCAGGACATAGGTTCTACATCTTGTGATCAGAGAATAATCCTCAAAACCACTTTAAACATCTTTATTCACTCACCAAACATTATTTATCATGTAACATTTGTTAGGAATCTTTGTATAAAAGAAATCAGAAAATATCCCTGACATCAGGAAGCTCACACTCTAATGGAGAAAGCATGTAAGTACTTGCAGTCCTACTTAAGGTCCTTTGTTTAGTCCCAGGCTGTGAACTCTGATTCTGTTTAGGCTTTTCTAACCCATCTTTTGCCCTGGCAACCTGACCCACCCACTCCATGGGGAGGGACAACATGACCTGGGTGAGTGAGTTCATCCTAATCGGTCTCCACCTGCCCATATACTTCTTCTTCCGGAACCCCCAGGTTGTGAACATCTACTACACCTCTAGCAGGGTCCCCCAGATGCCGGTGCATTTCCTCCCTTGCCGGATGTGGGACCCGGCTCTTCTCCCTGGACCTTGGGGGAACCGAGTTCCTACTCCTGGCCACAGTGGCCATCTGTGACCTCCTGTGTTCCATGGTCATGGTGAGCCCAAGGCTCTGTGTTGTGCTGCAGCTGTCCCTTGCCTTGTGGGCCTGGCTAATTCTGCCATGGAGACACTAGTCATCATGCACCTGCCCACCTGTGGGCACAACATGCTGAACCTTGTGGCCTGTGTGCATATCACGCACACCAGGTTGTCATGGTGGGCCAGTGTAGTGGTCCTGCTAGTGCCCTGAGCTAAATGCTGGGTAGGAACTCAGTTGTAGAATGAGAGAAATGCCACAAGAACTCAGACGAGGAAAGGGGAGTCCTTCTCCTAAGAACAATGAAGCTTGTACTAGTGGATAAAGTGTTTGTGCTACTGTCCGTGTGTGTGTGTGTGTGTGTGTGTGTGTGTGTGTGTGGGAAAGATGTACTCTTTGCTGCTTTTGAAGACATGAATCTGGAATCTTCTTTGTAGCTCTGGCCTTCTCCCAACAAGATTCAAAAGCAGTTTGCACCTATCATAAATTTTAAATATTTGTTGACTGAGTGAACATCGGCTTATTTCCCATAATCAGTTTTGTCATTGTCCTAAATGTCAACTTCACCATCTATAATCAATCAAATGCCATTTTTAATGAACATCTTCTCTGTGCCCAACCCTGATTCCCATCATCACCATATTATCATTGCAACTTCCCTCCTCCTCAGTACTGAGCACATCACAGGGCCGGGGACACCACGTGGGGCTTGGAAAGAAATAGCGATCAGTAAGCACATCTGTGGCATACTCCACGAGTGGGACACACTGGGCCCGGCGCTGCAAGAGACACAAGTCCAACATGAGGTCCTTCCCCACAACCTGGAGATTATTTGGAAACGTAAGAGATAAATATCAAAAAAATAAAAAACAGAAAAAGGAAATGATATCCAACAATGCAAAAAAAAAAGCACAATTTTTGCAATATTTGGCTGATTGTCAAATATGAGCTAGAGATTAGAAGACCTATTGAATTCATAGATTTCCCCTTTAGAAGGGAAAAATTCATGTGGTTTGCAAAGGAATTAAAGGGGAAGAAAAAATTAAATTGGGTATTAAAAAATGGTAGAATTTGGATGAGGGAGTGGAGACAGATGGGCCCATTCTTGGTAAGTAGGGGAACAGCATAAGTCAGGCAAGGGGGTAGAAGAAGGAAAGGTATGTCTGGGGCAGACCAGTTTGGTTAGAGCAAGGATTTCATTTGGAGGAGACATGAGGAAGAGCTAAGGCTGCAGAGACGGGGTGGGCATAGCAGGGCTTTGAAAACAAGGCCAAGGAATTTTCTTTATAGGCAACGGCAGTATAGCTGGGTTTTTGATATGAGGAATCTAATATGGTGTTCCGGAAGCTAGCCTCTTCCTCTCCACCAAGCCTGTTAGACTAATTGAGACAAAAATAAACAGCACTATCTTTCTTTGTTCTTATTGAACAAACTCTCTATTTTATGCTTCAGTGGAAGGAGTAAGTGAATCAACTATTTATAATGACAGTTTCCATAATTAAAACAGACTTTGTAGACCAGGTAGAGTTTAGAACATAGACAAATGTTAGAAGTAAAAATGAATGAACAGATCTTAAAGTTGAGAATTGTACAAAGGGTATAACTATAGTCAAAGTGTCTTTTACTTTTCTGTTTATTTTTGGGTTGTTGTTATTTGGTGTTTTTGTTTGTTTGTTCATTTGTTTGTTTTGTTTTGTTTTTAGTGTGAGAAGATACCATTCCATCTGAGTAACACTGAAAACTCAGCAAGATAAACAGAGCTTACTTGGGGTTTTCTCTAAGTGTCATCTGTGATAACAACCCACATCTGATCTCTTGCCACACCCCAGAAGGCAAACCCCTGGTTAGACAGGTCCCCGATCTGGTTAGGGAGGGACTTGGAGCTTGCTTTGCTGGTATTGACTCACAAAACAGAGTCTGAATCTCACCAAAGGCACTAGCCTAGGAAAGCCTTCGAACTTTTTTTTTTTTCATGGAGAATTATATCAACGCATCATGCCCTTGACAGCAAAATTCAGGGTCCAAAGTAATACAGAGGTCTGAAGAACAGAGGAAGAGGAGGAAGGCAGTAGGAATACAATGAGGAGAATGTTTCTAGAATCACTTAGGACAAGGGAGGGAGCAAACGGGCATGACGGAACCTTGTCCTGTGGCCATTCTGGACATGCCTGGGAACTCACGCGTTGGGATTCCCCGACAGCAGGACTGCCCTGCTTCTCCCTGTTTCTCCCCAAAACAGAATCTCCCCCAACAGCATGCCTGGCTCCACGCAATCTCAGACCACTACAGAGAGCAGGGGCTATTGACCGGCTTCAGGGGATGTGAGCACCTGGAGTGATGTTCCAAAACGTCACCTCCTCCACAGTTTCATCACTTCCTGAGGGAACCCTTCCCTTCTGATGCGTCCTCACCCCATCTCTCTGCCACGTGAAGCCACTGTCTCCCGTCATACTCAAAACAGGCCCCAGTGCTTTCCCTTCAGAGCACTTTTCCCAGTTTGTAACGACAGGCTTACTTGTATGACCAGACGTGTTGTCCCGGACTCCCCACAAGCCGGCACACCCCGTGAGGGCAGAGGCTGCGCCTGCAGTGCCCACTACTTTACTCCCAGCACTGGGCATTGTGCTCATGTAAGCACTCAAAACATATTCGTTAACTGCATTAATTCTCAAACAATCTGTGGTTAGTTAACTGGTTCCAATTTACAGATTGGTTTATATCAATAAGACTTTACATTTTATAAAATGTCTTATATAAAACCTTCAGTGGTGAACTGTGATATTTCCTGCTGGTTGATAAGATAGGTGTTTAGATAAGTTTTAATGACATTGAGGAGCTGGACTTGTCATTAGGCAACTCTACCAGAAGAAGATAGCGGAGCATCTAGCCTGTGGTCAAAGGTCCATCAATAAATCTGCTTTCCCATTAATCTAATCTTATTTCCAATGCATTTTCAGTCTTTTCATTGCTTTCCTAAATATAACTGGTCAATATATAATAGCAACATTATACAACATGATATAGCAGAATAAAGTTTAAAGATAATAGCTAGGTGATATTTAGTAAACTCTTAATATTTCTATAATTTCCTACTTTCCTTTTCCTTAAACAAACAAACAAACAAAAAACCTCTCAGCTCTTTCCTCTCGCCTCCATTGGCTAATGTTAAAATAAAATGCTACTTAAGTGAATTATTCTCTTAGAACCACACCCCTGAGTGAACCTCTAGTGACCTCCCGGCCAATTTCAGTGTCAGAGTCCCTGCCCAGTGATTTCTTGTCCAACATAGTTGGTTTTTGTTTATCTCAGTCACATATACTATATTTGTCCTGTTTGACAATTGAATAAAATTGGCAAAAGTTGAAAAAATGAAAAAAAGTATCAGAAAAAGAAAAAAAAATAACTAGTCTTTGCTGGTGGCAAGAAAAGTCCTTGCCATACTCTGATTTCTCTGCTCTCTTTATATGGATACACATTCAGAGAATACTCAAAATAATATTAATTTTGAGTTATTATAATAACTATTAAAAAGCTATAATGGATACTACTTATGTGTCATGTACATACATTATGTGTCTCAAACCTCACAACTATTACCCCATTTAACATTCCAGGAAACTAAGGAATAAAGGATTAAGCACACCTATAAGAATATACATCAAAGAAATGTAGAAGATCTATATTTTGAAAAATTAAAACACAACTGAGAGTAATAAAAGAAGAAATCAGAACAAATGGAAAGGCAGACCATATTTTTACATAGGAAGTTTCAACATTATGGCAATATATGTCTCCTTATGTTAAATTATACATTTAATGAAATCTCAGTTAATTTAAAAAAACAAAGAAATTTTTGTTTTAGACCACATAAAATTATTTTAAACATAGCGTCCAAGAAATATCTGAAAAAGAAGATTAATAAAGGAGGGCTAGCTTACCAGATATTCAAACATATTACAAACCTAAAATAATTAACATCCTGTAATCATGGCACATGCTTGCACCGAGGCAGTGAAATAGAATAGAAAGTCTAGAAATAAGCCAACATGTATAGAAATTTAATATATGGTAAAAAGTAGCATTTTAAATCAATAGAGGAAAAAGTTATGCAATAAATAGCATTAGGACAACAAGTTAATCATTCAAAAAAAAATAAAATATATTGATACATGATACCTTATATCAGGATAAATTCCAGAAGAGTAAAATATTTAAATGTAAAAATCAAAGCACAAACATACTAGAAGAAAATAAAAGAGAATTTTTTTATGATATCAAAGTGAGGTTTGCCTTATGAGTTGAAATCCCAGAAGTCACTAATTTGTTGTTGTTGTTGTTGTTGTTAAAATCAGCAAAAATTTCTGCATGGCAAAATACACTATAATAAAAGTAAAAATAAATAAGTAAAAATATGAAGGGCATGGCAAAGTAGTATATAACAATACAATGACCTAGCACTCTGGGAGGCCGAGGAGGGAGGGTTGCTTGAGCTCAAGGGTTTGAGAGCAGCCTGAGCAAGAGCAAGACCCCATCTCTACTAAAAATAGAAAAATTAGCCGGGCATGGTGGCGCACAACTGTAGTCCCAGCTACTGTGGAGGCTGAGGCAGGAGGATTGCTTGAGCCCAGGAGTTTGAGGTTGAGGTTGCTGTGAACTAGGCTGGAGCCACAGCACTCTAGCCCAGGTGACAGAGCAAGACTCCATCTCCACATAAAAAAAAAAAAAAATGATGCAAAGAAGTAGCATGCAGGAGTTCTTTTGTGGTGATGGAATGGTTCTGCATCTTGACTATAATTATACAAATCTATCCATGGGATAAAACCACATAGAATTACATACACACACACATAGACACACACACACACACACACACACACAAGTGTAAGTTTTAAAAAATAGTGAAAACTGAATAAGGTCTGTAGACTCATTAATGGTAATGTACCAATGTGAATGTCCTAGTTTGATATTGTGCCACAGCTACATAAAATGCCACCACTGGAGGAAACTGGAGGAAGATTAACAGAACTCTGTACCATTTTTAAAACTTCCTGTGAGCCTATAATTATTTCAAAATAAAAAGAGTTTTTAAAATTAATATTAGGATCAAGGAAAATTAAAATAAAAAACACTGGGAGTGGGAGAGTGTTTTGCTACTCATATGACAAATAAAAAGTTAATTAAGACATAAAGAAGGCTGGGCATGGTGGCTCACGCCTGTAATCCTAGCACTCTGGGAGGCCGAGGCGGGCAGATCATTTGAGCTCAGGAGTTCGAGACCAGCCTGAGCAAGAGCGAGACCCCGTCTCTACTAAAAAAATAGAAAGAAATTAGCTGGACAACTAAAAATATATAGAAAAAATTAGCCGGGTAGGGTGGCACATGCCTGTAGTCCCAGGTACTTGGGAGGCTGAGGCAGTAGGATTGCTTGAGCCCAGGAGTTTGGAGTTGCTGTGAGTTAGGCTGACGCCACGGCACTCTAGCCCAGGCAACAGAGTGAGACTCTGTCTCAAAAAAAAAAAAAAAAAAAGACATAACAAACTCCTACAAACCAATATGAAAAAGGTCAAAAACCAAATCCAAAAAAGATGTAGACTGTCCACAGAAAATAACACAAATGGCTCTCAACATACAGAATAATGATAACTCTTACTCATAATCTTATTATGATTAGTCCAAATTACAACTATACTAACATGCCATTTTTTTACCTAGCAGATTGGCAAAAAATACAAAGTGTGAAAACAAGCACGCTCATAAATTGTGGAAAGTAAATTGATGCAAACCTATGGAGGGCAATACTTGTCAAAATTAGGAAATTCACATGCCATTTGACTCAGTAATTCCATTTCATGGGATTTACTTTATGGTTAATTTGCACATGTGCAAGATTACGTATATAGAAGGTTATTCACTACAACATTATTATAATAACAAAAGACAGGAAGTAACCTAAATGATCACAATCAGATAACTAGTTTAAAAAAACATGATACATCCATGCCAGAAATAAAAGTGAGGAGATACTATGTGCCCACATATGCAGATCTCCAAGATACATTGTTAGGTGGAAAAAGCAAGGAAACAACAGTGTAGAAAGATACAGAGACAGCATAGTTAGTTAATAAGGTATTTGGTTGGTTAGTTAGTTACTGGAATAGAATATGCCCGTATGTAAGTTAGTTGATTCTTTCATTAGTTAGGTATTAGTAGCTTTCTGGTATAGAACAAAATCTCTCTAAAAGGACAGACATAAAACTGATAAGAATGCCTCAGAAGCAAACAAGTAGGAGGGAGATTTCTGTATATACTCTTCAATACATGTTGGATTTTTAAACATGCAAGTATATTACCTATTTTAAAAAATAAATGTTTAAATTAAAAATGTGGAGTCATTTGCCCAAAAATTCTAGTTCATGAGCATATATCCTAATCAACAGGGAAATTTTCACTCTCGGAGGAGATTAAGATTTCTCTCTGTCAGGAATCCAATTGCAAGCTAGTCTCTGAAATTCGCACATTGATGCATTTTCAAAAAAGCAGCCCTGCCTTAGAGGCGCTCATCTCCAGTTAAAACTTTTTCCAAAATTACATCTAAAAATATTTGCATAGCAATCGGAGCACATTATTTTAAAACAATATCTACACATAACATGGAATAGGGTGATTCTTTTTTAAGACACATTAAAATAGATTTTAGGTAAAAACTAAGTCAAATCCTTGAATCTTTGTTTTTGAGGATAAAAAGTACATATTTATTCAATGCAGATGTGCCTCTGTGACATTTGCTTGAAGCAAAGAAAGAAAGTCCCAGAGACAATTTTAAAACGGAGAAAGTCACAATCTGTCTTTTTCTAAAGGAATGATAAACACAGAGAAAGTCTGGTGACCACTCAGACTTCAGAGAAAAGAAAATTGAAGGCAGAACAATGAAAATATTCGTGAGAAAAGAAACGGGGTGGCGTACAGAAACCTTCCAGTAATCTTAATAAAATTAAAACCAGATTATCCAAGTTTGTGAAGAGAAAAAGAATCTCCACACAGTGAGAGTCGATTAGAACTCACAGCCCTGGCCACTGCCCGCCACAGCTACCTGTCCCTTGGGACTCTGGACATTGTCCTCAAGAAGGTTGCTGCTTCCCCATCCACACCCTGGTTCAGTTGTAGATACAAACATTTTCCCACTCCCCGGAAGGCAGTTGAGATAAGATGGTACCGTTAATCAAGACTTTTAACTGAAGCCTTCTGGATAACAAAGGAGATATTAACACGAACATAAAGAGAAGCACAACATTTTATATGCTGAACGTCTGGACAATACGGGCTCTCTGGGACACATGGGACTCCATGTTAATGGTGTCCCAAGGAAAGGAAGCACACTCAGAGAGTTCCCAGACTTTCCCGTCTCCTCTCCCTCCCAGAGGAGGATCCAGTCGTCACCTGCGTGTGAAGGCATTGCCATGTCAGTGCACCACCGGTCTGTCATCCTCCCCTGAGTCTTTTCTGGGGGTCTAGATAAAGAGACCATGCCATTTAAGCCACCTAGAAGCCCCTGGCCAACAGCAGTAGCTGCCCGAACATGCCTCGAAGCTTGATGTTGCTGAAGATGAGGATGAAGGGGTGCACAGATGTGCTGAAATAGATTACAATCTGCCATGGCCAGTACCACTCGCTCGCTGAAGTGAAAAAGCCCACAGCATCGATGATCAGGGACACAAAGGCCAGAGCATAAAGAACGAGGAAAGAGATGAGGGACTTCAGAGCTCTGGTGTGAGCCTGGATGCTGGGGTCCTCCAGGATGCGGGTGCTGTGCTGCATTCTCCGGGTGTGCCTCCTCAGAGAATTAATCAACAGTGTGATGGACACCAGAAAAATAAAGCAAGGAATTGACAACGTGACAAGTTTCAGGGGCAGGAAATAGTGAATTTCCATCCTCCTGTTCCACTGCTTGTGGGTCATGTTCCCAGAAAATTTTCTATCTAAAGATCCATGATACACAGTGTGGTTCCCCCAAAAGAACAGCAAGGTTACGATGAGGGAGATGAGGACAGAGCCCAGCAGGAGCCGGGGCACCAACCCTGGGAACCTCCACTTGAGCCAGAGGAAGGTAGGGTGGGTGATGTTAGCAATCTTCATGCAGAACAGGACGCCGAGCAGGGTGCCAAACCAGAAGGTGGCTGAGTTCAGGAAGTCCCAGTGTAGACCAAAGAACTGTCGGGAGAGGCTCCTGGGGTACTCGAGCAGGTGGAAAAAGTAGTAGAAGCTGTGCACCAACCCAACCCACTGCAGGCAGAAGCGGGAGGCGCCCAAGCTAACGAGGATCATGTCCAGGGGCAGCAGCCGGCCATGCCGCAGCCACTCCCTGCTCAGCACCAGCGCGATGAAGCCGTTAGCCAGGATCCCCAGAAGGCACAGCAGGACGAAGAGGAGCATGAAGATGGTCGTCAGTGCTGACTGCATTTTGGACCACTGCCAGCCACCACAGCACCACCCACAGTCCCTCTTTCGATCTTTTCTGGGAGTGTCAGAAGAGTGGTCAGGCTTTTCATCTGAGCCAGAGAGGAGGACGCTCAGGCTAGGGAGGAAAGGTGCACTCTCGGCTCAGAGAGGATGCAAATTCCTCTGGGCTCAGTTACCACCAGGCCTGCCAGCTGCCCCTGCTTTGCTTTCTCTGATTTGCCTGCATGCTGCCATGGTTAGCATCAGCGCGGAGGATTTTTCAGGGTCTCTGTGACTGAATTCCATCCTTCTTAGTCCATCCTGGGGCCGTGTGAACACTCCTCTTCCCATCAGTCATTCACCAGACCTTAAGTATCCAGGCAAGTACAGGGCGACGCCTAGGGAACAGTGATGCCAGAGAAGCCTGGCTCAGCCGAGCTTCCCTGCTACACATCCACTCCTAGCTGTGAGCCGCCATCCTTCCGAGTCAAATACCTTGTCTACCTGTCCATCCAAATCTCTACTTAAATCCCTCATGGACCCCAAAGTGTAAATGATTGATTATGGTTTAACCTGGTTTTGTGTTTCCAGTGACAGAATTCATTTCCTTGTGGTGGAGAGACACCCAGAAGCAGGACTGAGTGCCCCTACTTCTTGCTGGGTGTTGACTGAGGCCACCCTCTGGTCCTAGAGGCCTCGTGCGGTCTCTGCCAGGTGAGCTGTTTCAACATGGCTGCCTACTGCATTACTCCAGCAACGAATCTCTGGAGGGGGTCGCTGGCAAGATGGAGTCTAGAATAACATAACACGGAGTGTTATGTTACGGAGTGACCTCCTATCACCCTTGCCATATCCTATTGTCTAGAAGCAAGTCACAGTCACCATCAACACTCAAAGGAAGGGAGTTACACAAAGCCCAATGCCAGGGTTAGGGACACAGTGAATGAGGCAGGAAGAACCTCACAGTCTGCCACACAGAGACACCACAGTTTCTCAGGCATAGTGAGTCCTGTCCTCCAACACCAACACCAAAATAGGTCCCTATGAGACCATGCTGAAAAGTAAAAATATTTTCTTTTCTAATAGATCCATCATCTCACATAGTTACTATTTTCGATGTTTTTTGTGTGGTTAGAACACTCAAGAGCTAACCCCTGAGCAAATTTCAAGTATGCAATACAGTACTGGTAACTATAGTCATATAACAGCTCTCTGCTTCAAAAGTAATACTTCTTGTTGTGTTCTCACATTATAGAAGGAAGAAGGGCAAAAAGGGTCCCACCTAGTTTTCTCCAGCCCTTTTGTAAGGGACTAATCCCATCCACTAGGGTGGAGCCTCATGGCCTAATTATCTCCTAAAGGCCCCACTTCTTGATACTATCACATTGTGGTTAAGTTTTAATACATGAATGTTGGGTGACATTCAGACCATAGCTCTCTGTGACGGCCCATAGCTGGCCTCCGACCCCGCCCTGATAGTCCTAATGTGGCCGTATTCTCTTGACTCTGCCCCCAAGGTTAGCCAGTCAGACTTTCCCTCCTCCTCTAAATCCACCAGGCAGAAGTAAGATCCCAGGCCATTGTGCCTCCCAACTAAAGAAATCATACAGTAAGCTTCATGAGTGGCCCCAGAAAAGCTTCGGACCACCACTAGTTTTGAAATATGAAGGAGGAATTCCTTGTCCTCTTCAATGGGATGTAGGATGGAACTCAGATTATAAATTTTTCTAAATATTTATCTTCACAAAACCCTCTCTCCTCAACCGTCTCAACCCTTTCATTTTATCAAACAGTTTCAAAAGATATGGAAGTCTGAATACAGTGAACTGGTAGCTCACTTTGTAATCTCGTATCGTTAGCCATATGTACCCAGTAGAAATCTCCACTTTCACCATCCTGTTATTTAAAGGGCAAGATCAGGAAAGTCATGTTGGTCATGGTAAGAAATTTGGATATTACTCTAGTGTAACAGAAAGCCATTGGAGGGCGGTTAAACAAGGGAGTGACGTGATTTAATTTATGTTTTCAAATAGACCCCTGAACTAATATGTAGAGAATAGAATCAGGGAGGGGCAAAGGTGGAAGAGAGAGGTCAGAGGCTACTGCATTAGACCATGCACAAGCAGACGGCAGCTGGTCCTCAGGCAAGCCCTGCAGGTGGTGAGCAAGGATAAGACGCTGGCCTATTTTGAAAGTGGATTCAACAGAACTAGCTTCATGAATAGAAGTGAGAGAGAGGAATCCTGTTTTTTTTTTTTTTTTACTTCAGTAACTGGAGGAATTTTAAGGAGACATTTGAGGGGAAGATTGGGAGAAGAATATATTTATGGAGAGAAACCTGTTTTGGTCATGTTAAGTTCAAGATGCTTATCAAATATCTAAGCTGAGACCTGAAGCAGACAGTCGAAATGCACGTCTGGATCTCAGCGAAGAGCTGGGGCTGGAGTAACAGGTTTGGGAGGCAGCCCCACTCACATGGTATTCAAACCCATCAGACTAGATGAGATCATCTTGGGAAAGCTGCAGATGGAGACCGCACAGGGCTGGGAGCAAGCCTGGCACCTTCAACTCCTAGGGGTCGAAAGCCAGAAGATCCCACAGAGAAGATTTGGCTGAGGCTGATGTTAGAGAGGGATTCTATTCCCCAAGCTCACGTTCAGAGACAGGGAAAGAGGAAATGAAAAGGTGAGGATGGCAACACTGGAGCGAAATACATGCAGCAGAGATTCTAGATCTCCAGGGCGATCTGCACCGGGCTTGTATGCTACGTTCCCTTGGGAAGTCCCCAAGGCAGACACTGTCAACATGTCCTCATGTTGGAGAGGCCCTTGGGTTGCAACCCAAACCTAGCACAGCAGCGTACCAGTGTTGAAACTGCCATCTGCCCTGTGCTTTATCCACCCATCCAGCAAAATCTATCCGGCATTCACTGTCTGCCAGGCACTAGACCAGGCATGTAGGTACAAAAATTAAGATAGTCTCTTGAGGAAGAAAGACAAGCAGACATATAATGATGATTTAGTGTAATACATGATAAAATAATAATTAATATATTCTCAGTGCTGCTAGGCATCCCCGTGTGCTAAGGGCTTTAAATACGCTAATATTTTTATTCTCACAAAATCTCAAGGAGTTTCCAAAATGATGCTGAAACAATTAGATATCCACATACAAAGGAATGAAGGTGTTCCCCTTCCTCTTGCTACACACAAAAATTAACTCAAAGTGAATTTAAAACTATAAAACTCTCAGAAGAAATCGTAAATCTTCACGATCTTGGATTAGACAAAGCCCTCTTAGGTATGACACTGAATGTAAGAGCAACTAAAGAAAAATAGATAAATTGGACTTTGTCAAAATTAAAAATGTTTGTGCATCAAAGAGTATCAATAATAGAGTGAAAAGAAACCACATAATTAAAGAAAATATTTGCAAATTATTTTAGCCACTAGGGTCGCTAAAACCAAAGGACAGACAATAAGAAGTGTGGCAAGGATGGAAAGAAATCAGACCCCTAGTACACTGCTGGTGGGATTGTAAAATGGTGCTGCCACTTTGGGAAACTGCTTGGGTACAGATCCTTCAAATGTTAAACAGAGTTACAACATGATTCAGAAATGCCATTCCTGGGTATACACCCAAGAAAAATGAAAACATCTATCCACACAGAAACCTATATGTGGATGTTCATAGAAGCATTATTCACAATAGCCCCCAAGTGGAAATAACCCAAATGTCTATCAACTGATGAATGGATAAACAAAATGCAGTATATCCTGGTAATAGAATATTATTTGGCAATTAAAAGAAATCAATTGCTGACAGATGTATTGTATGACATGTGAATTATACCTCAATAAAACTGTTTAAAAAACTGGTGGCCATATTTGAAAGACACAGGGAGCCTCTCTCTGGGGGGTCCTACTGGTCAAATTTGGCAAAATTTGACCATTGAAATTAAAAATAATGCAAATAAAAGAAATCAAGTGAGGTAGGTACTGTTGCTATCCCCATTTTACAGATCAGGCAACGCAGGTACATGAGGAGTCACTTCTCACAGTCGTAACTATAACAAGTGGCGGAGCTGGGATTTCAGTGCAGGCAGTATGGCTACAAAGCCTGTCTTCTTCACCTTTGCAGTATCCTGTCTCTGCTCTGGAAGCATAAACAACACACAACACCTGGTGGGACGTGGAGGGGAAGAGGTAAAAGAAAGCAGGTGTTGGAGAGGTCTTGCAAGGAGATACAATGCTTAACTTGAATCTTGAATTTCACATAGAATCTGTCAAGGCAAATGAGGATGGGCAGGGAAGGAGATAAGCTACAGGAAAAGGAGTATGATAGGAAAAAGCACGGGAGGGGGCCGGTGGGGAGAGATGGCTTGAGGTAGTTCAGAATGACGGGAGGTGAAAAATGGTTATGTAGGAAGGGGGAAGGAGGGAGCAGATGTCACAAGGTGATGCCAGATAGGTAGGCAGGGGCCAGGTCACAAAGCTCCTGCTATGCCATCGTCAAGTGTTTGGACACTAGCCTGAAGTTCACAGGAAACCATTTTTGGAAACTTGAGCAGTCAAAGAAAGAGAATTCTTTGAAGCAGACTCTTTGCTTTTGGGACTCTCTGGGCACAGTCAAGGGCATGGTACTTTGGGGCCCAGCTGAAAGGGGGTCATTTTGTGGCGTCTGCCCAGAGTCGGCTCTGGGCTGGTATCCTGGGGGTTGGTGACTCAAGTGCATTGGGACACAGCCCCCGTGACATGGATGCTGGTGGTGTCACAGCAGCCACCCACGGAGGCAGCTCATGGACATGGAAATCAAGCCGAGAGGCAGACTTGGAGAGGAAGAATATTCCACGTGGTACCTGTTGCGTGAAAACATGAAATATAACCACTGGAAAGCCCCTGCTCCACCAACTGGGGGAACATTTTACAGAGGGCAGAGGGCAGGAGCACTGAGGACCAGAAATCAGTGCTCATCAACCATTATAATTTGGGTATTAATAGTTAACAACAGTTTATCATATATTTATCGAGTCTGGACCTACCAGTTATGCTTATAGTTTCCCACACTATTCCAAGCATCATGGGTCCATCATTTGCCGTAAAGGAAGTCATTTCCATTGCATAAAGGTCACTATCGTATTAACAATTCTCACCCTGACAACTTTATCTCAATGGGTACCCAATTCTGAGTTCTGATCTCACAGCATACTGCTTTGCCTTTGGGCTGCTCTCTTTTTCCTCCATGTGGTTTTGAGAATGCCATCACCATGACCCACTTTCCAATCGTGACTCAGGGCTGGGTAATAACCCAGGCTGGCAAATCAGAGTATTTCAACCCCAGGGCAGAGGCACTGGGTCAAGAATGGGCATCTGACCTAAACTGGGCCAGTCTAGGGCTTCCCTAAGATTTGCTACATTAACCCTGCTGAGAGAGAAGGTTTCCCTCCCTCTGGAAGTGTGAGCTCCAGCTGCCAGCTACCATCCTCCCCCGACACATGGAACAATGAATCTGCACCAGGCATTTGGCAAAAGCCAAACTCACAGAAAGCCGAGGACAAAACCCTGAGGACGTTGTATAACCACTGGATAGTGTCATGTCTGGAATAGCCCAACACCTCTAGATTTCCAACCTATAAATATACAAAACTCCCTATCTTTCTTGAGCTAGTTTGAATTTTTTGCCACTAGTTCCTAAAAGAGCTTTGGCTAATACACAAGAAAAAATTGTTTTCTATAAATTTATCCAGAGAAAAACAGTAGAAATCAATAAAAACCAAGATTTAGATTATGCCTCTACAGTAGACAGAATTCTAAGATGACCCCAAATTCCTAGCTCCTGGTTTACACATACCTTCTCCCAGTTATTCAGTCAAACACAAATCTAGGTACGTTGTGAAAGGATTTTGCAGATGTAATGAAAGTCCCAAATCAATTGACCTTGAAACAGGAGGATTACCAGAATGAGCATGACCTAATCATATGTGCCTTTCAAAACAGAGTCTTTTCCAGCTGGTGGCAGAAGAGGATGTCAGAAAGACACACTCAGTCTGGCCTGGAATAAAGCAAACATCCATGTTATAAATTACGTATGAGGGCCAAGTGATAAGGAACTGAGGGTGGCTTCCAGGAGCTGCGAGCTAGCAAAAAATAGGGATGTCGGTCTTACACCCAAGGAAATGAATTCTTACAATAATCGTTGAGCTTGGAAGACGACCTCAAGTCCCAGGTGAGAAGCAAAATCCCAGCCAACACTTTAATTTTAGCCCAGAGAGATCCTAAGCAGGGCTTCCAGCCATGCAGGACCTGGACTGCTGACCTATAGAAATATTAGCTAATACATAAACTTTCATTTAAGCCATTAAGTTCGTGGTAATTTTTTATGCAACATTAGAAAATTAATACAGTCTTCTTACCAGGTTCTCTGACATCTACAGTGCTTAATTTTATCCCCGATTGGTTCTAAGAAGATACAGCAAAATAAAGCATATTAGTTGTCTCTGTGTTATTCCCAACATTTAGATAAACATTTAAGTAAATTTTTCAAATATTTTTGTTTTGTGGATGCTTGGATATGATATAAACACAGGTATACCTTAATTTGGAAAAATTATCCTCATTTGGATTCTAATAACTCTTATGAAATGCCCCCCATGTCAATCAACCTCTATGCTAAACATTTGACCTCTGTTGTCACATTTTATTCTCACGATTAACAGCAAAATAGCAATTATAATAATTATAGATTAGAAAATTTATGCTCGAAGAGTTTCAGTGACTTCTTCAAGGTCACCAGAGGAAGATTTTCTAGAGTTAGAGTTTCTCATTGAGTCCTATGCTCTGTCCTCTACACTCCAATGTCATGAGATCTACCACCACAGTGTGTGTGTGTGTGTGTGTTTGTGAGAGAGAGAGAGCGAGCCAAACCACTGAAACTATGCAAAACTATGCAAGATAGAATAGTCCTAATAAATATCCCAAAAAGTGACAGAGAGTCAACAAATACGGTACCTAGGACAAGTTTAGATAACATAACATTTGTCTATGGTGGCTAAAAACAGGAAATATAAGGTCAATATACATGAAAGCATGCTCCATGGGACATAATGTTATAATGCAGAATAGTATTGGCTGAGAACCTTGGGTAGGACTGGCCCATGATTTCCTTTTTGAAGAGAGAAAATGAAGTGTTTACAACAAGAGTCATGTAGACTGTAAAACAATGAGCAAAGATATAAAAATGTTGCCTGAAATAAAATGTTCAGAATCTGTCCCTACCCAGACTGTCCTGCTGGATTTTAGGGGCAGAGAGCACCACTGTGGTGGAATAATTCTGAAACAGTATTACCCAGTTTATTTCATCCTGGTCCCATTTTAAATTGCTATAAAAGACTTACGATAAAATTCTGCTTAGTAAAATCAAATACTTTTATTCCTAAGTTGGATGGGTTTTTTTTATGTTTTATACTATACTTTTCCATATTTGCATATTCTAGAAGTTTGCCATCTGTGAAAACAAATGTTTGCTTCCTGTGAAATGGTAAGAATTCTTTTGCTCATTATCCATCATTTTATATTTTCATGCTTTTTCATTTATTTTTATATTTCAAAGTCTCTTTTCATACTTATGAAAGCGCTTCTTGTATCTGTCGTTGCAGATAAGGAAAATAATCATAACATAAAAAAGAATATAAATTTATGGTTCTAATTTTGTAAAATTATGTTTGTATGTTTGATATACTACCATTGTACATTTTTGTGGAATGCACACATATGAGGCCAATTCAAGATGAGGAAAAATGTCTGGAAGGAGTAACTGGTGCTAACTGTGATTATCTCTGGGTAATGAAAGTTAGAGATCTTAAAACTTTTTCATAATATTCTATTTTCTAAGTTGTCTGCAATAATCCCATATTATCAAAAAAGAACATGCAAGTTTTAAAATTAATAAATTATTTGTGATGTTGCTGTGGTTCAAGTGTGCCCCTTCAAATTCACATGTTGAAACTTAATGGCAAATGTGATAGTATTAAGAGATGGGACCCTTTGGGAAGTGAGAAAGTCAAGAATGGGCTTTTATAAGAGCAGTAATCCATTCATGAGGGGATGAATGGATTAGTGCTCTTATAAAAGGGTTGAAGGAAGTGTCCTTTGTCTTTTGCCCTTTTTGCTCTTCCAGCTCTTCCACCAGGTGAGGATGGGCCCAGGTGAGGGATAATGCCATCGATGGAGCAGGCCCTCACCAGACACTGAGCCTGCCGGTGCCTTGATCTTAGACTTCCCAGCCTCCAGAGCCATGAGAAAATAAATTTCTGTTGCTTATAAATTACCTAGTCTCAGGTATTTTGTCATAGCAACAAGAACGGACTAAGACAGGTGTATTTGACAAAGACTAAATACCTCTCCTTTATCTCCACATTATCCTTAACCTGTAAGAGCCTGTGACTTGAGAATACCAAGAGGTGATTGATCTAGCGTGGGGGCTGGAGGAAAGGCAGAGCAGGACAGAACTGGTGGCAGTATTTGAGGTCTCACCATCATGCACAGTTGTACGTTGATCTTCAAAAGACTTAATTACTGATGCTTTTCCTCTAATCTTCTGTATAAATATTGAGCATTTGACTAATTGATCCAACTAAACCTTTCGTCACATCTGCCCTACCCATCCCTGCAAACACACGCTGCCACTACCAATACCAGCCGTACCATCTTGCCTTTGCCGTCACAACCTGAGGATTTCAACCTCTACTTCCACCATACAGATACAAAAACTGAGGCCCTATACGGGCAATGACATTCCCAAGGCCACCACATAAGTAAGAGGCAGAAAAAAACTAACACTTAAACTTAGATCTTGACTCCAAGATGCTGTAATGCATTTTTCAAGAGCCCTTGTGTTTAGTTCTTAGCCATTTGGTTTAGTTCTTCTCATCACCAATTTCATGCCTTGGGAGCCCTTTGATTTCTAAGATAGAGGTCCAAATCAAAACCCTTATGTATATCTTCCTGGATCTCTGCTAGTATATGAGAAGG
Source organism: Lemur catta (assembly GCF_020740605.2). Classification (NCBI taxonomy): domain Eukaryota; kingdom Metazoa; phylum Chordata; class Mammalia; order Primates; family Lemuridae; genus Lemur; species Lemur catta. The sequence goes on from NC_059138.1 coordinate 9,907,660, forward strand.
AGGAGGGTGTCTGTAGTAGAACGCCAAGTGTAGTGCATGAAAGTGTTTGACACTCATTTGTACCCTGGGAATGAGTGATTAGGAGGATGTCTGGCTGTGATTAGGGCACTGGACTCACCTGTTCCAAATTCCCAGTTTCTGACTCCACAGGATTCCCTAAGTTCATGGAAACCATTTACAAATTTCAAGTCAAAGCACAAGAAAGGAAGCCTCTTTGAGGCTTTGGCAATTTTACTTCTCAGGGCCGAGTTAGTAGTGGTTGCTGCAGGACTGGGCTGGCCAGGAGAAACTAAGATGGAAATCGTGCTAGTCTCTAAAGTCTGATGGTGTTAAAAACAAGCACAGGACCCGTACGGACCAATACCGTGAGTCAAAGAGGAAGTCGAAGGCAGCAACCACAGGGCTAGCCCCAGCTGGAAGGAACAGGCCAGGAGCAGAGTCCTCCTCGGGAAACCAGTTCACTTTTCAGATTATCTATGAGACAGTCGAACCTAAGCAGAATTTGGAGTCCAAAGTTTAAACCAAGCAAAGAAACATAAATGGAGAATGGAGGTAAGCAGAGGAAAACATCTGAAGGTTTAAGTTCATTTTACCCAAATGAGAATGCTGTCAATTTTAGGGCAGGGACTGGCTGTCCCAAGCTCTATGGTTTTAAGCTCCTTCTTGATGTGAGAGAAGCAGAGCTTCCGGCACGTGGTGCTCCAGAGAGCAGGGCCCATGGACGTGCACACGGGTGTGGGCACCTGCAGCTGCTGCAAGGCACATGGCTCTGTCTCCGGGACATTCTGAAGTTCCAAATTGTTGTTCCACAAAGCAGCTGCTGAGCTGCTCCCCACATCTGAAGGACTTCACATTCCTTACAGCCGAGAGACTCTGCAGTGTGTCTCTCCTTCACTGCTCTAGTGACAATAAAATGGCTAAGGATGTGCAAAGTTTATGATTCTTTCACCCATCAGCACCTGTAAATACTTTAATTCACTCTGTCTCGTTGATTCTTCGTCACAAAGTGTTCATGACCATTCATCTTTTGATTCTTAAAAGGATGTGCTCGAAGAATGCTTGCTGAACACAGTCTAAGGCCTTAATCATTTAAACCTGTGGTCCAATTTCAGACATAGCTTTTGGTCTTATAGAGAAATATGTTGTTCTTTCAGTGGACAAGGACTTTCTTTAGCCCCCACATCCCCCACATAGTGGCATGAAGGAAATATTTGTCAAATGAATGAGGTTAGTTGCTTTTCCGTTTTAAAATAATCTTGATGTGTCACTACATATTTTGGTACAGATGCTTTCAATATTTGGTTATTTGAGGAGACTGAGTTGGCAAAACTTTATATAAAAGCTATGATAGATGCAGTAAAGCTTGCAACTGACTCTGGAATGTTGAGAAGAAATGTGTGTATATTTTTATCATCGTGATTCTCCTCACCTAAAGCCATAAACTACTGGAATGTCTATAGAGTACGTTATACATACAAAGATGTTTGCAGTCTGACTTGCTGGAACCCTGAAAATCTGCTCTCACTACTAAAGTTTGACGGTGATTTTAAAAAAAGAAAAAAGAAAAAAACAGATCAGTAAAACCTCAACAACAATAATACATGTAATAAAAAATCCCAAACATGGCTGGGAGTGGTGGCTCACACCTGTAATCCCAGCACTTTGAGAGGTTTAGGTGGGAGGATCACTTGAGGCCAGGAGTTTGATAGCAGCCTGAGCAACATAATAAGACCCGTCTCTATAAAAATATTAGCCAGGCATGGTGGCGTGCACCTGAGGCGGGAGGATTGCTTGAGCCCAGAAGGTCAAGGTTGCAGTGAGCTGGGATCATGCCACTACACTCCAGCCTGGGTGACTGAGGATGACTTTGTCTCAAAAAAAAAAAAATTCAAACATAAGTAAAGTAAAATGTAGTGTTATTAACTCACATAAATATAAGTCATTGGCTTTAGCTTGAGAAATGAAATTTTTCCCCAGTGTCCTTATGGTTTCCTCAATTATAGCAGAGAGGAGTTAGAATCTAGATGCTTTAAGTCTAAATCTTTGGACTCACTATTTTTCTTCTCCATTTGAAACATTCCAGTAATAAAGATGATAGTGTCCTTATATCCAATCCCTACAGGACTAAATGGATCTTGCTTTTGGTGCTGACCCAAATCATAGCACCCCAAGGAGCCTGTCAGCAGAGCTAGAAGCCACCAACCTCAAAAAGTAAAGTCTACTCCCCTATTTTATTAAAACTATAGTGTCAGTGGAGACAGAAATCCACCTTGCCCTCAAAAATTACTGCACTTTAGTTCTGATGTAAAAGGTATAAAAATCTGATGACATGGGAGAAGTTTTACATTTTAAAAAAATCACCTTGAACAAAATAGAGACTGAGAAATCTGTAAATATTATATCTTAAATAGTTTATTTCACCTCTTCTTAAAAATGGTTTAATTTACCAAAATAAAAATAAAATTTATCAAAAAGAACTGCCCTCCTGTAGTCCCCTCCACACCTCCTGCCTTGGGTTTCCATCACTGTAGTACAGGACAAGTATTATTTATAGTTAAAAGATGCATCAGTCAGCTCAGCTTACTAAAATTCAAAATGCATTCAGTCACCCACTGCTAAAGCCCAGTTTCAAAAGCTCTTATCTGGCACCAAGGCCAGCCATCCAAACCACTGAAACTTAGATTCATTACAAGCCTGTGACAGAGGCCAACCCCCTGAGCAGCCACGAGAAGCCATGTCCTGGCTCACTCTTTACCTCATTCTGATCCGACTTCAAAGGTCCAGTTCCCCTCACAACCCTCCTCCCACTCCACGGCTTGTTCTTGTGAACTTTTTAAATCTCACCTGGGTGAATCACACAAGAGTGGCCAGCAATACAGAGTTCGAAAACGGAGACCATCAGTGACTTTAAGAAAGGTCAAACCAAATAGATTGTTATCAATGATGGATGGAAATTACCCAGTATCAAGTATTTGAGACATAAAATTTGCAGCAAAACATTATAAATAGGTAATTCTAGACAATGGACTGCATCTGATTAATTTCTATTTTAGAATTCTCTCAGTACTAGGGCCAAATATGAACTATCAATTATTGATTAGTGGTCACCTTAGATCTTCACTGTTTTGTATTCCTCTAAGTGGTATATGCTTAGTTGCATGATAAATTTCTTGAATGTTTAGATCCTACTTTCATATCTCCATTGCACTTAGCAGGCAAATATATATGTGGGCCTCCATATCTAGATGATCAATAAATTCTTGTTAAAATGTAGAACAAACATGGAAGCAAATACTCCTCTGTAATAACAACTGTAGACGATGTGGAGGCTGGGTGTTGTATCAGTGAACCTGCAACAATCACCAAGGGGTCTGAATGTACAAGAGAATGTCAACTGATGATGCAGCTTCTAGCAGCCATACTTATTTCTACAGGCATAGAAATAATGATTTGTTGCATAGTAATAGTATCTCTTTAATTATAACAACATAATGCATACATGTGTTCAGCAACCATGTATTGAGTACCTGTCATTTTCTGGTAGAAAACATACACAAATCCCTGTCTTCATGGAGCTTACATTAGAGTGGTGGAAACAAACAATAAACAATACAAATAAGTAAAATAGATAGTGATAATGCTAAGGAGAAACATTACGGCAAGCAATAGTAGTATGGAATATTGCAATTTAGATAGAGTGGCAATGGCAATGCCTGGAAGAAGTAGGGGAGTGAGCCACACTAGTATCTGGGGAAGAGCATTCTGGGCACAGAGATCACCAAATGCAAAGACTCTGGGAAGGTGGATGCCTGACATACTCAAGGAAAATTAAGGAGTCCACAGTGGTGAGAGGAGTGTGAGAGGAGGGTAGGAGAGCAGCAGATGACTTCAGAAATATAAGGCGGAGGACAAGATCATGGGAAGCATTTTAGTTCATGATGAAGACTTAGGCTTTTACTCTAGGGTGAAAAGCAAATGGAGAATTATGGAAGAGATGTGACATGATATGATGTATATTTTTAAGGGATGCTGCTAGCTGCTGTGTTGAAAATGGACCAAACGCAAATGAGTAAAACCTGCAAAACCAGTTGGGGAGCCATTGTCATAATCCAAGCAACAGATAATAGTGGCTTGCACCAGAGTGGTAGCAATGGAGGTAGTGACAAGGGGTAGAGTCACGGATTCATTTTGAAGGTTGAGTTAACAGTCTTAACTCTAGCCCTGATTTTTTCAAACCCTTCTGTCAAGGCCTGAATTTCAGTAGATTGAAGTGGAGGTGCCACTTGCTGCGTATGAAACGACAACTCAGAAGCAGGTCATCTACAAAGGGCTTAGCTTGGAGTCAATGGTTTAGCATCACAGCTGCTGAGTGATTGTGCATGGAATGTAAAAGGTTTTGTGCAGAGTAACTGGGGGAATGTAGTTGCCACATACTGAAACAGAAAAAATACCGAGAGAAGCCTGTTGGAGTTTGCGGGAAGTCAAAGAATATCAGGAGTTCGGTTTGGGATATAAGTTTAACATTAGACATCTGTGTGGACATGTGAAGAGGGATATACAAGTGTAGATCAGATATGCTGCCTGAAAATCAAGCCACTTTGATCATGCTCTTTTTAGAAGTAGAACCTGAGGTGGAGATTCTTGTGCAAGTAATATTTTGAGGAATTACTTCCAGGAGAAAATTATAGGAAAATAAGAGACATAAGATGGGACAGGAGAAAAAGCTAAACAGAAAAAAAAAAAAAACAAACAGCGGTTTCAGGATCATAGCTTCACTTTCACTTTGATCTCTTGAGGAGATCTGGGGTGTAGATCGCACCACAAAGGCAAGGAAGCTAAGCTGTTACAAGCCTGCATTGGACAGTCTTTAGCCAAGAACCCCCACAAAGAGGGGGATGGAACAATCTCTTAGACTTCTTTGGGTGGAGTGGCTTCCATCAATCAAAGGCAATTCCCAGATCCATTAGCAAATATTGGCAGCCAACACCTGTAGCAGGTAGCAACGAGTTCATTAATCCTGTGAAGTGGATAAGGTCGGGGAGGAGGGTGCACCAAGAGCATCTGCTATAATCTACCCCTTGTACCACTCAGTTTTACCTTATTCTTACTTTAGGTTCACTCCCTGTGGTCACAGATTCTCCAGGATTCTGGCTGATTGAAATTTCTGGAGAAACTTACAATGAGAAGTTGAGTGAAGCAAACTATAGACAGCTTCCAATGCTGCAGGTGGCCGTGAGGCCATGATTAACTCACATCATTATCCTCTGCTACCACTTGCTCCAGATTCCTCGTACCCTGCCTAGGCTAGCACTTGGTGCTGGGTTAGGTGGCTTTCCTGATGAAGGCTCCCAGACCCCCATCCTTGAGAAATCTAAGTCCTGACTGCCATGTCCTTCTAAGCAGTGTTTGCTGTACTTGCCCATGTATAGTGGAACTGGCTGGGAAAGTGCTAGGAGATGCCCCAGTGGTCACACGTGTGCTCCACATGTTCTTCCCAGCCTTTGTTTCCACTTGGTGGATCACGGTGGATCATGGTGATCATGGTCAATTGCTCCTGTCAGTGTGGTAACTCTTTCCCCTGCCTCCTTGTCTTCCTGAATCAGGAGCTAAAAATGACCAGGTGGTAGCTGTAACTTTATTAGAACTCTTTCTGTACCTCCTTTTGGAAATGCTCCCCACTCGGGCAACCGAGACCTCTATACCTGCAAAGCCTAAAGCTACATGGACAGGATGCACAAATCTTCTAAGTGGATCTCGAGGAGCCATGGCAAGCAGGGCTACTTCTGCTTCCGCTTCTTGCTTCCTAGACCCATGTGTTCCATATGTTGGAGACACAGCACAAAATAATGGACATTAGTTTAGAGTATATTCCACATTTTAAGGATAGCAACCCACTCCCACAAAGTGTCCTGTCAAAGTTAGTGTCTCAGCTTCACATTCAAAAGATCATTCCAGTGCTTTCTGAACAGGAAGCTTCCAGGTGATATGGTTGGGGTGCCTCCAAATATTTTCTCTCTGCTAGATACATAGCAGAGAGAAAATGGTTGGTGCAGGGCTTGAAATTTCCAGCTCAAGATCCAGGTGAAAGAGGCCGGGCACGGTGGCTCACACCTGTAATCCTAGCACTCTGGGAGGCCGAGGCGGGTGAATCGCTCGAGGTCAGGAGTTCAAGACCAGCCTGAGCAAGAGCGAGATCCCTGTCTCTACTAAAAAAAAAATAAAAAATAAAAAGAAATTATATGGACAACTAAAAATATTAATAGAAAAATTAGCTGGGCATGGTGGCACATGCCTGTAGTACCAGCTACTTGGGAGGCTGAGGCAGAAGGATTGCTTGAGCCAGGAGTTTGAGGTTGCTGTGAGCCAGGCTGTATCTGTCATTGCAGATAAGCCTGGGCAACAGAGTAAGACTCTGTCTCAAAATAAATAAATAAATAAATAAAGATCCAGGTGAAAGACCAGAAAGTGTCTACAACTGTCATAAAAAAAAAAATTCCTTTTCACTTGTGGTTGTAAGGCTGAAATTTCTGAGAAACAAACCCCAAAATCTACTATGTGGGTGGCTGGATGACAACGCCACATTAACTCCCAACTTTGCAGAGTCTCTTGAAAAAGTATATTAATCAGGAAGGGGTGGGTCCCAGAAAATGGGAGGGGGGAGACATATGGGCAGATTCCAATAAAGCCAGAAACTTGAACCCCTGAATTCTGCCAAATCTTTACCAAGAGAGGCAGCCCTTCCTCCCTTACCTAGGGAGATAGATCGCCGCTTCCCTGCAGGGCCTGTGATGGACTCACCTCAGGTGGTTTTCTTGCAAGGCACTGCTGATCCTGCTAAAGGCTACCTCCCCTCTCATTGCTTCTGGACCTCTAAACACACACAAGTCCCAGCAGGCTCAAGGGGGTGAGGCACAACTGTGACCCATGAGGAGGTGCGAGGTGTGCTACGCACCAAAATCCCAGGGAGGACTCCTGAATCAAAGGGTGCATGCTTTAGTCAATTTGACATATATTGCTAAAGTTCCCTCCAAAGAGATTATACTAATTTATACTTCCATCAGCAATGTATAAAAGAGCATGTTTCCCCAATAACTTGGCAAAAGAGCATGTTTTCAAAATTTAGAAGTTTTGCCAAATGGATAGCTTAAAAATAGTAACTCAATATAGTTTTAATTTACATTTCTCTTATTACAAATTAGGTTGGGTATCTCTCCTGTGTTGAAGAAGCCATTTGTATTTTCTTTTCTGTGAATTACATATTCATATTCTTTGCCTTTTCTCTTTTTCTTTTGGGCTGTTGATCTTTTTCCTGATTTCTAAGAGCTCTTTTTATATACCGGAAATTAATTTTTTATTATAATATGGGTTGTAGATATCTTCCTAGCTTGTTATATTTTTTGCAACTTTCTTATAAATTTTGGCCATGCAGAATTTTTTAAATTTTGATTTATCAATCTTTTTATTTGTGGTCTTAAAGGAGTTTCCACATCCCAAGGTATTAAAAGAATCCTCCTCCTCCCACATTTTCTAACAACTGTATTGTTTCATTTTTAGCATTAAAATATTTGATATACTGGACTTTATCTTGGTATATAGTTTGACATTACCTTTTTTTCAGATGGCTATCCTGTTATCTCAACATCAGTTATTGAATTTTCCTCTGATTTGAAATATTTTTGCATATTGGATTTATATAATAAAATCCATATGTGTATGAATTTCTGTACTATCCATTCTACTGATGTATATTCACATATAGTTTTTAAATTTTGAGGCTCATACTGTATTTTAAGATCTAACAGAGCTTGCCTACCGTCATCATTTTCTTTTTTGGCTTCTTTCAATTTCCATAATAACTATAGAATATTTTAGTCTTATTTTTACAGAAAAGAGGAAAAGAGTATTTTTATAGGTCTTATATTAAATCAACAAATTAACTTAGGGATAATTATTAATAACATCTTTATGATGCCAAATCTCCTTATCTAAGAAGATGGTGTCATATTCCAATAGTTCATGTCTTTCACGTCTTCCTGAGTGTTTCAAAGTTTCCTTCATGTAGATCTTAAACTTTTCTTATAAAATTTATTTCTAGGTATTTTATCTTGTTGTTCTTATTGCAAATAAAATCTTTTCTTTCATTCTATATTCTAACTGGTGGTTATTTTGTGTATTAGAAAATATCGATTTCTGTATCTTCATTTTGCACACCACCCCCTTACTAAATTCTTATTGTTCTATAGTAGTTTTTATGTTGATGTTGATTATTTTGATTTTTTTCAACTATACAAGCATATAGTTTTGTCTCCCTTTTCCAATGTCTACAACTATAATTTCTTTCTCTTACTTAATTAGATGGGGTATTTTCACCATTAAAATACAAATAGTGATGATAACAATCATTGTAAAAGTCTGTGACTTCCATGTTGCTGGCACTCTCTGCTGCCCTGTTTCTTGTTCACTCTGATGAAGGAAGACACTCTGTGAAAGCCACATGGCCAGGAAGGAGGCTCAGCCCAGAACTCATAAGGAACTGGTGCCTCAGGCCAGCAACCCATGAGGAACTGAATCCTGCCAACAGCCACCTGAGTGAGCTGGGAAGTAAATCCTGCCCAGATGAGCCTTGCGATGACTGCGGCCTTGTGAGAAACCCGGAGCCACAGGACCTGTTGATACTTGCCTGGATTCCTGATCCACAGAAACCAAGTTAGTAAATGTTTTAAGCCACTAAGTGTTGAGGCAATTTGTTATACAACAATAGAAAACTAATACATGCATACTAAGGGGCTTTTGTGTTTCAGGATGAGTCTCTTTTTTGAAGGAAGTGTATTCTCACTGGATTTTTCTTAGTTCTGCCCCTGACTGGGCCCTCTCATTTCATACTTCTTCTTTTCACTTTCTTTCTTGACTCTATCGTGATTGACAGTGATTTCACATAATATGAAATTTGGGGGTGATCTGTCTCACAGCTTCACTGAAAATAGAGTTTTCCGAATCATTTTCAACTTTTTTTTTTTTGCTCTTATGTGATTTCCAGGGAAAGAAGGGGGCAACTACTAACTTATGTAGCTGTGTTTATAGTAGAGAACTTATTATTGTTTTAATTTGCAATTCCCTCATTAAATGTGAATATCAGTTTCATTTCACATGTTTACTTGACAATCTGTATTTCCTTCTGTGTGAATTATCTATTTTTGCCATTTAACCATCATTCTATTAATTTGCTTGTCTTTTTCTTATTGGTTTGTAAGAGCTTTGTGTATATTAGAGACATTAGCTTTTATCTTTTAAAAATGTTTGCAAATATTTTCTGGAAGTCTGTTACTTGTCCTTTAAAATTGAAAAGGACTTCAGTAGTTCCTACATATATAATGTCTTTTCTTTTAAAAAGAAAAAGTTTGTATTACTTCTATACTCAAATTTACTAATGATTTTCATTACCACTTGATATTTCTAGTCTTGCTTAAGAAAGCTTAAGTAAACAGGGATTCTCTAGCTTGTGGGCGTTGAAGGTTGGGTACATACTCTACAATGACATCCAAAAGCACAATAAACAGTCCTTGAAAATTTAAAGGTAGTATTTTATGGAATAAAACATAGGAAAATTTGAATTAGTTTAAAAAATAAAAAATAGGGCCTTGAAAAAATTAATATTTAGGTTAAAGATCATCTATCTGGAATTTTTGATAAAATGTTGGCTCTAACTTTATTTTTGTTTTTCCAATTAGAATACCAATATGCCACAATACTCCTTTTCCCCACTGATTTAATATACTTTAGTTATCATATGTAATTTTTCATGTAACTATTGTCTGGACTCTCTGTTGATGTATTTATCTATTCTCTCCCCTTATATTCTATTATCCTACTATCAATAACACAGTTGTAAACACTATAACACTAAAGTATCCCAATTCTATCATTCACTGGCCATGTGATCTCAGTATATCTCTCAGTTTCCATTTTACAGTGCTATTTTAATAATTAAGTACATAAAAGATTTAAGTAGATCAGTGTTTTAGCTCCATGATTCACACAAACTAGGCATTCAACCAATGATCATTATTAATATCATCATAATACAGGATGAGATTGAACTATGGGCAAAAATTAATGATAATAATAAGTTACCAAGCATTTTAAAAATACATCAAACCTCACTTATCTTTTATTTTTCCCTGTGTGTTCAAGCTGCAGGATAACTCGTCCCTGTGGGGAGATCATTCAGATTCTGGAAGACGTTCTGCTCTCCTAGGCTAATGACGTGAAGAGTGCAAGGAACAAAGAGTGGTTTATGTAGGGTGCTTTGGAAAGGGGGATGGGTCAGTAGCAAAGGGGAGAACTGGCACCTCACTAAGATCCCCATAGGAAGGCCTAATGTCTGCTGTGCACTGTTGCTTAGCAACAGGCAAATATACAAGAAAGAAGGAAGTCAAAGACATCACAAAATCAGGCAAATTTTACTCTCTCACCCACCCATTTATTATTCCTACATTGTGCATAAGTCAAAGAGAAACTGACTATAAGTGTGACTTCCAGAAAATAAGCCAGCCAGGTAGTGAAGGGAATATAGCTTAAATATAGGCATAAAAGCGTAGTAGGTAGCCCAGAGATAAATATACAAGCAAAAGTACTGTGTGCTTACAGCTGGATTCCAGGCACAGCAGAACCATCTGTTCCATGCAGCAGGGACTTGGAAGTGCTTTGGAGCATGCATGGAAGAGTATGAGGCAGTCCATGCCTTTAAGAAGTTTAACATTTTCCAGGGAGATGACAAGTATGCAGATAATAGCACCACAAAGCAGAATTCATGTCACAGCTGAGGAACACCAACTTATATGTCCCCGAAGGTGAGAGAGATCAAAGCTTGGGGAGCATCCAGAAAAGTTTCATCAAAGACGTGACATTTGATTAACCTTTAAAAGTTAAATAGGAAAAGAAAAAGTTAAATAGGATTTTGAACAGGTACATGTGGAAATAAGGAAGTACATTTCAGGATATCAGGGAGGAAGTTTCAGGTATGCCTAGAACAATAATAATCCAAATTCACTGCAAAATAGGATTCTACTAGAATGGAAGAGGTGAATGATAAAAGTTGTTGCTTGCTGTGGAGGTCCTTGAGTACCAAGTGTAAAGGCCTGTGCTTCATTGAATAGGCGCTGAGAGATGACTAGGATGTGGGTGAAATGATCAGTTATACCTTCAGGAGATTAATTTTGTGATGGTTATGTTGATTGGGGTGATGGAGAACAGTGTACTGGAGGAAGTGTTGAAGAAGAAATCTAAACAGTCCAGGCAAGAGAAAAGGATAGTCTAATTTAAATAGAGAACTACAGGAATGGGAAGAAGGGAACAGATGATGGAGACATTGCAGAGGTAAAACTTGAAGACAGGTTACTGATTAGGTTCAAGGGCTCATCAGAGCATGGGAGTGGAAATTAACTCAGGCTGTAAGCCTAATTTCCTGCATAGCAGTAATAGAAAAATAGATTCAACTAAGCAGTGAAGAGGCTGGTGGGGAGAAGAGGGAAAGGAAAAGATGGAGGAGGAGAAGGAAATATTTTGAACTTGCTATGTTTGAAGTGCTCCTGGGACCATCAGGTGGTAATGCCTACTAAGTGGAAGAAAATATAGGTTTAAAGTCTTGAGGAAGGAGAAGGCTTTGGTAGTTGTCTTCATGAAGGGCATAACTGAAGCTACATGAGTAGATCTAAACACAAAGGAAAGGGATTGGATATCATCTCGAAGGAAGAAGAGGGCTGCCTAAGGCAAGAACCAGAGATCCAGAGGATGAGTGGTTAGTGAGAAGGACGCAAAAGGAGTGGCCAGAGCAGGAAGGAGAACCTACTGCAGTATCCCAGATGCCAAGAGGAGAAGAATGCTCAGGAAGACATGTGGATGGGCAAGTATAGATGGGGTTTATTTTCCTTTTTTAAAAAATCTTCTACAGAGATCAGATTGTACTTTTGTAAAGATATATTTTAGTCTTTTTTTATTTCAGAATATTATGGGGATACACACATTTTTGTTACATAGTTTGCTTTTGTACAGTTTGAGTCAAATTTATAAGTGTGCCCATCACCCAGATAGTGTGCACTGTACCCGTTAGGTGTGACTTTACCCATCTCCACCTCACCCTTCCCAGCTACTTCATTTCCCTTGAGTTTTACTTCCACATGTGCACATAAGTGTTGATTGATTAGTTCCAATTTAGTATTGAGTACATGTGGTGTCTGTTTTTCCATTCTTGCAATACTTCACTTAGAAGAATGGTCTCCAGTGTGGTCCAGGTTGTTACAAAAGATACTAGATTACCTTTTTTATGGCTGAGTAGTGCTCCATGGTATATAGCATGGTACTGGCACAAAACAGAGACATAGATCTATGGATCAGAACAGAGAACCCAGATATGAATCCAGCCTCATATTACCATCTGAACTTTGACAAAGCAGACAAAACATATGCTGGCATAAAGGTTTCCTATTCAATAAATGGTGCTGGGAAAATTGGATAGCCACATGTAGAAGGCTGAAACAGGATCCAAACCTCTCACCACTCACAAAAATTAATTCATGATGGATACCAGACATAAACCTAAGGCATGAAACTATAAGAATTCTAGAAGAAAATGTTAGAAAAACTCTTCTAGATATCAGCCTAGGCAAAGAATTTATGAAGAAGACCCCAAAAGCAATCACAGCAACAACAAAAATAAGTAAATGGGACACGATCAAATTAAAAAGCTTCTGCACAGCCAAGGACACAAACAATAGACCGAATAGACAACCTACAGAATGGGAGAAAATATTTGCATGCTATACATCCAATAAAGGGCTGATAACCAGAATCTACAAAGAACTCAAGCAAATTAACAAGAAAAAATCAAACAACCCCATTAAAAAGTGGGCAAAAATATGTAGAAATATTTTTAATCAGTTTATTTTAAAGAACTCATTTGTTATCTCGAGAGGCAAACGCCACAGAGGCAGAAGAAGATAGGGCTGGTATAAAGCCACTTAATGAATAGGAGATCATGTGTGTCCTTGTGGAAACAGTTTCAGCAGAACGGGGGAGCAGAAGAGGATGGCACCAGGCCACTGGAGGACCCTCAAGTAACTTGTTGGCACCATGGGCCCTTTAGAGGGGAAGACAGATGAGGGGATATTTTTCAGGAAAGGGGTTTAGAGGCATATTTGTTGAAGAAAGGATGGACAGTAAAGAGGAAAAGTTTGAAGATTCACATAGGAGTGGGAATCCTTGACTGAGCAGGGGAAAGAAAGGGGGCAGGTGGGGTAGGGCTACGAGCACAGGTGTTCACCTGGAGAAGCCAAAAGCAGAGACCTGTCTTCTGATGCAGAGGGCTGGGGTGAGGCAATGAGGCTGAGAGATTTTAAAGTGAGTCAAGGGAAGTTGAGGGATCTCCATTTGAATGGTTTGATGGTTAAAACTTGGCTTAAGGAAAGTTTGAGAAGAACTGGGAAAATTGTAAAGGCAGGCCACATATTCCTCACCAAATGTCTCAGACAAATATAAATGAACTTTTCCATGTCAACAACTTCAGTAGGTCCCAATATCAACACAAAAGAAATTATACCTGTACCCATGGACCTTCACAATTACAGAACAGATCAAGCTATCACAGAGAACATGAAGCACATATAAATCACAGACCCCAGGCACTTAGGGAGATCTCCAAAGGTTGTCTTAGAATGTGCACATTCCAGACAACACACACTGCCACGCACATGCGCCAATCATGCCATGGTCTGTGTGGAGAATTCAGACACCGGGAACTCTTCCATGGAAGAGAAGAGAATCTTCACTGTAGTAACTGGCCAGAAAACTATGAAGTGATGAAAAGGGAAAGGTGGTTCACAAGTTGAAGCCAGAGGAAAACTGTGGTTCCAAAAATTTTCTCCAGTCTGATTCAACACATAAAATATTGCATGACATGTCAGGATCCTTGCATCCAGTTCCCAGAAGGATCATTTTAAATGCCAAGAGATAAATCATAGGAAAAGTAAAAGTTTCCTGATTCTTCTACCATATCGAGTGCCACAGGGAACATGGCCAAATCAGCCACACTCTTGCTGAATATATAAAGTGACCATAGTTCAGGACCTTTGATCTCACCTTGAATTCTATTTCATTGACATTATTCTTTTAATCATTAACTGTAGCAAAGAAGGAAAAAACATTAAATGTGGCAATGAGAGAAGCTATGTCCCTTTGTGTCCATGCCTTCTGCCTTGGAGTCTCCCTGGGATTTCTCATCAGTTGCGATGCAAAACGCCCCACACCTTGAGGAACAGTACTTCACCGGCACACCTCTCAGCCTGGCGTTGCTGAAGATCAAAACAACGGGGTGGACTGCTGCGCACAGGTAAATCACTGCCTGCCACACCCAGAACCTAAGAGCCTGAGATGGAAGAACACATGTGGCACTGAGCACCAGGGACAGAAAATAGGAGATGAAGAGGATGGCAAAAGAGATGAGAGCTAGCAGAGCCTTGATGTGTGCCTGGGCACTGGGCTCTCGAAATCCTGAGATGGTCAAGAGGGAATTCTTCATGTGTCTTCCCAGAGATGTGATGAGCAAAGCCATACAGATGAGAAAGAAAGCAGTAGGGACTGTCCAAGTAACCATTTTCAGGGGAAAAAGGTAGAATTTCTCATATGACCTCCTTATGCTATTCCCAGTGACATTCCACGGTGGCAGACTGCTCCTTAAATAGTTCTGATATATTCTCTGGTTGCCTATGAAAAATAGGATGGTGCTCAAGGTGGAAAACCCCACAGAACTGAGCAGCATCCATGGTACCCACCCGGACAACTTGCGCTTTAGCCAGAGGAAGACGGGGTGGGTGAAGGTTGCGATTTTCACGCAGTAGAAGACACTGAGCCAGGTGGAGAGCCATAAGGTGACAGCGTTCAGGAAGTCCCACTGGAAGGCTAGAAACAGCAGTACAGGGCTGTATGGGAAGACCGCTGGATGCAGCAAAATGTAAATGTTCTTACACAGCACCACCCACTGCAGACAGAAGCGAGAAGCCGCCAGGCTGACCAATAACTTATCACAAGGCAACAGTGTTCTCCGTAGCAACCACTCTCTGCCCAGCACAGTAGTGATGAAGCCATTGCCCAGCACTGCCACCAGGCACAAAAGTAATGCAATGATGGCCAAGACCACGGCTCTCTTATCAGTCACCGGAGGTCCTTGGACCATGTGATCATCATTCATCTCTCCCATGGACAAGTTGGATCCTGAGGCTTCAAGAAATATTTCTGTTGGGTTGTTCTGGAAGGTCCTGTATGTGTTTGTCCTTTCAGCTGCCCCAGTGGAGAGGCTAGGCCAGAGTAGAGGATGCACGCTATCTGAGGAGGGTGAAAAGTTTCCTTCTGCTCAGAATAGATGCAAATATTGTCAAGGCTCAGTTTCCACGTCTGTCCATAAATTTGCCTGCTCTTCAGCCTTTTCTCTGCCCATGTCAACATTGGTGAGGATAACATATCAGGCCCCGGCATTTAGTGTCCCTTACACAGGAGGTTATACTTCTCTAAGCTGACACCTGAGACATGAGCACACACCTGCTTGCAGCTCAGTGATGATATCCACAGGGCACACTCCCTACTGAGGGTCAGAGCTCACATCCATGGTTGGGGTGACTGTTATGTTCCAGACATTGTTCTGAGTGCTCTCCACAGTACTTAGTTCTCACAACAACCCTACGAAGCAGGTGCTATGACGTACCCCATTGACAGAGAGAAAACTGAGCAAAACCTCTATAGAGAGAGGTTACATCAAGTCTTATGACTCATGGTGACCATCATCACAAAATAGAACAGAGGACACAATTATATGTAATCAGGCATGCAAAATTTTTTCAAAATTAAAAAAAATTATAAGTAGTGACTTTTAAAATGGCATTCCACGTGGGAACCCCACTATAAAACCAGTGGGATATGGCAGAAAGAGCCGGACTAGGAGTTAAGACAGGCTTTAGTCCAACCTCCCCCCGACTGTGAGTTATAGGGTATGTCAGTTGAAGCCCCTCCCTGCTTCATTCTGTCCATCAGTAAAATCTGTAAAAGTATCACCTGTTCTAATTCATAGGATTATCTTAGAATCTCAGTTTTTAGGCTGAAAGAAGACATTAAAGATAATTTTACAGGAAAAAAGAAATGAGGCCCCAAGTTATAGATTAAAACTCTCACCTGAAGTCACATTTATACAGAGGAAAGACCAAGACCCAAACTGATTCCAGGACCAGGGATCTTGCCATGGTTGACAATATATCCTATACTCCTGTCTTCTTCACCCTTAGCTGGAGTTAGAAGACCAGATTTTAAGTCTTGTCACAATCACTGTGAATCCTCAGGTAGCCATTTAACTGCTCTGAATCCCTCTTTCTTCATCTATAAAAAATATGGATGACAAATATGATCACAAATATATGAAAGTACTTTGGAAACTACAAATCTCTGCATATGCATAAGAAGTAATTATGATGATGACAATGACTTCTTAGAATGACTATCTTCCATTCCATCCAACCTGTGGAGTGACACGCAGTCCAAGGAGAATTCAGGAGAGTATCAGGGATGCAATGAAAGTCCAGGGCATCAAATGTTGGCCCATCAACATTAACTAGAGAAGCGAGGAGTAAGAAAAGACTGCATTCTCCATAGGAATAAGCTTCCACGGATCAAAAAAAAAATCGGCAATCAACACCCAGGGGCATTTAAGTAGGTTAATGTGTCACAGGGAGATAGGTGAGCAGAAATTGTTCTGGGTCAAACATATCAATGCTGAAGGCTCAAGATCAGGTAGCATAAGAGAGGGAGTTTTTAATAGTACACCCATCTCCTGGCCAGCACCATAACCTACCAGTTTCATGCACAGGACCCCCACAAAGAGAGAATAGGATTTAGAAAACTCGTCATCTCTTCCCGATTCTCAGTCCACCTCCAGGTAGAATTGTTTCTCCAACACAAAGGCCAATTATAATGAATACCATGCTCCTGCATAAAGGAAAGAAGGTGAACTAAGGTAACTCATTCACTCCACCTTTCTGTGAAGATGCAAATTTAAAGGGGATAGAGTTCCCAACGTCTCTCTTCCTTGCCCTTGTTCCTCTGGCTGACATTTGGCTGTTTCCTACTGGAACCTGGAGAAATGGGGCAAACTTTAGGGTCATAGCTCTAGAGTTTGGCCAGCCACAAACCCCCAATATGGAAAATTCATATCTTTTCCATCCACCTCCTACACTTTCAATGGTTCATAAGATGAGAAAGATGTACGTTTAAGCTTCATTTAACAATAATTTGTTAAGCATATCTCATATGTCATAATAGCCCAATGAAAGGCCTTGGGGCTACAGCAGTGAACTAGATATCTACGCTCAAAGTGTTTTCAAACACTAATCATAAACCACTATCATTTACCGGGCATATACTATATGCAGATTAAATTATTTCAAAAGGCTGAATAATCATTTGTGTTTAAATATGCAATGTGTGTTTTACAGTGATTCTTTTGTTGTTTGTTCTTTTTGTTTGTTGCATTTTGCTTTCTCATATTCAGATTTATCTTCTTGGATAGAAGCCAAGTCTGAGAATTTTTAAAATTTTCATAGCTAGTCTTTATAAATATAATCATGAGGGTGGTAGGAGAGGAGTCATGAGTAGATTCTCTATATGGAGAACCCTCAACTTGGTACTCTGTCTCAGAGGGTTAAAAAAGGAGTGACTCCCAGGCTGTGGTTCTAAATGTTACCTATCATCTTATCCCCATCCCAAGAATTTTCAGAATAGTTCAGCAGCAACAGCAGCAGTAGTAGCCCTATCATCATAGCAAAACAAAGATGCTATCTTGTGTATTGGAAGAAGACAAGGCATCAGTAAAGGAGGAGGAAATGTGATTATGTCCAGGATGATTAGATAAATTTGGCTACAGCAGAGAATTCACATGGAATGGTGGTATATTAGGCTGAAAAGTTAGGTTGGAGAGAGATCATAGAAAGCTTTGAAAGTCAGGGTGAAATATTGGATTGTATCTTTAGTCAAGATGGAGCCACCAAGTGTTTTTGGGTTCTTATGAGCTAGAGTTTAGGAACAGAGGTTGAAAACATCAACCAGTTAAGAACTCCTGAGAAAAGCCCACTAGATCTGGGATAACGTGAAAGGCTGTGAAAATGTGGCAAAACATGAGTTGCATCACCATCCCCTACCCACCCAAAGACCTTCAGTAAAGTTCTGGAGCTCAGTCCGAGGGAAATGCAGTCTTCCAGATGTCCATGGCTGAGTGGAAGGGATATAGGAGACAGACACTCTTGGTGCTCCTGCCTTCGCTGCCTCCACCCAATCCTCTTGTGGCTTCAGTCCCAAGGCTCAGTCCTCATAGTTTATTATTGCCATCACTGTGGGAAGTCATTAGCTCACTCATGTGGCTGCAAAAAAAAAACCCCACTGTTTATGACTGATGATGAGGCTAATATGTGTTCTCTAGGTGTGATAATTCATGGCTAGACTTTAAGGGGTCTATAAATTAATTTAAAGTCTGACCATAGTTCCAGCTTCTCAGGGGTTCCTCTATCCTGCCTCACCCTTTCTCTATTCTCTGGGGAAATCTCCTGTGTTCCTCACCTGCAATTTGAGACTCTCCTCTTTTAAAGCCTCAATCATCATCTTCCAGGAGAAAACTCCTCATCTCTGTCCCGCTCTCTTCTCTTGCTCCAGTTTGGCCTCCAGCTACCATTGTAACATAATGTTTAGGGGCTTCAGCTTCCCAGGATGGGTGACCAATTTCCCATAAATGCAATTATTTATTTCAGAATTCCTTATAACCTCTGTTCTGTCCTGTTATTCATTACTCTTGTTTTGACTAGTTCAAATACAGGAATTTCTCTTAACCATGTCTGGTGTTTTTCCCAATCTCTTCTAGTCCAGTGGTCTCCATATTTTTTTATAGTAAACTTTGTCAGTAAAAAGAAAATTATGATCATGCATCCTACCTGCTATGGACTGGATGTCTGCATCCTCCCAAAATGTTAAAATCCTAATCCCCAGTGTGATTGTATTTACAGATGAGGTTTGGAGGAGGTCATTAGTTCATGAAGGTGGAGCCCTCATGAATGGGATTAGTGCCCTTATAAGAAGGAGCACAAGACAGATGGTCTCTCTTCACCATGTGAGGGCACAACAAGAAGATGTCTGTCTACAACCTGGCAGAGGATTCTTACCAGAACCCAGCCATGCTAGCACCCTCAGTTTCAGGCTCCAAAACTGTGAGAAATAAATGTCTGTTGTTTAAGTCACCCAGTCTATGGTGTTCTGTTATAGCAACCTGAACTAACTAAGACACTACCACATGCAAATTTATTTTTAATTATATGTGTGTATACTTTACTAATACATTATGTACATCATAAAATACACTAAAAAATAGTAATAAAAGGAGGAGATAAAAATAAATGGAAATTGAAGTTTTCTTCCCATACCTAGTAGGTCATCTTGCACAAGCCCTGGGATGCAAACAATTTAGATATTACCATCCTAGGCAACAGCAGCCAGGATCCACCTCCTGGGTGCATGAACAGGAAGAGAAGGGTGATCAAAATTAGGACTTGTGGAGAATTTCCTTCATTTTCCATCTACCTTCTGTGAGCCAAAACCTAAAAGCATTTCCACATCAGACAGTTCATTTTACCGCAACACAGAGCAAACACATGAAGTCGTGAGACCTGTGGTGGCACGAAACTGAAGTATGTCCTCACCCTTCCATGGAACCAAGCTGGAAAAACTCCATGAGTGGGATCAGCCTTACGCAGGGCACAAAAGAATGACAAAGATAGGCAGAGAAAGGAAGGAGCAAGCTGCAGGTGGGGCAAAGAAGCAAGGCAGAAGGGAAGGAGTGTCGGAAGACGGGAAGAAGCTTTGCGGGGCTGCCGTGGAGACTGAGCTGAGAGCAGAGCGAGGAACAGGAGGAGAGGTGGTGTCACAGGTGGAAGGTGCTGGACAAGCCATGCCACTGTTAACACACAAACTTCAGCTTGCCCACAGAGACAACTGACAGTGGTTATCGGTCTCCACGACGGAATACAGACCAGAACGACGCTTGGAGAACACGGTTAGGCTTGTTGCACAGAGAGCCCAAGGGGCCTGTCCGGCAGCTAAGGCCGGGGTGATGTGGGACTCAGACTAGCGACTAGCAGCAGCAGAGAGGATGGTAGGAACACAGAGGGATGGAGAAAGAATTAGTGGAAAAGAACGCAGAAAGTGAAAAGAGAAAGACATTCCCTGAAGCCTTTTGCATTCTTGCCACTCATGGGATCATTCATCCCAGGACAGGTTATCAATACTGATAACCGGAGGGTAGAACCGCCCTTCGTCCGGGGTCCTCCAAAGCCTTGCGGGCCCACAGCACCACGGCCAGAAGCCTGGTCTCCAGGGCCCTTCTCAGCTTGGGGCTGCTGAGCAGCAGGATGGTGGAGTGCAGACAGATGCCGGCATAGACGATCACTTCCCAGGCCACGTGCCAGTGATCCCGGAAGGGTTTGAGTTTCATAGTAGAAATGTTCAAGGACAGGAAATATGATGTATAGAAGATGAGGAAGAAGACAAGTGACTTCAGAGCCGTGGTGTGAGCCTGGGAGCTGGGATCACGGGGGCCCGGCCTGCGGTCCCTCATGCGCCCCACGTGCCGGCACAGTGAGAACATGAGCAAGACGGTGGACACCAGGAACAGGAGGAACGGGATCGACAGCATAAGCCCTTCATGGAAGCGAAAATAGTGCCTCTCGAGGGCTTCTGCTTTGTAAGTTAGAGTGCTGTTCTCACAGGAATTCTGGGAGGCAATCGTCTGAATCACCGTTAGATTTCCGACCAGCGAGGAGATGGCTATGAGGCCGCAGAAGATCAGGGAGCCCAGCATCAGCCTGTGCACTGCCCGAGAAATCCTCCACTTCAGCCAGAAGAAGGTGGGGTGGGAGAAGGATGAGATCTTCACACAGTAGAAGACAGCAAGCCAGGCAGTAAGCCAGAAACTGAGAACATTGAAAAAGTCCCAGAAGACGTTAAACAACAAGTAACAAAACTCAAAGGACCTCAGGAGGCCGTTCAGCATGGCTACCCCATGCAGGCAGAACCGGGTGGTGACAATGCAGGCCACAATCGTGTCACCTGAGGACAGTGCCCGGCGCCGCACCCACTCCCTGCCCAGCACAGTGACCATGAAGCCATTCTGCAGCATTGCAGCCAATGACTCCAGGCAAAAGATGAACAGAAAGATCAACGTCAATGAGGAGGGCATCTTCTCAAGGGAGGTTCTACTAAGACTCGGCTCCTACTCCAGAAGGCTGGGACACACCTGCAGGAAAAAACACCCAGTTGAGACCAGAGACCCAGACCCCGCCTTTCCCTGGATTCATGCAAAAGCCCAGCAACCAGCAAACACTCCAATCCCCCAAGATTTGAAAAGATGATTTCTGAGATCTCCCTTGGCTTGCAAATTGCTCCCAGCTCAATGACACCCTGTCTCTATTTGCATAACCTGTATTTGCCTATTTTTTATCAGAGCATCTGCAGGGAAATGTTGACAGAATCGAGGCTCCAGAGCAATTAAAAATACTCATAATTTGCACATTATTTCTTAACTGTACTATTTCTTTCCTCAAAAGCTGCTGGTACCCATATTTCTCTCCCTGAACCACAAACCTTCCCCAACTCTTCATGTCCCGGGTTAATATTTTATTCAGTAGCCTCTTTTTTTTTTTTTATTTCAGCTCTTCATGGGGGTACAAAAGCTCAGGTTATATACATTGTCCGTGTCCCGCCCATCCCCCTGAGTCAGAGCCTGAAGCGTGTCCATTCTCCAGACAGTGCGCCTGGCACTCACCATGTAGTCAGTAGCCTCTATATACTGTATTAAGCCCCACCTCCTGAAGGGGCGGAATAGTAAATCATCCACACATGCTCAAGGCTTGAAATCATCAAGAGAAAACTCCCTAACCACTGACTTCTCACGCTGTGTAAAATCACACTGCCAACCTCCACATTGGAGTTCATGGAGTCTCCAGTTAAAATGTGAATTTCTCTGACGTGTTAACATCAAATCTGTTAGCTGTTAACACTTTAGCACCAGTGTGTTTGACAAATCAAAATTAATCAGTTCCTAAGAAGGATCTGAGGAATGACAGAGTAGATAAGTCACAAGGAGAAAAAGGAAAAGACATCGAAGGAAAACTGCCCCAGAAAGGACATTGCCACAGCAGGTAGGGGAAGCAAGCGCTGGTGGTGTGATGAGAGGAGCTCAGGACACAGCTGGCCCACAGGGAAGGACTGCTTTATGTAGGGTGAGCCCCGTCCTGTAACAATATCTATAACCTGTTAGAGCACCTTGCCATTTATAAAGTGATTTTACATGCTACCCTTTGTCTCCAACAACCACCCATGCAAAGTGACATTGGTTCAGATCAGCCAACCCAGGCTGGGGAGTCCTGGAGAAAGGTCCAACAGAGGTGGGCTATGAAAGGAAAGAATGCCTATGAGTGTAAAAAAGGAAAAACAAAAGGGAAAGGGGAGAAAGAGGAGGAGGGTAGAAGAAAGCAGAGGTGTGTGTGGGACAGCAGGGAAGGGAACCCCCTCTGCAGTTGTCTAAGATCCCGTAGTCAGGGTCCTCCACCAAGATATATCACAGAAAATGGCCTTGCTGCTCACTCTCTATGGTCTCACTCAAGATTCTGCATAGAGGTCTATATATGAAAGATTAAACAGAAATAAAAACAAGGACAAACGTGTATAGTGGAGACCTCAAAAAAAAAAAAAAAGAGAGAGAGAGAGAGAAATTTAGTTGACTCTCACATACACATTTGCTTGAAGAGCTGCTTTGTTTTTAGTAAACTCTCCAAAGATTATCAAAGAATAGATAATCCAATCTGATCAACTTTTGCAGCACAGCTTCAGTGTCTTGATTCAGTTCTTTGCATGTTTTCCTCTGGCTCCTTGAAGACAGCAGTGATGAGTGGCTTCTGCATATTTCACAACATTTTGCCTTTTCTTGAAATCCTCTGGCAAGAGCCCAGCTTCATGATGTCATCAAGAAGCAAGTCGAGGCCATGGTACACACACCCTGTTGTGGCCACATGTAACCAAGTAGGCATTGTGTGTTCATGGGCAACTTTCATGTTCCTTGCACAGTCACGAAAGCGTGCACTTTGCCAGAACCAGTCTTCCCCGCAACTTTTTCTTTTCTAGAGCTGACAGCTCTACAAAGTGAATGTTTTCTCCTGTTTCAATACTCTTCTATAAGAAGGTTGAAAGAGACCCTTCTCCCAAACACCTGTTCATCCATCTTTCAGCAATTTACTAGATATGTCTTATGGAGGTCCCATGTCCCATTCCTAGTCTGCCTCCAACAGAGTCCACAAGCAGGGCAAAGATTTTAGTCATTTTGAGGAGTCCTTCAATTATGAAATAGCAGTCTAAATACTAGGTGTACCAGATGTCTCTGGAGAAAAGTTGGTTAAAAGTTAGTTTAAGATCAGATTCCCAGATCACCTTTCCCTTTTCTATAACTGGGCAACTACCACTCCCCCTGACCCTAGGAAACAACTGAAGTGTATTCTCTGGAAAGGATAAAACAGGATCTCTGAGCTGGATGTATATCCAACACAGTTGAGGCAAAGATACTGTACTGAAAACAGGGAAATTTGAAAAACAAATGCTTTTCTCTCACATGGCTTTTAGAACTGACACCCAGGCCTTCGTCTTCCAGGCAGGAGATGAGTATGTTGTTCTTTTCCAAGAATCTGAGCATTCTAAAAGGAAGATCTAAAAACAGTGATATCAGAGGTTCTTCAAATAGTTGGCCCAGCCAATCACTGTACAGTGAGGCCCATGGTTAACAAGTCCCATTCATAATTTCAGAGTTTCCAATCAGCCTTTCCACCTCTTACTCAACAGGGGCAGACAATAAGCATCTGAGAATAGCATCTAACATGGATGATCAGACCAATATAAAACAGCTACTTGGAGGAAAAAGCAATGCAAGGAGAAGAAAACTTTCCCAAAATAATATCAATATTCTCAGAGTTCAGAGAATGTCATAAAACCATATAAAATAAGAGGATACTGTTAAAAAGGTACACTCAAAAATCTTTAAAAGGAGAGCTTCTGGGAGCTAAAATAAAATGATATTTAAAATGAAAAACTCAATAGAAGAGCTAGAAGATAAAATCTACGAAATATCTCAGAAAATGGAGGCAAAAAAAAAAATCTTTAAGTGAAAAACAAGAGGATGCCAATCCAGGATATCCAATATCCAATAAGAGTTCTAGAATGAGAGAAGTAATAAATGAAGTGCAGAAAATCATCAACAGAAGAATTGGAGAAAAGTTCCCAGAACTCAAGGACATGAGTTTTCATATTAAAAAGGCTCACAGAGTATCTGGTCCATATCATAAAATTTTAGAATAATGACCATAAAAAGAAGATCCTACAAGCTTTTAGAGAGGGAAAAGAGGAGAGGGGAAGACACATCAAGCATGAGAACAAGCACAGACTGGAGCAGGACAAGAGGCTCCAGGAGAGACTTTCTCAGGCAAACAAAATTTTAGAATAACTGATGAAAGTCAAAAATCAAACACAACAAGGCAAGTTATTATTAAGTCGACAGGAAACAAAAATTTCTACACGAAAGAAAAAGTAATTGCAGTTTTTTTTTTTTTTTTTTTGGTCTGGATCTTAGGCAGGTAGTATGATTATTATTTTGCAGGGGTATGGAATAATTACAGTTTAATATATGGTTTTACCATGAATAGCATCTACATTTTCATAATATTTCAACCACTGAATATTGATTTAACCAACATTACAATTAAACTACATTGAAAAGTGGGTGATAGAGAGGGTTTGCCAGGGGGATGAGGATTGAGGAAAAACTTAGGGTTCATGTTCGATAGTGGAAAGTGTACCTGAAACATCAAAGTCAGAAGTATTATAGCAAAACAAGCATGTAAGTTAGAGACAAAGACATAAACCACACACACACACACACACACACACACACACACACACACATACACACTCCCCAGCTAGTAGAGGTGAAAGTAGCTGCCTTGGGAAAGAGGAAGTGGAAAAGGATGGGAGCAAGAACCTCTGCTTTTCAAGACAAACCTGGTAGAAATATCTGGCTCTTTAAACTATATGCATATATCACTTTGATAAAATCTTAAGAAAAAATGATAAAGGGCAAGAAGAAAAGCAAAATACAAGCAAAAATAGCCAAATTCTGCTTCTTTGGTTTTCATAAATGGTAGAGCCTCCTAGAAGCAAGGATTTCTTTTCTTCTTGCAATTAAATATTGGGCTGCTGTCCTCCATAAACAGAAATTATAGTGACCTAATATTACTCATAATTTTATTAAGATCTTCCAAGTATGTGCTTTTCATAATCCTTTGGAGGAAGAAAGGGCAGAAGTCAATATGAGTCATGTTTCTAAAATGGCTTAATCATCTTGCTAAAAAAAATTATAATCTAAGATTTCCATTTTCCAAATGATTTTTTTCCTGACTTTTTTTTCTCTCCACTCCCCCTCCCATCCTCAAACATCACCCACCCACCACTCATCATGCCAGTGCTTCCTGGAGCCACCAGGGCTGAGGGGAATATTGATGGTGGCAGATTACAAAATACTCCTTCTTAGGGCAAGGCCGGAGTGCAGTGACCCACATGCCACTCTTAGTGGTAGGACAGCGCTGGGCATGGGGTGGGGGATAAATTAAAGAGGCAGATGAAGAGCCTTCTGCCATCTTCCCCAAAAGATGGGGAAACTCACACATTTCCACTTAAACTCAATGGAGAACAAGTTTTTTAGAAAAGCATCCCCAGCTCCTGACAATCTCCATAGATGATCCCTACACTTTTATTTGTCTGCAGAAATGAAGGACATAGAGGAGCTTTAGTGTGGCTAACATGGTAGAGTTTCCAACTGGGTAAACCTGGGGAGGGATTTCAGAGTGGCTGCAGGAACACTAGGGAAGTGGAGAGTGGAACCAATAGGAAATGGGCACTGGCTTGCAGGCAGGTAGGTAGGTTGGTGGATAAGTTCGCTTTTCCTCCATCAGACAATGGTACCAAATTAAGAGCAGAAAAAATGTTTTCTTAAAGTCACCAGGTATTGAGTAGCTCTAGAAAAGAAATACAATCTCAAATTAAACTAACATTAATTGAAAACCTTGTAGCTGGCCTTGTGCTAAACACGTTTGCATCCATCGTATTTTTATTTAATCTTATTTAAGCATGCCATATGTGCTCCACATTTTGTTCTTTATTATTAGATTCACTGTCTATACCTTTATTGTTTTTTTTTTTTCTCAGAAAAATATAGTGATGCTGCTGCAACTCCACCTTTGCTCTGAATGGAACATCATGGTCCCATGCTGCCCATGCCACTCCACAGCATTTCCCATGGCCTGGTGGAGCCAAAAGAAACCAGCTTTGTCTCCTTGCCATCTCTCAGTGATTAAATCTCAAATTTTTGAACCAAAATCGCTGTTTTGAGTGACTAACAAGTGTTTTCTCACCTCCCTGTTTTTCCTCTTCCCCATAATATTTCTTATTTACCACCAGGTGGCAATGGATAAATACGCCCAAGCAAGCAAACATTAGAAGGAATCAGAAAATAGCGTGACATTCTGAAGACAGTTACAAAAATAAAATGCTCATCACAGCGTTCAACAAGTTTAGGTTAATTTAGCATTGGTTTCTTGTAAAATGCATATAATTTAGATTCAGAAGAGTTGGGCTCGAGTTTTATTTTTGTCACTCTCTGAACACATACCCTAGGGTAAGTCTCTCCCTCTTTTTCAACCTTGGTGTGTACAAAGTAATAATAAATACTTGGCAAGGGCGGATATATTTGGTGAGGCAATACATATAAAGATATGTGTGTACATTGTTAAGCCCTATATATTTGTTATTACATAAAACAGGCACAACTCAGGAAAGATAACAGATACAAAGCAAAAGAAAGAAAATGCAAGCCCCATAAGGTATGTGTCTATTGTTTGCCTCTTCTGAAGGGAAATTTTCCTACAACATTCCTACTCCAAAGTCCTTTTTTTAAAAAAATGTCCTTTATATTTCTTACTCACAGACCTCAAATCATATAACAGCATCTTTTTAGTGTTTTGGAATCATGCTTCTTTCTTTCAGAACATCCAGCAGCATCCTGCTTCATCTGTGTCTTCCTAAAGGGGTCCTCACTCATGGAGTACCAAAGATCTTTAGCTAAATATCTTCCAAGTTCCTTGCCAACCTTAGATCTCAGGACTCTGACTCTTCTTTCTCTCTCCCAGTCATTGTCTAAGTACTTACCTCTTTCCTTTTCATCAGTCTCTCTAGGACAAAATCCAACTTTACCATCACTCCAAAAAATACCTTCAAGCTATCGACCATTTTAAATAGGCACAATTAAGATACCTAATAATAATAGCTTCTGCTTATTTTGCTCCTATTCTGAATCTGATACTTGTCCCAGTAGTGGCATCCCCGCCAAAGGGTTGTCCCACCAGTGATTAAACCTCCCAATGAAAACCGTGGGTTAAATTATAATGAGCCAGACTTGCTGAGGAGGGCCTCCTTGGAAGAGTAGGGTGAGGCTCTTTGAAATCATGAGTGAGCCATTCTCCTGAGAAGAGTAGGTAGGCGTGGCCTTCCCCAAGGGAGGGCCAGATTCTCAGAGCTAGAAGGGAGGCCATGAATCTGGGTTTTTCCAGTCAACAAGAACCTGCTCTGACCCTGGTCTAGAAGTCTTCTAGAGAAGAGAAACAGAAAGTGAAACAGAGCCATCCTCTGGAGGAGTCACGCTTCATGCCCCCACCTAAGTGTGAGGGCCCCCAAATTAAAACAACATGAGGATTTATCTTTCCCGGAAGAATTGTTCTAACACGTGCACAAAAAGGCAGACATAAGGATACTCCTTGCTGCTTCGTTTCTGATAGCAAAAATCTAGAGCAGGGGAGAAGCATAAACATCATCATTAATTCACTGGTTCTTAATGAGGACAAATCCACCTCCCTGAGAAGTATTTAGGAAATTTATGTGGGCGTTTTTGATTGCCACCATCTTTGGGGTCACTATTGGGATTTATTGGTTGGGACCAGGATGTATCTCACACAGTGAGGGGTTTCCCCCATCCAGAAAGGACTTTGGGTGTCCTACCAGACATTCACATGGGTGAAAAACATCTGAGCCCAGAATTTAACTACACTATATACAAACATAAAGTACGTTTTGCAGAATTCTAGTATATGATGTTGTTTCTACAACTGGAACCATCAAATGAATTGAGAAACATTGGAACTTTGTTTAGTCCAAGTCTTTATCATGAGTTGTTCATCATCTCAGAAATATCATAAAATTGGTGGCAACATCACTCACGTTATTTTCTTTGTTTTGGAGTTTGGGTTTTTTTTAATTTGAAAACATTAAAAGGGTACAAATATTTTTGTTACATGGATACCTTGTATAATACTTAAGTTGGGTTTTTAGTGTGCCTGTCACCGGAATAGTGTTTACTGTACCCAATAGTTAGTAAGTTTTTACCAGTAAGTTTTTACCACTCACCCCCCTCCCACCCTCTTCTCTTCTTGGTTTTCAATGTCCTTTACGTCTCTTCGTGCCCATTATTTAGCTCCTAATTATTAGTGAGTATATACAGTGTTTGTTTTTCCATGCCTGAGATACTTCACTTAGGATAATGGTCTCCAGTTCCATCCAAGTTGCTGCAAAAGACATTATTTAATTTCTTTCTATAACTGAATAGTACTCCATGGTATATATATACCATATTTTCTTTATCCACTCACGAATTGATGGGTGCTTAAGTTGATTCCACATCTTTGCAATTGTGAATTGTGCTGTGGTAAACACTGAAGTGCAGGTGTCTTTTTGATAAAAGGACTTCTTTTCCTTTAGGTAGATACCCAGTACTGGAATTGCTGGATTGAATGGTAAGTCTAACACTTATTTCTTTGCAGAATCTCCGTATGATTTTCCATAGAGGTTCTATTAATTTGCAGTCCCACCAACAGTACAGAAGCGTTCCTTTCTCTTGGCATCCACATCATTATCTATTTATTTTTGACTTCTTAATAATGGCCATTCTAACAAGGATAAGTTGGTATATAGCTGAGGTTTTAATTTGCATTTCCCTGATGATTAGTGATGTTGAGCTTTTTTTCATATGTTTGTTGGGCATTTGTTTATATTCTTTTAAAAAACTTTTATGTCTTTTGCCCACTTTTTAATGGGGTTCTTTGTTTTTTCTTGCTGATTTTTTTGAGTTCTTTGTAGATTCTAGATGTTAGCCTTTTATCAGATATATGTTTTCCTCCCATTCTGTAGGTTGTCTATTTACTCTGTTGATTATTTCCTTTGCTGTGCAGAGCTTTTTAATTTAATTAAGTCCCATTTATGTATTCTTGTTATTGTTGTGTTTGCCTTTGGGTTCTTAGTCATAAATTCTTTGCCTAGGCTATTGTCTAGAAGAGTTTTTCCTACATTTTCTTCTAGAATTTTTATGGTTTCCTGCCTTACATTTAAATCTTTCATCCATCTTGAACTAATTTTTACATATGGTGAGAGATATGGATCCTGTTTAGCATAATTTGAAGTCAGGTAACGTAATGCCTCCAGATTTATTGTTTTTGCTCAAGATTTCTTTGGCTATTAGGGCTCTTTTTTGGTTCCAAATGAAGCTAGATTATTTTTTCTAGATCTGTTAAATATGATGTTGGTATTTTGATGGGGATTGCATTGAATTTGTAAATCACTGTGGGGAGCATGAACATTTTAATGATGTTGCTTCTACCAATACATGAGTATGGGACATTTGTGTCATCTATGATTTGTTCATCAGTGTTTTACAGTTCTCCTTGTAGAGATCTTTCACCTCCTTGGTTAATTATTTTCTTAGGTCTTTTATTTTCTTTGTAGCTATTGTAAACGGTATTGAGTTCTTGACTTCACTCTCAGCTTGACTGTTATTAGTATATAGAAATGCTACTGATTTGTGCACATTGATTTTGTAACCTGAGACTTTGCTGAATTTATTTATCAGTTCCAGAAGTCTTTTGGTGGAATCTTTAGGGTTTTCTAGATACATAATCATAATGTCAGCAAACGGATAGTTTGCCCTTCTCTTTCTTGATCTGGATACGCTTTATTTCTTTCTCTTGCCTCATTGCTCTGACTTTGTGTAGATTTGAGTGTTGCTCTTGGAATTGATTTCTAGTTTTATTCCACTGTGGTCTGAGAAGATACCTGGTATGATTTTGATTTTTTTTTTTAATTTTCTGAGACTTGTTTTGTGGCCTAAGATATGATCAATCTTGGAAATTATCCCATGTGCTAATGAGAAGAATGTATATTCAGTAATTTTGGGGTCAAATGTTCTATAAATGTCTGTTGAAGTCCTTAGCAATTATGATGCTACCATTTATTTCTTTGCTTAGATCTAGTAGAATTTGCCTTATGAATCTGGGAGCTCCTATGTTAGGTGCATATATATTTAATATTATTATGTCTTCTTGTTAAATTGCTCCCTTTATCATTATATAATGACCATCTTTGTCTTTTTTTTTTTACCATTGTTTGTTTAAAGTCTGTTTTATCTGACATGAGAATGGCTACACCTGCTTGATGTTGGTTTCTATTTGCATGGAATATTTCTTTCCGTCCCTTTACCTTGAGTCTGCGAGTCCTTGTGAATTAGGTATGTTTCAGAATATACTTGGAGACAGCATATATTTGGGTTTTTTCATTTTCTCCCTCAGGGATACCTATATTTCATATACTGGCTTGCTTCACGTAGTCTCATGTTTCTCTGAGTAATTGTTCATTCTTCTTTATTATTTTTTTTACATCTTTGACCAACTGTGTTAGTTCAAAAGCTTTGTCTTCAAGCTCTGAGATTCTTTCTTCTGTTTGTTTTAGCCTGCTGTTGAAGCTTTCTGCTGTATTTTGAAATTCCCTAAATGAATCTTTCATTTCTTTAATTTCTGTTATATCCTTTCTTATGTTGTCTAGCTATTTAGTAACATTTTTTTGGTTGTTGTTAATGTCCTGGATTTTTGGGGTGGGGGAGAGGCTTCTTTGTGTTGGTTTTCAACTTTCTTTTCAATCTCATTCATCTATTTGCCATCAACATTTTGAATTTCATTTCTGCCATGTTGACAATTTCCTTTTGGTTAGGGTCAGTTGACATAGATCTATTGTGATCCTTTGGGGGTGTCAAACAAGCTTGTTTTTTCATGTTGCTGGGGTTATTTTGCTGGTTTCTTCTTGTCTGAAACTTCTCTCAGCTCAGGGCAGATAGGTTTGTGGTGCACCTGGTTTCCTTTGTTGGGAACTCTCCTACTTAGGGAGAAGAAGGAGAAGTCCCAGATGGTGCTTTTGTGACCTACTCTAGACCCAGTAGAAGAGGGGCAGATGCACTGAGAGCCTATAATGCCACTGCTCTGTGTTGTTCCTTTCCCCTGTGACTGTCATAGTCCAAGCTAGTGCTGGATGATATTCATGAGGAGTAGTGGGTTGTTCCCCAGGCTGCTTTTGGAAGCTTGGGTAGGGAGCTGGGCAAGGGTGTTGTGGAGATTGCTCTGCCTGGGTCTCCCCATAGTAATAGCAGTGGCAGCTGGGCAAGGCTATCTAGGCAGTGGTTGTGGGTGTCAGAGCTGTGGGCATTCACTCCACCTGTGTCCAGGTATGATGGTAGCTCACAGTTAGTGTGTCCCTGGAGGAACATTGGACCACAGGGGCAGATCCTGCCAGGCAGTGTGCCCACATTATTTAAATCAGCAAGAAAACACACCCAAATCTGTTACATTTGCATCTGGCACATTCACTTATCTCCATATCGGGGCGAGCATTTGTCTACTTCATTGTGTTACCTGCTACCTGTGACATTTATCTATCATATGTGAACCATTATACATCAAAATGCATATCATTTTATTATGAATTGCTTTTCTTTGTACTCTTACATTAAGTTAGGACATTATGTTGATTTTTATCATTTTAGGTAAATTAATATTATTTATGAATTTCACTTCAGTGTGGAATGAGGGTCATTTCCCAATACTTTTTTTAAAAGGAGCATTGGTGTGGACACAGTCTCTTTAATTAAATAAAATATGATATATTTTACTATGGAATACCATGCTACAGTTAAAAGAATTAGCTAAATCTATATATACTGATACGGAAAAAGCTGTAAGATAGTTGAGTGAAGAAAGTTGTTTCAGAAAAATATATACAGAATGATATCAATTATATACACACAAAATCACACTATGTATGATTATATACACACATAGAAAACACATGAGAGGAAAAGTCTAGAAGTCTAAAAAATAAACTGATACCAAAGGGATGGAATCAGGAATGGTAATCAATGTGGATTTCCGGTTTATTTGTAAATGTTTGAATGTGTACAAATAAAATGTGTGCAGGTATTCATTATATAATTTAAAACTATTAAAATAAAAATTCTGAAAAGAATTGCTGGGAAAAAAAACTACACCCAGGCTCTCATGGTTATCACCCAGTGTTCTGGCCTGAACTACAGAGCAGCTTTCTACAGGAGCAGCCTCTTTGCACAGTGACCGCATCCCCGGGGCAGCATATCCCAGATGCTGGAGGGACTTCACCAGGCCCAGCTTTCCTGAGCCTCTCTGAGCCCAGCCTGTGACACCTGACCTCCCACAGCACAAGTCAGTCACAATGGATTCCTGCATCCTTCTGCACACTGCACTTTGACTGGGAGCCCACCCTAGTCCAGATGGAGCCCCTCACTGAGTAGAACACCTGCAGGAAGTATGCAGTCCAATCTGGAGGTTTGCCATTTGGGAAGCAGCGTTGCATTATCATTGCTAGCTATAAGAAAGGCCTAAAGCTTCACCCAGCTTTGGGGCCTTAAACACAGCATAGTGAGGCCAGTTACTCTGCAGCCATCAAGGTAGGACTGAGCCAAACTGGGCTCCCACCCTCCTTTCCAGACCAAGGCCCTAATAAGCATTAACAGCCCCCAGACATGTAACAGCATGGAGGTGGGAGCACCAGAGGAGGGTTATCATGAAATCCCGGGTCTCCTGCCATCACTGTAGGTTGGAGGGCTGGATGCACTCTGAGGAAGATGTGGGCATCTCATCCCATGTGACTACAGCAGAGCCACCTCAGGGGTTGTGGTCATCCAAAAGCATCCCCTCTCAGAAGACTGTGGAGCTCAGTGTCAATATTAACTACAACAGGA
Organism: Lemur catta; assembly: GCF_020740605.2. Taxonomy (NCBI): domain Eukaryota; kingdom Metazoa; phylum Chordata; class Mammalia; order Primates; family Lemuridae; genus Lemur; species Lemur catta. The sequence goes on from NC_059138.1 coordinate 9,940,970, forward strand.
AAACTAGAACTCACCTTTTGGCAAGGCAGCAATGGCAATGGACCAGTACATTTACATAGCCCAGTTTGGAGGAAGATGTTTTATACATAGGGACAAATGACACATCACAATGGCACTAGGCCCTGTGCTCCCTGCCAGCTCGTTCTGTGGGTCTCCAGGCCCAGCCCTCCCCTGGGCTTCCAGGCCCCACACAGCTGCTCAGGGCTGTTCCCACAGCTGTTGTGCTCCCGGCTGTTGCTGCCTGTGTAGCCCACTGCCTGCCTGGGGCTGCCTCGCCACCGGCTCCCAGACTTAGAGGAGTGGTCCTACGCCTGAGGAATGTGCTCTTTCCATTAACCTTAGATAGTCGAGCCTTTAAGGGATCACACAGACCTTTTTCTCTGTAGGATACGCACTTTAGACAGGTATCTCAGACAGCGAACACCCTGAGAAAACCTGGTTGATGACAAGACTGGTGTCCCGTGACAGCCCACACACCTGCACCCTCTCCAAACACGGATGTGAGTTCCCCGCCTTCCAGGGAGCCAAGGAGGCAACATTCTTTACTGCTCTTTTACTTTTTTCACAATCTAAACCCCAGAGTCCCCAGAACTGAGCCCTCACTACCAAATTCCTCACATAAATAAGATTCCTGGTGTCTACACAGAGGCGGGAGTTCAGTGCAGTGACAGAGTGCGAGTTCTGTGTCAGACCACCTAGGTGTGAAAGGTACCTTTACCAATACTAACTGTATAACCTTTAGCTAGTTACTTGCATTCCATGGATTTCAGTTTATTTATCAGTGAAATGGGAAAACCACGAGAGTTCTCGTAAGATTGAACGGACGTGCGTGACACGCTCAGCACAGTCCTGGTTCGTATAAGAACAGAAGAGCTGTCAATGTCCTGTCCTGGGGCCACCTGGAGACGTGCTCAGGGGAAGCCCCATTCTAACTTTCCCACACAGAGTTGTACAGTTTAAAGGCCTGTGTTCTGACCTATATCCCATCTCATTTTAGTATTGCCTTCTTATCTCTGCACTCTTCCATGGAGAGTGAGAATTCTTCTGACATCATGCTGGGTCAGTTGTGACTTTGTTTCCTGGAGCTTCCAGTAAATAGCGCTCATAGAATTTTAGATCTTAACACTGAAGGGCCCTTACGAGATCACGTAGTCTTGCCCAGACTTCAGGTAAGATCTTATCCGCACCCAAAGCCAAGAGAGATGAAAAGACTTGCCTGAGCTCTCACAGCTAGTGAGAGACGGGGGATCAAAGGCAAAGGCAGTCGTAAAATGAGGACATTTGGTCGGTTACTTCCACTGCCCAGGAATGTCCCTTGTTCTTTGTATCTGACTCTCAGCTTCTTCAGTGCCAAGAAAGTTTCTGTATAGCAGTTACATTTGTCCATTTCTCCTCCCACCAACCAGTTACAATTAGGCACTTCATAAAGACTTGGTGATAAAGGTAACAATAATTATGATGATGACAAGATAAATGCCATCTTTCTGTTATCCTACTTTTTTCCTTTTTCAGTTCTGCGTGTTGCAAAGAGGCAATGAGGGATGTATTTCAAGCTGGAAGCGTGATAACGGAAGATGGAATAAACCCTCACAAGGAAATAAAAGACGAGTAGGGAACTGAACAAATTTCAGAGCCCCTTCTGGACAAACACAACCTTTTCGCAGAAGACCAGACCGGTGGGGAGGGCGGTCGGTGACGTCAGCACTGACGGGGAGAACCGGAGAGCAAAGGCGCCGTCAGAAAGTGACCTTTATTTTCAATCTTGCTAGACTGTTGGGAGATACACACCAATATTCACATCACAGAGTAAAGCACAGAGCAAAACATGAAAATTGGAAGAGTAGAGAGCAAGAATAGAATGCATCAACCAGAGAAAAGGGTAGACAAATATCAGAGCTTAGGTAAACTTTTCATTCATTTTGTTCTCCTACCAGGTGACAAACAGCAGAGGAAACCAAAAGACTGCCCTAGTCGTGGCTAACTGTCCTTGGTATCCTGTCCTTCCAAGAAAACCGAGACTGTAAGTCCAAAAGCAGCACACAATGACTTAGTTTTCACGGAAGGCGCTGTGGAGGGCGGGAGAGAGAAGGAGGCAATGTCCCATCCTGCACCTCACTGCAAATCTTCATAAATGTCCCCTTAACTATCTTGGCTGTTTTAGCCAATGCTGTGCTGCTGAAGGCGTCTAATGTGCCTCCACCTATTCCCTGGCCTTCTCTCATTGACCCTCTTCCAGGCCTTTCTGGTTCCCGCCTCTCATTCTCCACTGCCAGCCCCATTGCTCAAAGTCCTCCAGCCTGCACACCCCATCAGACAGAGGAAATCTTAATTCAGCACCATTGCTGCAAAAGCATTTTCCCAGGGGGCAGAAGTTCATTCCAGCACCCCTACATTCACGCTGAGATAGATAGGGTTTTTAAAGACCAAAAATACAACTCTGCCAATGTGCGTATAGGAGTTGGTTAACTTCCCTCACCTCCACGTCTAAGCGGCCAACACACCCTGCTGCCGCACAAGTGAAATGTCGCTCATCCTCCTCGCCCCTTCCACGCAGTGCCCAGGTGTGAGCCCTTGCTGTTTCTTCCCTGGACCATTGTCTCTGATTTCGGCCTCTGCCTCTGCCACCTCCTCCTCCATTCAGCCACCAGAGCTCGAAACACTCATCTGAGCCTGCGGCATCCATGTTCAAAATTTTGCTGGCTCAAGGTCAGGTAGAGAAGTTCAGACTCTGTAATCTGGTCACCAAGGCCGGCTCCAGCCTGAGCTCATCCCCTAGTTCTCCCTCCTCACCCCAACGCCGCCGGTCACCCCGCCCAGCACACCGTTTCTTGGACAGACCACCAGCTTCCCACTGTGCATGTTATCACGCTGCTGCCCGCCTGGGCCTGAAACAGCCTTTGAGGCACAGCTGACTCTCACCAGCCCCTGCACAGTCCCCTGGCACCTGCTCCAAGCCCTCCCAGCTCTCATTTGACCAGGACAACAGCCCCCTAACTTGTCCTTGCTTCTACCCTTGGCCCTGCCCCCACCCCACCCCATCTATCCCCTGCACACAAGCCAAGTTGGTCCCCTCAAAGACAAGTTAGAGAGCCCATCTCCTTTGATTAGATCCCCCCTAATGGTCCCTGCCTCGCTCAAAGCCAAAGCTAAAGTCTTTAAATCAGCCTGGAAGGCCTTGTGTGTGATGTTCCCCACCCAATACCTCTCTGAGACTGATGCCCTCTAATAGATATATAAGGGAATCAAAGGGGGGAATGATAAGGAAAACCTCCATCTATTACTTAGCACAGCAGCGACCTGAGACCCCCACCCCTCATGGAAGACCCGCATCAGCATAATACTAACCTAACACCTGGCCCATCAACTAATCTATTACCTGGCACATCAGCATAACACTAAACCTGTTACCTGGTGCATCAACATAATAGTAACCTATTACCTGACACATCAACTAACCTATTACCTGGCAGGCATTAGTCACTTGAGACCCCCACCCCGTGGATCACCCCAATTTAATAAAAGTGGGAAAATCGGGTAGATGGGGCTCAGAATTTGGTGGCAAGACCCCTCTGAGCCTGCCAGGGAATAAACCTTGATTCTCCGACTCTCCATGTGCCGCTCGGTTTGTCCTCGGAACCACTCGCTGTAACACTTGCCGTAACATGACCATCCCCCAACTAAAACACTGGCCTCCCTGCTGATGCACGAACGTCCTGGTGCACACCTGCCCAGGCTTTGGGGCCACTTCCTCAGCTTGGGTTGCTGTCCCTCCAATGATCTGCATGGCTCATTTCCTGCCTCCTTCAATTCTCTGCTCACGTCCTACCATATCTATACAATAGAGATCCCGTATAATTCCTATTCCCCTTAGCCTGTCTTAATTTTTCTCCCAGTATTTCTTACCATCTGCAAAATATACTTTGTTAATTACGTACTGTCTGGCTTCTCCCCCTAGAATTCATGTTCAATGGGGGCAGAGTTTGGGGGGTTTTCTATTTTTGTTGTTTACCAGTGTACCCCAGGCACCAGGACAGTGCCTGACTCATAACAGGGACTCCTTCATTTTTTTGAATGAATGAATAGAAACTGCCTATTGAAGTCATTCTACCAGGCCCGACACAAAGGCTGCCTTTTTCCGTATTGCTCCTGTTACAATTAGCCTCCTGTATTCCCGTGGCCCTTTGCTTCGGCTTCTAAAGCTTTGGGTTGACAATTTATCACCCATATGGGTGCATCCCCCTCTCCCAGAGGGGCTCCTGGAAAGCAAAGGAACTCATTTGCATGGCAGGAAGCCAGATCTCAGAGAGGTTAAGCAAAATGTCTGAGGCCTTACACATAGGAGGCCACAAGTCAGGATTCGACAGAATCCAAAGGCTATGGAACACCCTTTCCACTAACCCCAGTGCCTCTCAAAACAAACAAATCAAAACTTGCTAAGTAACTTAAATGCCCAACTCAATGGGTATAGGTTTTAATTTTAGTCTAATATATAGTACTTCCCAAGAATTATTAAGAAAAAAGAAAGGAAAGAAAGAAAAAAACAAATGAAAGAAAGAGAGAGAGAGAGAAAGAAAGAAAGAAGGAAGGAAGGAAGGAAGGAAGGAAGGAAGGAAGGAAGGAAGGAAAGAAAGAAAGAAAGAAAGAAAAAGAAAGAAAGAAAGAAAGGAAGGAAGGAAGGAAGGAAGGAAGGAAGGAAGGAAGGAAGGAAGAAGAAAGAAAGAAAGAAAGAAAGAAAGAAAGAAAGAAAGAAAGAAAGAAAGAAAGAAAGAAAGAAAGAAAGAAAGAAAGAAAGAAAGAAAGAAAGAAAGAAAGAAAGAAAGGGAAAGAAAGCAGGCAGTGACGGGAGGGAGGGAAGAGGAAGAGATGAGGAAGGGAAAGGAAGGAAGGGAGGAGGGGAAGGAAGGAAAGAAGAAAAAAGAAGGAAATGCTTCAGCCACTTTTTCTTAATCCATGCTCTGCCCAGATGACATGGCAGCTTCAGGCTTAATCAGACCATAAGCTTCTCTCTCTAGCTCATAACCTAACAGACACATTACGAACAGTGATCACCCTTTCCTCCAGCCAGCACCTCCAAGATAACTTGATTTCTGCTCTTTGTGTGTGTGTCCAAAGCAGAAATCCTGAAAGTAAAGACAACATCATCGCATGCCCCTCCCTGCCTTCCACCCTCACCTGATCAGAAGGCTAATCATTACTGGGATGACTAAGTCAAGTTAATAAAACTGCTTTCTAGCCTAACAGCCTGCCATCTTTATAATAGCAGGAATACATGAAAATCACTGTCACTTTCATATCATGTTGATAAATATCCCCGTGATACTCTAAGATTTTATAAACAGAAGTTACCTATGGCTAGCACACCTGGAATTTGAAGATACAGGTGCAGTTACCAACTTTGCTCACTAGGTGGCTCTCAAATTTTATGACCCGTGGCCTGGGTCTTCTAAACTCAGGGATAGGTTTGGAAATGTGTGCGTTAATTTCTAACAGAGGTGGTTGTTACCTGTATGTTCGAACATCTGTGCTTCTGGATGTACAAATTTATAGCAGTAAATTCCATCTAGAACTTGTGAGAAGAAATTATAAATTGCCCTATTAGAATCCCTTTATAAATAACTTCTTCAAAGCAAAATTTACAAGAAACCTAATCTATACCTGAATAAGAGGTCCCACACTTATCAAGTACTTCTATTATAAGACACCAATGTAATGTTACCAACCAGTAACTTCCGCAGCAAATGTGGGTCACGCCAATCTTTTTCCCAGCCCTCTGCAGAAGTTAACTCCCCAGAGCTCCTGACGTAAACAAGCAACAAAATTGTACATTTTTAAAATAAACTTTGCTAGCCTAATCCAGAAGACAAGGCTGATGATTTACTTCATCCCTCTGCCCTCTCATGCCAGCTAAACTAAAACTGACTTCAAAACATGGCTGATTTACCACTTTCTCTTCCCCTCCTGAGATCTACCCAGTAAACTTTTTGACAAGGACCAAGCTATCGCTGTGCTCCCAGGGGAGTCTGGTGTTTAACACTTGTCTCAACCTGTTCTTATTAAATTTCTGACATGCCCCAGTTCACTGAGACACATTTGTTCCCTTCCTTTCCCTCCCTCCCTTCTACCTGCCCAGGCACTAATGCAGCATATTAATTTCTCAGGTTAGCAACACTATCTTCTCAGGCAGTCAAGCAAACAAGTGCAGGGAGAAACACAATGATTTCTCACAAAACACGCACGAATATTAGCATAAGGGATTGTGAGTCACAGCCCCTTCACATGACTAACTCCTCCACGTTTTCATCTCACCACTGCAGAAATCAGATGAAATAATAGGATAATTGTGAGTTGGTTTTATGTTTACTTTGGTGTGAGATCTGGTCAGAATGGGGTGAAGGAAGGTTATGTAATGCATAACGCCAAGTGAATTCCCATGGGACTCCCTTTTTCTCTTCCCTCAGCTCCAGAAGCAAGCCCATCCCTGGGGCTGCTGCCATCCATTCTTCAAGGCCAGTTTCCTCTTCCCTGCTGCCTGCACCAGAATGCAATGCAGGCTCATGGCTCTTCCACTACCTTCCTGCCTCTAAAACAAACAGAATGCTTTGCTGGATTTGAAAAATAAATAAACAAAAGTGCAGAGAACTGCAATATGTCCTGAAAGTGTTAGAGTGGCATTTACTTTCATAATGCATCATAATGTAGATGGATCAAGCATGATCTCTCTTAGCTCCTTTTTTCATCTTCTCTCTCCTCTCCTTGACATCTGAGCTATATCCAAACATCCCTTTTAATCCAGAGACTGACGCTACTCTGTCTCCTCCATCCTCCAGCAGACTTTACCCTTGAATCTCTCAAAAATCTTGCAAATAAACCGGTTCAAGAGGACACAAAAATAAAAACAAAAACAGTGTATCCTGGAGTTGCACGATGGTACCAGGAGGCTTTGCTTGCACATTTCTCAAACCTGTACTTGCCTCATACGCTGTGAGGTGGGCGCCTATGACCAACATCATTAGCCCCATTTCTTCCATTGTGCAGATGAGGAACCTGAGGCTCAAAAAGCTAGGTGATTTGCCCGAGATCACACAGCTAAGAAGCGACAATATTAAAACCTTCTAATAGATGACTTTGTTTCTGACACCTCAGAGAAAACTTCAAACTGCCTCTATCTGAAGACAGTCCTATTTCTGGCATGACGACTCAGCTACCTAAACAACATCGGGTGTCTTCCTCTTGGCAAAGTGACTGGAGGAAGGGAGGACATGTGGGGTGAGGGCAGGGGGTTAACAGTGGGGCCTGGGGCATTGCTCACAGACCACCTCTGCATATATTTCATCAATTAAAGGGCCATCTGGGTTGGCAAAAATTCTCCTTTAAAAAACGGAAATAGCTTTGGGGAGGATTAAGCCTCTCAGAGACATTTAAACCACAGGAGTCACCCAACATAGCAATTCATGCATAGAATGTTTAGCCACAGGTCAACAAGTCTTTAAAAATAGAATACATAAATAAAGAAAAAATAGTCTTTATTCAATAGAATACACATAGCAATGAGAATGAATCTACACACAACCACGGGTCAATGGGTACCAAAGAATACGTATCAGATGATTGTGTTTTGTAAAGTCCAAAAACAGGCAAACCTAATCCACAGTGTTTTAAGTCAGGATGTTTTTACCCCTTGGGTGCAGGCAGGTGGTAAAACAGAAGTGAGGCTTTCCCTAACAACTTTGTTTCTTGAAACCCTGAATAAGGTTTAGGGCCACAGGAACAGAAGTCAGACAGAACTGGATCAAAATCTTGGTTCTGCAACTGAGTGACTTTGAACAATTTAAACTCCCTGTGTCTCAGATTTTTCCACCTATAAAATGGGACTAATAATACCTTCCTCAGAGGGTTGGTGTGAGAAGTAAATGAAACAATGTATGTAAAGTGCCCCACAGCATGCGTAGGTGCTATAATAAATGGGAACTATTATTAACCCCACCCCTGTTGCCTGATGGTAAGAGTACAGATGAGAAGGAAAGGGAAGGAGCAAACTAGGCTTATGATCAAAGATGAGCAGAATACACCAGGATGCTGTCCTGGAGAGTGAAGTTTCTTTCCTTCCCACTGCCTACACGGTCTCCTCAGTCTTGCTGCCTACAAGTGCAGGCTGGCCCGACACAGCCAAACAAAGCTGTTTTGGTCCCATCCATGCAGGTCCTTGCTAGGGACCTGATACTATTCTGATAAGTTAATTTGTACTAATGCTTTCATAGGTGTTTCTAGCAGCTTACTGGGTTACCCTCCTGGTGATGTAAGTTGCATTTTAAGCAGAGCATTATGGACATACAAGACCATGACCTAAGCTGGGTGTAATTTCACCTTTTCCCAGAAAGGAGCCAGGTAGGGGTTGGAGGAGGGGGAGAATACAATATGAACAGGATAATGTTAAGGTAAAGGCTGCAGGAACAAGCCAGAGACTGGGAAGTCCCAGACTATAGGGACTCTGCATGCTTTCCTTCTGACCACAGAAAGAGAACAAGGCCAGACATCTTGGGGATGAGAGGTATCCCTCTGGGAGACCTCATCAGCTAAGGGGCCTATGGCTCCTAGGAGACCAGAGCAGAGTAGCAGAGTAAGAATTTTTGGTTTTGATTCTGTACTGTTAAATGATGTCTTAAGGCATCCATGCGGTGAATATTGCTCAGCAACAAAAAGGCGAAACTGCTAATACATGCAACAACATGGATGAATCTTGGGAGCATCATATTAAAGAGAAAATATCAGACTCCGGAGACTACATGAAATTCCAGAAAGGACAAAACTTATCTGTGTTCACAGAAAGCCTGGGGCTGGAGGTGGGATTGATTCAAAGGGGCACCAAGAAATGCTTTTAGGTGATGAAAATATTCTGTATCTTGTTATGAGGACATATACATTTGTCAGAGATCAAACCGTACACTTGGGATGGATACAATTTATTTTATGCAAGTTATCCCCCAATAAAGCTGATTTTGAAGGAAAAAAAAAATGATGTCTTAGTCATAGAGGTTGTTCAACTCTGGGAACAAGCTGGGAGGCCTGCAGGGGAATTTCAGCAACTCTTAGCCTCCACCATTCTCCTAGCAAATTAACGTGTGCTCAGTACTTTACAGTTTATGAAGCACTTTCTCCTCTTGTGATCATTACACCCACTCTGTGAGGTGGGCATGATTAAGCACATTTTATAGCCAAGGAAACAGAGGCACAGAATGGCTAAGAGAACTGGCTGAAGTCTTTGGACTCAGAATCCTGCTATCTTTCCATTGTCCAAGACTTTCCCGGGAATGGCCTCAGAGATCGTCCAGGCCTAGGGAAGCAGAAGTGCAGAGAGTGTAAATAACTTGACAAAGTTGTGCTGCTAGTGAAGGACAGAGCTTAAAATCAAAGGTGTGCTTCCCTCACAGCAAACATAACAAGAACATTCCAAAAGGGGATCATCATGCATGGAGACAGGGGTGGACTTTCACTCCCCATATATGAGATTTGCAGACCAGGATAGAGAATCAATCCTAAAACAAAAGCAAGACTTCTTTCCAGGGCTCTAGACTCCACCTCTCCCTGCATAAAGCAGTCCCCCCATCCCACCCCCTCGAGTCCCAAGGGTCTTGTAACTTTAACAAACTTTAACAAACCAAGCACATGCATTACCTCACCACAGTCTGGCTTATTTCCTAGCAGCAATTGTCCAGAGCTTGCTCCACTTCCCCCCTTCTGTTGGCTTTGTACCCTTCGCCCATTCCTCCCTGCTGAAATCACACAGCTCTGACCCCAGTGAGCCAGCAGGAGCCTCTTCCTCCTTCCCAAAGTCCTGAACATTAGCAAAGAGGGCCCCGGTGCAGAGCAATGTGTACAGCATGGCCCCTTCTGTAAACGTATTTTAAAAGCATTTGTGTACGGGGGAGTAGAGGGAGAGAGGGAGGGAATGGTGAGTGATGGTGTGTACACAGGGCAGTACAACCCTGGGAGGAATCACAAGAAACAGCTGATGGCGGTTCCCTTGGGGGACAGAAATTGGAAGGTTGAAGGGAGGGTTGTATTTTCCCATTCATGTTGTTTCTCAACATGAATTTTCTAACCAGCGTACATGGTTATGTCAATAAGGATAATCTGTGCCAAGAAATTATGGGCCATATTTGTCTCATACCTATCTGCATAAGAAACAGGAAAATCTGAGAAGCATTAATTTTTGAAAATAAAGGAAGCACCTATAACTCACCACCTCTATTTCTTACAGTGACAGAAACATGCAACAATTTAAATGATAGAAAAACTAATATGAATGTTCACCCAGATGGGGTGGAGTCAGGGAGTGGTGTAGGAAAGGGGCCAGGAGTGAAAGCTAAGGCCCATGCTTCAGTAAACGCATTACTCCCCCCCACACACAGTGGCCCCTGTGTGCACCTCGGCTCGGGTCCACTCCTGCCCACCAGGTTAATCATCTGTGTGCTTCTTCACGTCCTGGCCCCCAAGACTCCTCAGATGAATAGCTTTTATAGGGCAGGAACTGTTTTACTCTTCTTTGGTGCTTTCAGAGCTTAATGTATACATAGTAGAAACTAAATCAACATGTATTAAATAGAATGTCAGGCAGTCTCCAAGACGGTGGCTCGATTCCACTAGATAGGGTTATATCTTTCTCTGCCACCCATACAAGGAACCTTCCCCAATGCCTCATGTCAGCTCTGTAAGGGCATGGCAAGGTTCAAACTCCTTCGCATGTTTACCAAGACCTTCCCTGTTTTGGCCCACACCGGCCTTTCTGCCCTGGCTCCCAAGACAAATCCTGCGCCCCAGTAGTCAAACTGGTCCATTCACCACTCCCTGAGCACACCTTGAGGCTCCCAGCCTTCGGGCTCTTGCTCATGCCTTTCCCAATCTCTGCCACTGAAAACCTAGGTCACACTGCCTTCCCCCTGAAGACTCACCTAACGCCCCGCTGGCTGGGCTTGCTTCCTCTTCTAACCTCCCAGGGGCTTCACCTAGGGCTGTACCCCGCCTCGCATTGTGGTCATCGGTCATCGAAGCCTCCCCTACTAGAGGGTGAAGATGTGTCTCTTACCCCTGCCTTTCCCGGTGTCTATTACAGCTCCAGGGCCTGCAGAAAGGGAGAGGGAGGAAGATAAGGGTGTAGTTCAAGTCAGAAGTAAAATTCATTAGGTTAGAGCCTGGATCAAGACCGAGTTGGGTTTAGGATTAGAATTGGGACAGGGTTGGTAATTCCTAGTCCCACCCCACTAGGCGGCGCCCACAGTCTCGGTTGGGTCAAGACGCCTCCGGTTTTTGAAGTTTATCACCTGTATAACAAGTTTCCTTCCCGCCCTCCTGTCCCTTTAAGAAGGTGAACCAGGTGAGCCCGGGACTCCGCCCCCGCCTCCGGCCCCGCCCCCCGCCCCCGCCCGGCCCACCCAGTCCCTCGCGACCTGGCCCAGCCGTCCCCGCCGCGGTCCCAAGTCCGGGCCCCGCGCCATGGAGCGGCGCTGGCCCCTGGGGCTCGGGCTGCTGCTGCTCTGCGCCCCGCGGCCCCCGGGGGCGCGCGCCAAGGAAGGTACGGACCCCCGCCCCCGCCGGCCGGCACCTCCTGCGGGAGCCGGCATTCCTGAGCAGGCCCTCCCCCCCGCGCCCCTGCCCCGCTCCCTTCTTTTGCCTGGCCGCCGGCTGTAGACTGGCCAGGCCCATCTTTGATCTTTAACCCCAAACCACTGCTCTCCCGGGTCAGTCACCCCCACCCTTGCTGGCCAGCAGTTGGCGCCCGGGGGTGGGGAGGGAGCGCCTGACCACTACCGGGAGGCAGCTTCTGCACCCGCACCCCAGCCTTGCTGGGACCCTTCATTCCCACGCAGCCCCAGCCTCAGGTGCCCACCCCGGAGATCTGAGCCCTCAGAAGTCGAAGGTGGGACGTCGTTTCCTGCCAACCTAGGCCAGGGCCAGGGACCTGCCTCTGGGGGAGGGCTTAGGACTGGCCTACAGCTTGCACACCCCCTCCAGCCCCGCTCCCCCATTATCCAGGCTCGTCGCTGTGCCGTGTATCCCCCTCCACGGCCCCAGTCACTGGCCCGAGCAGCCCTCTGGCCGTGGGATTGACCCTCCCCACCCGGGAACCCCCTTCCGAGGTCCCCTAGCCACCCCTACCCACTCGTGACTGCAGGGGTGAGCTCCTCCTGCCCTCCACCCCTTCCGGTCCTGCTGCCGGTGGGTAACCCAGGCGCACCAGCCCGAAGCCCCCTTAACTGCAAGTCAGGTGGAGCTGCTCTTCCTCCTGCTTCCTGCCTTGACTTTGGCCAAAGACCCAGCACTCCAACCCTTGCCCCACTCTGCCTCCCTCCCTGCCACTCAGAAAGAAGACAGTGTAAGCCCTGGAGCTCTTCTCTCCTCCTTCCTGGGCCCTTGTCCTTCCCTAAACCCCAGGAAGTCACAGCTGTTAGGAACAGGATGTTGTGGCCTGGGGCTGGGCCCCCAGAATTAGGAATGTGTGTTGCGTGGGCACCTCCTCCCCCAGAGGTGACAGGCTCCTTCTCTCCCACCTCAGTAACTCTGATGGACACAAGCACCGCACAGGGAGAGCTGGGCTGGTTGCTGGATCCCCCAGAGGATGGGGTAAGTGTCAGGGGAGGGAAGGTGCTAGGAATCCTCCAGGCTGAAGGCCAGTGGGAAATGGGGCGGAGAGGTGGGTGGAGGAACAGAGAAAAGAGCAGGAAAAACTGGAAGTGTCTCCTCTGGGAGGGGGAGGGGAGGCTGAGTCAGAGACTCCTGAATGGGTTATGGGGGGGAGCGGGGTGCCACACATCAGACTTCGGACTTCACCCCAAGCTGCACACGTGTGAATATCGTGAATACCAATGAGGGGATCATAAGCCCATATACCCCAGGGAGAGGATGAACCATGCTGGGGCTGGATGAAGTTGAGGCCACTGCTTTGCTTGGGGAGGGACAGAAACATGAGAAAAGCATCCTCAATCAGAGATCCATTCATCCCAATGGGGTGGCATGGGTAGTTTTCAGGGGGTCAGGGAACTCCACAATAGTGTATTTTAAATTCTGTATCTGTATACGGACATTTTTTTCTGGAGAGGCAAGCCAAAGCTTTCATCAGATTTTTCAAAGGGTCTTTGACTCCCCTAAAGTTAAAAGCTACTACTGTAGGGGTCTCTGAGCCCCTGGCACGTTGTCCATTCCTCCCTAGGCAGGCTCTGGACACACTATGCACTCCAGCTGTTTCAGGGTGTAAGTAAGAGCTTGCTCCAAGGCCCTTCCCTCCTTGCATGTTGCTAAGACTCAGTGAACAGAGGTAGGTTGTGGGGTGACTTTCAGAGAGCATATTCAGACTTGAAGTCCAGAGAGCACCTCTTGGTGATACAGGAAAAAACAAACTCAATTTCTTTCCTGCTATATTGTCACAACACAAATCACTTCTGTGACCTCTGGTCACCAAAATGTGTGTAGTGATTTCTCCTCACCAGCAATCAATTCTCTGGTGGATTCTTCAGTGGACACCTCTAATTTTATTCGACTCTGACACTGTTTACCTATACATAGCCTCAGGTTGAGGGCTCAGCCCCACAAGACTGTCCCCCACTTCAGACACCAATTGAGAGTAATAGGTTGTCACCTATACTTCTGTTCAATCAGATTTAAACTGGGGTCTCCATGACCCCCTCCTCAGGGACAGCTCACAGAACTTACATTTCCTGGTTTACTGTAGAGGATATTACAAAGGATACAGATGAACAGCCAGATGGTGGAGATGCATGGGGCAAGGTGTGCAGCAGGGATGTGCCGCCCTCCAGGAACCTCCTCCTGTGCAGCTATCCGGAAGCTCTCTGAACCCTGTCCTTTGGGTTTTTATGGAGGCTTCATCACAGGGGCATGATTGATTAAATCACTGGCCATTGGCGATCAGCTTAACCTTCAGCGGTTGGGAGTGGGGCTGAAAGTCCCAGCCCTCCAATCTCTAGGTTGGTTCCCCTGGCAACCAGCCCTCCTAGGTCCTGGAGCCCCCTGCCTGCAGTCAGATTATTAGCATAAAAAAAGAGACATCACTGGGAGATTCCCAGTGTTTTACGAGTTGTTTGCCAGGAAATGAGGGCTAAGACCAAAGGTACATTTTACAATATCACAGCATCCTTTCTGCCACTCAGCAGAGCCACTCAGAACCACAGGAGGCTGCCTCAGTTGCTGGAGCCTCCAGGACTCTGGTCCTGGACCCCCTTCTCTTAGTGTTTCCTTTTTCACTGCAGTACTTGGGATTTCAATCCAGCCTCTGCTTTCTTTCCCTCTGGGTCCTAGGGTCCTGGCTCCATCCCCTGCTCTCCCACGGAGTGGCCTGTAATTAGAGTTAATAGACTAAACCATAATGTATCCTCCAGGAGGGGCTGTTTGAAAATCCTGGATTAGGCCAGCCCTAATAGGTGCCTTATCTCATAAACCAGCTAATCAACCCACAACGCTGGCTGCAGATCCATCTGCTGGCTCCCAGGGGCCTTCATGGCGCCCTTGCCACCTCCAGCCACATAACTCTTCCCTAATTGGGCTGGAGTGCAAGCAAGGCCTCTTTCTCAGCTCAGGCAAAATAGCCTTGCACACTAGGAGGACAAGAGGACCGCCAGCAGTCACACACTCCCATCATCTACCTTGTGGCCTCTCCTCCCCATCTTTTTAGAACGCACATGCGCATGCACACGTTCGGGTTCAGGCTCCCCAGAACACACCCATGTAGCAGCCAGCAGTGCCTGAGTGATAAGGGAAGGGATCCTTATTGCTGATGCTGGACAGCTGGTTGTCCCCCATCTGTCACTGCTGGAACTGGGAGAGGCAAGTTACAGCTGGGAACATCTGCTTCTCCTGGCTCCAGCTGCAGCAGCGGCAGTCTGGCTAATGATCGGCACATTAACCACCCACCAGCCTGTCCACCTGCCCCGCCCCAGACCTCCCTGTCGGCTTCCCCAGCACTGCTCCCTCTTCAGACCAGACTCTAGGTGCCTTTTTCATTCTAGCTTCCTGGCCTTTCTGACACCCCTTGCCCGACCTTTGAACTCCCTAACAATACAGAAATATGCTTGGAAGCAGCATACATTTCTTCCCCACTCTACCCCAAATTCTTAATTAAGGGTGCTTTTTCATCCCTTTTGCTAGAGCTGAGAGTAGGTATGAGAGCCTGCATTATAGTGGAGTAAAAACCTGGGGAAAGTAAATCTTCTAAGAGCCTCAGTCTCTTTTCTATTAAATTATGTGGTTGCAACCAAAATATCAATGAAATATTTAATAGGATTTGAGAACTGTTTTCTTAAATTTATCTGTCAAAGAAAATACTTAAGAATGATTGAAGATATTTTTTGAAGAAGAAGAATGAAAGGGGAGACTTGTCTGACCAGTAAATATTAGAACATCAACTATAAATCATGGGGCATTGCACAAGATTACTCAGGGCAATGGAACAGAACAGAGAATCCAAAAACAAGCCCACGTATGTGAGATCTGAGTATGTTTTAGCATTGGAATTACAAATCCGTGTGGAAAGTACTGACTAGTCAATAAATTGACAAATGGATATTCATATTTTTTAAAAAGATAAAGACATATCTCCACTTCACATTATATACACACAAAAAATAAATTCTAGGGAGATTAAAATCCAACCTAAAAACCAAACCTGCAAAAATTTGGGGGAAAATATAGATCTTTATAATCTTGGGATGTAAAAGCTTCCCAAGCAAACTACACATCCCAGAAATCATAAAGGGAAAGACTATAAATGTTATTATGTAAAAAGGTACAATGTATGTCCACTCCAAAGACACCATCAGCAAAGTTAAGTGGCATGGCAGACAGGGAGAAAATATTTGAAATATATGTTTCAAGCAAATGATTAGGGTCTATAACATGTGGGGGGGAAAGTCTCATCCAAATAAGTAATCAAAAGATAATAGAATATCAGGCAAAGGTTATGAACAGATAATTACATAAAAATAGCAAATAGCCAAGGAACAAAGGAGAAACACACAAGGTCTTCCACAAAGAAATGTAAATTAAAATGATAAGAAGCCGTGTTTTGACTATAGGATTGGCAAAAGTAAAAAGATAATATCCAGTGTTGAAGAGGTTTTGAGAAAATGAGCCCTCTCCCATTGGTGGTGAAAGTGTAAATTGATAAAGCCTTTTTGGAAGACAATTTGGCAGTTTCTTATAAGATTTTTAGTATGTCTACCTTAGATACCGCAGTTCTACAGAAATCTTGTAATAATCTGTACATGTTTTCTTAAAAAAAAAAGCCCTAGAAGCCACCTAAATGTGCAACAATGGGTGAATGATTAAATAAATAATGGTACATCTGTACAATGGAGTTTTATTTATGGATTGCTAAAAAGAGTTAGATCTCTATGTATTCATGTGGACATCTTTCAGAGACTTATTATTTGTGAAAACAGAAAGTAGATTATAAAATAACACTTGTATGATCTCATTTATCTTAAAACACAGAAACATTCAAACATTTCTCTAGAGACACGGGAAGTTTTACTCCAAATTGTTAAGAGTAGTTGCCTCGGGGAATGAGGGTGGAAGGATGGAGGGGATTAAACTTTTTATTTGATGTGAGTCTCTACTCTTTGACATTTTACAATAAACACACAGAGGCATAATGATTAAGAGCGTGAACTCTGGAGCCTAGTCCCTGGCTCACGTCCCCGCAGGTCACTCAACCTCACTGTGCCTCAGTTTCCTCATGGCAAGTGCTCATAACAGTGACTGGCCCCTGATAAGCACTATATTAGTGCTAGCCATTATTATTACAAAGTTTAAAAATTCTTTTAATGTAGAAGAAGTTGGGGGGGCGGGCTAGGTGATGTCTAGAAGTCCAGCCAACTCTTTGTCAATTGCTGATTTTGATAATGGCTATACCTGGAAGGAATATTGGAGAAGGTGAGATTCCCCTGTACAGAGAGTTCTATGCTTGTCATTGCCCTCCAAAAGCTTAGGGGCTTTTCAAAAATAAGTCTCTTCTCTGAACAAACAGGCAGAAGGGTTTTGTCACTGAGCTTTGCTTTTGGGATAACTGAGAGCTCTTCTGATGAAAGACCTAAAAATTAGTGCTCATGCTCTTGTAGTTGGACTAGGCTAATCAGGGACCAGGACTGACTAGAGATGTTAAGGGACTATTGTCTTGCCCATCCTATATCCAAACAAATTACCGACCCTAAACATTTAACGTACTACCCTGGAGCTGAGGGGTGGGGAGAGGCAGGACAAGTAGCATGAACTGGCAGGGTGTGACACCAGCTTCCTCTCCATCAATCGTAAAAAACAAGGGTTTGGGGAGCAGGGGATGATCTGACACCTGATTCTGATTCTCTTTTCACAGTGGAGTGAGGTGCAGCAGATGCTGAATGGGACACCCCTGTACATGTACCAGGACTGCCCAGTGCAAGGAGGCGGAGACACCGACCATTGGCTTCGCTCCAATTGGATCTACCGGGGGGAGGAGGCTTCTCGTGTCCACGTGGAGCTGCAGTTCACCGTGAGGGACTGTAAGAGTTTCCCTGGGGGAGCCGGGCCTCTGGGCTGCAAGGAGACCTTCAACCTTCTGTACATGGAGAGTGACCAGGATGTGGGCATTCAGCTCCGACGGCCCTTGTTCCAGAAGGTACTGCTGCCCACCTTTGTTGTCTCAGTCCTGGTGCTCACCCCACTCATCCAAGGAAAAAGAGAGAAGGTGGCAGAGACAGGAAAAGAGTGCAGGTGTAGGACCAGAAAAAGAATGTGGCACCAGTCATCAGAAGAGCTGGATTTGAGTACCTTTTCTGCTGTGCCTTGACTTTGGGGGTATCATTTAACCTCTCTAGCTTTTGTTTCCTTGTCATAAAATAGTGACAATAATAGGGCCAGCCTTATTTAGTTTAGAATGTTTTAGAAGCGTCCATTGAGGTAACAGGATGCCATGGTGGAAGAGGGGAGCGTGGTGCAGAGGTATCGAGACTTTCTATCAGTCCTGTGACTTTCACGTGCGGCACAGCCCTGTGGGCACAGCTGGAGTCGTGTGGTCAGACAGTTCCCTGCAGGCTAGTGCTGTCTAATACCATCCCTTCTTTCCTACTCAGGAAAACATACTGCAGTGCAAAAGAGTAAGGAGCATTTTACAATAGGATGTGCTCTCGTTTCTTTCGAAAGAGAAAATGTTGTAAAGTTTATTAGCAATAAATTAATTATGACACACTCTGTTACCGATCGCCTCATTGGCACTGGAGTTGGGAACACCTCTGAGTAGTGGAAATTTTATGGACCGTAGAGCCCCACAGCCTGGTTTCCAGTTCTGGCCTCATCATGCAACTTCTCTTAGCTTTAGTTTCCTCATCTGTTAAGGAGAGACGATAAGCTACATGAGCTAAATAGCATCGTGCACATAAAATGCAGCACCTCACACATAATGAGCTCTTCGTTCATGGTTGTGCAGATTGTGAAGTATTAAGCAAACAGGGAGAATCGTTTCTGTGGTGTGGGAAAGAAGCAGTTGCCAATGCTCCTCCCTCCCCCCCGACCTTCCCAGGTCACCACGGTGGCTGCAGACCAGAGCTTCACCATTCGAGACCTTGCCTCCGGCTCCGTGAAGCTGAATGTGGAGCGCTGCTCCCTGGGCCGCCTGACCCGCCGTGGCCTCTACCTCGCTTTCCACAACCCGGGTGCCTGTGTGGCCCTGGTGTCCGTCCGGGTCTTCTATCAGCGCTGCCCTGAGGCCCTGCACGGCTTGGCCCACTTCCCTGACACTCTCCCCGGACCAGCTGGGTTGGTGGAAGTGGCAGGGACCTGCTTGCCCCATGCACAGACCAGCCCCGGGCCCTCGCGTGCACCCCGCATGCACTGCAGCCCCGACGGAGAATGGCTGGTGCCAGTGGGACGGTGCCAGTGTGAGCCTGGCTACGAGGAAGGCAGCGACGGCAAGGGATGTGTTGGTAAGGGCGGAGGTGGAGAGAACCCAAGGGCCTGTCTGGGAGAGTCTCTGGGGTGCCCCGGCAGGAAAGGAGGCAAATGCTCCCTCTCAGCTGCTTTTAACCCGAGTGCCCCAGAGCATGCAGGGGTGTTTTCAGGACAGGGATTGGGATGAAGGTGGTGGTTCTGCCTGTAAAAACATGAGAAAGCCACGGCTCTGCTGCGTTCTCTCCAGCCTGCCCCAGTGGCTCCTACCGGATCAACATGGACTCACCTCATTGTCTGAAGTGCCCCCAGCACAGCACCGCCGAGTCGGAGGGGACCACCATCTGTACCTGCGAGAGCGGCCATTCCAGAGCCCCTGGGGAGGGCCCCCATGTGGCATGCACACGTGAGTCTGGGGGGCAGGGCTGGCCATCTGGGGGGAGGTAATGGCCCTTTGCTGAGCCCTTGTCCGGGTCAGGATGTGCCAGAGCTTATCAGACACTAGAGATAGTCCAGGGTGTCAGGCACTTTCAGCCCCTGCCCTCCCTAGAAGAAGCTACGCTCTCCTCAGAGGGAATCAAATCTCCCCACAGGGACCTGGGTGCTGGGTGGAGGTGGAGTCTGCAGCCCAGGTGACAGCCAGGCTGGCCCCTACTGACGGCTCCTCCTCTCCCACAGGTCCCCCCTCAGCGCCCCGAAACCTGAGCTTCTCTGCATCGGGGACTCAGCTCTCCTTGAGTTGGGGGCCCCCAGCAGATATGGGGGGACGCCAGGATGTGAGATACAGCGTGGAGTGTTCCCAGTGTCGGGGCACAGCGCAGGACGGGGGGCCCTGCCAGCCCTGTGGCGGGGGTGTGCACTTCTCTCCGGGGGCCAGGGGGCTCACCACCCTTGCTGTGCGAGTCGAAGGCCTGGAGCCCTATGCCAACTACACCTTCAAGGTCGAAGCCCTAAATGGAGTGTCTGGGCTGGGCAGCTCCAGCCACGCCAGTGCCTCCCTCAGCATTGGCATGGGGCACGCAGGTGAGGGACGCGGCGGGCCGGGCCGGGCCGGAGGAGTGGGCTTAGGACCACAGGGGCACATTGATGGGCAGGGAGCAGTTGAAAACCTACTTACATTATTTCCTATTTCCCTCCAAATCCGACTTCATCCCTCTGGACAGAGTCACTGTCAGGCTTGTCTCTGAGGCTGGTGAAGAAAGAACCGAGGCAGCTGGAGCTGGCCTGGGCAGGGTCCCGGCCGCGCAGTCCCGGGGGAAACCTGAGCTACGAGCTGCACGTGCTGAACCAGGTCCGGCTGCCACTGGGGGGACAGTCTCCGGTGTCCGTGCCTGGGCACACTCCACCCACATTCTCAGCCTGGGGTGCCGGGTGAGGGGAACCTACCCAAAGTAAACTGTGGCTTTCTTAGGACAAAAGTCCGCGAAGGACCCTGTCCTCACCATTCTGCCAGTGAGCCCCTCCCCATGTGCTCCCACTAGCGTCCGTCACATCCATCCGCACCTGGCTCAGTAGGGCCCAGGTAATGCTAGTCCCACCCACAGGACGAAGAACGGCACCAGATGGTTGTAGAACCCCGGGTTTTGCTGACAGAACTGCAGCCAGACACCAAGTACATCGTCAGAGTCCGAATGCTGACCCCGCTGGGCCCTGGCCCTTTCTCCCCCGACCATGAGTTTCGGACCAGCCCGCCAGGTGGGGTATCTCGTGTTCTGCCCCAAACACACATGCACCTGTGGTCCCACTCAGTGAGCCTTCCTCTTCCTCTGCACACATGCATGCATACCTGTCCCTGGTATAAGGGGCAGACATGTGCCCGACACGTGAGAGAGACCTGACCCTGGGTGTACCTAGGGACCTGCCCTTTACCCCCATCACCATGGACTGTGCCCCCCAGACTTCCTCACCCCCTGTGCCTGCAGTTTCCAGGGGCCTGACGGGAGGAGAGATTGTGGCCATCATCTTTGGGCTGCTGCTCGGAGTAGCTCTGCTGCTCGGGATCCTCGTCTTTCGTTCAAGGTGCTGGCTCTGCCCCTCCCACCCGCCACTCTGGGTCCCTTTACCCCTGACTGTAGCCCCAACGACCTTACCACGCCCTGGTGCCAAAGCTCAGGGGTGTCCCCACACCCATCCTGCACTGTCGGCCCCTGTTGTCTCTGGGGGAAACTCAGCCGGAGCCCAGGGGGCCCCTGAGGTGGTCCTGAGACCCTGAAGAAGCTGGTCCCCAACCCCACAGGAAAGCGCAGCAGCAGCGGCAGCAGAGGCAGCGCGATCGCACCACTGACATGGATAGGGGTGAGCCGTGAGCACCTTTCTGTGTGTCTGTGCATGCATGTGCGTGTACGTGTGTGTGTTGGGGGCTGCCACTGGGAAGGATCCAAGGGATCCACACTTGCTAGGCCAACTCTGGGGGTGCAAATGGGGTTTATTGTCCCTAGGGCTCCTGTGTTTTGCTACCTGATTAACTTTGGTTAATTAACTTTGTGCTAATAGCCCCCAGTGGCTCTGAGGCAATTATCTCTTAGCTGTTGGTGCTTCTGTCCCCTCACCCTGAGCTCTGGGCAGCCTTCCCCATCCCCTGGGCTGAGCAGGAGGGGGACTAAGGTCCTCCAAGGCATGTGGTCTTCCTGCTGTCACCTCATTAGGTGCCCCACAGAAGGGGAGTGAGTCTGGGAACGTGAAGGAGGCGTGACTGACGGGTAGGGCCTGGGGATGGGTTGGGAGGAAGGGCAGGGGTGGAGGCCGGGAGGATCTGCCCTTCGGGTGTGGGTTCTGGCCCACTGCTCTGGCCTTGGGGAGCGAGGACAGAGGATCTTGGAGCGTAGACAGGAAGAAGACGGCTTCGCTGCCAAGGACAGAGACTCTCTCCCACTTCAGCCCACACAGGAGTCACTCGGGGAACAGGGAAGTGTGGAGAAGAGGCGGGTGTGCTGCCGGCCCCTTCCTCCTCGCCTCCCCCCAGCACTCCTGGTGCTTCTGTGGCTGAACCCCCCCTCCCCCACAGAGGACAAGCTGTGGCTGAAGCCCTACGTGGACCTCCAGGCATATGAGGACCCTGCCCAGGGAGCCCTGGACTTCACGCAGGAGCTCGACCCAGCCTGGCTGATGGTGGACACTGTCATAGGGGAAGGTGAGCCCTGCCACGCACAGCAGCCGGCCCTGTGTGTGGCTGCACAGAGCCGCCAGTAGGCCCCTTCCTTCCGGCCCTTCCCTGGGGAGCCCTGCCGGCCTCTCCTCTGGCCCAAGAGTTTCCAGATGAGTTCACTCTCTGCTTTGCCGTGTGTCCTCCTCAAACTGCTGTGTTCATGTTAAAAACCCCTCCTCGGGTGCCCTGGAGCAGCCCCTGCCTCCTCATGCTGAGCACCTCGGCCTCATCCGTAGAGGTGCTGCTGGCCGAGGCCCAGGCTGTTCTCCAGTGGCTCCCGAGTGTGGGAGCGATTCAGAGCCTCCCCAGCCCACATGCCACCCATCAGGGGCCCGGTGTCCTTGGGCTGCCTTGATCCCTTGAGTCATCAGAGGAAATGGACCTGAGCAGAGAACAAAACATGGCCCTGTCCTTGCCAATCGTACAGCCAAACTGGCTGAGCCGAGACCAGAGGAGCTTGCGGAAGAGAGGTGGCAATGGTCAGCTTCCCCAGTCACCTGGGCACTAGCCCTGGACCGGCCTGCCCTTCATGGACACACCCCAGTCTCGCTCAGGGCTCATTCACCCAGAGTTTATCGAGCACCTGCTGCAAGCCAGGAACTGTGCTCACACTGGAAGACAGAGGTGAACAGGTGACGAAGTTTCACTCCGGTTCCACACTGTGTCCTTCCCCAGGAAGCTCACCCCACACTTCTGATCCTCCAGAGAGGAAAAGGGTGGACTCTGGGGGAGCATGGCAGTGCGCTGGGCCATGCCCCTGTTTTCCTTCCACCCAGGAGAGTTTGGGGAAGTGTATCGAGGGACCCTGAGGCTCCCCGGCCAGGACTGCAAGCCTGTGGCCATTAAGACCTTGAAAGACACATCCCCAGATGGCCAGTGGTGGAACTTCTTTCGAGAGACGACCATAATGGGCCAGTTCAACCACCCGCACATTCTGCATCTGGAAGGCGTTGTCACAAAGAGTATGAGGAGTGGTCTCCCTGGGCACAGGGGATGGGGTGGGGAGGAGGGGTGAGACCACTGAAGTGGAGGGAGGATGGGCTGCCAGGGCAGGAAGCCTGGTCTGGGCGTGATGACTCGTGCTCTGTGTCTCAGGGAAGCCCATCATGATCATCACAGAGTTTATGGAGCACGGAGCCCTGGATGCCTTCCTGAGGGTGAGGAGGGCAGAGGGCCAGTGGGGAAGGGGGTGCCATGCAGCCCTGGGCATTGGGGGGCAGGCCCTGCCCCTCCCCTGATTCACCCATTCACCCTGCTGCAGGAGCGGGAGGACCAGCTGGTCCCCGGGCAGCTGGTGGCCATGCTGCAGGGCATAGCGTCTGGCATGAACTACCTCAGTGACCACAACTATGTCCACCGGGACCTGGCCGCCAGGAACATCTTGGTGAGTCAGAACCTGTGCTGCAAGGTGTCTGACTTTGGCCTGACCCGCCTCCTGGATGACTTTGATGGCACCTACGAAACCCAGGTTAGAGCCCCGCACATGCCGTGCACCCACTCACATGCACGGTTACATGCCATTTCGTAGTCATATGTGTACAAGCACACGGACCCATACTCACATGGGCACCATAACCTTCTGTCCCCGTGCCACGTGCCTCCTTAGGGAGGAAAGATCCCCATCCGCTGGACAGCACCTGAAGCCATTGCCCATCGCATCTTCACCACGGCCAGCGATGTGTGGAGCTTCGGGATTGTGATGTGGGAGGTGCTGAGCTTTGGGGACAAGCCTTATGGGGAGATGAGCAATCAGGAGGTGAGCCTGGACTATTCCCTGCCATGTCATCCCTAATTCACAGCTTGCATCTCCTCCCAAAGTCCTCCCGTGGCCTTTCCTGCAAAACCTTATGTCTTCACTGCCCAGTTTTCCTACAGCCCCGTCTCCTCTGGTCCCTTCACCTCACACCCTTCCCTCTCTATCCTCCCACCGTGGGCAGATTCCTTAGAGGCTCCCTGCAGTGATCTTGTGAACGTAGGTTTCTTGTGGGCATCCTCCCTGCCCCCCTGCAGGTCATGAAGAGCATTGAGGATGGGTACCGGCTGCCCCCTCCCGTGGACTGCCCTGCCCCTCTGTACGAGCTCATGAAGAACTGCTGGGCGTATGACCGCGCCCGCAGGCCCCACTTCCGCAAGCTGCAGGCACATCTGGAGCAATTGCTTGCCAACCCGCACTCCCTGCGGACTATCGCCAACTTCGACCCCAGGTAACCATGCCAGAGAAGGACTAGGGCAGTGGTCCCTAACCTTTTTGGCACCAGGGACTGGATTCATGGAAGATAATTTTTCCACAGGGTGGGAGGGGATGGTTTTCAAGGTGACTCAAGTGTACTGCATTTATTGTGCATTTTATTTCTATTATTATTACATTGTAATGTATAATGAAATAATATACAACTTACCATAATGCAGAATCAGAGCCCTGAACTTATTTTCCTGTGACTAGAGGGTCCCATCTGGGGGTGATGGGAGACAGTGGCTGATCTGACAGGAGGCGGAGCTCAGGCGGTGATGCCAGCGATGGGGAGCAGCTGTAAATACAGATGAAGCTTCTCTTGCTGGCCTGCCACTCGCCTCCTGCTGTGCAGCCCTGTTCCTAACAGGCCGTGGACCCTACCGGTTCACAGCCCTGGGGTTGGGGACCACAGGACTAGGGAATTCAGAGAGCAGATCTGAAAGAATGGAAGTGGCATTCAGTCACATCCACCAAGGGCTGGGCCCAGGGAGCTCGGGACAGAGTCCAATGCATGAAGTGGGACTACAGTCCGTACCCTGGACT
Source organism: Lemur catta (assembly GCF_020740605.2). Taxonomy (NCBI): domain Eukaryota; kingdom Metazoa; phylum Chordata; class Mammalia; order Primates; family Lemuridae; genus Lemur; species Lemur catta. The sequence continues at coordinate 9,965,815 of NC_059138.1, forward strand.
CCTCCTGTAAGTAGGTCAGCTCCAGACTCCTCCCATTTGCAGAAAATGGATTATAGCCAGGCCCCTATTCCCTAACTCCATTTAGGCTGGAGTCCCCATCCTTTCCCTTCTCAGGCTGCCTAACCTGGGACCCTCCCTGGACCCACCCGTGCTAGTCCCACTGCATCGTACTGTGGCCCAGTCTGGGACTTGGGGTGCATACTGTTCCCCATAGGAATAGGAAAAGGTCGTTCATTCAACAGGGTTTGGAGAACCTGCTGATGCAAGCTCTTTACTGGACGTCGGAGATAAACTGCACTTATGACCTGGTACCTGCTCCAGGGGGCTTGGGCTGCCAGGTTGGGGTACAGGAAGCAGGGGCAGCCTTACAGGGCCTGGGAGGGCTCCCTGATCACATGGCCAGCCTGGGAGAGGCTGAGAGCTGGGAGGCTACAGGCAGCGTAGGGTGACGGCAGCATCCAGTCCAGGGACAGCAGCCATGAATCTGGGGGAACAGCAGGAATCAGCACAAAGAGGACCAGCACTGTTGAGGAGTTTAGACTTTATCTTGAGTGTAGAGAACCAATTTTTTAAAATTGTCCACAAGAGGAACAGGGTCAGAATGGAGTTTTTTCCAACATCACAGCCAGAACGTAGAGAATGAACTGATGGTGGTTGTGGCTGTGGGGGGAAGGGCAAGGCTGTACTTCAAGTGCTTTATCGGGTAGCCAGCCTGGCGTACTGGCCTCTGTATCCAACCACCATATATAACCTTGTTTCTGGGAGAAAATGTGCTCCAAGTTCCAACCTTAGAAACTATCTTTTGGAGCACAACTCCCTCGTGCACTGGAGACTGCATGTGCTAATCTTTCTGGAATGTTGGATATTTTTCCCCCAGCAGATTTACTTTGCTAATGGTTTTTGGCTCTGGCCGGCCTAGTACAGGAACACTCATTGTATTGTGGGTGTCAGAGCGAGAGAGTAACCGCAAGGTCAAAGATGGCAAGCAAAGGCCACTCCAGAACTCAAGCAGCCGCTCTGGAAAAGGGAGGGCCACACGCCACTGCCCAGGTCTCCGTTCCTGGTTGGGGAACTTTCATGTCTTAACCAGGCCCCAGTCAGCTGCCCAGAACCAGCCACTCCAGTGGGAGACTGGCTGATGGTCCATCCTGCTCGGGACTCCCGGGCTGCCACTTTCCCTGGGTCTCCCGATGTAGCAAGACTGTCAGCCGGCCCGCTGCTGTGAGCACTCCAGGAAACAGGCCCGCTGGTGGGTACACAGACAATGGCCGGGCTAATCCACAAAGTCTGGATGATTCTGTGCCCAGACACCCAACGTGAGTGCTGGCTGCAGATGCCCAGAGGCCGAGGCTGGTCAGCTCCCACACCTTGTGGGACTGACACAGCCCTTGTTGCTCAGGGTGACTCTCCGCCTGCCCAGCCTGAGTGGCTCAGACGGGATCCCGTATCGAAGCGTCGCCGAGTGGCTCGAGTCCATCCGCATGAAACGCTACATCCTGCACTTCCGCTCGGCAGGGCTGGACACCATGGAGTGTGTGCTGGAGCTGACTGCCGAGTGAGGACGCTGGGGCGGCTGGGCGAGGGGGGGCCGCTGGGGTGCAGCCTCGGGACTCACAGTCCCCTTCCTTGCCCACAGGGACCTGACGCAGATGGGAATCACGCTGCCCGGGCACCAGAAGCGCATTCTTTGCAGTATTCAGGGATTCAAGGACTGAGTGGCAGTACCCCGCTCCACCAGCCCTCCTCAGGGAGCAAGGATGGGCCGTGGTCGCCCGTGGTCACTCACGGTGCCCCTTCCCTCAACCTTCGGACACAGGCTATTGGTGCTGCTCCTGCCCACCTTCGGGAGAACCCTGCCTCTGGGCCCTGGAGGCCTGTTTGTTTTAAAAAGGAAGTGTAGGGGGTAGAAGTAAATAGGCAGCGGCAGGGGGGAGGTCGGGAAGGCTTAATATATATACATACATATACAGATATATTTTTGTAAATAAACAGGAAGTGAGTTTTCACCTTTACCCCGATCTTTTTATCCCACTATCCCCTCCATCCCACCCAGGAGGGCTAGAGACACTGCAAAAAGAGTCACTGCTATAAATTATGGAAAACAAGGTTTTTTATTTGTAGCTGTAGCCACAACCTGGCAGCACAGGGGAAGGTGGGAGTGTCCAGGCCGGTCAGCCCAGGCTCCCAGAGGGTCAGGGCATCTCGGGCCCTCAGCAAGCAGAGTACAGAGGCTGCTCGGGCCGGCCAAGGGCGTGGGCGCAGCAGTGAAAGCAGCAGCACTAAACCTGGTGCCCCCTCAGGTGGGCACCTGGAGGACGGTGGGTGATCCCTGAAGGGCAGGCAAGGACTAGAGCCCAGGGCAGGGACTCTGCATCCCTAGGCATATTGGGGCCCTGGGTCAGGGCACTTGGGACACTGAGGTGGGGTTTGGGATGGAGGGAAGGGCTGGACATCAAAACAATAACTGGGGCGGGTGGATGGACGGACGGGTTGGGGGGCAGTTGGTCTCAGTGTGGGTGGTCCACAATCTGGAGGGCTGGTCCTCTCACTCAGGTCTGGGCTCTAGCAGTGTGGCACTTCCGACAAAGCACGTGGCCATCCAGGGGGAAGCAGCCATTGTCATCAGCCTCAATCGACAGGGGCTTCCCACAGTCCTGGAAGAAGGGGGGATGAGAGAGGCACTGGCCAGGGAAGACCCCACCCCTGCAGCTGCATCTTGGAATTAGAAAGGCCAGATGCTTCATGGCCCGGAGCTGGTGTCTGTCTTCCCAGCCACACCCACCTCCCCATCCCTAACCCACTTCCAATCACCCAGCGGGCCTCTCCTGGGACAGGACCAACAGTGGGTAGAGCTGCTCCCAAGGTACCCACTCCCCTGCCCACTGCCACCCCAATAAAAGCTTTGGGGCCTCTCCCATCCTGCCTCACCCCCTCTGCCTCGCTCTCTAACCTACTAACTCCCGATTCCCTGCCCTCCCTTCAGCTGCTCCCCCTTCTTGGTCTAGCCATGACTCAAAGTGACCTTACAGACACCCACAGCCCCTCTCTTGCAGTGACAGGAAGCATTTGGGCAGGGTGGCCATGGCCACCCCTCAAAATCAGCCCCATTTCCTGCAGGCTGGCGGTTTCTACCACCTGGTTAGGAAGCAGGGTCTCCCACCACCGTCTGTCCGGCGCCTGCCCAAGGAGCCCCGAGGGACGGCTGACCTCACACTTGTAACACTTCATGTGGAAGTTCTTGTCCAGAGCGACCACTCGCACAGTCTCATCTCGGCCAGGCTCAGGCATGATGGGCTCAGCGCAGACGGAGCACTTCGGGGCGTACTGCCTGGGAGGGGTAGAAAGGGGCCGGGCAGAGTCAGCGTGGGGACTGTCATCCCCCTGGGAGAGCACAGGGTAAGGACACAGGTTGTGCAGCAATGAGGCAGACTTCCTTGCCCCACACCTCCAGGTGGAGGAAGCTCACCAGAAAGGCCCAATGGCCCCCATCAAGGGGAATTTCCTGCCTCTCCGATGACCCCCCCACACACACTTTTGTCACGGGGTCCTTTCCCACTGGGTCCTTACCCCGCTCCGTCCACATTGCAGCTCCTATAAAAAGCATGCCCCAAGGCTCCCCCTGCTCCCATCCCGGGATCCCCAACACTCCCTCCACCCCCCATGGGGGATGTGAAGTCCTGGACACCCCAGGTGGAATCCTGACAGTGCATATCCCAAACACCGTCGGGGAGTGGAGGGGGGTCAGATTCCACAGCTTCCCACAGCCCATTAGCCACATGAGATTTTGCTGCAAGCCTGAGAAGGTAGCCACCTTGTAATCACTGTCTCTGGGGAGAAACCAGTGTTCCAAACAGCTTATCTCCAAAAGAACTTTTAGAAACCAGCCTGTGTGTGAAAGGACGTCACTCCAGCAGACTTTGCTAAACACCAGACGCACACCCAAAATAAGCCGTAGTGAGGCAAGGCCTAGGGTGGGACCAGCCGGTAGTGGGACCTGCTACCCAGGCCTAAGGCCACTGGACAGCCAAATCCAGATGACTTGGCCCCTGTTGTCTACAGAAAGACGTGGGACCAGAAAGCAAGCCTTGGGTTTGGGGCCATGCTGGGTCAGCGTGGTAGCCGCTACCAGACCAGACCAAGCACGCAACCCAGGGAACAGCCCAGAAGGTGGGTAGGCGGGTTCTCACTTGTGGTAGTCAGGGACGCAGTGGGGCTGGTTGGCCTGGTCCACGATGAAGGAGGTGCCCTCCAGCGGGCAGGCGCAGACCACGCAGGTGAAGCACTGCGGGTGGTAGGCCTTGCCCGTGGCTCTCAGCATGCGGTCGGTGATGGGCTGCCCGCAGGTGTTGCACTTCTCCAGGGTGTCCTGAGAAGGCAGCAGGATGGGGTTGGCAGGGAACTGGCACCACCCAGCCGGCTTCCACTCCAGTCCGCCCAGCCGCACTGGGCCCCACTCACAGTGTAGCAGCCCTCGCAGTAGGGCACCCCCTCCAGGCTGTAGAACTGCTGCCCCTGCAGCTGCTGTGCGCACTGGCGGCAGGTGAAGCAGGCGATATGGAACAGCTGCCCCAGTGCGCGCACAGCGGGCTGCCCCCGCGCCAGGGGCTGGCGGCACTGGCCACAGAACTCTGGGAAGGCAATGACAGCAATAAGCAGAAGGGATGGATGGAAGCTTACGCGGTATCAGCCGCTCAGAAGGGAGGGGTACCCCAGGCCTGGCCCCCACAGTGAGGTAGGGAGAGGTGTCCCCGTGGGGGGTGGGCTCACCGTTGACCGCCACATTCTGCCGCTGAGGGTGCTCCATGTCCTGCATCAGCTGCTGGGTCAGCTGCTCCAGCTCCTCCACCTCCTTCAGAGTCAGGGGCCCTGGGGCCCCAGGGGAGCGCACCTGAAACCCAGCACTGCCTTCACACTGCAGTCACTCCACGAGCCCTTCCAGGCCAGCTCACTGCCCTTCCTCCGGTGAGGGACTCGGCTCCCAGATGCTCGGGTTTGACCCCTAAAGCTCCTCCTTCTCCCTCCCTGCTCCGACCCCGGCCCCAGCACCACACAAATAACAGAAGGGAAGGGGATGACCTCAGCCTGGATCTCACACAGCGAGACATGTCCACCCGCTTTGCCCAAGCCCCCCTGAGCAGTCACAGACAGGCCAGAACAACCGGGCAGACGGAGGCCACGCACACAGCAGCCCAGGTCACTTAAGCACTGGACACGCCAGGGCCACGTATCAACCCCACAGAGCATGCTCGGACACGGCCCCCACACCTACCCGTCCCGCGTGCTGCCGAGCAGCCCCTGTCAGCGTGAGGATACAACACAGGCGGGATCACAGGTTAAACCCCCAGAGCTGTCTGCGGGGGCCCAGCCCCCAGCCCCCAGCCCCCCACCCAGAGACCCAGCTCCCTTCCCGGCAGGCCTCAGACAAGGTCCAAAGGCCACTCCCTAGGCCAACCCACCCCTGCCAGGTAGGGGACCCTGGGTGCTGGAGACGGGGAGGGGGGGCCAGGGCGCTGTGGGTAACCCTGAGAACTCTGGGAGGGGCCATTTGACCTGCACCAGCATTTCCAAGAGACACTCCCACAGGAACACGAGGCAGGGGTCTCCTCTATGACTGCAGAGTCCACCCAGGTCTGTGGCCCCATCACTGAGTGCTCTACCTGCTGGTGCTGTCATTCCCATTAACACCTGGAACCTCCCAAGCCTCCCTGTTACCTTCTCCTGGGGCCACCCTCCTTTTACCATGCCCCCCCCCAGTCCTCTCTGCATCCAGAGATCCACAGAAGTCCCACCCCTTCCCTCAGCTCTTAGCCACTTTCCTTTAAGATCCTGCCATCTCTTACCCTCAACCGACACATGTCCCTGTAATGCAAGCATCACCTTGGTTCCTCCTTTAGTGTTCCCTTCCTGGCACCGTGGGGACAGAGGAAACAGGCTCAGCCAGCCCTTGCTGTCTGGTGCCACTTTAAATGCCTGGTCCATTTTGGGAAGCATGAAATCTTCGTCTGCGTCCCCTCCCTGTGGGCACCCTCATCCTTCAGGACACTCTATCCAACTGCTGTTCCCTCTGCCAGCCGGCATCAGTGCCCCTGCTTCAGCAACCACTCTCCGACCCCAAGCTCCTCAACGTCCCTCTATCTCAGTCATCTACTGCACGGGACACCCTGGACCTAAGTTTTACCTCTGAGTCCCTGTCCAACCACCACCTGCCTCTCCTCCTCACCAGAAAGACTTTTGTTCCCCTCACCCCCAGCCCACCCCTGGGTCTTGTCCACCAAACCCCCAGCTGGGCCTGGGGCCATCTGCTCCTGCAAGGCTCTCGCTGTCCCTCCTGCCACCCGCAGCTATCTGGCCCAATCTCCAACCCCAGGTCACACTGCTGCCCGCTTCCTGTTTCTGCCTCCGCGCTGCAGAAAGTAGGTGGGGCGCTCACTGAACACTGCAGTGAGCTCAGGACGCTGCGGTGCCCTCCCCATGCAGCTGTTCCAGATCCATCTCCTGTGCCCAGCCCGCTGCCTGGCCCCTCGCTGGCGCCCATGGCTTCACCTTGACCGTGGAAGCCAGCCAGGGCCAGCTCCTTACTGTCCTTCCTCTCCACCGCAAACACAAACGCTGCTGTGACCCTGCCCTTGCTCTCTGCATGCCTCTGGGGGAGGGGGCGTCCCCAAGCTCCCCCCCCACGGGCTCAGCACCACAGTCCTGCCTCACACCCTGCTCCCCCTCCTCCAGGGTGCTTTCTCCCCAAACTTGGAAATCACACACACCACACCACACACTCACACACACCCACATTAACACTCACACAAACACACACACACCCCACACACATATACAATCTCACACACTCTCACATATTTACACATCACATTCACACAAACATACACACATACTTACACACATGTAACTCACACCACACCACACACACGCCTCACACATTCACACATATACACACCACACTCACTTTCACACACACAGTCTCTCTCTCACACTCGCACCGTCCCTCCCTCAGTCCCTCTTCTCCTGCCCACGTGTGAGACCAGGCTACACCAGCAGCCCCGTTTCTCACCACCCACTCCTTACATTCTGTCCCCATCACATGGCACAGACGCCACGCCAAGGCCATCTACGATTTCCTAACCATCAAATCTTGGGCCTTATTTGAGTCCTCATTCTCCTCAACCCCCGCCACCACACTCTCTTCTCCAGGACCCACCTGACTCTCTCCCACACTCTTTCCCCCTCCCCTATGTATTCCCTGGGAAGCTCCTCAGCTTTGGGGCCCTACTGTGCACCACTCGCAAGCCACACGCCTCTACTTAGGGGCTTTCCTGAAACCCGGCCCTACATTTCTAACTGAAGGCTGGGTCCAGCTGAAACAAAGTCCTCTGGGAACCTGTTGCTCAACATGTTGACAGCTGGACCCCTCCTCTTCCTGTCCAAACCATTTCCCCTTCTGGACTTCTCTATTTTGTCAGCAACAGTCATCCCCCAACACCCTCTGCTCCAAACCTCCCTGGCTTTTTTTTTTTTCACTCCTCCCTTCCCCTTCCAACTGCTTATCAGTTGCTGAGTCTTGGAGGCTCTTCCTTTGTAAGAGCTCTCATACCAGGGCCTTATTTTTCATTGCAACTAATGCTGCTGCTGCCCAGGAGTGAACTCACTGACCTCCCTACCTACAATACACATCTCTGTTGGAAAAACTTTCCAGAAAGGTTCCAGAAGCACTGCTTTCAGCAGCCCTCCCAACCCGCCACGCACCTACTCAAAAGTCATTACGGACTCCCCAGGACATCTGAATGCCATTCCCTTTCCTGTCTGGATTCTCCAGCTCTGCCCACCCTTCAAGGCACACCAACTCCATAAAGCTTTCCAAACTTGCCGGCCCCAAGTCCACTCTCTGTTCTGAGTTCCTGTAACTCACAAGATTTTGCAAAGCTCATTGGCACTTGGCATTTTTCCTATACTGTGTCTGAGTACATGCAGAAAGCCACGCTGTCAGTGGACTCTGTGGATGGCTGGACTAGATGACCACCAGGGTCCCCGATCTCATATCCCAAATTAGAGGGCAAGAACCATTTTGTAATGACAGCGTTTCTATTTTTAGCATTTATGTGCCAGTTACAGAACCCAGCACTCTCTAGGCATTAGCTCACTTAATCTCCACAGCCACTGTATAAGCAGATAGTGTTACTTTAAAGATGGGGAAACTGAGACTCGAGGTTCACCTAACTCGACTAGGGTGTAATGGCTGTGAGATGCCAAGCCAAGAATTCTATCCCAGGTCCATCTGACCCCTGAAGGCTGAGCTTCTTGGAGAGATCTCTTCCCTCCCGTGTCCCAGCCTCTGGAGCACAGAGCACAGAGCCTGGCACTCAGCTGATGCTGGCTCGGCCAGTGTTTACTGGGGCTGAGACTCTTATCTCCAGATGGCCCTCAGGCGGTGAAAGTGCTCAGAGGAGCAGGGAGATTAACTCAAGACACAAGAATGGGAAAAACCAAGGTTGGACTGCTGATGTCATCCCTCCCCTGTAACATTCTGGGGCAGAGGCACAAGGGAAGGTCCACTAAATCCTCCTAATTCAGAGCTTGTGCTGCTCTGCCCACTCCCAGTCAGGCCCCGCCCAGCCAGGCCCCTCCTCCAGAAGAGCACTCTCCTACCATTGTCCCACCAGCCTAACTGGCAGGATGAAAACTATCCACCCACCCCCACCGCCCACCCCTACTCTCCTGGGTAGCCTTGGATGCTTATTCTCTGGCTCCTGAGCCAGCCCCACTCCAGTCCCTGGCCTCAGCTTGTCCCACAGCAGTCCCTTACCTGATTTTGGTTCTGAGCCGGCGGGGCCACTGGGTGCTGCTTCTCCTGCACTCGGGGCTTCTCTCTCTGCTGAGCATAGGTGAAGCTGGGGGGCTGAGGGGAGCCTTTGCCAGTGGAAGAGGGAGCTTCGGGGGGCCCCAATTTTTGACTGGGCTGTGACCCGGGTCCACCTGGGGCTCCAGGGCTGAACTTGGAAGCCACAGAAGTAAACTTGGGAGTTGCTGGAGAAAACTTAGGAGCTGGAGCTGGAGCTGGAGATGGGGCTGGGGGACCTAGGGGTTGGGTGTTAGCCAAAGACGCAGGCTGGGGCGGGGCCTGGGGTTGGACCTGAAGCTTGGCCTGGGGCTGGGGTTGCACATGGAACTGTGTCTGGCTCTGAGGCTGAGCTGGAGCCAGGGGCGCAGCCTGGGAGCTGGAAGGGGCCTTCCAAGGAGGCAGGGGCGCTGTGCCCCCAGCTGCAGGTTTTGTACTGGACTTGGAAATGAATGGAGTGGCCACTGGTGGGGGTACATATCCAGATGACACCTGCAGGGAGCAAGGGAGGGGAAAGAAGTGCAGTCAGAGGAGGACAGGGCTGTCCACAGTTCTAGCCCCAGCCTCTCCTGCCCTGAGCCCGGCTTTTCCTACTTCCTGGTCCCTTACCCGGGCTTTGAAGGGATCATTCTTGGTCATGTCATCCAGCAGTGAGGACAGAGAGTCGATCTCCAGGTCAATACTGCTCACCTTCTCCCTGGGCTAGAGGGTCAGGGGTCAGAGCACCCATCCCAGGCTTCCCCCAACCCCAAACAGGGCAGAAGGGCAGAGGCGCAGGAGAGGTAAGAGGAAAGGTCCCTCCTCTCCTAGGGGCTGTCCCGGCGCAGCTGGCTCTCCCAGGCCTCCATACCTGTGGTGGGAGCGGTGCGGGGGCCTCAGGCCCTCCCTCCTCCTCCAGGGGAGGCGGCGGGGAAGGGAAGATCTCCTCCTCCAGAGGCACAGGGGGGAATGGTTCTTCGATCGGGGGAGGCGGGGGTGGGAAGGCACCTCCCAGAGCACCCTCGTCGTCGCCATCCCCAAGGAGCGGAGGGGGAGGTAAGGGAAAGTCTGGGGTAGGAAGGAGAGAGAGGGCCTTCAGCAAGGGCCCCTCCTCCCCCGAGCTCCCCTCGGCCTACAGCTCTAGCCCCTGGCCCAAGAACTCTCTCCCGCGTCCCGGAGCGTGTGGGGAAGAAAAGGAGGGGGAGCGCCGGCTCAGGAAAGGCTAGGGGAACCGCCGAGGGTGGTGCAGCTCCCGTTACACTTCGGAAAACGGACACAGAGGGGAAGATTCGCGGCCCACATTCCCGCCTCTCACCCCCAGGCGGGGGACTTGGAACTGTCCCAGGAGCCCTGGCTCCCAGCCATGAGCTCCACGATGAGGTAAGAACATCTGCTCGGGACAGGGTGGCTGCGCCCAGCCCCCTCCGCACCAACCAACCTTTCCAGACACCCCAAATTCCCGAAACCACTGCCCCCACGCCGGCGCCCGCCGGGGTCCAGTGCCCATCCCAGCTGCATACCTTCCGGGGGCGGCAGGGGGATCTCGCCCACCCGGCCCATCTGTGCGCGCTGGGCCCCGGCTGCCGGGGCGGGCTCGCTGTCCCCGGGCCGGAAAGGATTCACTTTGGGCTTTGGGGCCACCACAGGGCCGAACTTCTTCTGCGGGGCGTAAAAAGCCGGAGCCGAGACCGAGACGGAGATGGCGGGAGGCGGGCGGGGGGCCGCCATGGCCTGGCCGGGCTGCTGGGGGTAGGTCGCCAGGTTAGGCGGCGCCGGTCGGCCGAGAGACCCCCCAGGCGGCCGGGGCTCCCCTCGGCTCCCCCCGCCCCGCCCGACGCCCCCTCCCTGTGGCGGCCGCCGGGCCGCTCCCCGCGCCTCACCGCGGGCCGGAGCGTGCGCGCCGCGTCTCGGGTGGCCGCCTCGGCGCCGCGTCCGCGGACTGTGCGTCCCGGTCCCGAGCAGCCTCCAGCCGGGCGGGGAGGGACGCGCGGAAGAGGGACGGAGGGAGGGAGGGGGCGGGGAGAGAGAGGCGCGAGACCATACAAGGAGCGGCCTGGAGAGGGGGCGGGGAGAGCGGGGCAGGGCGGACCAGGCAGGAAACTCCCCCAGGAAGGGGCCCTGGTCCTGCCCCGGGCCGGAGACTCCGCCAAGTCCTTCTGTCCCCGCCCCACTCACCGCCGCCCCCGCCGCCCCGGCCCGGCACAGACCACCTCTCCCCAAGCACAGGCCTCTGATGTCATTTCCTGACCTGCCCCCCCCCACCCGACTGGCGGTGCCGGAGATCTGACTCACCGTCCCTGCTCCCGGCTCAGCCGGCGGGGATCGGGCCAGCGCCCCGAAGGGACCCAGGCAGCCCGGTTGCACCTCCGCCGCGGCCCAGCCCCACCCCAGGGACTGCCGTTACCTAAGGCCGCTCCCGCCACCACCTCCCCAGCCAGCTGCCAGCCCCGCGCCCCAGGTTCCCCCCCACCCCCCTGGTCAAGCTGGGCTGGCAGGACGGATGGATCGGGCTCCAGGCTGGACGCGATGGTGAGGGGGCGTTCTCTCTCCCTGCACCCCGCCCAGGCTCGTCTGTGACCCGGGGGAGCAAGTATGAGCACGAACCTCCAGCGTTTGGGGGGATACTAACTTCCTACACTGGGCAGCCTCTTAAGGCTTCTAGGAATTCTCATCACCCGCGCCCCCGCGGGCGTTTCAGCTGCGGGAGGGACGGTAGGGGCCCTGGGGTCAGGAATGAAGGTGGGAGGGCGGGGCCGGCGGGCTAGGGATCGCGGAGGACGGACGTGGACGCGGGCGACATGTCCGAGGCAGTTCTCCAGCGCCCACCGCGACCCACCCTCTCCAGGAGCCGCTGGGCGACGGCGGGGCTCCCGGGGATTCGGAAACCGCGCCCGGTGGAGCCCCCCACTGGTCAGACCGGATTCCTCGGCCCGAGCCTCTGCCCCTGGCCACGGGAAAGAGACCAGACCTGGGTCTGGTTTAATTGCACTGGGAGAGGTCTCTTGCTGCTGCTGCTTCTTTCTCAGTTGCACTGGGAAACTTCCCAGTCACGGCCCGAATTCTTCCACACTCACTGCCTGCAAACTACTGAGTCACGGCTTTTCGCCTCCTAGCCCAATATCCACCCCCAGGCGCTTCCTTTTCTCTCGTCCTGTCAGCCTTTACTGCCATCTGAGACAGTCCTCAGATGTTCACACCCTACTCAGTTTCCAGTCCTTGGCCCTCCAAATCCGCTACACTGTACTGTCGAGGAGCATCTGAGCCACTCTTTAGAGATCATCCAAACTAATCCATTAAATTTATGATGAAAAAATGGAGGCTGAGCGCTGAAGAGATGGGGCCCGGGTCACACCCAAGTAGCGCAGGTCTAGACTGGCACTGGTGCCAGAGCGCATCCCCGGCACTCTGATGTCAGGTACGGCAACGCTGGGCGAGAGAGAGCAGAGAGAGATCAGAGTGACAAGTCTCTTCCTTCTCGCTGCTCCATCTGTAAGAGTGATGTTATTTAATCTACCCAGCTCATTGCATTATATGGAGAAGTAAATGAAACGCCATAGCTGGAAGCGCTATATAATACTCAGTATTATTAAAGTCTCGGTTCTGCCCAGAATGGAAATTCTGACTCGATTAAAGTAAGACATTTCCCCCCATATGTTCCTTGTTGGGTTGCCAGGCAGATCTCTCATGGGCCTTGGTATATACAATGTCCTCTCCTTCAACTTTACTAAGTCCTCATTATACCTAACACTACATCTCTGGCACCTTCCAGACCTCGCTGATCTTTCTTTTCTCTGGCATCTTGTTTTTGTCACCAGTGTTTCTCACAGCTGCAGCCTGTGTAGCCATATATGACATGGAAAATACACAGTGCACACCTTGCTCTGACGCACTCAAGCCAGTCCTGGGCCTGTCCCTTTGAAGACATGTTAGAAATTTGATACTGGATTTCCTGTGCGTGTTGGAGACTGTGTCTTAGTCTCTACAGACCAAATGTCTCATCACCAATATTTCAAAATATACCCACTTGGAAAAAAAAAAAAAAGTTGAGAAGATGGTTTCCAGATAACTTCCTAGGAGTAGAAGCCATCTACCCTCTAAATGTCTCCTTGAGGAATGTGCATGTGCAAAATAGAGTGTGTGTAATTGTTAGGCAGCTGAGCCTATTTATAAATCAGGAATAGAAGAGCGCGTAGGCAGGCTTAGTTTTACTGACAACTAAGAGCATTTGGGATGCAAAATATTAAAGCTAAGAGTTTTAAGCCAGCCATCCTAAATACAAGTAGAAACACACAGAGTATTTCAGAAGGACAGAGTCACTGGGCCAGGTTGTCTCACGTGGAGCTGAGAGTCACTGCTATTAAAATGCAGACAATGAACTGGAGCAGCCCTAATGATTCTTGGGGATTTTTCTTAGGTAAGCAAAACTCTAATTGATATCCTCAGGTAGTCTGTGTAAAGTGTAACAAATACGTAGATGTCCTTGCCTAAAGCATGTCCAACAGCTTGGGACCAGGTCAGGGAGATGAAGTGAAATATGAGCTCTGACCTTTGCTACACACCTCCCAGGATTTATCTCCACCAGGTACCAGATGTTTTCTTTACAGGAACACAACATAAAGTAGTAAGTTAGAAGCGGTCGAGGAAGAAAAAGGAAGAAACAGCATCATGACAAAAAAGTGAATTTCAAAATGAAAAGAAGAATGCTAGCTATCAGGAGGTTCCTTCCATACGCCGGCTGCAGAGGGACAGAGGATCATCCATGTGCCAGGCACCATGCTAAGCACTCTAGCAACAGCAGCAATAGCACCAGCATGACAGTAACAACAACAACTATAATAACAGCACACACTGAGATAAGGCTTAGGTTGTCTTGTGAGGCACAGTGCTAAGTACTTTAAATAGATTACTCGCTTCCTATGAACTGACCTACCCGGAAAAAAAAGTAAATATATTACCCTCATCTAATCTTGCCCATAAACCCGTGAAGAATATACAGCACCTCATTTTTCAGTTAAGGAAACTGAAGCCAACTAGATGTTGGATTTCTTCCTTGGGAAACTGCAAAATTTTTTGCAACACAAATATTTTATTATTTTACAACACCCCTGCCCAACCTGGGCTAACCTGGCCCCCAACAGCCTCTGCAGTTCTCCCTCCAGCCCAACCTTCTACTCTACATCTCGGGCCACCATTCTATCCGTGGGCCACCTTGAAATTCTATCTATCTGTCTATCAGCTTGTGAATACACACACACAGAGATGTTGTATATGCCAGGTGTATGTATGCAAAAAGACTTCAAAAAGTTCATGGAAAATGGAATTAAAAGATAAAAATGTAAACTTTATTCCTCAACATAAGCTCAATCAAGGTCAAGACACTTTTGTAGGCAACGATACCAGCCACTTAGTGCATCTGTAAGAACTGAGGGTCCTGGGAATTTAACCATGTTGATGCAGTCTTTTTTACATTCTTAACTGAAGAAAAATGGATGCTTCTTGTAGATTTAGATTTTTTAAGATTAGGAAACAAAAAGAAGTCAGAAGGAGCCAAATCAGGACTATAAAGTGGATGCCTAATGATCTCCTGTCAAAACTCCCACAAAATTGCCCTTGTTTGATGAGAGGAATGAGCAGGAACATTGTTGAGGGAGAGAAGGACTTTTCCCAGGTGTTTTTGTGCTAAAGCTTTGGCTAACTTCCTCAAAACACTCTCATAATAAGCAGATGCTTTTGTTCTCTGGCACTCCAGAAAGTCAACAAGCACACTGCCTTGAGCAACCCAAAAAAACTGCTGCCACGACCTTTGCTCTCCACCGGTTCACTTCTGGTTTGAGTAGACCGCTTCCACCTCTTGGTAGCCATTGCTTGGATTGTGTGGTCCTCAGGATTGTACTGGGAAAGCCAAGTTCTGTGTCCTGTTTACAGTTCTTTGGAGAAATGCCTCAGGACCCTGATCGCACTTTTTAAAAATTTCCATCAAAAGCTCTGCTCTTGTCAATCGAGGACAATGGTTTTGGCACCCATCAAATGGAAAGTTTGCTCAACTTTAATTATTCGGTTAGAATTGTGCAAGTGGAACCAATGGAGATGTCCACCATGTTGGTTATTATTTTGTGCTGTTAACCGTCAGTCTTCTTCAATTAAGGCACAAACAAGATCAATTTTTTCCTCACAAATTGAGGTGGATGGTTTGCCACTGCAGGCTTCTTCTTATCCCTTCTTAAAATGTGTTATCTATTTGTAAACTGCTGATTTCTCTGGGGCATTGGCCCTATAAACTTTTTTTTTTTTTTTTTTTTTTTTTGAGATAGGATCTCTCTGTGTTGCCCAGGCTGGTCTTGAACTCCTGGCCTCAAGCGATTCTCCCACCTCAGCCTCCCAAAGTGCTAGGGTTATAGGTGTGAGCCACAGTGCCCAACCCCATAAACTTTTTGTAAAGCATCAATGATTTCACCATTCTTCCACCCAAGCTTCACCATAAATTCGATGTTTATTCTTGCTACAATTTTAGTAGAATTCATGTTGCTCTCATAGCAGCTCTTTTCATACTGATGTCTTCTCTTTAGTACCTCAAACTAGATCCTATTCAGACATGTTATAACAAGTTAGTACGAGTTTATTTTGGTGCAAAAATAAGTTTGAAATCCATGCATAGTTTTTTCGTAATATGCATTTTTCATGAACTTTTTGAAGACCCCTTGTGCATGCCTTGGTATAATAGCACATTTCCAGAAAGCTTCTCAAGAATGGTTAATAGCAGTCAGCGTAAGGGAGTAGAATGGGGAAGGCAGAAGGCTATATACTGTTGTATTTTTCCCCATAAACATGCATTGCTTTTATAATCTAAAAAAAGAAAAGAAAGGAGGGAAGTGAGAGGACCACTGTGTCTTTTTTCCTGACAGCAGAGTGCTTCCCTTGCATGGAGTACTGTGTGCACTTGGCTTGCAGCTCTCCCACCTGCTCCCACATTACTGCCCCTGTCCCTCAGGAATTTTCCCGTCATTACAGAAGAATCTCTCCCTGGTGGAACTGCAGACTTGAGGGACGGGCTGGGTGGGAATGAGGATGTGGTGAGGGTGAAACACTCAGAGAGACCCAGAGATCTTTGCGGTCAAGGCCAAGGATAAGCAGCTTCCTGCTCTTCCCCAGGGCCACTCCCCTAACCGAAGGGTGGGACTGACACCCACAAATGCCCCTTTTTCCTCCTTTCTTCAAGGTCAGCCCAGGAGGCTGACATCAGAGCATCACCCTCCATATACTCCCTCCCATTTTCCAACCTGAGTTCAACTAATATTTACTGAACAACTTCTGTGTCCTAAGGCACTCCAGATATAAAGATAAATAATGCCAGTTCTTGCCTGCAAGAAACTCTTTATCTAGGAAAAAACATTGAAGTAGAGAGTTTTAGTATAATAAGTTTTGAGATTACAAAAAAAATTTTTTTTCTACTCACCCACCCAATAGTCCTTGCTTGGTGCGGCTATGCTAATTACAATAGCTGGGTGCTTCCTCACCAGTAAACCTCTTTATTATCCCTCCAGATCAGAGCGGCAGTGAGGATTCCAGCACCAGGGGAGCAGGATCTGCAAGGGCATCCAGGGAGCAGAGGTCAGAGAAGCAGTAGAAGGCAAGAGTCCTTCCCTCCCAGGGGCTGGGCCAGATGGGCACCCAGAGGCACTGCAGGCATCAGCAAGCCAGAACTGTGTGTGTGTGTGTGTGTGTGTGTGTGTGTGTGTTGGGGCAGGGGGAGAAAGGCAGATGGTCAGATGGCCGAGAGTCAGCAACCGAGGGAGCCGAGAAGGGCAGACAGGAAAAGAGACCCAGGGTACCAACAGCAGCACAGGCAGGTTGCTGGCACCGAGGCAGCCGCTAGTGGAGCATCAGCTGCCTTCCTTCTCCCTGCACCTAGAGGAAGCCAAAATCAGAGGGAGCTTGGCCTCAAAGCTGGAGTGTTTGTCACTGAAAATAGCAGACTAAGTCACTAGAGGGAGTAAACATTTCAGGGAGGGGGCTGAATATAGATAGATAACCTATCTTGCTTGAAATAAAAAGTACAGTCTCTCTAGTTGCGCTGCTGCTTCCACTTCCTTTAATAGGGTGGGCTTAATATGAAGAAACCCACTAGGCTGATCTGACACGGGAAATGGGTACTCCTGGGCAAACCCAGAGCTTGCGCAAGCTTCCTTAGGCTGCCTGTCCTGCCACCCAATTTGTTGTTATTTGTTTCTATGTCATCAAGAATCCTTCATTTGTTTATTCAGCAAATATATTTGTTAAGCACCTACTATATCAGGACACTTTGCTGGGAACATAAAATTGAGCAAACACAGACATGATCTCAGCAGAAAGTTTGTGGACTTGTCCGGGGGGTGGGGTGGTCTGCTAGGGAGAGGAGATAAAGACTAATTAAATAATGACAGACAAATGCAAAACTGCAGCTGTTACAGGGACCTCAAGGGAAAGGTATATGATGCATGTGATAGAGCACATGCGTGGAAAATGTGGCCTGGCTGGGGAGCTCAAGGAAGGGGTGTCCAAGCCGAGATCTGAAGGATTAGGAGTCAACTAGGCAGAGTGGGAAGGAGCAGCATGTGCAAAGTCCTGTGACCCCAAGGCAGGCGTGGCTGGGGTGTCCAAGAGGGAGGTGCAAGCACAGGGTGAGCAAAGGCTGGACAGGTGGGCGTAGGGAGACTGCAGAGCATGTGAAAGAGTTTCAACTGGGTCCTGAGAGCCAATGGGGAACCACTGCAGAGTTGTAGGTTGAAAGGAATAGCATGAAAAGACCTGGGAATTTTCAAAATGTCACCCTAGAGTCAGTGTGGAGAGTAATAGGAGGGGCCAGTACAGATGTGTTTAGGCCAATGAAGAGGCTGTTGTAGAGCTCGAGGTGCAAAGGGGGTCTGTGGACAAAAGTGGATAGATTAGAGATCTTTTTAGGACGTGAACTCATCCCCAGAACCTTGTGATGGATGAAGGGAGGCAGAAATAGACACTGCAGGCCCAGCCCAGCTCCTGGCTGTTCTACGTGGAATGCAGTGCTCCCACTGAGAGGCACAGATCTGTAAGAAGGAATGTGTGTTTCATTCTGGACATACTGAGAACGAGCCAGTACAGAGGGCAGCTGGATATCTGGGTCCAGAGCAGAGAAGAGACGATTATACTGAAGGTCCACATTTATGAGTCATCTGCCTCCAAGTAGGAATTTGAGTAGGAAGTTGAGAAGGCCTAGGTTGATGGGCTTTGATGGAATCCACATCTGAGGACAGGTAGAAGAGGGAGGCATGTGCCCTGAGTAAAAGCCAACCTTCCTCAGCCACCCTTCCCCAGGCCTCCAGGTCTCCTCCAGTAGGAGTGAAGAAAGGATGCCCACTCCTTCCCTCCTCCTACACTCATGGCCTTGCCACCAGTTGCTCTGCCTCAAGACCACTAGAGCCAATTTCATTAAGCCCCTTAACCTTAGTATGTCAGGCACAGAAAGGAACCCAATTCCCAGCTCACCCCTCATCTCCTTCCCCAGCCCAACTCCTGAAACCTGTCCAGGGTGCCCTCTGGAGCAGATGGACCATTCTCAGCAGGTGCTCCTCTTCTCTGAGCATCCTCTTCCCTTCTTGGTCTAACCTGGGTCACCTCTGAGCACATGCCTCCTCTGTAGCCCTCCCAAGTAGCAGCAAAGGTTTTCCCCACAGCCCTGAATGTGGGACAGATAAGTCTTTGGATCCTCATTGCTACATCCAGAGAATTCTCCTTCCCCGTTCCCTAAAGCCCCCTAGCTTTGAATACCGTGTGATCAAACTCTGTATCTACTGCCTGTCCTTGTACAGTCATCTGTCGCCCTGGGTCACATGTCCTCATTTCTCAAACATTGTTATTTTCTAGCTCACTGTCACTCACTCCAAAATGACCCTGCTATTAATTCTTAGTTGTTTTGATATCCACATGGATGCTCCTTCCTTCGACCTGCCCCTCTGTGCCTTGAATGTCTCTCCTTTCATGACTTTACCCTACCTCATCCCCTATCCCCATGGTGACACCCTAAACCAACATGGACCAATAGACATATGATGTGAGCCACGTGTGTAAAGTAAAAAATAAATGAGTGACATTAATTTTAATAACAGACTTTAAACCAGTGTATCCAAAATACTATGATTTTGACACATGACCAATATTTTTGAAAATATTAATAAAAGCAAATTAAATATTAATGAAATATTTTACTTTTTTTGGCACTAAGTCATGGGAATTTGGTGTGTATTTTACACTCATGGCACGTCTCAGTTTGCACTAGTCCCACCACACGTGCTCAAAGGTCACACATTGCTAGTGGCTCCCACATTGCACAGCACAGCTCTAAGTACACATTGTGCCATCTCTTTCCAAACCTAATTTTAAGCCATACTTTCTCCAACCAGCTCCTATTTTTCCAGCCCATTCTCTCTTTTCTTTTTTAACTTAACTCAAACAATCCTGAGACCCACTGGAATCTACAATTCTTTCCCCTCCCCACCCCATCGTGCCCTCCATATTGGTTCACAGTCCCTGAACAGTCACTGGAGTCACTCCCTGGGCCTCTGCTCTCAACTCCCTTGTGCCCTCACTCTGTGATACTCACTTGACAAAACCCCAGCCTGAGTTAAGTGCAGCTCTACCAACTCCCCACCTGCAACCATGCAGCTCAGTGGGACTGAAGAGAAACATGCAGCTCTTTGGACCGGTCTCTTTGTAAAAGTCATAGCAGTGAAGTTCAGGTGCCACCTGAAAATGCTACTTCCTGATAGCCATACCAATTTCCCTTGTCCTTTCACTCTCCCACTCTGTTGGAAGCCTTCTAGACCTTCTCCAACTTCATGTACAGCTGATGCCTTGCTGCCTGTTGCACTGAGAAAATTAAACAAATGGAATAGAACCTTGCCCAGGCTCTGCCCACATCTACCCAAACTAGTCCTCCATGCTCATCTCCCACCATCATTCTGCTCCAGCCACACTGGCTTCCTTGCAGTTGCTCCAGTGTGCAGGCACATTCCCACCTTGCACTTGCCGTGCGCCCTTCTTGGAATGCTCTTCCACCGACATCTGCATGGATCACCCATTATCTCCTTCACACTCTTCCTCATGTGCTGTCTTCTCAGGGAGGCCATCCATGACCACCCTATTTAGAACCACGTAGACCAACCTCCTTTATTTATTATCCACCTCTCCTGCATTTTTCTTCATAGCATTTATCACCTTAAATATATCATTTAGTTTCGGGTTTGGGCGCCAAAAATATATATATTCTATCACCTAATATTTTATTGCTGTCCCATCCTTACTAATTCCCCTAGACTATAAGCCCATGGCAGCATGAATGTTGGCCCCTAGCACTAGAGAGGTGTTGCCACAGAGTAGTGCTCCATAGCTGCTTGTAATGTGGAATGAATGGATGAATGGATGAATGGAATGAACTAGTAAAGAAGACAAAGAAGGAGCAGTCACAAAGGCAGGAGGAAACCAGGAAAGAGTTTAGGAATGAGGAAGTAGTCATGAGTCCCTCCGGAGGGTGTGAAATGCCCCCATGTACCAAGTAAGATTAGAGATGAACAAAGTCTATTGACATGGAGAACAAGGGAGCCCCCCACCATCTGAGCTGAGTCTGTAGCGTGAAGGCACCAGATTGGGGGGGTTGGGAGGGCACGGAGGTGAGGAAATAGAGGAGATGAGCATTGGCAGCTCTTCAAGATCTCTGGCTGTGAAGGAAAATAGGGAAATCAGGGAGAGAAAGATCAAGTGGCAAATTCCAGCTCTCACCTTAGAATGAAGAAATCTTGGGCATTGCATTCCTTTGCCCCACCCCAAAACAGTTTTCCACCATCAGTAATAAAAGTCAACCTGGCTACCACTACCCACCTCATTGCATATACATGTACAAAGAAGTTGGAAAGGAAACACATCAAAATGTTAATAGTGTAAGAAATAGGGTGATGACTTTGATTTTCTTCTTCTTGCTTGTATTTTTACATTTTTCCAAAATGAGTACATATTACTTGTGTAATTTTTCTTTACGTTAAAGAAAGGAGCACACACCCTTCACACGAAGTTCAAAGTTTCTGGTCTCCATTAGACTTGCTCAGCTGGGTAGGTCCATTGGCAGGATAATCATGATTGATTCAGTGGGTGGACAGCCCTAAAGTGGACCCCCACCCAGGACAGTCATACCTTGTCCCCACTAGCTTATCACCGGCACAAAACCTTAACCAAACAATGACCTGAACATACATTCTAGGATGCCACACCCATTCTTAAACATAAAGTCCAAGAGAATAATTAGCTCTGGAACTCCTAGATTACAAAGAACAATGGTGGGTTTTTTTCTTTTAATTTTACTGTGGTAAGAGCACTTAACGTGAGATCTATGCTCTTTAATACATTGTTCTTTTAAACTCATTTTTTTTTCTTTTTTTTGAGACAGAGTCTTGCTCTTTTGCCCTGGCTAGAGTGCCGTGGCATCAGCCTAGCTCACAGCAACCTCAAACTCCTGGGCTTAAGCAATCCTTCTGCCTCAGCCTCCCGAGTAGCTGGGACTACAGGCATGCACCACCATGTCTGGCTAAATTTTTCTATATATATTTTTAGCTGTCCAGATAATTTCTTTCTATTTTTAGTAGAGACGGGGTCTCGCTCTTGCTCAGGCTGGTCTCAAACCCCTGAACTCAAACAATCCACCCGCCTCGGCCTCCCAGAGTGCTAGGATTACAGGCGTGAGCCACAGCACCCGGCCCTTTTTAACTCATTTTATCCACAAGGAGCTGATCAGTCTCCATAAGCAAAAAGAATATGAGGAACAAGCTTATTTCAACAGGGTTTAATGTTATAACAAAAATCATAGAAAAATAATCTAACATAGATTTAGGGAGGCAGAGGACCTGAATTTTGGTTGCAGTTCAGCCACTTACTAGCTATGTGTGACTGCAAAATTCCGAGAGATGGATTTTCCTTGTCTGTGAAAGTACAACAGGAGACTTGACTTCTAAGGACTCATCCAGTTCTAGCAATCGATGATCTGTAATTAATGCCCTACATATCCACTTCTCTTTAATTGCCAGGAAAATGCCTCTGCTGTCTTCTCTCTGGACTTGATTGGCTCACTTAAAGAAGGAGACGGCAGATGGGAGCTACATCTACCCTTTATGCATTAAACACACCATTTAGGAACAGGACCAGGCGCAGGAAAGGGGAAAAGGTTTCAGGCAGTTAGACTTTGCAGCCAAAAGCGATCTTTGCCCAAGTAACCATTTGCAAGAGGAATCCAAGCTGAGATTGCAGGATATCCCAAAAGCTAGGGACGATGGCACAGGGCTAGAGAACCCAGAGGAGAGTATAGTCAGGAATCTAAGAAGTGTGCTGTCAGCTGTCTCCTGGCAACAGAGAAGTCTGACAGGTAGTAATGGAGCTCCAACTACCAGGCCCTGTGTGGTTCACAGGCAGGACCTGGGAAGGAAGCCCTGTAAGCACAAGGCAGGACATCACTCCTAGAAGAGCTGTGCATGCAAGTGGGGGCTAAGGGGTTTCTGCAGGGGAGGTGGGGAGGCTCCAGAGGCAAGATGTGACATCTCCTGCTCTACCCCGAGTTCATAAATACTAGCCGGGCAGCTATGAGTGATGGTGAGGAACAAGCCTTCCAGTTCCAGGTTCTCATTGGTTCTCCCTGCAGGTGGAGCCACTGAGGCCGGAACAGACACCTGCCTTGTGTGGCATATGTGCTCCTTCCCTTGCTTTGCTGATGCACTGGGATTTGTAAACACTCAGTACTTGCTTGACCTTTGAAGTTTCCATCTGTGTCCTCTCTCCAGGATTTATGATCTCCGTATTTGGCTGCTCACCTGGCCTCTGACTCATGGTTGCCCAGACCCTAGGCCCTGCTTGCTTAGTCCCGGCATCCTGCGTGTTCGCTGAGACTGTGGCCTGGTCATGGTGAAGGGACCCTGAGGCCCTGAGTGTGCTTAGGGGCCTGCCCAGGAAACAGCAGGAAAGCACCAACATTCTTCCAGGCTCTCTGGCAGAGATGCGGGATCCCCTCAGCCCAGAACTCCTAGCCTCGTCCTTCACATCAGACTGTTTAGATGGAATCCCCACATCTGAAATAGTTCTCTGCCAGGCTTTCCCACAGACCTACTTCCCAAAGGAAAGACGGGGCAAATGCATCCCCTGGATGATGTGAAGCACAGACTCTATGAGAGTCACCAGCTGTCTGGACACTGTGCTCTGCCAAGGCCATCCAGTGGTGCTGGTCTGCCTATACGGGAGGCTTTGGCTCATGGAGGTGTGTCCCTGGGGACTGCACCAAGGAGAGAGCTTGCCACCACTTTCGTGCTGGTGAGTGTCCCTATCTACTACCAGTTCGAGAGTGCTCACCTTAGATCCCCAATATTTTGCAAAGGTTTCGAACCTCGTCTAAAAGTCAAAGGAGCAATGGCCTATGCTGATCTAACGGGTTTTATCTTCCTCGCTGTTCAACAGATCAGAGATTGGTCAAGTAAGGCCTTTCTGTCCCTGCTGCCAACACTGAAACCAGATAACTTCTGCTACAGACCGTGTAGTCCTCTGTAAGCAGCTGCCCTGAGCCATCCTTCCTTCCTCTGTAAACCTGCTCTGCCCGGGGAAGTGCTCCACCCCAGCACAACGGCCAGGAAGGGGTGAGGAAGAGAACTACACAGACCACCAGGATGGATGCCATGGCCACGTCCCACGCTGTGGGGGCACAGCTTACACACTACAACGTCCCCACTCCTCATGACTTAGCTCGGAGCCTGCCCCTATGTATGAACGGGGTCCCTTGTCAGCAACTGAATGGCTCCCAAACTCCACTCTTGGTCCTCCTGTTCACGGGGTATTGAGGACATTACTCGCATTTTAAAGAATACAGACCTCTATCACTGTTCATTCTCAGACCCTTGTGATTGCTTTCACCAAGGCTCTCCGCCGGCAGCACTCTCTCTCCTGGTGCTTTGAGCAAATGGGGCCTCCGGGGAGCCACTAAGAGCTACCGAAAGCTGCCCCTGAATAGCCTCCTGGGCACCGAGGGTACAGAGGCTCTGACACCATACACAGACAGATAAGCGGTAACTGAGACACTCCTGTCATCAGTACTTCATATAGTACCAAAGACCCATCACAACAAGTCACTCTGAGGAAAGATAATTTTCATCATATTTAGATAGACATATCCCTCTCTTTACCTATAGTTCCACTTTAATTAAAGAGACAAGAGTGAAAGAATGTGTATCAATTAACATTTCCTGAACCAAGCAACTCTAATTATTTGAAAAACAAATGAACAAACACATAAATAAAGCACTTTTCTACAGCATCCAGAATGGATTTTCCATCTGAGGAGCTTAGTTTAAGCTCTAGCTCTTCTCTTCCCTGCTGGCAAGTCTTGGGGGAAAGAAAGTCAATTGGCCTCTAAGCCCAAGTTTTCTCAGCTGCGATGCAAAGATCATGTCTTTCCTATAGGGCTGTAAGAACAGACTGAAAACTCTTTGTTGACTGTAAAGTAATATTTGCATATTATTGAGCTTTATTTTTTTACTCTATCTCTTCTATCCTGACTCTCAATAGATGATCTCGCCTCCTACTTCTCAGAGAAAATAGATGCCATCAGACGGGAATCCCTCATCTTCCCTACAGCAAATATGCAGCCTACTGGCATCCGGCCTCTTCTCCCCGCTGCTAGAATAGAGGAGCCGGGCTCCTCCAGCAAAGCCTGATCCCTCTCCCTGAGCTTTGCTGCCATCCCTTGGGGCTGCCTTAGGAATATCGATTAATCTTCCCGTCCTGTACTTTGAACCTCTCCCTCTCCACTGGATCTTTGTATAGGCCTTTAACTGTCATCTAATGTCTCCCATTAAAGCAAAATAAACACTTTATTAAGCTGTTGTGTTTGGGAGCTGTCTCTCCATTTGTTGGGGCCGGCGTGGAGCTTTGGTGCCATCTTTCAGTCCTGCAGGTAAAAGGGAACCTACTGTTATTCTTGGAGACCCCGGCTTCAAAATAAGGTGTTAAATGTGTTGCTTGACCATTTCATACTGGACTGTTAACAGCATTAAGCCCTCACAGAATCAGAGAATCCTTCAATGAGTAGGTATTGTAAATCCAGAGGTTTTTAAACTTTTTGGTGCCCTGGACCTTTTTGGCAATCTGGAAAGCCCATGGTTTCCCTCTCAGAATAATATTAAATGTGTAAAGTAAAATACATTTGATTACAAAGGAAGCCATTTATATCACAATGTAGTTGTAAAATTGAAGGGAATTCAAAAAGTTCATGGAAAAATATAATTGAAAGATCAAAATAAAAAATATAAACTTTATTCCACAACATAAGCTCCATCAAGATCAAGACACTTTTGTAAGTGACAACACCAGCCACTTAGTCCATCTGTAAGAACTGAGGGTCCTGGCAGTTTGTCCATGACAATGTAGTCTCTTTTACATTGTTAACTGAAGAAAAATGGGCACCTCTTATAGATTTTTTAAGATTAGGAAATAAAAAGAAGTCAGAAGGAGTCAGTTCAGGACTGTAAGGTGCAAGCCTAATGATTTCCCATTGAAACTCTCACAAAATTGCCCTTGTTTGAGGAGAGGAATGGGCAGGGGCATGTCATGGTGGAGTAGGACTCCCTAGTGAAGCTTCCCCAGGTGTTTTTCTGCTAAAGCTTTGGGTGACTTCCTCGAAACACTCTCATAATAAGCAGATGTTATCATTCAATGACACTCCATAAAACCAACAAGCAAAGTGCCTTCAGCATCCCAAAAACTGTTGCCATGACCTTTTTGCTCTTGCCCAGTTTGCTTTTAGTTTGACTGGGTTTTGATTTTACTTGTTTAAGATTTCCACTCTTGTCTGCAGCCGATTTGGCCACAACCGTTTTGGCACCTATCGAGTAGAAAATTTGCTCAACTTTAATTTTTTAGTCGGAACTGTGTAAGCTGAACCAGTTGAGATGTCTATGGTGTTGGCTATTGTTTCTACTGTTAGTCATCAGTCTCCTTCAACAAAGCACAAACAAGATGAATGTTTTCTTCACAAATTGATGTGGATGGTCTGCCTCCATGGGCTTCATCTTCAATACTGTCTTATCCCTTCTTATGAAGAGTTACTCATTTGTAAACTGCTGATTTCTTGGGACATTGTCCCCATAAACTTTTTATAAAATATCAATGATTTCACCATTCTTCCACCCAAGCTTCATCATAAATTTGATGTTTGTTCTTGCTTCAATTTTAGCAGAATTTGTGTTGCTGTGATAGGAGCTGTTTCAAACTGATGTTTATCCTTCTTAGTGCCTCACACTCGATCCTGGTCAGACATCTTATAACAAGTTAGTATGAGTTTGTTCAAGAATGTTTAAAACATTCTTGAGATCCATGCACAATTTTTTCATAATACTCATTTTCCATGAAATTTTTAAAGACCCTTCACATAGCTGCTTCTTTGTAAATGCATTAAATAGGAAAATACAGAGGCGGGTTCAATATTACCATAATTTCAAAGTAGTGATGAACATAAAGGATATTGTAAAAACTCTGCAACAACTTTCATGTATGGTAAACATCTGTGATTTTTATTGGTGGTAGACACAATATAATATTAGTACCTCTACTACTACTGTAACTTGCTGCCTACCTGGATAACTGAAGTAAATGGGGAATCTCAGTTACAAGTTTGTGAATATAAACATGTAAGGTCATGAATTCTCGCTTCTGTCCATGGATCCTGGGAGAATAATCCCTGTTTTAGATCGTACCATCAGTGAACTTGGCTGGTTCCTTCTGTCCAAGAGCTATCCACAGGAGACCAGCAACATGAACCAGCAACAACAGAAAGAATAGAGGGTATAATTTCACCTTGAGGCTGTGTCCCCAAAAGGACCAATTAGGAAGTGCCAATGCCACACTGGGGCATTCTGCCAAAGTCCTATATTTTTAGACCTTAGAAATGAACTGGTTAATATTGTGAATTCATTGAGGGTCAAACTATAACCCTAGGTTTGGAGATTTATAAAATGTAGACTTTCCTCAGGGAGTCCCTTAAATTTCTCAGGATGGAAAGACTGAAAAAAGGCAGGAAGAATACGTGTGTGTGTGTGTGTGTATGTGTGTATGTGTGTACATGTATATAATTTTTAAACAAAAAGTGATATACTCTAATTCTTATAGCCTGATGTTTTACAATGTCACAATAGAGCATGAATAATTTTCCATGTTAACAAATACAGAATATAATTGGTGGCTGCATAGTATTCTATTATAGACATATACCATAATTAATTTAATAAATCTCCAGGATTGAATGTGTGGGTTGTGTACAATCCTCATTATGATGTAAACAGTGCTCTAATGAGTGCTGTAGATTAAATATTTGCCCACATTCTAGTGTTCTTTCCTTAGAATATTTCTGTAAATGGAATAGCTGTATCATAATTTAGTAATAACCACAACAGCAATGCATAATTTAAAGATTCTTTTGATCAGTAATGTCAAATTGTCCTCCAGAAAGGTTGTTCTAGTTGATACCAGAAGTAGGATGTTTGGTCTTGGCTCAGGAGATGAGAAAGAGACTGGGAGAATGCCCCTAACTGGTGAGAGTAACAGGATCTCCGTATAAGAAGCCCTGTAGGGAGCAGGAAGGAAGCTGGCAGGATTGTGCCTGGGATATTCTACTTTTTTTTTTTTTGGTACTGGAAATACCTTCAAGACAGAATGTCAGGTGGGACTGAGTCTCCAAGACCTGGGATCCCTCATGTTAACTTGCTTTAAATCATTTGGACAGATCTAGCCTTATATAGCTGTGCTAAGGAGATCAAGGGAAGGGGCTTGTATCCAAGTATGGACCAAAGTAAGGGATATGTAGTAATATATAAATATATATTACTCAGGGAGCACCCCAAGGAGAGAGCAATTTCAGGTGGAAAGTGTAAGCAGGATGGCCACCTGGTCTGCTACCTCCTCTCCTGGCCAGTCCCCTGTCAGTGTTCGCTCAAATAATGTTGGGGTGGGGGGGCATTGCTACAGTAATGAAGGATTTCTATTCTTCCTTTTTCCTTTTTACCATCTTTCCATTTTCTTTCTTTTGTTGTTAGACAATATATATATTCCACGAGGGCAGAAACCATTTGCTACTTCTCTTGTATAACCAACAATGGTAGATATGAAAAAAGAAAATACTTTCTAATTCTCTCCACTGGTATCAGGGCTTGCGACAAATTATACTGGGTCATTAAAATCTAAGCAGACCTATAACTGATTCTCTTCTCCATCATGGTTTTATAGATGTAGATTTGGTTTATTTCTTCATGTATGTAGACCAAAGATCAGTTGTCTCTCCATAATCTCATCTCCCAAATTTACAATTAGATGGTCAGCGTCTTCTCCCACATCTTCATCTTTGATTCCATAGGATGTAGCTCCCCATACATAATTTAAAGGTTAAAAAGTTGCATCCATCAGACTTGGTCTCCCTCTCTGTTAGGAGCCCACACCAGGGACCCCTGGCCCACTGCCCTCTCCAACTTCGGGAGGGACATAAAGGCAGGTGGCGGCAAACAGACCCCGGATTAACATTTGCTTCTCTGAGCACTAACCTGGCTGCTCTCTGACACTTAGGGCTTTCTGGGTATTGTTTGGACAAAAGGGTCTCCTTGCCCTTTCTTATGCATCTTTTCTGGATTCCACTTTTCGCCTGCTGCAACTGCAGTGTCGACTTAACTTTTGCAGCTTAGATCTCGGCTCCTAACCGTGGGGCCTGCGGTATCTCCCCGACCCGTTCCCAGAGGGCAATCTTCCTCTCTTTACTGTGCCGGGACATCCTCGCTCGCATTTGTCCAAGACCAAGGCTCAGAAAAGTTAAATTGGATTTGAAGCGATGTCTTCTAGCCAGGCTTGGGTCCTGAGATTTTCATTTCAGTGTCGCTGCGACTGAATTATCAGTATACGCTCCCCATCCCCAGTCAGGCCTGGAATTAGATTACCTGCACCATCCCCACACCCACCCCTGCACGTCGGAGCACCGAGCAGGGGAAAGTAGAATACACCATGCACTTGCAGAGACTTCACGATCTGTTTGGGTGGCTAAAATAGCGCCCCTGAGACGCGGAGCAACCAAAGCTGTCTCCAGTCACGCTCCTGCGTGTGTCCCAGATGCGGCCCCAGGAAGAAAACAAGTGTTTGCGGAATTTGATGGCCAAGGCCCTTCAGCCCGGTTTTATTCCCACCCCACCCCACTTTCTCCCAGGGCATCCCCAAGCCCCGGCCCGCAAAATCCATCACCCAGAGCCCAAGGGTGGGCTCTGCTTTCGTGCCTGGCTCCTGAGCCTCGAGCCGGGATGCTCCGAGCGAGAGCCGGGCGGGGACTCGGCGAGGGGCCGGCGCGGGGCTGGGGGTCGCGGGGCGCAGGGACGCGGCCGCCGAGGCCCCGCAGCCCGCCCGGGGGCCCGGGAGCCCGGGGGCAGCGCCGCGGCGCGGTCGGGGGCAGGGGCGGGGAGGCGCCCGGCGCAGCCAATCCCGGGGCCGCCCCCTCCCCGGCCGCGGCGAGCCGAGCCGGGGCGGGGGAGCCAGGCGGCGGCGGCGGCGGCGACGGAGGCTGCCGTGGGGAGGGATGGAGAGGGGCGGGGGGAGCGGAGCCGAGCGGAGACAGCCGCGGCGCTGCAGAGCGGCTGGGGCGGCGGCGCGGCTGCCGGTGCTCCCCCCGGTGCGCGCCCCGAGTCGGTGAGGGCCCGGCCCGGAGGCCCGGAGCCATGGGCTGCATCGGCTCCCGGACTGTGGGTGGGTACCGCGGCCTGGCGGCGGCCCGGCCGGGCGCGCCCCTCCCCCACCCCTCGCGCGCCCCCGGGACCCCTCTCCGCACCCGCCTCGCCCAGCCTCGCTCCCGCACTTTCCCTCCGCCCGCTCGCGCTCCCTCCAGTCCGCCTTCCTCCCGCTCTCCTCGCGCCTCCAGGGCCGCCGTCCCTCCGGGCTCTTTTCCTTCTCTCGGTCGCCCTCCCCCGGGCGCGGTCCCTTGCTCCATCATCTCTCCATCAGCCTCCTTTCCGCTCCTCGGCCGCTCGGCCCTACTCTTGGTCCCCTCATCCCTCCTCCTCCAGGCCATCCGCCTCGACTCCGGTCCCCTGCGCCTCCTCGCCCCCTCTGTCCTGGGGCAGCCCCTCTGCTGGGGACCCCTGCTGAGGGTCCTCGGCCGCTGCCTGTGCCCCGAGTGTCTTTCGCACGCCCCCACCCCACCCCCGCCACCGCCTCCGTCTGGCTCGGGTGTTTTGCCCCGGCCCTTTCCCTCTCCGTTGCCTTTTTCTGTCGCTCCTGCCTCCTCCGATTTGCTTTGTTCACGTGCATTTTCCCTCTGGGGCGGGGGCGGGATGCGCCGTGCCTCGCGGAGGGGCTGGGTTCGGCGCCCGCAGGGAACGGGGCAGGGCTGGGGCGGGAGGAGGAGCGGGGGGAGCTGGAGGAGGCCAGGGTGAGGGACCCGAGGGGTCGGTCGCCAGCCGCCCTGGAGGGTGGGGCTGCACCTGTCGGCAGGGGCCGGCGGGGCGGGGCCAGCTCTTTATTTACCTTTGGCGGGGGGAGGGAAGAGAGGCGCCTCCTAACCCGTGGTCTCCCTGCAGCCTCTGCCTTGCTACCGCCGACCCCCCACCGCGTGCACCCACTCCACTCTCAGCTCAACAAATAGATCCAACCCTCTCCCAAACCCCCCAATTTTTCCCATTGCAACTCCCAATTTCTCCCGCCTACACCTCCCAGTGACCTCAGGCTGAGAGAATAACTCGTATTATTATTACAAACTCTCCAAGCCCGATTTCTGAGACCCGATTTATTTCCATGGATACCCCCTCCTCCTCTGCTGTCACCTCTGCCGTTCTCTTCCCTCCCCCTCCCTGCCCCCCGCGGCTCTGACTCAGCTCTCCCTCTTCCACAAAGGCCACCTCCCCTCTCTCGGGCTCTGCCCTCCCCCGGGGCTCATCTCCTCACATTGTGCTCTGCCGCCCCGTCCCTGCTGTCCGTGTCCAAATGTCCACTTTTCCTCTTCTTCCCCAGCCACGGCTTCTGGCCTGGCCCATCTCACCACTCCCCTGGAGCCCCAAGTGACAGCAGGCCAACTTTAGAGGGCTTCCGTCTCCCTCAGCCCCTTCCTCTGCACCAGCTGTGCTGTTGGGTGCCCAGTGCCTTCTGCCCAAGCTGCCCTTCCGTGCACCGCTTCCCAAGAATGGGCCGTAACCCGAAACTCAGAGTCATAAAGGCACATGTGTGTACAGGACCTGTAAGGGCAGATGGTTCAGGCAGCCATCCCATGCTTGACCCTTTACAACCAATGGCCCCAGGTGCTGCTTCTCCAAGGAGTCTCCCTTCCTGCGAAGCTGACCTTAGCAATGACCATCCATCCTCCAGTTTCCCAGCCAGCTCTCAGACCCCTGACCACCCACTCCCACTGTCTTGTCTTCTCTCTGACTTGAATTCCTATTCTTTTAACTCTTGTTTTAAAAAGTTCTCACCTCTCCTTCTGCTTCTCTCCTTCCTCTCCCCGCTTCCCTCCACTTCAATCCATCACTTGTCTCCCCGCAGTCAGGTGAAATGTCTCCTCTCTCGCTTCACTTCTCTGCTATCACTGCTTCTGGGAGAACACACCCAACTCCCTGCCGTCCCCTCCAAGTCTTCTTCCTGCAGGACTCACCGACTCCTGTGGAGAGCCTGTTAGGGAAGACACATTCCACCCACCCCACACCGAGAGGAGCTTCCCCCTTGAGAAGCTCTGCCCTTATTTGTAGAATGACAGCAGGGGAAAGGCCCGGCTCCCATATAGAAACCCTCAAAGATTCCTCAGGATGGAGTAAGAATTGTTTTCCTGCTAAAACCCAGCCCCCGATCCCTCCATGTAAACAACAACAGATAAGGCCGTAGAAAGAACACTTAGTTTCTGAGTGTGCTATTCTTGGTTGAGCTAAAACTGAATATTTTGGCTCAGCATTATTATTTCTCTCACCAAAAATGTGGGGACAGTGGGGCTGTAAGAGGAAAGGGGCCATCAGCTGGAGGGAAGGGAGGGGTGTGAGGAGCTGGCCCCAGTGTGTGGCCTGGGCATTTTCTGGGGGCCCCAGGAGGTGAGGGCAGAGCAAGTAACCTCTGGCCCCTCCAGGGAACGAGGTGATAGCAGTGGACTGGAAGGGCCTGAAGGATGTCGATCAAATCAACATGGACAGCACCAGCTCGCTGCACGGGAGCAGCCTCCACCGGCCGTCCACCGAGGTGAGGCCCTCCGTGCTCAGCGGCCCCCTGGCCAAGGCCTCTGAGAGACCAAAGAACCACCATGAATAAGGCCCCCTAGCCTCTAGCTGCCTGATCCTTGAATTTTCTTTCTAAACTCCAAGGCAACATCCCAAACACTCCTCCTAACTGACACTTTTACAGAACATTTCTCCTGACCTTCCTCAAAACACATGCTGAACATTCCACACAGACATCCTAATTCCCTATGTTAGGCTCAGGAAAGCCTTCCCCACTCCACACACCCCTGGAAGTCCCTCTGAGGAAGGTGGGGTTACTTGCATTCCTGGGATGCCCATTGCCTTTCCTCTCTCCTCACAGCAAACTCGAACCGATTTCTCCTGGGACGGCATCAATGTGAGTGCAGCTGCCCCCAGACCTCCCCAGTCCTCCCGACTCCTCTTCCTCATACTCTCCCTTAGACCTTACACAGAACATGGTGCTCCCTGACTCCAACAAGCTCTGTGAGCCCTCACATTCTCCACCCGTCCCCAGTTCCCAGGTGGTTGGGGCATACACCTCCTTGGGACTTTTGGGTATAGCAGTTTGCCTTACCACCTGCCCTAGCTCTGATCCTTCTTCCTGGAAATCATGAACTCTCCTCCATATATAAAGCACATCCATACCTTTTTGTTCCTCTGCCGTTCCTGCCATGTTCCCTATCCTAGCTCTCCATGGAGGACACCACTTCCATTCTTCCGAAGCTTAAGCGAAACTCCAACGCCTATGGCATTGGGGCCCTGGCCAAGTCATCATTCTCAGGTGAGACTCCCGACCTAGGGATGGCACCCTGGTGGGAGAATGCCTTCAGGCTCCTGGTCTCAGTCTCCCTGCTCATTCAGACTCAATGAAGACCTTTATCCCCACACCCCTGACCTAGCTGCCCTTTCTGTCAAGCCTCTCCCAAACTCCAGGCTACCCCCATCTGTGCAGTCCTAGGGGCTACCTGTCCCAATGGATAGAGTCCATGGAACTAGGGTGGGGCAGTGGGGAGGGTCTGGTATGGGTATTGTGTGATATTCTGGAGGGTGTGGGAAATGTCTGGCCCTTTAGGGATCTCTCGAAGCATGAAGGACCATGTGACAAAGCCCACAGCTATGGGGCAAGGCCGGGTGGCCCACATGATTGAGTGGCAGGGCTGGGGGAAGACGCCTGCCATTCAGCCACAACACAGCCACGAGGCCGTGCGCAGGGATACAGATGCCTACTCCGACCTCAGCGATGGCGAGAAGGAAGCACGTTTCTTAGCAGGTACTCGTATCTCAGATCCTCAAGAGACACATTTTCAGGTTGGCCAGGGACTGACATTCCAGCCTGGCTCCCTGTGGCAGGATTGTCTCTACCCATATGTTGACCATAGGCTTACATTCCCCAAACAGCTTGAATTTCAAAAATTTTGACTTGTTAATTCTGCTAAGTGCCCTCAATGATATTTTAATAATCATTTCATAAAATGAGGAGAATTAGATGGAATTTGTGGTCCACCTGTCCCAGATGCCTTCTCTTTTCATTGTTGGGACTGTCCAACCCCTGGACTCCCTTAATACAGGAGAAAAATGCAGGGGCCTTGGTCTTTGACAGGCTCTGCTTCTACTCACATTTCTAGAAGTAAATGGAAGAAAGGCCTTGGGGATCTCTTCTAGCCTTTGCCCATCAGCTTTTGCTGTCATGAATTCACTTGCTGGACTCATTACGGTGAAAACAACTAGACAATCAAGAGAAGTGGGTGATGGAACAGGTGTCTGCAGAAGGTTTAGTTCAAGGAAAGCAGTGTATGTCTGATGATAGGCACATAGTGTGCCTGCAAGGGTGCCCTAGCCCTAGTGTCAGGTCTCAATAAGAAGCCTAGGAAGAGGGACAGGTCTGGAAGAGAAGGGAAGTTCTTTGTGTGAGTGACATGGGTGGTAGAAGAAGTATGGGTGCGGAGGGTGACACACTGACAGGGCAGTGGCAGTGGCAGTGTTAAGCTTCAACTCACTCATGGCTTTGACCAGAATCGGGACCCCCAAGTCTATGCATCCCCTCCATGTGCCCTCCATTCTTCCAATCCCTTGAACTTTCAACTTTATGTCACTGTAGACCCACAATCCCACGATGCTCTCTTGGGAGTTCTCTGTTCATGTGGAAACCTACCCTCTACGTTATAATTCCTGAAAACCTCCAAAAATAAATTTCTGGAAATCCCTAATTTTAGTTCCCAAGGATATCTCACCAGAAGACCCCCAACTCTTTCCCCTCAGGAATCCTAAATCTGACGTTTTGGGAAGTCCCCTACGATTTTGCCTTGTTTCAGGGCATATACAAAGGCTGCTGTCCAATACAGCAGCCACTGGCCACAGGTAGCTGTTGAGAACTTGCAGGGTGGCTCGTCTGAATGAGATGTGCTGTAAGTGTAAAATGCCAACAAGACTTCCAAGACTTCGTACAAATAAAAGAATGTAAAATATCCCATTAGTCATTTTTATATTGTTTATATGTTGAGGTGATAATCTTTTTATATATTGGATTAAATAAGATATATTATTCAAATTAATTTTACCTGTTTCTTTTTAATTTTCTTAAATGTAGCTACTAGAAAATTTTAAATTATACCAGTGGCTTGCATTATATTTCTATTGAACGGCGCTGCACTAAGCTGTCCGCCACCCCATGCATGTATCTATGGGTTCCCCAAGGCATTTTGTGGTCACTGCATTTCTTCTCACAGGCGTCATGGAGCAGTTTGCTATCTCCGAGGCCACACTCATGGCCTGGTCTTCCATGGATGGTGAGGACATGAGTGTCAACTCCACACAGGAGCCATTAGGCTGCAACTACAGTGACAACTACCAGGAGCTGATGGAGAGTCAGGGTGAGAATCCAGCCCCTGGGGCCCACAAGGCCTCCCCAGCTATCTAAGCTGTCTCTACTCATCTCTGTTCTTTTGAGACTTCCTTGTCCATCCCTCAGCTTTCCTTCTCTCCCATCTACTCTCTGTGTCCTCTCTGTCTGGCTCTCAATTCTCTGTGCTGTCATTACTGCCTCTGGTATTTCTGTGGCCCCACTTACCTCTGTGATTCTCTTTCCAGATGCCCTGGCTCAAGCGCCCATGGATGGATGGCCTCACTCCTATGTGTCCCAGGGCATGTACTGTCTGGGGTCATCGGATGCCTGGGAAGCAAGCGACCAGTCTCTCATTGCCTCCCCGGCCACAGGATCCTATCTTGGCCCCGCATTTGATGACTCACAGCCCAGCTTGCATGAAATGGGGCCTTCCCAACCTGCTTCCGGATACTCTGCTCAGGAACCTCCGCCTTTGCTGGGGGGAGACACTGACTGGGCTCCAGGGGTGGGCGGGGTGGACCTGGCACGGGGCCCTGCCGAGGAGGAGAAGAGGCCATTGGGCCCCGAGGAGGAAGAGGATGCGGGATGCCGGGACCTGGAGTCACTTTCCCCACGAGAAGACCCTGAGGTGTCCACTGCTCTCAGCCGGAAGGTGTCTGACGTCACATCCTCAGGCGTGCAGTCCTTTGACGAGGAGGAGGGTGAGGCCAACAACTAGTTTCCTCCCCCGACCCCTGCCTTCCACCCCCACCTGAGGGCCGTGCACCCTCCCTTCCCCCGGCGGTACAGCTGACACTCAGCAGCGAAGGTGGGGAAGTGGAGGAGCAGGAGGGGATTGTCCAGGCTTACGCTCTAGAACCACAGGGCCAGGAACTGAGACCCAGGCACCCAGAAGGCTGTGAACTTGGCGTGGCTGCGGGAGAAGGGCCCGGGCGGTGGGCTTCTGGGTCTGTGCCCACGAGCCGCCAGTGCGTGCAGCCTGGGGGCAGGAGCGCAGCGGCCCAGCCGAGACTGGACCTCAGTTCTTCACTCCCCGATTCCGTCTTCCAGGAGTCTTGACTGTGCTGTCTGAATACCTCCTTTCTCCATTTCACTCTTGCTTTTCCCGACTGTTTTCTCTGGCTGTGGCCCCAGCTCATCCCTACTGTGAGGAACAGAGCTCAGGGGCCGCGGGACGCGGCTGGCCGGCGCACAGGGACGGCAGCGACTGCGTGGAGGCCCAGTCTGCCCTCAGCGGGTCATCTGGCTTCTGAGATCGGGAGTGGAGGAGGAGGTGGACGTGGCAGCTGGATTTATGGGGCGCACAGATGTGATTCTTTATGTCAAGGCCTGCCCACAGACGAGTCACCGATGAGACCAAGAACCAACACGGCCACTTGTTCTGGGATCTTGAATATCCCGTGGCTGAAAGGAGTATTCTAAAGGATCTGGGAAAAGACCCTGCCAGGGGCTGGCCGCTCCAGCTCTTGCTTCCCTTCCTGCCTTCTTCCGTCCCTGCTCTGGGAGCCCGTGAAGGCTCTGTCTGCCCCTACCCACCCCTAATTCTCTGGAGCTGTTTACACTTTTCTCTTTGCCTTTTCTACATTTTTATAACTTCTTGGGGACTCAGGGTTGAGTGGGGTGGAGGGAGGAGTCGGTGCTGTCACTTTCCAGGCTGGGCGGGGCTGCTGGCCAAGGGCCAGGGTGGGCGCTCGTCTACTGCCCCTTCGTCAGCTCCTCACGGTGGCTGTCCTCGCCCCCTGCTCAGGCCTCCTGCCCAGGAAGAGAGACACAGCAGCGGATTCTTCCTTCCAGGACAGTTTACCGTGAGGCACAAGCTTGCCCTTCCACACCCACTTGCACCCTGGTGGGGACTCTGAGCAGCATGTGAGCCCCAGCACTACTGTAAGAGCGCATGCCGGCAGGGGACGGGCAGAGGACACAGCAGTGCCGTGGGACTCCCTGGCCTTTGGCGTAGGCAGTTTGGGGAGGAGAGAGAGGCCTAAGAGGTTCATTGCCCTAGTTCCCTGTTTCCCCGTTGCAGGCTCCAGCTCCCAGCCCTGGTATCCTACCCACTCTCAGTCAGGGGTCCTATTACTTGCATCCTCTGCAGGGAAGGGAGCACTGACATCTTCTCCCAGACCCTGGGCACAAACTTCCCCTGACCCCTGGACCCCAGACTTCTATTGCTTTGGAATGAGGAGGTTGAGAGTTGGAGGTGTTTCTGTCCATCTATGACCCCACCCTGCCGCCAAGTTCATACTCATGACGTTCACACACATGCTTCTGAAATGCAGCCAGGGCAGGGGGTCTCGTGTCCTCCAGTGGAGGGAGAATGGTTATCCTGAGGTTGGTTCTTGGAGAAAACATGGGAGTAGGTGTGAGCCAAGGTAGGTGCAATCACCTACTCTCATGCAGCCTGCACAGAGGAGGCCTCTTGTGCTTGGTAACATGTCCTGACTCAACATCCCAGGACCGCATTTCTAGGAGCGCTAGGAAGTGGTCCAGCATGCTCACCCTGGCAGCTGTCCCCTGCCCATCTGCTGCAGGCCCTGGGGTTTTGCATGCTCACCTGACCTTCCTCCCACGGGGTACCCGGTTCCTCACCTTCTCCAACCTGCTCTATCACCACGTCATCTCTTTCTCTCATCTCCTCCCCTCAGTGCCCGTATTCTCCCCCAGACCACGGTGGATGTCTGATCCAGTGAGCCGGTTCATTTGTTACAGTTCCTTTTTGCCCAAGGCCCTGGGAGTAGGAAGGGTAGACTATAGCAGCTTTCCTCCCTCCTTCCCTTTCCCAAGGAACCCAAATGGTCCCTGACAAAAGATGACTAAAGGTCTGAAGGCATCTGGCAGGATTGATAGATAAGCAGAGGCTTGGAGTCCCCAGGGAGTGGGCACGTCACTGTAGACCAGAGGTCAGGTGGGGGCCTGCCTTTTGCAAGGAGCTCCCACTCCACTCTGAAGAGGGAGGAGACCCGAGGAGCTGGCCTGGGACCATCTTGGGACTCTTCTGGACAGAGGGACTGCCTCTCTGGTGCTGGGCACAGGGTGCATGGGGATTTGCTTCTAGCCTATTTGGGGGAGGGGGGGCATGTGCAGGAAGAGGCTATCGGGGGGTGGGAAAGGGTCGCTTTTCCTTTGGGGTTAAAGGCTGTGCAGCACGTTTTACAGCAGTCCTGGAACAGGGCTGTTTTTATATTCTTGTGAATGAAACTGCTCTTGCTAAATGATTTTCTTTTGGGGGGGAGGGGTGCACTTTCATTTTCAATTGACTTTATTAAATGAAAATCCAAATCTTCCATTCCTCCCCTTCCATTGCCCCCTCCCCCCCACACCTTCCTTCTCGTCCTTGTGTTAAGGAGGGGATCTGGGGAATGAGTTTACTGTCTCCTTCCTGTCCCCATCTGTGTACCCCACACTTCGTCTTCCAGGTCTGGGAAATATCCATTTTTATGGCCAGTCTTAGCATGTTTTCTTAATGTGACATTCCCACCCCAGGCCCAAGAGAGATTCTATGACATATATTACAGAGAGAATTCTATATCAATATATATAAATATTATAGATTATGTACACACGGGCTCGGGCTCGAAAGCCCACCGCGAGCCCCCACCCAGGCTTCAGCGTCTCTCTTGGCCTGGGGCGGGGGAGGGATGTGATGTGGAGAGGGCTAGAGGCTGTGTTCAATGACACTAAACAGAATGGTGGCATCCTTTGACTATGCGTGTCTTATTTGGGGGATGGAGGAGGCGGGGCACAGGGGAGGAGAAGGAGGGGAATGTCGGAGAGGAGGCCTGTGGGGTCAGGGCAGGAAAGCCTTGCGTATGGAGCAAGGGTTTGGGGATGCTCACAGCACAACCAGCTCCCGCTGCTGATCTGGGGAGGGTGAGGATGTGATTGTCCCGCATGTGGGCAGCACCAAAGAGGCCGGCCATCTTGACGCTACACTCCCAACCTTCCACCCCTAGGACAGGCACCTGAGGAGCTAGTCTGTGAGGAGGCTGGTGTCTGAGTGACCCAGTGACCTAGCTGCTCTGAGCCTCAGTTCTTGGCAGGAGAGGCGTCAGCCACAGCAGCTCTGGGGCAGAGCTGACCCTTGGCAGGACAAGCCAGTGACTACAGCAGGGAGAGGGAGGATGCTTTTCCCAGGGAGTGACCTGGGCATCACAGGCTGTGCTGTGAGGTAGGAGGACTTTCTGCCAGAGAGAGCCATGTGACACCGTGGGCACTGGTTGTTAGGGAACAGGGTAGCTGCCCCTTCCCCACCGAGCCTTTGGCAACCTTTCCTGACAGGCTGCTGCCCTCGCTAGTCCTTCTAGTCGCATTTCGCTGCTGAAGCGGAGGGGGATGTGGTTGGTCGCTTGCTGCCCTAGTCATGCCCAGCCTGGGCCTGAAGGCAGGCGGCGGGGGCAGGGAGGGCGGAGACAGACTGCTGTGTGCATGTGGCTTGGAGGGAAGCAGCTGTGGCCTGTTCAGAGGCACATTCTGAGGTGGTCAGTCCCTGAGGCCACGACCTGGTCCCATCTCCTCCTCCCATGTGGTGCTTACAGAGCCACATCATTCTGGGCCTCTCTTCACCCACCTCCTGCAGACACAGGAAGGCAGCCAGGCAAGGCCAGCCAGGCGCTGGGACAAGAGCCCTGGGGAGTTGGGGGTGGGGGACGAGGGGAGGCAGAGAGGCAGGGCATTCCCTACCCGCACCGGGAAAACTCAGGAAGCCCCACAGAATAACAGGGGCCTGCCACCAGAGTTAGAACCGCCTGCCTGTCTGGGAATGGGGGAAGCGGTCGAATTGACCACGGCCCCTCCCTGCCCAAGTTCTGACTCCTCCTTTAAGACTATCACTATCACATTTAAAAATCCCTGGGAGGGGCCAAGACTTTGGGTGAGTTCTCCAACTTCAGGACACACCCTGTCCCACACAAGTCCACCCCAAGTCACGGACAGTCTTTATAAGGAGGTCCCAGGAGGTGGTCAAAGGATCAGTTCATCCTCATCCTCCTCATCCGTGGACCGCAGGCTGGGGCCCTGCAAGATGTCGGCCAGCTCCTCTTCTGGCCCCGGACCCTCCACCAGCTCCAGCTCCTCCAGCTCGCCCTCCACCTTGGCTGGGGCCCCGGAGAGAAGGGGCTCTGGGGAGGGGGAGGGCACGGGGCTCTCCGGGGAGGCAGGGGCCACATCCCCTGCTCCGGTGGCCCCTGGTCCGTCCTCGGGTAGGCTCCAGCCCTCTGCAGGAGGGGGTGGTCCCCCAGGACTCTTTCGAGTTGAAGTTGTGTTCCGAAAGCTGGCAAGAGGAGGACGGAGCTGCACTCCAGACTTGGTGTGCCCCTCGATGGCCTTCTGTAGCTGGGAGCAGCAGGAAAGGAAAGAGGGCACAAAATTGGAAAGAGAAGGAAGACGTGGGCAGTGGGAGAGAAGTGGACAGGAAGGAACAGATCCTGCAAAAGCACAAAGGGATGGGGAAGCTACAGAGGGGCAGGACAGAGGCGACACAGAACAATCAAAGGAAGAAGACAGAAGGACAGGAGAAGGGGCAAGACAAAGAGACCTGCCTGCACAGCGGTGAATCCCAAGCCCCTGCTTCAGACCTGGGGTGACCCTTCCTGCCTTCCCCATAGCTCACCACCAGGAACTGTGACTCATGGCCCGAACCCCCATCCAAACCCACACCACCCACGAAGGGCATGTGGGTCCCAGCTGGGGAGAACTGTCTCCTTCAGGACTGTGGCTGCAACAAGCTTGGCAACCCCCTCTACTCCCACTGGCTGCTCACCCCAGGCCCCCATCTCTGCATGAGAAATGGAGAGGGAAATCTGAGGGACTTCCAAGATGCTAACAGCACCCCTTCCCCTCCCGTAGCCCTGATCCTGTGCTCACCCTCCCTCCTGCTGCTCCAATGGGACACATCTGATTACCTCCTCCAGGGCCAGGACGCCTCTGAGCTTCCCCATGCTGGTCACATAAGCAAGGTGGAGGCCGAGGAGTGAGAACAGCGTGTGAGTCTGGAGGGAGAGCACAGGTCAGCGCACGTTTCTTGCCCCACACTCCCCCTGCCCTCCCTGAAGCCCTGAGCTGTCAGCAAGGACTTGCCTTATGCAGGGTCGTCTGCTCCACCAGCTGGAAGGGAGACTGGTCGATACAGCAGCAATCAAAGCAGACAGGCTGGCTCAGCTGCTCCTGCTCCCAGGCCTCGATCTGCCAGGCAGAGGAGGAAAGTCACCCAAATCACAGAGCTTCCTTCAACCCTAGATACCTGAGTGGGACCCCAAATAGCCCTCCTGGACCTGCCCAGGATCCTGAAACATGCAATGACCCATCCTAGATCCTCCAGGTCAGTGGCTCTCCCCTTCTTCCTGGGTGACAGTTCCTGCCCTGTCGTCCCTCATTAGGCCCCCACCCCAACGTGCACCCCTCCCCTGGCACCCAGAATAAGGATCCCTCTTCTAGTCCCCCATCCCTCCCATGCCCTGGTGCCCCAAACACTTGTAATTTCCAGCCTGTCTCTCCTGGTTTATTTTCCACTACTTCTAAAAGATCGGGGCTCCAGGCAAACCAGACTGCTTTCTGCTCTTCAAACATGCCTTCCTCTTTGTCTGGCTGTTCTTGCCACCTGGGGTTCCTGTAGCCGCCCCACCTGCCTGGCCTGTGTGTATTCCCCGCTCTCCCGATCACACGTGCTTCTCTTTTTTGATTCTGTAGTACTTTGCCGGTCTCTTCTTTTTAGAAATGACATTGGTCATGCTCAGTCTTGTGTGGCCATCTGTCTTATCTCTGCCGACTGCATGTGAACTCCTCGAGAGTGCTATGTGGCATCGATTGGTGTATATTCTGGAGAAACCAGCCCGTTCGCCTCTCCCGCCGGAGATCACAGTAAGTATTGGTTAAATCTGAAGAGCTGTACTGGACCTCATGGCACTTAGTTGACTCAAGCAAAGCCAGTTTTTGTTTGTTTTTGTTTTTTTGTCTATGACAGAAGCATTAAGGCACAAAGGCCAACTATCCTTGTGACTTTAGATATGCACTATGAAATCCCCATGATTTCAAATAATCCATTATATCTCTGTCTTTCATAAATTTATCTAAGATTTTCTAAAATTGCTTTTCAGCCAGAACCCTCTAATGATCTAATACTCTGTTTTTCTGTTTGTCCAAATCTACATCTTGTAAGCTTTGGAGAATATCACTAGGCCATTACCTAGTTCTAGGGTCTAGTGCACAGTCCACAGTGACACTGCCTCCACCAGTCCTGTCCTGATATTTCTGGACTGTAGTCACGCCTCTGCTACACTCTCATCTTCCTAACGGATCACGCAGGGTGGAACCAGCTCTCATAGCACAGGATGGACAACCACTTAGAAGGTGTGTTATAGAGAAGCTTTATGTATGGGATGGGGACTAGACCTTGCCAATCCTAATGTGGCAGATCCTGTCCTCTTGGGTCCCTTCTACGATCATCTGTGGACTTCTCAGGTTCCATTTTTACCTTTCCATAACAACACCAGCAGCAACATTTTCAGGGAACATTTATCAAGGACTTCCTCTGTGCCGAGCATTACTGTAATCACTTTACATGTATTAGCTCATTTAATCCTCTCCGACAATTCTATCATCTTCATTGCACAGATGAGGAAACAGAGGCACAGATTGAATAGTTGCCCAAGTTTACACAGTAATTGGTGGAGCTGTGCTTGTAACCTTGACGGCTGATTGTGTTCCAGGTACACCCCTAGCTTTTGTCCAAGGGCAGGAGGATGTTGCTGTGGAGTCTGATGTGTTTCCCTACTTAGAAAGCCCAGCACCAGTTAGAAACCAGAGTGCTGTGCATACCTCAGAGTATGCAGAATTAAACAAATCAAAGCAGGGACTTCTGATGACATATAATTGAATTCTTTCAACATTACCATACTGTCCCCATACTGTTTTTTGTCAATATCAACATCTTGATATTGTCAAGGGTGTCATTTTATCTGGTCCGAAAATATCATGTTCAAAATATCCTGAATTTTGAATTCTATTGCATCTTATCCCTCCAAAATGTCTCCAAGAACTGCAGGAGAGTTGGTAACTTCTTAAAGTCTTCCTTGGAAAAGATATAAGCTAGAAACGTGTGATCTATCTTCTTCTTAACCACGGCTGCACTTGATCTCTGGTTGTCGATAAATAGCCGGATCAAATAGCTGTTTTTCTCTCTTTAATGCATTACAAAACCCTCATTATTATTGTTTTTAGCAACCTAACAAAGTACTCCTTAATTGCAATTATGACCCTTCTGATTCCTGCTTGTGGGCAGAGGAATGGTTTTTCTTTTTCCTCTGTGATCATCTGTTTGATTTTGGCATAAGTCATTTGTCAGAAATGTGTGTGATTTGAGGAGTGGCAAGGGGAGAAAAGAAGGTTTCCTTTCTCTCTTGTCACTCACAACCCCCTCCTCCAACCGCGTAGTGCTTTTAATATTCAACACATATTTATTCTGGATGTCACATAAGATGTTTATTTTAATATAATATCCACTGTGGTTTTGGGGTCAGCTTCATACTTTAAAAAGCTCTACCTTTGCCGCCTTTGCAGTGAGACTCATTCTCTTTTACCATATGGAATAGTTGCTAATTGATTTTCCGTTGTTGTTGTTCCTCTACCCCCGAGGGTGTTTCCTGATCAGGACTGGTTAGTTGCCTGTTCCCAGTGGCTGCTCCACATTCTGCTCCCTCCTCACAACCAAGCGCAGTCCCTATGCTTGATTTTTCTCTCTCCTAGATTTGATAACTATCTCTTTCAGGAAATAAGCATTTGTCCTGACAAGGCACCGTGGTCATTATTTGCCTTGTGTTTGTAGTTCCTCCCAGTCTTGCTGCCTGACATTTTCTAGTCGTCCTTGGTCTCAGGGCCCTGATCAAGGCAGCACTGTAAGCTCTGCCAGGCGCATGTCCCCACCTCCCTTTGATGCTATTCTTCCACACTGCTGTGTTTTAGTGCTGGCCCCCCTGGTGCCATCTTACTTCAGTAGAGCCCTGCCTGGTCCA
The DNA here is from genome assembly GCF_020740605.2 of Lemur catta. Taxonomy (NCBI): domain Eukaryota; kingdom Metazoa; phylum Chordata; class Mammalia; order Primates; family Lemuridae; genus Lemur; species Lemur catta. Next base: position 10,009,747 of record NC_059138.1, read on the forward strand.
GGATGTCCCTATTCTCTAAAAGATCCAAGGCTCATATTGGCACCATGGTCCCACTTACACATGGAGGCTCAAAACTTCCTCTTCTGAAACAACCGTGTCCCTCTGAGAACACTGCCAAGTCCTGCCACATGCTCATTACTCTCTCCTTAACTGACCTTATTTCCAACCTCTCAAAATACTTTCCAATCTAGATTCACATTTTATTCTTACGACAACACAATATAGAAGGTAGGAAAAAAAATAGCTATATCATCATTTGCCAGAACAATCCACCCCAGGTTGCTGTTTCCCTTACTTACCTCTTCAGGTGACATGGTATCCACTAAATCCATGGCATCCTAGAGAAGAAAGACATAGATCCTAGTTCTTTATCTTTTCTTCCCCTGGAAGCTGTGATTCCCACCGAAACAACAGCCATTCCTCCCTGGCCAGAGCCACAGATGTCTCCTTGCCAAGTCATCATCCCTTGCACCTGATCAAACGTCTCCTCTGTGGTGGGTCCTCTGCCCCTCTGATTTAAGAACCATGAGTTTCTCCCTTCTCAAAGACTCCCTTTCCCCTGTTCCTCCCGCACCACATCTCCTCTCACCTGGACTGCTTTCTTCTTTGCGGGTCGAGCCCTGCCCAGCAAGCAGCGCAGCAGGGACTGGAAGACGGAGAGTCTTTGACCTGAGGGGAGTGGCAAGCAGATGCAAATGGAAAACAAGCAATGTCCACCCCGTAGGAAACGACCAGGGGTTACCGAATGGTCCCTGACACTTTGTCTCCAAAGAACTGCCCTTCCCAGGGGCCTCCACAGACACCCTCTCTTCTACCCTTCCAAATCACCCTCTGCCCCCACTCCTTGGGAGAGTAGCATGGACAATCAGTGAATGAAAAAGGACCCCTCCCAATGCCCGGCTATCCCCTAGCCTCACACCTCCTCACGGGAGTAGCCCTTAGGTTGAGGTGGGCCCAGTCATAACTCGGGGGCATGAGTTGGGGTGCATGACAGGGGAGCGTCACCTGCAGGCTCTGGTGCCTCTGGCTGCTGTTTGTGGTCGGGCAGGGGCCCGTTGGGCTCTTCTGGGGACAGGCAAGCAGTAGGAAAGGGGTGAGGAGGAGGAGAAGGAGGCAGCTGTAAGAAAGAGCAAGAATTTTCAGTCTCAGAGGCAGAGGCTGCCTGGGGCTTCCCTGCCCTCACTGGTGGGTGTCCAGGGGAATCTGCCTAACTCTGTTCTTCCCCCGTCCCCAGTTCAGAAATCCTATATCCCTTTGAGTTCTCATCCATGCCATCATCCACAACCTATCTCCTTCAGTCCAGGGACCCAGGGGCATTGGTCTTCTAGGCACTGGTCCAGAATTTCTGGCTTTCTCGAGGATCAGCATCTCCCTCCCCTTCCTACTTTTCCTGCACCTGTCCTGGCCCAGCCCAGCCCAGAACCACCCGACGGTGGGACGCGGCGGGCTGGCGACCCCTGCTGACGCCTTTCCTTTAGCCCGTATCCATCTGCTCCCGGACCTTCCCAGCGCGGTCACCTCGATCCTCCCAGAGAAGTCCTCGTCGTCATCCTCATCCACGAAGGCAAAGGACTCGGGCCGGCCGCGATGCGCGCCGGGGAGCGCCCTCCCGTCGTACGGCAGCTCCGACAGCTTCCGCGCCATGTCCTGCGCCGCCCGCAGCCTCCGCTCGGGACACAGGTGGCGCTGCAGGAGTGACTGCAGCTCTGACCGCTCCACGGAGCCCAGCAGGATCATGGAATCTGCGGGGAACCGCGCCCAGCCTGAGGCCCCGTGGACCAGCAGCCCAGCCCCGCGTGGCTTTCCCCGCTCTCTCCCTCTCTTCCTAAAAGCCATGTCAAAGAGCCGCCCGCATCAACCTCACTCAGTCCCTTTTATTTCACCCATTTAGCAGGTGCAGACCATTTGATAGAACACTAATTGGTGCTAATTTGTACTTCTTTTGATGCAGCGCATATATGGACTGTTAGCGGATAGGTGAGTCGGTATTAAAATAGACTAATCAACGCTGTCCAAATGAAAAGAAACCTGAAAAGCCATTCAAACAGGCTGAGATGTGAACACGCTTTAAAGGAAATCTCCAAGCAATATAAACGTTATATCTCTACCCTGCAAGAAGGGAAACAAGGGAACTCTCCCTTTTGTATCTGACGTTTAATCATTAAAGAACCCGGGTTCTTCTAGGATATAAACAAAATGCCTACTTTTCCTGAGAAGGTCTTTTATATGTTTATAAGAATTCTGCTACTATAATTAACATTTTCATTAAGTTTTAAGGCCATGCAATTGTGGCAGTGTTACTGAGATCAATTTTACTGTTAGGTCTCAGTCACTTCTATGAAAACCTTGCACCCTGTTGACTGTGCCCCAGTTCCAGTAAAGAGCCACTCCCGTAGAAGGTACTTCGATGGTATCTGAGATTTGGGGAAACATTTGAACTCATTCAATTTGAGAAATTTGGATGCTCTGATTATCTAAAATCAGAATTAATGCTCTTAATAGCTCCAAATAGCCCTACATTAAGTACACCAATTCAAACACCAGGCAAGTATTTATTTAATATGTAGTAAATACCTGTAAGAAGGTACGCTGGGGATATAAAATGCATAGTCTCTACCCTGAGGGAACACCCAATCTAGTGAGGAAGACAAGATATAGATACACAAACCACAATAAGAAATAATACAAAGCAGGAGGTGCCAAAGGTGGGCAGAAAGGATGGTGAAGACAGAGAAATGTGAAATCACCCTTTACTGAAACGATTCACTCCTCCATATGAGACAATTTCATCTCTCCCTTAAGTCGGGCATTAAAAAACAGGTATGACTTAGTTAAGTGGCAAGGGGACCATATAAGGAGCTGTGAGATTCACAGTTGATCCTCATTATTCATGGAGTCCCTATTTGTGAATTCACCTACTCACTGAAATATACTTGTAACCCAAAATCAATAGAAGAGGTGCTTTCACTGTAATCCACAGACATGAACAGATAGACAAAACACATGAGTTGCCCAATGCCCACATTCCCAGCTGAGATTGAAGAAAGCAGTGCTTAGCCCTCTAGTTTCAGCTTTCACATTGTAAACAAATGTTCTTTTTTCAGTCTATTTAATGCCACCTTTTGTTGTTTGCATTTTTATGCTTTGCATTGGTGATTTTGCTGTTGAAAATGGCCCCCAAGCCTAATGCTTAAGTACTGTCTAGTGTTCCCAAGTGTGAGAAGGAGCATATGAGAAAATATGTATGTTAGGTAAGCTTAATTCAGGAATGAACTATAGTGCTGCTGGCTGTGAGTGCAATGTTAATGAATCAACAATATTGATTAAGTAAGGTGTTCTTCAAAGAAACACACACAAAACCAGATTATGTATTGATTGGATGAAAATGATGTGACCAGAGGCATGCAGGAACCTAGCCCTGTATTTCCTCTAGGAGCAAATTGTTCAGTATGGTGCTCACTAATTCGGTGTTCATGGTGACTTTATGTTAATAGAATGCAACTACTATGAATAATGAGAATCGACTGTATTTTTTAATTAGATTTTTAACTTTTTGTGTATGTGTTATGGCATTATTTTTCCTTCTCAAGGATGATCATGTTCCCCAAGGAGCATAGGCTGGGCCTCTCATAGCAGAATGGATGGCCCTAAAGACAAGCCCATAGCACAGTGCCTCCTCTACCTCTCTGTGACCTTTGTTCAGGTCATCAGCTCAGATGTCTGCTTCCTTCCTTCCCACTGACCTTTTGAGTCAACCAGTGGTAAAGTCTTGACTGTGGTGGTCTGGAGCAGGGTTTGCAACTCCCCATATGTGCAAGAAGCTGAAACAAACTTCACATCACGTACCATGATGTCCTCAACAAAGATTGTGTATTTGCTATGGAGGGAGAAAGCACAGTGGATCAGCCCCACTACATGCCTTCGCTTTGCCATCCCTTCCATTCCTCCCATGAGATTTATCATGCATTCACTCACAGTATTTATTAAGTGCATGGGAACATAAAAATAATTAAAAACAGTGCTTCCAAACATTGACCCTAAGCTCAGTCTCAACCTCAAAACCTCCCACCCCACCAGCAAACCTGAACTAATTCCAGCTAGGGCCCCTGACCTGAGCTGGTTCCAACCAAGGTCAGGCAAGTAGGGTAGCTTCTTGACCTGGATGATGCTGTCATAGAGGGAGGGCTGCAGGCTCTGAGCCACCATGTTGGCCAAGATAACAGCCACCATCATGGGTAGGATGTGAGCAATCTGACCCGTTAATTCGAAGCAAATCACAGCTGTGGAGACTGTGTGAGACACAGCACCAGTCAGTGCTGCTGCTCCTAGAAGAACACAGAAATATAGCTGGGGGTTAGAGCTGCCATTCCTGGCATGGAAAGCACAGGGGGATGTGACAGGAATGACACAGAATGGGAGACATGACCCTGGTGAGTGCCAACATTCCTGAGATAACGATTTGTCAAGAGGAGGAGTTAGAATGCTGAACTCTTAGAAAATCACCATTTTTATCTTATTCCATGACCTTCAGCAAATCACAAAATCTTTAGGTGTGCCCAAATTTTCATTTATAACACGGTAACAGTGATGTCCTATCCATTTCTTGCTATAAAAAGTTTGGATCATTCTTAACTGAGCATTTTAAAACTGTTATGATAGTTTGCCTTGGGCATCGGGTGCTGCTGCCAATAATTAATGAATAAATCGAGTGAAAATCCAAGAATCATGTGTAGACTTGGAGCAATAAGACCTGTGTCAGATGCTGATCCCACTGTTTCTCAACTGTTTGAGGAGAGCTTAATGCCTCTGGAATCCCATGTTCCCCTCTGTAAAGTGAAAGGGGTCGCTAAATGATTTTTTGCAGATCTAAAACTTTATGATTTTACAAGCTCTCTGAATATAGACTCTGTCTTGCTTATTTTTGGTTGTTTTCCCATCTGCCAAAATAGTTCCTTGTACATTAACTATATTTCTTATGTAAATATGGGGGAGATATACTATGGGAAAAATGTTGGGGAAGGCACACAAAAATGTCGTAAGAAAAAGTCACAAAAGGGAAATACGGGGAGGAAAGACACTACTGGATGTTGCACACAATATACTTCAGAACCTAAGCTATCAAGGACTTGAATACTAGGAAACATACACCAGGCAGGATGGGGAGGGATACCTCATGGGCATGAAGATGGGGAATATGAGTAGGTGACTCTCACTGTTGGAAGAGGCTTCTGTAGAGGGACTATGACGGGGCAGTAGGGTACCACAGGAGCTAAGCTGGTCAGCGCTTCTCCATCTGAGGGAGGCATGGCCTTAGATGTTACGAGATTTTGGTGAAGAAGGGTGTCAGGGAGGAACCCTAATAATCCCAGGGATTATATTGGTGTTAGGTATGGCTCTATCTCAGAGGTGATTTTAGAATGAAGAAATTAAGGCTCAGCAAGGCAGCTAACTTGCTCCGTGGTCATCTAGGTCACAAGTGGCAGGGGTAAGTCTAGAACCATGTTTCTTAGCCCCTAGTCCTGTGCTCTTAGTCCCCGTTAATATTAGCACATCTCAGATGGAGTATCTGAGCAAATCATCTGCATTGTTAGTTCCCTGATTCTTAGGAAGGAAAGAAAAAAAACCCTTACCTAACAACCCAGGTGTTTTCATCTTTGTGATCGATCTCCTTTAATCCCCATAATCCCTTTTCCTTATGAGGAAACTAAGGCTCACAGAAGTTCAATAAGAGCTAATGAGAATTAGCACCATGGATTGATTATCTGAATAAAAGTTGAATTAAATAGCATTAAATTAAAACCATATTGTGTAGCCTGGAATGAAGATGTAATAGTAGTGTTGGAGTGTGGGGATTTGGGGTACTCAGTGTTTGGTTATGGGGGGTGGGAATGTGTCTCACCAATTACTGCATAGCCCCCAGGTAGGATCTTGTAGATGATACCATCAAATAAGATTCCATCAGGGAATAGCATGGCCATGATCTCTCCTACCAGCCTTCCAAATGCAGCTCCTAGAGGGAAGATAAAAGGTGGCAAAGTGTTATGAGATGCAAGCTTTTTATCCTCTATGTTTTCAGAGCCAATCTGTCCTTGGGTGCTAAGAGGAAATACAATGCACCCCGCCCCACACTGCATCCTGGGCCTTTCCTTAAGATCTCAGGCTTCCAGCAGAACTTACCCAGCACAAACACAGGCATGAAGCCTCCACAGGGTATGGGCATGGTGGTGGCCACGATGGACATCCAGAACTGGGGTGAAAAGAAGCGTCAGATCATAACACCCTCTCAGCTCTACCCACATACATGCACACACCCAACTCCCTTCCCGCTATCCTCCTCCTTCCTGCAGAAATCCTGGGATAGCTAATCCTCCTGGAAGCCACCTTGTCTGTCACCTTTCCTCTAGATCCAAAAACCATAGTGCTCTCAGCCTAAGAGATCACCAAGGACAACACCATAAGAAAGTTCCTCTGGATGGCTAATCCAAATCCCTCCTACTTTGAGTGACTGTATTTGCCTTTCAGCAGTCTAGAACAAGGAGTGGAGCCCCAGAGAACTCCTCTTTCACTGCCCCAAAAGGACCCTAGGCCACTATACCCATTGAGTCCAGAAAGTTCGCCTCAGTAGAGTAGCCTGAAACTCTTGAAGCTTTTGAATACCTTGAATAGCTTTTCCTAGTCAGGTTATGTTTCTGAAAAGGAGCCTCAGTTATAAATGGCAGAAACCTTAAAGTCTCAGTGACTTCCTATGTGATTAATCTAGCTTCAATATGGTCATTTACAGAGCTGCCTACATGGCAAACCTCACAGGGGAACCTGAAGGGAAAACGGTCCTGCCCGAGCCATTTGCTTTGACACCAAATTACCCTAAACAAGGATCAAAAATTAACCTGGTCACACTGGAAGGGCAAATTGAGAAACCCTGATAAGTCAGCCCATATAATAGAAAAGATTTCCAAGGACAACTTTGTAAGGTCGTATTCCAGTAGAAATTAGGACACTTTTGTCAAAAGCATTATGTACATCATGAGGCAAAGAGTGCAAAAGAATTGAGAAATATAATGGGAAAAGGAATAGTGGTTTGAAACATCTGTAAAGTAAATAAAAGTTTGAGAAATAATATATAAAGTAAATAACAGGTGTATATATCTTCTTCTAAAATAAGTAAGCCAGTCTTAGGAAAAGATCTCAAACTAATTAGGTTCAAGATGGTAGCAGCTAAAAGTCAGGACAAACTACCAGGATCAAAGTTTTCACAACTTTGAAATTGCACCAGTTGTATTGTAAACTAGTGAGAAATAAATTTCTTAATTTTCTACACCTTAGAAAGAATTCCCCTTAGCCAGGGCTGACCTCAAGAGGCAGTGACAAAGACTCTGATAAAGATTCATCCCAGAAGCTCTGACATGAGGCAAACATACTTCTTCATGCCAGAATATGACTATTTAAGACAGTTGAGAATTTCCAAGATAAATGTGCAAAATGAAGAGACTATAGACCGAGAATTCCTTGAGGGCAGAGAGTGTATCCTGTTATTTCTGCCTTCTCTCTGCGCTGGCAGAGTGCTCAGTAAATGTATGTAGGTAAGAAGGAAGGAAAGAAGATAGGCTGGTCAAATATTAATAGTATCCAATGCAAAGCAGAAAAAGCTCCTCAATGATAATATTTGCTAAAACATGTAATAGCAATGTTCACAATGAACTTGTTTACAATACTTATGACCAGACCCTGCTAGAATCTACCAAATCAAATTGTCTGGAGACAGGGTTTTAGGCACTTGTATTAATAGTTTAAGCTTCTTAAGTGAATCTAACATTTAACAAGTTGAAACCCCTTGAGCTGTCTTGTACCATCTCTTTGGAGTAAGTACATAACAGCCATAGGGATTTTGCAGGCTCAGGTTAATCTGAAAGCTCCAGTAATTCAAAAAACAGGGGACCGATAGGTCTGATTTCAGAGGATAAACTTTAGATTATCCTCCAAGATATGTATAAGAACAGTAACAGGATCAGAGGGCACTGAAGTTGTCAGCTGCTACAGCATAAAGAATGACACGTGAGATTAACAAACTTCTTTAGCTATTGGCACATGAAAGAAAAGATCCAGAAGTGGTGTGGAAACAACTCCGAAGATTTCAAACACACAAGTCTAGAGAAATGGGACACTAGAGATGCAGGATCACAGATTCTGCTATATTTAGACTCTTCATAAGGAGGAGTGAGACAAACATCAGCCAGGAAGAATTCTACAGAGTCTCAGGCTGTGCCTAGAACTTGATGATACAAGGTAGCAATGTTAGACTTACTCAAAGGGAACTGAGAAATTGGAATTACATTCATACTAACTGTAAAAGCTCTTGACTTAGAATATTTTCCATGTCTTGAGATTGAGGAAGACAGAAATTCCCTTCATCAATATTATAAAAGAGTTGAATTGGGAATCTTGCCTGCCTATACTGATACTGGCAGAAGACCACATAGACTAAATTTAAATCAGACTGTGGGAAAATACTTTTAGTCATTTTTATATTTTAATTTGGCTATGTATCCTATTTCCCACTTTTCAAAAAAAAAAAATAAGGGTATGGTTATGTGTCCAATGATTAGACAGTGAAAATGCTGGGAAGGAGTGATAATTAATGAATATCATGGATTTGTAACAATGAATAGTTTTATGTTTATAAATATTACAGGCCTGCTGCCAACTGTTGGACTTGAATATAGCCCAGGAAGTATGTGTTTCTTTTCCTGATGCACTTATGATGTAAACATTATCAAGGATCCAATCCAGTGAAAAATTAATGATAGAGACATGTAGTTGAGTCCTCCTATATCATCCAAGTAGGTTTCTCAAAACAAGCTTGAATGTATGAAGTGGAATCCCAGCATATAGCTGAGAATCTGAGGGGATGGGTTGAGGTGTGGGGGAAATGTTGAATAATATATAGTATTTTGTTTCTACAAAACTTTTCAAAATCTTGGCATTTTAAAAGTACATGTGATCCCATAGTTATCATATAGCTCAGTCTAGAATAATATCAGAAAAACACAGTTCTCGTCATTGGACAATAAACTCTAAGATCCATAAAAACTTGGACTTGGTTACTGCCGATGGGTTTGTCTACTCAACAATTAATTACAGGAGGCTGGGATTTATAAAGTAGAGAAGATAAATCCTGTGATGAAAGTCCAAAAATCAAATCCCTAACAAGACACTGACACTTTGTGACAAAAATGTCAAATCTTTTGAGAAAAGAAATAAAAAAGGATTAAATTAATAAAGTAAGCCTGCAAAATATGGATGCTATAGACCCAATTAACCCACGTAGAATGGAATGGGGAAGATCATACATAAATACAGCTTCCAGAAACCCACAGAAAATCCTGAGAATATAAGTTACAGAGAGTTGAAATCTGGTGTGTCAAGCACCTGGTATCTCTAGTCATAAGATCATTGACAAGTACACTAAAGGAGCAGCAAAAAGCAGGAGGAAATTTTAAAATAATTTTTTAAATTGCAAGCATAAGATTAAGGAAAGATGAACAATCAAGTAGGATGTACTTGGCACATAGGAAATGCTTAATAACATTTACTGAATAAATGAACCCACTGTAACCATTACAGTATAAATATGACTTAGTGACTCATATCCTGGGAAAGCGTAGATTCATAAAAGGTATCACATATAAATTATACAGCAAGATATGCAAAAGCCTGGAAGTTCTGTGTGGACAGAGGTATAAATGAGAACACTAATATACAGGGGAAAATGTTGGATTATTCAGGCAAGACATACCATTAGTAAAAAGGCAATCATCAAAAAAGAAAATAAAAGGCAATCAGCGTTGTAATAGATGTCACAACCAGGGGTAGAAATAAAAATACCTTGTGTAAGGTGGTAATTGAGAAGTCTATAAATACATGATCCTTGATGATGGGTGGATATGAAAAAAAAACACTGATGTAAAAGAAATCAGCTTTTGTTTCTTAATTGCAGCTAGGGGAAAATAGTTTGAGAACGCCAAAATCCCCACAGCCTCACTACCTAAATAGAGAATAATAACATTTATAAAAATTATTTATAGTCACTAATAAAATTGATTTAAATATTTTATCTCTTTTGAAATTCTAGAAAAGAGATTACCCACAAGACTAAGGAAAAAATGGATGTGCAAATCATCTAAAAATGAATCATCAGATACATGGAGGATGAAGCACCTTACTAATATGTGGAGGGAGATTTGGGTAATTAATCTGAAGTTTTTACCAAGTTATCTATCAGGCTAAACTCTATTTTGTCCTTGTTTACTCGGCTGTTGTGATGGCTTAATAATGTAACAAGTAGACCCAATAGAAGGGTTGAATAACTGTGCCAAACACCACCAACTATGACATGAATAGAGCAATTAACTCAGATATCGGTTCACTGCTATAGACGAGCAACTTAGGCTGTGGTTTCCAAATGATTTCTCTTTAGCTTGGACAAAGACCAGATGAAGTTCTACCCCCTCCTACACTATGCAAACCCTGGGTTCCCAGACTGAAGGCAGATAGGGATTCGGGGGTCAGTAGTGTGGGGAGCAGTACCTTCATGACAAAGAAGAGAGAGATGACGACGACAACGTTGACTTGGGGGTGAATCCACACAGCCGACCGGCCCAGGCTCTCAGGGTCTCCTGCGTGTTTCACCCACGTGTTGTTGTCAAACAGGGTGCTGATGGCTTCGCGGGGCATGAGCTGGGAGGGGAAGCAGCAGAGGGGTGTGTGTTCCAGGTATGCTGTGCCTCCTCCTCTCAGAGAGCTGATCCGCCAGCCTCATCACTCAGGGTCTCTTTGGCACTTTTCTCAGGGAGAATCTACAAATTCTACCTTTGGCCAAAACTACATATGTTCTGAAGCCTGAGGGGCATCTGTGCTTCTGCTTTTCCACGTGTCCCCAGTCTTGGCTTAATGACCCGACCCGCACCCTTAGACTCCCCCAGAGCTGACCTCTCCAGCCATGAATTGACCCATTCCTGGTGGAAAGGTGAATGAGGCGATGACAAAGGTAACAATTCCAGGATACAGCAGGCGGCTGAAAAAGAAACAGAGTTAACCCTACCCCTACCTTAGCCACCTCACAGTGAGCGCCACACTGAACTTCGGCAAGCGGAAGTTCCCTGCAGTCCTGTAGCCTCAGCTCTTTAAAGAAAGAGCATTCTCTTCGCCAAAAAAACAATCTTCAAAGGGGAGAACTCACGATTCCTACCCACAGTATCAGGGCTTCCTCATATTTTAACACAAGCCACCTAAAGGCATCTAATGTAGTTTATCTTCTACAAAGATAAAACGGGAGGAACTCTTGGAGAAAGCAGAAAGCAAATGTGTAGGGCAAAAGAAGGGCAGTGACTCACTGCTTAGACAGAAACTGGCTGAGGGCCTTGTGCTTTCGGACACCGAGCATGACGTGGCGATGCAGATACACAAATACAGCTCCCAGGAACCCGCAGCAGATCCTGAGGGTGTAAGTTACAGACATGAGAGCCTCATCCCTCAGACCTAGCCTCTGCAGGGAAGCAGACGTCAGGCTCCCACCTTCCCTTTCTACCCGCCCACTCTCAACAATTTCCTCTACCCATGCCCACCCCACCTTCTTCCCAGCTTGGGGCCCTTCCAATCCACAGCCTCACCCCAATCCCTGCCCACCACACCAGAGCAGGAGACCCCACTGACCCGATGACAGCAAAGGCTGGGAGTTCCTGCAGGTCAAAGGGGAAATCCATTCGGAAATTGGTTCTGAACAGAGCAGTGATGGTGACTACAGGATGAAAAGACAAGGATTACAGGGGCAGCTTCACCAAAACCCACAGATAGGGAGACAGAAGTCATCAGTGTTAAGGACTATTTCCTCCTTTCTTCCAATCCCAATTCCTCCTCTTCTATTTCATTTCCCTTTTTCCATGCACAACCACTCCTTGGCTGTACTCTCCTACTCCATGACATATACCCTTGTCCTATACCCTTGGGCCTTGGTCCCACTCCCCGAATAATGCCAACCGTTCCTTCTCTGAACTGCCCTACAGAGCTGCCCTCCGCGCCCTGTCGCCAGCATCTCTATTGCATACAACCTGCACCATGGGCCTCCCCTGTTACCGGCGTCCTTGTTCCACACCGCCAGGACGCGAAACACAAAGGCACTGAAGGTGGCTGCAAAGAATCCTCTCCAGTAGTTCCGAACGGCAAAGTAGGTAGAGGTGACCTCGATGCTAAATAGCACTCCTGTAGGGCACGGAAGCAGGGTCAGGTGCAGACACAAGTGCAAGCTCTCTCCCACACTCCCCTCCCCTGGACCTGAGGAGCTTTTGCTGAAACTTAAATCTGGGCAGAAGCAGCAAAGAGAAGCATACACCTGCTCAAGCCAGAATTATTTATTTATTTGTGTTTTTATTTTTTTGTAGACCAGGGATGTAGTTAAACAAGACACAGAAAAGACGAGAAATGAATGGGCCCTCAACCTCTAAAATGTGAGAATCAAGTGGCCACATCCTCTCCAACCCTAGAATGCAGGGTTGAATAGAGTTCCCAGCTGTTGGATATCCACGGAGACTTAAAGGTAGTTGGAAAAAACCTGCAGAGGGCCGGGCGCAGTGGCTCACGCCTGTAATCCTAGCACCCTGGAAGGCCGAGGCGGGTGGATCATTTGAGTTCAGGAGTTCGAGACCAGCCTGAACAAGAGCGAGACCCCCGTCTCTACCAAAAATAGAAAGAAATTCTATGGGCAACTAAAAATATATTTAGAAAAAATTGGCCGGGCATGGTGGCGCATGCCTGTAGTCCCAGCTACTTGGGAGGCTGAGGCAGGAGGATTGCTTGAGCCCAGGAGTTTGAGGTTGCTGTGAGCTAGGCTGACACCACGGCACTCTAGCCCGGGCAACAGAGCAAGACTCTGTCTCCAAAAAAAAAAAAAAAATCTGCAGAAAATATAAAAGAGGAAACAGCTTCCGGAGCAGGTACTCAGCAGAGCTGGCAACCAGAGGCCAGAATTCAGAGACTCTCCTTAGCATGTCCCTCCCCAGCCTTTCCTGCCTCCCGCCATACACTCTGGGGCAACTTTATAAGGAAGAGATAAGCAAAATAGGCGGGCTTTGTAAGAGCTGGCACTGCCCAATATTTCCAGAAAAGAAAACAGAGGAGTCATACAAATTAAAAAAAAAACCAAAAAACAAAACAACAACATAAAAACCCTGATGTAGAAGGACCATAGCAGGGGAAAAAAACCAAGAGGCCAAAGGAAGATAAAGACAACCATGCTTTCGCAAGGCAGGCATGGTAAAAGAAAGCTAGTTGGTGGTCCTAAGTAGTACTGGTCTGCGAGTAGGTTCTGCAGCAGAAAAGGAGGGGGTAGATCTACAGAAAAGAGAACGAGGGTGGATAGGGGACAAAGTAAGGAACGAGAACAAGGGCATGAAAACAACGTTCAAGAGATACAAAGAAACAATCTTTAAACAGATTAAGAACTAGGGGGTTGGACTTCGATTAGATGCAAAGTAAAAACTGATGACAAGATTTCCTAAAACCTGGCTAAGCCTCAACTTTACCAAACAAGAGAAGGGGGGCGGGGAGAATGCAGCACATGATGACATGAGTGGAGAGGAGGCCTGGCCTCAAGGAAACCAGGAACCCGACAGGTCTCCTCCTCTCCATGGTCTGCCCAAGACCCTCCACCTGCTCCCTCTTGGCGCAGCATCCCACATCCTAGTAATTTTCTTCTCCCTGTTCTATATTCAAAAATCACATCTCTTGACTCCCTCAGGACCTCCACCTTCTCTTTGATAGGTGTCAGTCAACTAGTTCCATTGAGTCATCCGTGCCAAGGAGATGGTGGCCTGACGGTCACTCCCTCATAGAGCAGCTGCCGCACTTGGGCAGAAGGTTTCTAGTGGTCAGCCCCAAGTCACCTTCTCTGGGAAGCCATCCCCGATCCTTCTCTGTAGGCGGAGAATGTCCATCTCTCATCCTGTACTCAGAATTTTAGGTTATTAGAGCACTTAGCATTTTTAGATCTAGTTAGTTGTCGGTTTACATTTCTGAGTTACCCCTAGGATTAAAAATTTCTTGGAAACCAGCACCTCGTACAGTGCCTAGTACATAATCAGGGTCTAGTGCCTATTCTAGGAATGAGCAAGATGAGGAGAGGAGAGGAGAGGATGAGGAAGAAAGAGAACAGAAGAGAACAGACTGGGTGGAATTGCAGAGAACAGAGGAAGGCAAGGGGTAACCTGGGACAGACAGAGCTTTGTCAACTGCCCCTTCTACCCTGCTCTTCAAGTCACCTCAGGTAAAGCAGCTGCCTCTGGGCCTACAAGGAGGATTTTTTTTTTAATAGAGACAGGACCTCACTCTGTCACCCAGGCTGAAGTACAGTGGTGTGATCATAGCTCACTGCAGCCTCAAACTCCAGGCTCAAGCTATCTTTTCACGTCAGCCTCCCGAATAGCTGGGACACAGGTGCATGCCACCATGCCTGGCTAATTTTTTAAATTTTTGTAGAGATGGGGTCTCACTATGTTGCCCAGGCTGGTCTCAAACTCCTGGCCTCAAGCAATCTTCCCACCTTGGCCTCCCAAAGTGCTGGGATTACAGATGTGAGCCACTGCGTCTGGCTAGAAGGATTTGACAGCAGGAATCAAGTAGAGTGAATCTCTCTCCTTTTCTTTACCAGTAACAAAAGCAAAGTTAGCTTTGATTTGCCTGGGTGTAAACTATCCAACTTATGAATATTTTACAACAATTTTTTGAAATCCTGGGCTAGGTTTTGTTTCTGGGACACTTTCCCTAGCAGTCTGTCACTGTATGCTCTGGAATGAGAGCTAATTTTAATATTAGCCTGAGCCAAACATAAAATGTGCTGCTAAAAGGAAACAAAGCATTGAAAACACAAACAGCTTTTGGAAACTCTCTCGTCTCCTAGGCTGTGAAACATCGCTCTCTCCTCCCACTCCGGATTCCTTCCCTGTCTTCTCTGTCGCTCCTGCGCCTCTGCCCAACCCAGGGCTTTGTCTTTGGTCTGCTAATGTCACTACTCATAGGCACACTTTCTCTCGCAATTTCATTTATGCCCCTGGCATCAGCTACACCTACATGCTGCTGAGTAGCGAAGCTGTTTTCTACCCGGTTCCTGAGCTTCAGACTCACCAACCCAGCTGCCCACTTGACATCACCTGGATAAGCCGCAGGAACTTTAAACGCAATATACTCAAAGTAAAATTTATCAATTTCCCCAGGCCTGTTTCACTTTGCATATTCCAGTCTTGGTTACTAACACTATGCGCCCCACTGCCCTTGCTGGAAACCTAGGCGGCAGCCCCTGATCCCTCCTCCTCTCTCATCCCTCACATCCTCACATAAAACCAATCACCAAGTTGCAGCAGTTTTGTTTTCTAACTCTCACATTTATCATCCTCTTCTCTATCTCTTCTGCCTCTGCCCAGTTCAGTCACTTATCATCATGAGGACTGTGACAATTGTCTTCTTGTTAATCTTGGCTTAATCCTGGTAATCCACAGGCCAATTCTATCCTGCACACATCTGCCAAAGGGACGAGATGGACATTTAAAGCTGGTCATGTCACTTCCTTGTTCAAAACTCTTTCCTGGCTTCACTTCACCCATGACAGCATTTCCCTAGATCAGGCCTGTGAGATACTACAAATCCCATGAGACAGACCCTGCAAAAAGGGCCTTATGGGAAATGCTGTGTTGGAGCCAAATTCACAATGCATGTCAGCATAGCCAACGTTCTGGTAACTTCTCCAGTTTAAAAAACTATGTGTTTAGACAAGCATTTCCAACTGATTTGACCTTGGAATCAATTTTACACATTACATCTATTAACACCACAAAGAACTGTGTTCTGCAAAACACATTTGTGCAAATCCTAGCCTAGAGAATAAAAGTTACATTCTTGTGCGTGGCCTATGGGAGCCTTCCTAATTCAGCCCCCATTTACCTGTCCACACTCATTTCCTGCTATTCCTTCCCCTGCGTTCCCTAGTAAAACTCATCTACTGTCATGAGAGTCTGCAGACCTTGACTTTGCAATGCTGTTTCCTCTGTCCAGAATACCTACCCTTATGGTCTTCCTTGCAAATTCCTACTTATTATTTAGGTCTCACATCAAACACTACGTCTTTTGTGAAGCTTCACTGGCTCCCCCAGGCAGCTTAGCAGAAGGTTGTCACCACGCTTTGCCCAGCCTGCCACTGAGACGTGTATCGCAGGGTGTGATGATCTGTTTGCCTGTCTACCCTTTCAGCCACGAGCACCCTGAGTGTGCAGTATCCAGCACCGTGCCTGGCACATAATGGGAACGAGATGTTGGCTGTTTTAGTGGAACATTGAATTATATTCCTTTCATTGGTGTAAGCAATGCTTAATTGTAAGCAATTAAATTGACGACATAGTTAATAATTTTTTTTTTTTTTTTTTTTTTTTGAGACAGAGTCTCGCTGTGTTGCCCGGCTAGAGTGAGTGCCGTGGCGTCAGCCTAGCTCACAGCAACCTCAAACTCCTGGGCTTAAACGATCCTACTGCCTCAGCCTCCCCAGTAGCTGGGACTACAGGCATGCGCCACCATACCCGGCTAATTTTTTCTATATATATATTTTAGTTGACCAGATAATTTCTTTCTATTTTTAGTAGAGACAGGGTCTCGCTCTTGCTGAGGCTGGTCTTGAACTCCTGACCTCAAGCAATCCACCTGCCTCGGCCTCCCAGAGTACTAGGATTACAGGCTTGAGCCACCGCACCCGGCCAATAAATTATTTTAATGCTAATATTTTTCTTTCAGAAAAATCTTTAATATTCATAAAAAGCAAATTAAATAATACCACCTGCAAATACATTTATCATTTAACACTTAATGCAAACAGCCTAAACTGTTAAGGGCTTAACAATGTCTTGTGTCAAGAGCAACGTTTTATCTGTAACTTTCCTATGGTCTTTACTTTTCCCACACTAGACCCAGGACCACAAAGAACCTTCCTAATTCATCTCAGAAATTCCAGTTTTATAAGGAATATGCAAATTCTCCTCACTTTAAAGAATCTGGCTGAGTAAAAACAAAACAAAACAACACAACAAAATTCTTCCTGTCTAAAAATATTCTTTTGACCTTCTGGATTTGGAAGACTAAAGAGTAAATAAAGGCGACAGTGGGTATAAATATAAGTGTGAACGTTTAACATGTGTGGAAATTCAAACACACCATCCTCCCCTGACAGCGACTAATGACTTCAATGACTAGAGCTGAGGACAGAAGTGCAAACAGGACGCTGCCGACGCATTTGCTGACTTGGTCTCCTTATGCCGTGCGCTTGGTCACAGCACTAGCACCAGTTAGCGTGATACATGTTCGTTAACTTCAAACTCTTAGCCATGTATCGTTCCTGAGCCAAGTCATTTAGCTACCTGGAAGACTCCCCTATGAAAAGACTGATTATATTTTCAAAATTGAAAAGAAATCTCTCGCAGCTGGTCATTTAAGAAGCGCATGCCCTTCCCACAATTTTGTTTTTTCAATTGTCAACTTGGGGTCCTTTTTGTCAATGATGAAGCCAGTGAATGATCTATGTAATCCTTACCCTGTTAATCCGGCTACAGCTGATTTTGATGAGTAAATAAACAAATGCAACTGCTTTCTCTGACCACACCCATTTGTTAGTCATCCATGATAAGGAAAATAATCCGATAGATCAGTGTTTTCCTTACACATGTAGAAAGAGCTAAACTCAACTTTAAATTGCTATCAAGGAACAATTATCCTTCAACCCCCCCCACTAAGTATTCCTCATTGAAAGCTTACCATTGATCTGAAGAAAGTCCACCTAAACTCTCACGTCCTTAACAAAGCACAACAAAATGTACATTTTCCCTCAGAGAAGGAAGTTCATAGAGTCCCCTGTTACGAGGTGTAATAAGTGCAGGGCAAAGATATGCAACAGCACAAATAGATTTTAATGTAAGTGGGGGAATCCTGGAGACTGCCTGGGTTTCACTGCCCGGCTCCTCAACTTACTAACAGAATGACCTTGCTCAAGTCACTCACCTCCTCTCTAATTCAGTTCCCTTCTCTTCCTCCTCTGTAATATCTGTCTCACACAGCTTTAGGCAGGAATAGACGTAAAGTGTTTAAATCGTTGCCTGGCACATAGTAAATGCTCACTGAAAGTTAGTATTCTTTCTTCAGTGAGTAACCTGGTGCTGCTAGCACTCGTGGACGCTGACTAGAACAGTTCCGGGAGCCAGGCCCGGCAAGCCGACGGATACGGGAGGGATCCATCACTTGCCTCCGAGAGGTGTCCCGAAACAACAGCCAACTCCGACAGCACAGCCCACAGTCAGGATGTCAGCATAATAGTATGGCTGCTACTGGGGGAGAGACAGAGGCAGGTAGAGGCGAGGAAGGGGGCAGACAGGATAGGAGAACAAGCAGGGAGGGGGAGCAAGGCAGAATAAGAGGCCTAAGTCACAGAGAATCACCTGGTCCCATTGCCCCTGTGATTCCCATTGTCCCCGGCCAGGAGAAACTCAGTGAGTTTGGCAAACAGGAAGTGACCTTGTAGCGCAAGGCCCAAAGTAGAAAATGAAATAACAGTCAGGCAAATATATGACAGGCAAGTAAGTCAATAGATGATGACCAGAGAGGGGCTGGAGATGGGGACATTCATGGTGAGAAGTGGCAACAGCATGAGACAGCAAGGACTCCAGACGGAGCAATACCATTAAGACCTGCACCAAACAGTAACCAGCCTCAAAAGAACACACTGTCCTTTGGTGGAAAAATACAGGTGTCTGAAGCCTGGGGGCTGTGATCCATGGTCACTCCCTGGATGCCCACCCCAAAGCTCGTGGCAGCCACCCAACCCCCTTCCAAGTCTTGCTCAGGCAACCGGGGTAGGGAGGAAGTGAAACTTGCCTCCAACAGGGGCCGCAAAGCAGCATCCCACGCCCACTGCGCAGGCCGACACCAGGAGATCAAGCTGCCCAGGCACGGTCTGCAACAGAGAAGCAGGCAGACCAGACGAGGACAGTGGAGGCAGGGCGGGCAGGGTGGGGTGGGGATCAGGAGCTACAAACGTACGCGGCAGCACAGGAGGGAAACGTGGAGGGAACCGACATGGGGGGTGCTGTGGATTCTCAGGGGTAGTGCAGGAGCAGACAGGGGTCCAGGCTACCATGTAGGGACACAGATCAAGAAGCGGTGGGCATTAGGACAGGCATAGGCTACAGAGGCATTATGTGATTACATGGCGAGGGTAGACGGGTCCGGGGCTGGAGAAGAAGGGAGCGCGGATTAGTGCGATGCCCCCGTCAGCAACACGGCCGGCCCAGAGCAGAGGCAGCCCTCCTGCCCTCCCGACACCCTGCACACACGGCCGATTCCTTCTACCGACCGGCCCCTGCCTCATGTCACCGTCTCCACCTTACCTCATAGACCCCACAGAACATGGACATGAACTTGCTGAGGACGGCAGCACAGATGCTGGCAATGTGGACAAAGGGGCCCTGAGAGGAAGGAGAGTGAGAGGTCAGGAGTCAGAGCTGCCGGGAGGGTTTGCACTGCACTCATGCTCCAGGCACTGTACTAGGCACTGCAAATGCAGAAGACAGACAGACAGACCCTGTCCTCCCAGAGCTCCAGCCCAGCGGGGAGGGAGAAGATATACCAGTATGTTACCCTTTGCTATGAAGAAAATCAGGGCAGAGAGAGGGGGAGGGAGAGGCCTGTGGGTCGCATGTTTAGATAAGAGGGTCTAGGCGCCTCCCAAGCCAGGTACAATTCGGTAGGGCCGTGAATGAAGTGGGGAGTGAACAGCACCTGCAGGAGCCCTGAGCAGAGCCCAACAGAGGGGTTGAGGGTTGAAGAAACGCAGGGGAGAGGGCAGAAGCCTGGAGAGAGAGGAGGAGCCAGAGCCCCAAGGCCTCACAGGCCAGTAAGCAGTTCAGATTTTATTTTAGGTGGGATGGAAGGCCATTAGGAAGTTCCTGACCAGAGGTCAGATGGGGCTGGTTCCAGTTTTAAAAGATGAGTCTGGCTGCCGGGTGGAGGCCGGGCAAGGACTGGCATGAGAGTAGGACTGAAGGAGGCCTGAGTGCGCAACCTTGAAAACAGCAGAGCCTCTTTCTCCGGCTCAGTTTTCTCAGATCTGGGCAAGGGAGCTGGTCTGGAGTCTCGCTAAGGCAGCAGTTCTCAACTAGGGGAGGCTGTGTCCCCAGGGGCCATTTGTCAATGTCTGGAGACATGCTGGTTGTCACAACTGGGGGTGCTACTGGCATCTGGGGGTCAGAGGCTGGGGACGCTGCTAAATATCCCACTGTGCAAGGACAGCCCTCACAGCACAGCTTCCCCCACCCAGCTCGGATGCTTTTGTCATTAGACCCCAAGCCGAGGACGTTCCAAAGCATTTCCCCTCCCTCGTGCCCCCGGCCTGGCCTAGCCCCATGCCCCACAGTGCCCCCACTTCTGCTCCCAGAGCACCCTCTAGATTCGCTCCCGAGTGCCCCTCCCAGCTCACACCTCTTTTCCCACGGGGATGCCACTGCCCAGCCCTGCGGTCAGGGCGACAACCTTGGCCACAAAGGCCTTGAGCGTGAGATATTCCTTCAGGACAACCCCACGAAGTATAGTCTTCATTTCAGGGATTCCAGAGCCTAAAAGGGTTAAAGGATTTTGTGCAGGTTCAAGGTGGAGGTTAATAGGGAGCTGAAAGTGGAAATGGGGACCGGGGAGGGCCGGAGGGGCTGCAGTCGGGGGATGACGGTGAGCAGGGCCAGGGCTGTGAGCGGGGAAGGGGTGGGAGGAGACGGAGTGGACCTTCTCAGGCCCCCTGGATCATGTTGGTCTGGTGGAAAGTTCTCACCAACAGCCTGGGGAGAGATGAGGTGGCAAAAGAGGGCGCTGAAGAGGATGAGGATGAGTGGGAAGGTGACCCAGACCAGGAACTGCAGAGGAAGGCTGGGCTGCATCTGCGCATAGGTCCACTTGTAGGCTGCGGAGACAGGCCTGGGGTCAGGGTGGGCGAGGGGCCACGTGCCCCGTGTGTTCTCGTGCCAGGGTTGCCCTGTTTGCCCCTCCTGAGATGGTACCACTTTCATTTTACACGTGGAAAACCTGAGTCGCAGGAGGTGAAGGGTCCTACAAATGACACTCGAGTGCTGGGGCTACAGGAGCCTGGTTAGAGGCCATCGCGTGACCGGTCTCCCGGCGTGTCCAGAGCTGAGGGGTTCCTGGGACTCAGTACGTTCGGTGCTGAAACTGGGAAAGTCCCAAGAAGACTGGGGAGTTGGTCACTGTACCAGAGGGGCACTCAGCTTGGGTGGCAGCAGGTAGAACGGGCAAGAGAAGTGGATGTGGGTCTGAGTCTAGTCTTGTCTGGGGCTAGAGTCCCGCCTGAGCCCCACCTCGTGCACATCTCCCTCCCCAAACACACCCGAAGTAGAAACTCTAGAAATGGCTGAGAGCAAAGGTCCAGGTTGAACCTACCCTGCAGGCTTTTGGCACTGACGTAGTCCATGCTCCAGCTGACCAGAGCCATCAGCAGTCCCAGCAGCACCAGAAAGATCCAGTCTTCCCCTAACTTTCTTCTCACCACGAGTCCCAGACGGCGGACACAATCTAGGAAGAGAAAGGGGTAAAAAACAAGAGAAAAGCCGCTAACCAGTCACTGCCGTGGGTGCAGGACGCGAGAGCAGAGGGGAGGGGTTGGGCCCTAGGGTCTGTGTGTTCATCTCATTCCCTGCGTTTCCCTTTGCCTCTCTGCCACCTGTGGCCTCTGCAGAAGGCACCAAAGTCCAACTCCCCATGAATACTTGAATCCCTTTCTAAAATTCTTATTTCTTGAGGTTGGGCGAGGGATAGCAGGGAGCAAAGTGTGGAGGTGAGAAGAATCCTTAATACTCAGAGGAGGCTTTTTGGGGGGGGTGTATGTGCAATGGGACACCCAAGTTATTCTCCTAATCCTGGTACCTCCTAGTCCAGATTCCTTTATTGCTCAGTCCCCATCACCTTGACATTTGGAATAGTGATCCTCATCCTTGCTGTCCAGGGTGGAACTGGAGCCCGTCTTCTTGGGCATGCCCGTGTCCCGCGCCCTGTCTGAGACCTGTTCTTTGTGATGGCCATAGATCTGGAGGCAGGGAGAAAGGTCAAGATCCGTCTTGTTGAAGAGTTAAAAAGAGGGCGGTACAGAGACTCACAAACTGAAGAGAAATCACTTCTCTGAACCCTGGCTTTTGGGGACTGCATGCAGGGTTGCCTCGTGGTCATCCCTCATGGTCACCCCTGGCCTCAACTCTCCACTCTCCATCCCTGCAGCTCCCACTCTTCACCTTTGTCCATCCTTCCCACCTTCTTTCCACCCATTCCATGACCCGTCCTCACCTCCGCCCATAGAAAACTTCACCTAAGAGGCCAATTTCTACTTTGAAGCAGAGACACGGAGAACTGTGCTGAGCTGGGACTGCATGAACCTGGTGTTTCATGATTTCTGTGTGTCTCACCCTTTCCCCAGTTCACTCTGCATTGCCCTTCCTGCTAAGGGGCCGAACGTGGACAGCCTGAGGACAGACTGGCCTCACCAACAGGTGACTCTTGGTTGCCCTTTGCCTTGGTGCTTCTGGCCTTCCCTGAGAAACCTCGTGTTCTCTGTCAAGCCTAGGTAAAGCCCATCTTTCTCATCTCCCAGTGCTTGTACGCACAAACAGGAACCAGCCCCGACAAGGCAAGTCCATCTACTTCTTCCCAAAGCGAGATAATCAGCCCCCACCAACACATGAGGAGGGTGGAGCAGCACCCCTCAGGTCTGGTGCCCTCCCCGTGTGTCCCTCCGTAAGGCATGTGTGTTTTCTTGGGCCTGCTCGAGTTCTGCCCGCCGTTGGCTTGCCCCACCCCCACTACGCTCACTGTCCTCTGGGGCCGGGGTCAGGCCAGGCCATGGTGCTGATTCTAGGAGAACCTGAGTAGAAGAGATCTGATTTCACAATACAAGCAGCGGAGTTTTATGCCTCAGTCCCGAACAGGCACACACTAATTGCCCTGCTCACGGTATGTCTTCTGGGTTAGTGACACAGGGAGGCAGCATTTCCCTCCAAACCCCACCTGGAACCCAGACAGAGAAGACACTCCCAGTGGAGGTCAGACAGCGAGGCTATCTCAGCTCGCTGGGGTCCCAGGCCAATGGAAATTGCGGGGGCGGGGCTTCATATTATTATATACCTGGGCTGGGAAAACTCAACAGCAGCCAGATGTGTCCTGGCTGCTTCAGTGCTACCCACTGCGCCAGGGCAGGGACAGGAGAGGGGTATGGAGAAATAAACCTCAAGTTCGCGACTGACACGGTGTCTGGGATTTGTTAAAGGATTCCAGTTTGTGCAGAGGGGAGAAGGAAGGAGAGGAAAGGACAGATGAAACAATATTGACAGAGTGTTGATCACTGTTGGATACCTGGAGGTTCATTATGCCATTCTATTTTTGTGTAAGTCTGGAGTTTTCCATAATAAAAATTAAACAAAGAAAAACTGAAATCCAAACTCCTCTTGTTTGATTTCAAGGCTCTGTGGAAACCAGCCGAACCCTCCTCCCCCAAACTAATCACCATTGCTTTCCAACAGGAAGCTTCATGCTTGCCTGGCCAGTTCACTGTCGCCAGAAAGGGCCACGACTGCACTTTTACTCAAGCTGTCGTTCCACCCATGTTTGTCCACGTGCACGGGTGAGAGTGAGCCAGAGTGTGCAGCCCCCAGTGTTCAAAGGTGTAGGTCAGACCCCACCACCTCCAGGGAGCCTTCCTATTCCGGCCCACTCCGACCTTTATGTCCCCGCTTTCCAACCGAGTCCCTGGTGCTGCCTTTGCAACTGCCCTTGGGAGCCAGGCAGGGACTGAGAGTGGATCCTCTTGACCCGGGTGCTGAGGTCACCTGCATGGCCCACCCCTCAGATTCCAAAGGGGCAATACGCTGCCCATTAGTAAAAACCCTTTCAAACTCTAACCTCCGGCCCCTAGACACATTTCATCCTCTGTCGCACCCTGCGTTCTTTGGTGTGAGAGGCACACTTACTTACTAAATGTGACCTGTACATTTCTGCATGACAATTTCACCTTTGCTTTAGTTGTGTCCATCCCCACTACCCTTTCCTAGGTGTCTGTAACCCACCAATTCCAACCCATGGATGATACTCGTCTCTGAACACCCCTAATTAATTTGCAAGCTCCTGTCACTGGGATCACATCTCTGCACCTTTACAGGTGTCTAACACTCCATAGGTTCTTACTTGATGATCTTGCCACCTGAAAGCTCGAATACGTTTCTCTGCTCATTCTGACATTGGTAGGTCTTTGATCATTGACACGCAATTCAGTCTGTTTTCTCCACTTGTCCCAATTCCTTTCTTCTGCCTGCTGCAGAGGGTTCATTTCTATGTGTGTTCTGCCAAGGGTCTCGGTGGCAATCTGGTGGCGTGTGGGTGAGGGTGAGGGTGTGGGAGACAGCTTGCAGCATGCAGCTGCGTGGGCTCCTGCACAAACCACTGCACGTGGGTTATGTAAGCACGAGCGATTCATGTGTGTGTGGTGCTGCCATTTCCCCCACGACTGGGGATTGTGTTAGTAAGGTTGTATAAAAGTGCACAAATATCCAAGTGCATACTTAGGTGAGCCCAGACCCTTGAAAGATTTTCTTATTTTGAACACATTCCCATGTACTTTTTCTAAGTTAAAAAATAAAAGTAGCACTGCTCCCTCTGTTCATCCAAGTCCTAATTTTCACCAATCTCTGGCCCCACTGTCTGCCCTAATCCACCGCTCCCCCTCCCCTTAAGGACTTTACCTGCGTGGGGTGGACGTTGTGGCGGGGGCCGGCGTCCTTCCGGAGCCTGTGCTGCAGGCCCCCGTTCTCAGAGGGCAGTCCATAGCTGGTGCAGTGCTCGAAGGGCATGTACTGGTACTGGGGGTCACTACCCCACCAGCTTTGCTCCCCCCCACGCTGCTGTGACTTGGATTGCTCCATGCCCCCACCCCCCCAGCCCCGGCCAGGCTTTGGCCTGCTTGCCCCCGTCCTCCCCCCAGTGTAGCTCCTTAAGCCTCTGCTCTTGCTGTCCCCAAGGCGTCTGGGGCAGCATGCCCACCTCCAGCTATTTATAGGCCCCTCTCCGTCACATGACCCCCCCATTGCCACATCTGATCTGCTTGGGGTCGAAGCAGGTGTAAGAGCAGTGCAGGGTGGGGGCTGGGAGAGGACCTGAGGGACAGCCCCACAGGGAATTCCCTCCGCCAGGCCAGCAGCATTGTCCCCCTCCTTAGTCACTAGTAGGCTTCCAGCCCCATGTCACTGGTCCCTCTATAAATATCGCCCAGACGAGGATGGGAAACTGCTGAGTATGCTCTCAAACCTGCGTGCAGAGCTGGGCCTGCTCTGAAGCCCTCCATGTTGCCCCCCTCTCTTTTTCACCATGTAGAAGGGGAGGGTGGGTGCTGGATGGAGCGTTAACTCACCTGGCAAAGTAACTGGTGCCTCTCTGCCATCTCTCTCTGTTGGCTTGTTCCCAGCTCTGTGAACCCCCGGAATTTAGTCCTCATCTGCATCGTAAACTTCTGTCTGGCCAGCTCTCCCAATCCTTCCCGTTTCCAGTTTTCTCCTACAGGTCTCTGCCCTCCTGCTGCCAGAGGCTGCTAATAACACCTGGGGCCACCCCTGGATCCCACCCTTTGCACCCACTGGGTGTGGCAGGCTTGTGGGAAGCAGGGGTGACAGCCCTGGGTTCTGGCATTTCTCCCACTTCCCAGACTGATAAGTGTCAGCCACAACGCAACCTTTGATTTACAGGGAGGGCCTGAGCTTCCACTGAACTGCGGAGCACCCACCATAGCCCCATCAGCACAGGTCAGATAACAGGGGACAGGGGAAGTAGGCCAGTGGCACAGGGACGGTGTGGGTGGCAAGGGAGTGAGGGCTTTTCATGACAAGCTGACAAACAAGAAAGATGATGGGGAAGTACTCTCTGCTATTCTTCCCTTTTCAGGCCAATAAATAATTTTTGGCCGAGGACAAACTATTAATATCCGGCATCACATTTTTTTCAACATTTTTTTCTAAGACATCCCTTCCCTATGAACTCCTCACTATAGAAGAAAAGTTATAAATTGAGCCAAAGTGAAGTTTACTATCCATCACCAAGTGGGGTCTGTCTCAGGACAGTCCAAGTTCAGGGACCAAACATTTTCACCAGGAAAATGCAAACCAAAACCACAATAAGGCATCATTTCACATCTGTTAGGGTGGCTATTATCAAAAAGTCAAAAGGTAAGTGTTGGTGAGAATGCAAAGGGAACCCCTCTGCACTGTTGGTGGGAATGTAAACTGGTACAGTCATTATGGAAAACAGTACGGAAGTTGCTGAAAATTAGAAACAGAATTACTGTATGACCCAGCAATCCCACTTCTGCATATACATCTAAAGGAAAACAAATCAGTATCTCAAAGAGATATCTGCACTCTCCTGTTTATTGCAGCATTATTCATAACAGCCAAGATACGGAGACAACCTAAAAGTCTGCCAACAGATGAATAAAGGTGGAGCACGCACGCGGGCACGCACGCACACACACTATGGAATACTATTCAGCCTTAAAAAAGAAGAAAATTCCACCATTTGCAACAACATGGATGAATCTAGAGGACATTATGCTAAGTGAAATAAAGCATGATCTCACTGTGGAATCTAAAACAGTCAAACTCATAGAAGTAGAATATAAGGGTGGTTGGCAGGGGCTGGGCCGGGGCAAGGATGGGGGATTGGGGAAATATTGGTCAAAGAGTACAAAGTTCCAGTCATGCAAAATGAGTAAGTCCTGGAGATCTAATGTACGTGGTGACTATAGTTAACAGTACTGTATTGTATACCTGAAATTTGCTAAGAGGGTAGATCTTAAGTGTTCTCACCACACACACACACAAACACACACACACACAGTAACTATGTGAGGTGATGGATATGTTAACCAGCTTGATTGTGGTGATCATTTCACAATGTACATCAACACATCAAGTTGTATACCTTAAATATGTACAACTGCTATTTGTCAACAGTACACCAATAAAACTGGAAAAGAAATAAAAGCACATTTTCTAACAATAATCCTGTAAACCTCAAGGCCTACAATATACCCATAAACATTACAGATGTGGGATGGTTTCAGGGACTAAAGGTTCTGTGATGATGCCCACCTTGCCTACAGGCAGAAAATAAGGAAAGACATCTGAGGGACTGCTGTGAAATGAGAGGAATACTTTCTTAATTAAAAAAAGAAAAACATAGTACCAAAGTGAAATTATGTTCTTTGGAGGGTTTCAGAAACAGAAAAGATTTTCACCTATTTGTGCATTATGGTTCTCCTGAAGGTGATCAGTTTCTGTAGAAACTTGATAACCACAAGAAACAAATATGAGATGCAATTACTTCCTTACTATTTGTGAGAAAGTCAGGTCCCTAACACAGAGCAGCCTGGTCCCAGACTCTGAGATTGGAAGGCAGAGACAACTGGGGCTGGCAAAGTGCTCACATGGCCAAGCCGAGTGAAAGCATGAGGTCTAGAAGGAAAGCACCAACCATAATTCTTAAAACCGGATTCTATCAAGAGCACCCACAGGCTGCTAATGCTGGATGGCAAGGATTTGAGTGTAAGTATCCAGTGTTTGAAATTAGGAATGGTGGTTTAAACTATTTAACCATGGGATTTAACCATGAGATATTGTCTTGCGAAAGAACAAGAAAAGAAAATGTAAACTATGCCCACTCGCACCCCAACATCCCATTGGACCTAGTGCTTAGGTTCTTACTTGGAGGGACAAAGATGGACTTCTGGGGATTTCTATGAAGCTCCTAACTGTGGAAGCCAATTCATAAGCATGCATGAATAATATGTATTCTTCCAGGGCTTTAAATAGATTCTCCTAGGATCCATGATATTAAGAGGTTAAAACCTATAGGCTTATGGAATTGCTATTTGAAGGAAGGTTGTATAGTGGCCACAGAGGATACAGCATGGAGGAGAAAAGTGTGTGCTGAGGCTATCTGTAGGTGGCTGTCCCTCTGGCAACCCCAAGCCCATTTGAGCACGCATTTTCTTGCTGGGTTCTACCCTTGTTTTCAGACTCTCACCTCTGGCCTTCCCAGCTTACTGGGCAGTATAACCATCACGCCCTTTAGGGGTGTTTTCAGTCTTCATTTCCCTCTGCACATCTAGGCAGCATGGAATCTGTGCCCAGCTACTTTCTGAAATTTCAGCTAAGCTACTACAACTTCCTTGGAAGACACTTTCTCTTTGTAGCACACATCACTGTGGTTATTTCTTCTCTACTCTTTATTGGGCCTTGTCTTCCCTATCCTTTAAGAATGCTTGGCCTTTTCCCAAGCCCTGTGTATCAGCGCTTGCCTGTGGCACTTGATGGGTCTCTTTCTCCCCCTTCTGGCTTTTCAAACATGATACACTTTTCCCTGAATTCCCACCCAGATAGTGCTAAGATGGAATAAAACTTTTGGGTCTCAGTTTCCTTCTCCCACTCTAATGAGAAGAATCTATAGCTCAAAAAAGGGAGGAGGAAAAAAAAAATCTCATGCCAGGAAAAACGTCACAGAAGCAAGATTGTTAGTTAAGAACATACACTCAAGCTGACAAATATAGTTTCATATCCTGGGCTCAGTTTCCTCAGAAAGCTGTAACTAGAGGGTTATAAAGATAAAAGAACGCACGTAAAAAACTTGCCATAGTGTACGACCTGTAGTAAAGCACTGACTGTTGTATTAAACTGAAACTCATTCTGCTATAGTTAATGTATAGCAAGCATTTTTAATGCATCAACACCATCAGATTTACATGCATCATCACATTTAATTCTCAGAGAGAACTTTCAAGGTAGAAACAATTTTCATTTTTAGATATGGGAAACCAAGGCTCAGTGTTGGCTACCGTGTTCAAGGTCTCTGATATCTTCAAAGGCAAAGCTAGCATTCAAAATCAGAGCTACCTAATTCTAGACTCCATTCCCTTAAAGCTACATTTCTTCCTCTTCTGGTAACTGAAAGTCTCTGAGCCTCATTTCCCTCTTCCATAAAAAAAGGGAAAATGACTGTGGGGAAGATGGAATGGAAGGCTCCATGCTCAGTGCCTACAGCATACCATCACTCAATCAGTTGTAGCTGTTATTAGTGTCTTTTTCCTCCTCAAATTAGACACCTTCCCTCCCCTCCTAATGTCGCAGCTTCAGTCCGATATCCCGCTTCTTCCATTCCTTCCTGTTTTCCTCCCCCCACTAGAGGAAACAGGATGGGAAAGGGCAGCAAGGGCAGCCCCCAGCTCAGGGAGGGGGATAATTTTAGAAAAGAATCCCCTGGCAGAGGTATGCGGGGGAGGGGAAGAGAGCTGTGAAATTCAACCTCATATCCTTATTCCAGGCGGGGGTGAGGACGTGGAATCTAGTCAGAGACAGATGCCGCTTTGTAATTCCCAAACATATCACACCTCCAAAAAGCTTTCCTTTCTTTTAAATGGGTACTTACCTTATTCCTACTATTCTAGTAATTTCTTAACCTGTCCTCTACTTTGTATGCCTCCCTTCAAGCTATGCCACTGTTTTTCCTTGCAGTATCATCGACAAGCTTTATAGTCCATTTTTCACAGCCTTTTGCTCCCAGTATTCTTCTGCACCAAATTCCCCTCCATCTGGTGGTGTGCTTCAGCTCAACTCGACCCCCCCTTGCTCTTCCTCGACAGTCATCCCTCCTCTGTATTCCTCAACAAGCTTCCACAGCTGTTTCGTACCAAAACACTCCTACAGAATTTCCTATCTCTTGCTAAACCTCCACAGCCCATCTGCACCTGCACTTGCCTCTCTAGGAATATACTTTAGATACAATGCATTCCCATAATACCAACTTACAAATAGCCCGTTGTTTTGATCTCTTTTATGCTGCCTGATAATTGTCTTACAATGTGCGCCCACTCTAGAAACCCTTAAATCCAACTTGGACCACGTGAGAAATGAAATTCTATTAATACTATCCCCTCCCTCTCGTCCTCCTATTCTAACCCAATCTGTCACTTCAGCATCCATCCCATAATCTAAATAACACAGAAACAACACTGCTTCCATCTCATGTGGCTGTGAGAAATTCCAGACTATGCCAACAGAGATGGGCCCTCATCTGCCTATTAAAAAATCATGGCAGCAAAATAAGAAGGGGTTTGCAGTTCTAGGTGTGTCTTATGAGCTGGGGAGAAATGCTGCAGCGTGAGGGGCTAAGGAAATGAAAATACGTGGGCTTCACAGGATCGAGCATCTACAGACACAGAGATACCAGGCACACATCAGTAATAAATATGAGCATTTATTTGGCACCTGATGGCAATACAAAATCCTGGCAGTGGGAGTGGAAAGGTTATATCATTCAAATACTTCCATACTATACTGACCCAAAGGCAGGACTGGGCAGCAAGTCTTCAAACCACCTGGCTCGCAGAACAAGTATTTATTGAGCACCCTGGCTACTACAGGCCTATGAGAGATGTGAAGGAAGCTATCTCACACATGATATGTCCTCAAGTAGCTAAAAATACCAGTGGATAAAAACAAAACACATAGAAAAACATAGAGTACAAACACTAAACACGTATATTGTCAAAAGGGAAATTTTATCAAAAAGTGGGATTTTAGCTGGGGTTGGCTTCCTTGCTTCCTTCCTTCGACAAACATTTACTGAAGACTTACTATGTGCCAGGCACTGGGTACATACTGGTGAATAAAAGAGACAAAGTTTCTGCCCTCATTTACAGCCTAGTAGAGAAGAATGAACAAGTAAAACAAGCAAATATATAATTATAAATGGCAATGAAGGTAACAGACAGGATGTAGTGAAAGACACAGGAAAAGAATGCTTAGGAACACAATGACCAAAAACTACACTATTATATGAAAAGAAAGAAGGGGGTAAGAATGGAAGTTAAAAAAGAAGAGTAAAGTTTCAGATAAGCATGAATAAAGAAGGCTTCTAGGCTGAAAGAATAACAACATGTACAGCAACAGCCTCGCTGAAATAAAGGATAAAATCAAAGGGGAGATTAATACCGAAGCAGAAATCAGTAACAAGGTATATTACATCTTGGAGTGGCCAACGATCCAGTGAAGTAGTATTTTGGATAGATTTGGTGGCAGAATTAAACAGGATGAAATGAAGGTAAAGGGGAGAGACATAAAGCAGGGAGCTAACAACCAGGAAGCTTTTCTAGAAACCCAAATATGTTGTATAGGTGGATTGAATGGAAGTGAGAACAATAAGGAAGAGAGAGAGACATTTCAAAGGAAGGAAGAGAGGAGACGGCAAGGTTAGAGTCTGAGGAAGCACACCTGGCCTTCTGTGACACTCCCTACAAGGCTCATTTCAGTAACAAAGGTCAGATAAAGAATGACCAAGGAAAGGTCTTCGGGACTTCTATGGGCAAAGATCAGTAAGGTATAGACGCAAGGCACCCATACCTAACCTATGAGAAAAGGCTGGGTGGCTTGAACCCAGAGGAGCCAAGAGTGTCCTTCCATTGGGTGGCCCTGCAGTACTGAAGGGAATGCACAGGCCACTTCCGCACACGGCAGCAGGGTGTGTCTCCAGTCAGGGCTGCCTCTTCAAAGCCAAATGAAAAATGTCTACATTAAATTTGGACACCTTCCAAACTCTCACTCTGGGACAAATGGGGTCGAGGATATGAAAGAAAGGAAAGATATCAGATGATCTCTGAGACATCTTAACTAATGTAATAAAAGCAATTACTAAAGTGCTACCTACAAAAGCCCTGGGGGCAGGAAGTGAATACAAATATGGAGAAAAACCCACATGCCCTCTCCCCATGACACACCGTGTTTACAACGTCACTTGTCAGGCTCTTTAACTGTAGCCAAAACATTCCTGGCAACAGGTCCAACAAGAGCCGGCTCTACAGGGAAAGAGCTTCACAGAGGAGGAGCTGGGCTGCAGTCCCACACTCGAAGGTGGAGAGGATGGGTACAGGAACCAAGCCTGGGAGATTCCCACATCCCTGAGGGGGAGGAACAGAAATCATGCATCCTGAAGAGAAAAGGCTCTATCACACCTCCTGTGATCCAGTGGCTTCCATCTAGCAGGGATAATGGAGGAGTGGCATCACATGGGAGGGTATCCTGGGAACAGGTAGAGGTGGCGGCACAGAGAGCTACAGTACTCAGACATCTCCTTGCATCGGTGGAACTCCGTGCCAGGGGCATAGCCTTCACGCTCCTTGATAAGTGCATTCACCTGGAAGGGCAGAACAAATGGAGCCAAGTCTGAGAATCTCGTGCTATCATTATAGAAGCACAAAACGGGTAAAGAGACAACAAAAAAGAGTGCACGGGAAGAGGAAGGTAGTACATTGGAGATGCACAGGCTCATGAGCCAGCCTCGGCTGACTTACCTTAACCAGCATGTCGGCCACGTGCATGTCATAGGCTCTCTCAGAGAATACTTGGGTGAGGGCCTCAATGTACCAGGAACCCCGTTTGGTGTTCCGCATGGCAGCAGTCCCTGCAATCAGAAGAGCATGAACCACAGTGTGAAGGTCACCAGGTGACTCTCAAACAGCTGGACTTCCCAAACGAGACTTCCACAGCACCTGCAGCCTCCCCATTCAGAGGACCAAGAGTGAGAAATGCCAAGTCTTGGAGAGAGTATAATCTTTAGGATTACAAGCGCACCTTGGACATATTGTGAGTTCGGTTCCAGACCATGGCAATAGAGTGAATTGCAATAAAGCGAGTTACACAAACTTTTTTGTTTCCCAATGTATATAAAAGTTACATTTACACCGCACTGTAGTGTAATAAGTGTGCAATAACATTTTGTCTAAAAAGACAATATATATCTTAACTAAAAAGTATTTTATTGCAAAAAATTGCTAACAGAGACACAAAGTGAGCACATATTGTTAGAAAAAGGGCACCAATAGACTTGCTTGATGCAGGGTTGCCACAAATCTTTAATTTGTAAAAAAATACAATAGACGTTGAGCATCCCAAATCTGAAAATCCAAAACACTTCAAAACTTGAAAGTTTTTGAGCACAGATGTGATGCTTAAAGGAAGTGCTCACTGGAGCATTTTGGATTTAGAATTTTTGGATTTGCAATGATCAACTGGTTAAGTATAATACAAATATGCCAAAAAAAAAAAAAAAAAAAAAAAAAAAAAAATCCCAAATCGGAAACACTTCCAGTCCCAAGCATTTTAGGTAAGGGATGTTCAACCTGAATCTGTGAAGCACAACAAAATGAGGCAAGACTATCCTCTTTTGGAATGGACAATACCTTTGAGGCAGGCATAGCCGCATATCATGTCTGAGCAGGTGGGCAGTCTAATCCTCAGCAACTCTTCTTTACCGGCGTCACTCTCCTCGCACCCAGGGGAGCCTGCATGGTTCTTTCCATCCTGCTGGTCGACCCCACGATCAGTCTCATCTATACAAAGGCAGACAGAATGGACAAAGATGTTATTTCCTCTCATTTCTCTTGGACCTGTCACAGGAAAGCACAAGTTCCCAAAAACTTTGACCAGGAAGAGCCATTTCCAGCTGTTGTCTCCAACTTTTGGCTGATAAATGGGGGGAAAAAAATCATTACTTTCCCAGCATGCATCCGTTACTCAGGGGGTGCCTACCACAAGCCAGGCACCGTGCTCAAGAACATGCACATATACGTGGTTGGAGCATTTCCCGTACCGTGTAGGGCAGGGAAATGCCAA
Organism: Lemur catta; assembly: GCF_020740605.2. Classification (NCBI taxonomy): domain Eukaryota; kingdom Metazoa; phylum Chordata; class Mammalia; order Primates; family Lemuridae; genus Lemur; species Lemur catta. The sequence goes on from NC_059138.1 coordinate 10,043,577, forward strand.
ATCAAATACTCCTTGTAAATGGAACTAAAAATCTAAGTCCATGATTCACTCGTTCAATTAGCAATGTACCTGGGAGTCACAGTGCTTTTTACTGCAGCATACAATAAAAAACACATACATTTAGCTTTATTACATAAATAAGAAAAAAACAAGTTAATAAATCAAAAATATGGTTACTACATGTATGTTATATAAAAATCACAACCTCAAACTATGTATCAATAAAAAATTACAAAACTAAGCATGACCAGCTGTTTCCAAGGTGGTTTTTGTATTTTCAAAGCAATTACTATTTGATTATTATTAATAATTTCATAAGATAAGTGACAGCAGGCATCTAAGATTTTAAAAAAATTTAAAAGAGGAAAAACTTAAAATTAGGACTATTTTCTCCTAAAAAATTGAAAAAGAATGCCATGATTGAATTTTAGCAGTAGTTTCTAAACACACCCTGAGCACATGAGTGAGCTCTTGACCCAAGCCTTATCTACCTTAAGACAGAATCTTATTTTTGATGTTACTGTCTTATTTTGGGAGTGGGCAGGGGTACGAAAGAGTCAGGGAGGACTCTCAGGTCAACACCACAAAGGTAAAGAGCAGGCTCTTCTACAGTACTTCCTGCTGCATGCAACACACAAGAGAGCCTAACAAGGAAGGGAAGCTTGAAGAATTGCGGGGAAAAGGATCAAGATTCACAGAGTAAATAAAAATTTACTGAGCAACCGCCATGTGCCAGGCACTGTTTTATTTTAAGCACTAGTGATATACTGAAGGAAAAAAGTCCCTGCCCTCATGGAGCTTACACTCCAATTTAGGAGCCAACTGGGGCATGGGGTGGTATTTTTACAGACAAATACAGCAGGGACAGGTGAGCTCCAATTTCCAAAGGACCAAATGGCTACTGGTTATCTCTTGAAAGATTTAATTTTAGAGAGAGGGTAGAGAGGCAGAGCAAAACATTATTACCAGAGAAAAATTTCTCCCTATCCAAATACAATATTGTATATATCTCCGAATATAGAAAAGAAAACGTCTACACATCTTTATTTTGCTAATAATGATTCCTAAAGGAAACAGGCCAAGCTGAATGTGTCCCTCAAGAGAAAGGAAACTCTCCTACTTTCCTTCATCTCATAGATCTATCATTCAATAAATGCTATTGGTTCTTTCACCAATATTCCCATATCTGTTCTCTATACCATTGCTACACTTAATCAGGCAGACTAATTTCCATCCATTCATTCAACACTCATAAGTGCTACAACGCATCAGGCAGTGCTCTGAGCCTGGGGACACACGAGTAAATCAATGAACAGTTAAGTTCCTGCACCGCGTGCTCTTTCCTTAGTGCAGCCCCCGCCATGGCAAACCTCCTGGAAAAAAATCTATCACATTTATTTCTTACTTAAGCTCCCAACAGCTCTGTAGTATTACCTGTTGGAGTCCAAAATCTCAGCTATGACTAAAGGCTTATAATCAGCTAGATCTACTTCACATGACCAGCCACATATCACTACATACCTACACAAATGCTCACTTTTTGATTAGATCTGGGCATTTTTGGAGGGGGGGGAAGCTCTTTTAATCTTGTGCTTTTCATGTTGCATTGTCCCTTTTCCTGTGAAAGACTATCTGCTACTCCACAAATACATAAATTGTATTATTCTGAGTCCAAACTAAGCCTTAGCCTATCCACAGAATCTCTTCAAACTAACTTCACTTAAAACGATCTATTCTTACAGCATACTCCTTCAGTTGTATAGGTTGTAGCTCACAAATTTCACCCTTGCTTACATGAGGCCTTTGAACTAGTCGGAAGCTACTTCTTAGATATTTGCTTTGTTTTTCTGGTAGACTCTTCAGAGAAGCTACATTTTCTTTTGCTTTTGTGGTAGTGCCTAGTGCAGTCCTAGTCATCCTGATGACCTCAATAAAATATATTCTATGTAAATACCAGAGTAGGAGGATACAATTAATAATATTAGCCCTTTACATTTGGCCATACAATAGATTTAAAAAAATTATTATTTGAATGTTTGGACAAAGCAACCTTTAAACCAAACTATAAGCCCTTTGAGGGCATTGATCATGTTAATAGGTTGCAGCTACCACTTCTTGTGGATTAACTATGAGGCAGGTATAGTACTAATTAAGTCCTTAAACGCAGAATTAAATTTAGCAATCACAACAACTTTATGAAGTAGGTCCAATGACCATCTATATTTTATATTATGGAAACTGAAGTGGAGGGATGTCACGTAACTTTTAAAACTTCACACAACCAGTAAGTAGTAGAACCAGAATTTGACTCCAAAGTTAGGGCTCTTAATTATTATTATTTTCTCCGGGTTGAGGAGCATGCCTGTATGTCTTCTGGTCCTTGTCCTGTAGTTCTGGCTCTTAAAGAGGTAAAGCAGACTGCATGCAAGAAAGAAGATGGACAGAGGCAGCTCGGGAAAGAGGAAGGGTCAAAGGCTGATGTGGATTCCATACTGCTATCCTGTAAGGTCCACGAATGATAAAGGAGGCAAGAGGGGGAAGTCTAGGTAAACAGAGAAGTAAAAGGAGCAAGTGGAAAGAGGGAAGAGAAAGGAGTAAGAAAAAGAGGAAGGAGATAAAACGAGAGGGACAGGAAAAAGAAAATGAGCAACAAAAGTACAGCAGAGTTAATAAGCACAGACAAAAGTAAGAGTTCTCAGAAAAGAAGGCAAAGACACTGATAAGAGAATCCTGAGATAGGATATGGTGGTGCACAGAGAGCTGACCAGCCGGAGAGCCATGGGCTGCCCAAGTTCCAGCACACCCCATGCATTGGGAGACACTTACAGAGCAAAAGAGGCGGTGGCAGCAGTGAACAGAAGGAGGTGCCCAAGGGATCCAATAGCACCTGAGAGGAGCAAACAGGAAAGTGAGAGCTGGTGGGAGGCTGCCCAGGAGCCACCACCCAGGTGCTGGGCTGCCAGGGCACTCACCTCCACGGCAGGCCTGGATGAAGAACATTTTCGGCTTGTTCTGCAGGCTGGGGCAGTTGGCATTGTCAAAGAGCCGAAAAACCTCTTGTAGCTGCCAGAAAGAAATAAGGAAGAAGGGAATTTAAGTAGTCAGTCAGGCCTCCTGAAGTCCTACACATACAACAGCAGCCATTCCTCGAAAGACAGGCAGCAGGAGGAGAAGCGGCCTCATTTCCACAGCTATCCGCACCTGGAGCAGTTTGCCATCCACACCATAGATGGCGCCCTCCACACCATGCGAGAGGAGGGCCACGATGCAGGAGTCCGTGACACGGTGTGCAGGTAACTGTGCAAAATTCCGGAGTTTCTCTTGCATTTCCTAGAAGAAAGGCAACTTTTAGTGTTGTTCACTGCAGTTAGCACCAATATAAGCACCAATCTTTGGCTTCTATTTGAAACCCTAAGCTATTAGAAGATAAAATATTTTACATGTATTCTGTGGTCAATAAGTCAGAGACCCTTGGAGAGACTAAGGAAAGCTATGGACTCACCAGAAAAATGCACATGACTTCAGATACAGCTCATTGAGACAGGTGAAGAATTCCTGAATTAAAGTAAGTTACTAATGAAGCTAATTATGAACTAGTCAGCTTTCATTCATTCCCTGATCATAACCACATCCTTCATTAGAGCAAGTGCCCTTGTACATAAATGGCACAAGGGAACCACCAGGTAAGCTGTGAATGAATAAGTAACATACCTCTTCAGCTACAAGAAAATAAACCGCTCTGTGACATAGCCTTAAGAGCATCATTACAACAGCGAATAGCGATACTTGTACACCGGTTTCTGTCTGAGATTTTAAGTATCTAAGAGACAGTGATGATGTAAGCATAAAATGCTTTGTTCAGAGAAGAGCACACCATGCAGGAGGATTCTGTTCAGAGCAGTCAATACAAACATAAATTCTGGGCTCAGATCCATCTAGGTTTAAACCTTGGGTTCATAAACTGGAACAAGTTATTTAGCCCCTCAAGGCTCCAATTTCCACCTTATAAAAAAATTACAAGTAAATTTTCTCTAAGTTTGTGAAGATTAAGATAACTGTGTGTAGAAAGGACTTATCACTGTGTCTAGCACATATTGCAAAGATCTGACATTACAATGTACACAGTTAATAAAGGTTTTTGTTTTTTGTTTTCAAAGAAACCTATTACTGGTCAACCTTGTAGTCCACCTTAAGAATCTTATTTATCTTGCACTAAGTTGCCATATATGAATACCACTACCATAAGCATTTGGTCCACTGCACAAAAAGTTATACTGTACTTAAGTAATAGTATAATAATCTGGCACAAATTTTTAAACCTATGCCTTCCTCTACAACTCAAGATGTCTGGGTCTTCTATCTGAGATGAACAGAGAGAAAACAAGTTCATTTTATTTTAAATTTGAATGAAATATAATGAAGATGAATATGCTATCTAGGCAGAACAGTTACATAACACAAATATTCACATTTACCACACACACTCCCAAAATAAAAAGCATAGTTGTATAACATATTGCAGTGGTTCTCAGAGTATGGTCCCTAAAGCAGTACAACGGCATCACCTAGAACTGGTAAATGTGAAATCTTGGGCCTCAGCAAACTGTTTTAACAAGCCCCCCCAGGTGATTCGACATGTTCATGTTTGAGACTTACTACTAATCTATTTGGGATACTTCTGTTTGCAGATAATTGAGAAAGTATAAAAGATGTGAAAGTGTAATATAACTAGAAATGAATAAATGATTTTGTTGGAAAAGCATGTATATTTTCTGGGTAAGTAGAAGCCAATCATAATAATGGAACCCTTAAGGTAACAAAAGATATACAAAATGCATTTGTTTCAAGAATATATAATTTCAAGAGAATATATAATGGTCAATGTTCCTCTGGAGCTGACCATAATAAAATCTAACATATAGCAGTTCAAGAAGTTAATTTTGCTTAAAGAAGTAAATAAAAATTATGTACTTGGGCACCTCATCAAGAGCATTTTGAACTTAGTGAGATTATTAGGCCAGTAAATAGAGAACAACAAAGCCCGAGAAAGAACATACACATTTTGTAACTGAACTTAGTAAGACTAAACCATTCAATAAATGGGGATTACTCATTTGGAGGAATTTTTCCACAAGGAACATAGCTTAAAATAGGATCTGTAGATTTATTTCTGATAAAATTACAGCACTTCTATAAATAGCAGGGTTCTTAACTCTTGCATGTGTTCTGGCTGGTGGTTGGGGGACACATATGAAGAGAACAACCTGTGAATCCTCTGAAATTACATGCAAAACTGTACAGGTAGCTTCATTTTCCAGAGGTGATTCAAAGCTTGTCCCTATATCTTCTAAGCAGTCTGTCACCCAAATGCAAGTTAAAAACAATTGAAAGGAAATCTGCCACATTAAAATGTACTTCATTTCTTAATATATGGTAAATTGTAATCCCAGAACTAGCAACCTCATGAGGTAGATGCAATGAAAATCTAATGACAAAAAAAAAACTGAAAACATTCTGAGCAGTAAGAATAACAGTGTTCTCTCCAGCACCATCAAGGGAAGAGGATTCTCTAAGACTCATGACACTATTTCCTACTTTTAAATGGAATTTATCTCTAAAGTCAACAAGATTTGATAACAGAAAGAAAAAGAGGATCTTCATTTTTTTTTTTGGTTCTGTTTCTTTGCTTACAAAATAATTGTATGATAGAAGAGTCTTGAAAGGTCCCACCAGGAAAAGAGTATTCCGTGCAGATGCCCAACGCACCAAATTATGACACCCATTTTAACTACCTGGTTTATAATGCAAGTTTCTTGTCTATACACCATGCTCCCTGCCTAGGATGCCTTCACCACTTCACTCTGCTTTAGTAACTTCTATCTCTCAAGGCTAGCTCAAGTCCCACTTCCCATTTACCCTTCTGACCACATCTACCCAGGCATTGCTTCTTGGCTACTACAGAAGATACTGGTCTCTAATCTTGTTTGGTCTTAAGGAATGTAAGAGGACATGCTTCCTTTTCTACTGATGTCATGACTCCTCCGTCTAAATGAAATCCCCTGAAATTTAGGTTTACCTTTTAAAAATCTCTGATAGCTCACACACTCCCCATGATAACTCACTCACAATTTAACTCTACTGCAATTCCAGTTACAAAACATAACCACAGAATTAGAATCCAATAGGTCCTTGAATCTGCATCAGGTTTAGCATAAATGGGAATGGCATTTATGAAGTGGGCTCATAAACTCATCAAATCTACAGAATGTCTATGAGAAAACAGCAGTATATAGCTGACTTGTTGACTTAGTACTGTACCTTTAACTATCACGCATATAAGATCACTTATCAACTGCAAAGAATTTGGAGAACCATGACATAAAAGGTTTCTAGTAAAAAGAAATGGCTACACCAAAACCTCTAAGAAAACATACATAGAGTATGTTTTGTTAAGTGACCTGATGTAAGAATTATGGCTGATATCTACCCTCATTCCCTTCAGGCCCATCAGACCTCTGAGGAAAGCATATCACCTACTCAAATACTTGATGACTGAAGAAGCTACTCCTGCCATGGCTTTGAAGCAAGGGTGGGTCTACTACTTTGCATGGCTACTCTTGGGAAGCCAGCAAAAACAGCATGTAAAAGACAATACCCAGGTACCTACTGATGAAACTGGCCTTCCCTAAGGCATAGCAAATACATAATTATTCTCCCAGAAGCAGGACAGCTGAGAAACAAAAATTAAGACCACAGACAATGCTGAATGCAGAATACAAAACAAAGAACCCCTACCTCAACAGATCAAAGTGAACCTCCTAAAAATTTTAATTTCACCATTGACAACTCCAAAGGCAACTTTAAAAAAGTACTATTATTCTCGAATCAAAATAGTTAATATAAATTTACAAATAGGCTACTACTGATTTCAAAACAGAAATCCTTGGCGGAGCGTGATGCTGTAATCCTAGCACTTTGGGAGGCCAAGGTGGGGGGACAGATTGAGGTCAGGAGTTTGAGAACAGCCTGAACAACATAGTGAGATCCCCATCTACAAAAAGTAAAAAAATTAGCCAGGCATCGTGGCACGTGCCTGTAGTCCTAGCTACTAGGAGGGCTGACTCTGTCTCCAAAAAAAAGGGAGGGAAGGAAGGAAGAAAGAGAGGAAGGAATCCTAAAGCTAACAAAGTCAGTTGTGCAGCTCAGTAACTGAAGTTAACCCAAATGACCCAGGTCAGGTGGCACATGCCTGTAATCCCAGCTACTTGGGAGGCTGAGGGGGGAAAATAGCTTGAGCTCAGGAGTTCAAGAGCAGCCTGGGCAACACAGTAAGATTCTGTAACCAAAAACAATGCTACCCAGTAATAACCCATAATGAAAATGCTTATGATTTGTGGGAATCTAACCCAGAGGCAATCTACCCTAAGATATGACTTATGGACATAAAACTGGTAAAGAATTTCCCCATATGTTAATTCATTAGACTGCCACTGAATAGTATCTACAGGGATAATTCTAGCAAACTTTCATTTGCAAGATTTTTATCTGCCAAAGTAATCTTTTAAATAATTGGACTCCTGAGTAGCAGTATCAACCAAGAAGTCAATGTCCTGTGTAGTCCTGGCTTATAAATATCTTTTCTGAGTCGGTTAGGGTGCATCTCAGTGTCCCATCACTTCCTTAGTGATTGGGAATCAAGTTTCCGAGTATGTAAGACTGAGAACCCAACCCTGGACTATTATTACTCTCTGAAAGCACAGCTACCCAAGATGTCAACACTACCAGGCCCTAATTCTTTTTTACTAGATTACAAAGCAAGAGGCATAACAGAGTGAGTAAAAAGGTAAGGAGAGTAAATAACTTCTAAATGACATATCCCAGCAGGCACAGAAGCAACGGATGACTCTGGCCCCAAAGTGTTGCCCAGTTCTAATTTACATGTCAGTTTTTCCTGCCTCAAGTACCTGTGCAGTCTGGTCATGTAGGACATGGACGTCGTAGCCCAAAAGCTTGAAGAGGGTGACTAGAGTACTGTGGTCTACGTCCCCTCCAGAGCGAAATTCCAGGTCTTTTTCTCCAGTGAAGCGCACATTGCTCAGCACCAGTGCCAGGCCACGTGGCCGAGACTGCAACCTATAGGCCTGGGGAGGGGAACGCAGTTAAATCATGAGCTTCCTCATTAGAGATTTCAAGAAAACAAAGACATCATACTCTCCTTCTTAACCCCACCAGGTGAAAATAGAGAAATGCCCATAGAAGGTATTCAATCGGCAATGACTTTCTGACTAGGCAGTAAGGAAATGCATATGCAAAGTAGGTTCAGATGCCCAGGAAGGGCATCTCATTTCCCAACTTCTTTCCTCTTGTCATTATGCAAAACTCACCAGCTGGCAGTGTGTCTGATAAAACTCAGGAGTGCAAGGCTTCACCTGAAGGCAGGGTGGACCATCTCCATTGTCTAAGGAGTGTTCCACAATATCTGTGGTATAGACAGAAAGCCAAAAAGCTAGTATACAATATAAGCATTAATACTAGTATGTCATTATAACTTCAGGCATTCCTTTGAACTGCGGTTTTGATAAATACTGTCTCATTCACTCCCTTAATCTGTAAGCTCCCTGAGGGCAGACTCTGTTGGCGTTAGCTCACCACTGGAGTCCTCTGCACTTAGCCTGCATGTAGTAGGTGCTCAACTCGTTGAATGACTGAAGGGACTATCTGATAAAAGCCTGGTTTTATTCACTAGGCTATGACATAGTCTTTTCTCATTAAGCTTTATAGAGGAGACAGGCCAATCATGTGTAGGAATTTCCTACCCATACAAGTTGCTCAAAGGGCTAATTACCATAAAAAAATAGTATCTGTGATATAAGGGACATGAGCCCCACTAATACTCTATCCATACTGTCCTGCCTGCCCCTAACAAAGTCACTGAGAGAACTGTTGCCAATATAAAATATGTCTCAGGTTAGAGCAAAGCCAGATATCAGTCAAGAAAAGGGAAGTCAATCTGTAGGACCCCTTTTATCTCATCAATTCTCACCTGTCGACAGGCGTAGCTGCTTGTGAGGGGGACAGGATTCACACACCGGGAAAGGGAGACTCAAGTCGTAGTCACAGCTCAACTGTAAGAAATCAGGACTCACCATGACAGACCTTAAGGAGATAGTCTAGTCCAAATAAAATAAAATCTAGTTGCCCCCACCCTGCCTCAAAAATTCCTCTCAAGCCAAATTAACCCTTCCCAACACATTTCTAGCGTTCCATACCGGTGGGAGTACACGCTGAAGACCAGAGAGCGTTGTGAGCAACATATCCTCCAGGTGGCCCTGCTTGGTTTCCCTCAGTGCCGCACAGAAAGCATCAAAAGCCTGGGGACCCCTCTTGGGCAGCAAGTTGAGGAGTTCCACATTCTGGCTGAAACTGCCCCCTTTGGCCTAAGACCGAAGAATAAAACATGAAATCGTATTTACTTATCTAGCTATTAATATAATTCTATTTCTTCCCATGAGCTTCCTTGTAGTGTCCTCATCCATCTCAAGAATTCCTTTTACAAGGTAAATATGTACAGGTGAAGTCCTTGCCATTACTGTTGAACTACGTATCTTTTCTGTCAAATGCTCTGAGGTGGAAGGCATTTCCAATTCCTTAGTAAAGTATATCCTTTCCACACTTTGTCAGGCTCCAGTCCTACCCCACAATCAATTTACATTCTAAAATTCTCTCTTTTGCCTCTAGTTACCTGGATGAGCTCCCTCATTTCCAAGGTGATAATGTCCTTCTCCAGAAGATGTTCTAACAGCTCGCTCAGCAACAGCTGTTTGGCAAGCACCACGCGGTTCTTTTTTAGAGTTTCCTGATGGTCAGGATGCATGCCGCACACGGCCAATACCCTTCAGATAAAAACGTAGAGGGAAAGGCTGTCAAGTACAAGATCTGGCACAGAAGAGTGCAGTGGAAGAGGCACGGGGAGAAAGAACAAAAAGAACAGGACCTATAATAACCAAGATCAGGCACATTTTATTGAATCTGGTTAAGCCAAAGATGTACTAAACAGTAACATGTTGACCACAGGGAAATGATGAAGAATTCTTTATGGAGAATGTCCAACTGAGATCGTTTGAGACAAATGGTCTGACTAGGGAAGGGAAATATCAAACAATACCATCTTAGTTGAAATAATACACACAAGCACATGTATGTTCATGAAAAGGAATACTTTTCTGTTTGATAGGCCAATTTTAATTAAAAGAATTATTGCAGAAAACATTTTATACTATTTATCTAGGCTGCTGAAAATGATGTAAGTTTAAAATAATCTTGGGTGAGGATAAAATAACTCAATATAATGGCAGAAACTCAAGCCAATGGCCAGTTTTAACAGAAAATAAATAAGACAAATAATACTCTCCCTCACTAGCCTACCTATACAAATTATAACTATTTTTTTTAAACTTTAAGTTCTTGTGACAAAATGACACTAGAAATACTCAGAATCCTGTAAGACATGGATAAGTAGAAAGAATGACAGAAAATCACAATAGATAAATACCAATGTTGAACACAATCAACATAAGTTGAAATCATTTAAAGAGTTAAATTAAAGATAAATTTATTTTGGTAATTTAGTTTATTTAGGGATGTCTTTATGTCAAGGATTCCTTTGTTTTGCTATTGGCTTGAAAAGAGATTATCTTCTGGTTATGAACTAAAAGAATCCTATTTTCAATATATGTCATCTACGTGTCTGTCTAGTTTATATAAATCCAGGGCTCTCCAGCCTGCTTAGTCAGTTTCCAAATACTTAACAATAGTAAGGGCCTGACAGCAGTGAGAAAAGGATATAATAATAACTCAGTTTGTAACTTAAAAACCTATTTAAAAATGCACGCTGATTTCAAAAATGTTAAAATGTGTGTGTGGGAAGGGAATTTGCATCTTAGAATCAGTGAAATACCATGCATCTATAGGAAGGATGTATTTGGCTTAGAGATGAACTTGGGTTAGAGTTAAAGTTAGAGGGAAAAGCAGGGACTGAGAGACCCAAGAAGACAGCAAGTGGGATCCTTAGGCAAAGGAAGTGGGATGGAAGCAGCCAACGAATTGCATGTTTGGGACTGTAAGTCTGAAACTTCATTTTAACTTCTTTTTGTTCTACTGTAAGATTTCTGCTACACCAAATCTTCAATAAAATCCTGCTACATCATCATCTACACAAATCAAAAACCCTATTTAAGAATCACTTTAAAACACAACAAAGTAGTAACGATGATATATATGAACTCTGGTAGAAATAAAATAACATTGCAGCTGGGTGCTAAGTATTTCCATAGGATGATACATAGCCAATGGTGGAGCAGATTTTTCCCCTTGGTTTATCAGTAGCATTCTCTTCTTAAAACTTTCTCTTCCCTTGGTTTCCACAACACCATTCCTGACTACTCTCTCTGTCTACCATGTTTCTTTTTACTTTAAAAGGCCTTTGGCCTGCCCTTAAATGTTGATATTCCATTAGGACTCCCCCGCTCAAACAGCCTCTCCCTAGGCAATCTCATCCATACTCACAACTTACTGACTCCCAGTTCTTGAAACCGTCTCAAGTTCCAGACTTGAATTTTCAATCAACAGATACTCTTTAGTTTTAATCTGAAGCATCATAAACTCTCTGCACGTTATGGGGAGAGTCTTAAATGTGAACGTTCCAAAGGTTGCCCATCACTTAGAATTTTAGAACACATCTGGAAGGGAAGGAAGGGGTGGAGAAAAGGACACCAAGCGAGTTCTTAGGTCTTAATTCCGTATCCTGCAGTTTCCTGTTCGGAAGACCTAAATTAATCTTCTGGGTCTATACCAGGAGGCATTAAAATATGTGCTTCTGGGTTAAGTCCGCCATGAAATGGAATGACGGGGGCAGAAGCAGAGACACTTGAAGCCACAGGAACCTCCTTGTCCTCTCAAGGTACTCAACCACCAAAGCCTGTGTTGACTTCTTTGAAAATCTGGTCATTATACGCAAAGCAATGAAGATCATGATACAGTCAATACAAATCAAATGCACATCAGGGAGAGCACCGAGGTCTGCAGGTCTCATCGTTTTCTAGGGGAACAGAGAATAGTTCCTCCTAAGGGAACCAGAGGAAAGGAAGGAAAATCTTTAAGAAAAGCCGAAGCCCAAATCTGGCAGGACTGGCAAGAGCGCCCCTTATTCAGAAGGCCCTGGGCTGCACGAAGGGAGGCTGGGGTAGTCTTTGCCCAAGAGGAACTGGGCCAAGAAGCACGCCCGCGCGCCCCCGCGCGGAGTCAGCTCCGTACGGCTTAGCAAGGCCTCCCACCTTTGGCAGGAAGCGCGGACTCGGCAGCTTTCAGGGGCTCCAAGGGGAGGGGGCGAAGGGGTCCCCGCCAGGGGCCAGCGCTCCTCTTGGGTCCCACGAAGGACCCCTAAGACCCTTCCCCACTCACCTGCGCCCCCTGTCAGCAGCCATTAGCCCCTTCTGTTGGAAGGCGGGCAGGGACCCCGCGCTCGGTGCCGCCATTTCCCGCTTTTCCCGGGCTACGCGTGCACCGCCCACAACCCAAACAAACTGTGGGCAAGCGCTTCCCTCGCATCCCTCTCCCGGCCCGCGATGCACTCAGCGCCTGCGCCCTGTCGCCTCCCCGCCCCTTCCCGGTGCCAGGCCAGCTCCCCGCCCCCTCCGTCGCTGGTGCGTGCGCAGGCGCAGAATTCTCGCGGTGGTCGCGCTGTCCAATGGGGTGCGGGAAGGCGCTCGGCGGAAGGGGAAGGGGCGGGGAAAGAGCGAGGGGCGCGGGCCTGTCCTACCTGGGAATCCGATTGGTTGTAAATTCCCGCGGAAATCACCCCGGCACCTCCTACTCCTCCTGCCCCGCCTATTGCAGTAACTTCACCAAGACAGGCGAGGTCGGCCTTTGCGTTTACTGAAGTTGAACTGTTGGGACTAGGGTGCGGAGATGGTGGAGAGCACCAGGGGGCGCTAGACAAATACCCGCGCGGTGAATGAAGGCCTGCAAGGGGAGTGCGGCGTCAGCGACGGTTTAGTAGCTCTCAGTGGCCGAAACCTGTATCACAGCCGCAGCACATAATGCCAGAAAATCTGGTGTTCTGTACTGGGATCTGAGAAAACACGGCGGGGGACTGGGGTAAAACCCAGCGGCCCAAGCGCGGGGTGAGGCTGAAGCAACCAGAGACACTTTCCAAGTGGTCCGGCACTTCATAATAGGTAAACGAAAGGGAGTCTCCTTAGATACTATCCCTTCACCCCTCGCCAAGAAAGTCGCATGTTGTATTTTTTTTGGCCTTCACATCCACCCGTTGTTAAAACTGGAAGTCCGTCCACCCGGGGCCATTTACTCCACTGCTTCTAGATAAGATGGGGGACCCTGTATTGGGGGCTGCTCTCTAGCCCTGGGCAGGACAGAGGCACAGTAGATGCTACCCGCACGGAGCGGCAGGGCCCTGATATAAGAGCTTTGATTAGCTTTGCTCATCTAGGAGGCTGGGGACATCCCTCTTCACGCTCAGCCCACCCTGTCTGTAGACACATTCTGGCCCATCATTCTGTCTATATGCGGTCTTCCACCCCTTACCAGCAGTTGTCCCAAGACAAAGACTGAAATATGTGCAGGAGGCTTGGCTTCCCATTACCTTGTATTGAAAACACAATAGGCTTTGGAATCAGGAGTTCATTCAAGTTATTTTTATGCAGTGTGCCCTTGTACAAGTTAACAAATTCCTCTGACCCTTGGAATCCTCATTTTTCAATGAGGATAATAATAGCCCACAAGGCCTGGAAGCAAAAGGGAATAGAGGCAAAGCACCTGGATCAGAAGCAACATAGCTGTCACTCAGATGCTACTTCTTTTCTTCCTTCTCCAGCTTCTCTGGATCACCTCCTCACCTCACCTCAATCTAACTCTGGAAATACTGGATATGGGGTAGGTTACTGAATGTTGCCAGAAGGCTCAAATTACACCACCCATATCTCAACTGGGAAGGGCTTACCGTAGCCGAACTCCCCTCTGGGTCCAAGTACCCATTTATGATGTTCAGGCAGAAACACAGCCCCTGACGCATAGAAGGCACTGGGAAATGGTCAAATGAATGCGTGGGTCTGGTATGGGGAGAAAATAAATCCTGGGAGAGCTGTTTAGGGGGGTGACCGGTCGGCTTCACGGAAAACAGAGTCATCATCAGGGTGACCGAAGCAGATATCATAGGCAGGGGGTGGAGTAAGAGGCTCCAATTTGGGGACAGCTGCCAAGCTTCGAAGATCAGGAGCAGTGGACACGGCCCGTGGTCCCTGAAGCCTGATTGGAATTCTTCCAGGGCTTCCTTCCTGGGCTATAGATCCCTCTGAGCCCACTCGCCTTTCCAGTCTTTCTCTGTGCCCCTCCTGTCCCTCCTCAAGTCCTGGGGGGATCACAATACTGCTGTAGGGGGGTGGGTGGTCCATCTCTTGGTGGCGGTACTGTGACTCCAACACTACCACGGCCTCTTCATAGGCTGGCACCTCAAAGGCTGCATTGTCCCTGGGGAGGAGAAAAAAGGTGGCTTCCTGAAAGCTCCTTTTCCCTTTTTTGTCTGCCACCAGCAAAAGATTCCCTCCCGGCACCTGACCCCTTCTCTCACTGTTGCCAGTGACAGAGGAAAGCAGAGACTCTATGCTTCAGAGACTAGAGGGACAAAAGGAGAATGGGCCCAAGGTGTATTCCTCTCATGCTGCCCACCCCTTAACTCACCGTGCATTGCCTGAGGCCCCTGGGCTCTCGGACTGCATTGTTTGGAGCCGGAGCCGGAGCCCCCATTCCAGAGAACAGGCTAGGAGGCAGGCAAACAAGAAGAAGCCACCCAAGGCGAGAAAGAAATAAGCAACAGGGGCGAAGTCCGGCCGTGTGCCCAGCAAAGCCAGCCCCAGGAGGAGGGAGGCGCAGCACAGGAAGATAAGTGGCTTCTCCAGTCTCCCCCACAACTGGCTTGGCACCATGGCCCTCCCCAGGCTCCTGCAAAAAGACACACAGCTGTTGTGTCTAAACTAACAATTGGCATCAGGGCTCTGTCAGATACCAAAGTAACCATATGATACTCTTCTGTTTGGGTTCCAGGTTCTTCAATCTCTATTCAGATAAATAATCCACAGGGTCCCCTCCAGCTCCGCAATTCTCTCTCCGTATCAGTGTGTGTGGAATAGTCAGGAAACCAGCCCGGGAGCCCTGACCCCCGCGCTCACATGAGTTTACTGTGTCATGGCTCTGCCTTCCTTCCTTTCTCTTTCTTCCCTGCAGTCTCCTTTCCAGCTCTGTCCCTCTACACCACCCAGAATCCAGTCCTGGGCGCACCCTGCCTGGGGCCTCAGTGCACACCGGCATCTCTGGAATCCAGGTGATGGGGCAGGCCCTGCCCTTTCCCTGTTATTGCTCCTGCTGGACTTCCACCCCCACCTGCCCAGCCAGGGGCTCTCAGTCCGACAGTGCTGGAGAGAGAAGGGGGGTGCCCTACTTACCCTGTCTGACCTGGTCTTCCCCTTTTCTCCACAGTCAGCCCATGCTCCAGCTGGAGGGAGAAAGTGCACACAAGCATAAGAGAACCACAGGACACAACCGCGTGAGAAAGCATCTTACACACAAAGGCCCAGGGCCACGGCCAGGGCCCCTGGTAAGTCTAGTCCTCTTTGAGACCCCGTATCTGCCAGGGTCCCCTTCCCACCCTCTGCTGATCCTAACCCACTAAACTCAATTTCAAGTTTCCTGCCAGGAGTTAGCCCAGGGTCTGGGAGGGGAAAGGGAAAGCTTCTCTTTCCTCTGAAGCAGCAACAACCCGTGGCAGCCCGTACCCCAAAAGCGGCCTTCGGGAGTCCCCAGAACGCTGTAAAGCAAGGAGCCGCAGACCCTCTCCTCACACCTCTGCCCGGATCCCAGGACCCTCCGCCCCCGCATTAGGCCCAGGAGTTCCTGGCTCACCTGTCTGCACAGACTCCGCAGAAAGTGGGGTGGGGGGGGGAGGAGGGGGAGGTGGAGCCCACGGGCCCGCCCTCTGCTCTGCCCAATCCTTCTGTCCCGGCCCAGTCTGCCTCCGCCCCTTCGTTCCCCAAGGCTGACCTCCTGCGACTGCCGCACCTTGATTTTTTCTGATTTTTGCTTACTCTGCTCTCCCGTACAGTGCTCTAACGACAGTGCTCCTCTCACTCCCAAAGAGCTTTGTACTTAGGACCAGAGTTAGAATTAACCTTTCCTTCGCTTTTCTTCTCAATGCATGTTGTATGTTAATTACGGCCCGGGGCAGTTTGCCTTCTATTTGGGTAATTTATTTTGTGGCCGTCTCTGCCTGGCTTATTGAATCTCCGTAGCTCTCACAGTGCACTGCACACCGTCAGCAGTGGGGTGGGCATGGAATGGTGTGCCCGAGTGCGGTTTCTGCGGCGCCCTGTTTTCTGCACAGGTGTTTGTGTGTACGCTCCTTGGCCCCGCCAACTCTTGGTTTTTCAGTGTCCACCTCGGAGATGATGCCTGCTGCGCAGGCTGTGTCCACAGGGCTTCCACAGCATTCCTCCCTAAATCTGACCCACCACTTACCTGGTTATACAGTAGTTTTCTATTTACCTGTTTCCTTCCAGTATGAGCTTCTCAAGGTGAGTGATCGGTTTCAGTCATCTCTGAATCTTGGAAACTAACATGGTTCCTGACACATAGTAGGTGCCCACTGAGTAGAGTCATGCTTTTATTAGAAGGCTGTCCTGTCACCTGACCTCACCACACCCAGTGGAGATCCAGGAGCCTCGCTTTTTAGTTGTGAGTCAGGCAGTAAGTAGGTGTGAGGTGGAGAGCAGGTGGAGGCACACTTTGTCCTTGAGCCAGAGAAGGTTAGACAGGGCTGGGCTCTTGTTCCTCCAGAGTGTTACTAGCAGACAAACCCAGGATGCTGTGTACAGTGGGCACACAGCCCAGCCAGGCTCCCCAGGGACTGTGTGTGTGTGTGTGGTGTGAGCGTGTGTGTTTCAGAGACAGAGAATGGCAATGAATGTTTCCATACCGGTATGTATGCACCGGTAGTGGTCTGTTGTGGAAAATGATTCTCTGTCCCAGATTAATAGTGGGGAGAGGAAGGAGACCTAGCAGGAAGGCCGTGGTCCTCTATGAAGTAGGAATGGGAATGAGAGAAGAGGGCTGGTTGTTGTTTTGTTTCCACTAATTTCGTTCCTATTCAGCTCATGTGGGGAAAGTATTTGGAATCAGGATTTCCATCTACAGTTCATACATGAATAGAAGGAAATTGGCCAAGGGTCATTGGTATGTATGATAAGTAAGGGGCTCTGTTAAGGAGTGAGTTCTGGGTGTGGGGGTGTAGGCTAAGAGGCAAGGGGCCAGCGTTGTGGCCCTAACGTCTGGGTGTGGGGGACCTTGTGGCTTAAGGCTCTTGGTTGCTGGAAGGAGGCTGTGATGGAGAGATTTGTTAGCTGAGATAAGAACTGGATCCAAATCAGAGAGGGTAGACTGCTGGCTGGCTGTGCCTTTTCATATATTCTCTATTCCAATAATTTAAAATTGATTTTCTAAAAATCGCCTTTGTTTTAAAAAGTTACAAAATGTCAAAAAGCTGAAGAAAATAATGAGCCACAATGTCATTATCCTAACATGGTCATTTAAAATTTTTGCATATTTTTTCCAGGCTGTCCATATACAAACCATAATATGCACTAGTTGGAATCAGTATATTCACCACTTTGTATTGTTAAGAAATTTTAAAATTTATATAGTATATATTTTGCCTGTCGATGCAGTCATTATTGTAGTAATTTCTAACAGCCATATAATATTTTATTGAATGGATATGCCATAATTTGATTAATATACCCTATGTTACTCAATAACATTGAGCTTATTTTATTAATTTTTTTTGGTCATTAAAAAGAATGCTGCAAGAGTCCGAAAGTAGACTAGAGGTTGCTAGGGGATGCTAGAGGGGAGGGAGAAACAGGGAGAATCTGCTAATGGGTTTCTTTTTGGGGTGATGAAAATGTTCTAAAATTAGATAGTGGTGATGTTTGCACAACTCTGAATAATACTAAAACACCCCTCTGAATTGTATGCCTTAAGAGAGTGAATTACGTCTTAACAAAGCCATTTAAAAAAAGAATGCAATGAACATCTTATGTGTAGTTTTTTCCTTTTTTTTTGGATTATTTCCTCAGGATGAATTTTAAGAAATATCAGAGATGCAAACAATATGGAAGTTTTTTATTGCTCTGAATATATATGGCCAACTTGTTTCCAAAGGGTCTTCCTTTCCTTTCTTTTTTTATCAACTTAGTATCCTTAGCAAAACATGAATGTACTACTTAATTCAATTGGCATTCCCCTTCCTACTTGCCTGTCTCTGACAAGCCCTGCTGGAGATTGAATTATTCCTCTCAGCCCATGGTTCCTACCTCATTTTGGGCAATGATGGCAAAGGGAAGTGAGAGAGCAAGGGGAACAAGGGAAAAGCCAAGCTAATGGCCAGAGTCCCACTGAGATCTGGCTGCCTCTTACAGTGTGCTTGTCTCTGTGGCTTTGTATTCTGTAATTTTGTGTTTCTGAATCCGGGTCTGCTTTATAGTTGTAGCCAACATATATAGAATGTTTTCTGTGTACTGCTCACTATGCTAAATACTTTACACAAATTAAGTAATTTAAAATACATACAATATGATAGAAGGTAGTTTCTATAATTATGTCCATTTTATAGATGAGGTCAGAAACTCAAGGAAAGGTGAGTAGCTAATTAAGGGCAGGGTCAGGATTTGAACCCGCAGTCTGACCCCAGAACCTTGGCTCTTAAGCACTGCGTCATTCCACTCTGAACACTCTTTTGGGCTGCCCTCCTAATCATAATTTAACAAAACACCTATGGCTTTCTGAGATTGTTATTCTGGTCTTTTCTGGAGGAGAGGTTAAATTCTATTTCCCCTCACCATTTGGCATCTTAAGAAAAGGCTGGTCTTCAGGCAGCAAGGGCAGCCAAGAAGACCATCAGAAGATAGAATTAAAGTTACCAACAGATGAGGCAGGATAGGGAAATTAAGATTGCAGGCTCTGTATCAGGATGCTTACCTTTTATCTGCTAATTAAGACTGATTATAAAAGATAGAACTTTTAACTGAATAGCCACATAACCCAATGCAGGCGACTTCTAAAAGGATATTGGTGGTCATAGATATGTATATCTCTTTGTGTAGAAACAATTGATTTGGCCCACATAATGATTTCATTTGATCCTTAATAAAAGACCTGTGGGATAAGTCTGATTATCATTTTCATTTTATAGAGGAGGAAACCAGCTTGGAGAAAGTGCATGATTTGTTTAGCTAAAATCAAACTCCCAGAACCTTGACCTTTTAATTCAGCTGGCTGTGTTTTTCTCTTCATTAATTGCCTGAGTCACAGCTCCTCCAAATGCGTAGGGAAGGTGTATAAATGGTTTAATGTGAAGTGAGACAGCAACATTGATATTTCTGAGATGGAAATGCTTCCAATGAATCATAAATCCTCAAGCAGGTAAAGATAAATACATGCTATCACCCTCATCGACTAGTTTCAATGTTGTACAAAGCTCACTAGGAAAGAACTGCGTGAACAGTGGGGCTGAGGCAGTTGCTCTAGCTTAGATACTCAGCACTAAGTCACAAAAAGCTCTTTGGGAATTCGAGAAATTGAGTGTGGCTGCTGCTGAGTAACAACAACAAAAAAGGCATTGTGTTTGATAGAAATGTCTACAGATACTGGCAACAGAGTCCCACATGAAAATGCCCCTAAATATGAGCAAACAGGAGGCTCCACAGTCCAGCCACGTGCTTTGGAGATAGCCAAAGCTGGTTTCAATTCTCAGTTCTACCACTTACTAGCTGTGTGACCTTGGGTGAGTTCCTTAACCTTTCTGAGCTCCAGTTTCCAAGTTTATTACCCCTTCCCCACCCTGCTCCTCCAGCTTGGTGAGCTACAGCCAAAGCCAGAGTTGTGGTTTGAGTATTATATAATGGGTGTGTCTGTGTGGGACCACCAGGGGGCACCTTCTTATCACTGGGACCCGATTTTGTCCTGGAGCATTTGTAACTGCATTGCACATAACACTGTGCTAACCTCTAAGGACATCTACCCAGGAGAGGTAACACATTTGATCTTGGTCTTTAGGATTTTCTGATGTGGACAGAGAGATAAGACACTCATATGAAATAACTAAATAATGATTAAAGATAGTATCTAAGAGAATATCAATGTTTGGATATTTTCACATTTAAAAAAACATAAAGATTTAAGATATGGATTACTAAAATAGAATCATTTTAGTTAATTAAAAATAATGTATACTTCCGGTATAAAGTTTCACAGTCAAAAAAGTTATAGTACAAAAGTAAGTTTCCTTTATACCTCCAAACCTCAGACTCTCAGTCATCTTCCCTAGAGGCAATCTGTTTCCCAGCTTTTTCTGGGTATCCCCACTCCAGAGAGAGACCATAAATATGCAAAAGTAATACATACAGACTCCCTTTCTTTATACACATGGGAGCATGCTATAGCTATTGCTTTATATTTTGCTTTTTCCACCTAACAATATATGTTGGAGATTGTCCAATATCAATATATACAGATCGGGGGATGAACACACTTGAAGCTCTGACTCAGGTGATGTACCTCTGTAATATGCTGAAATAAAAAAAAAATTTAAAAAATATATAGATCAACATATATAGACCATTTTGTTTTGATTTATTAAAAACATACAGAAAATTTTACAGTGAACACCCATGTACCCACTACCTAATTTAATAATTAACATTATAGTATACTTATTTTATTGCATGTATATTCATATATCCATCCCTTTTATCCATCAATACATCTTATTTTTTGATACATTTTAAAGTACGTTGTGAACATCAGTACACTTCTGCCTAAATAGTATACTCAGCATGCAGAGAAGTAATTAGAATTCAATATTTGTTTATAGTTAATTGTTTTCCTTTGAGGTAAAATTTGCCTACAATGAAACACACAGATTTTAGGAGGACAATTGCATGAGTTTTGATAAAGACATACACTTGTGTAACCAAAACTCCAATCAAGATACAAAACAGGCCGGGTGCGGTGGCTCACGCCTGTAATTCTAGCATTCTGGGAGGCCGAGGCAGGTGGATCGCTCGAGGTCAGGAGTTCAAGATCAGCAAGAGCGAGACCCTGTCTCTACTAAAAATAGAAAAAATTATCTGGCCAACTAAAATATATAGAAAAAAAATTAGCTGGGCATGGTGGCGCATGCCTGTAGTCCCAGCTACTTGGGAGGCTGAGGCAGTAGGATCGCTTAAGCCCAGGAGTTTGAGGTTGCTGTGAGCTAGGCTGACGCCATGGCACTCACTCTAGCCCGGGCAACAAAGCGAGACTCTGTCTCAAAAAAAAAAAAAAAAAAAAAGATACAGAACATTAGTAACACCCAGAAAGTTTCCTCATATATCTTCACAGTCAATCCCATATGCAAATATTATTTCTTTATTTCTTTGCATCTATTATACATATATATTTTTCTTTAGAGACAGGGTCTCACTTTGTCACCCAGTCTGGAGTGCAGTGGCAGGATTTCATAGCTCACTGCAACCTCTAATGTCCCATCTGCGCTCAGGCGATCCTCCTGCCTCAGCCTCCCCAGTGGCTGGGACTACAGGTGTGCACTACTGCAGCCAGCTAATTTTTTTATATTTTGTAGAGACGGGGTCTTGCTATGTTGTCAGGTTGGTCTTGAACTGGCCTCAAGCAATCTTCCAGCCTTGGCCTCCCAAAGTACTGGGATTTGCAGGAATGAGCCACCACACCTACCCCCATCTATTATATTCTTTCAAAATATATTTATATATTTTAATATGTCATATAGTTAATTGTGTTTTATTTTATAGAACAATTATTAATTTCTTTAGTGACTTTCCAACTGACAGCCATTTAGATTTTTAAAGGATTTTATAATTAATATCTTTCCATAGGTGTCTTTATTCACGTGTCAGAAAATTCCTAAAAGTGAAGTTTTTGATGGATACTGCCAAATCATCCTCTAAAGAAGTTGTAACAATTCATATTCCCACTGACATTGCAGGAGTGCTTGCTTCTGCACACCCTGAGCAGCAGTGAGTTATCAAGCGTGAATCCAATAAATTTTTATTGTTCACTTGCTGTGCAGACACTGGTGTAGACAATCATAGATCAGATAGGAATCACACTCTCAAGGAGCTTATGGTCCAGAAGAGGGAAGACGTCTGTACAACTAACTGTGAGACAAGGTATAAAGTGACAAATATTGGGCCGGGTCACAAAGTGCTACTGGGGTTCAGAGAGGAGACTTAGTGCTGAGAAGGGTGGGGATCAGGAATGCGTCATGAAGGAGAGGGTTTGTTCACATTCCTTTTGTGTCCATTTCAATATTAGGCATGGAGTAGACAAGAAATATTTGTTGTATTATTTATTGGTCATTAGTGAATAGTTGGTACTTTAATGATTCATGATCTCTTGATCCTCCCTCAATTTCCTACTCCCCGCCTCTGTACCATTTTTCAGTCTGGTACCAACTGGAGCCTGCCACACCCTTGGTTGTGGGCTTGGCTAAGGAGGGAGTTGGTCTCGTGCAAGCCAAGGGTGTTAGTTTCTCCCAAAGACATTGAAGGAACTCTGTGGGGTGGGATTAAAGGATGAGTAAGGAGCAGGGGTCCAGCTGGCCTCCCAGTCTCCACTCTCCTCTTACCCCGAGGGTCTGAGTGTTTACCTTTCTCTGCTTCCACTTTTGCTTGTCCCTGGGAACAGTAGTTGCACAAAGGGCTATGACTCCTCTGAGAAGGAGAATGACAAATCCTGGGCCCCAAACTCCTGTCTTCCACTTGGACTCCTGCATCTCTTTTTCCCTTCTCTCACTCAACTTTCTTCCCGTTTCTTTGTTCCATGTATGAGCATGCTTCGTTTTATTGTACATCACTTTACTGTGCTTTGCAGGTACTATGTTTTTTACAAACTGAAGGTTTGTGGCAACCCTGCATGAGCCCAGTCTATTGATGTCATTTTTCCAACAACAGGTGTTCTCTTCATGTCTCTGTGTCACATTTTCGTAATTCCCACAGTATTTCAAACTTCTGCATTATTATGATGTCTGTTATGGTGATCTGGGATCAATGATCTTTGATGTTACTATTGTAATTGTTTTGGGGCACCACAAATTGCGTCCATGTAACACAATGAACTTAACCGATAAAGGCTGTGTGTGTTCTGAGTGCTCCATCTACTGGCCGTTCCCCCATCTCTCTCCTTCTCCTCGGGCATCCCTATTCCCTGAGACCCTATACTGAGACTAGGCCAATTAATAACCCTACTACAATGGCCTCTAAGTGTTCAAGTGAAAGGAAGAGTCTCACATCTCTCACTTTATGTCAAAAACTAGTAATGACTAAACTTAATGAGGAAGGCATGTTGAAAGCTGAGATAGGCTCAGCTAAGCCTATCACCCAACAGTTAGCTGAGTTGTGAATACAAAGAAAAATTTCTTGAAGGAAATTGAAAGTGCTACTCCAGTGAGTACACAAATGATAAAGCAAAACAGCCTTATTGCTGACATGGAGAAAGTTTTACTGTTCTGTATAGACGATCAAACCAGCCACAGCTTTCCCTTAAGCCAAAGCCTAATCCAGAGCAAAGTTCTAACTTTTTTCAATTCAATGAAGACTGAGAGAAGTGAAGAAGCTGCAGAAGGAAAGTTGGAAGCTAACAGAGGTGGGTTCATGAGATTTAAGTAAAGAAGCCCTCTCCCTAACATAAAAATGCAAGGCAAAGCAGCAAGTGCTGATGCAGAAGCTGCAGCAAGTGATCCAGCAGAGCTAGCTAAGATCATTAGCGAAGGTGGCTGCACTAAACAACAGATTTTCAATGTAGACAAAACAGCCTTTTATAGGAAGAAGATGCCGTCTAGTATTTTCATAGCTATAGAGAAGTCAATGTCTGTCTTCAGAGCTTCAAAGGACAGGCTGACTCTTTTGTGAGTGACTTTAAGTTGAAGGCAGTACTCACCATTTTGAAAAGCCTAGGACCCTTAAGAATGATACTAGATCTACTCTGCCTGTGCTCTATAAATGGAGCATCAAAGCCTGGATGACAGTACATCTGTTTACAACATGGTTTACTGAATCTTTTAAGCTCACCATTGAGGCCTATTGCCCAGAAAAAAGATTCTTTCAAAATATTACTGCTCACTGATAATACACCTAGTCACAAAAGAGCGCTGATGGAGATGTACAAGATTAATGTCATTTTCATGCCTGCTAACACAACATCTATTCTGCAGCCCATGGAGCAAGGAGTGGTTTTGACTTTCAAGTCTTATTATTTAAGAAATACATTTTGCAAGGCTACAGTGGTCACAGAGAATAATTCCTCTGATGGATCTGGGCAAAGTAAACTGAAAACCTTCTGGAAAGGATTCACTATTCTAGATGCCATTAAGAACACCCATTAATCATGGGAGAAGGTCAAAATATCAACATTAACACAATTAACACATTAAAAGAAGTTGATTTCAACCTTCGTGGATGACTTTCAGGGACTCAAGAGTTCAGTGGAGCAAGTAGCTAAAGACGTGGTAAAAATAGCAAAAGGACAAGAATTAGAATTGGAGCCTGAAGATTTGACTGAATTGCTGCAATCTCATGATAAAACCTGAATGGATGAGGAGTTGTTTCTTACAGATGAACAAAGAAAGTGGTTTCTTGAGAAGGAAATTACTGCTGGTGAAGATGCTGTGAACATTGTTGAAATGACAGCAAAGGGTTTAGAATATTACATAAACATAGTTGATAAAGCAGTGGCAGAGTTTAAGAGGATTGACTCCAATTTTGAGAGAAGTTCTGTGGGTAAATTCCTATCAAACAGCATTGAATGCTACAGAAAAATCTTTCATGAAGGGAAGAGTCAATCAATGCGGCAAACTTCCTTGTTGTCTTATTTGAAGAAATTGCCACAGCCACCCCAACCTTCAGCATCCACTACCCTGGTGTACAGTAACATGCTGTACAGGTGTGTAGTCTAGGACCAATAGACTTCCTTCTGCCTCAGCCTCCCGAGTAGCTGGGACTACAGGCATGTGCCACCATGCCCGGCTAATTTTTTTCTGTATATATTTTTAGCTGTCCAGACCATTTCTTTCTATTTTTAGTAGAGACGGGGTCTCGCTCTTGCTCAGGCTGGTCTCGAACTTCTGACCTGGAGCAATCCTCCTGCGTTGGCCTCCCAGAGTGCTAGGATTACAGGCATGAGCCACCTCGCCCGGCCTATTCACAATTTTTGATATCAACAAATAGTGCTGAGATGAGCATATTTATTCATAAAACTGTCTCCACTCACAGTGTTCTGGGCAGCTTTGATTTACAGGAAGTTACGTTTTGTTTTAATTCGTTATGTTGTTTTAAAGATTGGACATCTTTCCATATTTTTATTTTATATTAGCTATACATGTCATGAAACTCCTTTGAAAAGGGGAGTACTTAATTTTGAGATGTACTTTTGACATTGCTTCACAGATAAGCCTAGTGAAGATGATTTTACCCCGAAGGATGCTGGAGTCATGAGAAAGGAGAAAGAGGAGGGTGATAGAAAGTAATGGGGGATGGAAGGGGAAAATGGGATATGAGACGAGAAAGGACCAGAGGGAGGGGTGGAAGGGAAGATGGCATCCACTTCCGAAGCCCCTCTACTCTATCGAAGGCTCTGCATTTGGTTCCCAACAGGTGTCCAAGTGTGGTTTTAGCTTCCAAATAAGAGTATTCTCAAAGAAGTCAAAATACCATTGAAACTCAAGGGACTGTAATTATTGCACAGTGGGCACAGAGCCAGTGACTTTGGGTCACTAGCTGGAGGGATGGGAAAGCTCTAGGGATGTGGGAGGGAACAGGGGTTGTCCTAGTCCAGGGAGAGACGCCTCAGGGTTTTCTCAGGGTCTGCTGTGCAACTTTTTCAGGCCATGGCCACTCCATCCGGACTCCCTGCACTGCCTTGCCTTGGTTCTGCTGGTCCGTGTAGCTAGACCTGGTTTAAATATCTGGGCACAAGCTCAGTCATATGCTAATTCCCTTGCTGTTCACTCCCACTGGGCCTGTGGTCCCAGCCCTGTCTCAGTCACCATGGCTGTCAGAAGACAGTAAATGCCAAACCGGTTACTTGCAGAGTCCATCTGGCTTACTTTTCTGTCCCTGACAGAGAGACCAAGGGGGGACTATTTCTTTCTGTATAAGAAAAGGGGGCACTATTCTCAGTCCTTCTGCACAAGCTGCCCAAGGCTGGCTGTGTGGCTGGGCTGGCTGGAAGTACAGGAAGAGCTCTTCTTCCCCAACCCCTAGAATGGGCATGATGTGTGCACAGGCATGAGAATAAGCCAACAACCCCAGGACAGACACAGACCCGGAAACGTTTGCCTAATAGCATTAGGTTTATTTTGTGGGACAGCAGAATTTAGGGCTCTCCAAAAGGCACATAAGGCACAGAAGTACAGGCTGCCACAGCCTAGCGGTGGACCCCTGCCCAGCATCCCTGGGGGCAGGGGGAAGACAGGATACCTCTACCAGGTAGAGAAACCAGAGCCCCAGTGCCTTATGGTGTGTGTGTGTGGCGGGGAGATGGCCTGCTTTTTTACACCAATAGTTTACTTCCTCCGAGCAGTCTTAAAGTCTGGCATTCATGGCTGGAGGTACGGGGCCCATCCACTTCTCTCCTGGATGAAGAAAATCACACACTCTACACACTGATCTCAGGTGTGTTGGCAGCAGAAGTTAGCCCCACAAGTCCCCAGGAATTTTCTAGAAAGATCCTTCTTGGCTTCAAGGTACAGAAGGTTTCCTTCTCTCCTATGGGGGTGAAGGTGGCCCCTCCCCGTTCAAACGAGCAGCACTATCTGTATAAGGCTCCGTTCTTGGAAGTGCCAAGAATATTTTTTGCTCTGAACCCCTCCTGGTCAACTGATATAATGGAGGTGGGGCTGGGGTCAAAGGCAGCCGCATTGAACCTTTAACTTACCCAGCAGGTATGCCAGCAACTCCATCCGGTCAGAGCCAAATAACATGTGAGTTTGGCCATCCACATGGGCCACAGTGATGGGCAGCCCAAAGGCCTGGAGAAAGCAGTTACAGTGCAGGGAGGAAGGGGATGGAACAGGAATTTGTCAGGTTGGGGTTGAAGGCTTTGACAAGTTGGGGTCACAGAAGCAAAGTAGCCAAAGAGGCATTTGATAAGAGTCCTCATGGCCCCAGGTACCTTCTCTGTTTCTAACCCTCAGATGCTCTCTTTTCTCTCACCACCAATCTCTTTCCCTTCCATCCCTTGAGCTCAGGGAAAGAAAGGGAGAAGATGAGGGTTGCCTTTAGGAGCATCAGGGAAGACTCGTGATGGGGAGGAGGTTTTGGACAGGAGCGTGGGGACCCACACCCAGAGATTCTCAGTCTCTGCCTTTAGGACAGGGGCTGGAAAGACACATAAACAGTTGCTCACCCCATATCTGCAGGCTGCCTCGGTGGTCTCCTTGAGCTGGTTCCTCACCTTTGGTGTTGAAATCTTTTCCAGAATTCCTTGGGCTTGTTCTGTAGTCATACCAGCCTTTTCTGCAGCCTAAAGGGGTGTGGTGGGGAACACAACTGTGTCTGCACTGTGGGAGGTGGGGCTCTCAGGAGAAAACTCTGATCTTTTTATTTTCTGCCCAGGATTTCCTGGCAATGCCTTTACCCACCCACAAGTGGGGATCTGTCATTGCCAAGAGGAATAGTTTCCTTTCTCCCAAGTCTTGAGATGGGTGAAAAGAGCAGGTGGCAGAGTCACAGTCACAGGAATTAATGCTGTGGTATATCTTAGAGTCCAGCTAGCCAGACTTCTTCATTTCACAAATGAGGAGCCTAAAGTCCAGAGGTGCTATACTACTTGCTCAGAGTTACAGAGCTTGTTAGTAGCAGAGCCAATTAAGTCCCCAGAATTCAAGTCCAGGCCTCTTTCCTTCTTACTTCTCAGAATTTCTGAATATCTCATGCTTTATTTGAATCAAGAGATGGGTTCTAATTTCCATACAATTTCCTAAGGACTCAGGAACAACGCACATGGCTGCAGCCACCTACCTGGCTTCCAGATAAGGATAAAGGCTTCAGTTTGTGTTTTGCTGTTGTTTGGGATCTGTGGTTCTCAACCTTGGCTGCACATTTGAATTTCCTGGGGAGCTTTAAAAAAATCTCCATGTGCAGGGTTTTGGGGGGCTGGGGAGGTTAGCGCTGAGGTGCTCCAGGTAATTCTAATGTACAACCGAATTTGATAACCACTGGAACTTGACCTCCTACACCTGAAGCGGATTCATGAAGTCATGCAGTCCATCCTAATGAGGCACTGTCTTTGACTTTTAGAGAATTGTGTTCCAGACCAAATGTTTAACAATAGGGAAATGGTTAAGTAAACAAAAATAAGTCCACTGAATGGAAATGCTATGTGGAAATGAAGAACTATACTCTCAAAGAGTTAAAAATGACATGGAAAATGACTGTTAAATATTAAGTAAAAAAGTTAGCCAGGCATGGTGGTGCATGCCTATAGTCTCAGCAACTCGAGAGGCTGAGGCAGGAGGATCGCTTGAGCTAAGGAGTTTGAGGTTGCTGTGAGCTAGGCTGACACCACAGCACTCTAGCCTGGGCAACAGAGCGAGACTCTGTCTCACAAAAAAATAAAAAATAAAAAAAAAATAAAGTAAAAATCATGCATATACTTTGTAGGAATAAAGACACTAGGAGATATATTGGCTGTTCTTTATACATTTAACTTTTGTGTGACTTGTCATTTTATAAATTAAATTTGAATATGCCTCAATGATGTTTTTGGTAAACTGGAGGGAAAAATCTTGTTTTGAATTTCCTGATTTAATCCTGCAGAAAAACTTAACTTTTTATACGTCTGTCTATGGCTGGCTGGTTTGAATGTTTTGAACTATTTCCATTTGTTCTTTTTTTTTTTTTTGAGACAGAGTCTCACTTTGTTGCCCAGGCTAGAGTGAGTGCCATGGCGTCAGCCTAGCTCACAGCAACCTCAAACTCCTGGGCTTAAGCAATCCTACTGCCTCAGCCTCCCGAGTAGCTGGGACTACAGGCATGCACCACCATGCCCGGCTAATTTTTTTTCTATATATATTTTTAGTTGTCCAGATAATTTATTTCTATTTTTAGTAGAGACGAGGTCTCGCTCAGGCTGGTCTCAAACTCCTGACCTCGAGCAATCCACCTGCCTCGGCCTCCCAGAGTGCTACGATTACAGGCGTGAGCCACCGCGCCGGGCCCCATTTGTTCTTATACAGGCTTTTGTATAATTCTGGCATTAGTCAGTTACTTTTTTAGTTGTTGCTGTTGTTTTTGTGAAGCTTCTTTTTAAAAGTGTCCTGCTTTCCACTCTGGATGTGTTGGTGGGGTTTGTGTTGGAGTCCTTGGAGACTTGCGAATACTCTGTTCCTCCCCATCTGGGGGTTCTACCACTTAACCATCTTTCTCCCTCTGACTTCTTTCATGAAATAAATTCTACCCATGTATTGTTCCTCTTGCACTTTCCCCTTCAACCATAAGATATTCTTTTGAGAATCCTCTTCGTTCCAACTTTTCAGTAATTTGTCCCCTCAAATACAGACATTCTTTTCCCTCAAATAACTATGACCTTTTCCACGCAATAAAAAACAACTGTCCCCTTCACCTCCAAACAACAACGGTTCTCAGATTCCCTGTGAGCGCGGTGGTGGCGGAGCCAGGGCACTTACCGCCAAGATGCTCTGGGGCTCCGTGATGTCCTCATCCTGGGAAGGAGAGAATGCTAAGCAGGAAGGAGGTGGCCAGGAGAGGGATATACCAGATGGAGGGCAGTAGGTCAGTGAATGACAGGGGAGGGCTGGATGATGGCCCTGGAAGGGGGCCTGGGGAGGGTCAGAAAGTCACCCAGGGTCCTCCCAGAGGATTCCCAGAGCCCCGCCCTAACCCGTGACCAGACGCGCATCCACAGCTCCCGGGACACTTTCTCCAGCATCTCTGGGTGCTCCAGGCTCAGGGCGGTGAGGAACCTCATGGCAGACAAACTTCCTGCGGGGCAGAGGCACTCCCGATGGAGGACCAGCTCTTCCTTGCTTCTGACATTCCCCACAGGTCAATCGCCCTCAGCCTGTCTCCTGTTTTTCATAACCGAGTTGCTACTTGCCTGCTCTTCCTCCCTTTCATGCCCGGCAACCTTCAGCTCCCTCAACTCTGACCCTGAGGTGTCCCAAGGCATGCTTCATTTCGGTTAGTTTCCTGAGCCCTCCTTCCTAACCCCCCCAATCTCGGACTTCCCTGCTCTCCACCGGACACCACACCTGCTTCCCACTCTCTTCACCTTTTTCAAGGATCACAGAGAAGAAATCCTTGGGGAACTGGATGGGAATCTGGAAATGCTGTCTCAGGAGCTTAATGTCCTGTCTCAGGTATTGCGCTTTGCGGGGAAGCAGAGCTGGCGGCTTGTTTCCTGCAAGTGGAAGGTGGACACGCTAGTGAGAGAAGACCTAAGCGTCCCGGGTCTTGAGCAGAGGGCATCTTACTAGCTGCCGGTGCCAATATAAAGACCCAGTTGAGGACAGCTCCCCTGGGCCATTGAAATCATCACCCCCCCCCCCCCCCCCCCCCCCCCCCCCCCGCTGCCTGCAGGAAACACCTCTCCCTCTGTACCACTGTCTTTCATGATCCCTGCTATGAGGCTCGGCCGCAACTGCAGCTTGATGTTCCAGATGTTCTGATACCGGCACAGGACCTGCCGGGGCAGAGGTAAGGAACAAGAGCCAGGGTGTAAGATGGCAAAGTGAAACGGCTGAGGGAAAGGGAAGCGCATTTTCATGGCAAGCAACTAGCCAGAGGCTCTAATGCAGAGTTGATGAGGACAACCTAAATTGTTTGGTTTGAAATGGCAGAACTCTCTCCACTTCTATAGCTCGATTCCAGGATTTTTGCTCCAGTGGATGGTTTCCATTCTGTTCTACACCCCGCCCCCCAATTGCCATCGGAGGGCAAAGAGGTGGCTGTGCCATGGATTTCTCCTAGAGTTTTTGGAGTTGCTCCCCCTCTTCTCAACCACTGCGGGAAAAATACTGTCTTAGGATATAAAGGCTCGACTTGGAGCCAGGACTTTATCCCGTTTAAAAGCACAAAGTGACCTTCAGCCTTGGCGCGGGCTCTATTTATCCTAACTCCGTGGGCAGCGCCAGGAATCTCACGAGCCCTATATCCCTGCGCCCAGCGCTCGCCCTTCCCTCTGCCCTCACCCTCCAGGCCCCGCCGAGGCGGCTCCCCCAGCGTCACCTCGAAGCCCAGCCAGGAGTAGGGGGACAGCACGTCGTAGAAGAGCTCCAGGGTGCGCGGTAGGGGCCCCATGCTGCAGCGCTCGGGTGGCGATGGCGAAGCTAGCGCGGCTCCGGAAGAGCGGCGGCGCCAGTGCCTTTCCTGCAGCGCCGCAAGCACCGCCCCGCGCACCGCCCCCGCCTCCGCCCCGCAGCCTTGACCGGGAGACCTGCGCGGGGGCGGGGTGCGGGGAGGAGGGTTCCCTGGGAGCGCGCAGGCGTGGGGCGCAGAGCGCCGCGCACCGCCGGGTCACCGACCTGCTCTGGGTGGAGTCTGGGGCGAAGCTTGTGGTCTGCGAGGCTTGCAGTGCCTGTCACTTAGCTGTGCGCCTTTGACAAGCTCCTCGACCTTTCCGAACCTCAGTTTCCTCATGCCGCATACAAATGGGCGATACGTTATAATAATCCCTACCTCACGTCGAGTTATGAGGAATGAGGGGGCTCCAATAAATGTTAGGTCTTATTATGTTGCTTGGTAGTTGCATGAACCTCGGACTGGAGAGAGTAAGAAGTTCTAACAGGACATGTTTTCTTGTGCTCGCTTTCTCAAGATTAGCACAATGCTTGAAAAAATATTTGACAATCAACACATTTTTTGAGTGAGTGAAAGAAAGCAGGACAGGTTGGGAATGGGGAGTCCTCAATGCAGCGATAGTTGTGGGGGATAATGCGGGAGGACCTGCCCTGTTTGCATTTGCAAATACATAAGTCATATTGGCTTATATTGGGATTACATTTGCTGCAAAGAAACAGAATTTTTTAAAAATCCCATTTAACTTTATTAAAATTATTTTTACCATTACTAATTTTATAAGTTGGAAGACAAATTATAGAAATTCCTTGGGGAAACAGCGCTGGTTTATCAAGAACACAAAGATATAAGATAAACCTCTCCATGGGGTAGAGCATACAAAATGGAATGAGAAATGCTGTTATCTTCACCCACTTGCAAACGTCAACATTCACTGAAACTGAGCAGTTATACTTTTGTTTTTCTTCAGTAATAATAATTTAAAAGTGTCTAAGAGCTAATTCAGCATGGTAATATAAGACTTTATTTTAAAAGTAGATAATCATTTATTTTTAAAAACCTTTATATTTGGAAATAATTTTAAGCTTATAGAAGAGTTATAAAGATAGTATAGTTTCTGATTATGCCTCACACAGTTTCCCCTAATGTGAACATCTTACATAAACATGGTATAATGATCAAAACCAATACATTAACATTAGTGTATTATTATTAACTAAATTACAGACTTTATTCAGATTTCACCAGTTTTTCTACTAATGTCTTTTTACTGTTCCAGAATCCAATCCAGCATACCACACAGCATTTATTAATAGTTGTCCTGTCTCTTTAGTCTCCTGTCTATGCAAGTTTCTTGGCCTTTTCTTGTGTTTCATGACCTTGACACTTGTGAAAAGTATTGATCAGCTATTTTGTGATGTCCCTCCATTTGAGTTTGTTTGATGTCTTCTCAGAATTATACTGCAGTTAGAATTTTTTGTAGAATACCACAGAGGCGAAGTGCCCTTCTCCTCACATCTTGCCAAAGGGTGCATGATATCAATATTACTAATCATGGTAATGTTAACCTTGATCCTCTGGTTAAGGTGGAGCAACTGTCAAGTTTCTCTGCTGTAAAATAATCATTTCCCCCTTTCCATACTCTGTTCCTTGGAAGGGAGTCACTAAGTGAAGCCTATACTGGTGATGAGTGCAAGAGTTGGGTAGACTAAGTCTAACTTCTGGAGGGAAGAATATTAAAGAATTTGTTGACATATGTTAAAATCACCATTAATAATTATTAATTAATATATGTGGGAGAGATACTTTGAAGCTATGCAAATATCCTGTTGCTCTTTAAACTTTCACCCTTCAATTTTATCATCTGTCAGTGGATCTTGCCTGCAGCAATTATTACTGTGGTGTTCTCATGGTGTTTGCTACTTCCCTCATTTCTTTAGGTTTATTAAATGGAATTCTTCTGACAGGAAAATTATCCCTTAGTTCCATTTATTTATTTATTTATTCCATCAGTTATTTATATCAGTATGGACTCATTGTTTTAAGAATCATAGAATTATAAAACACTGATCTGAGTTTCTATACTCTGCCTCCATACACTGTCATGATGGTGATGATGATGATGATGATGTTGGCCCCTGTTGTAAATAATATGGAGTGGGAACAACAATGACAAAAATATATATACTTAGGGCACACAATGGACAGCTAAAAAAATAAAGAACAAAAGAAAAAAATAAGATATATATATATATACTTGTCTGTGTTATTATCTTTATATGTCTGAGAGGAGTATTAAGTGTTAAAAGAAACTTTAGACAAATTAAATTTAACAGAGTTTTTTGAGCAAAGCGCAATTCATGAATCAGGCATCACTCAGAACCAGAAGAGGTTCAGAAAGCTCTGCCAGAGCTCTGCGACTGTAGCAGCGAGTATTCATAGACAGACCAGGGGAAGTAAAGTGCCAGGGATAGCTCGATTGGTTACAGCTAGATGTTTTGCTTTATTTGGATATAGTCTGATCAGTTGGCTGCCTGTGTGGTTGGCTGAAGCTTGGGTGATACCTAGTTATCTGTTATGAAAAATTAGACTCCTAAGATGAGTTTCAGTTTGTGTACTAAGTTAGGTTGCAGTTTCATTCGTAGGAATTCAAAATATGGAGATAGCCTCAGGCCAGTGGTTTCCTGCTTATTTAATTTAACACTAGATACTTATTAGAGCCATTGAAACAAGAAATAGTGGTGTAAATAAATTATTTAAAGTAGCAAAAGTACCCAATAGAGGAACTAAACATGATATAATTATCAAACATTGGAGGAGGGAGAGAAGGGGTGGAGGTTGTAAACCAAATTTGCATCTTCCATAGATGAGCCAATGATATTGTCTACATTTGAAACCTCAATAGAGATTTAATTATGCAATTTGTAATTAAATAATTGATACTGAAAATGCTTTAGATAAGTTGCTTTTTCAAATCAGTAAAAGATGTATTATTTACTAAATGATATTGAGACAACTGGGAAGTTTAAATAAAATGCAGTTGAATCTATATCTCAGATCTTGCACATGGCACATCTCTAAATGGATCAAATATTTTAATGTTAGAAAAAAGAAACTAATCAAATGCCTGAGGTACTTATGGAAAAATTTTTTAAAAATCTGGATCTAGAGATAGCTTTGCTAACTCTAATACTAAATGGAGAAGCCTTGAAAGGATGATACATCCAATTACCTAAAAAATCTGCTTAGCAAACTCCAATAAGTTGAACCATAACTGGGAAAAAATATCTGTCCTCCTTTCACAGTAAAAAAGCTTATTTTAATTATCCTAATGTAGAAAATGCTAAAAATCAATACATTAAAAGAATAAATGCACAACAGAAAAATGAGAAAAATGAAGTGAACAGAACATTCACAGAAATGGACATATAGATGGCTCTCAAATGTTAAAAAAGCTGCTTGTATATACTTACGAAAATTGCCAGTTAAAGCTATGCTACAATATGCTTTTGTCTGTCAAGTTGGCAAAGGTGAACAAGTTTGATGACTCAGTGTTGGCAGGGATTCACGGAGCATCAACCTCTTATGTAACCAGTGGGTGTGTAAATTGGTTCAACCTCTGGGTAGGAAAGTTTACTGTTGTATTTTTCTGCTCTATAAACGCACAAACCACTTGACACAGCATTTTTGAGAATTTATACTATAAATACAGTTGCCAAATGTGATATGATGTCCTATGAGGTTATTTATTTATTATATTATTGTTATTTTAATTGATAAATTGTAATTGTATATATTTATGGGGTACAATGTGATATTTTGATATAGATGTACAATGTGGAATGATTAAATCAAGCTAATTAACATATCCATCATCTCACTTATTTTTTTTTGTGGTGAGATTTGAAATTTGCTCTTAGCAATTTTGAAATGTATGATACATTACTATTAACTGTAGTCACCATGCTGCACAATAGATCTCACAAACTTATTCTTCTGTCTAACTGAAACTTTGTACCCTTTTTACAGTATCTCCCACTGCCCCTCCTGTAGTGCATCCCCTCCTGTAGTGAGTTCTTATAATTTTATGTTGCATTGGCAT
Organism: Lemur catta; assembly: GCF_020740605.2. Taxonomy (NCBI): domain Eukaryota; kingdom Metazoa; phylum Chordata; class Mammalia; order Primates; family Lemuridae; genus Lemur; species Lemur catta. Next base: position 10,079,133 of record NC_059138.1, read on the forward strand.
TAATTTTGAATACAGGTTTAACTTTCTCATACCAAAAGTGCAGGGCTCAGTCACCTTTGACACAGTTTCCAGTTATTCATCACATCCAAATGGCTCGAGCCAGTGGCCAGACATAAGAACTTAGAGCCATCTCTCCTGCCTGGCAGGCTGGGCTCTCCATTTTCCTGCTGCTTTCATTAAACAGGACATTCAGGCATTTGCCAGAGTACTTAAAGTGACCCACACTTTATACTGGTAGTTGCCTTGTGCTTTTCTTTCTCTGCCTGTCTCTTTATTCCTGCCTTGCATAACCCAAGGACAAAGGACTGTCCTCTTGATTCATGACACCCTCCTTGCCCAGGATCTGTCAGTGAAAATCTTTGAACTTGTTTCCTGTTGTGGTGGTATATTGAATTTGCATCTTCCATCTGAAGAAGTAGCAGATACCCCAGGCTGGTTATACTCCCTTCCCCCAAACCCATAAGATGTGAGGAGAACACAAGGTTGGGCCCCCAGCACCAGAGCGATGCGCAGACAGGGATAAATTGGACATGGGTAAGATAAGGTTCACAAAGGCATCTGCCAGTACTAACAGGGAGACCTTCTGTGTGAGGGACCCCTTGGTTGCAGGTTGAACAACTAGGCATTAGGTCATCCACTAGGTAAAATAAATATCCCACGACAAGCACACTGTAAGTACCCATATCTAGTTCCCCTTCATATCCCTTAGGGCAGGGTTGCTAGCCACGCTGTTATTGGAACATCCCAAATTGTTTTCCAAGATGGCTGTACTAATTTACATTCCTACCAACAGTGTACAGGGATTCCCTTCTCTCCACATGCTAGCCAATACTTATTTTTTTGACAATACGCATTCTAACAGGTGTGAGGTGCTATTTCATTGTGTTTTTAATTTGCATCTCTCTAATGATTAGTGATGTTGACCATTTTTTTACATCTGTTGACCATTTGTGTGTCTTCTTTTGAGAAATATCTGTTCAGAATGCCTATTTTAAAATCAGCCTATTTGTTTTCCTGTTATTGTGTTGTTTGAGTTTCTTATATGTTTTGGATATTCACCCCTTATGAGATGTATGGTTTGCAGATATTTTCTCCCATTCTGTGGGTTGTCTCTTCACTCTGTTAAGTTTTTCCTTTGCTATGCAAAAGCTTTTTAGTTTGATGCAATTCCATTTATCTATTTTTGTTTGTGTTTCTAATGCTTTGGAGGCCATATCCAAAAAATCATTACCCAGATCAATGTCATGGAAATTTTCCCCTATATTTTCTTCTAGTAGTTTTACAGTTTCAGGTCTTATACTTAAGTCTTTAATCCATTTTGTGTTGATTTTTTATATTGTATGAGATAAAAATCCAATTTCATTCTTCCACTTGTGACTATCCTGTTTCCCAACATCATCTATTGAATAAATTGTCCTTTCTCTATGGTGTGTTCTTGGCACCTTTATCAAAAAGCAGTTTTCAGCCAGGCATGGTGGCGTGTGCCTGTAGTCACAGTTACTCAGGAGGCTACAGTGGGAGGATCACTTGAGCCCAGGACTTTAAGGCCAGACTTCACAACATAGTAAGACCCTGACTCTCTTAAAAAAAAAAAAGGCAATTGTCTCTTGTCTCTAAATACATTACATGTGCTTATTTCTGGGCTTTCTATCCTATTGCATTGGCCAATATGTCTGTTTGTAAGCCAATATCATGTTCTTTTGATTACTATAGGTTTGTAGTATATTTTGATGTCAGATGGTTTGATGCCTACAGCTTTAATTTTTTGCTCAAGATTGTTTTGGCTATTGGGGGTCCTTTATAGTTCCATATGAATTTAAAGATTGTTTTTCTATTTCTTTGAAAAGTGACACTGGAATTTTGATAGGGATTGCATTGAATCTGTAGATAGCTTTGGGTAGTATGGGCATTTTCACAATATTAATTTTTTTAGTCTGTGAGCATAGGATAACTTTCCACTTATTTGTATCTTCTTCAGTTTTTTCATTAGTATTTTATAGTTTTCAGTATACAGATCTTTCACCTCATTTAACCAATTTTAACCATTTACACCTAAGTATTTGTTGTTGATGTCATTGTTGCTATTGTAAATGGGACTGTCCTCTTAATTTCTTTTACAGATAGTTCGTTGTTAGTACAAAGGAACACTATCAATTTTTGTATATTAATTTCGTATCCTTCCTTCCTTCCTTCCTTCCTTCCTTCCTTCCTTCCTTCCTTCCTTCCTTCCTTCATTCCTTCCTTTCTGTCTTTCTTTCTTTCTTTCTTTTTCTTTCTTTTCTTTCTTTCCTGAATTTGTTTATCAGTTCTAAAGGTTTTTTGGTGGAGTCTTTAGGGTTTTCTATATATAAGATTATACCATCAACAAACAGAGACAATTTTATTTCTTCCTTTGCTATTGGGATGCCCTTTATTTCTCTTGGCTAATTGCTCTGTCAGGGACTTCCAGTACTAGTTGATAAGAAGTGGTGAGAGTAGGCATCCTTGTCTTCTTCCTGATCTTAGAGAAAAATATTTCAACTTTTCACCATTGAGTATGATGTTAGCTGTGGGTTTGTCCTCTATGGCCTTTACTGTGTTGTGGTATATTCCTTCTATACTTGTTGATAGTTTTTATTGTGGGGCTGCTGGCTGTGCTCTGTGTTCAGGCACAGTTGCTGGCTGGGCTCTGCAATCACATCTGACTGAGCAGGGTTGCAGGCTGTATTTCCTGGATGGGTGGTACTGTTGTTTGGAATCTTTCATTGGGAAGGGCTTCAGGCTTGGTTTTGAGACCAGGTCAGTGCATCTCTGGAATCGCTGTTTGGCCACTTGGGATGAGCATGGCCAGAGGCTAAGTTCCACAAATATGTACAATGTTGGGCATTTCCCTGCCCAGGCCTGGAAAGAGCCTTAGGTCAGGTACTGATTCTGGGCAGGGTCACTGCTTGACTACTAGGGTTGTATGCAGCCAGACACTGATCTGCAGGTATGTGGGGACGTGGGTTTGTTTTCCTATGAGGTTATGTATTACAGCATTTAAAAAAAATGCTAATAACAACAGATTGGAAATTACTTAAATATTCATTATGGGACTAATTCAATACATCAATATTTAGAATGTTTTACAACTTTATGAAGAATTTGGAAGCTTTTTTTTTTACATTAATATTGGGAGGTATCCTATATATTAACAAATGATAAAAACCAAAATGTAGAACAGAACATATTATTTTTTGATAGGGTTGAAATACTCTGTAACTGTGTGAGTACATGTGCACATTATATGCTTCTTGATATTGCTGAATGGAGAGACAAAGAACTGACAAAATTGTTTCTGAGGAGGAAAGCTAGGCGACTGAGCGACAGGGTAGGAGGGAGAGTTTTGCTGTGTATAACATTTACTACATTTTTATTTTTGACCTTGTGAGTAAATTATCTGCCCAGAAAGAAAGAAAGATATAAAGCAAGGAAGGAAGGAGGAATAGGGATAGGAAGGATGGAGGCAAGGAGGAAGGAAGAAAAGGTAATAAAGGAAGGAAGAAAGTTGCCTTTAGGTACTTGAACTGGCCAAAGAGGGAGGGCATTAGAAGAAAAGTGTTATTATTTATGTGTTTATTATCATTTGTATATTTTACTTTGCTTTAAGGAAAATGCCAATTATGAAGGCCATGTAACAACATGTGTGACAAGATATAATATTTGCCAAGACACAACTGAGTATTTACATCACTGGTTCTCAATGCCTGACATTTTCCTAAGGATTTCCCAAGCGTTATGGGAAATTCTGTGTGCTAGCTTTCTTACTTAAGAAAACATACCAAAATGTAAGAGAGTGAAGTTGACATTATTATAATTCTAATCTTGTATATGTTATGCTATATAAAAAGAGATAAATGGTGGCAAACTGTGGTACTTTAAATATAATTAATAACAAATTTAGGTGGAACGTCTCACATTTTGTCAGGACATAGCAATGTGACAATATCAAAGCTGAGAACAGCTAATGTATGTTTTAATTATACCCTTATAAAATATATATGCACATGCACAAAAACAAAAGAAAATGAAAAAATGAAAATAGCTGTACTAGATATCATGTACAACTTTTCTTAATTTCTTAGACTCTCTTTAAGGCCTTGATGATGTTTTGTTTCCCCTTCCTTGCTTCCTTTCCTTCCTTCCTTCCTTCCTTCCTTCCTTCCTTCCTTCCTTCCTTCCTTCCTTCCTTCCTTCCTTCCTTCCTTCCTTTCTTTCCAGCTTTAGTGGAGTATAACTGACAAATAAACTGCACATATTTAAAATGTATACCTTGATAAGTTTTGACATGTATATACACCTGTGAAATTGTCACCACAATCAAGATAGTGAAACATTTACACCACCCCCAAAAGTTTCCTTGTGACCCTTGGCAATCTCTTCCAGAGTCATTGTTTTGTACTGTCACCGTTGGGAGGCAGACTCTTGCAGATTAGAGGGGAGGAGCTTCATTAGGGTTTGATTTTATGATCACCACTGGTGAGAAGGAAGAGACAGGAAAGGAAGGGAAGAAGAGGGAGGGGAGAGGGTGAGGCTGAGGGGGAAGCTGTGCTGTGATGCCATGGTGTTGTCTTAAGAAAGGCCTCAGGAGACCCCACATGGAATTCTGAAGCTGGATGGCCCTTCAGAGTTGTTCTGAGTTGGGGTGAGTTGGCTGGGCCTTTGCAGCTGTCTTGAGCCAGTCAGAGGATATGGTCTGCCCTGGGAAAGGGCCCGACCTTGGTCAAGGTGACTCTTCAGCTGAGGGCTGTCCTCTGGCAGCGACCTACTGGCTCGGGTTTATGTCTGAAGGGGACCTGTGCAGAACATCACAGTGCCCCCTGATGTAATAATCCTGATGCTTCTCCCATCCTGAGCAGTTCTTTGAAAGTAATGTTGTTAAACAAGGTTCAAATGTGGGAAGGGCAGGGATATGGACATTTTTTTCACAGACTTTTTTTTTTTAGAATTTGAAAGGACAGTGAGAGCAATCCTTTAACTCAGGTCAAAGAAAGGATTCATTTGTTCATTAGTTCACACTTTCATTCATTCCACTAGTGCAAGATTTCTCAACCTTAGCATTATTGACACATTAGACTGGATGATTCTTGGTTGGGTGGGGCTGTTGTGTTTATTGTAGGAGGTTTTTACAGCATTTCTGGCCTCTCCCCACTGGATGTCAATAGCAACCCCCTGCACCCCAGTCATGACGATCAAATATTATGCTAAATGAAAGAAGGCAGATGCAAAGGACTACATATGATGTGGTTTTATTTATAGGAAATTTCCATAAAAGAAAGAAGGCAGATCAATGGTTTCTCCTGAGGCTGGCAGTAAGAGTGACGATGGACTGAAAATTGACACAAGGAAACTTTTGAGGTGATAAGAGTGCCAAATGTCTCCTGGTGGCATCAAAATCACCCCTGGATGAAAAGCACTGCACTGGTGTTTGTTGACTGTCTCTTCTGACCTATGTACTGTTTTGAGTGCTTGGGGATACAAGAACTCAGTTAATCCTTTGATGTGGGAGTCAAAAGGAAAAGAATTGGTTGGCAAATTCAATATAAAGAGTGTGTGTATGTGTGTGTGTGTGTGAGTGTGTGTGTGTGTGTGTGTGTGTGTGTGTGTTGGGGGGATGATTGGGAGAATGAATCGAGGACAGCTTCTCAGGGGAAGTGACCCTAAATGAAGATTTGCCAGGTAGGTAGGAAGGAGACAATTGACAGTGTCTTAGTCAGGGCTGCCGTTATAGAATACCATAGACTGGATGGCTTATAAACAACAGGAATTTATTTCTCACAGTTCTGGAGGCTGGAAGTCCAAGATCAAGGGGCCAGCATGTTTGGTGTCTGGTGAGAGCTCACCTCCTGGTTTATAAATGGTCATCTTCTTCCTGTGTCCTCACATGGTGGAAGGGACAGAGTGTGCTCCAGAGTCCCTCTTAGAAGGCAAATTATCCCATTTATGAGGCCTCCACCCTCATGACCTAATCACTTTCCAAAGGCCCCACCTGCTAGTACCATCACCTTGGGGGTTAGGATTTCATCCTATGAGTTTTGTGGGACACAACCACTCAGTCTATAGCAGAGAGGGAAAGCTGGTGGATATTCCCATGGAGCCAGCAACATACGCAAAAGTCCCTTGTCTGAGGTTTTGAAGAACTGAGAGAAGTTCTCTCAGAGAGAGAGAGAGAGAAGAGGACTTGAAGGAGGGCGGTGGCAAGGGGTGAGGCTAGAGGCTGGGTCATGTGATAAGTTTCACAATCTCTGCTAGAATGACCTTAAGCTTAGTGTGATTTTAAAAGCATATTTTATAGAAGAGAAGTAATTCCATTGCTTGAGTACTCAGAATTGCTTCCTATGGCATAGAAAAATATACAGGAACTATGAGTAATTTACTTTTGTGATGAATCACATAGCCACAAATATTTATTTTTATTATTTACCAAACACACATATAGCTTACTACATGTCAGACACTGTTCTAAGTGCTTTATAAATATTAATTTAATCCTCATAACAACCTTACAAGGTAGGTACTATCCTTTTTAGCAGCTTTATATATGTGCCATAAAATCCACGCATTGTAAGTGTACTGTTCAGTGATTTTTGGTATATTTACATCATTGTGCAGTGATCACCACAGTGCAGTCTTGGAACAGTTTGATCATTTCAAAAAGTCCCCTGTGCCAGTTTGCAGTTAATCCCTCTCGTACCTCCAATCCTAGGAATCCACTGATCTTCTTTTTGTCTTTATAGATTTAGTTTTTCCTGGAAATTTCATATAAGTGGAATGATACAATACATAGTCTTTTGCATTTGGCTTCTTTCACTTACCATAATGTTTGTGAGGCTCATGCATGTTGTAGCATGTATCAGTAGTTTTTTATACTTTTAATTACTGAATAGTATTCCAATGTATGGATGTACCACATTTTGTTTATCCATTCACCAGCTGATGGACATTTGGGTTGTTCCTAGTTTTTGGCCATTATGAACCGTGCTGCTGTGAATATTTGCATACAAGTCTTGGTGTGGACATACATTTCCATTTCTTTTGGGTAGATACGTAGGAGAAGAATTACTAGGTCTAATGGTAAGTTTATATTTAATTTTTTGAGAAACCAACAAACTGTTCTCCAAAGTGGCTATTCAGGTAGGTGCTATAACCTTCATCTGCCTTTTATTGATGAGGAAACTTGTGCAAGGTCACAAAGCCTATAAATGGTGGCATTAGGAATTGAACCTATGCAATCCACCACAGATCTCTGTAGACTTAACACTAAACATTGGTGGTGGCTACGTCCTTTGTTTGAAATTGTCATCAGTTTCAAAGAATGAACTTTGTCTACTTTCCCTTACCTGATCTTGGTTCCAAAACTGCTAGAGAACATGTCATTCAGTTCTGTCTGAGGAAATTATGCCTGCAGGAATTTGTCATGTTCCTTTCCTTCTTTGCTTCTAAGGTCATTCCCTAAACAAATTGTAGGCCACTCAACGTATTTTTATTTTCATGCTCCCTGTGTGAGAAAAATGAACAAACTAGTGAGTGTTTTGCAACTGGGATTTGTAAACTCTTCAGTGACTAAGTCACCTTTCTTGGACCAAGAACCACTTTCTTAGGACAAAATAACATTCTATTATAACCACTGACAGTCTGCGTGGTTGGTGAATTTCTTTAAACACAGCAGCTGGTAGTCTACAGCTGTGGTCCCCAACCCCCAGGCTGGCCTGGAACTGGTCCATGGCCTGTAAGCAACTGGGCCGCACAGCAGGAGGTGAGCGGCAGGTGAGCAAGCGAAGTGTCATCTGTACTTACAGCTGCTCCCCATCGCTTTCATCACTGCCTGAGCTCCGCCTCCTCCCCTGCCTCCCCCTGTGGAAAAATTGTCTTTCATGAAACTGATCCCTGGTGCCAAAAAGGTTGGGGACTGGTGGCTACACTGCACATGTCAGTGACAGCATGTGGGCTAACTAACTGTCAGGAACTCACGAGGCAATTGCTCAAAGGACCTTTTGCCTCTGGCTGGTAAAATTCATTCTGATTTTAAAGGTCATCACAGTCATCATCCCCTTCTGCTTTCACAATTTGATTTGATCACCACCCTCTGGATCCTGACTTTGCTGAGGATTGCAAAAGAATGAGACAGCCTCCTCTCCAACCTGTTCTGAGGGAACTAGTAAGGAGGTTGAAAGGGAAATTCATTTGTATAGGCAATAGGTTTCTTAGGCCAAACTAAAATAATTGCCGGTGTGTCTTCTGCCGGGCTTCTGGGGAGGCATGAGTTAGCACAGTTATGTAAGCAAGGCCTTATCTCCTATGTGAACCCATGTGATCACACTTTCCCATGGCATGTTGCCACTATTGTTCTGAGCCATATATAAGTGATCGCCATGTTCTCAGTCATGCTCTTGTCGCTGCATCCCTCCGACGATGAAGAACATGTCTCATCTGCCCACTGCTGCCTGTCTCTTCTTTCAACTTCTGGAAGCCTGCTCCTGTGCACTCACTAGCCACAGAGCCCACTCCCCACAGAGGTGCATTTGTGGGCCTTTTGGTTAACACATAGGTGATTGACAATTTGCAGGGGGGATTGTTCTTAAAGAGACAGGAGTTACCTTGAGAGAAGGTTCAATCACATTTAAGGTTATGGGAGATTCCTCTGGGGTCTTTGAGTTCTGGTTAGGGCTTGAGTGTTTTCTAGATGCTGATACTCTGGGATTGTAACCTGCCAAAAATCATAGATGTACAGCTGTGATCCTAACCCAGATCTCAAATCTTAAGCCCTAAACCATGTTGCTCCCCAAGACTCCTTCAGAACTCCTTTGTGAGCCTCCAGGTTAGGCTAAGTGTCCCTTTTATGTTCTTGTGCCATCTGTGCATTCTCTTATCATGGACTTTACCATATTACATTGAAATTATCAGAATCCTCTACCATATTGTAAGCTTCTGCAGGGAGGAAAATGGGTGTGTGTGTTTTTACTCTCAGGCACAGAGAGAGTTGAGTTAATCATTGCCTTAATTCATAGCTCACTGTTACACATAGCAGTTTCCAGCTTTGTTTTTTTTAGCCTTATTTTCCTTTTCACCCTGATCCCCTATTCATATTATTATTGATAATAATAATAGACATAACACATACTGAGCACTTACTGCCAAGCATTATTTTAACACTTTGTATTAATTAATCTTCACAACAACCCCATAGAGTACTTACTATTATTATTAATATTTCCTATTATTCAGACAAACTGATTTACAGAGAGGTTATGAGACTTGTCCAAGGTGACAAAGCAAGTCAGTGGGAGTGCCAGGATTTGAACCCAAGTGGCCTGGCTCCAGAAGACAACCTCTTAACTGCTATGTGACAGGCCTCTCCCAGTTACATGTGCTGTTCTGGTTAACGATGTCCTTGGACAGGAATATCATGTCCTAATATGTATAATGTTGTTTTGTGTCAGGTGTTTTACATAATCCTAAATGGCACTTGGCTACAGGTGTGTGGTATTTTTCACTCGACAGACCCTTTCTCCATGTTGCTTTTGGCGTATCTAGTTCACTGTTTCTGACTGCTGCGTAATATTCTATCTTGGCCAAACATCACACTTCACTGGTACATTCTCTTCATTTTCAGTGACTTCAACTTGCTACCTCCATAAATAACAATGCAGGAAACATCTTTATTTATAGATCCTCATGAACCTGGGCTCTCTGAGTAGAAGGGCATGTGAATATTTCATTCCACCAGATGTTGATGAATTGCTTTCCAGAATGAGGGTACAATTGGACACTCCTGCCAGTAGCACCAGGGTTTTCCTTTCTTCATATCCTTGTCAATACTTGATAATTTATGGCTACTCTGATGAATATATATGGCATCTTGTAGTTTTAATTTGCATATTTCTGGTTACAAGCAAGCATGAACACCTCTTCTGTTTGCTGGCCTTTTTAGTTTCCTGTTCCTATTTGTATTTGTGTGTGTGTATATGTGTGTATGTGCATGCCATTCTTCCTTGTATAGTCTACCTCGTAGTCTCTTGTAGAGTTTATATGTTGTCAATGTCATTTCTCTGGCTATACCTTTCACTGAACAGAAATTCGATTAATTTTTGCCTTATGGTTTGAGTTTTTGGGTTCTTGTTTAATTAGCCATTCTATGTTTTCTTCTATTAGTTTTATAATTTAACCTTCCACATTTATCCATTTGGATTTACCTGATACATAAAGTAAGAGGAAGGGATCCAATTTTATTTTTCTCCAAATATTAAGCCTCATGGCGGGTACCATTTAATAAATATTCTGTTTTTTACCCACTTATATATGATTCATTTTTATCATATTTAAGTTCCCATGAATAAACAAGTCTGTTTTATGCTCATTTCCCTGTTGTATTAGTATAACTATAACTTAGTATGTCTTAATATCTGTTAGGGATATTAGCTATTCAAGAAGCCTATTCCAAGTTTTAGAGTAAGTTGTTGAATTGATCAAAAAATTGTTATTTCTAGTAAGACTTAGATTTGTTGATAGGTAAATTCCTTGCTTCCATATACTCCTTATTTACCTTTATATCCTTACCATCTGGCACGTTATCTCATATGCTCAATAAATATTTATAGAACTGAACCATTGTTGAACTGATTTATGATCTTTCAGTGACTAGCCAGGAAAACAAATTGCATGATAATGGAGGTCAGATTTGAAGCCATCTTGTCTTCTTTTGAGTGAGAGGAGACAGAAGAGGAGAGAAAGCCCAGAGAGTTGACCTCTTCTGTAACAAGGACAACGGTGGCTTTGGTTTTAATGCTTATAATAATTCACTAAGATTAGCAACTCTTGATTGAGAACGACTTCTGCATAGAACTTTAGAGGTGGTTATATGCAAGGACTGGTGGCTGGGTTCCCAGTGGAATTTCAAAGAAAAATATGTGTAGCTTAAACTAGGACATGATGACAGAAGGAAAAATGTTGTCAGTTAATTCATATAATGAATGAATGGTTTGTTGAATATTAAGTTGTAAAGACCTCTGCAGAAAAGGTTTATGCTACAGAAATGAGGAGGCCGCCATCTAGTGGCAGAAAATCTAAACACCACCATTGGAGCTTCAATCCTGAATATTAACAATAAATAGGACACACTGAAAATGCTTTCTATACATTACAACAGTAATCCCATGAGACATAGCTTATTATTACCCCTGTTTTAAAGATGAGTAAATAGAGGATTATAGGAGTTAAGCAACTTGCCAATGTCACATAGCTAATAATGTATTGAAATCTAGATCATGTGGCTCAAGAGTTGGTATGTTCAAGCTTTTTACTATGATGTCTGAAAGGAGGAGAGAGTGGTGTGCTGGAGTCGACCCCTACTAGCTGGAGAGAGTGAATGGTGTGTATTTGCTTCCAACTCCACATTCAGTGACATAACATCGGAAGTTTGAATTCTGTCATGGTGGGAGTATCTACAAAACAGAAATCAGAAAATTCTATGCATTGGGTTTTCCCCCCTTTTTTCCCAGACAGCCAGTTTGCCAGTACACCTTGAGTGAGAACACTAAGAATTAAGAGACACAACCATACACTTTTTTTAGGGAAGCTGGAAAAGAGATTTGGAAAGTACTGAAAACTTGGTTTTTGAAAAAAATCAGATAAAAAGATCTTAAGACTTTTCTTCTGATATTTTGTGGGTATTAGAACGGAAACAGGTAGTTTATGACTAATGTAGAACTCCTTAAACTGAAAAAAGACTTATGGAAGAGTAATGTAAGATTGTCCAATTGCTTTATAAGGAAAGAAAACAAAACAGTTTCAGGGGCTATGCTGCAAAGTACATATAAAAAATGACAAAAGAAACAGATGAATCAGAAAAAACAAGCAGAACCATTTTTTAGAGGCACTTAAGCTAAATACTAAAGATTAGAACCTACTTAAAGATTCTTGAGGTGGGCAAAATTGAATTGGGAGTGTTAAAATTCAGAGAATAAACAAAATGTATACGAATTTGAAGGGAATCAAATCACAGACTGTGAATGGCCATGTATTTAGGGGAAATGACACCAACTTGCTACAACTTCACCCCCTCCCCCTTTCTAAATTCTTGTTAGTGCACACCCCCACTCACACTCCTAATTGGGAGAAGATCTTTATTCTTTTTGACTACTTTGAGGAAACAACATTTTGGAGGGTGTCTTAGGCTGTTTGCTTTGCTACAAAGGAATAGCTGAGGCTGGGTAATTTTTAAAGAAAGGAGGTTTATTTGGCTCACTGTTCTGCAGGCTGTACAAGAAGCATGGCCCCAGCATCTGCTGCTGGTGAGGGCCTCAGGAAGCCTCTACTCATGGTGGCAGAGGAAGGGGAGCAGCAGCACATGTTGAGAGGGAGGACACAAGAGACAGAGGAGGAGGTGCCAGGCTCTTTTCAGCAGAATGGCACCAAACCATTCATGAGGGATCTGCTCCCTTGACCCAAGCACCTCCCACCAGGCCCCACCTCCAACACTGGAATCAAATTTCAACATGAGATTTGGGGGGGACAAACATCCAAACTATATCAGAGGGATATTATAATATTATTATTAGCATAATCATTAACAACCTGCATTTATGTTACATTGTGTAAGAAGAATGCACCTGAGCTTTATTCCTCACACAATTTGTGGTAGAAAGGATGTACTTGGAGTTCCAGCCCATGTGCCCCACTCCCCACCCCTTTTTGGGAAATGCCCCTATAGCTCCTCCTGAAGGAATAGATACAACAAATGATATCATCTGGCATTCTGGCTATAATTCCTTAGAATAAGGGACAATCTCTCACTCAACCTGTGCTACATTATCCTCTGAGAATTTAAAGACAGAAAGCATAATATTGTATCCTAGAGCTTCAAGTTTGTTTAAAGTTGAGGCCATGGCAATCTCAAACTAAAGGAAAACTGGAATTATAACAGATCATGAGACTGATGGACATCCTTTCAGTGGAAAGTGGTTTGAACAGAGGATCCCAGGACAAATGTGCAGAGAGATGCAGAGGTGAGAGCTGTTCAGTGAGAGAGTTGATGGGGAGAGGAAAGAGAATGGAGGAGAGAGGAGAGAGGAAGGAGAAGAGAGAGGGGGACACCTTGATGATTTCCCTGTTTTCATGAAGCCCAGTTATATTTCCTGAAAATGCCTGAAAGCATTTCCACAGGGGCCCCTGAATCATTTTAATAATTTTCCCTTTACTTTTGCTTCTTTGAGTTGATTTCTATTTCTTGCATCAAAACTCTCCATAACTAGGGCTCCATCAAAGCTGAATTAGAGGAGGTAAACGCAGGAATCAGCGGACACCCAGCAGCTGCTGCTCTCGTCCTAGCCAGACTTTCTTGGAGTGTACATTCCAGGGAATTATTTATGTATCTATTTTAAAAATAGCATTAGGTTCTTTCTCTTTGATTATAAAGCTAATGCAGAAAGACATCATCAAGGTGGCTGACTAGAGGTACCTGGCACCTGCCTCTTCCACAAAGAAGGACCAAAACAACAAATAGGTAACCACACATTGAGTAGCGCGTCTAAGCAAGAATACTGGAATTCAGCAAGGAAGTGTCAAAGACCCTCTGAGGCATGGGAACTTGAGATGGCAGCATAAAGAAGAAAACGAAGTAGCCATCTGGGATTGGCTCAGAGACAAAAAGGACTCCCCATTGTGGGAAAAACGTAAGTGAGAGACCCCCAATAGTTCACATTTTCCACAGATGCCTGCAGTCCTGACTACAGGAGGGCCTCTTGGTCCTCTAGGCCCTGAGTATAATATATGGAGCTACATGGAATTGATGCAATTACTATGTCCCAGAGAGGGTATTTGTGCTGTGTGGGGACCCAAACGGCTACAGCATGATGCCATTTGGGAGCAGAGCCACCATCAGACTACATCCTGCTCTGGGGCCCAATAACTCCTGCATCTCCACATGCAGCCATGCAGTACCCTACACCCCAGGGAACAGGTGCTCCAGCAGAGCAGGAAGACTGGCCCCAGGACATATAGAGCTGAAGCATACACTCCCCAGAACCTGAGGGCTGTCTGCCTGGGACTGCTGCCATTGCTGCTGGTGGTCCCACCCCCTCCAGAGGCAGGGCTCCTACATGCCCATGTATACCACTCAGGGGCCCCCAAATTAGCCCACTTGCGGCTCACTGGCAGTGAACCTACCCCCTACAGAGGTAGGGCCATCATACACCTGTATGTGCCCCTCAGGGAGCCCAAGAGCCAGCCTGCCTGGTGTCTTTGTCCCCAGCAAAACCACCTCACAGCCTCTAAAAATAACTGCAGTCTAAGCCACTGAGGACCTCACAGATACCAATAACATTGATTATAGCTGTAAAAGTCATATGGGAACTACACTACTGCATTCATCCTGAACCAAAGCCAAAGCACTAACTGACACTAAAGATAGATCTACAGGAAAAACTCTTTTCCTATGAAAAATCCTCCATAAAATTGGAAGAAGCAAATGTTACACCAGATGTGCAGATATCAACATAGGGACACAAGAAACATAAAAAGCAAGGAAACATGATACCGCCAAAGGAACAGAATAATTTTTCAGTAGAAGATTCCAAAGAAAAGGAAACATGTGAAATGCCTGAAAAAGAATTCAAAATAATGATCTTAAGAAAATCAACTAGATAAAAGAGAACACAATTAAAAGAAATCAGATGAACAATTCAAAATTAGAATGAGAAATTCAAAAAGAGATAGATACTGTAAAAAAAAAAACAAACAAATCTCAGAACTGAAGGATTCAATGAATAAAATAAAAAAATACAATTGAGACCCTAAAAGGGTAGATCAAGCAGAAGAAAGGATTTCTGAACTTGAAGATAGGTCTTTTGAAATAACCTAGTCAGACCAAAAAAAAAAAAATAAAATCAATCAATCAATCAATAAAAAGAGTGAAGAAAGCAAGCCTACATGACATATGAGACATCATTAAGCAAACATATATTTGCATTTTGGGAGTTTCATAAAGAGAAGAGGAAGTAAAAAGCATAGAAAACCCATTTAATGAAATAATAGTTGAAAACTTCCCAAGTCTTGTGAGAGATATGGACATCCAGGTACAGAAATCTTAAAGATTCCCAAGTAGATTCTACTCACAAAACTCATCTCCAAGGCACATTGTAGTTAAACTGTCAAAAGTCATAGACAAAGAGAGAATTCTAAAAACAGCAAGAGAAAAATGTCAAATCACATATAAGGGAATCTCCATCAGACTAACATCAGATTTCTCACCAGAAATCTTACAGACCGGGAGAGAATGAGTTGATGTATTCGAAGTGCTGAAAGAAAAAGCCTGCCATTCAAGAATACTGTGTTCAGCAAAGCTATTCTTGAGAAAAGAAGGAGAAATAAAATCTTTCCTAGGTAAGTAAAAACTGAGGAAATTCATCACCAATAAACTGGCTGTACAAGAAATGCTTAAGGGAGTTCTGCATCTGGAAGTGAAAGAATAATATCTATCATCATGAAAACATACAAAGTATAAAACTCACTGGCAGAACAGATACACAAATAAGAATGAGAAAGGAATCAAATGTTATCGCTACTGAAACGCAATAAACTGAAAAGATAAAAAATTAGGGAAGAAGAAATGAACAAAGGATATACAAAGCAAACAGAAACAATCAGAAAACAGTTAACAAAATGATAGGAGTAAGTCCTCATCTTTCAATAACAACCTTGAATATAAACAGTTTAAATCCCTCAATTAAAATATATAGACTGGTTGGGCTTGGATTAAAATACAAGACTTGACTGTATGTTGTCTATAAGAAAGTCACTTCACCTGTAAAGACATACATACGCTGAAAGTGAAAAGATGAGAAAACATATTCTACAAAAATGGAAACCAAAGATGTGCGGAAGTAGCTACACTTATATCAGACAAAATAGACTTTAAGTCAAAAAACATAAAAAGAGACAAAGAAGGTCATTATATAATGATAAAGTGATCAATTCAGTAAGAGGATATAACAATTCTAAAAATATATGCACCCAAGGCTGGAGCACCCAGATATATAAAGCAAATATTTTTAGAGATAAAGAGAGGGATAGGCCCTGATACAATAATAGTTAAAAACTACAGTACTCCACTTTTAGCATTAGACAAATTGTCTAGATAGAAATTCAACAAAGAAACGTAGTCTTAAACTGCACTATAGACCAAATAAACTTAACATATATTTATAGAATATTTCACCCAACAACCACAGCATACATATTCTTCTCATCAGCACATGCAACATCCTTCAGGGTAGACCATATATTAGGTTATAAAACAAGTCTTAACAAATTTTTAAAAAACTGAAATCACATCAATAGTCTTCTAAGACCACAATAAAATAAAACTAGAAAACACTAATAAGAGGCCTTGGGAAATTGCACAAATATATGAAAATTAAACAATATGCTTCTGAACAATATGAATCTATGAAGAAATTAAGAAGGAAGTGAAAAAAATTTCTTGAAACAAATGAAAATAGAAGCACAGTATGTCAAAACCTATGGGATATAGCAAAAGCAGTACTAAGAGGGAATTTTATTCCAATAAATACCTATATTAAAAAAGTAGAAAGATTTCAAATAAACAACCAAGCGATGCACCTCAAGCAACTAGAAAAGCAAGAACATACCAAACTCAAAATTAGTGGAAGGAAAGAAATAATAAGGATCAGAGCAGAAGAACTAAACAAAATAGAGACAAAAAACAAAGCAAAAGGTCAACAAAACAGAAAGTTGGTTCTTTGAAAATATAAACAAAATCAACAAGCCTTTAGCTAGACTATGAAAAAAAGAGAGAAGACCTAAATGACCAATGACCAATAAATTTTAAAAATATGCTCAACATCACTAATCATCAGGAAAATGCAAAGCAAAACCACAATGAAATATCATCTCACCCTCGTTAGAGCAGCTATTATGAAAAAGACAAAAAATAACACATGCTGGCCAGGATGGGGAGAAAATGGAACTCTGATACACTGTTGGTGAGAATGTAAATTAGTACAGTCACTATGAAAAACAGTATAGAAGTTCCTCAAAAACCTAAAAATAGAACTGCCATATGATCCAGCAATCCAAGAATGGGGTATTTATCCAAAGGAAATGAAATCAGTGTATCAAACAGATATCTGTACCTCCAGGTTTATTGCAGCACTATTCAAAAAAGCCAAGACATGGAATCAACCCAAATGCCCATCAACAGATGAATAGATAAAGAAAATGTGGTATATATACACAATTGAATGCTACACAGCCATAAAATAGAATGAAATCCTGTTATTGACTGAAATATTTATGAGCCTGGAGTATATTATGCTAAATGGAATAAGTCAAGCAAAGAAGGATAAATACTGCATATTCTCATTCATATGTAGGAGATAAAAAAAGTTGAGCTCATAGAAGTAGAGAGTGCAATTGTGGTTACTAAAGTCTGGGAAGGTAGGGAGGGAGGATTAGGGAGAGTTTGGTTAATGGATACAAAAGTATAGCCAGATAGGAGGAATAATTCCTAGTGCTCTATAGCACTGTAGGGTGAATAGAGTTAACAATAATTATTGCATATTTTCAAACTCTAGAAGAGAGGATTTTGAATGTTCCCAACACAAAGAAACAATAAATGTTTGAGGTGATTAATATGCTAATTACTCTGATTTGATCATTACACATTGTATACATGTATGGAAATATCACTCATAAATATGTACAATTATTGCATGTCATCTGAAAAAATCAAAGCAAAAAATTGAATTCCAGGAAATATATAGCTGTTTACTAGAAGAATGATGTATATTTTGGTATATTTCAGATAGTGTGTTTCAAAGATGGATTGGAAATCCTAATTAATTTTAATAGGAATTAAAAATTTAGCTGAAATCAAAATAACCTACAAATCTTTTGGGCTACTAGAAGTCTTTGAATCGTATAATAACCCTCCTCAATAGTCTGTACTGGCAACATGTTGATGGTTGAGGAATGGACATATAGGTGATCAGTGCACTATTTTCTCTACTTTTGTGTATGTGTGAAAATTTCCAAAATTAAAATAAAAAAAGATCCAAACCAGAAGGCCCTTTAAATGATTATATTTAGTAGAGTGAATGTAATAAAGCATCAAGAGCTTTCAGAAAGGGCAGTCTTGAGATGCAGTGTGAAGTGCTTTGCATGCCAGTTGGAAGGTTTATGGGTAATGGGAAGCCTTGGGATGATTTTAAGCAGGCGGAGTGTGTGTGTGAGTGTGTGTATGAGAGTGTGTGAATGTGTGTTTGTGAGAGTGTGTGTGTATATGGTTTAAGTGTCTGTGTGCGTGCGTGTCTCTTGTTCAGAAAGGAATGGAACTGGAATGAATATCACAGCTGTGGGTGAAAGAAAAGTAAAACTTGAAATCTGAATACAGCCTTAGTCATTGTGGTGGTGCTAGGGTGACCAACTGTCCCAGTTTTTCCAGGACAGAAAGGTTTTCTGGGGTGTAGAACTTTCAGTTTTAAAGTCTGGGTGGTTGGTTGCCTTAGTGGCGGCAACAGATAAAGTGTACAAATTGCTAGTGAGTTATATATTTGAAGGGTGCTTGATGGGTAAGGAAGTAGAAGAGAAACCAGGCAGCCGAACAGAGATGGCAGCTAAGGGTGAAGGTCTTCAAATCAGAGTGAGTGGTCAACAGTGCACGTCCCTAGGGGATCAGAGATGATGAAGACTCAGGCCCAGGCTTGACTTTTTAAAAATAACTTCTTCAGATCAGGACTTGCAAGACAGATTTTTTTAGTTTCTTAGCCTTCAAAAACAACAATAGAAAGCAGAACAAAAAATGTCTGCTATTGGGTACAATCAATATGATCAGTGACAAAAATTTGTAAATTAGAATACAGACACAGGAATTAATTAGTGAAAGAACTCATGAAAGATAAAATGCAAAGGCAAAGGTATTCTAGTCATTTAACAATCTGATTAGTTAACAAAGAGGTTAAAGCGATCTCTTGCAGTATTTAGAGATATTTAAATTTTATTATGTTATGATAAATCTCACATAAAGTAAGAACCTTTTGTCAAAAATATAGATATAAAACATAAACATATAGCTAATGTATACTCCAGAGTGAATAATTTCAACCTACTTGCTCATCTTGCTAATCTTAACTGATTGATTCCACCTGGCAATTATTGTGCTATACTATGAGTGAATTCCTGGGCTAAGGACTGAAGGAATAGAAAAATGAGTTAGATGATCTTCCAACATGGTAATGAGTGAGTTCACACTCTTTTGTCTGAAGGCTGTATCAGGCAGCTTGAAGAGCAGATCCCAGGCTGTGTATCCTCTTGGGTTTGCAGCTTGGACTTTGGGGTTTGGGCAGTGACTCTCTGGAGTATTGCCCTGTCTTCTCAAGGGCAACCCAATCAGAGACCCGCAGTCACAGGGCCTTTACTTTCTGGTACCAGAATCATCTATGGCCTGTGCCTACCTTTGACTTTGCCTGTCCCCTGTTGCTATCTTCATATATTCCATGAGTGCAGAGAAATTGCTCCCCCAGTTCCACCACGCAGTGCCATTGCCTGTTGGGAATTGCTCAAGTGGAGAGAGGAATCCTAACAGGTCCACTGCCAGGGCAGGGGCTGGGGGTGAGGAGGTAAGCCCTGGCCTGTCTTGTCTCCAACCTCAGAAATGGCTATAAAACTCAGCTCCCCTCGTCCACACCCCCATAGAATCCTTGTGGCAGATATTCCATTGCTCCTTGAGGAGCCAGGCCATGGCTTTGAGGAAAGGTTGGCAGGTGACTGCAGGGCCGTGTATAGACATGACCTCCAAGTGATTAATCTGAGTTTTCTGAAACATTTTCTGGGCCTTTAAATACAAAGGCAAGTAAATTTTTCTCACTACATTTATGAGTGGAGTGTGAGTGTTTGGTACTTTTCCACTGAGCACTGAGATGAGAGAAGAATGGGCTGTGGGGTCTTGCTCTGTTCCAAGAGTCACACTGCCATGCCCTCCCTGCCAAGCATTTCCATCACTCACAATCCCAGCTGAGTTCAGGACACCAGCCATAATGTATTATCCAGCAACTGGTTTGAATAAACCACGGATTTATTTGCAGTCTCTAAGCGCTCTAGGCAGGAGATGCAAATAGCAGCTTTCCCTAGGGAGGGTGGATGTAATGGGACCCTTTCTATTTTGCATTCTCAGGGTCTGTTGGAGATCTCTAAGGATGCTTTCTGGGAAATTTCTTTTTCTCTCAGCCCCAGTCTCTAACTGGCCCAGTAAGGCTGAGAGGAAAGGATTCTGTCCTGAGTTCTCCCCTCCTTGTGGGGAAGGAGCTAAAAGAGGCAGATCAGGATTTTAAAAATTTTTCAGAGGGTAGGAGTTTTAATTGTGAACATTTGAGGTTTAAGGTACAGTGCTGATCTCACAGTACATAGGCCTCATGGAAGTGTTTCCCACATTCTGATTTAATCAGGTGCTACTTCTCAGACTATTCACTCTTACAGGGTGAAATTTTTGGTTGAGTTGGTCTTTGAATTAATGAATACATATTTGTTGAAAGAATAAATGCACTAATCTTTGTATGGTAGTTTATATTTTATTACATACATATATTATTTCCATCGAGCTTCACTGCAACCCTGTGAAGTGGGTGTTATGATTATCTCTGCTTTCCAGATGGGGAAATTGAGGCTCAGAGAGGTTTAGTGACTTTGCTAAGATCACCTGGAGTGTGGACTCAACTCTAGAGCTTTGACACCAAAGTGTAGTTTCTTTCCACGTGCTACACTGACTCTAGGTCTTTCCCCTCATCATACAATTAACCAGCCTGTTACGTAGTCATCTAAAAAGGATACAAAAATACAAACATTGCCATGCTGGGTCAGATCCATGAAGAGCACCACAGCCTGGTGGTCACCCTTGGCAGAGGTTGTTTAGAGGCCCATGGCTACTTCAAAGCTACAGTCCTCAGACATTCCTAAGGGCTCTATAGGAGCCTATTTACCACTTTTTACTCCATGTTATCGAGCGAGTAGCTTCAAGGTGATCTCTTTCAAAGGTTTAGATAGAAACAAGTTTGGGGCCCAGTGTCTGTCCTCAGTAGGTGGAAGACAGGAGACTAGGACATTAGTATTTTATTTGTTTGTTTGTTTTTTTACAAAGAACTAAAGGATTGTGTTTTAAAGATCACAAAGGGGTGGCGACAAGGTGGAGAAATTGAAAGTGACAAAATGTTGTGAACATTACAATGTTCAAAACATGGCAAAGTTGTCATGATAAATATCCCTGGTTTACAATGAAGTGTAACTAGGATTTGGGGCATCCTCTGCCTCCTGGGGCTGGAGAACACATTGAGTGCAGGGTCTGCAAACTATAGCTTATGGCCAAATCCAACCCACTGATTCTTTGAATCACATTGCAGCTTCTCCAACATAAAAAGCTAATGTCCTGTTACCTCTCCTCTAAAGGCGTCACTTGTCCCTAGAGGGGAGGAGGAAACACAAGAAGGATGAGGGTGGGTCCCCTCTCAGTGTCTCTTCCTCTCCTTCCATGATTGCACTTGATAACTGTCCTTGGTTTCTCTCCCCCAACACAAGACTTGTTTAGGTTGATCGAACTTGTCGTTTCTTTCCCTTATTAAATAGATATTTCTCTGCCTTAAAGCACAAAGTAAAGTATAGTTGAGAGGACAAAAGAAGATATTTCCTGTAAACTCAAAGAAAATGGGAACTGCAATGGAATTTTAGCAGACACTGAGAGAGTTGGAAGAAGATGATGTTGGATGTGGGACAATCTGGTGACCCTCAAGTCACAGCCCTTAGATTGGCTCTGACTACCAGTCTGGCTGTCATTTGCAAAGACTTGAGCAGGTATGGGGAGAGAAGGCAGAGACCCTGCCTCTGCCCGGGGTCTGCCAGATTGGGAGCCCCTGGCAACCAAAATCTCCTGAGCTGCTCCACACGGTAGATGATACTCGGAGTGACTGTGGGTAAAGGAATCCTTCAAACTATAACTTTAGCCTCCTCCAGGTGGTGGGGAGAGGGAGATCAAGTAGAATTTGCAAGGTGGGTACCAGTAAAGACACTGAGACAACACCAAGCCTGGCTTTGCATTTCGTTATGAACTTTAGCCCAGCAGAGTCCAATTTTTGTTTTCATTTGGGACTTCTGATTTGTCTAAAGCCAACCAATTTGAAGACCAGGTATTCTGGTTCTTTCTGGATGCTTAGTTAAGTTTTACATAAAGAAAAAAAGAATTGGAGAGAATTTCATCTAGCTGAAGGCAGGGCAACATACAGTTCTGATGGGATGTTGTCATACCTGAAGCTCATGGTAGCTCTCTACTTGCTGCCTTAGGCCCTTGCAAACAATGAGATGCTATTTCTTCCTAATAAGCATGGAGAGGATTATACATTTTATCCTGCCATGGTTCATGTTAATGTAATGGCAACTTTAAATTAGTTTTATGTTGGTTTTTTTTTGTGATGTTTACAGTACCTTTAGTGGGTACATAAGCCTTTTTATCAGCATATATTATTTGGGTGAAAATATACATTTCTCTATTCCTTAGGAATTGGAATAAAACTTCACAATCTAATTTGTCTTATTGTAACAACTATAGCAGTCTGAAATAGCAACATAAATATCACTTAAGAGAGCTATCAAAAGTGTGTGTTTTTGTACATCTTTTAGTATCCAGTTAAACAAGTACCAAACTCTCTGAACTATAAAGGGATTCATGTGAGTGTGTGTATGGCAGAGTGTGTGTGTGTGTGTGTGTGTGTGTGTGTGTGTGTGATTTTTTGCAATTGTGGATGTAAGGGATTTCCTCTGATATGTATGCTTGAGAGCCCAGGACCTCAGAATTTACACTTTGCTACTGAACATCCACTTTGATTTGGAAGCTATCTAAGCTTGGTCTGATCAATAGCATTCTTTTTATGTTTTCCTTGGTAATTGTGACTTACAAAATACCTAATAAAAGAAAAACACAAATTCCTAACTTTTGAGTTCCTAGATATCCAAGGAGTGGGGTGTCTTATTTTGTGAACAACCCTTTGAGACAATGCTGATAGAATCATTCTGAAGAGTGACAACAAAGAATAATGTTCTCCTTCTTCTCTAGTGGCTACTCCCAGGCAACCTGCTCTTGCCCCATTATTTACTTCCAGGTAACCCAGAGCTGGTAAAGCCAGAGGCACAGGTGCCACTTGCATTGCCACAGAGCCAGGAGCAGAGCAAAACCCATGTTCACTTATGCTGGCCTCTTTCTTTTCTCTTTCTGCTTCTTGCTCACTTTCTCTCATTTGGAGAAATAAGGCATTCAGTTGACCAACCAAGTGTACACCTGCCATCCTATGTCTCATCTTTTTCTCCGAACAACCTCCCTAAATGATCGCTTTTTACATACTCCCTTGCTTTTTGCATTACCTTCTCTGGAAACTCCTGGAATCTAGATGTCACCCTGTCACTCCACTAATAGTATACATGGCCTCCCTTTAGTCAAATCCAAAGCCTTTTTTTTCACCTTCACTTCCCTTGAAACCTCTGCAGCACTTGATAACTTTGGGCAGCCTTTCTTTCCCGAATCCCATTTCTCTGTAGCTACTCTGGTTTCCCTTCTACCTGTTGGACTGCATGCTGGGCTCTTCTTTACTGGCCCCCCCTTTCCCTAACTGTGGGTTACTAGGATGTCTTAAGTGGGGTGACCATATAATTTCTTATCCAGACCAAGACATCCTTGAAAATTAGAGGGTGCTTTCAACTGACAACAGACAACAAATAGAGATCATCCCAGGCCAGCCAAACTGAGATGTCTAGTCACTCTCTCCTTAAGGCTCAGGGAGAGGAGAAATTGGAAAAGAGCAGGATATGAATGAGCATAGATGAAGGAGCTTTCATAAGTCCATCGTTGTATTGCTTAGTTACTTCTGCTTAGAATATCAAGTTAAAAATTTAGCTTCACACTTATGACAGAGTCCAGTAACCTGAGGAGCAGTATCCAAACAAATTTAGGGGAGAAAAGATGAGTGAAAAGAGAGGTCTAGATGAGGCAAAGGCAGGGCTGATGGGACTAGGTCCCCTGGGTCCCAGTCACAAAGTCTGTCTTCTTAGGAGAAGACGAACTCGGTGATGAAACTGCTTCCAGGCTCTTCTCATCCCAGGGTTTCCCAAGATCAGTTGCAAGGAGTGGCCAGCAGGGTAGGCAGCCATGACGAATTTGCACAAAATATTCCAGGGACTGTAAATGTGAAAGATGTTGGACAGGGAAAGAAAGAGAGCAACTGCATTGAAAATGTAGAGAATGAGAAAGTAGCTGGTGCTCTTGATGGCGCCCACGTGAGCCTCCATGCTGGGGTCCCTGGAGCCGGTGGCATTGCCTTCCATGTGTAGGATGTGTCTCTTGAGAGAGAGGATCAGCAGGGTGGCTGCCTGGATGAACATGACCAGAGGAATGAGGATCCCCAGGTTATAGAAGAAAGTCAGGTTGCTCATATTGGTCTCAGAGACAATCATCTTCTCAGTGGAGTTGGAGGAGGGGACAGAAATGGAACTATTCACATACACGTTGAAGACGTTATTACATAAGGGAATGCTGAAGCATATGGAAAACAACACTGACAGCCTCACAAGCCAAGGCAGCAGTGCTAGGATTTTCCTCTTCATCATGAAGAACAAAGGGTGAGTAAAGTTTGCAATTCTAAGACAATAGAAGACATTGAGCCAGGTGGCAAACCAGAGGTTGGCATAGTTCAGAAACATGATGGTTACTCTGAAGAGTAAATACACTGTGTTTTGGTTGTAAATTAATGGGAATAGTAGATTGTAAATATTCTCCAGCATCATCCAAAACTGTAGCAAAAGCCTGGAAAAGCTCAGCATCAACAGAATGCAGTCTCCAGTCGGGAGTCTTTTGGCCCTGACCCACTTAGCCCCATAGACAGCTGTAATGAAGCCATTCCCAACCGTGCCAGTGATGCATTCTATTCCAGAGACCACCAAGGTGAAGATGATCCTCAACTTGGTTGCGTCTTTATCTGTGCCATCTGTGTTCACCACTGCCATTCTCTTCGACCTTGACTTTCAGGTTTCTACACCAAGAACTGGTAACTGCTCTGCAGTCTTCTGACCCTCACTCAATGTTGTTGTAATTCTGTCCCCCTCTAGTTAATGGTTATTTACAATTTTTCTCCATTTGCTTGTCATATGACTGCAAGTTAGAGGCTTGACATGCAAATCATGGGAGGATCTGGTTACTGGTTCTGTCTCCATTTTTCATAAAGATCTATTTGTCTTGGGCTTTCAGGAGCTTGCTGGAAATTTGAGACAGGTTTCTAGCACAGCACCCTCCTACCTTATTTGCTTTAAGTCCATATTCACCTTACAGGGCAAGAATCCCATGTTAGGAATCTTAGTGTCCCCATAGCCTTTCTATTTGTCTCACAAGATTTCCATTACCTCCTAAATTATCTGTGAAAACACATATAGTTTCTTTTATCTGCCTTCCCCAATTATTTTCTTGTCCCTCTTATTTTGGGACAGGTTTTTACTTGGATGGTCATTGTGTTTGCAAATAAGAAATTCCCACCAGCTCATATATAAACATCTTTTACTTAGAATTGAGTTTCTTCCAGAAAGATCTGCTATTATAATGTCCTCAAATAGTGTACAGAAAACCCCAAATTGGATGATATTTGAGTTAATCGGGGACAAGAAAGTCTCCATAACTCCCCACTTTTGTTGTATGAGTGTGTGTCTGTGTCACAATGACAACTTACTGAGGTCCATATGACTATTTGAGCTCAGAATCAGGCAAAGTGAGCCTGAGGAGAATTCAGAGTGTTCTGAACATGGTGTTGAAGTTGGGAAATGTAACAAGACACTGTAACTTGAAATTTAATTTCCTACTTCTTAACTCTGGCTGTGAACCAGAATGAACTCTGGCACTTCAAAAAAATATATAGATGCCCAGGACTCATCCCAAATCTACTAATTCAGAATCTGGGTTAGGGCTTAGGCATGTTCTCGTTTTAAAAAGCTAAAAGGTCATGTTGTTCATAGCCAGGGTCGAGAACCGAAGTCTTAGCTAGAAATCAAGGAGCCTTGGGCCAAATTTGGCCTGCACTTGTGTTTTATCTTGCATTGTCTAATATGCTGGACAGCATTAGTTCATCAGTGCTTAACTTTTTTTTGTTTTATTGGCCACCATTTAAATTTAGAAGATTACATACATACACACAAAAAAATCTGTCTTCTTTTGAAAAATAAGATGATTTCGCAATATCAAGTTTGCTTGGTGAATTGCTTGAAGCTGAGTAGTGGCTGCCCATTTTAAACAAGGCATACACTTTTCAGTTTGTTGACAGTACCCACCAATTTCTAGTGACACCTGAGCTGAGTGCCAGTTGCCACTTTCTGGTGTGCAATAAATGAAGGGATAATAAAAATGGATTTCCATATCCCAAATTAACTTTATTTAACATAAAGTCAGAGATTTGTTATTATTATTGTTATAAAAATGTCTTGTGTTATGAGGTCATATTTGTATAGAAATAGCACCAGGCAAAGCATATTGCAAAGTTAAGAAAACATTGTTTGTAGCAATTAAAACTAATGTCCACCCAGAGACTGCACAAGAACGCTCAGAGTGGCTTTGTTCATAATAGCCAGAAACTGGAAACAATAAGATTCATTGACAAGTTCTGCATTTCCTGTAAGAGACTCGTCAACTTCTGTTATTTCTCTAATTGAGGAGAGCAGGATTTGTCAGCAGCTTTCACATATTCTAAAGCACCAAACTCGTCCTTTGGTTTATTTTGTCCCACCGTGTGCAAGTTTGTAGGGAATAATACCTCTCTAAATTTCTTGCACATAATTATTGATTTCCATTGTTCTGGTACTCTTTTCTATTGGTTTTCATTCATGTTTTTCTCTGATTTTAAGAGGGGGTTGGTGGGAGGGGAGCAGCCAGTGGGTGTGGGACAGGTCCCGAAGCCCCAGGCAGGCTGGTGGTCCAGGCCGCCAACTCCGAGCCACTCCCAGCACCATTGTTTGTAGTGATGTGGGACCAATTCATTTTTAATGCCATGATATTCTCTCATTTGGGAAGCTAGAATGGAGGCATCTCTACTTTAGGGAAGCTCTCATGGAGTCCCTAAAGAACGAAACTTTCAAATTCTTAGCTGTTTAGTTCAAAAGCTTTGGTGCAAGTATAGTATAGAATAGATTTGGGAGAAGGCATGGTCAGGGGGAATATTTTTCTTTCCCTTCTCTCTCAACCACCACCACATAGACTAGAAAACGCTTTTCCCAGTTGGAGAGGAATGAGAGAGAAGGAGGCAGGGAAGAGCTAGCAAAGGTGAGCGTCTCCGTGAGGTGGCTCTCATGTTTTGGCCCACTGCTCACAGCTGCACGGCGATGTCAGAGGCAGACAGGGCTGCAAGAGAGCCCCTGAGCCTCCTGCAGCCCATGCACCATTGGAAGAGCTGCTAGCACCTTGTGCCCACAAAGAGGGTTTGGGGATCTGCTAAGGGAGCCAGTGGATTCTGCTAAGGGGTCTGGCAGCCACGTCGAGGAGAGTTTGCTGTCTCTCTCCTTTCAAGCCCTGGCTGGTGTGGGCGAGGGGACAGGTGGCAGAGTCTCTGTATTTCCCTGGCTGCTGTTGCAAACTTACTCTCTTGTGGGTGCTGCTGCTCCCTGGCCAACACCATCTGGCCATCCATGCCTCTGAGTGCCAGGCCTCCATATGTTGGCTGTCACGTGAGGACAAAGTGTGAGTTCCTGAGAGGGCTCGGCAGCAACTCTTCACTCTGGCGCCCGTCACTACTGTCACTGGCACAACCCGCCCCTTATCTCCTTTCGCTAATCTTTTTATATATACAGACTTCGGTGCTGGCTTGCTGCTGGGATTGTGGTGGTTGCAGCAGGGTGGGTACTGTTGCCTCTTGTTAAGCTTTGCAGGTAGGTGTCTGGCCTCAGTTATTGGCTTCTTTCTTTCTTTCTTTCCTTCTTTCCTTCCTTCCTTCCTTCCTTCCTTCCTTCCTTCCTTCCTTCCTTCCTTCCTTCCTTCCTTCCTTCCTTCCTTCCTTTCTTTTCTCTTTCTTTTCTTTCTTTTTTTTTTTTTTCAGACAGAGTCACACTCTGTTGACCAGGCTAGAATGCCATGGCGTCAGCCTAGCTCACAGCAACCTCAAACTCCCGGGCTCAAGGGATCCTCTTGCCTCAGCCTCCTGAGTAGCTGGGGCTACGGGCCCAGCTGATTTTTTGTTTTTAGTAGAGACAGGCAGGGTCTCACTCTTGCTCAGGCTGGTCTTGAACTCCTGACCTTGAGCGATCCTCCCGCCTCGGCCTCCCAGAGTGCTAGGATTACAGGCGTGAGCCACCGCGCCCGGCCTTGGCTGCTTTCTTTAGATCCGTCCTTCTCAACCCCGTGCACATACTAGAATTACATGAATGACCTGAAGCATTTTTAAAAAGCACCCATACCCATGTCCTACCCTCAAAGATTCTGAATGATTGTTCTAAAGAAAAGCGAAAGCTAAGCATTGGCATTTTCAAAGCTACCCATTGTGGTTCTTATATGGAGCAGAGGAGCACTGAGCATGCCCTCTGGGGGCACTTACCCTTGCAGTTTATAGTAGGGGCTCTAGGGTTAATTCTGGGGGAATAGGAAAAGTGGCACTCACCATACTGTGGAATTGACTGAATGACTTCCCGAGGAAGACTAAGATGTCCTTCATCAGCTGGAAGGAGACCAGATCCAGAGGTTGAATTATAGAAAATAATTATAATATTTTGCAGAACTGAGTTTTTGGCTGGTGGAAGTCACACCCACCATATAGTATTAGAAAAGTGGCATATTTCTTGCACTCATATCTCTATGAAAAGTAGGAAAAAGAAGGTAGATTGAGAAAGTCATATGTTCCACTTCGTAAATTGAGGATCATTCCTATGTGCTTATTTGGTAAAGGGTATAATTAAAGAAAACAGGCTGGATGCCATTATGAAACAAACCACTGTAAGAACAAAGATCAAGGACATGGAAAAGATGTGTAATCAAAACCTAATGGGCTGAAAAGAGAATTGAAATGTCAACAAGGTTTGTCTTGGTTCAGTTTATAGAATAAACAGTCATGTATTTAAATGAAAAATCTGCTTGGGACATCAAATTCTTCACAGATAGCATGTTGTAAAAGAGAATCCACTGAATGTAGCGGAAATTGTGTGTCCTGAAAAGATATAAGCAGGTGCCAATGTAAATGTAACCAGAAATACTGTTGCTCAATGCAATGGAAATATGGCTAAGAAATTAAAAGAAAAATCGGGTGAAAACATTTCAAAATGGTGACATTTGCTATTGCAGCTGAAGATATTAATACATATTTAATAATGGTTAGATGTGATAATTAGTTCTATTAATCATAATGGGGTTGAGAATTTTTATATGACTGAAAATATTTGGACAGTGTGCCCATGACAGACACGACACTAGGAAGTGATTAAAAATTAGTTTTTGTGAATAGAGGAAACTTTCCAACTATACGATGCAGTAGATTTGTGTGCCTGTAGGATGACATTCCTGGGATGGATGGTGTAACTACTGGACTTGCAATAAACTTTACGTTCCATGTGGCAAGTTATGTAAGGACACAGACTTTACACCTTCTCGTTTGCATTATTTAGCAGACATTGCTTTCTGCTAGGGGTTAAAAATTGAAGACACAGGACTCACTACTGTAAGCTGTACCTCCTTGTAGGGCATCAGGCACAGAGTGTTGGATGCACTGTGTGATGAATCGACACACAACACAGCAGTCTGCTCACTAGATGGGGGGGAGGGGTGGCTTAGTCACAGCAGAATGCAAAGGAATATTGTCAAACTGATGGAAGAAATAAACTTATTCGCATCATCTGAGAGAAAAAAGCTTTGCTTAGGCTAAGCAGCAAAGACTGTTACCATACGACTGGCCTTTTGGGTTGACAGAAACTGAATATTTCTCTGCAAAGGCATCCTTGAATAGATATAAAATGTCATGGGGAAACCTATCTGGCACAGAGTTATTTGGTCCTCTTTTCTGTGTTAGAATTAGTTTCTAGAAATATAACTGATGGCCTGAAATCTAGATGAAAATTGTGATACACTGAAAACTGGCTTCCCAAAATGGCTTATTGATTTCAGACTTTGTGATGATAAACTCCCATTGTTCAGTGCACCTTAATCAATTTCTACTTACAGTGTGAAAGATGATCCGTGGTGTGACATAGGATTAGAAATTTAGTATGGTGACACTGGAACATCAAACTCCTACATATATCTTAACAATTGTACAAACACTCAGGTTTGAAAATACCTATGTTTTTGAACATTTGTCTTCCAGTAATAAACTAAGTAAAACTAAATATTACTCCTAGTTAATGGTTCCTAGTTCATGGCTCCTAGTCAAGGCTGAATTCTATGTTCATACTGCAACTTGACACAAGATTTAACAAGGATATGTTGGTACTGAAGAAAAAGTGAACAAACTGTGAAATAATTTCAATTTTGAATTTGAGATACAGTCTTCAATGTCATACACATACGTATACATTATGTGATGTGATTGCAGGCATAGTTGAGAAAAACAAAGAAAGGGATTATTTTCCTGGAAATTGGCTTTTTTTTAAAACTTCTGCCATGGTCACCCATAGACATTTATGTCTGTGTCCTCTGCAGACTCTGGAGTTTTGAATGACCTCTTCAATGCATGTGCACAGGCAATGGATTATGTGATCGCTCTAAAGCTTAGTTAACAGTTTTTACCACAAGATGGAGCTTACAAGTTCCTCTTGGAAAATAGAGCAGTTCTTTAATTCGCCCACTAGTGAGCAGTCATGCTCTTTCTTTCTAAATAGGAGCCTCCTGGGGAAACATTTGAAAACTCTCTTCTACTTTAAGCAGTTGGCTAAGAGCTTTATGGACCCTATTAGTGAGATCTCTGATTCTTGATACGGTCAGAGTTATTTCAGTTTTCATGAGATAACTCATTGTCTCTTAACCAAGCATCCTTTTTACTAACACATATAGTTAGTATTTATTTTTGCAAGGTAAATTGCAAATAAAATCTCTGTTCCTTAAGTAGACTAACTTTAGTTGACAATAGAGCCTATTTCTAAAGAATTCAAAACATCAGAATAATAGAATACTGGTACTGCAAGTGACCTGAGAGCCTGGGTAGCACAGGAGCTGTCCATGCCCAGGTGAGTGAAATGAGGCCTTCAGAAGTGAAGGGAATTGCCTAAGGCCACACACCTGTTGGGGTCATTATTGGAGTATCAAGTAAGGACTCTGTCTCTTTACACTTGCATTTGGATTTCTATAATATTAATATTAAAGTTCTCTGCTGCTCTTTCTTTCCTTTTCTTTTTCTTTTTCCAATTGGTAATTACGTGCCTAGGCTTTTCTCATCCAATCCAGGAAATGGTTGTAAAATCTCACTTAGGCAGTATTCGACAATCTTTTTACCATAAATAAAGTAATTACCTGCACTTGTGTATAGACACATACAATGGCCATTGTTCCTCAATAAAACCAAAGTCTCCTTTATTCATTCACTCAGCAAATATTTATTATGTGCCCGCTATGTCCCTGGAGATAAATAGTAAATGAGACAAGTTTATGTCTTCATAAAATGTACAGTTGAATTTGTATGTGTGTGGGGTGGGGAAAAGGCAGTGAGAAAATTTGGGAAGGGCAAATAATAAACAAGTAAATGATATAATTTTGGTTAGTGATAAGTGTCATAAAGAAATTAAGTATTCAGTTTCAACAAGGGTGTCAATGGGGGAAGGAATAGTTTTCAAAATGGTGCTGGAACTGAATATCCACATGCAAAAGAGTGAGTTTATACCTCTATGTCACACCATATACAAAAATTAACTCAAAAGAGATTAAGGCCTTAAATATAAGAGAACATAGGTGTTAATCTTTGTGACCTAGGATTAGGCAATGATATTTTTAGATAAAAGACCTAAAGCACAAACAATGAAGGAAAAATAGGTAAATTGAGCGCCATCAAAATGAAAAACTTTTGTGCTTCAAAGGGCCCTATCATGAAAGTGAAAACGCAACCAACATAATGAGAAAAAGTATTTACAAATCATACACCTGATGAGAGTATCCAAAATATATAAAGAACTCTTACAACCGAACAGTAAAAGAAAACCTAATTAAAAATGGGTAAAGAATTTGAATATTTTTCCAAAGAAGACATACAAATGGCCAATAAGCACAGGAAAAAATGCTCAGCATCATCAATCATTAGGGAAATGCAAATCAAAACCACAATGAGATACCACACTCACTAGTATGGCAAAAATATACAAGACAATGACAAGTGTTGACAAGGATGTGGAGAAACTGAAGCCCTTAGGCATTGCTGGTGGGAACTTAAAGTGGTGCAGCCA
Organism: Lemur catta; assembly: GCF_020740605.2. Classification (NCBI taxonomy): domain Eukaryota; kingdom Metazoa; phylum Chordata; class Mammalia; order Primates; family Lemuridae; genus Lemur; species Lemur catta. Next base: position 10,111,578 of record NC_059138.1, read on the forward strand.
CTTTAGAAAACAGCTCAGCAGTTCCTCAAAAAGTAGGTGATAAAGTAGAGTGAGGGGCAGAAGAGAAAGTGGGCATGGGGTAGTGGTGGGGTGATTTTAATCACTGTGGTCAGAGAAGCTTTTGGTAAGAAAGTAACATTTGAGTGGAATACATGTTGGAATCATGACTGGGTAAAGAACTAAAGCTTTGCTCTTAGTTCTCTCTTTTGTTTGTATACAGCCTTTCTCTGATACATACATAATTAGAATGTGTCCTACGTATTTCTGTTCTACAAATATGTGCGAAAGACACTTTCAGGAAATAAAAGTCATCATTATTTGATGAAAATATTGGCCTACAAAACTTCCTGGCAGAATTAGTTAACTGGGAAATCTCTAAGCCCTAACAATGCCCTAGGTGTCTTAAGAAAGGTAAATAACCGCATATTAAGTGGGGCTCTTGAAGGTTTTGCTGAACCATCCAAGTTGAATACAATTAGCAATAAGTGGCCACTTAATCTAGAGAACCTAGAGAGGGGATCCTAAATTCATCTCCCACCTCCAACCTACATAAGAGAGAGGATTATTCAAAGGGAATTTGCATAAGAATGAGCAGCTTTTCCTATCCCTTTCTCTAGAATGCTTTCTTTCCCCCTCCTCCACAAAGATAAATAAGGTTGGGAGCATCCAGAGAAGCACTGGCAGAGTTAGACACTTGGTAGAACCAGCTCCTGGCTCGTAGGCTTCCTATGTTGCTGCCTGAGCAGAGCACAGGAAAGTGCTTGGAGAGCCTAACATGGGTTTCCTTGGGCCAGGTTTCTCAGCCTCAGCATCTCTGACGTTTTGGGCTGGATAAATCTCTGTTGTAGGGGGCTGTTCTGTGCCCTGTAGGATATTTAGCAGCCTCCCTGGCCTCTACCCACTATATGTCAGCACAAACTTCCCTTCCCCCTTGCCCTGCCCAAGTTCTGCCACCCAAAAATGTTTCCAGACATTACCAAATGTGCCCTGGGGGACAAAATTGCTCCTAGTTGAGAACCACTACCCTTGTTTTGGAGAGCAAGATCAGCCTAGAGATTGATGCCTGACTCTTGCCTGGTGGAACCTAAAGGCAAGGGACTTCCTGGCTCTTCCTCTGGTGGCAGAGCAAAAAGAATAAGTGTGTGGGGGCTGCCTGACATTCTGGTGTTTAGAGGAACAAAAAAGGGTAATGCTTTCTCTTCCAGGTACACGCTGTTGAAGTTAACTAGCCTCAAGTTATTTTGCAAGGATCCTCTCAAAGGCAGCTGCTTGTTGGACAGGAAAGAGATTTATAAGAAGTCGAAGAGTTGCCTGTTTTAGAAAAGGTATTTTCAACCTTGGCACTATTGGCATTTTGGACCAGATAGTTTTTGTTGTGGGGGCTTCCTGTGCCTTGTAGGATGTTTAGCAGCATCTCTGGCCTTTACCCACTAGATGCTAGTGCCATTCCTCCAGTCATGATGGTTTTGAATGTCTCTAGACCTTATCAAGTTCCCCCTGGAGGGCAAACATCATCCCTGGTTGAGAAACACAGCTTTTAAGAAAGACGCGTTGCCAAGGATCCTGCTATGGAGCTCTGGAAAACCCATGAAGTGTCTCATGAGGGAGTCAGTGTATCAGTTTTCTATGGCTGCTTTAAAAAAGTACCACAAATTTAACAGTGTAAAACAACACAAATTTATTACCTTATAGTTCTAGAGGGAGGACAGAAGTCCAACAAGAGTGCTGCTGCCGTGCTGTGATGAGGGTGTTGGCAGGGCTGCGTTCCTTCTGGGAGCTCCCCAGAGAGGCCCCTTTCTTCCCCCTTCCCGCTTTTCCAGCTGCCCTCACTCGGCTGGCAGCTCCCAGCCAGCTATGGCGTCGCTGGGACCTCCAATTCCACTGCTACGTTATTCTCTGACTCTGACCTTCCTGCCTCCTTCTTATAAAGGCCCTTTGGATTAGATTGGGCCCAGGTGGACAATCCAGAATCCTCTTTATCCCAAGTTCTAAACCTTAGGAGGTGGACATCTTGGGGGCATTATTCTGTCTGTGACAGTCAGTATCTGGGCACATGTCTGCCAGAGGGCGTTGAGTAGCCACATACATCACATCACCACTAGCTAAGTTATTCCCTACGATGTTTACTTCCTCCCCACAACTCCTTCCAGGAACTGGCAACAGTAGGGCCAGTAGGGAAAGGAGGGTGAGGAAAGTAAATCAGATAAGATAAGATAATATGAGGTGAGATAAGATAAAAGAATGGCTTATTGCTGGAACTAAAATGGAGCTCGGTGGCTCAAGCCTGGCTGGAGAGAGGAGAGAACCTTTAAATGAGATGGCAGATAATGGTTTTGATTAAAATAGCACTGAACTTTTTTTTTCTTTTATCTGAAAATAATGCTGTTTTAATTTATAACATATCTGGAAAGCCATGGGCTTTACCTGGAAGGTTGCTCACGGCTGGAGAAAGGAGCTCTTGAACAGTAAAAACAAAGGCAATGATGGAAAGAGAAGATGTTTTCCCTTGTGGCACCTCATAGAATCTGGTTTATTGAATAAACCTAGATCAAGATGATTTGGGCGGAGAGAGGAGATTTCAAAACTCTATTGTGTCACCCCCAGGACTGGGAAGATCTTCCTAGAGAGGGTGAGGTTGCTGGGTGTTGAGCTGGTCAGTACCAGGAGCCAGAGAGGCCTTGGGAAGTCCACTTGTTTTCTCATTTCCCAGGAACACTGGATATTTTTTATTACCTAAAAATTCGGGGAAAGAGGTAGAGGAAGGAGTGAAGAGAGAAGACAGGGACAAAGATAGAAAGATCTGGATCGATAGCACCAACATTCTCATGAGGGAAGAATAAGTAGGCAATATTTTAAATCTGTGCTGGCAGGAAACATTGGGACATGTGGCCACCAAAGGGAGAGAGGTACAGCTTGCATCTCTGCAGCAAAGAATCAAACGTTAAAATGCTTCCCAACATGTAAATGTATGGCTTGCCCGAACCCGAAAGCTGCAACCAGGAAACTTCCCTGGGTTTCTTGAGGACACTGGATCAGATATGTAAACCCAAGTTTTTCCTCTCATGCCTGGGACCCAGGAGTACACAGTAGGGCAGGTTACCCACAAAGACTAAAATTTTTGAGTGGCAATCATTAATCTGAAATCAAAATTACCTATGGTTTTTGATTATGTGTAAAATATTTATATATAATTATAAAGACTATTGTAAGAATTCAAAAATGCCAAACATATTCTATTCATAGTTCTTCCACAAAGGGAGATACAGTGATTTGGAATTTTTCTTTGTTTTTTGTTTTTGCTTTGTTGGGAGGGGAGATTATGGAGCACCAAAAATGGCTGTGTGTCACATGCAGGGAACGAGATAAGATGTTGGTGTGTCTATTTGAATGGAATGGAGTGGTCAAGATAAGGTGCAGCAGGTAATGAAGATAATGCAATAAAACAAATGAGTATTTTGTGCTTTTCACATCATTATAGACCCTGAGGGAAATATAAAGCCAGAGAACAGGGCTCAATCCTCAACAAAGCTTCAGGTCCAGAGAGAAGAGCCATGTAAGAGATTGACATGGGGGAGGAAGGAAGGAGTGAAGAGAGTTAAGCAGAATTAACCTATCTCTAGGTCCTAACTAGGAATGAACTTTCAAAACTCCACTCCAGGTGCATTGCAGATATTGAAAGTAAGACACTTTATGTATTATACTTACCCCTGTGGGTGCATGCTGTCTTCATGCCCCAAATCTTACATAGGATTATCTGTCAAAGAAAAGGACCCAGGCCACAATACATTTTGCTCAGGTGGTTGGGCAGAAGTATCCGACTGCAGCTGGATTCTGTCTCTCTCAAAGTATGTATCCCTGTCTACGTGGGAGCAAGTGCTTTTTACTTTTATATTGCATGTAGTAAAGTCTTATTTTCTAAATTAAAGAGTTGTGCCTGTCCACATGTTAGGCTATCAATAAATAATTTGTTGAAGGAAGAAAGGAGGGAGGGAAGGAAGGAAGGTAGAAGAAAGCAAAGTGAAAAGAAAAGGGACAGAAGGAAAGAGGGAAGAGAGAAAGGAAGGAAAGAAAAGACTTGCCTTTTTGTTTTGTGCTTGTGTGCACTATCCTATGAACTTACTTCAAAAATGGCATCTGAGATTGTAGAGGAAGTTAAATCTGTGAGGGTCTCTGAGGATTGGATGGTGACAGAGAGAGCAGGTAGGCTAATTTGGTGCCAGATCTCTTTTGAGGTTTGTGGTGGGGAGGAATTCTACTCTTATTCTGTGAGAGACGGTAAGAAATGTTACCAGGAAGGTGGCGTGTGCAGCTCTGTTTCTTACCAGTCAGCTCACACAGACCCTTGTAAGGCAGATGCTAAGAGCTGCCAAATCACCTTTCTCTGGGTGCATAGATGCAGTAAAAGCCAAAGAGCCCTGTGCTTCCTGCATTTGCTGCCTGCCTTAGGATCACTTTCTTCATCTCCTTCTGAACGCTAGTTCCCCATCATCTATCCATATGCGTGATACTTATTCTTGTGCTCTGTAGTTGTATTTTTTGAAGGGGAAGGATGGTTCTCTACATTTTGTGATTCTCAGGAGGGATTGGTGCTCTCTCACTTCATAAATGCTCTTTGTGTAATGCTGTAGCTTGCAAATGTGTCCATTATAAGGTGCCTGGAACTTGGATGGGTGTAATGAATGTTTTGTTTGTTTGTTTGTTTGTTTGTTTTTATTTCAGCATATTATGGGGGTACAAAAGTTTAGGTTATGTATATTGCCCATGCCCCCCTACCCCCCTGAGTCAGAGCTTCAAGCGTGTCCGACCATTCCCTAGCTGATGCGCATCGCACTCATTATGTAGGTATACACCTATCCCCTTCCTGCCCCCCACCCCCACATCTGCCTGACACCCAATTGGTGTTATTCCCAAATGTGCACTTAGGTGATGATCAGGGAAACCAATTTGCTGGTGAGTACATGTGGTGCTTATTTTTCCATTCTTGGGATACTTCACTTAGTAGAATGGGTTCCAACTCTATCCAGGAGAACATAAGGGATTCTATATCACCGTTATTTCTTATAGCTGAGTAATACTCCATGGTATACATATACCACATTTTACTAATCCACTCATGTATTGATGGGCATTTGGGTTGTTTCCACATCTTTGCAATCGTGAATTGTGCTGCTATAAACATTCGGGTGCATCAGGGAAATGCAAATCAAAACCACAGTGAGATATCACCTAACTCCAGTGAGAATGGCCTTTATCAAAAAGTTCCAAAACAATAAATGTTGGCGTGGATGTGGAGAGACAGGAACACTCATACACTGCTGGTGGGACTGCAAACTAGTGCAACCCCTGTGGAAAGCAATATGGAGATACCTTAAACAGATACAAGTAGACCTCCCATTTGATCCAACAATCCAATTATTGGGCATCTACCCAAAAGAACAAAAGACATTCTATGAATGTTAAATGTAAAAAATCTAGGTGCAGAGTAGGTTTCTATCGATATGTTTAAATACTTATCTTTAACTATTTGCCTTTCTTTGTTCTCAATGCTATCTTCATTTGTCCTCGAACCAAGACCCCAAGTCTGTATGATCAAGAGGGTTATTTTATTTTTTGACAAATGTAAACCCCTAAGTTTCTGAAAAGGAGGGCGGCATATCTGGATGATCCCTAAAGAAGCCAATGCCATCTGCTGTATTTGAGTTGGGATCAGATAGGGAGTTCAAGTTGGAGAGTTAGGAAGCTGATTAGTAGAAAAATGAGAGAATAAATAAAGATATATCTCTTTCTTCTCCTTTTCTTCCTTTCCTACATTTCTTTCTTTTTTAAATTTCAAATTATTAAGTGGGTACAAATGTTTTAGGTTACAAGGGGCACTTTTGTAGTGCTTCAGTCCCGGCTATAGGTGTGCCCATCACCCAAATACTGTCCATTGTACCCAGTAGGTAGGTTTTTGCCCCTTCCTTCCTCCCCTTTCCCCCTGATTGATTTCCACTGAGTTTTACTTCCCTCTGTGCACATATGTCCTCAATGGTTAGTTCCAATTTAATAGTGAGTACCCTTTCCACATTTCCTGAGAAAGAGAGAGAGGGCTTTTAGTTCAGCAGAAAATGGGAGATACTGGGGCAGACACAGGAACGCTCCAAAAACATGGCAGGGAATTCCTTGCATTTCCCACCCTTCTTACAGTTAGCGTGAACTAGAGGAGTTGTTGATAAAATTTAAATCAGCTTAGGCTTAGACACGTGAGAATGTGTTGCCCACCCTTCCATCTTGACAGTGACATGGACTCATTTCTCCCAGTTTCCAGACCTCTGTCTTTTCATTCCTCTTTCCAAATCCACCTCCACTTGAGCTTTCAGTCTGTGCCTGGGTTCTGGTTGGAATGAGCCAATGATTTATTTGCAGCCACTGCTGATCAGGAGTGCAGATGCAAATGATAGTTTCCCTGGTTAAGTGTTGGTGGCAATTGGATCACTCTCTGATTTGCATTCCCAAGGCCTTCAGGTTCTCAGGAAACCACATCTCACAGGTAGTTTTGTAGGGGGTTATTTTTAATCTCAGCTACAAATGCCAGCCCATTATAGTTCTTAGAATGAAAGAGCTTTTATTTGTAAGCCAGAGGATAGCCAGAGACAGAGCCATTAGTTGAGCAAAAATTTGCGTCCAAAGAAGATAATACAGGAGAAGGGGTTGTTGGAAGGTAGAGAGGTCTGGGGATCAGGAGTGAGATATTGGATAGACACAAGTTTGGAAGCCATTGGCTTGTTGGGAACTTGAATGCTTAGAGTGGAGGAGACGTCTCAGAGACAGCTTGCAGGAAGAGAGAAGAGTGCATGATGGACCCACCTTGGACATTTTTAACATTTTGCAGTTCTCTTTCAAACTCAGCCTCATTATAACTCATTCCTAATTCTGATATCAGCAGTGAGGGTTCATTTCATCTATTCTCACTGCTTCTTGGGCCTTTCATCTCTCATTGGTCCTGGTTCTTGTCTGGAGATGATTTTACTCCAAATTCTAGTCCATGGTTTAGGATTGGTCTATGTGCAGATGTGCACCAGGAGGCTATTTCAAAACCCCAGATGAGCTCACACATAAGTAAGGATTAATTTTTCAGTTTACAAACCAACTGTATGAAAAGGCAATGTACATTGAAAAGTAATTAATTTAATTTCCATCTTGCCCCATTCCCCTCCCCATTCACCTTACAGATGAAAACATAATTCTGGGTAAAATGACTCATTTCATATCAGACTCATCCCACTCAAGATTGTCCCTCCTGCTTTGAGCCTGGCTGCTAAGTAAAGGTGGAAGGTGATTTGGGCTGGTCTCCAGGCAGAGTCACCACCTGTAACCCATTTTCTTCTCACCATGACACCTTTGTTCAGCTTGTCACCTTTTCTTCTGTCTTGGACTGCCCCTTCTCTTACCCACCCAGCTGATGCCAGCAACACCATCTCTGTGCTCAGCTATGTTTGTTGTATAGCAGCCTTCCTCATTGGAATCCCATTACTCCATGGTTGGAGGAGGTTCTCCATGGTGATACAGGCTCAAGTGGTCCCAGGAATCTGCCACTCTGTCTTCTTACCTACTTGGCAGACAAGCTAGAGTTGGCTAAAGTGGCCTAAATCCACTTTTATCTTTTCTGTGCTTGTTGCTATGCACTTATGAAAAAAAAATTACTGGGATAATGGTGAAGGACATGCACATAGCTGTGTAGAGTGCCTGCTGAGAGGTCTCATAGAGATGTTTTTCTTTAAGTATCCTGACTACTTAGCATATTGATAAAAACCTCTCATTTCCAGGTCAACAATCAGCTTTCACCAACATAAGCTTTCTGGAAATTTTCTATAGATCTTTGCCAGTAAGAAAATGAAATTGGAAGCTGCCTCTGTTTAATAAATTTGAGGAATTGATACATTTTCCCAAAGGGGTCACATAATGAAATTAGCAGGTTTCTTGACAAGAGAGAAAGCACACCAGCATAAAACAAAGATAAGATTAGCCTGTGATCAATGGAGTTTATGCTCCAATTCAAAAATTTCCTCAAAGAGAGCAAGTATGGGGGATTTTTAGGGCCCCAAATGAATATTTGTGCAATACAAGATTGTCCAAGATAAAACATTTTAGGGAACAAATATTAAGCTTCTGAAATAGACCTAGAGGTTCTTGTATGATAAAAAGATTGTGTATAAGTTTTCTGATTTGGTATTTGTTTGTAATGTGTTTGCCTTTCTCTACTTCTCAGACACTATGGAGGATAAATAATCTCATAGTAATGAAGAGAGAGGAGTGAGGATGGCCAAGAGCAGACTAGAGATTTCACCCTATTTCTTGGTTTTGGGTGATCGGTGACAGCACACTGTGGATGAAGTGCAGTAGAGGGTGCTCGAATATGCACATTGTGGGCCTCTGGGAAGGTGATAGCTGGTCAGCCTGCTGGGAACTTGGAGGGCCTTGGATGCTTTGGATAGTGAGAGCTGGCTTTGGATAGTGAGAGTGAGGCCTGGGGCAAAACCAGAGGCATTGTGAACATTCTGTCTGCCATATAACTGCATCGTTGATCCCTTCCAACCCCTTCTTCACCACCGCACACAGAGCCATTGGCAGTCCCCATATTGGTAATTATTTTCTAGAGAAATTAAACACATTTCCAGGGAAAACTAGGGCTTCTAGTAAAGATGTTTGCATATAGATTAAATCCTTTTTTATTATGGCATTTTGAATTTCCAGGCTAATATCAGATTTTGCACACACATAACTAAAAGAGGAGCCAGCCCATCAAGGTGGCCCAGTTATAAAACAGAGCTCCCAATCAGCCTTTCCATTCAGGAGAATGTTTTAATGCAGAATAACACCTACTTACCCCAAACAGCCTTTTGTTTTCCCTCATGAATTAGTAATCAAGGGTTATTAAAACTAGGAACAAAATCCATAGCCTGAAAGAAAAAGACCACGATAAACACTAAGAATAAATGACCCTTGAAGACATAAAGGTCAAAGAAGAACACTTTAAAAATTCAAACTTGTATCTTCAGAGAACGCAGAGAAGATATTGCATCCATAAAATATAAAAGATGTTATTACAAATAAGCAATTAATTCTGAAGTGATGGGCCTTGTGGAAAAAAAGCAATTAAGAAACAACAAGGTAAGAATGTAAATTGGCACAACCACTATGGAAAACAGTGTGGAGTTTCCTCAAAAATTAAAAATAGAACTGCCATTTTATCCAGTAACCCCATTACCAAATATATGTTTTTAAAAAATGAAGTCAGTGTCTCTAAGAGATAGCAGCATGTTCATATTTATTGCAGCACTATTCACAATAGCCAAGATGAGGAATAAACCAAGTGTCCATCAATGGATGAATGGATAAAGAAAATGTGATATATAAACACAACGGAATACTAGTTAGCCATAAAAAGAATGAAACCCTGTCATTTGCAGCAACATGGATGAAATTAGAAGACATTATGTTAAATTAAATAAATCAGGCACAGAAAGAAAAATACCACATGATCACACTGATATGTGGAATCTGAAAAGGTTGATCTCATAGAAGTAGAGATTAGATCATCTGGCAAGGGGTTAATATCTAGATATACAAGGAACTCAAACATCTCAGCAGTAATAAAACAAACAGTCTGATTAAGAAATGGGAAAATGATTTGAACAGACATTTCTCAGAAGAAGACATACAAATGACCAACAAATATATGAAAAAATGCTCAACATCACTAATCATCAGGGAAATGCAAATCAAAGCCACAATGAGGTATCATCTCGGCCCAGTTAGAATGGCTATAATAAAAAAATAACAAATGAATGCTGGTGAGGAGCGGGAAATTAGCTACGCTGCCAGCAAAAAATTAGGTCCCTCAGGCAGGAGTCGATGCAAAGGATGAGGAAATAATAGAAAATAGAAAATAATAGAATATAGAAATAAAAAATCACATAGAGAGGAAGGTACAGTTTTTTTTTTTTTTTTTTTCTGAGACAGAGTCTCACTCTGTTGCCCGGGCTAGAGTGAGTGCCGTGACGTCAGCCTAGCTCACAGCAACCTCAGACTCCTGGGCTCAGGCAATCCTCCTGCCTCAGCCTCCCGAGTAGCTGGGACTACAGGCATGCGCCACCATGCCCGGCTAATTTTTTTCTATATATATTTTTAGCTGTCCGTATAATTTCTTTCTATGTTTAGTAGAGACGGGGTCTCGTTCTTGCTCAGGCTGGTCTTGAACTCCTGAGCTCAAACGATCCGCCCGCCTCGGCCTCCCAGAGTGCTAGGATTACAGGCGTGAGCCACCGTGCCCAGCCAAGGTACGGTTTTATAAAGAATAGATTTTATAGGCGGAGGAGTCGGGAGTCCCCACAGTATTCCCATAAACTGTGAGGCCACGAGTGAAGTTTCACATCAGTATTTATGGGTACAGTGATCAGTTGCCAGGGGTAACAGATTTACATAATAACAGGTAGTTCGTTTTAGGTTAAAAGTCTCCCAAAAGGCTTCTAGAGACCCCTTAATTAACTCTATCTACGTGAGCAAATGGTTACAAAATCTTTCTAAGACAAACTTCTAAGTTCTAAGATAAAACTATCACTTTAGCAGAAAAGTTAAACAGAGATATAGTGGCTCCATATTTCTTTATCTAGTTTTTGTGGATTGAGACAGGTAGTCAGGAGTGAAGCAGGAACTGTCCCTTGGGCTAATTGCTTTTAGCCACAGGTGTCAATCTGTCGGGCAGACACTCTTTGATCAGCTCTCATCCTGTGGCTCCATGCAAACCTGCTTTGTCATTCAAAGCAGATGAAAACCACAGGTTTGAGACTGCAGCTTCACCTTGGAAAGCAGCTGCTATTGACCTGTGAGATGCCCTCCTGAGGCAAGACAGCTTTTGATATGCAAACTAACATGTTTACTCCTTCAGGCCAAAGCCCTGCAAAACTGCTGAGATCATTTCTGTCTTTAATATAGCAATATTAATCTATGTAGCAATATTTCTATGGGGCTACAGCTCTAGGAGCAACAGTAAGGATGAAGAGAAAAGGGAATTCTTATATACTGTTGGTGGGATGCTAAATTAGCATAGCCACTATGGAGAATAGTTCCCCCAAAAACTACAAATAGAACTACCATATGATCCAGAAATCCCACTGTTGGGAATTCATCCAAAGGAAAGGAAATCAGTATATCAAAGAACATCTGCACCTCCATATTTATTGCAGCACTATTGACAATAGCCAAGATATGAAATCAACCTAGGTGTCCCACAACAGTTAAATGGATAAAGAAAAGTAGTATATATACACAATAGAATACTATTCAAGCATAAAAAAAGAGTAAAATCTTGCTATTCATGACAACATGGATGGAACTAGAGGACATTAAGTGAAATAAGCCACGAATAGAAAGTTAAACACCACATGTTCTCACTTATATGTGGAAGCTAAAAAAAAAATCAATCTCATAGAAGGAAAAAGTACAACAGAGGATACTAGAGGTTGAGAAGGGTAGGAGGAAGGGAGGGTAGGAAGAGATTCATTAAAGGATACAAAATTACAGCTAGATAGGAGGAATAAGTTCTTGTGTTCTATACCACTGTAGGATGACTATTGTTAACAGTAATGGTTTCAAATAACTGGAAGGAGGATATTGAATGTTCCCAACACAAAGAAATGATAAATGTTTGAGATGATGGATATACTAATTATTCTAATCTGATCACTATACATTACATGTATTAAAACATCACTATGTATTCCATAAACATGTATAATTGTTGATTTAAAAATATAAAATTAATAAAAAAGAAGTAAAGAATAGAATAGTGGTTACCAGAGTGTGGGGAGAGTAGGGGAGATGGGGAGATGGGAGGTTGGGGACAGATTGGTCAATGGGTATAAAGTTGCAGTTAGATAGGAGGAATTAGTTTTGGTGTTTTATTACATAGTAGGATGACTATGGTCAACAATATTGTATTATATTTTTCAAAATAGCTAGAAAAGAGTTTTTTGAATTTTCTCACCATAAAGAAATGATAAATGTTTGAGATGATGGACATGTTAAATATTCATCATTTAAAATATTTGACTTATTACATAATATGTATATGTATCAAAACATCACATTATACCCCTAATTGTTATGTGTCAATTAAAAACAAAGTTCAGTATCTTTTCATATGCCTATTGGCCATTTGTGTGTTTTCTTTGAATAAATGCATATTTAATATGTTCATCCTGTGTTCTAAATAAAAAAAGACACATATATTCAAGTCTTTTGCCCATTTTTAAATCAAGTTATTTTTTTTTTTTGCTATTGAGTTGTAGGAGTTCTTCGTATATTTTGGATATTGTTCCTTATTTAGATATATGGTTTGCAGATACTTTCTCCCATTCAGTAGGTTTCCCTTTCACTTTGCTAATTATTTCCTTTTCTCTGCAGAAGTTTTTAATTTGATGCAGTGCCATTTGTCTATTTTTGCTTTTGTGGCCTGTGGTTTTGGTGTCATATCCAAGAAACCATTGCCAAGGCCAATCCCAATAAAATTTTTCCATGTATTCTTTTAGGAGTTTTACAGTTTCATGTCTTAAATTTAGGTCTTTAATCTATTTTAAATTGATTTTTGTGTATGATATAAAATAAGGGTCCAATTTCATTCTTCTGAATTTGGGTATCTAGTTTTCCAGCACAATTTACTGAAGATATTATCTTTTCCTCATTGTATATTCTTTCAATTCTTGTCAAAAATTAGTTTACTGTAAATTTGTGGGTTTGTTTCCTGGCACTCTATTCCATGGGTTGGTATGTATGTTTCTATGCCAGTATCATACTGTATTTATTACTGTAGATATGTAATATATTTTGAAATCAGGAATTGTTATGTCTCCTGTTTTATTTTTCTTGCTCAAGATTGCTTTGGCTATTAGAGGTCTCTTGTGGTTCTGTATGAATTTCAGGATTTTTTTCTATATTTGTAAAAAATTCCTTTGGGATTTTGATAGGAATTGCATTGAATCTGTAGATCACTTTGTTTAGTATGGACATTTGACGGTATTAATTCTTCCAATCCATGAACATGGAATATATTTTCATTTATTTGTGTCTTTTTCAATTTCTTTTGTCAATGTTTCAAAGAATAAATCAAAGGGAAATTAAAAAATATTTTGAGATAAATGAAACTGAAAAGACAACATACCAAAACTTGTAAAATGCAACAAAAGTATTACTAAGAGAGAAGTTTATAGTGATAAACACCTATGTAAAAAAAAGAATCTCAAAGAAACAACCTAACTTTATTTTTCAAGGAACTAGAAAACAAAGGACAAACTAGGCCCAAATTTAGCAGAAGGAAAGAAATAATAAGATTAGAGCAGAAATAAATGAAATAGAAAATAGAAAAACAATTTAAAAATCAAAACTAAGAGTTTGTTTCTTAAAAAGGTAAAATAATTTGATGAACCCTTAGTTAGACTAACCAAGAAAGAAAAGTACTCAAATAAATAAAATCAGAAATGAAGGAGGAGACACTGTAACAGATGCCTCAGAAATGAAAATTATGAGACTATTATAAATAGTTATACACCAACAAATTTGAAATGGATAAATTTCTAGAAACATGTAGCTCCATCACCAAGATTGAATCAATAAGAAACTGAAAGCTTGAATAGACAGACAAGCAAGGAGATAGAATCAGTAATCACAAACCTCCTAACATAGAAAAGGTCCAGAACCAGATGGCTTCACAGACGAATTCTATGAAACATTTGAAGAAGAAATAGTACCAGTCCTTTAAAAACTCTTCTAAAAAATAGAAGAAGGGAAAACACCTATAAACTAATTTATAAAGCCAGCATTACCCTGACACCAAAGCCAGACAAAGATATTACAAGAAAACTACAGGCCAATATCTCTGATGACACAAAAATCCTCAATAAAATACCACAAAAAGAATTCAATAGCACATTAACAACACCGTAATCAAGTGGGATTGATCCTTGAGATGTAAGGATAATTCAACATATGAAAATCAATAAATGTTATACAGCACATTAACCAAATGTAGGGAAAAAATATGATCATCTCAATAGATGCAGAAAAAGCATTTGACAAAATTCAACACCCTTTCATGATAAAAACTCTCAGCAAATTAGGCTTAGAAGGTGATGACTCAACCCGTGGAGGCAAAGATCTCAATGAATGAAGATTTATTAAGCCAAAGTTGGGAATGCGTAAGCCACAGACAAATCTGTGGCGGTTTTACTCAAGTGGGACTTGAGAAATTTAGGTTTAAAAAGGAATAGGGCATACAGAGAAAAACAGAGAAGTAAATTTTACCTAAGATGAGGGGAATGTTAAAAAAAAAAGGGGGAGTGAAGGAAGCATCAATTATCCAGATGTCCCTGGATAGGTGGAAGAATATTTGATCTTGTCTTGTCTCTGTTCTGCGCCTGGGAAGATAAACCTGTAATCAACATTATTAGTGTGGAATCAAGCAAACTGTAGCTTTAGGAGCTAGACTTGGTCTGCAGACCCAAAGTTAAAATTTGCATGTCCTTGCTTATGGGAACCAGCAAGGAATTTCCTTATGAATAGATGATCTGTGGGGGACAGTCCTTTGCCTTTTACCTTTCTGTGGGGATCTGGCTGATGAATAATGTTAATGACAGCTATTCCTTTGGGAGGGGGTATTATATTATTCAGCGTCCTTCCCCGTTGCATAAGGAGTTGGGGGGGGATGGTGATCTTGAGATTTTTATTTTCCTTTACAGTGGAGTATATTTCAACATAATAAGAGCCATATATGATAAGTCCATTGTTAACATCATGAAAAGCTAAAAGTTTTTAATCTACGATCAAGATTAAGACAGAGATGTTCACTCTTGCCACTTCTATTCAACATAGTACTGGAAGTCCTAGCTAGAGCAATTAGGCAAGAGAAAGAAATAAAGGGCATCCAAATTGGAAAGGAAGAAGTAAAATTATCTCTGTTTGCAGATGACATGATTCTGTATGTAGACAACTTTAACAACTCCACAAAAAAAAGAATCTATTAGAACTAATAAGCAAATTCAGTAAAATTTCAGGATACAAAATCAACATACAAATATCAGTAGTGTTTCTTTATACCAACAATGAACTATCTGATAAGTAAATCAAGAAAATAGTCCCATTTACACTAGCATTGTTAGGTCAATAGCGGGGGACTTCCGGCTCTCATAGAGACAAAAGCAGGTGCCCCACCTTGGTGCTGCCTCGAGCAATTACCACACCCAGGGAAGAAGGACAAGGGTGGGTGCCCCACCTTGGTACTGTCCCACTTTGATCTTGTCCTGAGCAGTTGTCACACCTAGGGGAAGGAGGAATGCCTTGCCAACCTGCAAAAAAGTGCAGGGAATTCCCCAGCCCACAGGCCAGACAGCCCAGGCATAATAGGATCTGGAAAATGATGTAGAGTAACCTAAGGTTAATTATCACGTCATTAACTGTCCATCAGAGTGGTTCAATGGTCACATTTGAACCATGAGAAGGGCCCAATCCAGACAGTATAAACCAGGACCCCAGACTATAACCAGAGCCACTTATTACAACAGGAGGCCTGTTCGTCATCTGTGGTGAATGTATCTTGACCTTGCTCTATAAACCTAACTTGCTCTTCCTCAATAAACTTTGTTTTCATTCTTGCCTTGCTTTCAGTGTGTCTGCTCATTCTTGGGCCAAGAGCACACTAAGAACTGAGAACAGACCACCAACCCAACAGCATCTAAAAGAATAAAATACTTAGAAATAAAAAGCAAGTAGTTGAAGGACTTGTACACCAAAAACTGTAAAACACATTTTATTTTTATTCTGGAAACAATCTCCTTTGATCTGGGTCTATGGATTGTGTCATTGACTGTAATGGAAAGCAGTTTTTGGTTCTGAGTCCAATAATATTTTTAGTCACAATATTAGAAATGCTATTTATTGTTTTTCCACACGTAAAATCAATTTATAGATAAAGCATAGAACACTGAAGTATAGTGAAGGAAATTCAAAATATTTTACCCCAAAATATGGCATTTTGACATGCTGGATTGACTGAAGAAGCCTCAGAAGCCTCAAGCTCTCTTTGACCTCTCCACTACAACCATCTGCTCTCGTTGAAGTTTCTTTATCTGCCTAAGATCCAGACCCACATAGAAAACAATTGTTCTTTTATTTCCTTCCCTGCAAGACCAGGAATGTGACCATACCTGAACAAACTCTTTAAGAAGTTAATGTCCTGTATCTCAGACTCATTTAAATTTCAAAGGGAACTATTAAATATTTACCAGTTAATCTTCATTCCCCATCCCGTGATCCTCCCTAGTAATCCTTTATTGTCCCTCTACAGAATTCCTCTTTTCCCGCTTACAGTAACTCATATTACTAGGAAGGCATATGAACTTCTGAACCCCACTGGGGAGCTGAATCTTCATTTTGTAAGGGCTCCCGTGTATACACATTAACATACATTTGACAATTTTTCTCTTATTAATCTGCTTTATTGTGAGTTGATTTTTCAGCGAACCTTCCAAGGGCAAAGGGAAAGTTTTCTCTTTGCCCCAACAAAGTTACAGAAAATCAAATGACAATGTCAAAGGAACATGTTACTTTCAGAAGTTACAGGGTGGAAAAGAAGAGAAGATATAGAAGGAAGGACAGGAGAATTAATGTATTCTCTTATAATGCGGATTTCATACGCATTTACTATAAATAGTTGAACAAGATATTGGAACTTAAAAATATCATTCAATAATTTACAGGCAATGAGAATAAGAGCTGAAGACAATAACATGACTCAAAATTTTGGAGGAAGACAATGGCAAATAGTTTGAGAGCAGTGTAAGTGACACTTAAATACTCATTTTTTACAGTGATGTATCAACGAATTTTATTTATAGATGGGGGAAGAAAAGATACATATGTGTGTGTATGTATTTGGAGTATTTGATTAAATGCCACAAAAACTAAAGCCATAATTGATAGAAATGTTGCTTCTGGAAATGTTAATTGGAGTGAGGCAGGAGATCGTAGTTTTTCACAAAACATCTCTTTCAGCATTCGATTTTTTTGTTGTTGTTGTTGCCAAAAGCCAGTATTACTTTGATAATAATAACCAATTTTGAAGCCACTCTAATTTTACTTCTGTAATTTTGGGGGGGAGATTTAAAAACATAAAATTACTTTTCTTTTTTTTAAGGATTGCCAATGTCATTAAAAAAAGCCATACATGAAAATAAGAGTTACAGTGCTTTTAATAGACAACTTTATACTAATCAGGCCATTTCACAAGAAAATAAAATCTGTCGACATTACCAAAAAATAGTGGAAAGCAATTGTGATGTGTAACATGTACTTCCCAAATTACCTGTTAGCTAAGATGGTTGGGAGCTGCTTGATGAAGAATCTCATCATTTCCCATAAATATTTTCTTCCAGGTGGCTTCTTGATGGCTTTGATGCTCTATTTCCAGCTGCCCTTGGCTATGTTTTGATAGTTGTTGACTTATGTCTTCAGCCCCTGAGAATGATGAGATGGGAAAAGGCATTTACAAAACAGGCCTACCAATTTTCTCAGCATGCATTATATTACTCAAAATCTATTTTGTTAAGGTACAAGGAAGCATGCCATTGCTTTGAATATCAAATACTTTTATTTTCATAAACAACAACAAAATCCTGGTAAGGATCAGATGACAAATAATGATGTTAGTTTAACACACCTGCAGGGCAGTTCACATTTTTCCTTTCAGAATCGTTTCCCTCCTGTCACCCTTTCCACTCTGGGTTGTGAGCCCGCTATCTAGGACATGCTCTGAATAGAATAAAGTGAGCGGTAGCCTCTCTTTCCCGACTTAAGAGTTTTAGGGTTGTTCTTACTTTTTGCTGTTTTGCCTTTATTTATCTCATCTTAGAAGTCCATGGACACGAAAGTTCAGAAGAGTCATTGCATTTTCCTGAAAAGAAAGATAAATAGTGTCTCTATTTCAGAAGTTTCACCTAATTCTTTCCAGATACATAGAAAATAAATATCTCAACAAGAGAGATGATTTTCTGCATTTCAGATTTTCAAGCAGGCACTTGCTAAGTAGACAAAGACCTTACACTGCTAAAAACCTCAGTGAACATTTTTCAGTATAAAAAAATTTTTATCTTAAGTTTAGGAAAAGAAAAGAAATAGGCCAGACGCGGTGGCTCATGCCTGTAATCAATCCTAGCACTTGGGAGGCTGAGGCAGGTGGATTGTTTGAGCTCAGGAGTTTGAGACCAGCCTGAGCAAGAGCAAGACCCCGTCTCTACTAAAAAAAAAAAAAAAAGAAAGAAATTATATGGACAACTAAAAATAAATATATAGAAAAAACTAGCCGGGCATGGTGGCGCATGCCTGTAGTCCCAGCTACTGGGGAGGCTGAGGCAGCAGGATTGCTTGAGCCCAGGAGTTTGAGGTTGCTGTGAGCTAGGCTGACGCCATGGCACTGTAGCCCGGGCAACAGAGTGAGAGTCTGTCTCCAAAAAAAAAAAGAATGATGGGGGCTATTATGTTGAGATAGACATATTTTAACATGTTAAGAAATCATACATTTATTCTTATTTTAGTAAGATTTTTAAAATAATTAAGAATTAATATTGAATTTTATTCTTTTTTCAACATTTATGAACATTCTTATGTGATTCCTCTTAGTATTATTAATATGGAAAATTATATTGGTACATTTTCTAATATTAAACCATCTTTACTTTTATGGAATACACCTGTATTCTGGCTCTGTTTGCTAAGTTTTATTTAGTATTTTTGCATAAATACTGGTAGATAAGGTTGGTTTGCAGTTTTCTGAAAGACAATTTTTGTTAGGTTTTGCTATCTAAATTATATTTACTTCATAAAGCAAATTTTGAAACTTCTTTTGACTTTGATGCTGTGAAACAATTTACATAACCTTGAAATTATCTGCTTTTCAAAAGTTGATAGAATTCCCTTGTGAACAGCTGGTCCTAGAACTTTTTGGGAAATGGCTCTTGACAACTTGCTCTCTAGTTCAACTATGATGATTATTCTGCTTAGATTTTCTGAGAGTCAATTTTAGTAAATTTCATTTTTTCTAGGAACATCTATCTTATCTAGATTTTCAAGCTCATGCATAGAGTTGAATAAAATAGTTTCTTTTTTAAAATTTCTAAGTTTCTAAAATTTTACCTCCATTTCAATTTATATACATAACTTTTTTATTTCAGAGTATTATGGGGGTACAAATGCTTTGGTTACTGCAATTTCTCCAATTTGTGGTTATTTTTCCTTTCCACATGGTTAGCTAATTGTTTTTTATTTTGTGTATTTATGCCTTTTGTCTTTCTTCCCTGATTATATAAGCTAACAATACTAATTTTATTATATTTTTTCAAAGAACTAGTTTTTGTATTCATTTTAACTCTCTTTTTTGATCTTTATTAAATCAATATTTAATGAGTTGTGTTTTCCTTATATTTATTTTCTAATCTTCTAAATTTTTGGTTTAGATTTAGAACTTTTATTTTATTATTTTATTTTAATTAACATGTAATAATTACACATATTTATGGGGTATAGTGTGAAATTTTGATACATATACACAGTGTATAATGATCAAATCAGGGTAATTAGCATATCTATCACCTCAAACATTTATCATTTCTTTGTGTTGGGAACATTCAAAATCCTCTCTTCTAGCTATTTGAAAATATACAATAAGTTATTGCTAACTACAGTCACCCTACAGTGCTATAGAACTCTAGAACTTATTCCTTCCACCTAGATTTCTAATTTTTAAAATGATTTCTTCTTTAACTCTGATTTACTCATCCAGGCCCTTCCTGGTAGGTTGATCTAACACCACCACCATTATGTCCCATTTATCCCAGGTTTTATTATCTGTGCTTTCCCACTAAAGTAGAAGATCTGTGATGATAAGAGCACTGTTCATTGTATACATAGTGCCTAGAATAGTATCTGCCATATATCTGGTGTTCGGCCAATAATTGTTCAATTGATAAATGAATGATCCTCTAATTACACACAATACAAAAAAGAAAAAAAGGGACGAATTAGATAGAAGATAGACCTATAGATGGTTCCAACTGAAAATATTGTGGCACTATTTAACGAATTGGAGAAAACTGAAGGAGAAATGTAGATAGAAGGAAATGTAGCTTTGGGAAAATTAAAAATCTACCTTTGAATGTGCTGCTTTTGAGATGCCTCAAACATAGAGATTTCAGTATAATTTTTATATTCTAAGAGATTTAAAAAATTAATTTTTAACCTGTATAATCAGCTTCTTAGTGCTGACATTCAAGGATCACTAGATATTTAAGGAAAAAGCTTCAATCATGGAAGAGAAGAAACTAAAACAGAGACAAATGGAACTTGGAGGAAAGAGAAATATAGGAGGAGGAGCAAATAGAACATGTCTAATTTTTTTGTCAAGTGACCCTTTCTATTGAAATATTGGGGATGTAGGAGAAAACTGGTGCTTTAGTAGATTCGCTATTGGGACTATATGAAGGAATGTCCTTCTAATGGCATCTGTCAAGGAATTTAAGGGCAGCTTCATCAGTTGAAATGAGACAGGGAAGAGAGAAGTTGGAGGTTTGATGACCAAAAAAAAGATTTGAGATAGTCATTTTAGGTTGTTAGTGAGTGACTTCTCCAGGGAAATACAGGATAGGAATGCTAAATGAAGTTACTCATTTGAGGATGAAGAGCAGGAATTTGTAGGATCATAAGTTCATCTGGTTATGAAGTACTCACAAGTAGCACTCAGCTGCTTAGAAGCAAACAGGGGAGTGTTAAATAATCAGGTTCATCTAAATGTGGGATTATTCCACATTATGAGGTTGAAGAGGGAGATTAGAGTATTGTATGATTCATTTATGTAAAAATTATATTAAGGAAAATTTCAAACATATCTTGAAATAGAAAGAATAGTATAAAGAACCCCATGTATCTGAAACCTTGTCTGAAGAAAAAATCATCAACATATGACTAATACAAACCTCCCCACTCTTCACTCCTTTGCCCTCTGATGGATTATTTTAAAGCAAATCTTAGACATAGCTCATTTCATTCATAAATACTGAAAATATTTTTGAGGGGTAGGTATAACGATTGACTGGTAATCCCAACTGAAAATGAAAGGAAGTGAAGAGAGGAAAGGCCTGGTAGAGGGACAGAGAATGTAGAGGTGTCAAGGGACTGAAAGCCAGTGATGTTTCCATGGCAGCAAATAACATGGAAAAATAAGAGGTAGTGATAAAAGAGTGAAATGCTTAATTTGTGATTTTGAAGTTTGCACTTTTTAAAATAAAAGCCAACAGGGAGAGACTCAATCAACAAGTTAAGGTGCACAATCCTTTTCCTCAATTTTTTTTCTGTTTACCAATTTTCTTTCTAATTAAAAAATACAGACCTTTTAAAATTTTGAAATTAGTGCATACTAACATTCTAAGTAGTTCAAACAATGCAGAAAGTGTAAATACTTCATTTATTCCCCAGATAACTAATGTAACTACTCAGAAGTCCGCTGCTAATTGTTTTTGGTACATCCTTCCAGAAACTTCTTATACACACAAATATATGTATATTCTGTAAAAAAAAAAAGAGATAAATGGAATCATAAAATATCTCCTTTTTGCACTTAACAATGACATAGGAAATTTTTTCATCTCAGGATATATGCATCTATTTCACTTAAAAATGTTAATATTAATACAATATTCATTTCAGACATTCAAGTCCCCTTGTTAATGAACAATGCTGCAATAAAGATCCCCTTGGAATTTTTTTGCATGTATACACACACACACACACACACACACACACACACACACACACACAATAGAACCATATCTATAGAAAAAATTCTTAGACAGTAATAGTTAGGTTGAAAGTTGTTTTATATACTATAATTTTGATAGGTAGTTCCAAATTATTTAGATTATATCTTTGGAGGATGGAGACAAAATGCATTTCCAGCTGCTGCTCAGAAAGCTTCTCGAGTAATCTGAATCCGTTTAAAAGGCATGCAGAGGTGGAAAGAGAGAAGCTGTCAGGAACTCAAGTTTCAGAACCTTCTATTTTGGTGGCTATATCAACCTTTCTGTACATAGGAATCACCTGGAGAACTTGGCAAATTGTCTAAGTTCCAACACCAGAAATTCTGACTTAGTTGATCTGAGGTTGGGCCTGGACGTTGGTGTTTTCAAAAATCAACCCTAGACATTCCAACGCGTAGTCAGTGCCTAGAATCGCTGCTTTAGATAGAGAAAGGGGAGGTAGAAATAGAGGCCTCTGGTAAAGAATATGACAAACATCACTAAGATTGTGTCTATGAAGTAAATGAGAAATGAAGATCAATCTCCTACACAAAAAGTCACATCAGGTGAAAGGGTCAGGTCAGGTTTGGGGAAGAGAAGAGGAGGGAAGGGAGAGATCTAGGGGAGGGAACAGCAGAGCTGGTTGGGTCGGGTTCTGTGGCCACTTTGGGTGCCGGTCGCAGAGATTACTCTGTCACATAACGATGAACTTGAGGCTGAAGCCGTTTCCAGGCTCTTCTCAGCCCAGGATTGTCCTGAATCAGTAGAACTGAGTGGCCAGCAGGGTAGGCAGCTATGATGATTTTGCACAAAATAGTCCAGGAACTGTAGACATCAAAGATGTTGGACATATAGAGAAATAGAGCCACTGCATTGACAATGTAGAGAATGAGGAAATAGCTGGTGGCTCTGATGGCGCCCATGTGAGCCTCCATGCTGGGGTCCCTGGAGCCAGTGGCATTGCTTCCCATGTGTAGGGTGTGTCTCTTGAGAGAGAGGATCAGCAAGGTGGCTGCCAGGATGAACATGATCAGAGGAACCAAGATCCCCAGGTTATAGAAATAAGCCAGGTTGGCCACATTGGTCTCAGAGAAGTATTTTTTCTTGGTGGAGTTGGAGGAGGGGATAGGAAAAGAATTATTACGATACACGGTGTAAATGTCTTTGCAGAAGAGCAGGCTGTGGCTGAGGGAAATGAACATCGATAGCCACAGAAGCCAGGGCATCAGTGCAGAAATTCTCCACTTCAGCTGGAGAAAGAGTGGGTAGGAGAAATTGGCAATCTTCACAAAGTAGAAGAAACTGAGCCAGGCAGCAAACCATAGGCTACAAAAATTTAAGAACATGAAGCTTATTTTGAATGCATCATACACAGCATCTTCATAGTAAAAACTTAGAGAAGTTGAGCTGAGGGTAATTTCTAACATCATGAAGATTTGGAGAGCTATTCTGGATACACTTAGGAAAAACAGGATCCTGCCACTTGTGGAAACTACCTTATTCTGGACCCATTCAGCTGCATTTATAGCCGCGATGAACCCATTTGCAAGGATACCAATGATGCACTCAGTGCCTATAATTGTTAAAAGTAAGATGATGAGAAATGACGACCATTCCTCTTCTGAGGGACTGTAGGCTTCAGTCATCCTGAGCTATTGTCCTGTGGTGTCTGGGGGACAATGCCTCCCTAGCATTTGATGGACAGATCCTTGATAGCTCCCACTATGCATGTCATAGGAGGAAGCTGTTGATGCATCATTTCCAAATTTACTTCATTTGTTTATCTCAGAATTCTTAGCCCTAAATCTAGAGATGCAAATGATGGAAGGATTTGGTTCCTATTCTTCTCCCTATTTTCAGACATGTTGGTATCAGTTCAATATGTCTCTAGGGGGCCTGGAGAAGCACTTGAGTAGAATCCTTTATAAAGCACTAACCTGCCGTTGAGAGCCGTGTTCTTTGGTAGCTTCTATTAATTTGAATATTGGCCCACCGAGTCACCATTTAACTTAGTTTCACTTAATTTGTGACCTCAGGAAATGATTGAAAATAATGATAATAATAACTGCTACATAATACTGATATGTATACACACATATATGTATTTCTTATTTTGTGCTGAGCAGTGTTCAAACAATTTATGAATGTGCATTACCACATTTAAACCTCACAACAACCCTAAGAGGCATGTACTTTTATTATCTCCATTTTGCAGATCAGGAAACTGGGGCATACAGAGGTTAAATAACTTGGCCAAAGTCACACAACTAGAGAGTGATAAAGCTGGGATTCAAGTCCAACTCACCTGGTCCCAGAGCCCACATTCTTACCCACTACGCTGTACTGCCTAGACCTGTGGATTCTTTTGTGTGCTGAAGACTAAATGCAGGGTTGATTCAACTGTGACATTTTTTTCCTGGTATCCTTTTATGATGTCCTCGCCATTTAAGGAAAGAATAATAAAGCAAGGAGACACTAATTTTAAGAGATAGGAACTTCTTTGCAAATAAATTACTTGAGAAGTAATAAATTTCTTTATGCATAAATGATTATACATAAACACATTTACTTTTTATTTTAAGCAAAACACTAGGAAAGTAAGAGTTGAAGGAAAAGCTTTCCAGTTCCTTAGGCTGACCAACCTTAGGGTAAAAACAATGTCCCAATCCACCCGAATTTGGGATATTAAAACCAAAATAGGTAAAAGAAGAATCATGTTTCTCTTGTTTCTGATTTGAAAATGTAAGCATAGGGCACACGATACTAAATCAGACTTTTCATTTCAGAGTAAATTAACTTTTATGAATGTCTATAACTCTAAAAACAACGTTAATGAAGTAATTCTAGTAATGAGAAGGTTGGTGAGTAAGATGTCTCTGAATATCTTTATAACATTTGCTTTTTACTTTACTCAAAGCTTCTTTTAAACAACGCAAAAACTTATGAAGGTTTTCTGGCTTCACTAACTATTTTAGACAAGTTATTATGAATTTTACCATCTCATTTGAAAATCTCTGCGCCTGAGCTCCGAATATTTCCCTAGAACACCGTGTAATAAACTCTCTGGTTGTTCCCACCCGTGTGTACATTTAGGCCTGGAGTATGTTAGGTCCTCTGGTTTGATTTTAAAGAGACTTTTTCTTGCCACTGGCTTTCTCTGACTTCTGCTGATCCAGGCTTCCAAGAGTGTGAGGGGAAATGGGACACACTTGTCGTTATATCCCACTCCCAGCAGCCCAGGGCCTGCCACCCGGAAGGCAGCACATAGACACTTGCTGGGTGAATGAGTAACCTTCCCAATGACCCTCAGCTCAGAGAAACTCTTTATAATGAGAGGCATGAGGAGAGATGGCAGTTCCATCTCCTCCCAAATTTGAACTTAGGCAGGTTCTGTGTCTAAATTAAGTGTGGGATCATGGACAGTGCTTGTGAGTGAGGACATAGGAGACTTTGTGGAAAACACCTATGAAAGAAACACTGGTGGGAGACAGAGAAGACAGAGGAGAGGGTGCAGAGACAGAAAACAGGATGAGAAAGACCTCAGAGATGCCTGAGCTTCACAGTGCAGGGCGCTGCAGAGGGCAGGGGGCAGGAACAGGGACCACAGACATCACCGAAGGCATTTCGGACGAGACTCTGCTTGCCACAGACTATGCCAGAGTTGCTTCCTGCAATGGAAAGAGAAATACTGTGGATGGAAATTTCCAGGGGCAATCTGAGGTGGAATGAAATAACTTTTCTAGGTGAAGAGACAATCTCAAAGTGGAACTTGTGGACCAATACCTGTATGGCATGCCCAACTTCCTAAATTCATCTTGGATGTATTCAAGTGTATTTCCAACCAACGAAAGCTCATGAAGAAGACACTGACCCATAGAGGATATAGGGAATGGCTTTCAAATGTCCAATTTATTTGGTTATATTTTTAACTTATTATTGTGACATAGAGATGAGTTGTAAAGATAGTACAAAAAATTCCCATGTACTCTTCACCCAGCTTCCTTTAATGCTTAACATATAACCATGGTACAATGATCAAACCTACGAAATTAGTATTGTTACAATACTATTAGCTAAACTTTTGGTTTCATTTGGATTTTTCCAGTTTTTCCACTAATGTCCTTTTTCTATTCTAAGATCCAATCCAGGATACTGCATTACATTTAATCATTCTGTTTGTCCTACAAACTGTAACAGATTCTTGGTCTTTTCTTTCATGACCTTGACTGTTTTGTTTGTTTGATTTTTAGAGTCAGGGTCTCACTCTGTTGCCCAGGCTGGGCTCAAGAGATCCTCTCACCTCAGCCTCCCCAGTAGCTAAGACCACAGGTGCTCACCAGCATGCCTGGCTAATTTTTAAAAAAATTTTACTTATTTTTATTTTTTGTAGAGATAGGGTGACCTTGACAGTTTTGAAGAGTTCTGGTCAGAATATTTTGTAGGCTATTCCTAGGTTTGGGTTTGTCTTATATTTTCTTGTGATTAGACTAAGGTTATGGATTTGGGGAAAGAATGCCACAGAAGGGATGTGCCCTTCTCATTGCAGGGGCTCTAGGTATCAGTGTCTTACTGCTGGTGACGGTAATTTGATCACTTATTTCAGATGGTATCTACCAGTTTTCTTCACCATAAAGTTACTCTTTTTTTCCTTTTATACTTTATCCATTGGAAGTGAGTCACTAAGCTCACACTCAAGGGGAAACGAATTAAACTTCACCTCCTAGTGGCAGAACTCTCAAAGAATTTGCAGACATATTTCTGACTTGGGTGGTGCAAAGGCAATATATGTAACCAAAGTGTTTGTACTGCCGTAATATTCTGAAATAAAAAAAAAACCTAGTAATATTCTAGAGGAGATGCTTTGAAACTATGCAAATACCTTGTTTTTCCTAAAACTCTTATCCACTAATTTGAGTATTCATCAGTGGATGGTACCTGCAGCAAGGATTACATTACTCTGGTGTTCTAATGTTTTATTTCTCTCATTCGTTTTACCTTTATTAATTAGAATTACTCTTTAAAAATAATTGTTTCTTCTCTACCATTTACTTATTTAATCAAACATTTATTTCTGTTAGTATGCACTCTCAGATTTTTGTTTTATATGTTATTTTTTTGGTCACATTCCAATAATTTTTTCTTAAGTACTTGTTTACTCTTGGGCATTATAGGATGTTTGTAAGGTAATGATATATTTTTCCTACCCCAACCCTAGAATTAACTTCTTATCCAAGGAGTCTTGATTCTTTTATTGGAGGATGGTATTCAGACACCAAGATTTAAGTATTTAACTTTAGAAGAAACTGCCAAACTATTTTCTAGAGTAGTTCTACTGTTTTTGACAGAATAAAATTTTAAAGTTTAGTTAAGTTCAATTTATCAACTTTTCCTTTATGGATTGTGCTTTTTGTGTGAGATCAAAAAATTGTTTAGCTTTTATATTTAGGTTGATGATCTATTTAGAGTTAATTTTTGTATAAGGTATGAGAAATATGCTGAGGGGTTTTTTTGTTTGTTTGTTTGTTTTGGTATATGGATATTTAATTGTTCTAGAATCATTTGTTGTCAAAAGTATTCTTCCTCCATTGAATTGCCTTAGTACACTTGTCAAAATCAGTTGACTATCTTGTGGGTCTATTTCTTAACTGTCTCTTCTCTTCCATCTATCTATGTGTCTATCCTTTTGAGAATAACACACTGTTTAACAACTGTAACTTTATAATAAATCTTAAAGTCAGATAGTGTGCATCTTACAACTTTGTTCCTGTTTTTCAAAGTTGTTTTGATGTGAGTGGAGGCTCTGTAAAAAGGGTTGAAAAGATTCTTTTCAGTAGTAACTTTGGTTAATTTTAACATTGTCTATTTTTCTTTAATTTTCTGCAGTTTTTCTACCATGTGTCTAGTTTGAACTTTTATTATTGTTATTTTTAATCTGTCTTGCTTGGCATTCAGAAGGGACTCTAGATATGATATCTTATATATTTTTTAAAACTGGGAAACTTTCATCAGTTATATCTTTAGTGATGGCTTCTCAGACTTTTCCTCCATTCTCTTCACCTGGAATTACCATTAGACTCAGTTTCTCTTAACTTTTAATATTTTTGTCTCCTTATTCCATATTGCAAAGGTAACCATGTAATTTATCATGCAAATGAGATGCTTTTGAAAGTGAAAAATGTGCTATAATGATTAAAATTATGTAATCATTTGAAATACAAATTTATTGGCTAAAGCTTTTATATAGAAGAATATAACTTGAAAAAGTAGAAGTCATCCATGTCTTCATTCCTTCATCTCACAACAAACAGATGGTCACAGTAATTAATTCCTCACAAGTCCTTCCAGAATTTCCCATGTATCTTTTTTCTGGTTCTTGGCCATTGACTTTGGAATGAAGGTAATCAATAACTACCTCTTTTTATGAATCTATTTTTATACTATCAGTAATCATAGATATATTCACTATTCCTTGCTTCATCCCTATCATTTTTATATCTTGGATGAATAAAAATTAAAGTTTTCCCTCTCCTAATAAACTTCATATTTCAGTTTTTATTTGTTCTTATTTTCCCCTATATTCTTACATTGGTCTTTGTTGATCTTCAAACCCTCAGTTGACTTCTTTCCAGGCCTCTCAACATCCAAATGCTAGTTCATGTTGCCCACAGCAAATGTAAACATTTTATCACAGGAGTGGCTTTTTATTTTTTAATTTTAATTTATTTTTTATGGCAATATATGAAGGGAGTACAATTTTTTTTTTTTGAGACAGAGTCTCACTCTGTTGCCCTGAGTAGAGTGCCGTGGCATCAGCCTACCTCACAGCAACCTCAGACTCCTGGGCTCAAGCAATCCTTCTGCCTCAGCCTCCTGAGTAGCTGGGACTACAGGTATACACCACCATTCCCGGCTAATTTTTTCTCTATATATTTTTAGTTGTCCAGATAATTTCTTTCTATTTTTAGTAGAGATGGGGTATCGCTCTTGATCAGGCTGGTCTCAAACTCCTGACCTCGAGTGATCCTCCCACTTCGGCCTCCCAGAGTGCTAGGATTACAGGTGTGAGCTACCACACCAGGCCAATGTTTTTGCTACATGGATAGACTATATAATGCTGAAGTCAGGGCTTTCAGTGTGCCTGCAACCAGGACAGTGTTCACTGTACCCGATAGGTAAGTTTTTATCCCCTCCCTCCCTCCCTCCCTCCACTCTTCTTAGTTTCCAATGTCCTTTACATCTTTTTGTGCCTGGATGCACCCGCCATTTAGCTCCCACTTATTAATATTAGTGAGAACATGTGGTATTTGTTTTTTTATTCCTGAGATACTTCACTTAGGATAATGGAACTCCAGTTCCATTTGAGTTGTTGTAACTGACATTATTTCATTTGTTTTTATGGCTGCGTAGTACTCCAAAGCATATATATATACCACATTTTCTTTATCCACTCGTCAATTGATGGGCACTTAGGTTGATTCCATATCTTTGCAATTGTGAATTGTGTTGTGTTAAACCTTCAAGAGCAAGTGACTTTTTGATAAAATGATTTCTATTCCTTTGGGTAGATTGCTGGATTGAATGGTAGGTCTACTTTTAGCTCTTTGAGAAATCTCCATGCTGTTTTTCATAGAGGTTGTATTAGTTTGCAGTCCCACCAACAGTGTGTAAGCTTTCCTTTTTCCATGCATAGACACCAGCATCTCTTGTTTTTTTGCTTTTTAATAATGACCATTTTGACAGGGGTAAGATAGTATCTCATTGTGGTTTTAATTTGCATTTCCCTGATGATTAGTGATAATGAACAATTTTTTTGTATTTTTGCTGGCCATTTGTCTATCTTATTTTGCAAAAATTCTATTCATGTCTTTTGCACACTTTTTGATGGTTTTTTTTCTTGCTGTTTTGTTGAGTTCTTTGTAGATTCTGGATATTAGTCCTTTTTTGGATATATAGTTTGTGAATATTTTTTACTATTCTGTAAGTTGCCTGTATACTCTGTTAATTATTTCCTTTGCTGTGAAGAAGCTTGAGATGTTTTTGGCTTCTTTGTGTTGCTTTTCAACTTTCTCTTCAAGCCCATTCATCTTATTTGCCATCCATATTCTGAATTCCATTTCTGACATTTAGACAATTTCCCTGTGGCTGGGGTCAGTTGCTGTAGATCTATTGTGATCCTTTTGGGGTGTCAAACTTTCTCTCTCTTTTTTTTTTTTGATGTTACCAGAGTGCTTTTGCTGGTTTCTTACCTGAAACCTCTTCTCTCAGCTCAGGGTGGATAGGTTTGTAACGTACCTGTTCTCTGTTGGGAATTCTCCTAATTAGTGAGAAGAAGGAGTGGGCCCTAGATGGTGATTTTGTGTCCTATTCTGGAAGATTGATCTGGCAGGAAAGGGGTGGATGCACTGAGATTCTGTAATGTAGCTGTTCTGCATTGTCCTGTTCTCCTGTGGTTGTCACAGTTGAAGCTGGTGCTGAGGGATCTTTGTGTGGAGTGGTAGATTGGTCCCAGGCCACTATTGGAAACTTGGGTGGGGAGTTGGGTGAGTTTCTCTCCATGGAGGCAGGTGTCTTGGGATATTGCTCTGCCTGGGTCTTCTCACAGCAGTGGCAGTGGCTGCTGGGTGAGGCTATTTAGGCAGTGGCTGTGGGTATCAAGGTTGTGAGTGTTTGCTCCACCCAGGTCCTGGTGTAATGGTGGCATGCAGTGGGGAGTGGTTTGTGCCTAATGGGTCTATAGCAGAGTGCTGGACTCCAGGCATGGCATCATATGATGGCACAGGGGTGCGGCTTACTGGGTAGCACACAGGGCCATGGGGGCATGTTTCAGCAGGTGACATATGGGGCTGCAGGTACTGGGCTGCTGGATGGCTAGGGTTCTTTCTCCACAGAGGTCCCACAGAGGCTGTTACCATGGGAGCTCCTGAGTGGTATCAGTGCTCACTCCATTTGAATTCCCTAGGGTAGGTGCTTGGCTCCCAGTCATGAGGTCTGTGAGAGCATCTACTCTCCCTGTTCCCTCCCTAGCCTGACAGTGCCAGTGTGGAGGCAGTTGCAATGAAGCCAATCCCTGCGTAGACTGGGTGCTCCAGACTCAAGAGCTCAGAATGGCGTCAGTTGCTGTGACTCGGGACTACACTAGGGGTCACTCACTTCCTGTCCTGGAGCCTCTGTGCTGTTGAGGCGTGGTTGTCTATGGGAATGCACTCAGATTCACATGTGTAATTCGGAAGAGCATGGGAGTTAGTGCTTGTAGGGCTACTCTTGACCATTCCTTGGGCAATAAGAGCAAGTGAATGAATGTCTTCCTCTTTCATCCTTTGGGCAAACACTTTTGATACATATTTCATAAGGCATCTCAACCATTGCTTCCTAATTGAGCTACCAGTCTTCTGGAGTAGTAGCCAATTTGGTGAAGCTGACTTATGAATTTCCTCCTTCCCCTTTCTACTTTCTCAGCTTCTCATTCCTACTCCCTGGCATCACGTTGTCAAATAAGCTTCCTACGGTCCTGCCTTTGTCTTAGGTCCCGCTTTTATGGAACCCGTTCTGTGTTGGTTTCTACCCTCATGGCATCTATTTAGGTGACATAGTCCTACCTTTTCTTGAAAGTGTGAAAGACTCAAAGTTTGTCTTCTGATCCCAATTGAGATACAGGTTTTTCTGTGCTGGATTCTTCAGTTTTTCTACAGAGCTCTTGGAGGAGCATGGGGATCCTTGGCTGGCCTTGGCACACTATACTGGGATGTACGGACTCATTCCTTTCATCCATCTAGATGCCCCCTCAGCCATTAGTACTCTGGCCACAAGTAAGTTTTTCTGCAAGTTTTCTGCCCAGAACTGAGCCCTGATAAAGGGTACACAGGTCCCCTCTATTATGAGGGAGGAAAAAACAAGTCCTTTCCTAGAAATCCATATCAATAATCCCAACTCTATTGTTTTACTACTTATTTCTAATTTTCTCCTCTTCTCGTTCTTCCTCCTCCAGTAGTCAGTAGAGTTTATTTTCTCATATGGGCCAATTGGTTCTTACATTATCAGGTGTTTTTCTTGGGTTCTAATGTTTATAGTATTAACTTTATGCTATGAGTTCTTTGGGCTCAGTCTTTTGAAACAAAAAACATTTTCTATTTTCTAAAAAAGGCTTCACTCTTGTTGGCTTTTTGAGACATTTTCTTTGTTATGGAATTCAGGAATGTATTTTGGAAGTCATATGCCAAGTATTCATCTTTTTATGTTTTCTGTATTTGACTTTCTTGTGAAGCTATCAGCTTCAACTTCATCATCCAGTGTTAATAGTGAAAAGGCTTCAGGTTAAAAAAGTAATTACTAAGAATTAAAAGTGTGTTTATATTTCAAAATGTCACTAGGACCATCAACAAAGAGTGTATAGCCCAATGGAATTGATTAGAAAGGGAACAAAGAGCTATAACAAAAAGAATAGTATGGGGTTCCATGCCTTTCACAGCAAAATAAAATGGTGAGAAGATTTGGTTGAGGGAGAATGAAATGATGAGTTGAGTTTTTTGCATGTCAAATTTTGCTGCTTCTTGGACTTCTACAAAATCCAGCTAACAAAGGAAAGGCCATGTTTGCTAGAGGAAGAGATATAGGGGTCAGAAAGCTTGGCTGGTCCTGTACCTTTTTGTTTTTGCCTTGGTTTTGTTTGTTTTTCTTTTATGAGACATTTCATGCTTAAATTATTCCATTTGGAGAGTGAGAAATATGTGGTAACTTGATCTAATTCATCATGAGTGAGCACCTCGAGGCTTAACTTGAACTAGGTACAGCACAGTCAATTGCTTCATTCCCATATTTGTGCAGAAAGGGAAAAATGGACTTACATATTTGTGATATTTTGATGGACATAATGTCCACTTCTCTTAAGAGGAGAAAATCTGCCTGTTCTGACTCCTCCCCAACATTTGTTTTGATACGTATGCACATACATCTGCAATTGTACGAGAAAGTCTGGAAATATTCTAGGTTCTTTCCTGACTTCTGACTCCTGGAGAAGGGGTTAGGATGAGACTTGGCTGCTGCCTCATTCTGTCCTTCCTTCTGCCTGGTGGAACCTGATGTGGCTGCCTTTCGCTATAACTCCACTTTTATTCCTTTAGCATTTAATTCTCTTGTTTCAATAAGTAGTTCATGGAAACCCTAGATATCATGGTTTCAAGGCAAAATGCTATGCTTCTTTCTCTGGGGTTCAAGGACTGGCCCTAAGGGCTGGCATTCTTTAGAGCTAGGGCTAAATGAGGAGATTCTCAGGTACTGAACACATACCGAGGACCACAAATAAAGTGCCTAGATGTGCTTGCTTGATTTTACAGAAGGTTTCTGGATTTATATTCATGTCTGCTGGGCATTTGCTGTCAACCAAACTGCTCTTCCCAGACAGTCTGTCTACTTTTACAATTCTGGTTACTTCCTCTGAGAGACTTCCACAAGTACTCAGCAGGTTGTAAATTACTTTTCTGGGGTAAAATGATGTTTCAGCTAAATATTAAGAAATATCTATCCACAGAAGATAGAGCTAATCAAATCAAGAGCCAGTTTGCTGAAGGAATGGAAAGGAATGAGGCAGTTAGTAGCAAACTTAAGCAGAAAAGCTGTTCTCAGAGAGAGAGAGAGAGAGAGATATCTATCAATTTTTCCATAGTATTAGGATAGCAGTGGTAATTGTGGTTGTAGAGTTTGTGAGCTCCTTTATGATGAGGGTTGGCAGCAAGCCTTCTCTGCTAAGGCTCTAGGCCTGCTCTGTCCAATAGCATTTTTCTGAGATAGTGGGAATGTTTAATATCTGCACCATCTAATATGGCAGCCCCTGGGCACATGTAGCCATTGAGTTCTGGAAATGAGGCTAGTTAGTCCCTGATTCTGCTGCTTGCAGGGTGACTCCCATCCCCTGGGACCTGAGCAGCTCCTGGAGGGCAGTGGGGTGCAGAAGAGCCAAGTGGCAGGGAGGTGTGGGTGCCTGTGCTGGCTCTGCCATCCCTTTGCCATGAATTTTAGGGCCACTGCTTTTCCTCTCTGAGAGAACAGCTCCTTTCTTCCCTATTTCTGCTTATTCTCATACCTGTGGGCAGTGAGAACCCGTAGAATCTCCTTAGTAAGGCCACATATTCTAGAAATTTGGGGCACTCTGGGGCTGTTCAGGAGTAGATTTTGTAGAGAAGACATGACGGAACACGGAGAAAGCTTGCAAGAAGTTTATTTTACAGACCACAAAAGATATTCCAGCCAAGTCTCCTTAGAGGAAACCACCTGGGTGTGGTGAACAGACAAGGACTTCCATTATTGTACAGCTAGATTAGTAGAGTAAAAATACCGGTTTGCTCTGATGGGGATCACCGCTGCATCACCAGGGCAGATATTTAGTTCCCGAATGACGTCAACCACTGCTACAATTGCCATACTTCCTGAAAAAGATGCGGACAAAGATCATTTCTCAGACACTCCAGCCGTGTCCTGTCTTCTCGACTAGTATCAGGAACCTGCCCACAGGGGTTTGGTTTCCCCAATTCCTTTGCAAATCTGTCTCCCATATTAGCTTTTCGCATACAGTGCCTCCCTCTTGGAACCTGGGTACAGTCGCATCTTCCCTCCCACTCTCCTTCCCTCCCCTTCTGGCCACCCTTCCCCCACCGGGGTTCTGCTCTGGTTCTGGTTCCAGAGCCACATTTCTGTTTGTAGCTTTTCCTCCTTGACAGTGCTTCCCTAAGACAACTAACTCTTGCACTTACTGTTAGGCCGAAAGTCCCAGTAATGGTTTTTCTCATTATCTTCACAGAGGCAGGAAGTGTATGCATAGTTAAATGAACCATCTATGGTGACGTTGCTTCTGAGATAACTTTTACACTGATGAGGAAAAGGTGGGAGAAGAGCAAGGACAGGTGTCAGTCTGGGAAATGCGAAGGGAAGGGAGAGAGGAGAGGAAGAAGCTGGAGGGCACAGAGCTGGGACGGAGGTGGGTTGGAGGCCTGGAGGTGTCTGTTTCTGTAGTACCGTTTCAGCAGCTAAGTCTGGGTCACACTGTCAAGCTCCTGCCTTAGCAGTGTGGGCGTAAGGCCCAGGAGAGGAAAGGAAGATGCAAGGGAATCCACAGGGCAAGAGGGCTTGTCCCGTGGTGGCTGTCCATCTGGGAAGCAGGCTGGCCTTAGTCACCAGCCAGAGCTTTAGGCATTGACCTGCATTAACTTTTACTCTGTGAGCTAGTGAGATGGCAGCTTGGCCACTTGAGGGTAGGAGCAAAGGCCAGGCCTTGTAAGAACTGTGACCAAGCCCCAGCCATGCTCCTCAGTACTTTGTGACCTTTTGTGATTAAAGTTACACCTCTCACTGCCATTTTCCTCAATTGTGAGGTGGAAACAATGAGCTACAAAGCCTGGCTGTTAGGTAAGCACACAGAATCTTGAATGTAAATTTCTTTCTTTTTTTTTTTTTTTTTTTATCTTGAGAGAGCTTTGCAATTGAAGACCCCAGATTATTGTATATATAAATTTCAGTGGAGTCAGGAAGATTTTGTCTAGTTAATGTTAACACCGGGGGTTTTATCCTGGGGTCCATGGACCCAGAGGTATCTGTGGATAGAATTCAGTGAGTCTGTGAACTCAGGTGGGAAAAAAAAAATGCATCTTTATTTTATGCAACCTCTAATTGAAATTTAGCATTCTTTCAGTTACGAATGTCATCAAGGAGCCACAGTAGCATTAGCAGTATATGTGATTTTATCACAAGGAGAAACATAGATATGTTCCTACCACTTTACAGGTTTAGATTCTTGACATACTACCTGCACTCGTCACTACCTGGAACATATGGCAGTTATCAGAGAGGCTACGTGTTCATGGCTGAGGCCATCTGGCTGCCTGGCCACCTGCCCGTCTCCTGCAGCTAGCTCGGATACCTGGCAACTCTGCACGGAATAGCCCTTTGGCCCCAAACAGTAAATTCAAGCATTTTCACCATTGGAGTTTTACTCAGAATGCCTTGGAAAATTCTGGTATTTCTTTAGAGAAGCCTACCCTTGCTTTGTTTAGCTTTTTATTACATTCACAATATATCTTCATGAATCACAATTTTCACCACTTGTATAATCAAAACAAAAAATCAGAGACCAGCACACAGTTTAATGTACTTCTTCAAGCTAAGGAACAAAGGCCATCAAACAGATCAATGATGCCTTCATAAAATAAAACTTAACTTGTCTGCATTATCAACGTATTGCCTTTCCAGCTAATGCGTTGATAAAGAAACACATATATTGCTGTATCACATGTTTGTTTTTAATAATTGTATCATTATTATTCAATGTGGTATTTTTCCTATGTAATCCAATGCACTTTATGCATTCAGAAGCAATTTTCTGATAAGCATGCCGTAGACTTCCTGAAACCAGCAAAATTGCCCATAGTACTCAAATGCTAAGCATTGTGGTTTTACCACAAGTTTTCTTCAGCCTTAAAGGGCTGTATAATCTTTACATTCAAATACATGATGGTAGATATAATCTATTCTAATTGTAAAATAAATAAATGTGAGACTAAGACTTCCTTTGTTCAAAACTTCAGTCACAAAAGCATTACTAATAGACAATGAGGATAGGTGGTAGAAATTTTACACTTATATAAATAAACAAATTATATTTTACTAAAATTTTAAATATATAAAAGATATTTTTATAACTATATTTTATAATTGATAACTATAAATAAAAATTGACTGACTAGAACTAACAAATTTTCCTTTCCTATAAATTCTTTCTAGTTTGTAAAGTTACTTAGTCTAAAGAGTTCTTTAGACTTGTACTTGGGTAGTAGACCTGCTTGTACTTGGGTAGGTTTTGAGAAGATCACTTATTTTATTGTACTAGCATGATTCTTAAAAGCATACTTTTATTAATCACAATAGCACAAAATTATATCACATGTCATTCTATAGATTCAAACTCATTTTATTATACCTATCACATTTTCAGGAGTGAAAATGTACTTTCATTACCTATCACCACCAGAAACTACCACTATTCTCAAAATTTTATATACACATTATTTATACATTCTCATTCTCAACTGTAGTGATGATAAACAAAACTGAAAAATTATGATCCAGCCTCCCTTCCACCCCAAATTAGTACACATGGCTCAGATTCTTGAACTGCAAACAGAAACATTTGACAAGGCAGCTGTGGTAAGGAATCTTTCTCTTCCAGATATGGGATATTTCTAGAATGTATTTTAATGAATTGCAATCTTTATGCTCCCAAATATGTTTCCTTTTTAATCATTGTCCCGAAATCTCATTTGAATTAAGAAACTCATGCTGTGGGGAGAAGATACTCAACAGAGGGTGTCCTTCAAGAAGGGTCTGGGGCAGGAGGCAGGGAGAACAGGGGACACATAGGTTGTGGCCCTAGAACAAACATAGTTAACAAGGGGCAGGGGCAGGTTGCATGTCTGTGATGCCTGAGAAGACCACTGGCCAGGAGGAGACACATTGGACAGGCAAGAGTCTCTGTGGGTTAATACCTGCATAGGTGTCTTTTCTTTGTGGCCCCCGGCAGCTAGACAAGGGGAATAATGTTCTAATGCCAAGCTGCTCAAAGTATGGTCCTTTGGGCACAGCTTCAGTGTTCCCTGGGAGTTTGTTAGAAATCTAGAAGCTGTGGCCTCTCGCCAGACCTGCTGAATCAGACTCTGCATTTTAACAAGATCCCCAGGGAAATTTTATGTATATCGTTTGAAAATCTCTGTCTAGTTCAGAGATTGGAGTTCCCTCTAGGACTGAGCTGAACCAAGGGAAAAGGAGAGATGTGTGTGAGCTCCTTGTCAGGGAGAGGAGGCTGTAATAAAAGTCAACTGCTGGTGGCCCAGAGCAAAAGAGCAGAACAAGGGCAGAAAGCACAATCCCTCAGGGCTTATTGGAGAGGAAGAATCATATATTCTGCCCATCCTCTTCTTCTCACCTGCCTCAACCTACTGAATGGGGCTGCATTTTTTTTTTCTTCTGAGAACCTCCCTTCCACTTCCATCCCAAACCCATCATGCTCAAGACCTTGGAGGAACTTTTTCTATTCTCCATCCTTCTCATTTCTCATCTCTTCATTCTCTCTTTCTCTTCCTTCCTAGACCTCTCTGGATCAGGATTTCTTAATCTGTAAAATGAGAAGTCATCTGCCTCACTCCTACAGTTTTTCTGCGGCACAAGTAGCATGACATATAGAAGAATATTTTAAGTATAATGTACAATATTAAAGAGAGAGATTAATTAAACTGTATTCGTAATCAAGGAGCTGGATTTTTTTTGAAGTCATGCCCCCAAGCCTCTACTTACCACCAAACATTCATGCAATTCTGTTCGAAGGTTAAGACGCAAGGTGACCTCGTCATTTGCTCGTGCTTTCTGGGGCACTTGTACATTCATTATTATTGCCCTCCTGGATCTGGGAAGAGAGAAATGCAGACATCAGAGATCAGAGACAAATGCATGAGAGAGGGGCTGCCAAGAGCAGGGCAGGGTGCTCGGGGATCATGCGAGGGAAGGGGACGATGGGGGTCGGATCAATTGCTCAGTGTCAGAATCCCTGGAAGTTTTGTGTGTTGGTTGGTTTGGTTGCCTCATACAGATTTAGTTTTAGGACGCTTCATTGAAAACTGAGCATTTTCTTTCCTTCCGTTGACAAAAAACAAATTTAAAAAAAAGAAAAAAAGTACGATACCGCCTGTCATTTCCTAATAACACCCTGTGGGTTCTGCTGATTGTCTACTGAGTGGGACACTCAAGTCATCATTAGAAGAAAATTTCCTATCAACACAATCACGTTAACTCAGTAAACATCTCAGTGCCGTAAAGGAGTCTGTCGGGCCATCTTTGAAGGTACTCCTCCTTTTGTTCCTGGATAGGGTCTAGGAATTTGTGTCTATTTAGCTCTGTGGGGGATTTGGACACACAGCCCTGTTTGGGAACTTTAGATACCACTGTATGTTTGGACCTCACACCACAGTCTGATAGAAAAAGGAAATGGAGGCAGAGAAAATGGTTCAATATTCCTCTTCCCTCAGTGAGGGCTGGGTTCAGGGCCAGGAAAGTTACTTTCTCTTTCCCAGGAACTTCTGGCTACAGTGCTTTGGGGTTGGGTGGGACAGAGGGAATGTGGTTTCTTAGCCCGAGATGCTCACAGCCCCGTTTTCCTAGGGCAAAACATCTCAGCAATTACTCTAGTGCTCGGTGCACAGAAAAGGGGTGTGAAGACCTAAGCGTCTTCAAAATCTCTCCCCTTTGTGAATGAGTTTAGGACCAGCTGATAGAACTGAAGGATTTCCTGGAATGAGGGGCTTTCAGTGTTCAAACCAGGGAAGTCCTGGGCAAACAGGGATGGTTGGACAGTCTAATTAGCACAGCTTATTTCAACAACTTGCTCTCCTCAGGGATAAGTGGAGTGTCACCCAGGTCTGAACCTGTCTCCATGCAGGGTTTCTCAGGACACTTGTCTCCATGACACCAGCTTGTCAATACCCTGGACGGTTTCCTGCAGGACAGGACATCTGGCCATGCCACAGAGAGCACCTCCAGGGTCACATCCCAGAAACCCCGCACTCCAAATGCGGCTGCTGTAGAGAAAACTCCCTAGGTGTTTTGGGTATCCCTGCTTCTCCTCAGACCCTGGCTCCATTTTCTACTGAAGGAAATTAGAAATATTTTATCCCCAAATATGTTTCTTTGCCATATTTTAAGATGGCCACCAGAAGTCTCACAGATAGAAGTAACACTGCAAAGCTGTCTTTCCTGGGCGTAAATTTACATCTGTACAGAATACAGCCAAGTATATCCTCCCCTGGACCAGAAAAGATTAATTGAGAGTCCTGACACCTTTTAAGGTCTGAAAAGAAACATTTATAGTCTATTCTCTCTGAGGGCTGCTACATGTTTGTCATTTAAATAACAAAACCACCTTTGCAAGCTACTCAAGCCTCTTCCTCTCTCCCTCCCCCAAACTGTTTTTCTACTTCCAAGGCCCCATTCTTTAAAAACCTCTGTACCTCACAGAAGAGATGAATATTCATTTTCTGAGGGGTCCCCAGTACACATGTTAAAATAAATTTGCATAGCTTTTCTCTTATTAATCTGTTTTATTGTGAGTTGATTTTTCACTGAAACTTCCAAGGGTAAAGGGGAAGTTTTCCCTTCACCTTAACATTATTTTACTTGCCGCAATTTCCCTGCTTCTTTTAAATGTATACCCTCAGTAAGTTGGCTCCTGAACCTGTGCTCTCAAGTCCCAGGGCAGGTGGGGGCAAGAGGTGCTAGTGTTCATTGTCAGGCTTCAGGATAGGACAAATGTTGAAGCTGCCAGGCTAGCTCAACCTCATACCACAGGGCAGTGACCAGGGTCTCTCATCTTTCAGTGAATTCTGCCACAGGTGCTCAAAGATACTGTTGGAACTCACAGACCTGTTAACCCTTCTTTTCTAGTGGGCAAAGTATGAGAGGGTAAAGTATACTGAGTAGAAATCTGAATAAAGGTGTAGGTTATGAACAGGATGCAGATCAGAGTGTAGGAGGAAAACTAATTGTTAATTACAGTCCATATGTACACTGGGAGCCTCCGTGCCACAGGCAACCTAGAGAGAGGAGAGAGGTAGAACCTGGCAGGAGGTCTATGGGAGTTCCTGGGGCTAGAGTGCCAGGAAGTTGAAACAAATCTTTAGAGAGGGACAGGCAGATTTGCAGATTAGGAGAGAAGCATGCAAGGCTTTTCTGTGGGGAGGAGAAGGACATTGCTCACGTGTCTTCCTCAGCTTTGCTGGTCCCCAGCTGCAGACAGAGAACCAGGAGCAGGGTGCCGGTGCTGGCCTTGAACAGGAGCTGGAGACAGTACATGCTGGAGGAAACAGAAGGTGGCGTGTCCCAGAGAAGTGGTGTCCCAGGTGCCCAGCACACTTCTTATATGCAGATCCAGGAAGTGCAAGAGCTGCCAGGTAAATCCATGAGGTAGATCACTCTCCCCACTCATGATCTTTCCTTCTTGAGCCAAAGTTTGTTTTTCTATGGGGAAAAAAATCAACATTCAGCTAAAATGTCAGAGTCTAGAAAAGGAGTCAGATTGGCCTTCCTTATTTTCTTAGTGTCAGAGTTTCTCAAAATAGTCAGCACTTCAAAAGACACACCAGTCCTTCCCTAGCTTACAGAGATGGTTTTCTTTTCCCTAATTATACACCTGTCTGTCCTGCTGTATGTAGTCTTAACTCCAGCCACTTCTCCCCTAATCTCTGAAGGCAGAGAACCCCACTGTGGGGGCAGATTTCAGACCACAGCTCTAGAGCACATTTGCCTGATCACCTTATAGTAAGTTTAAGAGGCAATGCCGTTCAAAAAATTTCTTGGATCACTAGGACAATCAAGCCTTCCCAGCGGCCACCACTAGCCATGAGGTGGGAGAACTAGGGAAGAGATGGGCTGCTCTGAGTGATGAGGAAGTGAGGCCAAAGCACTGGTTGATGTGAAGATGTCTGTTATCGTCAACTACACCTTCTGACACCTTCTATAGTAGTGGTACGATACTACAGATGCCCAAGGGCTCCAGGGCCCCCATAGTCCCCAAGGCTAGGGTAGTATTTTAATTCTAGACAATTCCTTTAAATAGCTGACACTCCCAAATCAGACTTCTTGGCACCAAAGAGTCTACTCATTTTCTTATTGACACGGCCACTTTCTCATGTTACTGAAAGCTCGGCACTTCTGCTCTAGGCCACATCAGAAGAACAAGAACAAGTGGTTTGAGGAGAAGGAAAGAAAAGTTTATTACTTTGCTGGCAAAGGAGGAAAAATGGTAGACCTTCTTGTCTCAAAATCCAAATTTCCTGAACAGAAGCAGAAATACAGAGCTTTTAAAAGGAGTGCCCTTCAGTTCTAGGCTATTGTGGTTAAATATTCTATTCATCTCATTTCTGCCAAGGACAAAGCCCCACCTGGGCCTACCTTGGGGACTGGCCCTGGCCTGGGAAGGCTGAGTTATCTCTTGTAACAAAAGACTCAACCTGCCTCAGGGATGCAAGCCAGGCCAAAGTTCCCAAAAAGCGTAGGGGAAGTTTTAAAGAGACAGAAAATATTTTTATCTTTTTTTTTCAGGCCATTCCCTCTGTTACACTCACACTTGTCTTACATCATAAGGCACATGGGAAGACCCTTGAGAGGAAAGACTCCCTCCACTAGCACAGAACCACAGTTGTGTTCAGGAGATGGCCTGGCCCTGGAATTCCTCTTTCTGGGATGATGGGAGACTTGCTCTTGCTGACATTGGCCTTGTGTGTTTCTCTTTACTAAATTAAATCTGTTCCTTAACCTATGACTTATGACACTGTGGAATTTGTTCCTATCCTTTGCATGACAAATTGCAGCCCAGGAAGATCCTCTTTGGCAAGAGAGTGAAAATCAGAGTTCTAGGAGTTACTTACATATGTTGCTATAGCCAGGATTCAGAATTAAAGTCTAGGTGTATACTTCTAGTTTCTGGATGTATCTTTCAAAATTGTTCTACCTGCTTCTTCCACTCCTGTATCTGCCTCCTTGTTCCTTTGGATTGGACATCATTCATGTCATTCCTCACTTAAAACTTCAGCTATTGTTGGGATCACATGCTTTCTTCTCTGTTTTGGTCCCATGGACTCAGGAATAATGCTTTTGCTTTATCTTGCCCAGGTGATAATGATCCTCCTTCATAAGCACTCTCCCACATTTAACTTTTCTTTATAACTGGTCCTTCTCTTATGTACTTACTTGAATAATTTCCATCAGAGGGCCATACTAGCTAGACTGACCAAAGCATAAGGCCAAAGAATTTAGCAAGTGTCCATGTGGGAAAATCTAGGAAGAGCACTTTACTGGGATTTAGCTCCTTTGGAAGGCACAGCCCTGCCCTTGAGGATTTAGCTTTAGCACTCTTGGCAAGACAATGCTCAGTAAGGGGCAGATGACAATGGGTTGAGAGAACCTGTAAAGAGGCTGATTTCCTGAAAGCCAGCAGGACCCTTCAATGTACCTGGCAAATAAATCTTAAGTGCTGTGTAGGCTATGCTGGTGTAATGGTGAATTTTGTGTGTCAGCTTAGCAAGGCATGGTGCCCAGATTTTTGTAAAACAATAGTCTAGATGTTGCTGTGATTTTCTTTTTTAAATGTGAGTCCCATTTACATCTTAAATCAGTAAACTCTGAGTAAAGCAGATTATCTCCATAATATGGGTGAGCCTCATTGAATCAGTTGAAAATCTTAAGAGAAAACTCTGAGGTCCCTTGAGGAAGAAGAAATTAAGGGGAAAACAAACCAAAATTTTCATGCAGTAAATAATGAACAAGTCTAGTAGGTTTAAGAAGCCAAATAGAGGTTGATAAAATCAGATTGTAAACAATTTAGGAGGCTTATAGAAGAGACTGGAAAGGCACAAAGGGAAGGGATTGGGGATTAAGGAGAAGCTTGCCACAGGCTAAATTTGCAAAGAGAAAGGTGACCCTAGACTTCACAAGGCCCATGAAAGAGGAAAATAAGGAATAAACAAAAAAAGGAGTTATAGCAGCCAACACACGTGGAACACATACCATGTGGATAACATTGTTCTAAACACTTTATGTGTATTAACTCAAACTTCATAACAACCTTATGAAGTGGGATGCCATTTTTATTCCATTTTACAAGTGGGGAAACAGAGGAACAGAAGAGATAAAATATCTAGCCCAGGTCATAGAGTAGTAACTGGTAGGGTCCACTTTGGATCCAGGTTTTGTGGAATCTGAAAGTTTTGGTTTACAATATTGAAGAGCCTCTTTCAGAAATGGCATACAGACTTACAAATATAAACTACAGATACAGGACCTTGGAAGAGACACCTGTATGTAAGGAGCCCCAATGCTTCATGTCATTAACTTAATGGACACACCTTTGTATAAAGCCAGAATTTCAACACAGTCAGTCTGACTCTAGTATCTGAGATTTTAACCACTACACTGTCTACTGGTGAGAACAAGTTGCAAAGTTAGTAACAGGAAGAGCTGAGAGTCTATAATCAAGTAGTCTGTTACCAGAGTCTATGTCCTTAAACACTTGCCTTCCTGTTTCTTGATGTAATGTCATCCTAAAGTTGAGAAAAGGAAACTTAACTAAGGTTTTAATAACTTGTTCATGTCATATAG
This sequence comes from Lemur catta, assembly GCF_020740605.2. NCBI lineage: Eukaryota > Metazoa > Chordata > Mammalia > Primates > Lemuridae > Lemur > Lemur catta. The sequence continues at coordinate 10,155,632 of NC_059138.1, forward strand.
CCAACAAAGAACAAAGGTATTGCAGTTTGGTTTGGCCATATGACTAAGCCAAACCATTAGAACCCAGATAGAAGTGAAACCAAAGTTGACCCTTGGAATTACTGCTCTATTTCCTCTTGCTTAGTAAAAGCATGAGCACTATCTGACTTGTACAAGGACATTTAGTGTATACTCAGGATGTACTAGTTGTTTACTGGAGGAGATTACATCCAAGCAAAATCTCTCAGAGGTGAGAGAGGGGCTGGAGTATGACTCTATTCTTAGAAACTCTGTCCTGTTTAGTGTCATTTCTAAGGTCACTTGGGCATGTAGGGGCCAAGATAAAACTTCCGCTTCACCTTCTGAAGGTGTGCTGAAAAAACAACTTTCAAAAGGTGGATTTACAGGAGAAATGGCATATAAATTTATTAACAAACACGGGGGAGAACTAGAGAGTGATTACCACGAACACCCCAATGGGGTACAGAAGCTTATATACCATCTTGAGGTTACAGAAGGAATGCGGGCTCAGAGCACTGCCAAAACCAGGTTATGGTGGTAGATCAGGGTGTGGTGGCAAGACAGGTTATGGGAGGGAGAGAAGAGGAGGTCTGGCCGACAAAGGTGGTCTTGCTATGTAGACAAAACCTCACAGGTAGCAGCCCTCAGAGAGAACAGATGGTAAATGTTTCTTACGGACCTTTAAAAGTGTCAGACCGGCACTTAATCTTTCCTAGGTCCGGATAAGGGAGGACCTCAGAAAAAGCCTGGCTGCCTCAATGCAGATTCTCCACAGAGGCAAGTCTCGCCTACACAGACAGTTTGCAGAGCTACTTCTGTTGGTAGGACCTCCAAACAGCCATCCCAAAGTATGTCAAAGAAGCATATTTTAGGGCAAAATATTTTGGTTTCCTTCAGGCATTAGTATTCAGCTGTTAAAAGGTGAAAGACAGAATGGAGAATTATGGAGGTTTTTTTTTTTTAATGGGCAAGATTTAGAAATGGCTTCTGTCATTCATTGTGTGTCCCCATGGGCACGACATAGTCATATGGTCAAAGCAAACTACAAGTGAGATTGGGAAATGTAGACTAGTCCTCCCTGCCCAGGAGGAAAGGGAAGCAGATTTGGTGAAGTTGCTGTGTTACCATACACGTATGGTATGTGTATCCTCATTTTTAGTAGAGAATGTCAACAATAATCAAGAAGATGAGGTCTAGTTTAAAGTGTTTATTCAAGCACAAAGGTTGAGGATGGGCCCGCCCAGGGAGCACAGATGTCAAAGAATGGAAGTCAGTGTTCGAAAGTGGAAAAGTTTGGGATCGTTTATATAAACAAAGTTTATGGAAGGTTAACAGAATTTCAACAGCTTTCTAGGTAAGGCTTAGTGTATAGTTACCAACGATCTGATTAGTTTAGGTGGTCTTTTTCTTTCAAGAAAGGTATACTTAATATTCCACACTGACGATGTCCCTGCCATGAGGTCCCTGTTCTGGGTGCCATCTGGTCTGAGGTAGGTGCAGGACAATAGAGGAGGCAGTTAATCTATAACAGAGGCCAGTGCCTGGAAGCGGGTGGCCTGGTCTCTCATCTTTCCTCATCATTTACAGAACAAGAACAATGAGGAAAAAAGTTAAGCTATAATATAAGAAGCAGAACTGCAAACATGCTAGTGACTCAGATCACAGTGACATCTCTCTCAAGATTGACTTTAATAAAGTTAACCCCCGGCCAGCAGACAAAATGGACTCCCGGTGGCTGACTGAGTGCTCAAAGTTCCATAGAAGGAGACAGCATGGCTGGGTGAGGGAGTGGTCACATACTCTGTGTTCTTGGAAAGATGTTGTAAAAGTGTCACAGGACCTCCCTGTCTACAATCAAGCCAAACCAGATCCTGTTTCTGGTGGGGTGACAGACTGTAGCTGGGAATTCCCCTGCTGACCACCAGCCGACCATCCGGAACTAGCCAACTAAGACAGGCTGGTGACTTGGGGCTCAAAGGTCCTTAGTCAAGACCCTGCTCCTCAGTTCCCTGACTCTGCCCCCACCCTGCAGTTTTCACCTTTATTATCTCTGGTTCACACTGGAGGCTGGGACTCCACAATCTGCAGATTGTTTTTTATAGAAAATAAAGATTTCCCCTTTTCCTCCATAGATCTCATGGTCTTTTATTAACAACTTAAAGTGTTTGGGGGGTTCCAATGGCTTTTAAATTTTATTTCACAACAATACCAAAATATTTCTGAAAGTTGTGGTGCCCATTTACATACCATATGATGACTTTGCCAATATTTGATATTGTTAATTCTTTTAATTTTGGCTTTTCTAGTGGATATGTATTGGAGCTTATTGTGATTTTACTTTGAATTTTTGTGATCACTAATGGTCTTTAGCCTTTTCATATGTTTTCGGGATATCATATATTCCCTTTTGTGAAGTGCCTGTTCAAGGCTCTTGCCCATTTTTCAATTGGGTTGCTTGTCTTTTATTATTGATGGTAGGATTTCTGTGTATATTAATATTTCAGATATGAGCTTTTTTGCAGATTGCATCTTCCACCTTATCTTGCTTTGCATATCTTTTGATGAACAGAAGCTCTTAATTTTAATGTTTACATTTAGCAGCCTTTTCCTTTATAGTTAATTCTCTAATCCAGCTGATTTCAGCAGTCCTCTCCCCACCAGTATGCCAGCCTCTTTCTTTGAGCCTATACACCCACTCTCATGTCTGGAACTGCCAAGTATCTGAGAGACAACTGCAGTTATGGAACTCAGACTCAGACACAAAGGCATATGAGGATGGAAAGGCATGACATCTCTCGCTTATTCCTACAGCACCAGCAGCAACAACAAAACCCAGAGATCAATATCTCAGTAAATTATCCTGATGCACACACACACACAGACACACACAAAACAGGTATGATTCACAAATACATCCATAATACACATCTTATTTTGAATATAATTACTGTATTTTATTTATTTATTTACTTTTGGAGACAGAGTCTCGCTCTGTTGCCCGGGCTAGAGTGCCGTGGCATCAGTCTAGCTCATAGAAACCTCAAACTCCTGGGCTTAAGCAATCCTTCTGCCTCAGCCTCCCGAGTAGCTGGGACTACAGGCATGCGCCACCATGCTCGGCTAATATTTTTCTATATATGTTTTTAGTTGTCCCGCTAATTTCTTTGTATTTTTAGTAGAGACAGGGTCTCGCTCTTGCTCAGGCTGTTCTTGAACTCCTGAGCTCAAGCAATTTTCCCAGAGTGCTAGGATTACAGGCATGAGCCACTGCGCCCTGCCTGGCAGATTAATTTTAGTGGCCAACCTCTGCATGTAGAATTTGGGACTAAGCGCCAACACAGCAGCTCCACTAAGTACAAGAGGATGCATGAGTTGGCACTTCCCAGTGGGGTTTCTGGAGGAATCAGGAGGAAGAGGTGGTTTGTGAATCCCTTCAGGCTGGTTGGCTGGGTTTCCAACATGCCCTCTTACCTTTCCAGATGTCCTTTTAGACAGATTCTCCTTCTACAGGAAAAGTCAACAGTAGCTACACAATGGCAAATGTCATGAATATACCCTCAGGACAAGAGACAGGCTGTTCTTCCTGGTTTTGTGGATGAAATAAAGTCCTTGTGTGAGAGGCCAGTTTAATTCTCCTCCTTTCCTTGCTTGCCATTTTGCCCACTTTGATCCTGTGAAACAGTCATTGTTGAATTTTCACTTGCCAGCCTGGCACTGCCCTGAACCAAGTCTTCCACTCTCCCTCTCCAACCCTGTCTTCTGACTTGTAGCATCTGCAGGAGTGTGCCCCAGACACTGCCCTGGTAAGTCTTTGGGGATCCAGTTCAACTGGTGAGTGATTGCTGATAGAAATCCTCACATAAACCCAAACCTTCCTCTGTCTGGGTTGTGCACACAGAGATCTCACCCACACTTTCCTTATAAATGTCTACTTCACAGCCCTGGACACATTTTGAGATAATTTAATGAGATAATTGATATCAGAGCTCTGTCATTTCTGCCCACTTTCTGCATTCCACCCTTTTTAGGGTGATCAGCTCACCCTGGTTTGCCCAGAACTGAAAGGGGAGACTCCTTGATTCTGGACAAATCAAGGTGACAGATCACTCTAATTCCCCATCTCAGCTTCTAACTTGCAAAGTCCTCTAGCATCCAGGTTAATTTCCAGGGGTGTAGGTTGGGCTGAGAATGGGGTGGTGCCAGGGGAGTAATAATTCATTGCAGAACATTCCAGAATTACTCTCTTCCTTTAGATACAGTCCTTTAAATCTCTATCAGAGTCTTTGTTATTGTGGGCTTTCAGCTCAAGATGGGCAAAATTGGCCAACTGTGTGCTTTTCTTCCCTCTGTGAAATAAATGAGTAGAACAACAACAACAAAAAGATCAAAACAACAGTAACAATAACAAAAAAAAACACCACAGCAAAAAAGGAGGGGGATCACTTTATTACAAGGCCCCTCTCTTCTTATCAGTCCTATTTTTCCCAGTCCCATGAACAAAAAAGACTTCTAAAAATGATCATTTAGGGACTTCTCTGTTTATACCTCCCTCTGCTTCAAAGATCACTCTAGTGCTGGAATATCTTAGCGTCCCTTCCAACTGTCATTCACGTCCGTCACTTCTACTCAGTATTTTGCGTTCCTTTTTACAGAACCTGTTTCACTTTATCTCGCGTTGTAGTTACTTGCTTACCTTTGTTCATGCTCTAATGAAACATAAAGTTCCCAGAGGACTAACTTCTGCAGCACCCAACGCTGTTCTGCACATCACGGATCTGCAATAAAAAGTTAATCTGTTGAGTGGGGCAAGATGAGTAGCATTCAGGAAAATGGAGAGAGCAAAAGGATCTGGGTGGGGAGACACTTGGAAATGTGACCAAGTATAGTGAGGGTAGGGCAAATAGAACTTAAATAGAATATAGTGAGAAGACCAGTGTGGCTAGAACTGGGATTCCTGAATGAAGATACTGGGAGACAAATGTTGGAAAGGTACATCAGAGCCTATTGTAAAAGGCTAATTTGGGCTCAGCCCAAATCACTTGGCTCGAAGCCATGTACCATGATGTGCTGCTGGCCATTTCATCTAAACTCTGTAACAGTGTCCTGCTTGAAATGAAGCAAAACTGGATTTCTCAGGCCAATATACTAAGTGAGGAACAGGCAGTCTTTGGGTGTGGTTATTCTACCTTTGTTTTATGCTCTATCACTTGTAGGAGTAAAACACAATTACTGTATTTCCCCTTTCCTTGGTCTAGGGCTCTGTGATCAGGTACTAACGACTGACCAAGTTGCCCAAGCTCAGTATTGATAGCTCAGTTACTGACGCTTCCTACAATATCCTTAATAGAAGGACATTAACAGAATGTTAATTTTATTACTCTTTAATTGAATGTCCAGAGTCAAGCATGGTAAAATCGTAAAATGATTTCCTGAAGGGTAAGATAATTAAAAAAAGTTAAAAAGTAAAGCATACACATGTTTAAGAAAATCAAATAGTACTAAAAGGCCCGTACTGAAAAACAGTAGGCCAACCCCAACCCCTCCCACAAGTCCAGTACTGTTCCATGGAGAACACCACTGTTATCTTCCCCAGTGATTATGTGTCAAAATGTCTGAGCCCTGCGACCGGCCTTCGCTGTGTAGATTCCCTCCGGGCTTCTCCTACACCGGGTGGGGGCTCTCCCTTCCTACCTGGCAGACAGATGGGCTGCCAGAGCTCAGCTCCTAAGAGAAGCACAGTTCCTTCTCCAGGGGCAAAGGCACCACATTTCTGGTGTGCCATCTACAGGGTGGTATCTAAGGCGGGAGAGAAGAGGAGTAGAAAGCTTTAGTTGTGCATCATGGAAGTGAAGGCAGCAACAGGCAGTGGGCATTTATCCCCCTCTGGCACGGATATGTGTAGGTATTGCTAGTGAGTCACGGGGCGGTGGAATGCTGTGTGTCTACACGTGCGTGTGAACTCACGTGTTAACTGGGTGCTAGTGACCACAGTCTGGTGTGCCTGAGCACGTCTCTGTACTGGAGTTTGTAATGTAAGTCAGTGCCTTTCCGTACATGGGCCAGGGAGTTCCAACACGTGGATGCGGAACGTGAGGATCCTTGGAGCTGGTTGTTGGCCTCTTTGCCTCATTTACATATGATGCCTCTGGAAGTCCTGGCCCAGGGTAAATATCCGGCTGCAGGCCCGTGCTTTCAAACATTGAGCTAAATCGCTTATGAAATCAGGCTAGTTTCACAGTGTTGTTTTTGGATGATTCAGGAGACATGGATCTTTGGGACAGAAAATTAACCCTGTACTACTAGTCCTGGAATAGCCTGGGCAGGACTGGGCCACCCTCATGAGCAGCCGAAGAAGGAGCTGTTTCTCTAAACTCCTGCAGGAGCACCCCAAGAAACCCCCCAGTGATTTTCCAACCAGGCAGGTAAGCCAGATGAAGAGGGGACTACCTGTCTATTTCATCTTCTGAACACATTAGGAGCTGGGACAGAGTGAGGTAAAAAGATGCCTCTCACTGAGCATTGAACTGGCTCTGAACCAAAGGGGGAGACATCCCCATGGGGTGAGTGGGGAGGAGGGTGCTCTCCATCAAGGCCAGCTGCCCAGGATCACTGCACAGGCCACACAGCTAATGTCACCACCAGTTAATAGAACCCAGGAATTTCAGTGAGATTTAGCTCGTAATACACCATCCTACCTTCTCCATTTGCTCATTCCCTATTCTATTATCTGAAATGCCTGAATTTCTGAAAGGAGGGATATAGGTATGAAGAAATAAACTTATTACTTCCTTCCCCCCAAAAAAATTCCAAAACACACCTAAGGTATAGGCGGATTAGCTGAGTGTGGTGCCCTAGACTGCCTGGCTACGTGGCCAGTGCTATCGACCAAAGCTAGAAGGATTTCATTAGTCACTGGGCCCTGGTAAGCTGATGTTCTTTTCTCTGGCAATGCACTAAGAGAGAGTCTTCATGGTTCTTGATGTGTCTGTACATTATAATCACCTGGGAAGCCTCATCCTAAACCAATTAATTATATCAGAATCTCTGGGCATACTGCCTGAGTGTTTAAAAACCTACCAGAAGTGGTTATAGTATGCGGCCAGGGTTGCAAAACACTAAATTGAGGAACCCCCTCATCCTGAAAACATGAACCTAGAATATTCAACTGGGCACCTAAGATATTAAAAGTGGAATCGTCACTTTTTCAATGGTCGCTATGTCTCCTCTGTTCTTATGATGGGGTAGTAACTGCTCACCATGTGCAACCTTTCCTGATGTTCAGTGGACATGTCTGGAAACTGTGAGCTGAACCTATTAGGTTTCCTCTTTCAGGAATTTGAAGGGCAACCCAAAGGCAGTGGTGGCCATTTGACCTGAATGTTCAGGGTATGTTGGAGCAAGGCAGTCATAATGAATGCACCTATGACCATGCAGATTTAGCAGGTGGTGGGGACTCGGGGGAATTGGTCAAGAGAGGAGAGAGGAGGAAGGAGCAGCTGGAGAAACAAAGGAGTGACGGGGGTAGGGGGCACAGGTGGGAGGATGGCCAGTCCACACAAATGCTGTGGCCCCTGACCTTTTCCCAGATCACACTGCAACCAGAAAGACCCTGTCCAGAACTCTGATTCAGAACCATGAGTGAGCAAGTCAAAGATCCTTGCAGATACTGTTTCCTCTCACATTTTGAAGCCTAGCGTATACCTGTCTCCTTGTCTCAGATGCACTTCGCTCTCCTCTCTGTCACTCAAATGCCTACTCCTTTTTGAAGAATAGTGTGAATGTCACTCCCTCCTGGCTCCCCCAGAACAAGTGACAACCCACTTACCTTACTCTTTACTTACACAGGATTTTGCTCCATAACTTTATTTATTCTTTTCCATGTTAAATGGTAATTTTCTGTTTACTTGTCTTCTTTATTAGTTTTTGAGCTCCTTGAGGATAGAGATTATGCGTCATTTACATTTTTTTTTACCAGTATCTAATATAGATCCCGGCCTATAGCAGTTGTTGAATAGATGCTTCTTAAATGAATACATTCTTAAAGATCAAATGGGCCTGAGTTTGTTGAACTTTTCTGTTTACTCATATGCCCCCAAAATGTTGATAAACATGATAAAACCTTTCCAGAATTGGATCTGAAGGTTGGAAACAATTTTCCCCAGTAATTCCTTATTTAAAATTTCTACTGAAAATCCTTAGCACAAAATTCTCCTCTTCTATCTTTAAATATAATGCTATGAAAGCAAAAATTAATAGGAGAACTAAAAGACAAAAATAGTAAGACAATTAGTTTATTAGACTGAAATTGTATTGTTATTTGTTGGCAATGTGCCTTTACAAGTTAATTATCCAAATAATTAAAATGAGCCAGTTAGTATAACTGCCCAAAACATGGGATTTTGCAATGTAAACTTAACTGTTACCATAGTGACAGTGTTTTTCATAAACAATGACTCATCAGTGGATGTGTAAATACAGTTGCATCAGTTGATGTGTAAATACAGGACACCAGGACTAAAAATGAAACATATATATATATATATATTTTTTTTTTTTTTGAGACAGAGTCTCACTCTGGTGCCTGGGCTAGAGTGCTGTGGTGTCAGCCTAGCTCACAGCAACCTGAAACTCCTGGGCTCAAGTGATCCTCCTGCCTCAGCCTCCCCAGTAGATGAGACTACAGACACTCGCCACCATGCCCGGCTAATTTTTCTATTTTTAGTAGAGATGGTGTGTCACTCTTGCTCAGGCTGGTCTCAAACTCCTGACCTCAAGTGATCCTCTTGCCTCAGCCTCCCAGAGGGCTAGGATTACAGGTATGAACCACCTCACCTGGCCTGAAACTACATTTTGCGTACCTGAATCAATTATGTGATGCCTATGACTATATCTGGCATTCCATGGACATGATGTAAACTTCATATGATAGAGATGTTTTTTGCTTTTGTTTTTGTTTTGGCTATGACCCCCAATCTATGACTTTGCATCCATTCAGTAGGGAATCCCATTCCACAGTAAGGATCCTGTTCAACAATCTATTGCTGGCTCATTGGATAACCAGTAATGAGCTAAGAGTGAGTCAACTGCAGTGAGAGGGTTTCTTAAAAATAATTTAAGACTCTTTCTTTTTATTGACAACATATATCCTTTATCCTCATCCTCACTCCTGTTCCTCTCACGTTCCCTAACAGTACATAGTCACGCTAATCTGTTTAGTGCCTATTTTCTGCATATGTTCTTGGAAAACACATTTTTTGTGTGAATATTTTTATTTTAAAATAATAGTAAATTCACATGAATTTGTAAGAATGTTACAGAAAGATCCCATGTACCCTTAACACAGTTTCCCTCGATGGTAGCATCTTGAAAAACTGTAGTATGATATCACAACCAGGATATTGAAATTGATAGTTAAGACACTAAGTTCAACACTCATAAACTCTTTTTAACATCTACAGTGATAAGTTGAACAGCCTCTGTAATGACTTTTATTTGTTTGAACATCTGGAACAGGCGAGGATGATGAGAAAATCATCAATATAAACTGCACTGGATGGAGGCACTAGAGGATAGTGGGGAAGTTCAGTACAACAAATTGTTAGCTGGCCCCTTCCACACACCAGGTAACAGGAAAGCTCATAGTCTAGAGGAAATATAAACTAAAAGACACCACTTGGTATGTGGTACGGTAGAAACTTGAAGAGTGCTATGGAAACATTCAATAATTCACTTCCTACAATTGGTGGAGGCAGAGTCAGAGCAGGCTTCTTGGAAAAAGATGATATCTGAGCTGATTCTTTTAGATGTTGATGTAAAAATCTCTGCTACTTTGGTCCTCCCTTCATTGATTACATCCACTTCTCTCCCTGAAATCTATTGATCAATCCTCCTTACTCATTGAAAATTTTGGCATTTGGCTGAAAATTATCTTTTTCATCTTGAATTCTGCCATCATCCTACATAACTTCCACACAACCCTTTCAACTCCTCATCTTCTCTTGATTTTCTCAACTCCATTGACTTTTGCCTGAACTCCATTTCAACGACTTGCATCCTTGGATGTCATTAAGTAATCAGAACCGGTGACGTTCAACTTACTGATTCAAGTCTGTGGAATTTATACTTCTAGTCCTGCTGTCAATCTGCTGGGCCATTTAGATCATGTCTTTCTTTACCTCCACAATTTGTTATTTCCAAGCAGGCCCTTGAGGCACTGAAGGGACAGAAGAGGTTTGTGAGGAAGGCTGAAGCTTGCAGGCATGGCCCCCCCAGTAGATGCACAATTGAGGGACAGCAGCAAGAAAGATAAAGAAGGTGTTGGGAAATTTAGTCTGTGAACTGTAGGCGATGAGGCAGAGTTTTGACTCCACATCCTTATTGCAACACCTTCTAAGCTAGTGGAATAACAACTCTCTTGATCCTATCTTGATGGCCCTACCTTGATGTGTCACTGTGTTATAGAAAAGAAATAGTTCTTACTCTAGCTAAGTGAAATGTCAAAGGAATATGAAATAAATTAGCAAACAATGAGCAATGAGCAATAATATACAGGCAGTCCAAAGCTTAAGATTGGAAGAAGTTTGTTAAATTTCATTTTTTAAATTTATATCACATCTCCCCAAGGAAAATTGTGGTAAAGTTTCCAAAAAAGCTCAGGGCTAAATAAATCTAACTGAATAATAAGCTGATTTAAGAATATTCCACAGTGTATATATATATTAAAACATCACATTGTACCCCATTAGCATATACAGTTATTATTTGCCAGTTAAAAATAAAATTTAAAAAAATATTCTATTTTTTATGCAAGACTTGTAATTAAGCAAACCTGAAAAAGAAAGCATTTAGAAAAAAGTGTTCAATATCAAAAGTCGATGCTTTTTAAAAAGCAGATTACTAAATAGAGAGTAAGGACAGAGATGGAAAGTTTCATGGTTCTTCACAGGGACTTTCCACACATGCCCGAGGGCCATGAGATGATTCCTTGGATTAGTTGTCACTTTTAATTTGATTCAAAACCTATGATTTTCCAGAATGGCAACTTTCATTTTCTTTGAGAAGAGGAATTGTAAGTGACTTTTATTTCTATCTTCTGATCATGAAAAAAAGCACAAATTATTCCTCTTGTTGTTCTTTTTCCTCATTAGACACATTGCTAACACCACTCTTGTACACCTTGATCCTGGCTTGGAAGGTTTTAGACTAACAAACAAAAAGAAGGTAGGGAGAAGGAGTGTTATCTGAGCTGTAAAATTTGAGGTAAAAAAGATGCAGATTGGAGTGTGAGAAAGAATGACTGAGGGCCCGAAGAAGTGAAGGAAAATGTAGTGGGGAGAGGCAGAGGTTTTCGCATAGCTCCTTTGTGGAGCCAGAAAGTAGGTGGCTTTGAAAAGAGTCTGGCGGGATCATTCTTGATGACTTGGCTCCTCCATGGATAGAAGAGAATGTGTTAGGGAGATGCAGACGCCAATCGGCTCTTTATGTTTATAAGACATTTTTAAATTTGGGTCACAATCTCAGTTTGCTTATCCTATAACTTGTACTTTTAGTGTCTGGACCTAAATTTCCTGAAACAAAGCTGCTATTGCCTTAAATTCTTAAAACTTTCATTTATTTCTAAGTGTTTTTTTTCTAAATAATGTCCAATTATTTGCTAGGAGGCTATTTGTCAGACATGCATAATTTTGCTGTAATAAGCGTTTAGCACCCTTCTGGAAAAGCCTATCCCCTCCACAGCAATTTCACTGTCAGAATGTGTGATTCATGGTGATAATGATGCTTCCCTCCGTTAGAAATAGTAGCAGGGATGGGAAGCTGAGAGCTGAGTGGGGACCTGCAAAGGCTGCCTGTTCAGGAGGCGCTGCCGATTGTTTGGGATGAGGAAAATCCATAATGAGCCGTCTGTTCTCATTATGGGTAATTAAATTTTCTGGATATCTAAGAACAATAGTATACTAGCTCCTTTATTAATTCTCATTAATGTGTCATTCCCTGCTAACTGCATTTCTTCTTTGCTCGCAACCTCTGTAAGATGTTAAAGTGGGTTCGACACTTGTGTACTCTAAGTCCCTAAGTGCTAAATAGAAGATCAAAATGAAATGACATTACCAGTTGGGGTTTTTATGATAGTGGAAAGGACTAGTACTTTGTGTGCGTGTGTAGTAGAATAAAGGGTAGGGGAGGGTGCTGTGACACAGCATTCTTAGGGGAAGGAAGTGACTTAGTAGAGTTCCCAGCAGACAGACCAGGTCACGGTGAAGAGAGTAAACTGGTTTACCTGACAGGAGCAGAGGTTCTGTCGATAACATGGAATGGCAGCATGGATGAGACATGTTATTGGATCAGCAGATGGCAAGGAGGCAGTTATAACAGCTTCTGCCAGAGTGAAGTTTGTAAATTTGATTGGAGGGTTAATAAAATCTCACATCAGTTCTGAGTTGTCGATGATTCTTGAGGTTACCTAGAGGTTGTGGAGGAAGGACACCTGATGTCTCAGCCTTGAGGCCAAACCAAACATAGTGGGTAAAAGATCCAGGTCACTTGGGAGAAGATGGAATCAAGTGCGTGTAAGTGGGTGTGTGTGTGTGTGCATGGGCACGCGCACATCTGCAGGTGTGCAGGTATAGATGGAAGGGTGGTTGTTGGGAGAGGATTATTATTTTAGAGTAGGAGAGGATATGCAAAGGTATACTGCATCTCAGAGGAGATGATTGCTTTCCACTCATTTCTTTAGGTTCTACATCCACAAGGAGATAGAATAATTAGCCCCATAAAAGCCAGAGCATAGAAACGACACCCATTCATGGGCCTATCGTCATAGTTCCCCAACTCTCTAAAATTCCTGAGATGGCCCTTAACAATGACATGTACCTACCTATCAAGTTTTCCCCTCCAAGCAGGCCAGTGATGGACCAGACCATCCTTAAGCAGCTCTAAATTCAGGATCCTCTTCCAGTCAGATTTTTACCCCATCGGTTTTGGAAAATTTCTTATTACCTACACAAGAGAAAGGTGGAATACATCAGAAAAGGCATTTTTTTTTTTTTTTCCGAGACAGAGTCTCACTCTGTCACCCTGGGTGGAGTGCAATGGTGGCATCAGAGCTCATTGCAACCTCCAACTCCTGGGCTCAAGGGACCCTCCTGCCTCAGCCTCTACAGTAGCTGGGACTATAGGTATGCACCACCATGACACTTGGCTAAGTTTTGTATTTTTAATAGAAACGTGGTCTTGCTCTTGCTCAGGCTGATCTCGAACTGCTGAGCTCAAGCAATCCTCCAGCTTCAGCCTTCCAGAGTGCTAGGATTACAGGCGTGAGCCACTGTGCCTGGCCAGGAATTTTCTTTTTCTTTAACAATGTCCTGCAATTCCCAGCTTCCTACATTTCTTTTGTCTGCCAACCGCCAGGAAACGCAACAAGCTCAGGATAAGCTCACAGGCAGAACAGCATAAGGAAATGTAGGGAGAGTTTACATACAGTTGAGATAAATTACAGGAGCCTCATCTTTACTAGGTAGGCAGCCACTGGCACGCCTTGATTTCATCCTCCCTTATCATGGTTTGGGGTCATTTAATTAGGACATCTGTCACCCTCACACCAGGAAGAGCTCATTTTCTTGTTCATGTTATTGTTCTCTTTGTTGCCATCACTCTTTTTCTAGCATCCTTGTCCCCCAAATTTATGGGAACAATTTGTTTTTCCTGCTGCAGCTGCAGATCCATCCTCGAGCTCTGCCCTCGGACTCTGGGCACTCAGAACAGTCACTTCCATTCTTTGTGCCCAGCATTCTGCCTTAGGCAGCTTTCAGAATCTCTCTAGTGGTTTTTCTCTGTTTCTTCTCCCCTCCTATCTTCGGTGTCTTTCTCTCAGGTGGATTATCACAGCACTTTAACTTCTTTCAGCTCTTCTAGTGCTCGTTTTGTTTGCTTCCTAAACAATCCCTATGCCCCCAATTTCTCCACCTCACCTCAATCTCTCAACCATCCTTTTTAATCTGAGATAGGTCATTTGCAGCTTCTAGACACATATGAAATATGTTGCAGAACTGCTTAAAAATGATTTGAGGGTTCAAAACCCCTCTCCGTTTTGTTATTCTTGGTCATTTGAACATTAAAGTGGTGGTGGCTGTATTCATCACCAAATCTAACGTGAGCCCAACCAGAGATTTGAAGCTCCAGCAGGACAGACATATTTTCCCCACGTACTTGGGGAAAGGATGAGAAGTTTCGAAGAGGAGAGTGAGAGATATCACACAGAAGCATGACTGCTGTATTTCCTTTAAACTCTGCCTCTGACCCTTTCTTCTGAAACTTAGACACATGTTCATGGAATTCCATCCTGAGATCAATCTTTGAGACAGATGTATTGTGTGTACTTCTTGTTGTAGTTTTGTCAAAATTCTCATGTAAATGCATTATGCAAATAGAAGTTCACCAAGCCCAGTTTCCATTTTCACTTTTTACTATTTCCAATTAAAATAGTTAAATAATTGAACAGACCAAAATGAACCATTAGGGCAGGTGATATTATATGTGATACTGTAATGGAGGGGACAGACTGGAAAGGGGTAAAAATGTCTTACGAGCTGAGCTGTCTCTTTAAAACCTCTCCCACTCTTTTTGAGAATTAAAAGCTGCATCCCTGCCCCAGGCCAGAGGTCAGGAAGGACAGAGGAGTGTCTTTTGTTCTTTGTACCACAGAAGGTGGCTAAACAGAACTGTCCAGGCAAAAGTCACAAGATTGTCTTCACTGGAGATGGGGAGATAGGATTGATCAGAACCCAACTGTAATTAAACAACAATACCCTGGAGCTGAAACCCCCCCCCCCCCCCCCCCCCCCCCCCCCCCCCGCTTTAAAAACTGTATTTCTGCTTGTAGATAGGAAAATTGGTACTTTAAGACTCAGGCCTGCCTTTTCCTCATTTGCTTTCCTCCTCCTCAAACCACTTGTCCTCATTCTGCCAAACTTTCAGTAACAATACTTGAAATATTCACTGATCAGCAAATATATAAAAATCTGAGTCTGGCATGTAAAAGGCGAATGAGGAATGTCAGTATAGAGTGTATGCAAGGTCATACACTCTATGCAAGGTTCCATAAAAGTTCTAGGTACACAAGCCCAAGATCCCCTGAACTCTGCTCTCTGCGGTTCAAACCCAGATACCACTAACTAGGTGTGTGCCCCAGAGCAAAGGCTTCCTTTATGTCATCAGTAGGGAAATGAAGACACCAATTTCAGCTGCTACACAGGGCTATTGAGAGAATCAGATGAGACAATGTCTGTGGGAAGCACGTGATAAAGCTGTTACTACCATGAAATAGAGCAAGGGATAAGGGAGAAGGACTGTGTAATTTCCCGAGTGATGCATCCTTAGGCACTGGAGGTGATACGCATCCTTAGGTTGGTGGAGAAGTCAGAGAAGCCAGTCTTGCCAATAAAGAGATACAAAATCCCTTTGGTTTTGGTATTCACAATAATGGAATTCTACTTTTATTAGTGTTCTATTGCTGCATTTTTTTTCATTTTTCATAACCAGCTATTATACATAAAATTACAAATTAAAAATAATTTTTTCACATATAAACACACATATTTTCTTTCTCTGTGTGTATGCATGGGGATGTGTGTGTGTGTATTCACAAGTGCTGTCCGGAAAGTGTCCATCCATGTAACCATTCTTGTTATAGTAACAATGGCTGGATACTTTCCAGACAGCCCTTGTGTGCATATCTGTGTGTGTGTGTGTGTATATGTGTGCATGTATATATATATATATATATATATGTATGTATGTCTATACGCACACACACATAGATACCTATATATATAATTGCCATTTCATAATTGTAAATAGGTCCCTAATTTCTTATTTTGGTCCACCCAATATCTTGATGTGCAGGCTCTGGTCATTTTCTTTTTCTGAAAAGAGATATTTTTCTTACTTCGGCATTCTTCTTATTCTTAGTTCATGAAAAAAATAACAAGCCAGGGGACCTGGTTTTTTCCTTCAGGTGACCAGAGATAAGGAGAATTCTCACGCATTGTCTTTGCTCCTGGATTGTCTGTGTCTAAAGCAACTGGTGCCAGCTCCCTGCTCCTCCCCTCTCTTCTCCTCACTCCAGCACCAGATCTCAGGGCTGCCAGGGCTGCACTGGGCTCTGTGCCCACAGCAGACGGGAGAGCGTGAGAGAGAACAGTCGCTGTCCCCTCGAGGCTTCTTGTTCCCAGGAGCTCACATTTCCCAAACTGAGGCTGATGCTGGGATATGCCCAAGTCTCCAGTGGAGGCAGCTGTTCCCTGGGAGCCACTGTCATGCTCCTATTCCAGGCTGAGCTTGAGCACACCGTCTGCACTGAGGAGGGGAGGCTTCTACCTTCCTGAGCGTGGTTCAGTTCGAGGTCTCCCACCACCAGGAGCACCTGGATAGTGGGAGGAAGGAGCGAGAGAGAGTGGGGCCCGGGCGGGGTGGTGTGTCTCCATCCTGGCAGTTGTATTGTTTCTCTTTCCTGTCGACTGCCCCAGAGGTCCCAGGTTTGGGACTGCATCTGCAGGGAGTTTGAGGGGGACCTCTTTGTCCCATTCAACCCGTTGCACTGGCCCTGTTGTCCACAGGGTGGGAGCTCCAGGTCCTGCATGTGGACCTGGGTGGCAGAATGTGATCTGGCACTGGTGAGTCCCCTCTTCCCTCTGGCTCTGTCATGAGCCCTTCGTTGCCATCACAACACCTGTCACAATTTACCATTTTAAACTTATTTACTGCCTGTTTTCCCAATTTCCTAGAGAACCCCAGGACTGTTTTGCTGTTCCTGTGCTCCAGAGCAGCAGCAGTACCTGGCACAGGCCAGCTTGTCTTCCTGAGTGAATAGTGAATAGGTGGATGGATGGCTTGAGTTGCCTGTGTCCTACTCACGGTGCTGATGCTGCTGTGGGTTGCAGCAGTGAGTCTCATCATGACAGGACCCCACTCCCTGCCCGATCCCATCTAGCCCTCACTCTGGGGAAGAAGCTAAGGGTCTCTGCCCCCCACCCCACCCTTTCCTGAGACTGGGGTTGGAGAAGCTCAGATTAGGTCTTTCCTGGTGTGTCTCTTTCTTCTCTTTGAGCCTTCCTAGACCCTTGCCTGCTCAGCGCTTGGTCCTCCTGCATCATTCTTTGCCTCTAATTCTTGCTGCCAGTTGATCTGCCTGCCCTAGGGTG
This sequence comes from Lemur catta, assembly GCF_020740605.2. NCBI lineage: Eukaryota > Metazoa > Chordata > Mammalia > Primates > Lemuridae > Lemur > Lemur catta. The sequence continues at coordinate 10,172,830 of NC_059138.1, forward strand.
CTGACCACCTCTGTGTCCCCCTCCCCTGCTGCTCGCCCATTGCAAGGGCCTGGCATCAGCGAGGGATGCTCAGGTGCTTCCTCTGCCCTCCCCTCTCTCCCATTCCTCTCCTGCTCTCTCCCTCACTGAGGGGCTCGCCGTGTCCAGGACACTGATGATCAAAATGACTGCTACAAAGAGCCAAGAGACAGCACTGCTGCTCTTCTGCACTCCCAATTTGTTAAAAAAAAAAACAAAAAAAAACCAGTCATTTCCTGGGGTGAAAAAGTTGTTTCAGAAGTCAAAAGGCGCAGGGATAATTCAGCCAGGAGGACCGAGAGGGTTGATGAGGGAGAGAGAAAGGTGCACGACCAGGAGGGAACTTTCAAATGGGTGCCATGTCACCGGAGGGTTATTATGCTGTAGGGGGATGGGTGCACTATCTGGCATTTGACATTTTAGCAGAGCCCTGAACTGCAGAGCTGCAGCATGAAGGATCTGGAGAGAGATGAATAGCATCTCTTATCAGCAAGGATTCTTAACAGGAATGAGTTAGGGGACCCTGGGGAATCCAGACTGTCAAGTGCAGTTAGTGTGTGGCCATGTCCAAAGCATGTGCTGAGTGGCCAACCACAGCCTTGACCAGGCTACTCTGTAGCAGCAGAGGCTGTGCTTGGTCTGTTTTGATAGGACAGGAGATTGTCTCCTGGTTAGACAAGTTGGGTTTGCCTGAGTCGTGGGCATGTAGGAGTCCTGGGCCTGAGAGAGGATCTGTTCTGCAGCAAGGACAGGGACTATTCCCAAGGCTGCCACAGAGGCTGCACTGAGAGGAACCTGTTCTGTAGGAGATCCTGATGCAGACAGAGGTCTACTCTACATTCAAGTTAGATTTTACCTATGTTAACTTTGCTTGTACTAAACAGTTGTGTAAAATACAAACTTGGAATATAAAATTATTGAACAAGTACAGAAAGTCCTAAAATGTACTCTGGGAGCCTGTCCTGAGTGGTGGGCTCAAGATTGTGGAGTTGGAGTTGGAGGAGTTGTGGCCCAGAGTCTCGAGGCAGCATGAAGGAGTGGTTGGTATGAATTACAGATGGAGAGGGGAACACCAGTCATCAGCCTGAGAGGGGAGGCAGATCTCAAGTGGGAAGAGGTAAGACTAAGGGTGAAAAGCACAGGAGACTGGAAGGAAATTGGGAAGAAGGTGGCAAGAGATTCTGGGATGAGGGGTTGAGGCTGGGGGCACAATACCAGGGGCTGTGCTGGAGGCCAGTTGGAAAAGGAGGCCTGTTTGAAGAGGAGGCCAGCTGGCCCGGTCTGGAGCTAAGGCTATCTGGGAATTAACTCTTTGACCACTGATTCCAAGGCTTCAATGTTTTAAATTGTAGAACCCCAGGATGCGATGTCATTAAAACCTATCAGATAAGAAAGATGTTGCTTTCTGGGTGGCAGGTGGCCAATAAAACACAAAATAGGCCCATGAGTTGAATTCCTCATCGTGGCTCAGGGATTTATAACACCTGCAGTATATGAGACACATCAACATAGGGCCAACGAAGGTGAGATCACAATCGGGGTGTGACAATTGGAGGAGCAGCTGCTCCCTGGGTGCCTGACTGGTCATGCATTCCCACCGAGAGACAGAGGGCTGAGGGCTGACCCTGTCTGGAGAACCTCCAATTATCTTGCAGTAGCACTTGAGACTCATGTTAGATCTTTCTGCTAGGAAAGGAACATCCCCTCATCTCTCATTCCTCATGCAGAGTCCACAGCTGATCATGGAAATGTAATCTATCTCTTCATTTGCCATTCATTGAGCACCTTTGCTGTTTGTAGATACATGCAACAGGCTTCAAATCCTGCATTCAGAGATTGATAATGCACTGTGCTTGGCTGAATATTTTGCATATTCCACACATTCATAGTTTTGATTAATACAAACAGGTATTGGGGTTAGAAAACCATGGGTTCAAATCCCAGCTCAGCATTTATTAACTATGATTCGGGCTTGAGAGCCTCAAACGTCCTGAGCCCCAGTCTCTATCGCCTATGGTGTGGAGCTGTGCATGGTGGGGCCTGCCATTCCCAGCCCTGATCCATGATTCTGTATTCAAAATGCTTTGAAAACTGAAAGCTCTTTTTAACTTTCATGTCAAGCTAATTAGACAGCGAGACCTGATCCAAAATAATTAACATGAGGCTATTTTGCCTTTATTTATGTCATTTAGTGTGAATATTTGTATACTTTGCTGCAGAAAATAGTGTGCTTGATTACAGAATGCTGCCCAGACCCTTCTGGGATTGGTCGCATCTTAGTTTTCTGGGAAGAAATCGTGGGTCACGATTACCCCATTATCTTCTGTTCAAGTCCACAACCCACATACGCACACACATCATCATTAAAGAAAATAGGAGTTTCCCTTTGGCAACTTTCCTTCTCAGGACTAGGAATGAAAACCCAGCAGATGTGCTCATTCATCTGTTTAACTAAAACTGAGTGGTTACACTGTGTAAACATGTTACAGGGCATTGTGAAAGTTATAAAATGAAAAGAGAGTCCTGCCCCTAAGAAACCAGGACTCTAGGACTGGAGGTGTGACTGGCACACAAGTAATTATAACACAAGGCAGGATGTGTTAACTTTCTCGATTAAGAATCTCAGGCAGGATGACTTGACATCTGGATGAGGGAGGAAGCTTCCTAAAGGAAGGGCACCGTGGGTGATTAAGAATTTGCCAGCCAAAGATGGCAGGACAGGCATCGATCAGGGAAGCGTATGAAAGCAGAGTGGAGAATAGCAAGTGGTCCAGTTTGGTGGTAGCAAGGGGGAGGTGTGGCGAGTAAAGCCAGGGCCGTGGCCGGGGATGAGCAGAGCCCTGGAGGGCAGAGGTTGCAGGGAGGGTTTGCGCCTGATTTGGCTGACAAGGGAAGGATGACGTTATTGTTGGTGTTGTCAATTTTTTTCTTCTGATCCACCAAAGCAATATATGAAGAAAATTCAAACTCAAATGAAGAGGATTTGGAAACAAACAAATATATATAGGAGAACTAGGGTACAAAGTTTTAGTTGTACAGGATGAGTAAATTCTAGAGATCATTGTACAGTACAGCATGGGTACCATAGGTAATGATTGTACTGCATACTTGAAATTTCTCAAGAAGGTAGAGCTTAGGTGTTCTCATGACAAAAGAAGAGGCAACTATGTGAAAAGATGGATGTTTTAATTAACGTGACTGCAGTAATCAGTTCACTATGTGTATGTATATCATAACATCATACTGTGCACCTTAGACACATACGACTTCAATACAAAAATTTTTAAGATGTAAATGCCTAAAACCCAGATATAGCCAATATTAATATTTTAAAATTCATCCTTCCAGGCCTTTTCTGTATGAAATAGATGGCTAGCTAGTTCAATCAATTTTGAGAGTAATGCGTACATGAATCACATTGCTTCAGATTATTAAAAACAGCTGGGGGACATAATAACTTAGAAAAAGAAATATAATAGCAGTACAGTGCATGGATAGTTAGAGATAGGTGAATCTATAAATAAGGAAACCATTAAGAATGTTGTCTTGATGATTAAGAGGAAATAAGCGCTTGAACTAGGATGGTGGCTATGGATAAAAAAAAGGGAGACTGGATGAAAAAAAAATATTCCCAAGGGCAGCAATTCTAGTGGTTTAGGAGAGAGAAGAAAAAATCAGAGATGCCTTCCAGTTTTTCTGAGCCCAGACGACTGGGGAACTGGGAGCCACAAATAGGGTATTTGGGGGAGGGAAGGATTGTGTATGTATCTCTAGACCTGTTCAGAGTATGTGGTGGTCCTCAGGTGGGTAGAGACATGGGCTGGGGCTCAGAGGAAGACACAAATCCAGATTTAAGATTCACTCATATTTTCAAGGTTGCTTTGGTTAAAGAAAGTGGTGATATTTCTGAAGGAGAGAATAGAGAAATTTTTAAAACTATCGGATGAGAAGAGAAATGCCATCAGAAAATGGCAGGAACACAGGGAGCGGGAGCCAGGCAAGGGAAGCCAGAAATGTAGGAGAATTTACAGAGTGCCGTGTCCTTGCATCCAAGGGTGGAAGTGGTTTCAAAAATGGGTTATCTATAGCCTGAAATGTTACTGAGAAGAAAAAGAGGATGAAGATTGAGCACAAAAGATGGAAGGAGGTAACGTATGAGGTGTCCAGCACAGTTCCTGGCACAGGGAAAGAACAGTAAATAGCCCCTGTTATTTGATCAACAGACTATTACTTTTGGCAGTTAAGAAGTGTTTACCACTTTATCCTCAGACGCAGCCAAATGTCTTGCACAGAGCTGGAGCTTAATACATGCGTTAAATAATATAATGAGTTTGTAGAAGACAGATGAGGGAGAGTATAGGAGTGGTGATACTACAGAGGTGACCAACTCATAAACCAGTCCATCCCATCTGGTCTGTTCCTCACCCCAGAGAAACTCCTTTGCTTTGGGAGTGTGTCTTCTGGACGCTGAGATTAACCAGGCACTTAGGCTAGCATGCTTGGCGAGCCAGGCACTTGGCCGAGAGAGGTTGATGGTGATTTTCCACTAAGATTTCCTGACCTCTCACAGGTATCACAGAGATCCAGTGTCAGGTGCAATGAGTAACCACAGCGTTGTCAGGGAATTTGTGCTCCTGGGATTTTCTCATCTCCATGAGTTCCAGGTTCTCCTGTTTGCTCTCATCCTGTTCATATACGTGCTGACAGTGCTGGGCAACCTGGCCATCATCACCCTCACCTGTCTGGACTCCCGCCTGCACTCACCCATGTACTTCTTCCTCTGCAACTTCTCCTTCATGGAGATGCTGGTCACCTCCACGGTGGTGCCTAGGATGCTGGCAGACCTGCTGTCCACTCACAAGACCATGTCCCTGGCTGAATGCCTGACCCAGTCTTTCTTCTACTTCTCCCTGGGCTCTACCACCTTCCTCATCCTCACAGTCATGGCCTTTGATCGCTACGTGGCCATCTGCCACCCTTTGCACTACCCCACCATCATGAGAGGTCCTGTTTGTGTGGAGCTGGTGATGGCTTGCTGGGTGGTGGGGTTCCTCTCCATCATCTCCCCAACTCTACAGAAAATGAGGCTCCAGTTCTGCGGCTCTAAAGTCATTGACCACTACTTCTGTGACTCTGCCCCACTCCTCAAGCTCTCCTGCTCCGACACCCACCACATCGAGCGCTTGGATTTCTTCCTGTCCTTGCTCTTTGTGTTGGCCACCATGCTGCTCATCCTTGTGTCCTATGTCCTCATCGTGGCTGCGGTGCTGCGCATCCCCTCCTCCTCTGGGCGCCACAAGGCCTTCTCCACCTGCGCCTCCCACCTCACTGTGGTGGTTCTGGGCTACGGCAGTGCCATCTTCATCTACGTGAGGCCAGGCAAGGGCCACTCCACACACCTCAACAAGGTGGTGGCCCTGATGACTGCAGTGGTGACCCCTTTCTTCAACCCCTTCATCTTCACCTTCCGGAATGAGAAGGTCAAAGAGGTCATTCAGGATATGACCAAAAGGATCCTCGTCGGAGACCCAGCAGCCCGCAGGTGAGAGGGCTGGAGAGCAGCTGTCCAGCCACGAGGAGTAAGGCCCTGGCTGCTGGTGGACATGCAGGTGCCCAGGCTGCAGCTCCTCAGTCTCCCCTTTCTCAGTCTCCTGTTGCCTCATCTTCATGCAAGTCTGCCCCTGCACTACAGGGAGCTAGAGGACACACGCTGTTATCAATAGACCCCTCAGAGGCAAGTGTCTGTGAGCCTGAGATAGTCAAGGAACGGATATTTTGAGGGAGCCATGGTGTGAATATGGTGGGATGATAGCAACCAAATCAGATAACCCAAATAAAGCTCTTAGTGTAGGGCCTGGTACATAGTGAAAGCTTAGTAAGTTCAGCTATTATTATTAAAATGTCCTATTAAAATCTTTCCTCCCTAGTCTGGCTCTATGGCTTTACTTACATGTTTTTACATGTCTTTGTGTACTGCTTTTACTCTAGGTGTGTCCCTTTCTCAGAAACTAGCTTCAGGGTCTAGGACAGGGTTCTGAACACAGAAAACATGTGCCTCCAGTGGCCCCTCTCTGGGACTTCTCCCAGACAGAAGCACCCTCACACCCAGGCTGCCCCCTTCATCCCTCTGGCCCCAGAGCCTCTTGTCCTTCAGTGGAAATGACTCTCTGGGAACTTCTCTCCCAGCCCTCTTGCAGGGCATCATGGAGGCCTAATCATTTTCATCCACTCAAGAGGGGGAGAAAGCTGGGCTGTCACCCCACTCTCAGACTGGCTGCCTTTGCAGGGCAGAACTTGGATCCAAGTTCCAGAGGGACGACCAGTGGCCTGGGCCCTCTGAGGTTGGGTTTCCTGAGAGCAGCCCCGCCAGGTTCCCAGGGCCCTTGGAGGGTGAAGCAATGGGAGAAGCCAGATAAGGAAATGAAGTGGCATTGGTGTTGTGGGTGACAGGGTGGGAGGCAGAGGAGCAAAGGCATTTGTTGGGAATCTGCAGGTGGTGCAGGAAGTTATGGGAAGATGGTGGGGCTAGGAATAGCTCTGGTATCTGATTTCTTACAGAAGACTGAGTCTGAACTGGGCTGGGGTTAGCAAAGTAGGGCAAAGAATGGGTGCAAACTTCCTCTCTCTTCTGAAGCTCGCTCCATCCACAGATCACCTAGAGGACAGGCCTTGGCCGTAGCTAGCAGTGTGGAGAGTCGCAGTGTGGGGCCACCACACAGAGCCAGGGCTAGTGGCTGTAGGGGAGTGTCCTGGGGCACGCAGCCTGGAGACACTGATCTCTCATTATTGCTGCCTTTAGCTTCATCTCTAAGGGAGGCTTTTTTTTTTTTAAAAACTACCGCAGAACATTTTTACATGTGTGGATCTGGCGTGGAAAGTAGGCAGATACTTCTGACTCTGCTGTAAAGGCCAGCAGGGAAAACGGCTTTTCAACCTGAGAACTTTGTCTCCTCCAGCTCTCAAGGGACTAATTACTTGCCCTCCTTGCAAACTTTGTGAAAAACTGGAGAGCTAGGTGGGAAGTAATTATCTCCTTCTGAGATGCACACACTTTCCTTCAGCTTCTCCTCCTAAAATAATCAGCACACGGATCGCTCAGAGTTTCCTCCAGGGAGCCTCCTTCCTGCTACTCTCTCCTCTCTGCACAGGTCTCTCTTAAAAAATTAAAAATAGGCAACAGCCTGGGGCACTCTGTTACCTGTTTTTCAAAGCGTTTCCTCAGGAGTGGGCTCTCTGACTGGTCAGTGTGGGGAAAGGTGTCACTTGCCCTGGGCCTCCACTGTAACCACCTGTCACATCCACACACCCAGCATCACACGGCATCACATTCTCAGCAGCCTGTGGTCCTTGGCTGTGCGAAGTGTGACCCCTGCAACAGCACGGGGGTCTCCTGGGAGCTCATTGGAATGCAGACTTTCAGGCCCTTCCCGCGAGCCACTGAATCAGCGTCTGCATTTTTACAAGATCCCCGGTAATTCCTGTGCACATTGATTCTTGAGCAGCACTGGTCTAGACAATTTGTTGGCAGAATTTTCAATTGGGAAATCGTATAAGAAAGTCCTTGTCCCAATCTCAGTGATGTGAAAGGTGCTGGAAGAAGTAATTTGGGGACACATTTGCTGTTGTTGAAGCCAACCTTCCTTAGTGACTTTTATCCCAGGTTTTGTTTCTGGAGATAGTAACCAGGATAAACCCCCCCAAGATTTTCACCCTAGTCTGACTTTAAACTTGAGTGATTTGAGCCAAATGCCCCAGCCTCTGACATGCTGCTGGAATCCTCCATGGACATGACTGAGGGCTGTCTGGATGTCTTGGTTCCATACATTTGACCTGACGTGGCAGGGGTCTTTGATGTGCACAATGTCAAATGAGGCCCCTGGAGAGACATCAACTAGGAAATAATTTTAAAAGAGTTTTCCAACTTGCTGGAAGGAATCTTAAGATTACAGTTATGAGTCAAAGTAGCTGTTAAAAAGTCTCCCCGGGTTTATGTCATGATGTAACTAAACCATGGCCTCGTGGAATTGCACGGGAGATTGTAGGTCATGCAGGCCTTCCCGCCTCTGTCTGGGAACAAGCATCCCATGGCCACACGCTGATCAGACTGGCTTAGAGACGCTGCCTGAACAAGGTCTGGGGTGGAGCACTCACAGCTGTGGGGTGCAGCCCCTTTCTGTCCTACACAGTTCGAAATTTTAGAATGAAACCCTTTTGTCAAGCACCGGCATGACTACCTCTACCATTCAACCATTGTCCAAGTTCTGCCTTTTTGAGTTACAAAGGCAGACTGGCAAAGAAGTGAACACATCTGCACATTGCCCTCCAAAATATTCAGATTTACAAGTGGGATGTTGCCCTTGAATAATTTCTAGACCTTTTGTCATCCACATTGCTCCTTCTGGTCCCTCTTATTATGTGGGTCTTGGAACTGGTGGTGATCCTAGTTTAGAGACCCAGTTGAGATAGAGTGCGTGGGAAACCCCTTCCCTTGCTTTGCTTAATGCATTTCTATTACCATCAACTAAGGTGACATTCCATGTTTTAGGTGACAGTGCTAATTCATGTTCCAAATTAATACAAATCTCATGATTAAAGAAATTTATTAAATACCTGCCATATTCTAGGCATAGGAGATACAAAGATATATAAGGCTCATAATTTAGTGTGGGAAGACAAAACGGTGTGTTAATTACTGTAGGTAAAGCGCTCTGGGAGTGCCTCATTCTCTTTGGTAATGTTGAAAGTCAAGTTGAAATGAATTTTTGTCCTTTTAGTTGAGCTTTGAGGTATGAAGAGCAGTTTCATAGGCTGAGAAGATGAAAAGTGAATTCCTGAGAGAGGCAACTGAACATGTAAAATAACATGGACATAAAATGGTATGTTGCGTAGGTGACCAAAGCCCAAGAAGGTGAAATTAGTGAGTGAACTTTATGGAGACTGTCCTTGGGTATTGGCACTAATCAGACCCAAGTTCCTTAGGGGACTTTAAGTGTCTTTGGCAAGATGTTCCACTCAATGAAATAATAGGACATATCTGACTATAACAAACTTCAGAGTGGTTACAGTGGATATCGGTGTGGAAATCTTTGCATGCTAGGGCAATTATATTGTATTCACCAAAAGTACTATTTACCTTAAGTGCTGGAATTGTATCGCCTTCAATTTTGCAAATAACCTAAGTGAGTTCAGAGAGCTTAGCTTTTTTGGAATGCTTGCTTTCCCCTCTGTCAGCAGCTGAGTTGGTCATGGGTTATGGTCCTTTAGGTCGGGTCCTCCGAAGAGAGGGAGGCATGGGGCTGGGGCTGAGTGATGGGGAATCTACCGTCTGGTCTCCTCTCCTGTGTCTGTAGAGGAGGAGGGGAGGGGAATCTGTGGCAGCGCCTCCCCTTAGATCATGCTTATCTTGCTCTGTAACAAAGACGAGGTCCTCACATACAGTCCTGTGGACTCATACTCAGGGGTGGGGAACCCAGGAATTTCTGGGCGAATTTTCCACCCAGTGAAGGAGGTGGCAGGAACACAGGTGTGAGTGGTGCGCTGCCAAACTGCCAGTGGGGAGGGCAGGTCCCCTCACACTCGGAGGGGCCTGCGTCCATCAGAAAGAGGAATTTATAAGTTTCCTTGTAAGGGCAATGCCATGAGGTTTGAACTTGTCCTGTGTCTAACTCAAGGGAAGGAGAAAGACCAAGATGCAGGGCTGAATAGGGAGAAGGATTTAAAGGAAAAAACCCTAGGGTAGAATGCAAGTGATTTTGGGAACAGAACCAATTGTTGAATTGTCAGGAATTGTATACAGCTGTTATTAAAAATTTAATAACAGGCACTTACAATCAAATAAATTATGCCAAAAGCAAAGGTGATAAATATGCAAAACTCCTAATTACTTTGCTACATTTTACTTTTATCCATCTATTGAGGTTGTTCCCGTCACTTGTCTCAGGACAGTGGAAATTCTGCTTGATGCGGTGTTGCTGGGCAGCTTCTCCTAACTCCAAGTTCATGAAGTCAGGCTGGTAGTTTGAAATTGGACTTGAGGGGAATGTTGACCGCCAGGAAGTTGGCAAATGCTAGAAGTCAGCAAGTGGAGAGCCAGGGGTTAAACACTTGCCAGCAGACTGCTGGACCTAGGCTACCATCTTTCCTTGTACCTGTCAGGCCTTGTGGCAAAAACTATGTTTACATCAGAAAATGTAATGCTTAAAGAAAATATAATGCTTAAAATGTAATCAGAAAACATAATGTAAAAACCATATTTACAACAGCAAACAATGCTTAAAGAACTAGATTGATATGGTCCACTATAGGCAACAATGCAATTTTTCAATTTTGACCTAGAGGCCTTTTCACCGGGCCAGGCTCCTAAAGTCCCATCCTTGCAGGGTCTTCAAGCTAACATGAGCCACCACAGGACCCAGGCCTGACTTTCCTCTGAAAAATGATTTGATTTCCCTAACTTCTCTCCTCAAAATTCCGTATCCTTAATTTCTTGCTCACTGATTCTCCCTTCTGGAAGAAATGAACCAATTTTTTGGTTTCCCACTGGGATATACACATGTGACAATAGATTCTTGTCTTAGCCGACTCTGTACTTCTAGTGGTTGCTGACCAGACACTGTCTCTGGGGCTGAGAATTAGACCAATGAAGGGTGGGTGGGAAGACACTTCAGTGTAGGGCAGGCATTTTAGAGTCATAAAATCCTGCCACTGACTCTCTGCCTACTCTTAAATTAGTTCTGGGTATTAAGAACAACCTTGCCCACCTAACACCCTGGAATTAGGTTCTAGTGTAAGCTACTTCTGTGGAGTGGGAAGGCTGTTGCCTTCTGTACAACTGTGTCCAATGACCTTATGTAGAATAATAAGCACGTCCATTGTTCTTGTCTCTCAGGAAAAATGGTGTTATAGCAAAGGGACTGTGACTCCGCAATGCAATTAGCATTGTATGTGAACTGAATAAAAATATTTCTTCCAGTTAAAAATATATTGCATGTGTAGGTATTATTTGCTATCTTTCACATGTTTGTGGATGCTATCGTGATAAATAAAACACAAATCTTTAAAAGTGACACTGAATCTATAGTTGCTTTCTGCCAATATGTGTTTCTTTCAAGTGATGCCACTAAATGTACAAGTACAGCTGGGAAGGCATCACTGGACTTGTGGCCTAGGAACTTGATGGACACACTAAATATGGGTCTAGAAGAAGCAAAACTGAGCAGCTTCAGGTCCTGGAGATTCCAACTTTGAGTTATTCCAACTTTTGATCCAGATGGAAGAAGAAATTCCAAGGACAGGGAGGTGGAAGAGAAGTTTGAAGAACCAGATTCCACTGCCAGTTCCGCCATCTCTTTGACCGACGTATTTATCCCCTCAACCATAGTTCCCTTGTCCGTGAAAGTGTGTCAGAAACACTGCGTGCTGCATCCCAAGAATCAGAATTTCCCTTCTGGGGTCTTTCACAGCACTTTAATATAAGCAGGAAAACCCCTAGTTGAAACGTATTGGAAAACCTTTTTTTTTTTTTTTTTTTGAGACAGTCTCTCTCTGTCTCCCCAGCTAGAGTGCTGTGGCACGATCTTAGCTGACTGCAACCTCAAACTCCTGGGCTCAAGGGATCCTCCTGTCTCAGCCTCCTGAGTAGCTGGGGCTACAGGCACACATAACACTATGCCCAGCTGATTTTTTATTTTTATTAGAGACAGGCAGGGTCTCACTCTTGCTCAGGCTGGTCTTGAACTCTTGAGCTCAAGCGATCCTCTCATCTTGGCCTCCCAGAGTGCTGGGATTACAGGTGTGAGCCACCGCACCCAGCTGAAAACATTTTTTTTAAATGATAATAACTCCCCCCCCAAAAAAAAACCTCAAATGTATTGGAATTAATTGCATTCTCCTCAGTATATGGGGAACCTCTTTCCCTCAGTATATGGGGAACCCCTAGAGGCCAGAATGCACATTTCTTTCATCTTTCACAGCCAGTGCTGAGCAGAGTGTTTTGCTCATGACGGGTGGTCACTGTTAGCAGGGTAACACCAAATGGAAAATGTATGTGAAAGTGGTTTGTCAAGTGATGAAATACACAAAAGCAAGGTGTCATCAGCAGAATTGTTCTTAACTCATTCATCATCCCTTCATTTATTATACAAATACTTTTTGAGGTGGTGAGCAGAGGATAATCAGAGAAAAATAAATCATTTAGTTCAACAGCAAATACCAGAGTCATTGCTCTCACATGTAAGTAAAAAACAAGCAAAATTTTGGACCAGAAACTGAAACTTGGAGCCTAAAGAGACCCTCTGACTTGGGGGAGAGGCATCTCAGCAAGAAAGAAACACACTTGCAGAAATCCAGTGCCTCGTTTAGAAGGGAGTCAGTTTGGGGTGACAGGAAGTATGTAAAGATAACTAACGGACCACTAAGTGAGTCGTGTCTCTACAGCTGGACCGTGTAGCCACCAAAGCAGCCCACGATTACCTACCTTGTTTACTTCCACATAGATTTTTAAAAAGCTTGACATTTGTGATACATTCGTAGTTTTTGTGATCTTCAAGTAAGTGCGGCTAGGAATACACTCTTGATTGTAGTTGCATAGCACAAATTGGGAAATGGAGCTTGGTAAATTAAAGTGTATTTAGAGAAACAATATGGCAGAATAAATTGGGGCTATTTTAGAAAATCCTGGATAGATGAAAGCTAAGGGAACACCATGATTCTGAGGTCCAAGTAAGTAGACGATTTTTAAAATTTCAGGCTATAGTTGGAGAAGAGAAGAGCAGCAAGATGGGACATAGCAGGTTTCCAGGAATTTCATACACACACACACACACACACGTACACATAATACTGAACACATAATACACACAATAGCTGAACAAAGGACCTTACTTAAGATTTATTACCATCCCAGCCTTCAGGCAAATGAATGTTTCTAATCATACTGGAGGAAAGTTTATTTTATCTTTCTAAAACTCTCTGTGAATATTTCCACCCTGAAACCCACATAATTCCTGAAAGATTTGCTCTTATTTCTTATGCCAATGGCGATTTATCTTGTTTTAATTTAAGTTCATTTTTCTCTGTTTTTACTTTTTCTCAGATGCAAGGGCCCCTGATGAATTGCATTCTCACAGTGTCTACCTTATATTCAACATGTCACTCAGGTGTCATCTTATCGGGAAGCTGTCCCTGATCTGATGTCCCTCATCCGCCGTCTGGTCTTAGTGTTGCTGTCTGTCATGTGCTCTTGTCAAGCCTTCTGTGAACCCTTCCTTGCACTTCCCCTCTGTGCCGTAAACAGCTTTGTCATTCTTTCCCATCATCAGGCTAAGAGGATAAGGCCCAGCTATGCCTTCTTTACCTCTTTCCCCTGCACCTGCTGCAGTGCCTGACACACAGAGGCCACTCCGTGGTGGTGAAATGATGATGATGTGACGAACTCCACACACACGCAGACACACTGAAAATCAATCACGTTGTTTGCTAAGTGTTGCTCCTTCCCTCGATCCCATGCAGCCCAAGCGCTCAGGGTGCATGTGCTCAACAATAGGGCGTGCACTGGGGTAGAAAGGCACACCCCGAAAGCACATACCTGCGCGCACATGCACTCACACTGGGGCTGCGTGGTCTCTCTTGAGCAGCGAGCACTTCTTGGCTACTCATCCTTGAATGCAAAGCCCATGTCCTTCCTTTTTGAAAGCCCCACTTCTGGCTCCCCAGGCTCTAGGCTCCTTTCTGAGTTCTTGTAGCTGTCAGTGGGTGTGGGGAGCACACGGTGGCCTGTGAGGGCTTCAGGCCAGACAGGGGCTCACTGTAGTCATCACTCAGAGGCACAGAGGAAGAGACTTAAGGAAACTGGACAGTGGTCTTCCCACCTGTGGGCACTCTGCCTTCTCACGGAACTGCCCGAGCCCGGCCAGGTCCCTCGGGCTCATAACGGTGCCCCGTGAGGGCCTTTCAGCCTCTGCATCTGCCCCCGGAGCACTGTCCTGACTGTCTCGTTGCGGAAGGTGAGGATGAACGGATTGAGGAAGGGGGTGAGGACTGAAGTCACCAAGGCTACGATCTTGTTGACTTCCACCGAGTGTGCTTTGCCAGGCCTGACATACAGGAAGATGGTGCTGCTGTAGCCAATGAAGACCAGCGTGAGGTGAGACCCGCACGTGGAGAAAGCCTTCTGGCGGCTGCTGGCAGAGGGCATCCGCAGCACAGTGGTCACGATGTACCCATAGGAGATGAGGGTCACCAGGAAGGAGCTGAGGACAAAGGCCAAGGCCATCACAAAGTCCCAGAATTCCAGCAGATGAGTGTCAGAGCAGGACAGCTGCAGCAGAGGCGCATTGTCACAGAAGAAGTGGTTAATGACGTTGCCGTGGCAATAGCTGAGATGAGCTCGGGAGAGGACGCTGGGTACCATGGCGAGGAAGGGAGCTGCCCAGGCAGCCCCAGCCAGCCGGAGACACACGGCCCAGCTCATCAAAGTGCCGTAGCGCAGTGGGTGGCAGATGGCCACAAAGCGGTCAAGGGCCATGTCTGCCAGGATGAGGAAGGAGGTGGAACCCAGGGAAAAGTAAAAGTAGAACTGGACCATGCAGCCAGTGAAGGAGATGACTTTGAGGGGGACCAGCAGGTCTGAGAGCATCCTGGGCACTGTAGTCACGGTCACCAAGATCTCCAGCAGGGAGAAATTGCCCAGGAAGAAGTACATGGCCGTATGTAGGTGGGTGTCAGCTATGACCATGACGATGATGATGGTGTTTCCCAGGAAGGCGAGGAGATGGAGCACGAGGAAGGGGCCATACAGAAGGACCTGCAGCTCACCGAAAGAGGAGAAGCCCACGAGGACAAATTCAGAGGGTCGGCTCAGATTTGCCATGATCCGGCGCAGGGTTCCTGCATGTAAGGGAGACCAGAGGCAGAGATGCAGAGGCAGAGACAGAGAGATAAAGACAGAGGACATTGACCATGAAGCAGGGATAGGCAGGGACTGAGACAGAGCACGGGGAGGGCAAGGCAAGCAGGCAAACAGAAGGACAGAGGGAAAGAGCAATAAAGGAAGAACAAAACAAGGAGATGAGAATCACAGAGAAACAGTCGGGGAGTCAGAGGGTGAAAGATGTGGCCAGCCACTGACAGGGAGAGAGAAAGCCAGAGAGAAGCAGACTGAGACAGATCACACAGCACAGCCCTCGACATTAGGGAGAAAGCAAGAAGGAAACAGGAGAGGAACAGGGAAGGGACAGAGGGGAGAGAACCAACAGGGGAGGGGGAGAAATAGGGAAGGAGAGGGAGCGGATTAGTGCCCAACACCCAGACCCCCCATGTGTAGGCCGGCGCTGGGTGTCTGCGTCCTGCCCCACAGGTTGTGCACCAAGACTCCTTTTGAAGGGACCCTGCAAATCTTTCTGGGCTGTCTCTCTGAGGACCCTCACTCATTCACATTTCCTTAGCTATGATCATGAAATTAGCAGCAAGTCAGAGTTGTGAGTCAATAAATTAGCTTCCTTTAGAGCAGCCTTCTGCTTTGGGTTTGCAAACACTGAGAGCAGAAAGGGCACAGGCGGTCAGGGCGATAGGTCTGGGATCCCAGGCGGCAGCTGTGCCAGGCCCACGCGGTCACTAGCGGGCTACCTGAGGGCGCTGCGCTCCCCTCCGCAGTGGCAGGGTGTGAGCGGTGGAGTGGCACTGCCTGTGTTTGCATCTGGCTCGTGCTTGTCACAGGCTATAAATCTGCTCCTTTCTGTCCCCTGCTCTCTCTGAGTCGCAGTTTGCTCAGCTATAAAATGAAGATAATGATAGCACTTCACCTCTACAGGGATTGTAAAATTAAATCAATACACTACTTAGTACAGTGGCTGGCACATACCAGGTCCTCAACAGTTGTGTCATTGTCATCGTTCTCATAGCAGTGGCTGTCCATGAAACCCACATTTTCTTCGTCCATCATCTCCCCACACTTTAATGCCAACTTGCGGGGTGTGTGTGTGCATGTGTGTGAATATCTCAAAAGCATTATACTGGTCCTTAGAATTTTGGCTCACTAAAAGGTTAGTTTAACATATTTTAGACACAATGCAACATAAGTATTACAACACAAACTATTAGGAGTGCAGAGAGTGAAGCTGTGTATAGACATACGCTGGCCCTTTCTCTGGCCCCACAGAAGCTTCACCTGAGGCTGTGTCCTGGCTACCTAGAATGGCATTCCAATTTAGAGAAGCCTCATACCCAGGCCACTGACACACCTTATCAGTAGATCTAAAATCTATGCCAGCACTGACTGAATTCAAACCCAGTCATTATGTCTGTGTTGCACAACAACCTGGTAACAGAAACTTAAGCCACTCACCTTAGCCTCTGAGCACAGGGTCTTCTCCTTAAGCTGCTCTCATTAGGTATCCATGCCCAGACTTCTGCCTCTCAGGTCCTCTCTGTGACATGAGTGACATCAAACATGCAGTCCTTGGCCCTTGGGTGGTGTCTGTCTTGCAGTTGGTAGGGGTGGAGGGGAGCTTTGTGCACATCTGGGAAGTGATGGTACCTGGCACGGATGAGTGAGCTAAAACATCACCAGTTCTCATGCTGATTTCCTAAGTCAAAGACTACCCAGTCTCACAACAGAGCCCGGGGCAGCAGCATCGATGTGGGGCTGCAAGATGGGAAGGAAGGCCTTTCTCTCCCGAGTGTTCTCTGTCCACTATGTCTCCTTGTCCTCTGATTCTTGATGATGTTTGAAGCTGAGCTTGTGCTAGATGAGAAACTTAAGACTCCAGCAAAGCGTTCTCTAAAGAGCCCTCTAGGGACTTCTGAGACACTGACGTTACTCCCTGGAATAATGAGACATCCTCTGTTTCGAGGAAGTAACATTTGAGAAAAAGATCTGAATGAAGAAAGGGATAGAGACCTAGATACACCTAAGCAGCTGGTGTCTTAGGATCAGTTCCTTGGCAGTATTTCCTGGTCCTTCCCTTCCGTTTAGGACCATGAAAGAAAAATGGTATCATGGAAAAAGCACAAATGAATGTCCCCAGTGGGACTACATTTATGGCAGGCTGGGTATGTGGCAAGGGCTGGACCCAGAGTCCCAGAGCTTCTATTTGGAGAGACATTTTGTCTCCCTCCCAGACCCAGGGTTTTGGGATCTAGGGAGGAGGGGAGTGGAGGTCCTGGACCAGGGCACCTTCTTGTCTGAATTCTCCAGAGTGTCATCTAGGAAAGCTTAGGAATCAAAACAGTAAGCCCAAGAGGAGATCTCTGCCTCACAGGGGCAGGGCTCTTGACAGACATATCTTAGGACCTGGCCAGGTTGAAGGCCTTGTCTCCAACTCCTGTGAGAAGATACAAGAGATGCACCCTGGGGACAAGGGTGAAGGGACTATGGTGAGGCCCACTGCAAGGCACAAGCTCCCTAGTAAACTCTAAGTCACAGTTCTGCATCTCAGAGCCATGCAGACCTTAGGGATGACACCCAATTCAACCTTGCCCACATCCACAGACAGAAATAAGGACGCAAAGATGTCAAGCAAAAGCTTTCCAATGAAAATAGAGCAAATGGGCCCCTAGTTTAAGAACAACCAGAGCTGGGGGGTGGGGAGAGTTGGTCAGGTCATCTTTCTGTAGGACCTGAGCCTGGAACTGAGTTTTTAGGGCTGACCCATTGATAGCAAAGAGAAATTTAGGTCATTTAGGATCGGAATAGAGGATGGTATGGAGAGGAGTGTGTTGCCGACAGGCAGACGGGTCCCGGCAGGGCTGGAGGCAGGATGTCCTGAGAATCGAAAGACGAGTGTGTAGGCTGGACTGATGTGGGCCTTCACGACTATCGGTTTTCTATTGCTTCTGCAGCAATTGACCACAAATTTTCTGGCTTACACAATATAGATTCATTACCTGATGAATTCTGCAAGTCAGACATTTGACACAAGTGTCATCAGGGCTGTCTCCCCTTCTGGCGTCTCTATGCATTTTTTCAGCTTCTGGAGGCTACCCACGCTCCCTGGCTCACGGATCCCTTGCTCCGTCTTCACAGCCAGCAGCGTTTCATTTCTCCCATCTTTCCTCTGTCGTCACATCTTCCTTTGACTGAACTCAGAGGGAACTTTTTTCACTTTTACAAATACCTGGGATTAGATTCGGCCCACCTGGATCATCTAAGACGCTCTTCCCACCTCACTGTCCTTAGCTTCATCACATATGCAGAGTCACTTTTGCCATGTAAAGCAACATATTCACAACTGCCAGGGATTAGGGTTTGAACACCGTGGGGGGCCATTATTCTGTCTATCATCATGGCTGTGGTGCAGCTTTGGTGTCTGCTAAACTGCCCATCCAGCCAGGTCCATTCATCGATACACAATTGTGTTCAATCATCAATAAATATGTTGCATCAGTTCTGTTAAATGATCATAACACGGAGCAGCCTCCATAATCCAGGAGCATAATCGTGAATCCGTCCCCATTTCCTTTGAAACCAGGGGCATGTGGAACAGTGTTAATTCCTGTTTCCTCTCTGGCCTTCCCAAAGAGAAAGAGTTAGGACGGAAAGAGCTAGGGGAATTAATCTAGCGCCACTTGGTGCTGTCTCCTGGGCCTCCCTGACCTTGAAGCACCACCCACATCCTTTTTGTTAACTTCTTCTTTTGCTTGTTGAGATTACTTGGAAATACAGTCATTCTTACCGTTGAGTTGATACAGTCTGAAGTACCCTGTGGATATCTACCTTTGCCGCCTTTTCACACAGTTTATTCTCTCCTTAATGGAAATTTTCATTGTTAGTGCTTCTTTGATCCCTAGGATTCATCCCTAGGCCAGTATCCTCTCAGCCTCTGGCTGAAAAATATTCTCCACTTGTGTCTCCCACATCTCCTGGGTTGTGATCGGCTATGGCAGCTGCTTGTTCCTGTATGTGAAACCCAAGCAAACGCAGGCAGCCCAGTAAAACAAGGTAGTTTCCCTGTTGATTTTTATACTGACCTCTTTTCTGATCCTTTTCGGAAGGTGAAAACCCTTTGGGATGACAAAGTCAAAGAAGCCTTTTGGGATGTTGTGAAATGCTGCTGTCAACTAGCTCCATCAGTTTCAGGTGGGACAATCCCTATCATGAATGCTAAGGCAGCCTGGAAAATACTAACAAATATCTAAGCTAAAACGTCTTTATTTTCATCACCAAATAGTATATAATCATCACACTCAGGCCCTTGAAAGTGGGCAAGACACAAAAATGAAACACACTGGCTTATCTGTTACTGATAATCTAAGCTACTTCTTGTTTTAGTTGTTTTGTAATGAAATCATTGTTGTGTTTCTTAAAATCTATGGAAGAAAACACTTAAAGCTGGGGAGGAGCTTGAGGCAGGAGATGTAAATGCTCTCAGGGAGATTTCGATGACACCGTAACCATCTCTGAACCTGCATTTCCAAAAGCGAAAGGAAGACAGTCCAGGGAATGAAATAAAAGTGGCAGCACCTCTGCTCAGACTCTGCCCTTTCATTTTCTGGGATCTCTTGACATTTTGATGTGTATTATCAGGCTCAACCTCACAGTGCTGTGTCTGGCCACTCAGTCAGTCACACGTAATTCTCTGGTGCACTTTTTGTCCTTAGATTTGCAACATTGAATCTTGGTTCTATTGTTACTACAAAGCGTCTCTGTTTTTCTCTATATTTTGCCATAGAACCAACTTGGAGTGCCACGAGGGTGATATCTTTGGAAAGGGGTGGATGGAGAAGATGAGCAGGGGTGGAAGTATCTGATCAGATTTTAGGCCACTACTTGAGTCACCTCCTCTTTTTGTCCTTTGTGAAGGAAGGAGGCAGGTGAGGTTTGAATGACTGACTGCAGGGACCCGAATGTCCTTTCTTTATGTGCTGCAGGAGTCCTCTGTCTTCGTGGTGTTCTCCGGCTCCCAAAGCTCCACACTGCTACTCTGAGTCCTCTTGTTTTTCTGCCCCAATCTGCAGCTGTCTCTTGGCACACCTCTTTAGATGTTCCCTGCTGGTGGAGCTGAGAGTGGGAGTTTCCTCCCCCAGATCTGACTCACTCAAACATCAGGGATGGGTGGCTGCTTGTTATTGCTCAGGAATATGTAACTGATGGATTTGTAGACAGATTGGAGGAAGACATTCTCTCACATGATCATACCTGCAGGCTGCAGGCTGGAGGCAGGCAGGAAATGGATTTTTCCTGAGGGTTGATGCGGGTGACATGGAGAATGAAAGAGTCTAGCAAGAGGGTGCTTGCTTGGTGGTTGATGGAATGGGGATAAGGCAGGGCCGCCGAGTACAGTCATGTGGTTTGTGGGCTGCACAAAGGTGCTGACTGAGTGACTGAGTGACACAGAGGCTGAAGCAGCTGCATCTACTTGACGGAAGAGGCACCTATTTTATGCACAAAGATGACACTTTACTTGTCAAGCCTTGTTCTTCCCAACTACATCAGCTCAGGGGGGAACATTTTCTGAATGTATCCAAGGCTCTGATGTCGAAGGCACTGCCTTGGGCTGGTGAGAAAGAGCTGAGAGTTCACAGGAAGATGCAGAGCAAAACCTCAGCCCTTGGCTCCCCTCTGTGTACTTTCTTCATGTTCCTCCAGCCTGCCCTCCTCGTCACCTGCCACCTTCTCCCTCCCACGTTGACCCTTCATCTTGTCATCTTGCTGCTGACTCCTTTTCTGCTTTGATTTTTTATTTATAGCTCCCTTCTTCCCCCACCCCCTAGATTCCCACAGCTTTTTTCCTAGGGCTCTCCTGCCCTGACTTCTCAAGCCCTTGGCTGCCACTCAGCCCCACAGACCTGTCCTCTCCCACAGGGCCTCAGCCCCACTGTCTCTCTGCCTGTCCCTCCCTGCCACTGTCCACAAACAAACCTGTTTCCTTCCTGCATCTCAAGTGACATAATATTTCAAATTCTCCCTTTAAGTGCTATAGGAATCTGTATTAGTGATGTAGTTTTTTAAAACAAGATTTTGAAACATGAGGGTTGCAATCCTTGCAAATGGACAGTAAACAGAGTTCTGGGTTAAGGGAGAAAAATGGTTTTCCAGTTACCCATTGCCACCCCCAAAACTTAGTGCTTTAAAACAATGATGATTTTATGATGTCTCACAAATGTGTGGGTCTGGAATTCGGGCAGGGCTCGTCTAAGTGATTCTTTGGCTCCGAGTGGCATCACGCAGGATTTCAGTGACTTCACGTGGCAGATGGGCTGGTGTGGAGTTTGCTCACATGTGTGATGCCTCGGAGGAGAGGTGTGGAAGCTGGGGTTAGCTGGGCCTGTTAACTGTGTGGCCTCGCTGGCCTGGTGTTATCCGGAGAACTGGACTCGCTATGTGGCGGCTGAGGGCTCCCAGACCAAACATTCCAGCAAAAGAGGTTGACACGGCATGGCCTTTTATATCCTAGCCTCAGATGTCACATGGGGTCACTTTTGCCATACTGTATCAGTTCAAGCAATACAAGCCTGCCTAGGTTCAAGAGGAGGGGACACAGACCCATGTCTTAATGAGAGGAGTGTCAAAGAATTTGTGGCCCTTTGAGAAACCTGTTACAGATAAGCCAATACAATTTTCCCATTCTAATCCTGAGGCTGTTCCGTGTGATGTCTGCTCCCAAATGCAAGGAACATCACGAACCCCTCTCCCTTTTCACTCCCCTCCTCGGAGAGCCCAGGCTGTAGTCTGTCTTCCTTCCATGTCTGTGTACGAGGGAGGCAGACACATTGCCTGACTGGGAGATCTACATCACCCCAGTGCCGGCATCCACAGAAACACAGAAAGAACAAAATCCCTTTTTGACACCTGCACAACCTTAGGCCTCGGAAACATCTTGCTTTGTCTAGTTTTACTCCCATAACTGACCCCAGAGATAATTTTCTTTGATCTCCAAAGCAAATACTAATCATAGACTTTATCAGATAGACTTGTCACATATTTTAACATGTTTAAAAACCACACAGCACAGCCTTGATTTTGCATATATTGTGATGCATCTCTTAAAATGTGTGATAAATTTTTATTTGTGCAACATATTATTCTGTGTTAATGAATGCTTAGTTTTTAGAGTCATTTATTTACCTCTCAAAAATTTGAGACAGAAATTGATTTCAACAAGAAACAAGACTTCTAAAAAACTTCCTTCATTTGTGAAGTTTTTAACCTGCATTCTAAGAGAATGCAAGTTACCCAATTCATGCTTGTTTTTCTTTCCACAGTTATTCCTCCATATCTGAGCTGAAAGCATGAGTAAATGTTTGTGGGATATAAAAATTGATTTCAAAATATGTCTTCTATTAATATTCCAATTTGTCAAAATAAGGAAGAGACAGAGCAAGACAAATAAATCATAAATGTAATGGGCTCCACCGTTAGTCCTGACAAATATTGATGTCTCCTACACTGACTGGAATGGCTTTCAATTTTCAATTGTATTGATAACAGCTATTAAAACCAACCACTACATGGCAGAGTTTAAATTTGAATCAGGTCTGATCCCAAAGACTCTGTTCCTAATTTTCACGTTATTTTGGCTCCAACCTAAACATAAACCAAACTTGTATACTGTTTAATTGATTGCTAGTGTATGAAATATATTTTGTTCATTGCATGGGAAGAATATAAGAGACATGGGAGAAAGAGCATTCATACATACTGACTACATAACAGTTCTGGAATTAACCTATGAAGGAAGAATTATTGTATTCATTTTTTGGATAAGAATATAGAATCCCACAGAGCTTATGTCGCTCCCAAAGTTGCTGGGTCAATACATGTTGGGGGCTGAGACTGAAGCTCTGATGTTTCCAGATTCACACACTGTGCTTTTCCTCTACATCACACCAAGAATAATAATGCTATGACTGTTTCGAATATTGTGTAGCTCAGCAATGACAGAAACTGCATAACGGATATTATCCTCGCTATTTGGTAAACTAAACCTAAAATTCATGAGGAAGAGAAAAAGTCCAAAAAAAAAAAAAAACCCTTATAACGGATACAAATTGTTTACCCATATATACCCATGTTTACCCATGTCCTTTCTGGAAGTGACCCTCCCGATGGGAATACCACATATTTTTGTTTCATTGAACTCAGATGTGGCCAAGTGACTTGCTGGGGCCAGGGAGATGTGGGTGGAAGCAGCATGAGTCACTTCCTAGCAGAAGCCTTAGGAGCCAGCGTTTGATTCACCATTCTCTCTCTCTTTCTCTCTCTCTCTCTGCCTCTCTCTCTCTCTGTCTCTGTCTCTCTCTGTCTCTCCCTCTCCCTCCCTGCCACCTTTGTGTTCACGGAAGACTGTGTTAAGTGGAGCTTCTATTGGTTTGGGTCCAAGGGCTAATAATGAGCACAGCCTACAAATGATGGACAATGAGGGATGTGTATCGTGAGTGGGTTTTCTAAGTCGTTGAAATATTTGATTTGCTTATCATTTCAGCATGGCCTCGCTCTAGCAGGCGCTGCTGGCGTTCCACCCGATCCCCTCGGTGCCCGTTTATCATTTCTGTGTGAAACTCTGTGTGCCTTTGTGGTCAGAGACAGAGAAAGGCAGCGGCTCGCAGGAGAGAGTTGGAGAGAGGGAGCAAAGAGTGGGTGTGAGAATCATAAAATTGGGGGCAAGGAGTTAGAACAGCAGTAAGGGGGAGAGAGAAACACGGTGGACACAAAGGGAGAGAGAAAGCTGGAAGGAGTAAATGGCAAACAAGAGAAGCAGCAGGAGACAGACGTAGAAAAACCATGAGCAGAAGGCGGGAGAAACGCAGGCAGGAAGAGACAGAATTACGGGTTCACCCAGGAGTCCTCACTGGGGAGACGGCATTTTAGGGACCAGGAGAGGCCAGAAGCTGAATGCAGAAGCCCCCAGCGCATCTCTGCAAGGCTTTCCCGGCGCCCTCGTGCTGGGAACCCTTACTCACCACCTCATCTCCTCCGTAGGCAGCAGGGCCAGTCCATTCACGGAACTGGGGGAGCCAGAGCAGAAAGGCAGTGCCGAGATCCCCTTGGGGTGAGCACCGGCCACCTGTTTCCAGTGCCTGAGGGCATAAAGGGCATCGGGTCTTCCAGGTTCAAGCTCTAGAATCCAGGCAGACCCATCGGATGCTGCTGCTCTAACAACCCCTGAAAGACGTGTAGGATGTGGATGGCCCTGGACCTCCTGGAGCCTCCTGGCGCAAAGGGCTGCGACAGCATCTCATGCACCACCTTTCCCGGCACTACTCGCTCTCGTACGGGCTGATGGCCCATGCCTTGGACCGTCTAGGTTTACATCCTGGCACTGATGATGGCCAGTTGTATGACCTTGTGCTGATACTAATCCTCTCTGAGCAGTAAAATAAAAACAGTAGGCTAACATGGGCATCAGACTGCATAGTGGCTGTCATGTAGCAAGAGTTCATCCGCGGTTTTGCTGTGGTTATTGTTGGCACAGAAACTTCATTCTTGTTTTTTTTTTTTTGTGCGTGTTCAGTTTATCATTCTTTTTTTTTTCTTTTTTTTTTTTTGAGACAGAGTCTCGCTTTTGTTGCCCAGGCTAGAGTGAGTGCCGTGGAGTCAGCCTAGCTCACAGCAACCTCAGACTCCTGGGCTTAAGTGATCCTACTGCCTCAGCCTCCCGAGAAGCTGGGACTACAGGCATGCGCCACCATGCCCGGCTAATTTTTTTTTTTTCTATATATATTTTAGTTGGCCAGATAATTTCTTTTTTTTTTTTTTTTTTTTATTTCAGCTCATCATGGGGGTACATAAGTTTAGGTCATATACATTGTCCATGTCCCGCCCATCCCCCTGAGTCAGAGTCCCAAGCGCGTCCGTTCTCATTCTCCAGACAGTGCGCCTGGCACTCATCATGTAGTCATACCTCCATCCCCTCTCCGCCCCCCCCCACCTCCCCGGGTCTGCACCTTCAAGCATGACCATTCCCCAGAGGGTGTGCAACGCACTCGTCATGTAGGCATACACCCATCCCCTCCCCCGACCCCCCATCCCAGTCTGATATCCAATTGGTATCCTTCCCCGATGTGCATTTAGGTGATGATCAGGGAAACCAGTTTTCTGGTGAGTACATGTGATGCTTGAAACTTCATTCTTGTTGGCACTTCTAACCTAACCACCCCTCCTTACCGTGAAAGTGGGGAGGTGTTCACACAGCCCTGTGTGGGCACACTATCATATTTCTTTCAGGCTGCGCATTTTAACTATAGTTAACTGAACAGATACTTTTAGATATCCCCAAATAACAAAGAAAATCAGAAATGAAAATAGCAAGCTTGAGAGTGGAGCAAATGGAGCCCTAAGGAGACACACTCGAGCTGTCTCTCCAGAACCAGGGACATCTTCCCAGAGCCGGGCCCTGGTCCCCAGCAACGGCATCCATCACAGAAGGGAATCTATATCCCTAAGCAAGAGCATGCGACCTTCTGACAGTCCTTAACAGCGAGTCTGGACTCTACACCCGTTCTCGACTAAATCTAAGCCCGGTCCTTATATTCGTACTGCTCCTGACTCCTTCAGTCTCCAGATGCCCCCAGTGCGTCTCAGCTCATAAACACAGTGCAGGGAGCTTTTCTTACGTGCTCGCATTAGGCCATTCACTGCTGGAGGCCCAGAGTTTGACACAGAGATATGAGACCCTTAGGGTTGGGGCAGATACTTCACAAGTTAAAATGTGTCCAAACCTTCTATTGAATTCCTGTTGAACAGACTCACCATTTCCCTCTCTACAACCCGGGGGAGCAGTGTCCGTGATTGACGTAGGGCTGGAGAGAGGGAATGGGGTCAGCAGGGAAATCAGACGCGAACAGTCCTCTTGCCGTCCTTTGCTCCCAAGGTTGAGTGTCCCTGGCGCTGTTTACTCACTCTGTTTCTAAACCTTTGGAGTCTTGCTGACTTTCAGAACTGAACTGGGCCAGACGGGAAACTTGAGACTCTAGCAGGGTGCTCCTGGTGAGGGTGACAAGGGAAAGCAAGTGGCCCTCTGGGTTTGTATAATGCTGACGTTCTGCTGAAACTAACAGTGGGTACACTGTTCTCAGCACCCAAAGGCAGGTAGAAATCAGCTCCAGCCTCTGTCTCCAGGATGTGTATGAGTGGTGGGGGCTTTAGAGTTAGGTCTGCGTTTGAAATTTAACATTTGCATAGTAGATACTCACTAAGCATTCATTGAATGAATGTATCCTGGGTAAAAATCTGGAATGTTATCCCATAAAAATATCTCCAGTATTATGGGGATAGTAATGCCTCCCTCATAAGGTTATTTTCAGAATTTCAATGTGAGAAATCTTATGTAAAGCACTAGTACTAGTCTTCTTGGAAATGTCTCCTCATTTAACATGCTCTTCTGCACAACAAATGTTAATAAGTTGAGAGGAGCCAGCCAAGGTTTGCTCAATAGAAATGTCCTTCTCCAGCCCTGTCCCTTCTGCTGGTCTCTCTGGGCTGCCTATTCCAGTGCTGCAGGGTGAATGCCACTCTGGAGCTTCAGGATCCCAATTGTGAGGTCCACCCCAGCCACTCGGTCCCAAAGGGCCAAGTCCCCTTGGCAGCCCATCAACCATCCCAGGCACTGAGATTGTCAGAGATTCATTCCCGTGGTATTTATTGAGCATCTATTTTATGCCAGTATGTCATTTATTCAGCTCAAAGCACATGTCTTTGATTATGAGCTACAATAATCTTCAAAATACATTTCTTTGAGCCTTAAAATCTCAGAGCTGGCAGGATCCTTAGAGGTTACTCCAGCCTCCTTTATCCAGTGCTTCAGTCCTTGCCAAAAGCAACTCTCTCCCCTCATAGAAGGCTGAGGTAGGGGTCAGGAATCCCTGGTCACTCATCCCAGCTCAGCCGGTAACTTGCTGCATGACCTTAGCAAGTCACTCAATCTCTCCAAGTTTCAGGTTCATCATGTGTAAAATGAAGTGTTAGAAGACATTATCTTCCATTGCTGATATTGTCTGGCCCTTATTAATGTCATTAGTCATTCTAATCTCTTGTTTCTGCACACCCAAATATGGACACTCTCCTTGCCCCAGCCCAGATAGAGGAGATGTTTTTTTTGCCGTGGCAGGTCTTCAGGTTGGTTTTATGGGGTGTCTCTCTCTCTCCCTCCCTCCCTCCCTCTCTCTCTCTCTCCCTCCCCCTTCCCTGTATTCCAGAAATGTGTCTTGCATTCACAGAATACCTGGAAACACCACAACCCTGGATCTATATTCCATGCTTCCAAAAAAATAAGTTCCAGATGGTTCAAACAGATTTGAATGTAAAAAGTAACAAATGGGAAATTTTATCTTTTCGAATTACCTTAGCGTGTGAACATAGGCTTTTCTAAGGAAAACATGAATCCCAGGAGACTAAAAGACTGTTAAATGTAATTGCATAAGAATGAAATATTTATGCATAATAAAAACAAAATATAAAAACAAACACATGAAATAAAGTTTATTTGATTATACATAAAATCCTCTTATAAACCTATAATTTTATTAAAGAGATACAAATAATTTTTAAAATTATGGAAAGAGCTCAATTTTACTCAAAATTAAAGAACAGAAAATGTAATAAGAATAGTTTTTGAGTAACAGGTTTTCAGACAATGTGCTTAAGATACAGCAGTGAATGGAGTTGACACAGACTGTTCCCTGATGGAGCATATTTGATGAAGATATTACTATATATTATAAAAATACGTATGCACACACAAAAGCACACACGCATGTACCATTACAAATAGTGAATCATTTTGAGAAAGACACTCCCTGGTTATCTCAGCTCTGGGAGTGATCTTTGGAACATTTCGGTAGTGGTGGGAGGGAGAAGTTTGGACAGAGCTGTGAGGAGGCTGCAGCAGAGGCTTAAATCCCACTGGGAGCTGGAGTGCCAGGATGGCTGTCCAGTTGTCCTGAACTGGAACTTGGGGCCTGGGCATTTACAACCTGGCATCAATAGGCCACTGGATGCAGGCTGCCTTAGTGGAAGGGCTATCACCTCGGGAGAGGCATTTCTCTTTGAGTGGGGGCAACTTCTGGGGTGAGCCTCAGCTGTGGGCTGGTGGAATGGGTCTCTTGGTTCTGAATGGGGTGTGGACAATGCCCTGGGGCATCTACTCTAGGGGTGTTTGGAAGGCCCCTGGCAGGGACCCTGAGCGTGTCTGCGGGGTGAGGAGAAGCATCTGCAAGACAGTGATCGCTAACTGGCTCTTTTGCTAACTATACTGAGTTCGGGGGGAAAAGGGAAAGAGTGCTTAAGAGGTGGAGCAGTGTGCACCCTAGCCTGGGAAGGGACCGGAGGAACGCCAGTGTTTGCGGACAGAGGAGTGACGCAAGATGCACATTGATGCCCTGATATTTCAGATGAGAAAACCAAACCCAGAGGGGTGAAAGCTCACACTGAATATCACACAGCTAATAAGTATGAAAAGGAATTGGCATTCAGGTCTCCAGATTCCAATTTAAATGGTTTATGCATGATCTTATACAATCTTGAAATCCTTTCACTTTCACCAGAGATGTTGTATGCCTTAAAATGGTGCTCTCAATGTTATAGGCTCTGTTGGTGGGAAGTATCTGTCTTTGTTTTTACAACAACAACAAAAAAATAAATCTATTCCCTTAAATAGAAGGGAACACTCAAGCAGGTGTTTGAAGAAAGTTGCTCAAAAATGTTTTGATAGAACTTGGCCAAAGAGACATCCGTTTGGGGAAAGATCCAAGAGTTATTTGTCATACTCTGATACCCATTAGGGTCACACAAGCTCTTTACCCGCCTGCTTTCTCTTTCACTCCCCGCCTTCTCCAGCACACCCCACAGCAGATTCTGCTTCCCTCACTTTGTCATCCCTCACGACATATTCTAGTCGCTTTCTGGGTCACTCCCTTGTCATCTTCACCTGCCTTTGCACCTCGTCAGGCCCCAGCGATGAGCTACATCCTCTGTCATATAGTTTGGATTTATTTTTAAAAAAATATTCTCAACTTTATTAAGGTTCAATTGTATGCAATAAATGTGGCCATTTACTTTATTTCACTTTTTATTTTTAATTGATACCTAATAATTGTACTTATTTATGGGGTACATGTGCTATTTCAGTACATGTATATAATGCGTAGTGATCAAATCAGGATAACTGGAATATCCACTACCTCAAGCATTGTTCACTTCTTTGTGTTGGGAACATTCAGATTCCTCTCCTCTAGCTATTTTGGAATGTACAATAAATTGCTACAGTGTGCTACAGAACACTAGAACTTCTTCTTCCTATCTACCTTCCTATCTACCTTCCTATTTTGTTACTCATTAATCCATCTCTTCCTGTCCCCCTCCCCGTCCTACCCTTCCCAAACTCTGGTAATCACTGTTTTACTCTCCATTTCTATGAGATCAACCTTTTTAGCTCCCACATACGAGTGAAAACATGTGATATTTGTCTTTCTGTGCCTGGCGTATTCACTTAGCATAATGCCTATTTTTATGGCCAAATAGTATTCTATTCTATATATATATATAACACATTTTCTTCATCCACTCATCCATTGATGGACACTATTGTTGATTCCATATCTTGGATATTGTGAATGGTGTAGTGCAGACACTCTAAGCCCACATTTCAATGAGGTTTTTTTTCTCTCTTGCCCGGGCTTGAGTGCAGTGTTGTCATCATAGCTCACTGCAACCTCAAATTCCCAGGCTCAATCAGTCCTCCGGCCTCAGCCTTCCAAGTAGCTGATACTACAGGTGCACACCACCGTGCCTGGCTACTATTTGTTTTTGTCTATTTGTTGCCCAGGCTGGTCTCAAACTCCTGGCCTCAAGTGATCCTCCCATCTTGGCTTCCTAAAGTGCTAGGATTACAGGTGTTAGCCACTATGCCTCACCAGAGTTTTTAAATATTTATGCACATATCTAATCTCCACCACAATCAAATTATTAAACATATTCATCATTCAAAAAATTTCTTTGGGCCCCTTCCAAGTCAATTTCCATTCCCAACCCCAGCCTCAGGCAACTATTTTTTTTCTGTTATTGTATATGAGGTTTTTCCATCTCTTGAGTTTATTAATGGAATAATAGAGCATGGACTTTATGTCTGGATTCTTTGGCTTAACATGATCTTTTAAAGAATCACTCATAACCCATGATGATGCATTTATTGATAATTCATTTCTTTTTATTGCCTAGTAGTATTACATTGTACGGATTTACCATAATTTATTTGTTCTTTCACCTATTAATTATTTGGGTTGTTTGCAGTTTGTTATGAATAAAGCTGCTATTAGCATTCATAAACAAACTTTTCTTGTGAACATATATTTTCATTTATCTTGGGAAAATATCTGAGTGAAATTGCAGGAATGTATGGTAAGTGCATGTGTAACTGTTGTTGTTTGTACCATTGTACGTTCCCACCAGCAGTGTGTGAGCATTGCAGTCACTCCACATCTTCACTGACACTTAGTGTGCTTAAAATCAATTGCAGATGTCTGTTTGGTTCTGTGTCTAAATTCTCTATTTTATTTGTCTATTTGTTTATTGATCTACATGATATTATGCCAAAGACCACACTGTCTTAATGACTGTAGCTTTAGAGCCAGTCTCAAAATTAGATATTGTGAGCCCCTCAGATTTCTTTTTCAAAATTGTTTTGGCAATTCTAGGTCCTTCACATTTATTTATAAATTTTAGAGCCAGCTTTTGTATGTTAACAAAAAGCCTCCTGGAACTTTGATTAAAATTACATTGAATCTATAGACTAATTTGGAGAGAATTGACATTCTAACAAAATTGAGTCTTCTGATTTATGATAATAGAATATTTTACCATCTATTTAAGTCTTCCTTAATTTATCTCAGCAATGTTTTATAGTTTTAAGTGTACAGGTCTTACATATAGCTTATTAATATATCACTTAATTTTCTTCATGTTTTCAGATGTTATCAACATTGTATTATTTATTTCCATTTCCAATGTTCATTACCAGTATATAGAAATACCATAAATTTTTGCATATTTATCTTTTATCCCATGACCTTGATAATTACATTTATTTGTTCTAGTGAACTTCTTAGGGTTTTCAACATATAAGACTATGTAATTCGCAAATAAAGGATTTTATTCCTTTATTTCCTAACTGTATGATTTTTATTTCATTTTCTTATTTTATTGAATTGGCTAGCATTTCCAATACAATGTTGAATAGAAATGGTGAGAACAGATATCCTTGCCTTGCTTGCTATCTCAGAAGGAAATCTTAAGTCTTTATCAGTAAGTTTGATGTTAGTACCAGGTTTTATTCTTTTGATAGATTATATTTATCAGTTTGAAGAAAATCCCTTTTGTTCCTAGTTTGCTTAGAATTTTTAATCAAGGGATGTTGATTTTTGTCAAATGCCTTTTATGCCCCTATTAAAATGATCATAATTTTTTCTCTTTCTGTTAACATGGTGAATTATATTGGTTAATCTCCTAATGTTAAACCAACCTTGCATTTCTGGGATAAAATCACTACTTTGTTTTGGTTCACTATCCTGCCTGCATATTACTGGATTGGATTTTTCTAATATTTTGTTAAGGACTTTGCATCTGTATTTATGAGGAATAATGGTTTGTTGATTTATTTTTTTGTGATGTCTTTGATATTAAAATAATTCGGGTCTTATAAAGTGAATTGACCAAAGTGAGAAGTGTTCCCTTCTCCTCAATTTTCTAGTAGATTTTGTGTGGGATTGGTATCATTTCTTCCTTAAATATTTAATAGAATACACCAGTAAAACCACCTGGATCTGCCATTTTCTGTGTGGGGAGGTTTTTAATTGTGAGTTCAATTTATTTAATATATTTGGAAATATTCAGTTGTTTCATTTATTTTTGAGTCAGTTTTGGTCATTTTTATCATTCAAAAGATTTTCTGTTTCATCAAGTTTGTCAATTGATTTCTCTTAAAACTTGTTTTATTTATTTTTGTTATTGTCTTTTTTTGACATAAAAAGAAAATAATATATTTACATAGGACTAGAAAATTTTAGTCATGCCTTTGTCACATAGTAGGCAAGAAAAACCAGAGCTCACCTATTATATAATCTTAATGATTGTGTGAGTCAATCCAAAATCTTCAGAGTATAATTTGGTGGCAATATCTTCAATACGTCTGCATATTGACCTAGAAATTCCAACTCTAGGGATTTATTCCAGAAATATAATTGTGTATGTACTTATAAATATCTAAGAATATTATACCATCATTTTTCATAATAAAAAATAGAAATGACAAAAATTGATCAATACACTGCCAGCTAATAAAGAATAGGGCATTCATACAACGAAGTTAAATGGAAAAAAACAGAGAGGTAGGTTAATATGTGTTAATATGTGAAGGTATCTTTTATATGTTGTTAAGTGAGGGAGAAAAGATTGCAAATAGATTTTCACACCCTTTAAAAAAAAGCATATGGAGATATATGCTTAGAAAATTTCTCTAAAATTATATGGCAACTGGTTGAGTTTGGGCAATTTAAGGAATTGGAAGGAAGATTATTCCCAATTTATACTCATAGGCACCAACTGACATTCTCAGATTTAACAGGTATACTTAAAATGAAACCCAAAATTCAGATGAATGTTTTATAACTCTCACTTTTTCTGTCTTACTCCAGCACCAAGCATATTTCCAATTTACATTTTGTCAGCTCTTCCAGGTTGTGAATATAACTGCCTACACAGGATGTCCTTATGCTCTCTCCACTTTGAGGTGTCCCAGCTGGTAATCAGGGACTTGCTATGGAAGAATCTTGCTCGAATGCATACAAATGCACATATGTTCAGAAGAGTGAAAACCTGAAGCAGTAACACAGAGTGGAGTTAGATTTAGGGGTAGAACCTCCCTACAGCATTCTGTAGGGGCCATGGAACTAGGAGCAGGAGCCTCTGTAAAATGAATGAAGGAGTCATCAGGCTTTGTAGGGGGTTTTTGGTGAAGTTAAGGCTTGACAGAAGTCAATGCACAGGCTTGTGGAGACATTGGTGCATGTTTTAGAGGCCAATTGTGGTATCTCCTGTTGGGGGATGGGGATGATTTTGGCTCCAAATAACTAAGAGAATTTTGGGAAAATCCTGGGATAAAGGCAGAGGGGGTGAACTGCTTAGAGTCTGAGACATCTTCTGGAAATCTAGACTTGAGCTTTGGGGGAAGGCAGCCCTGATATTAAGAAGTCCCTGATAGGCAAGACTTCACATTTTCCCACTAAACAAAAACTTTCAAAAGTTCTAAAACTTAATTGGTCAAAAATTGAACTAAACAAAAAGTTTGTTTTGTTCTCCCCATACTGATTGCCTGGGGACTCCCCAGCTCTGGACTAATTAAAAGAAGTACCTCAGTGACTAAGTCCCCTTGGGAAGGAGGGAAGTGGAAGGGAAGAAAAGAGAGGGAAAGACTCTCAACCCTGCACAACACCACTATTTCTGGACTTTTCTCTAAGCTCCTCTATGAGGATAATTTTCTCCTTCACCATGAATGGGGCCAGCAGTCACTTGCTCTGGCCCCTGTGCATGGCTTAGCACTGGCCCGGCTGGAGTTGGCCTCAGCTGAGCCTGAGAGAACATTGGAAGTGGTGGTGAAGCCTTTCCATAAAGGCGAGTGTCTTCTCAAGGGCTTTTCTCTGTGGAAAAGAGAGTAAAAGAGGATCAGGATGGGAGGTTCTAGGCCTGCCTGCCTTCTAGATCCTGAAGCAGCAGATTGTGTGCAGAGAGCACTTTCAGCTCTTCTCTGACCCACTGCTGGACACACACAGCTCTCTGACATTAGTCAGGGGCCTTCTCTCATTTTTCTTCATCTACTGCTGGTTATCTAGATGTGTAGGAAAGCGGACCTCGGAGCTCTCCCACCAATTCTGTCCTTCAAGGACTGTTTGCCCAACAGTAAAACAGCCACAGAGATATGGAGAGGGTTGCCTCAGGAGGGGAAGGGTGGAAGAGAGAATAGTAACATGATGCAGGAAGGGAAACCAAGTAGAGTTGCATTGAGGGGATATTGCCTCACTAGCCCCGGCCAGGACAAATGTTATTTAATCATATATCATCCATCCATCCATCCATCCATTGTCTACTAAAAATTTTCAGCACTACTTATTTGGCCCAAGAATATTTTGTATGTATAAATTTTATGTGCCAGTCTTGGAACACAGGGTTGAAGAAGATGTGTTCTTGCCCTTATGGAGTTTAAGTTCTAATGTCATAGGTGAACAATAAATGAATAAAATTATATGTCCAACCCCATTTCCTTGCTTTATTTTTTTCTCTGTGGCATGAACAATAAA
Organism: Lemur catta; assembly: GCF_020740605.2. Taxonomy (NCBI): domain Eukaryota; kingdom Metazoa; phylum Chordata; class Mammalia; order Primates; family Lemuridae; genus Lemur; species Lemur catta. The sequence goes on from NC_059138.1 coordinate 10,207,129, forward strand.
CCAACATCTCACATATTTTACGTACATGTCTTGTGTGTGGTCTAGCCCCCACTCCCTCCCGATATTTAGGCTCCACAGGGCAGGCATTTGTGTTTGTTCTGTTCATGACTACATTTGCTTAATGTTAAATGAAGGAATGAATTGAACAATTAGATATATAATATCAGGTAATAACAAGTGCTGTGAAGAAAACTGAAGTTCTGTTTTGGGTAGGGTGATCAGAAAGAGTCCTTTGAAGTGGTGACATTTGAGTGACGGGATAAATAAAGTGAGAAGCAGAGAGCCCGGCATCCTAAGCAGCCAATGGCCTTAGATCTATTCCTGTCTGTGCCAGCTACCGTCTTTTCTTCCTCCCAGAACTTTGGAGAGAGAATGAATTAAAAAAGCATGGATCTGCTCTGGGAAATTATTCCAAGCTCCAGAGCTCTCGTTTGGAGATCTTTCCACTCTGTAACATGGAGGTTTTAGAATTTGGGAACAGCAAGAATACTGGTCTTAGATCCCCTGCCTATTTTCTGCTGGCCCCAAGGTGGATCTATGGACCACCTTTACAGGTAAGAGCTCAGGTTCAAAGTTCCATCCTTTGAACATCATATGAAATGCCTTTATGTCACCTGGTACAGTTAACCCAAGAGAAAAGTAGGACAATCCCCAAACTGGAGGTGCCTGATTGATTCAGCTTCAAAACTGGCCTATTATAAAGGTCTTAGCCTCTGCCCTCTGAGAGGAGACAAACCCAGTGTCTTCCTCATGCCAGTGAAGAAGCTGGTGTCCTCACCCATTCCAGGGAGCTTGTTCCACAGTGAAGTGGGAGTCTTACTTCTAGGCTTGGGTTGACAACATTTACCTTTGGGTGTGTGCAGAGCACAGTAGCAGGGGCCTGTCACCTGATTATCAGGTTGGAAATAGTTCCTCATCCTAATCTTTCTTCCTTCTCTCTCTGGAGAGCAGGACCATGTGGAGCAATGCTACCTCTCTTTTGATCTCGTGTTTCACAAGAAACAGAAGCTAAGATTAAATGACAGACAATCACTCTAGTGCCACTGAATTCTGCTTTCTTGGCTTCTCTGCGTCCCCAGAGCTACAGCAATTCTTTTTTGCTGTATTCTTCTTCTTCTGTTCAGTGACATTAATGTGAACCACAGTCATCATCATGATTGTCTGTGCTGATAAACAGACAGTAAACGTACTTCTTCCTTGGCCACCTCTCTGTCCTAGAGATCCTGGTCACCACCACAAGTGTCCCCATGATGCTTTGGGGATTGCTGCTCCTGGGATGCAGACAATGTCTTTGACTGCATGCATTGCCCAGCTCTCCCTGTACCTTGCTGTGAGGACCAGAGTTGGCATTACTGGGAGTGACAGTTGTGGACTGTTATGTAGCTGTCTGCAAACCTCTGAGGTACAACATCATTATGAACCTGCATGTGGGTGGTAGTTGTGTCATGGGTGTTTGGGTTCCTTTCTGAAATCTGGCCAGTCTATGCTGCGATGCAGCTCACATTCTGCAAATCAAATCTGTTAGATCATTTTTACTGTGACCGAGGGCAATTACTCAAGCTATCCTGTGATGACACTCTTTTCACAGAGTTTATTCTATTTTTAATGGCTGTTTTTATTATCATTGGTTCTTTGATCCCTACAATTGTCTCCTACACCTACATCATCTCCACCATCCTCAAGATCCCCTCAGCCTCCGGCCGAAGGAAATCTTTCTCCACATGTGCCTCCCACTTCACCTACATCGTGATTGGCTATGGCAGCTGCTTGTTTCTGTATGTGAAACCCAAGCGAATGCAGGCGGCTGAGTACAATAAGACACTTTCCCTGTTGGTTTCTGTGCTAACCCCTTTCCTGAGCCCTTTTATCTTTACTCTCCGGAATGACAAAGTCAAAGAGGTCGTTCGAGATGGAGTGAAAGGCTGTTGTAAACTCCTCAAAGACTAGCTTTTCTTTAGGTCAGTCTCGGGTGGTATGGTCCTCACTGTGCATTATTCACTAACCTAGAAAGTCGTAACTCCAGTCTTCCATTGTCATCATTATAACAATCAAATAGTGTGTACAAATCCCAGTCACACCATGGAATAGATAAGTCAGGTGAAAATAAAATCCATTCTCTGCCCAGCAGAACCTCATAGCCTTAGTTTCTGCATGTTTCCACTATTGAACCTAAGAAAGCATAATCTTATGACCTGAGAGCAATTAGAGAAAGGAAACATATACATTTTTGTAAGAGATTTATTAGCCCAATTAACTTTCATATAATCCATCCCTGAAAATGTATTTTCTGGGGGAAGAGGAAGGGAGAAGGAAGGTCAAGTGACAGAGGGGCCACAGTCAGAGTATAAAGGTGGAAATGCCCACTTGGTCCTTCATTGACTGTTGCTTGGTCTTTTCTTATATTTTTGTGCAATTTCTTGACAAGATAGCCATATGCATTTCAAATATCTTTTTTCCTCTGGTTGCAGGTCATATCAACCTGGCCCTGTTGCTACTGCAAAGTAAGTGTAGTTTTGTTTATATTTTACCACAGAACCAATCTAGAGTGGTGATATGGGGATTAAAATGCTTCTCATTTCAAAAATATTTGTGGTATAAAGAGGATGAAAATATTTGGGGATAGGAATGAGAGGAAAGTTCCTTTTGCTAAACTTCAGAGTATTCTTTTAATTGCTCCTCTCTGTGGTGAGCATAGGGACAGGAACAAATAAGAATTTAAATGACTAATTCTGGTGAGAACATCTTGTGTTTTACAGCTGCTTAAAACAACGATTTCTGTTCAGACTGCACCAGATACAGACTTCAAACTTTATAATGCCTTTTGATTCTTTTTCAAATCCACGTCTGAGTACCCTTCCATATATCTTCTCTGTGGGCAGAATTTAAAAAAAATGAGAGGCTACCTTTTTGACTCCCAGCTCCCTAACAATTCCAGGACTTGGCTGTTTGGCAGTGTAATTGTGGGAATTTCACACAATGGTCAAGGAAATTCTTAGAAGGGAGAATTTTACCTGAATGATGATATGCTGTGTACAATCAGCAGATTCTGCCAGCCCTGAAGTGGGTGAGGAAATTGAGCTGCCCAGCAGTGGGCAATGGGGCTCCTCAGGGTTCCAGACAGTACTGTGTGAGGATGCCTTGTCTGGTAAGGAGAGGCAAAACCATCATGTATGATTGGGTAGTTTGCATTGCATCAAGGCATAAAACAAGTTGGTAAATGGGGAATTAAATCCAATCAGCCCATGCTCTGCAAGCCAACCAATGAAACCTGGAGGGACTACATTGACTGGAGAAAGGAAAGCCTTTTGCTTAAACAAATGTGTCCTGGTCTCCAAGCCCAGTTCATAAGGGTATGTTCTAACCAGAAAGAATGCCATTTCTTCTAATTCATGAACCCACAGGGGGAGCCTTTAACAGATGAGAAAATAGAGGCTCAGAGAAATTATTAATAAATAACTTTCCAAAATTTGCTTAGCCATCAACTATATATCACATCAATCAGATTGGAAAAAAAAACTGTGAAAATACTATGTGTTGACATGAATGCTGTAAAATAGGAGTTCTTAACCATTTCTGATGGTATATAAAAGAGTATCATCCAAATATTAAAATAGTAGCTGTCTATAATTAGATAGTGTAATTATAATTGTATAGGTGGGTCGCGGTAGCTCATGCCTGTAATCCTAGCACTCTGGGAGGCCGAGGTGGGAGGATCACTCGAGGTCAGGAGTTCGAGACCAGCCTGAGCAAGAGCAAGACCCCGTCTCTACTAAAAATAGAAAGAAATGATCTGGACAGCTAAAAATATACAGAAAAAATTAGCCGGGCATGGTGGCTCATGCCTGTAGTCCCAGCTACTCGGGAGGCTGAGGCAGGAGGATCACTTGAGCCCAGGAGTTTGAGGTTGCTGTGAGCTAGGCTGACGCCACGGCACTCTAGCCCGGGCAACAGAGCGGACTTTGTCTCAAAAAAAAAAGAAAGAAAAAGAAAAAAGAATATCTCTGAATTCTTTTGGACTACAGAAATGCTCCACTCTCCTACTGGAAGACGTGGCCCCCTCTCGCACTCTAGGAATATGCAGAGAGAGATAAGGTAGGTGCCTCACAAGACAATGCTTGTCTTTCTCAGGATCGGCCCCCATCTCTTCTCCTTCTACCAGATTCATAAATAGGGTTAAATATCAACATAAACTGGGGAAGGGCTGAGGCTGCTAACAGAGAGGAAACATTGTACACCAAAGCTCCGTCAAGAACAGGCCAACACGCACTCGCAAGCACGGGGAGAGCAAGCCTGCAGTGGAGGCCAAGGGTTGTGGGTCCCGGGAGTGGCTGGAATTAAAGCCGAGTACGGAAGAGCTTGTTGACGTGGAGCCACTTTTCCACCACACACGATTCAATGCTTTGGCAAGCAGCCTGGAAAATGAGTCTAATATATGCTACTTGCTGACTCATGGAAGTTTGGAAAAAGTAACATGCTTCATTAAATTAAATAGAGATGCCAAAAACTGCCTTGAAAGACTATGAAGGGATCAAAGGCTGGGAAAAGTGGAGATGGTTATAATGGGTCTCCTATGTCAGACTGAAAAGCCTACCAGCTGATCACGTTCCCAGGCAAGCCTGGAGGACACTCTGCTAGCAGGGTGATTAAAAAAAGAAATGTGCAGTTAAAGGAAATATCAGCTGAGATGGCTCATGTCAGTTCTGCTGTTACAGAACTGAGGTCCCTAGTAGCAAGGGGACACAGGTAACCACAACAGCAGAGGCCAGGTGGCAGCACTTAACTACCAGGCACCAGGTGTGAACACTCACCCTATTAGGCAGAAAGGTAGAAAGGGCAGCGAAGGGGAGTCTGAATTGCATGGGTCTTTGGAGAGGGCTAACGGAAAATGGTGTTCATGGGGCAAGGTCTACGGGCAACCAACAAGAGTTCTGCTTAACATACGTAATCAAAAGAGATCAAGAATGAACGAGAAAGCGGCTAAAGGCAGTCATCCCAGTGGAAAGTCATGATCCTCTGTCCAGCCTCCAGATTGGAGCCAGTTTCCAGACCTAGAACCTATCAGATGAAAAGGAACCTGGGGCACCAGAAGTAGGACCCTGTGACCCCATGACAAGTATATCTAGTAGTGGTCCTCCCAGTCTTTCTCCAAAAGGCCTACAACCATCCACGTGGGCAGCCATCACTGGAGAAGGTGGATATTCAGGTATTTTGAGGGCTGTGGGATACAGCAGTGTGTGAGCTATGCCTGACACCCAGGGATATGAAGCGCCATCAATGGACCCCTTACTAGAGGAGCCTACAGGAGTCAGGTAGCTATGGAATGCTGATCTAGGTCCATCCCATAGTGGCTCCACTGGATCCCCTGTTTTCACTTTCTCTCTATTTTCTCCTCTGTTTTCTTCTACCTTTCCCTTTTTTCTTCCTTTGTTTTCCTCTTCTCCCCTTGGCTTCCATCCCTCCCCTTTCTCTCTCCTTTCCCTCTCCCTCCCCATTCTCTCTCTTTTCCTCTCTCTCATGCACACACTAAACACACACCCATCCTGCACCAGGCCCCATGCCAGACACTGAGGAGTCAGAGGTGAAACTCAGGCTCCCCCATCAAAGAGCCCCGTCCAGTGGGGAGCAGGACAAGGCAGTGAGCAGCACGTTGTCACGAGGGCCCCACCGAGGCACTCCTTGGGAGGTACGGCAGCACACAGGGGGACCGTCCATTCAGGCAGGGCATGGGGGACGAAGGACAGCTTTTCAGAATCATGGTTTGATTCATGTTTGAGGGAACGTGGGGGTTGTCAGGCAGAAATAGGGGCTCCTCTGGGTCTTGTGCCCACTTTCAACTGGGACTTGGCTTCCCTCAGGGTTACTCTCTTGGCATGTATTTCTAGTCATGTTAAACAGACCTTTCCTAGAAGACCCAGCTGATGTTAAATCAACCATGAGAACATCCGTAAAGCTATCTTACAAGCAGGAACGTTCCCCTCAGGAGTTTGGATTGCAGAAGGTAACTAGCTTCTGCCAGAGTATTTTATTTCCCTCTCATGGATGAGCTGACTTCCTGAAGCCTCCCGGATCACTTTAGCATTTGAGCAGAAAACGACTCTGGTGAGAGAAGCTATAAGTGCAGAAGAGTAGCTTTCCCAGAGGTCCAGATTTTTTCCCCTGAATTTCATCTCGTCATTGGAAAATGATTAGTGGAAGAACATGAACAAGAACTTAGGCTTAAGTCCCATTCCAGTTCTGAGCGGTGTGACCTTAGGTCAGGTATCCAACCCCTCTCAGCATTATAGGCTCCACTTAGGAGTTGGGGAAAATTAAAAACACAGTATTTAAAGGGATAGGAACATATCAGGTTCTCAATAAGTTTCAGAGGTTAAACAGCCATCCCAGATCATTTACACTTTCCTTTCCATAAATCATTGTCCACATTCATATGGTTAGTTAGTGGCCATGCTAGAAATTATGTCTGGATCCACTGAATGACAAAGCAGAAGGTGGGGTGGGGGGGAAGGTGCAAAAGGAGAAAATACATGTTCAGTGGGCGAGTTTACGTGACAAACACTGCAAATTGGTCAGATTGCTCAGGGAACCCATTGAAATCGGGAAAGATTCATGATCAAATCCTAAAAAGAATTTTCCAGAGAGCAGAAGTGTAGCTAAAAAATGAAAAAAAAAAAAAAAAAGGAAAGAAAAAGAAAAAACAAATAAATGAATGATCATAGATGAAGGAGTCTGTTGATTGATCTATAAACAGGACTGCGGACTCAATGTAAGACGACCTCCCCCCACCCCAGTCCTAGGCAGGCCAGACACGGGGGAAACGAGGCTGGAGACAGGCAGGGCCTGTGCAGAGACGCCCGCCTACCTGACCAAGCCTGTCCACGTTGCTCTGCTCCTCTCCCCGTGTGCCCAGACCTGCTTCTTCATAAGCTGGAAGCTTGAGGCCCAAGCCACATGGGGCTCAGACCAAGTGTGTTGCGGCAGTGATGTGGGGGCCTCTCAAGAGAGGGAGGTGGTGTCGATGGTGAGTGATGCTTCAAGGATATCGTGTGTGAAGGGGACAGAGTGCAAGCTACCTGGGTAGACCTCCCTGTGTTATGAGATGGATTATACACCTGTACACATGGAAAGAAGCGGGCATGCAGGATTAACGTGTTCGAAGTGTTGAGATTAAAAAAAAAGAAAATTAGAGAAGATTGATTGTGTCTAATGATATAAATTGGCCAGTCTCTTATTTATATGTGGATTTTATTTATAATTCTTCCCCATGAGTTAAAATACATGTCTGATGTGCTGGTGTAAATTTGAATAAGAAACTGGAGAGATGAGGAAGATGGAGAGATTGGATGGTGAACAGCTATCAGTATAACTTAAGACCATGGAACATGTACAGGGAAAGAGACAGATGAAAGAAGACGTGGAGACTGAGTAAAGAAGAAAGGACTTGATACTAGAAAAGACAGTTCCATTTAGAACAGAACCTGAGATGACTTGAGGAAGCAAAGGGAAGATTCACTGAAGCAAGACTGGGGAACCAGGACCCGGCAGGGACCACTGGAGCCTGGGAGAGTTGCATTATGCATGCAGAATCCAGAGGACACTAGTTCAGCTGGCTGACAATAGGACAGAAAGGCTGGAGTCCACTAGGAAAGGATGTGAGTGTGTTTAAATTCCAGACCCAGCAAAACTGCTTAGGAGTGAAACTTAGCTTTTAGCAATAACGACCGCCATTGCTGACAACACACCCCGAGCACTGCATAAGTTATTTCTGATACCCCTAAATTACCTTGCAAGAGAAGATTATTATCTCCATTTTACAGGTGAAGAGCATGAGGCTCACAGAGGTTAAGACACATCTTGAAATTGCCAGAAATTGTATTTCAACTTGATTTTGACTAATGTCAAAGCATCACACCGGTGCTTCCCAGCCATTGTTAACGGCGAGGTGCTTGCAAATATGTGCACACCAAGCATTGCCAACACACTAGCTAAACAATATGGGCTATGTTTCAATGTGTGTGATTGATGCTCTGATAAATGAAATACCCACCCACTGAAAAATATTGCCGATTTTGCAGTTTTGTATAAGCTTTTTCAACAAAAGATATTAAAAGCATCCATTTTATAATTTTTACTGTCAAGTGGAGGAGTCTCTGAATTTGTTAGGGCTTAAAAGGGAGTCCTGCAACTGAAGTAGTGTCGTAGCCATTGCATGTTGTCTCTCCAAGCCTGCCACGTTCTGCATCATATTAGCCCAGGTCGTGAATAATCCCAGACCAAAAGCATGCACAAAATACACATCCCAGGGACCTTCACAGTGTGCAAAGAGGCACTGTGCACTTTATGCAGATGTATGAAGAGGAGGTGCACAGAGGAACGCACTGTGAAAGGAAAAAGGTGAAGGAGAAATGAGCCTCTGGTGTTAAACTAGAGTCCACACCTGAGGAAGCCTCCTTTTTCCTTATACGCGGCTAACTATAGTGGGCAGAGGTAATATGAAAAGATTTTTGCTTGATATAGTTTCTGCTATCATTATATTTACCTCATTGTTCCCAGTTAATTAACGTTAATAGACAATTATTGTTACCGCCTACCCTCCAAAGTAAGAACAAGAACCTACAGAGGCCACATTGCCGACACGCAGCCTTCTCAGAGGTGTGTCTCCACCCCCACCTAGTGGCCGCTCCGAGTAATGCAGCGCGGGTACCTGGCGCTGGCGGGCAGCCCGCGGCGCCGCGCGTTCCGGCTATGACGTCAGCAGGGCAAGAGCGATCCAGAGCGCATGCTCCTTCCCGGAGTCGGGGGCGGAAGGCGGGGAGGAGTAAAGAAAAAAAAGTTAGAAAATTTGGAGGACTTTTTTTTTTTTTTTTGAAAACTCGAAACAAAAATAGGGGACGTTTCTGAAGCGAATTGAATTTTCAGAAAATTGAGGGAGATCCACGGACAGAGACTGCCTTACTGAGCACAGTAGCAGAGTTTAGTTCCATGATAGGAAAACGCCATTTAGCTAATTTTTAACAGCTGGATTGAACTATGGTCTTAAGAAGAATAACCCAAGGGATCCGGCGCCATCTGATTCCTTCCAGAAGAGCTGAGGAGCCGGGGTTAGAACCGTAGACCGGGTGGTTATGGCTGGGAAAGCGCGTTCCCGGCGTTTCCCTGGGACACCATCAACACGTGTGTCCCTGGGGCTTCCGGGCGCGACGCACTGAGCTGCTTTTCCTGAGAACATTGAGTGCTGCTGGTAGTACGCCCACGGTCTGTGGACTGCATACCAGTATTAGGTCTGTCTGGCACAGAAATCTTATTATGCCTGCCCCGTCTTCACCAAGTATATTAAATATTCGGTCCTACGTTAAGAATAGGAAAACAGGATTCAGCGATGTCAAAGCACTTGCCCAAGTTCTCCTAAATACTCAAAGGCCAAGGTGGGATTCGAATTCAGGTCTGTGATCCCGATCCTGTTCTTTCTACCACATCACCGCCGCTTTTCCTTGAACCACGTGCATTTAGAATTTAATTCTAAAGTTTAAGTTGTATTTATTTGTTGAATTATTAATAAATTCATACGGCACAAAGTTCAAAAAGTACAAAAGGGTAAGAGCAAGTGAAAACAAAAAGAGCAGGTGAAAAGCAGTCTCCCTCCTGGCCCTCCAGCGTCCTTTCTGAGGCAGCCCTGTGTTTCCAGAGTCTCGTCTACTTTCCCAGTGTATATCGTCCATGCACGGGGTTAAGACATGTTAACATCAAAATGATTGAGTCTCCAACATTATAAGAAATTTTATGTTTATAACCAAGGCAGAAAGTCACAACAAGAGGTTAATTACCTTAAAACATCAAAATCAAAATAACTTTGCTTGCTCCAACAGAATGTTAAATTCAATCAAAAGCTAAGCATAAAGGATTTTCAAGATGAAATGTGTTAATTGACCATTCAGTCATTTGAATAGTTTTGACTCATTGCTAATGGAAGGCTTTAAAACGATTGCTTAAATTTCTTTCAGAGATTATATTCATTCCCAAAACCCTGTTGGAAAGCTCCAAATTATCTATTTTTCTTCCTTTTGTTAAAAATGTTGTTCTTATTCCCAGACCTTTTTCTTGGTTATTAGACTGACCCTTAGCCAACCATGTTAATGTTGGCTAGAGACATTCTCATCAAGAGTCTGAGCCAAAATGTCAGTTTGGATTTTAATTCTGGTTATATTATAGGCAAGCTAGATGGTCATTTCTCTAACGAAATGCCTTGAAGTTTTAAAAATTTTCCCAAACTCTATTCCCACATGTTGTTTTGTCAGTATGAGTCCAGTTTTCACATGCAAAGTGAATCAGATCCATCGCGTGCAGTTTTCAGTACATTTTTGCAAGAGGTCCCATTTTTAGCCAAGTCACAGCTGAGCTTTACTTTCAGCTAATTAGTACTTGTTCTTAAATTGGGCAGTTCTAACCCAAGCTAGGAGATGAGATGCAATTTACTTCCTCTCTACTCTCCTAAAATTAACTGAGCTGTAAAATATGAGTGTTCCCTTGTTTTTTCCCTGGGTTTAGTTCCATCATAAAGAATTCAACAGAATTCAGAATATTTCAACAAATCTTGCTGTTCTGATTTGAACGGTAATAGACTACTTCCTTTGAAGACCTCAGCTCTTTGGTTGCCAAGCAACCATTAATTTATTGTAACTAGTTTTAAAATTATACGTGAAGATTAAATATAACAATATGCTTTTTGTGCCCCTAAATGTACACAACATTGGCCAGATCAGAATGAATATGGCAGTCTTCCGGTATCCAAAGGAAAAAAAAATTACAAGGAATACTTTCTGAGAAGAGAAGAGATTGGTCTATTCTCTGGATAAGCTCTGTCAGAGTCAGTGGCCTTAGGAAATACAGGAATCCTATGGGGGTTACACAGTTTGATGTCCACAAAATTGGAAAGGACCCAGGTACTGGAAGACCCTTGTCCTTAAAGAAGTGTGACATGAACTAGGAATAAGATATAGGGTTCCCTTAAAGGGCTCTGAAAACACTTTCATTCACTTTATTAGGCAGAGCCTTCCCTTAGGACATTTAGGGCAGATCCTGTCATTTTCCTCACTTTGCTTAAAAACTGCTTCATATTATTTGTGAAGACTCATTATCAGGTGTTAAACCATGCATTCCAATCTATATAAGAACATCAATATTGCATCTAATTTAAAGAGTTTCTTCTCCCCTGGTCATATCTGACCAGCAACTTAGAGACCTGCGGGTGGAGAGTAGGAATGGTTTGATCTTTTCACTCCTCCTTACTGGGTTGCTCCAATCCCCTGTCTCTGCCCTGGGTTTTCTTGTATTAGAACAGGGAAGAGGAGGTCAGGAGGAAAGGGGCTGCAGTGTTTTTATTTGTCTGGAGCTGTTTGTTTTTGCCTTAGCTGCTGATGCCCTTTGTGGAGCAGGCATTCAAATGGCATCTTTCTCATTGGGTGCATCTGTGGAGTCTATAGATAATCCTGTAAGGACACCAGCATTTCACATTGCTTTGTGATCCCCTTCACTTCCTGCACTGATCGTTCAACTTGCAGCCTCTCGGCTCTTGGATCTCCTCATCTGAGGAAGTAGCCCTATTGGACTAGGAACCTTCAAGATGTTTCATCCTTTCCATGGTTATCCACTTGGCCCCAGAGCATAGCAGCTAGGGCCGCCAGTCAGATATGCTTCCTGCATTTGCAGGGTTCTGCACACTCTAAACAATGAACAAATGAATGAATGCCTTTTTCTTATCCTTGTTTACCTGGTAAGTTATCATCCAATCTTATCTTTCTTTCCTTGCCAGGTTTCCTGAAATATAAATATACATCCACTGTTATTACTTCCATACTTCCCATTCATTTCTTCCCCCACAACAAGATGGATTCTCCTCCCCACTGACCACTGAAGCTGCTCCTGCCAAGATGATCAGTGACTTCCCAATTGCCCTAATACCAAGAATTGTATGAGTCTGGAGCTTAGCAATAAAGTTCATTGGGGAAGATAGTTGTGGATACAGGGATGCGTGAACAGCCAAAAATCTAAGGAAGGGAAAGGGAGATAAAGATTTGAATATTTTATACAAGAGAAGGAAGGAAAGAAGGAGGCAGAGAGCCTGAAGAAAAGTGTGGACTTTAAAAATAACCTCTGGGATGCTGAAAAATCTTTTCAGACAGGTAGTCCAGAAAAACCAGGGACTTCTTTGCTGCATGTAGATTGAAAGGGAAAAATAACCAATCAAATCTGTGGTCTTCTGACTGACTTCAGATTTTCCAGAAGAAGTCAGCAACAACATTAATATCAGTACTTGCTCTCCCTGGAGGCAAGGCATTGGTTAGGCAAGGCATCAGTTTCTGCCTCTCCCCTTGGAGTTCATACAGGTCTTCCCTTATCCAGACTTCTGCCTGCTCAGGCCTTCTTCCCAGTGTTTAGCAGCTGCCTGTGTTCCTGGTGAGGTGATGGATCAATCTATAATGAGTAATCACAGATTATGTGTCTTATGAAATGACAGGTCTTCAACTTAAATTTATGTACTTCCTCTCTAAGTCCAAGTAAATTAATTAAAATTTCTGGCATGTAGGCCAATGTAATTAGACAAGAGACAAGCATGTGGGTTTAAGATAGGGGAAAAGAGAAGATAAAATTAATGTTAGTTTCAAATAATCTGTATATCTGGAAAATTCAAGAAAATGAACCAAAAAAAAAAAAAACCAGTAAGATAACTCATTATTGTGACTAGGTACAAAATCTGTGTTCAGCATCAAAAGACTTCACACATAAAACAAATCCAATTCTAAAATATAATGGAGAGAAAGGAACTCAGTTACAAAAGCAACGACACAGAAATATAACTTTATTAGGAATAAACTTAACAAGTAAAGATTTACATAAAATATTAGCAAGCCAAATCAAACAGCACATCAAAAAGATAATACAGCATGATTAAGTGGGACTTATCCCAGGAATGCAAGGATGTTCAACATATACAAATAAACAAATATCATGCATCACATCAAAGAGAATGGAGGACAAAACCGTATATGAATAGATGCAGAAAAAGCATTTGATAAAATTCAACATCACTTCATGATAAAAAAAAGTCTCAGTAAATTAGGTATAGAAGGAAAATACCTCAACCTAATACAGGCCATATGTAGCAAACTCACAGCTAACATTACTGAATGGGGAAAAGCTGAAAGCTTTCCTTCTAAGAACTGGAACAAGACAGGATGCCCACTCTCACCACTCTTATTCAACGTAGTACTGTAAGTCCTACCCAGAGCAATTGGTCAAGAGAAAAAAATAAAGGGCATCCAAATTAGAAAGGAAGAAGTCAAATTGTTCCTGTCTGCAGATGACATGATCCTATGTATAGAAAAACCTAAACACTCTGTCAAAAAATTCTTGGAACTGATGAGCAAATTTGGTCATGTTGCAGGATACAAAATCACTATACAAAAATCAGTACTGTTTCTATACAAACAATGAACTAGATGAAAAAGGAATCAAGAAGGCAATTTCATTTACACTAGCTACAGAAAACCCATAAAATATCTAGGAATAAATGTAACCAAGAAGGAGAAAGACTTCTCAAGGGAAGCTACAAAACACTGATGAATGAAATTGAAGAAGATACAACCAATGGAAAACAAACCATGCTCCTGGATCAGAAGAATTAATATTGTTAAAATGACAATGCTACCCAAAGTAATCTACAGATTCAGTGCAATCCTTATCAAAATAGCAATGGCATTCTTCACAGAAATAGAAAAAAATGCTAAAATGTGTATAGAACCACAAAAGACCCCAAACAGCCAAAGCAATCCTGAGCAAAAAGAACAAAGCTGTAGGCATCATACTATCAAACTTCAAAATATGGTACAAAGCTATAGTAACCATAGCAGCCTAGTACTGGCACAAAAACAGACACATAGACCAGTGAAACAGAATAGGTAACATAGAAATTAATCCATGTGTCTACAGCCAACTGATTTTTGACAAAGGTGTTGAGAACACTCACTGGGGAGAAAAACAGTCTCTTCGATAAATGGTGCTGGAAAAAATGGAAATTCATATGTAGAAGAAAGAAACTAGACCCTCATCTCTCACCCTATATAAAAATCAACTCAAAATGGATCAAATATTTAAATATAAGACCCAAAACTATAAAACTACTAGAAGAAAACATAGGGGAAACAATTCAGGACATTAGTCTGGGAAAGATTTTGTGAGTAAGACCTCAAAAGCACAGGCTACTAAAGCCAAAATAAACCAATGGGATTATGTCAAACTACAAAGCTCTGTACAGCAAAAGAAACAATCAACAGAGTGAAAAGACAACCTACAGAATGGGAGAAAATATTAGCAAACTACTCATCTGACAGGGAATTAACATCCAGAATATACAAGGAACTCAAACATCTCAACAGCAAAAACTCCAAAGAATATGATTAAAAAATGGGAAAATTATGTGAACAGAAATTTCCCAAAAGACATACAAATGACCAACAAATATATGAAAAATGTTCAATATCACTAATCATCATGAAAATGGAAATCAAAACCACAACGAGATATCATCTCATGCCGGTTAGGATGACTATCATCAAAAAGACAAAAAATAACAAATGCTGGCAAGTATACGGAGAAAAGAACTCTCATTCACTGTTGGTAGGAATGTAAATTAGTATAGTCATTATGGGGAATAGTATGAAAATGCCTTAAAAAACTACAAATAGCACTACCATATGATCCAGCAATCCCCATACTAGGCATTTATCCAAAGGAAAGAAAATCAGTCTGCACCCCATGTTTATTGCAGCACTATTCACAACAGCCAAGACGTTGAATCAACCTAGGTGTCCAAAAATGGATGAATGTATAAGGAAAATGTGGTATAAATACACAGTGGAATACTATTTAGCCATATAAAAGAGTGAAATTCTGTCATTAATGCTTCATGGATGGAACTGGAGGACATTATGTTAAGTAAAATAAGCCAGGAACAGAAAGGTAAACACCACGTGTTTTCACTTATATTTGGAAACTAAGAAAAGTTGATCTTATAGAAATAAAAAGTATAATTAGAACAAAGGATACTAGAAACTGGGAAGGGTAGGGGGAAGTGAGAGATTGGGAGAGATTTGTTAAAGGATACAAAATTATAGCTAGATAGGAGGAATAAATTCTAGTGTTCTAATCCACCGTAGGATGACTATAGTTATATTATATAGTTTCAAATAGCTAGAAGGAGGATATTGAATATTTCCAACACAAAGAAATGATAAATATCTGCAATAATGGAGATGCTAATTACTCTGATCTGACTCTATATATTGTATATATTGAAACATTGTATATATTGAAACATCACAATGTACCCCATGAATGTATGTACAATTATTATTTGTCCATTAAAAAAGTAAAATTAAATTAAGAAAAGAAAATTACAAAATGCTCCTGAGAGACACAAAAGAAGACTTGAACAAACGGAAAGGTAGACTTAATAATACAAAGATATCAATTCCCCCCAAGTGTCTGCATAAACATTAAACAATCACAACAAAAAAATCAAGATTTTTTTTAACTAGACAGTAGATTAAATTTTTATATGGGAAAATAAATAAGCAAAAATTAGCCAAAAACATGCTGAAAAAGAAGCATAATGAGGAGGAATTATATCTGTAAAACAGATCATATAGCTATGGTTAAAACACTCAAGTACTATCACTGGGAAAAGATGGATTATTCAATAGATAGCGAAACAAACTACGTGGCCATGTAGAAAAAAATTAAATTAATTCTATTACTACATATATAGCATCAGGATAAATTTCAAATTGGTCAAAAATTTAAATGTAAAAAAACCCCATAAATTTAATATAAGAAATAAAAAGAATGTATATAGTAATGTATAAGACCTAAGTATGACATAAAACATGGAAGTCATAAACAAAAAGATTGAAAAATCTGAGCTTATTAAGAATTCTTTTAAAAGTCACTATGATTAATCCCACCCCAAGTGAAGCAAATAGATAAATGAAACCTGGGAAACATATTTGTAACCCACATCACAAAAGGTTAATTTGCCTAATGTATAAAGATCTCCTACAAAGCAATAAGAAAGAATATTAAAACTCAAGAGAAAAATGGGCAAAAGATAAGAATGTATGTGAATACCCTTATCTTCACTTGTAAGGAGAATAATGCAAATTAAAAATACATTAAGGTACCATTTCCACTTATTAAATTGGCAAATGTCAAAAAGTTTTATGATACTCCATGGGAAAATAGGTAGTATAAAATGAAATAACCTGCATGAAGGGAAATTTCATAATATCTATCAAAGTTACAAATGGTTATATCCTTTGGCCTAGCAATTCTTCTAGGAATTGTTGTTCAGATATTCCGGTACCAGGAAATAATATATGTGTTTGATTCTTAATCGCATCATTGATTGTAAAGCAACAGATTAAAACAACTTAAATATTGATCAGTGGGAAAACAGTAAAATAAATAATGGCACATTCATATGGTGGAATAATCTGCAGTCATTAGAAAAGGAAAAGGAAAAAGAGAGGTGTTATGTATAAATAAACAATGATCTTCAAGGGGTAGGACATATGTTTAATATGCTACCATATGTACAAAAAGGAAAAATGTGTTTGCCTGCATTTGCTTATGCAGATGTATATGCTTAAAATACCTCTGTAAAGACACATAAAAAATTGACCACATTGGTTGCCTTGGGGGAGGAGAATCAGGTAGAAAAATATTTCGAAGTATTTTTTAAAATTTTGAAAAATGTGAATATATTATGCTTTGATGCTTTAATAATTAAGTATGGTTATATCTTCCTTTGATATTCTGGCACTTTAAAAAATGTCTTGGGGGCCAGGTGCGGTGGCTCAAACCTATATAATCCTAGCACATTGAGAGGCAGAGGTGGGAGGATTGCTTGAGGCCAGGAGTTTGAGACCAGCCTGAGGAAAAGCAAGACCCTGTCACTACAGAAAATAGAAAAATTAGCTTGGTGTGGTGGCATGCACCTGTAGTGCCAGTTTGTCAGGAGGTTGAGCCAGGAGGATCACTTGAGCCCAGGAGTTTGAGGTTGCAGTGAGCTATGATGACACCACTGCACTCTAGCCTGGGTGGCAGAGCAAGACAGTGTCTCTGGGGGGAAAAAAGGCTGAATTTGGGATACTCTGTGATCCTAATTCTGTAGGTATCTGTGGAAGATAAAGCAACTCCATCTTGGATGCTAATCTGTCTTGTTGACCTCCCATTAACCCCTGTTCCGAGAATGCCTCTAAGATCGTACTTATTCTACGGTTACTGTACATTCTGCCCTTAAAGTTAAAACAACCTTGACCATAAATCCTGCCCTTTGGCAGATTCACACAGCATTTTTGCCTTTCCCTCAATTGTCCTTCCTGACGGTATATAGGCCCTGGATCTGGAAGGTAATGGGAATCCACCACCTCCTCTTGCTGCTGCCAGAGACATAGGTTTTGTCTGTAAATCCCTTTAAAACGATTCTTTCTGAGTAACTGGATTTAACAGCCTCTTACTTTGGCCTCCCAGCTTCCTTGGCCTTTGGGGGTAGGTTTGCATAGGCCTGCTCACCACAGAACAGTATGCTAATTAACACACGCACATACACACACATATATCTTACTTATCCAAAATTCACCTATACAGTCTTTCTAGAACATAGCTAAGAATCAGAAAATAGCAAAATAAACCAGCAAGTGGACAAAATAGATGTTCCAAAGTCCATGAACTAAATAAAGTTTAGGTACTTCACTCAAGGAAGTCTATTAGACTTCCTTTAATCTAGTTATTTATTTATTTATTTATTGGAGACAATTAAGCTTGGTAAAATGATTTACTTATAGAAAGTAGATAAGAAAGGGCAAGGCCTCCTGAAAGCAATGAGCAATGTGTTAGCTCACCATCAAGTGGCACGTTGGGGGAAATAAAAAAGCAACACCACAAAGCCGATTCAAAGACTTAAGACATTTCATTCATTCAGTGCAGGGGCAAATCTTCTCTGAGATCATGTTTGTGTGATGGAGACATCCTGATGTTCGTCTTGAGGGACCAAGAGGACATTTGGATATGCTCAATAGAATTGGTTGAAACTGAATTTCATGCCTAATTCTTAAATGAAAATGGAAAACATTTTGATGATTCAAAGTCTAAAACTTAGGCTCTCTGGAAAATAGAACGATACATTTTAGATTGGTGGTATTTTAGAGTATATTTTTAAAATGCTTAACTGATGACATCACCCATGGTGCCAGAGTTAACTGGTCAGAGATTTCTTTCTCTATTGAACACAACAAAATATGAACACAATGACTCAGCAAATGAAAACATCGTTATCAAAAATTTGCAGTAGATATGCAAAACTGAGTGAAGAAAACTATTCTAATGCAACGTAACAATTTCATAATACTTAAGAGCCCAGAAGAACTTCTAGCTTCTCTACGATGGAATGACTCCAAAAATCACAATCAAAATATGAAGAATGGATATCTGTTAGCAAAGAAATGAAAGGAATTATAGCAGTCATTAATCTAGGACAGGTTAGGTTTAAAAAGATGGTAACATACTGATTAACCATAATAGAGCAGTAAAAAATATTGCTGGCATACTCTTTGACCCAGCTATCCATTTCTAGGAATTGTTCTTCTAGGTATACTAACACAAGGGTACAGAGATATATGCACAAGGTTATGCATGTCCTTGTTGTAAACATACATATCCTTTGCTTTGAAATAATGTAACTGGAATCAATTTAAATGTCCAATGAAAGGGAACTGAATAAACAAATTTTGTTATATTCAAACAATGAAATACTATGTACCTATTCAATAGAAGGAGGGAATGCTATATACATGTATATAAAATTGACTACTTTAAAATAAATAAAAAAGAAAGCTGCACTATATCATGCAAAGCATCATATGTTTTCTGTGTATTTGTGTATGTGTTAGGATATGATTAGAAAAAGCGTTAGAAAGATACATACCAAACTGTTATATCAGTTGGCTGAGGATTTGGGGAAATGGGCAACAGGCCAGAAATTTTCACATTACTTTATACATAGCTGTATTATTTGATTTAAATAAAATTAAAAATGTTTAAAAAGAAGAATATTCTTGCTAACCCTGATAAGTTAATTGATGGAGTAGACCAGGAAATCAAACTAAATCTAACTATAATCGGTTTAAAATAAAGCATTATAAATGACAAAACTTGAGAATGGTGTGTAATAATCTGTCTTTGGCTTAAAGAGAATTCCTGAGTAGGTGGTGACAGATGAGTAAAAATTATTATAATGAATAGGGATCATTTTGCCCAACTAGTACCTCCTTCCCTTGGGAAATGCTTCTTTTCCCTCTGCAGACATTTAGCTTAAAGATTGTGCAAGTTTCCTTCTGAGCCTATGCTCCTGACAACAAGTGGGTGCCTGACCCAAGCTGGGCCCATTTTATAGACTCCATCACACCCAGGCATAAGTGATAATGCTGACGTCCACCCGACCCAAGCAAGACCAGTTACAGCTCTTTCCAGCATTTGTCAGACTGGACTTGGAGGAGAAGGAGAGCCATTCCTTCTTTGACGGTGGGACTCTAAGGTACATTCCTGGAGTTGTCACCACCCACATGGAGAAAGCCAGGCTGCAGAAGACAATGGAGCCAACATTAGAAAGAAGCTGTGATGAAAGTTGGAGGGCAAAATAGTCCTGCTATTCCACTGCCTCACTGCCTTTCTGTGGCCACATGAGAAAACAATTCTCTTCTTGACTAAATTAGTTTGGGTTGAGTACCTATCTTTCACAATCAGAAACTGGCTAATAACAGGAGGAAAAAAAAGGTGAATAAGCCAACACAATTATTTGCTTCCACATTCATTTCAAGGGCAATATCAAGATGACACATGAATTTAAAAATGAGCTGATAATATTCAAAAGAGTACGGATTAGGATGACTACAACTTTTAGAACCTACATCATAAAATCCTGGAATAGGGAGTATTTTTAAGTTCTTGAAGAAAAACTATTCCCCCAAAGACAATTTTTTTTTTGTTCAGTGATCATTCATTTGGAAAGAAAACAAAAAGTAAAAAGATTTACAGCTTGAAAGGCCAGAGAGAAATTTGCTGACCACATTTATCATCTCTAAACAACACTTAAAAGTTATTTTTTTAGCAGTTTACTGCATGAAGAAATCATGTTGAAAAGATATTACTGGTAACTCTGACAGATAATGAATTGATGTCCTGATTAGTATTAATGTAATGCTGGATTCAAATCCATACATAGAATCAAAAAAGAGAATGAAAGGGACACATACTTAGGCATGGAACAATTAGTGCAAACTTTTACACTGGAGAAAGGAATCCAACACTTCTATTTCCTGTTTAATATAAATAGAAATATTAATAACAATGTTCTTATTAGCTAACCTCATAGAATTGAATTGAATAACCCATTTTAGAAGAACAAGTACATGTAGTCTATGTATAAAAAGGCATAATTGTTAAAGCAAAGCAGAATAACAAGTATAGGAGGGGGAAAAACAATTCAGTAGAGTGGATTTCAACCATAATGACCATTTATCAAAAAAATAAAATTCACCTCTCAAAAAAAGTCTCATTCTATATTTAAAAGCAAAGCTCAATTTATAAAATCTAAAAAAATAGAAGATGAGCTAATACACTATGAAATTATAGGGAAAACATAAATGATATTCAAAATAGTAGAAATCAATACATAAATTATTAAGCATAGCAGTAACTACACAATATAATGAAAATGCACAATATAAAACAACAGAACTTTATATTCAAGCTATCTATGTAACATTAAAACATATTAATGAACAATTGTTTAAAATGGAGGGGAGGGCAGCAGCCACCAGAACTCTCCCTGCAGACCTCCAGTGCGTGGAGCTAATTGAGGAGAGCTCCAGCTGCCAGCTTTGAAATCCATCTCTGCTGTGAAATCCCACGTGCTGCTCCATGGGCTCTAAGGCACAACCCATTTTGGAGACAAGGGTTGTCTCTGACTGCAACTTTTGGACTCCCCACTGATCTTCCCAAGCCTCCTCAGACTGTGAGGCTGTCTGGAAAGCCCCCTCTCATCTTCTCTCCCTCTGTCCTTCACTCTAGGTCAGACCTGCACTGTGATTTGATGTACCTTCCCAACCCTCTCTGGCTCCCTCTCCATATTCCTTCACGGGTTTTCCCCTAATGAACACTTGCATGGTTCATCTGGTTTTCACATCTGCTTCTCTGAGGACCTGGACTGACCCAGAGAGAGTGACAAAATAATGCATTTGTGGTGAGAGATCTGAGCTGCACAATATTGGAATGTGCGCAATCCCAACACGTTCAGGTAGCTGGCAGGAGAGAACCTCGACATTTCAGGTGTGGCAGGAGAAAAAAGTTAGAATTAGACTTAGCGCTATAATGACCCCCTAAGGTGGATAGAGCCCAGTGGAAAAGTTGGATTTATTTTTGGCAGAATTCAAGGCAAATTGCTTAATTTCTGAATATTAAAAAAATACTTTTTTATAAGTAAAAATTGGCTTAGGAAAGAAATTAAGAATGCAATAAAATTCTTTGCCTATCAGAATGTGTTGGGATGTGGGCCAAAACACTATTTAGAAGAAAAATGTACTCACTTAAAGGTCTTTAATAAGAAGAAATAAAAAAGAGATATTAATAAAAAATGATTATGCTATGAAGGTCTGGAACAGAACAAAGTATTAATCTAAAGCAAAATAGGAAAACAATATAAAAGCATCAATTAATAACCTGGAGAATAAGTGGCATAATTAAACACAAAATTAAGAGCTGGGTGTTTGATCAGAAGACAAAAATTGATGAACCTCTGATATAAATATATTTTAAAAAAATGAAGTAATTCTAGGACATAAAGACATCTGTATGGCTACCCTAAGGTGACATCTCCAATTAAAAAAAGTCAATGTACACATGCACCCACACACACATGCAGATAAAAACCCTGACATTCCCCAAATTAATCTCCTTTGCTGCTTCTCCTTCTGGCTGTCCAGTGTTCAAGTGGCCCATGCTCTGACCTCATCCCTGGTGATCTCCTCTGGTCCCTTGTGTGCAAAAATAGTCTACTTAAATTCAAACTTCCTAGTTGTTATCTCTAGCCTTGACTTCTCCCTTGAGCTCTAGACATTTTATTTAATTTCCTACCCAGCATCTCAACTTCCATGTCTAATACGCATCCCTTAATTTCAACATCTAAGACCAAGCTCTCCACAGTACCTACTCACAACTGGTTCCTACCTCAGTTTTCTTACCTCAGAAGATGGCACCACCATTCTTCCAGCTATTCAAGCATCAACCCTGAGCATTATGTCTGAGAGCCACTCACCCACTTCTCATCTCACATGGAATCCAACTAGCCCTATTGGTACCACCTTTCAGGAATAGATGGATAGACAGATTGATAGATAGATTGATAGATTTCGGCTGCTTCTTGCCATCTCTATTGCTATCACTTTAATCCATACCTTCATCATTTCTTGCCTAGATCTTGCAATGATTCCATTTAACACCACCTCTCCCAAGAGCCTGGGCAATCCTTTAAAAACTGTCCAATGTCTTCCCACCACACATAAAGGAAAGTTCAAAGTCTTCCCTCAGATCATCAGTTGGCTGACACCTTCACTCCTTCTGCTCAAATGCCAGATCACCTTATCAAAAATGACACCTCATAACCAGACCCACCGTTTCTCTCTATTCGCTTTTTTGGCCTTATTTTTCTTTACAGCAGTTATCATGACCTGAATTACAGTATTTCTTTGTGTACTTGTGTATTGTCTGCCTCTCTCTCCCTCTGCCTGCTGCACCCCCACTGCATTTCTTTATTCAAAAACAGCAACTTCCAAAACTACCTAGGCAAGAAGGTGGGGTGGAGACCTGGAGAAGGTAGTGCATTGTCTGAGGTTAGAGAGGCCCCTATGTCAAGGTCAGAGGCAGGTACATTAAGGGCAGTGGTTTCAACACACACCAGGGATTAGAGTTTCACACAGAACTGAGAACCGAGAGCTGAGATCCCAGGAGAGAACAGCTGCACTAAGGAATGCCTACCGGGAACGGAGACAAGGCCTGCCATGTGTAAATATGAGCATGGGAGCAGAAGCTCACTTTAGGTAGACTATCTTTCTACTTCTGAGGTGGAACTAGAATGGATTCTTTATTTCCCTAAGTGTGTCTCAAGGTCTGAACGAAGAATGCTGGCTTTAATTCACTGCTGTTCACAGAGGAGGATCTCAAATCCAAGGAAGTATTAAAGATTTATTGTATGGCTTCTCACTGCTCCAGGCAGAGGGTGTGTGGAAGTGTTGGAGGAGAAGTTGGGAGGGCATCATGACAGCCAACAGGCCCTTAGGGCAACTGGCTGCACTCAGGTTCAGTAAGTGGAGGAACAGCTCTTTTAAGTGGGTTTCAGTAGTCTCAATGATGGTAGCCCGGACAGGGCGCATGTCCTAGAGCTTCAGACATCCACAGACAGACAGCCTCTGGGTCGTCTCTCTCTCTCTGTTTTGTTTTTTTTTTTTTTTTTAAACAGAATGTGGCTCTGACCCTTATCAAAAGTGGTTAGACATTCCAGGCTAAAGTAACCCACCAGTTTTTTAAATATAGATTGTACAAATCCAATAACACTCTTACAACATAGCATTGGCATCAAAACCCAGACGGCTGTACTAAAATCAAGTTACATCCGCCAGTTCTATATTTATGGACCACAGGGTTTCGAAAATTTAGAGGACAATCTGGAAAGCAAAGTAAGAAAATTTTATTGCAAAATAAGATTTGCTTGGGAGACTCCAGGTACGCAAAAGAGAATTATTCTGGAAACCCCTTACCAAGACAGCCTCACAAATAGATAGATCTAGAGTAGGTTTAGACCCAAAATGCACATTTTCCTGTTGTCAAATGGTAAATCTGGGCAAACCTTTGCTTGTTTAATTAAGATGTGAAAACAACAAGCTGGGACTAGACTTCTGAGAACATGATGTTAGAGATACTAATGATGGGGTTAGGATATAGTTTTTGCTATGGTTTGGATATGGCTTCTGTGTCCTCACCAAAACTTATGTTGAAATTTGATTCCCAATGTGGTGGTGTTAGGAGATAGGGCCCAGTGGGAGATGTTTGGGTCATGAGGGCATGTCTCTTACGAGTAGCTTTGTTCTGTTCCTGTGGTAGTGAGTGAATTCTCGCTCCGGCAAAACTGGATTAGTTCCCGAGAGAATGTTGTTACAAAAACAGAACTCCCCTCAGGTTTTGCCTCTTCCCACATGTCCACTTCCTCTTTGACCTTCTACCAGGTTTTGACCCAGCACAGAAGCCCTCATCAAAAGCCAAGCAGATGCTGGCGCCGTGCCCCTTCCCAGCTGCAGAATTGTGAGCTAAGTAAACTTCTTTTTTGTTTTTTTATAAATTACCCAGTCACAGGTATTCTGTTACAGCCACACAAAATGGACTAAGACAGCTTCTATTTTTTACTTCATCTTCTGAATATAGCTCCACTTCCAGATAGGTTTTATGCAGCTCTGGGACTAAATGCTTTCTCCTTTATGGTCGCCAGGCCGGGATGGTAGCAGGGGAGCAGAGGGGAAGAACTTCTCTTATCCTAATAGATGTAAGTCTTGGGCTTCTTTAAAACTGGGCCAACATAGGTCATAATATGGGAAATTCTGAACCCACTTCTAAACTAATCACTATGGCAAGGCGGGTGCCAGACACCGATTGGTTTAGATATGACTCTACCTGAATTAATCATATGGGGCAGGGGAATGAAATCACTTTTGTTGATTCCTGCTAAATAGGGCCCACCCGAGATATGGTAATAGACTGAATCCCACCTAAACCGCATGTCTGTTTTACAACAGAGGGGTATCATAGTTATTACTTGGTCTTGGATTTCTAATGATTTTTTTTTCTGTGTGTTTTTGTGATTTTTCAGGTTTACTATAATGAGCATGTATTTTGTAATAAAAAAGAAAAGGAAAAATTAGAAATAATGAGAATATTTTAATATCGAATTTGAGAGTTTTTTATGTATTCTAGACATCAATCTTTTGTCAGATATGTAGTCTGCAAATATTTTCTCTCAATCTATAGTCTGTCTTTTAATGTTCTTAACACAGTTGATTCCAGAACAAATATTTTGTAGTTTTGATAAAGCCCTATTTATCAATTCTTCCTTTTATTGATTGTGCTTTTGATGTAAAGTCTAAGAAATCTTTGTCTAGCCCTATGTTGTATAGATTTTCTCCTATGTTTTTCTCTTATACGTTTTATATTTTTATGTTTTACATTTAAGTCCATGATCTCTTTGGAGTTATTGTCTATAAAGTGTAAGATTTAGGTCAAAGTTTATTTATTTGCCTGTGAAAGGCCAATTGTTCTAGCCTCATTTGTTGAAAAGGCTATTTTTCTTCCAATGAATTGCTTTTGCACTTTGTCAAAAATTAGCTGGATATATTTATATGAGCCTATTTCTGGGTTTTCTTATCTGTTCTATTTCCTTGATCCCTATGTCCCTCTAACACTACCACATAGTCTTAATTACTGCAGCTACAGAATAACTCCTAATATCAAGTGAACTAATTCTTCTCACTTTATTCTTCTTTTTAAAAATTGTTTTATCTATTCTTGTTCCTTTGCCTTTTCATATCAATTTTAGAATACCCTTGTCTATATCAACAAAAAATCTTATATACCTACACAGTTATATGCTGTATAACCATGTCTTGGTCAACAATGGACCACTTAAGATTATAGTGGAGCTGAAAAATTCTCCTATGTTTAGATACTCAAATCCTTACCATTTTGTTACAGTTGCCTAGTGTTCAGTACAGTAAGATGCTGTGCAGGTTTTGTAGCCTAGGATCAACAGACTATCTCATATAGCCTAAGTGTGTGGTAGACTGCACCATCTAGGTTTGTGTAGGTGTACTCTATGATATTTGCACAATGAATGACATAATTGCTTAATGATGCATTTCTCAGAAGCTATCCAGTTGTTAAGTATGTACATGACTGTATATACACATCCTATTGTTTCTGTTTTTCTGAAGAGCCCTGACTATTACACATGTATTGTTAGATTTGCTAAGTTTGTTTTCTTTTGAGTGAGTGTAAATGGCATTGTAGTTTTAATTTTAGTGTTTCTGTGTTCATGGCTAGTATATGAAAATACGACTGACTTTTTTTTGCATTTATTTTGTATTCTGTGACCTTGATAAACTCAGTCTTTGGTTCTAGGGTTGCTTTTTGTATATTCTTTGAGATTTTCTACGTAGACAGTCATGTTATCTGCAAATAGAAACTATTTTAATTCTTCTTTTTATGATCTGTCTTTCCTTTATTTTCATTGCACTGATCAGAACTTCCAGCGCTGTGGTGAGAGTGAACAAGGCATCTTTGTTTTGTTCCTCATCTTATGAGGAAAACATTGAGTCTCTAGTCAAGTATCCTGTTAGCTACAGGATTTAAGTAGATCTACTTTTTTAAGCTAAGAAAGTTCCCCTCTATACCTATTTTTCTGAGAATTGTTATTATGAATAGGTGTTGAATTTTGTCAAATGCTTTTTCTGAATCAATTGATATGATTATAAAATTTTTCCTTTTTACCTTATTAATATGGTAGATTACCTTGATTGATTTTCAAATATTGAACCAGCCTTGCATTACTAGAATAAGTCCTACTTAGTCACAGAGAATATTTTTATATATTGCTAAATTCTATTAGATAATATTTTGTAAAGGAATTTTTCATCTATTAATATATTCATGACGAATATTGGTCTGTAGTTTTCTTTTTGTCTGGTTTTGGCATAAAATAGCTTCAGTTGGTTTCCCCAAGAAACCATCAGGGGCTAAGGATTTCTTTTTGGGGATTTCTTAAATTATGAACTAAATTTAATAGTTATATAGCTATCCAAATTATTTCATATTAAATGTTGTAAAAGTTTGAGTTTTTTGACAAATTGATTAATTTAAGTTGCCAAATTATGTGTGTAGAGTTGTTCAAGGAGTTTTGATGTTTGATATCCCTTGCTTCATTCCTGATATCAATAATTTGTGGCTTTTCTCTTTTTTTTTTGTCAGTCTTAAAAGAAGTTTGCCAATTTTAATAATCTTTTCAATGATCTAGCTCTTTTTTTCATTGATTCTTCTCCTTTGTTTTCAGTTTTAATTGTATTGATTTCTGTTCTTATGTTTATTATTTTCTTCCTTTTAATTTCTTCAGATTTAATTCATTCCTTCATATCTAGGTTCTCAAGGTGGGAGCTCAAATTGTTGATTTCAGACTTTTCCTCTTTTGTAATGTATGCATTTGGCACCATAAGTTTCCCTCTCAGTACTACTTTAGCTGTGTCCCACAAATTCTGGTATATTGTATTTTCATTTTCATTCAGTTCAGTACATTGAAGATTTCCTCTTTGACCCACAGATTACTAAGAAGTCTGTTGTTTAGTTTACATGTATTTAGATATTTTCCTGTTATCTTTCTGTTATTGATTTCTAGTTTTATTGCATTGAGATTGAAAAACATACCCTGTATGATTACAATTCTTTTAAAATTTTTGAAGTTTTTTTAAATTTAATGACCCAAGATCTTGGTGTATCTTTTATGGGCACTTGGAAAGAATATCTATTTTGCTATGTTGGGTGAAGTGTTCCTTAAGTGTTAATTAGACCTTGTTGAGTTCTTTTATATACTTGCTTACTTTCTGAGTAAATAGTCTATAGTTTGTTGAGAATGGGTGTTAAAGTGTCCAACTACAATTGCAAATTTGCCTACTTCTCCTTATAGTTCTGTCAGTTTTTGCTTCACATATTTTTAGCTCTGTTTTTTTGGTGCACACACTTTTAGGATTGCTGTCTTTTTGGTGGATTGCCCTTTATAACATTATGTAATGTCCCTCTTTGAATCTCTGATAATTGTCTTACCTATTTCTTCTGGTATCAGTATAACTAATCCTATTTTCTTTTGATTAATGTTTACATGGTATATCTTTTCCCAATCCTTTAATTTTAAGCTATCTATATCATTACATTTGAAGGAAATTTCTTGTAGACAGCATATAATTGGGTGATGTGCTTAATCCACTCTGCTAATCTGTCTCTTGGTGTATTAGACTACTTACGTTCAATGTAACTATTGGTGCATTAAAGTGTATTTTTTGTTTTACGTTTATTTTCTTTCATTTATCAGGTTTTTAAAATGGCTTTCTGTGGGTTACTTGAACATTTAAAAATTCTCTTTTGATTTATTGACAATTTTCTTGAGTGTATCTTTTGATATAGTTTTTATTGCTTCCTCTCCTATTATAATACACATACCTCATTAATCACAGTCATCCTGTTTCTTCCCATATTTATAATATAATGGTCTTAAAATATTCTCTCTACATATGTTTAGAACCACATCAGACATGTTATACTTTTATTTCAGCCATCAAACACAATTTCGAAAACTCACACAAAGCAGTTTATTGTATTTACCCACATTTTTGCTTACTATGTTCTGTTTTGTTTTGTTTTTTTCTTTTTGACATTCCTTATTTTATCATTTCCTTTCTATTTAGAGAACTTCCTTCACCCATTCTTTTAGGGTAGTTCTACTGATGAAAAATTCTCTTAGTTTTCCTTCATCTGAGGATGTTTTGACTTCCTCTTCATTCCTGAAATATGTTTTTTTCTGAGTATGGGATTTGGGGTTGGCAGTTCTTTTCTCTTAGCACTTGGAAAATATTATGACACTTCCTTCTGGCCTCCATGGTTTCTGATGAGAAATCTCCTGTCATCTGAATTATTTTTCCCCTATAGATGTCATTTCTTTCTTGCAGCTTTTAAATATCTTTCTTTGTGTCTCATTTTCAGAAGTTTAACTATGATGTGATGGGTGTGGGTCTTTTTGAGTTATCTTGTTTGGGATTTGCTCAGCTTCTTGAATCTGTAGGTGTATGCCTCTTGCCAAATTTGGGAATTTTTCATTTATCATTTCTTTGAGTACCTTTTTACCCCTGCCCATTTCTGATGACATGAATGTTAAATCTTACATTATAACCCCACAGGTCTCTGAAGCTCTGTTCAATGTTTTTCCAGTCTATTTTATTCTCTCTGTTGCTCAGATTGAGTAATTTCTATGGTTCTATGTTCTAGTAAATTGCTTTTGTCCTCTGTCCCCTGTTGAGTCCATCGAGTTTTTAATTTTGGTTATTTATTTATATATTTACTTTTGAGTTCTACTTTTGTATTTTTGAGTTCAGATTTCCATCTGGTTCTTCCTAATATCCTCTATTTCTTTGCTGAGACTGCTGTTTTTTTCATTTGTTACAGCATGTTCATAATTGCTCATTTAAGCAGTTTTATCATGACTACTTTAAAATCTATCAGATAATGCTAATATTTCTGTCATCTCTGTGTTGATATCTATTGATAGTCTTTTTTTTCCCTCTTTCAGTTTCATATCTCTCAGGTTGTTGGCATAATGAGTGATTTTCATAGAAACCTAGACATCTTTGTATTATTTATGTTATGAGGATCTATATCTTATTTAAATCTACATCTTATTTTAGTTGGGTTTTTTAGATAATTCTCCAGTAGAGTGGCAAGGGAGGCCCCATCTTGTTATTGCCATGGGAGGGTAGAAATTCAAGTTTCTCAGTTGGCCTCTGCTCAAAATCCAGTTTAAGGCTCTTCATTATTACTGGGCAACATTAGGATTTCCAGCCCCATATTTGACCTCTGTTGATACCTCTCTGTCTAGAAGGATAGGAGGGCCTCATGGCAGCTCTCCATGTGGCCATCAAGGACATTGTGGCTGGGGCCCTTTGCACTTGTCACCATTGATTGATGGTGAAAGTCCTAACTCTCCACTGGTCTTCCTCTGGCAGAAGGGGTGGGAACCTCTTTCCTACCCCATGGGGATGAGAATCCTGGCTCCCTACTTGACATTCTCTAATACTACCTGTATGTATGTGAAGAGGGAGTGAACATGCCTCATTATGCCTTTCAAAGGTAGAAGTTGAGACTCTCCACTTGGCCTTTGCTGGCATGGATGGAAGTGGAGCCATGGCTTTTTCTGTGTAGTTGGCCTGAGTAGAGTGACTATTGCAAGTTTTCTGTCTTGCTATGCTGCCCTTTTCCTGGTTCTTTGGCTAGGGAGAGCAGGCTTTCCTTGGGGCTTTTATTATCTGTATCCATTGCATTTCTGAGTTGCTTCAGCTGAATTCTTCAGCTTCATGTCTGAGGATGTATGAAGTTAAAAGAATATCCAGAAATCTACCATTTGATTCCTCAAGTCCCAAGGTCATTGCTTTTTCTTCACCTTTTAGAGTCTTCTTATGTTTGTTTTATATATAATTTCCATGGGTTTTAATTGTACAAATGACATTTTAAAAAGAAAAGCCATAGACTATTCTTGCTTATTAACATAGATACTACTCTTACAATAAATATTTGTAGAACTCAAATGGTGCTTTATCCATTCCAGCTTGTGGATATATATGACGTTATCTGGACAATAATGACTCAAATCTCCTGTTCTCACCTCTTCTGAAAAGTTCACTTCAAATGCTTTTTGAATTTCCTGAATGGGAGATATTCACAAGAAATAAAGCAGCCAGTTAGCCATGGTTACTATGCAGCATCTACTGTTTTCTTTCTCTTATTCTCTTATTTTCCTGAGTTAATGTCTGTTATCCATAGAGGTGTTGGAAGTCTTACCATTGTCACTGTTATTGCAGACTCTCATGAGAATAGCCATGTTCATTCCAAGAATTCTGTTTCCAGATGATGAGAACACCAAGATTCTGAGGAGTTCTGCACAAAACAAGGGAGAGTTTTCTGCTCAGCTTTGAGTCACCCTTGGTCACCTGGGCTATGAAGCAGTTCTGCGTGTGCCCAGAGCCTTACAAATGAGCCAAATACTATTATAAATGCCCTGTGCCAGTCATTTGCTTGTTTCCAGATCAGTTTCTTGACCTCTTCTCTCATGCTCTGTATCACAGGGAACTATGTTTCCCAAGGCTCCTTCCTCTTTGACTTCTGTAAATATTCATTCAAGGGGAAGAGGTAGAAGTAGAGATGAAACCAGAATGTTTCTCCTCTCTCTCTGCTTCAGGTAGAACTTTCAGTGACAGGTGTATCTCCTCAGTGGCTCCAGCTCCCACTGGGCAGTTCTTTCTCCTAAGGTCCCCGCTTGCTGAGCACATCCAGTATGGTTTCATCTTCTGTTGGGTGGCCCAGCTTCTGGGCTCTGGAACATCCCCTTGTTTTTGTTCCTCTAGCCTTAAGGTTTATGGTACATTTTTTTCTGTTGATAATTTTGGGGCTGGATCATTGACCCCTCCACTCATTTGACTTCTCAATTCTTCTATCACTTGTTTATCTAATTACATATATTAAATTTCATCTGAAATACCTAGAGTGGTTTCTGTTTTCTTGAGAGGATTCCAACTGTTATAGACTCTAAAAAATAATGCCAAATTGAACAGCTTGAACAAGAACATCCAGGTCTCTGAGTGAACCAGCAAGCAGTATAGGAACAACATAGCAGAATGAAATTAACTTCCTCTTTTCACATCATGCTAGTTGTTAGGTACAAGGTTGCTGTTAGGCTCAACCCTATAGAAAACCATGCACATCCTCATCCATGTAACTGGCAATCCTTAGAGTTGTGTAGTTCACATGGTCATCTGTATCTAACAACCTTGGGTAGGTAGACATTGTCCAAACATTTTTCTTAGGTAGTAACACCCGTCTATTAGTAGTACTAGAGTTAACCCTGAGTGACAGAGAGAAACTATAGTAATGTAAATGAACCAGAAATTTTCTCACATGTAAAAGACTGTAGAGATGTGGTCTGCACAAAGTCCACAGACACCAAACACTGGATTCCTCTTGGCTCACCAGTGTGCTATCCCTCATGTGTGAGCCTCAGTCTTATCATCCATGAAAACATCTGCTTTCCAGGCAGCAGAATAGAGGAAGGAACCAACAAAACAAAACAAATCAAAATAACAACAACAGAAACCACACAGAGGCCACAGGAAAATTCCAAATAGCAACTACATGACACTCTCTTTAGATCCCTTTGGTCAGAACCTTCAGGAGTGGGGTTAGTGGGCTTAGACTGTTCCTTTTCTGATCTATGGTTATCTTTAAGGGAGAGAGAATCCTTTCCCATGCATTGATGCTAATGCTCTGGCCTTAAACTTACAGAGACTTCTAAGGTCTCTATAAGAAAGAAAAGAAATAAAGGCTCAATCAGAAACCTAGACAAGTAGGTAGGTTTTCAGTGCTAGACTGTATTGAGATGGTAAATTAGGTAAAAATCACCCAGTTAGTTTGTTAGAAATGTAGGCCTGAAAACCAAGTTCTCAGGCTTCTAGTTCGGTGATTTCTTTGTGATATTTTACTTCACGAGTAAAGCTGTCTTTCTCCCTGTGGCTTAAGAAACATGACTACAAATTCTTTGCAGTTTCTCCCCTCAAGTGGTACAGTTTATTTTTATGCTTTTTAGATCTTGGCTGGCCTTGGGACTTGCACTGACCGGTAGAATATAGCAGAAGTGATGTGGTATGACTTCCAAGCCTAGGTGTCCATAACCTTGCAGCATCCACTCTTGCTCTCTTGGAATCCAGTTGCCGTGGGAACTAGACCAGGCCAGCCTGCAGGAGGGGCCTCATGGAGGACGACTGAGGCACCTTCAGCAGCCCTGCCAATGACCAAATATGAGTGAGACCATCCTGGACTAGGCAGTCCTGAGCTGGCCTGCCACGTGAAACCAAACACATATATGAGCACAGATGACGTTCCAGCTGTACCCAATTTGACAACCTATAGAATGCAGAGCCAATAAATTGGTTTTTTAAGACACCAAATTTGGGGTTTATTATTAATATGAAGCAATAAATAACTAGTATATTCCCGAACTCTGTAATCATATTTCTTGTGTTCTTTAAGGGCTTCACAGAGGGAGACCACACAACTTACCCCATGCTTTTGTTCCCTGTTGTTCTAAGCGGGAAAATTTTTGTCATAAGTCCTTTATACAACACATAATACTTACTGAACATTAAATAGATTCAGGCAGTGCTAAATGTTTATGACATTTGTATTAATAAAATAGACTTAATTGATATAATGCATAAGTATAATTCTCACATTTTTCACATGATGAAACAAAGAAGCGAAGTCTCGTCTTCAGTCAGGTAGTGAATGTGACTGGTTTAATAACAGAGCTAAACTCAGCAGGGTGCAAGCAGAAATGACTTTATTCTTTCTTGCAACTATTCCTGCAAAACCTCCTGTCAACTTGTTTGTCACCTCTAGGTGAACTCTTGGGCAAGTCCAGTAGCTTTAGTCCTCAAACTCGGCTCAGAATAAAACTAACTTTAAAATTCTTTTTTTTTTTTTTTGTAAGACAAACATTAAAATGAGGTTTATTGAAGAGAGAAAGATAGGATTATAGGGCAAGAGCCAGATTTAGGTTTACAGAGCATGGTATGTACGCCACAGATGACAACCAAACCCATTATCACATGAAGGGGGAGCCAAAGTAAAGGCACACAAAAAGCTAAATTTCTTTAAAAAAATATAAAGAAGTCCAAGTTTTCCAATGTCTTCAATCTTTCAGTGAATTCTGAGTCTCATCTTACATTCCATTGAGATAATAGACAAGCCAAGAGCAGAAAAACCAGGTTCACAATCTCTTATCTTTGAATGCATAGATGGGCTGATACTATTGTATTGCTCTTGGAAACTCCCGAAACAACATAAATAAATGCCTACAAGTGATGATAGCTGCAATATACAAGTGATGTTTCCCTATTATACACAAAGCAATGCACACAACACACATTACTTATTTTAGTTCTTACAACAATCAGGCCAAAGAAGGATGAATATTTTCTCTTAGAGATGAGGGAATTGGGGTTACAGATCTGTCTAGATCTAAAATACCTGCTCTTTACACCAGACCACATTACTAATATTTGCAAAGTGCATGAAATGGATTATATTTACTGACACTGTCAGGTGAAGAACGGGAGAGCCGAGACTGACAGTGGGCACTGTAGGAGGTGAGACCGCAGGGAAGACGTGGCCAGTGGAGACGTGAAGGGGGCTCTGACTTGCCCTGCCATAGGGAAGGGAAGAGGGAATGAAATCTAGAACAGTCTCTCTTATAGTTCCAAGAAAAGGCAAAAATGAGAAAATAAAGGAGATAGTGACAAGCCAGGAGACAATCTTTTCTAGACGAGGCCGTGTGTGTGCACATGTGTGCATGTGTGTGCATATGTTTAGAGATAAGGAAGTTAAAGAACTGAATTTTGGGAGGAAAAAGGAAAAAAAGTTAGAGTAAAGGGAATAGCTTCCAAAGTTGAAGATAAGACTTCGATTCTCAATTTCTTTAAAAGATTTTAAAAAAAAAAAATTTTAATTGTGGTAAAATATATGCCACATAAAATTTAACCATTTTAAGTTTAGTAGTGTTAAGTGCATTCAAACTGTTGTGCAGCCAATCTTCAGAACTCTTTTCATCTTGTAAAACTAAAACTTTTTACCCACTGAACAGCAACTCTCCAGCAACTTACTTTCTCCCCTAGCCCCTGGCGACCACCATTTTACTTTCTGTCTCCACGAATTTGACTACTCTGAGTACCTAATATAATGGAATCATACAATATTTGTCTTTGTGTGACTGGCTTCTTTCACTTATAATTGATATTTTAATATGGTTTTGTGTAGAAATGTTTGAATACACCATTGTTCATTTAACCATTTCCCTGCAGTAGGACAATTAGGAGCTTATATTTTAAAAAATCATCATAAATAACACTGAAATTATTGTCCTTATAAAAAATATGTAGTTTTGAGCCCGGGGCCTCATGAAGCATATGTAACTCACACGTCTCTTCACTTTGGGAGCCGAGAGAACTATTTTTCAAGTTGCATATAACTGATACACAGACAACAATAAAAAATAACAAATTTTTCAGTAAATTAGAAAGTATTGTTTCATTTGCAAAGTTTTCATTCTATTTTTGTAATAAAACACCATGGTCCCAAGGAAAAAAATCTTTTCTTCTAGTGTGGCAGTCAATGTGTTAAAAAGAGAAAAGGTATACAAATTTATTAATGCTTAAGGTGTATGTGTGGGAGCCTTCAGAATGAAGACCCAAAGATACAGGGGAAATTATCCATTTTTATGCTAAGGTTCAACAAAATACGGGCAGCTGTGCAGAAACATGATTGAACAAAAAGGGTGTGATCTAATCCTAACAGACTGAGTGGGGAAACCCCACAAGGCCTGTCTGTCTAGATTCTTCCTGACCTCTCTGACGGGGCCTTATGACCTACAGTCAAACAAGATAGGTCAGATAGTTTCTTTATGGCCAGTTTATAATTTCAGGTTTTATGGCTGTCTTTTGGGAAAAGGGTTTCTGGTTTTTTATGAGCTGCTCTGGGGAAGAAGGACTCTAGTTTCCACCGATAGCTTTAGGGGAGAATGGGACTGATGGGCAGGAGGAGAGAAAGTCAGAGAAAACCTTTTGCTTCTGAGGCCTTCATTTTGGGGCACTGTTTTCTGTGCCCCAACATTTACAAAGTATGATTATGGCAGTAGTTGACTGAGACATTGGTCTTAGCAAGATCTTACACAAATTCTTCAGTTCTTTTTGAGGAAACATAGTTGAATGTACACAACTCATTAGAGTCTCCTGTGTCCAGAGCACTGCCTTGGACACCTGTTGGATCAGGAAGAAGAAAGTGGTGACATGGAGAAAATACCAAGAAAAAAGAACGGAAAAGACAAAGATTTTTCCTTTTGAGATGTATCTACTTGTACATGTTCAAACTTCAGCCATCTGAGTATTACTCCAAGTTTTTGCCGTATGCAAGCACCAATTCAACTACTATATTTGAGATATTTTAATTGATTTAATAATTTAACTAAGCAGTTATTATGTATTCTGGTCTTGTTATAGTCATATATCTATAAAAGAAAATGTATATAGAAGTATATAGAAATTAAAATATTAAAAGAGGTCCATCTACTTATCACTTACATTTTTTTTTTCTTTTAGAGACAGGATCTCCCTCAGGCTGGAGTGAGTGGTGCAATCATAACTCACTGCAGCCTCAGACTCCTGTGCTCAAACGATCCTCCTGCCCCAGCTTCCTGAGTAGCTGGGACTACAGGCACATGCCACCATGTCTGGCTAATGTTTTTAATTTTTTGTAGATATGAGGGTCTCAATATGTTGCTCAGGCTGGTCTCAAACTCCTGGCTTCAAGTGATTGTCCTGCCTCAGCCTCCTGAAGCTCTGGGATCACAGGCATAAGTCATAGCACCTGGCCTTTTAAATTGCTTCAAAAACTACTTTGTGAAATCCTGAACTTAAAATTTCTTCTTTCCCAAAGCTGAATCCAATTCTCAAGTATGGCTTCCTTTGAAAGAGCAAGTAGAACATCCAGAAACCTGTCCCCAGGGATCTCTTTCTCCTTTGTCTTCTTGTCCGAGTCCTCGCGGTTGCTGGCCACATAGGGGCTCTCTCTGGCTCGTTCAGAACTGGGTCTATGGCTCTGTAGGAGGTGGCTTCCTAGTCGTTATCACTGCAATCGAGTGATCTTAGTAGTGAATTGGTGCTGATGTACACATCTCGGAGTGCCACGATATGTAGATAAGTGTCCTGTCCTTGCTGTTGACATTGTAACCACCGTAGATGTAGCTGATTAAGGGTGGACAAAAAGGGCTGTAGTCTTCAGAAGGTGAAAAGGGATATTTGAGAGTTTGAAGAATAGCAGCCCCCAAAACCATCACACCAAGGCCAAGCAGTGGGAGGTAGTTTAAAAACAAGGGTTTAGATACGGGAAGATTTTGACTATGAAGAGATTTCCCCAAACAGAAGCTTACTTGGTTCAATTCCCAGTTATGACAATTATTGATTTTATAACTTTGGGCAAGTTCACTGTACTCTCTTGTATCTAGCTTTCTTATGTGTAAATTGGGGAAAATCATAGCTCTTGTCTCTCTTACAGAATCGCTGTGAAGACTGAAGGGAAAAAAATATACAAGCAAAACAATTTAACACATTCCTGGCACATAGGAAATGTTCAGTAAAGGTAGATATTATTGTTATTGCTAATATTATTATTTTGATATTACGACATCAAACAAAAGATCCTGGAATTAGTTAGGATAGACGGGACAGAACAATTCAGGCGAGCAGGGGAGAAGTGTCCGCAGGGGTAACGTCCTGGTGTCTGCTCCCTGAGCCATGGCTGACTCAGAGTGGGCTGCCGCAGTCCTGCGCTGGGGACGGCTGTGGTGGTGATGACTCCATGACTCGTGGCGGAGTCGGCAGGAGATAAGGGGGAGCTGTACCCCTGGCCGCACCGGAACAGAGGCTGCTGTGCCTGTGGAGGCCGCTGGGTCGGGGTGGTGCCGCGGTCCCTGTGTGACCTGTCTCCTCGGTTGGCTCAGCTTCCCCAGTGGGGAGACAACCTGAATCCAGGCGGCTGTGGCTGTCCACAGGGTAATGTCGCATAGCACCCTCCTTCCTCAGCTTGCTTTTATCTAATTTGAATTGTCCCTATTATCATTTTCCTAGAGAAATATCAGCTCAGGGGATTTGACTGGCAGGAAAACAGTGAGGAAGGGAATGTCTGAGGAAAACTGGACTTTCTGGGAAAGCGAAGGTCATAGAGGAGGCTCGATGGGGACGTCCCAGGCAGACCAAATGCCTCTAAAATCCCCAGTGGTTATTGTACTGTTAAGCCGATACCCCTCGCCCCCCTTTAACCAAAATTCCACTTTTTTCTCTCCCTGGCTTCACTGTTCTCCTAGTCATCCGGCAGTACAACGTGGAGCTCGTCGGTGACTCTACTACAGCCCTCTCTCAACTCAGTCAGTGTCCATGACTTGATTTTCTTCCATAAAATTTTCTTTCTATGTTCTTCCCTCCCCTCTGCCAGCCCCCTGGGCCAGCCCTCCCTCCTCACTCCTACAACACCAAGCTCACCCTCTGCCTCTCGTCTTTTATCCAATCAGTCGAGCTGCCCAGTGCCACACCAGCTTCTCCTAGTAGCGTCCTGTCACATCCTTCCTCAAAGGACTTATTTTCCCCAATGCCTTATTTTCTAACGCATGAAGTTCTGACTTTTCTGTGGCTTTGCCCCTTCCATGCCCAGCCCAACCTGGCAAGCACACCATGGCCCTAGCACAGTGCTGATGTAATCCGGAAATATTGCCAGGGTACCCTAATGAATCCAATTTTCCCTGAGATGGGGACACAAGGGACAGAGGTGAAACACCTTCTTCCAGGAATGTTTTCACTTCACTGAGACTACAGGTGAGGGCTCAATATGATGTGGGAACGTGTGCTTCTGGCTTGGAATGCAGTTCGTACCTACTAACATTTATAATCCACCTTGGGTGGGCGTGAAGGAAAAAGGGACACTGCACCTGCCACAAAATAGCTTTCCATCAATAGGGAGACGCAAGCCCCCCGGTGTAACAGATTGCAGGATGAAAGACAGAGGGCTCAGGAAAGCCTCACTCTTTTGTAGAAGGTATGAGACCCTGTGGGGCAAGCATAGGCAAATATTACCTTCATTTTCCAGATGACAAAACTTGCTTACATGCCTGCGAGTTTAAGTGGCTTGTTTATTGTCACAGAGCTAATAATTAGCAGATTAGGGTCTCCTAGTTGGGTGATCTTTTTAATGCATGACTCTGCCCTCCACCAGCAGGGCTGTGAAACACCTACAGACACAATTAAGCATGCTTGGGAACACTGTGAATGGGCACGGCTGTGGGGGCCCCTGGGAAAGGTGGCGTTTGACCTGGGCATCAAAGAATCCAAGAGATTTCCATCAGAGAAGTGTTAAAGCAAAAAAATGAAGACCAGGCCTGAAAATTTCCCAAGCAAACAAAACTGAAGGCCTTAAAAATAGCCTTATTCTTGCTTAAACCACAAACATAAGTGAAGCTTAACCTGGGTCATTTCTGATAAATGCTTATGTTAGAAAGAAAAAAAACTTAACCCCAGCCAATCATAAGCAGCCAACTAACATATAATTTATGTGACTCAGGACTTTCCAACAAGGAACCTAAAAAAAGGCAATTAGGTAACTGCAAATCAATCAAATAGTTTCTTATTTTGCTTCCACATTCTCTCAATAAATACTTGCCTCTGACATTTTGTGATCAAAACACTAAACCCCTGGTG
Source organism: Lemur catta (assembly GCF_020740605.2). NCBI lineage: Eukaryota > Metazoa > Chordata > Mammalia > Primates > Lemuridae > Lemur > Lemur catta. The sequence continues at coordinate 10,246,440 of NC_059138.1, forward strand.
GTCTGGTGTTCCCCCATCCATGAATTGCTTCTTACTCAAATAAAGTCTTTAAAATTTTATTGTGCCTCAGATTTTTTTTTTTTTTTTTTACTGAAGAAAAGAGAGAAGGAAGAATAGTACAGAAATAAAGGAACTTCATGAGCAAAGTCAAAGAGCAGAACAGGAGCAGCCAAGGGCAGGATTGCCTGGAGGGTGAAGCTCCCGCCCTCCACCCTCCACTCCTCTGAGAAGCAGAGATAAAGGAGGGGAGAGGCCTGGGTGTCCCCCGACTGATAAACAGGCTCCGCCCAGAGGCCAGAGGCTGTTTGGGGACAGGGGGAGAGCAGCAGAAGTGCCCCTTCTCCAGGACCAAGGAACTGGGCTAGGGGCAGGAGGGAGGCTGTTTCCTGGATCCCAATCTTCAGAGCCAGCACCTAGAACAGAACCAGGAAGGAAGGATTCTGGAGCCAGAGAAAAGGACAGACAGATGGCAAGTCCCCTGGAGACACCATCTCCTTTTGGAATCTGAGGCCCAGGTTGGGGGTTGCGGGAGGCTGTGGGCAAAAGCCCTGCCCCCACTGGAGAGGAGGGGGCAGAAAGGGGGAAGGAGGAGGCGGACATGATGGAAGAGGGAGGAGAGAAATGGCACCTCCAGAAGAGAGGTCGCTCTGAAGCCCATCTGGGAACACAGCCCTGGGATAAAACATGAGCGTGTGAGTGCAGGGTGCGCTGTCAACTGGCCTGATGAAACTCTCTTTGATGCACCCTCTTCCTGAACCATCCTCTTCCTCCTTCCCCTCCACTCACTTCAGGAGGGTGAGGACAAAAGTGAGGAAGAGCCCAGGGGCCCCAGCCAGGCCCCCCGAATGAGGACTCTCCAGAGCCAGGAGGTAAGTGACCTGGAATACCCGATGTTGTCACTCCCGGCTCCAACATCTCACAAACACTCATCCCCCAATGGCCTGTTTCATCTTTACCCAACACGGAGACATTCTGTGCTTCCTCATCTCCCAGGGGGCTAAAAAGGGTTGGTTTAGGAAGAATTGGGAGAATTCTCTCTGGATAAAGGGATAACCCAGCACTAACCGATGGCATTTTCCCTCCTCTCCCCTCTTCTCTCCATCCACTCTCTCCACCCTGTCTGCCTTGTGTTTTTCACCTCCGGGTTCGGCTCCTCCACAGAACTCTCCAGAAGAGAGGCTGCCCACAGAGGGGAGCAGGCTGTGGGCAATGGCCAGGCGGGCACTGATGACTGTCCTGCTCCTAAGCCTGCTCTTTGCTGCTTCTGTGTTTCTGTTATACACCTTCCGGAACTGTGGCCCGAGTAAGACCCCGGGGCCCTCACCCTAGTCACCATCCCTGCTCCCCAGGCTCCTGCGCCCACCCCGAGCCTCCGACCTCTTCCCACCTGAATCCCAGCGGTTCCCTCCTGCCAGCCTCTCTGTCCCATCCTCCCACGTCCCCTGCCCGGCCCGGTAGGATGCCCTGGCCTCTGCCCGTCCTTCCCAGCCAGCGTGTCCCCCGCAGGCCCCTGCGAGACACCGGAGTGCTGGGAACTCCGGGCTCTTTACCTGGCCTCTGGGAACAGCAAGGTGGACCGCTGCACCGACTTCTTCAGCTTCGCCTGCGGAAAGACCAACGGGACCAGCGACTCCGTCCAGGCCCTTGCCGAGGAGAACAAGAGACGACTTCGGAGGATACTGGGTGAGGAGGGCAGGGTGGACGTTCCCGGGCATGGGGTGCCTCGGAGCCCAGAACGAGCCCTGTGTGGCCGTGGGGTGACTGCCTGGCCTCACCTCTCTCCCACTGTCCCCTGTCACCTCAGGTGCCCCCTCCCTGCTTTCGTCTCTCTTGGCCCCTCTCTTCATCTTCTCTCGCTCATCCCCATCCTCCTTCCTTTCCGTTTATCCGTGATTACTCCATTCTCTCCAAGTTCCTCCTTTCAACAAGCTCCATCTTCTTTGGTGTTTCCCCCAAGTTTTCAATTTCTGCCCTAGGCAGAGTATCTCCCTCCACGACATCCCCTCAGTACCCCTGCCCTTCAGCTCCTTCTTCCCCCACCCGGCTCTCGAGCTTCAGACCCTCTGGTCTCCCAGCGCCTCTTTGTCCACGTGGGGCCACACCCCAGCTCTCCCTCCCACAGGGTCTCTTGCTTCTCACTGGAAGCACTGCCTGCAAGCAAGCTGAACTGGAGCAGGTGGGGGGGGGTGGCTGGAGATGGTGGAGGAAGGGAGAGGCAGGGCGGGGGCATGAGAAGCCAGAGGGGCTGCACCACCAGTGGTGCGCGAAGGCCTGAGGGAGTAAATGTCACCAAGGCCTGAGGGAGTAAATGTCACTGGGCACACCGGGTGTGCTGGAAGACATGGAAGACATCTGGAAGGCAGATGGAGGCTGCGAAGGAGAAAAAAACAGCCGCCAGGACTGAGGAAGACCAGGAGGAGGAACTGAGGCTGTGTAGGAGGTTGGAAGTGGGTCCCAGGAAGCTGGTGGATGGTGCTGATAATTGGGGAACAAGAATACATGGGACAGGCACGAACTTCCAGTTCTCCAGAGGATGTGTCGATGGCATCATTTGGAATCTGGGGGAGATGAATGTAGCCCTCTGCTTTCCTTTTCTGAAGGGGAAAGAGTGGGAGGTTGACTCTCTCTTTCTTGGTGGAGGGATATTTTCGGTTAAGGTACGGGGATGAAAAGGAAGAATATGCTCAGGAAAAATTTCATTGTCCACAGTGGAACAAAGAGATTTGGGGGGACTGAGGGGAAGCGTTAGCTACCAGAGGGTGGGTGATGCAGAGGGGTGTGCATCTGATTACGGGAATGCCTCCGTTTTCTGGGATCAATGGATGAGGAGTCTGGACTAGGGAGTCCTCCCCTTTTTCTTCCCTTGCTAAACCTTTCCATATGAGTTTTCTTCTCTCCCATCCCTCTAAGTTCTCTAGTTTCCTGAATTTGTCTAATTTCTTCATTCATTTCTCTCCTGCCTTCCATTTCTACCCCTTTTCTACCCATATCCCACACGTTCTTCTTCTTCCCCTTTCTTCCAAGTCTTTTCCTTCTTGTTTTCTTTTCCACATTTCGTTTATCTTCCTCATTGTCTTCTTCTCCCTCTTCTTGCTTTTATCCTTCCATCAAGTTGATCCATTATGAATCGGGCAGTCCTCTCATCTTTCCGATTTCCCTCACCTCACCTCTGTTCCTCCCTTTCCTTCCGTATCCTGTGGAGTCATCCCTTCTTTCCTGTGCACTCCCTATCTCCCACGCTCCATGTTGTCACTAGACTGGTCTTCACTCCTTTAATTCTCCCATGCTTCCTTTCTAGAGGCCCAGGGCTCCTGGCACCCAGGTTCAGGGGAGGAGAAAGCCTTCCAATTCTACAATTCCTGCATGGACACACGTGCCATTGAAGCCGCGGGGGCTGGTCCCCTCAGACAAGTTATTGAGGAGGTGAGAAAAGTTGGGATATTGACTTTTCTGGATATGTAACATATAGGACCAACGCATGCTTGGGGCTGCCATTTTTTTCTAGAGGGTGGGTCTTCTTCATAGGGATCCCCTAGTTCTAGGAGGGAGAAGGAGCTAGAAATGGCAATGCCCTGTGGAAGTACCAGGACCTTGGGTGAAGGCAGAGAAGGAAGGATAGATGTGGAGCCCTGGAGAGATCAAAGGACTCAGGGCAGAGGTCAGGGGGTGGCAGCTCTCTGAGAAAGAGAAGATCAAGACAGAGGGACAGGCGGCTCATGGATCCTATGCTCAGCCCTCCCCTCCTCTTCTTCCCAGCTTGGAGGCTGGTCCATCTCCGGTAATTGGACTTCCTTAGACTTTAACCGAACTCTGACACTTCTCATGAGTCAGTATGGCCACTTCCCATTCTTCAGAACCTACTTGGAACCTCATCCCTCCTCTCCACACATGCCAGTCATCCAGGTGAGGGGCGCATTGGCAAAAGCACAGGTGGGCCTGGTCCTACTTCAACTCTAGCCTATCACCTCTTAGAGGAAGGCTGCAGGTTGGGGAGACACGACAAACATGCAATGTAGGGACCAGCCTTATCTTAAGGGAAAATTATTAATACAAGAGTCAAGAACCCTAGGTGGGGGTGGGAGACAGAGCAGCAGGGCCAGTCCTGGGAGGATAGAAGTAATTCTGGTCTTCCTTCCTGCTGATCTGAATTAATGCCAGAGTCTCTTAACTAGTCTTCCTATGTCCAGCATCTCTTTCTTATTTACTCTTCATTTCTGCAAACTTTCTAAACCAAGAGCTAACTGTGCCGTGTTGTTTATATCCAAATGCCTCCAGGTCATCAGGATCTAGTCCCTAATCCTTAGCAAAGCATTGCAAGTACTTTGTGAGCCAACCCCACGCTTCTCCAGCCTTATCTCCTGCATGTCCCTCTTCCCCTGACACCCTAAGCTGTGCTGACTCACTGGTAGCTCCAAGAATATTCCTCCGTTCTTTGCATATGCTGCTCCCTTTGCCTGCAACAATCCCCCGCACTCAGCCTGGAAGACTCTTCTATATTTTTCAAATGTTGGCTTTGGTTATTATCTCTTCTAGGAAGTCTTCACTGACATCCTAGCTATGAGTTAGGTGAAGGCCTTCTCTCCTCCCTCCCATTTCCTTCCGCTCTCCGCATTTAACATTATGTACTGAAGACCGTGAGCCTCCTCAGCCTAGGACCATGCTTATTCATCCTTGTTCCTCAGGACCTAGAACAGGGCCAGGCAGCTAGAGGCCCATGCCAGGTATTTATTGAGTGAGGCACTATTAACAAATAAGAACATTGGCGCCATCACTGTCATGGTAAGCCATGTAATGCTATCTATATATTTTGCCCCTACTCTCAAAAATTCCACAAAATTATAAGAGAATGAATATATAAGAAGAACTGGTAATCAGTATGAGGTATTCTAAAATTTAGTTCTAAAAAGTGTGCTCAAGAGTTTAACTGGTGTGGCTTGTAGGGGTCAGTTAAGATTTGAAGCAGCTGAGGAAAGGTTCAGCGAGGAGAGTGTGTGAGCTGAGCCTTGAAGCACGGTTGGCTCGCACAGGTGAAGGTGGAGGTGGAACTGCCCTCGTTAAAGGGGCTGTAGGGAACTCCTGCACTCAGGGACGGACCTGGAATGGTGTGACTCCTCCGTGGGGTCAGTGAAGAGACAGGTCTGTTTAACTGAGGACTTGGGAGTGGAGAAGGGTGAAGTAAGGCTGATGACATGAGGTTGGGCCTGATTATTTCTGGCCTAAGAAGCCAAACAGAAGTGATAACTTTTGACATTAATAGGAAAAAAACAACAACAAAAAACCAGCTACTGAGGCCATTCAAATATTATGGTAGTTGTGCATAGAGCTCATGGTGAGTTAGCAGGTCAGCCTGGAGGCGCTGAGGAATCTAAATGTGCACCCCGAGGTCCTGCAGTAGGGATACAAGTGGGAAGGAAGAACAGGCATAGGATTTAGGCAACTTCACCCTAGTGGTGATGGTGTTTCTAGAGGACTTTGTGACTGATTGACAATAAATAAAGGGAATGGAGGAATCACAAAATGATTTGATGGGAGTGGGAGGAGGGTGGTTACCCTCCACCAGCTTGTGCTTGGAAGGACTCTTGGGGGAAGAACGGGTGGAGAGGATGGGTGAGGCAGGAGCACCCCAAGGAGGGGCTGGGGGCAGAAGGGAGACAGAGAGAGTAGGAACATGCAGACAGGTGGGAGCTGGACCCGCAAGGACGGGCCACAGAGGAAAGAGGAGGAGCGCCAGGAAGGGGAGGGGTCATCTCTGACTCCAGAGATTTCCAAGCTCAGAGAATGAGGAATGAGATAGTTTCCCAACAGTTGTGGAAATGGACAGACTATATGGAATGCGATAAGGAAGCTGAAACAATGGTCATGGATGCCTTTTGTTCCCTAAACTTTGGACATAAAATATGACAAAAGGGTCAAGTGAAAGTGTTTTGAGGATTGGGGACAAGTATATAGCTGAGGTGGGAGTGGAATACTGAAATTGAAGAAGGTAAAAGAGAGCGTGGAAGCAAAGATCTTCAGAACAGAATCATGGGCTGAGCAGGGCCAGAGCTCAGGTGAGGTATGTGCAGCGTCTCAAGAAGGACCTTAAGAAGGTCCCCAAAACTCAGTGTCAAGAGAAATAGTATTTTAATGAATATCCCTAAAAAATCAAAAGCAATCCAAAAATCTGTGATGTATTTAATATCAAATTTTTGTTCATCATGGATTTTTTTTTTTAAAAGGTCATACTTTTTTTTCCCCCCAAATGTGACAAAACTCTATTGTGGGCCTTTGTTAAACACTTACAATTTTTTTCAAAATGAATCAGAAATACATTGAGGACTTTCTTGAACACATCCATAATTTTTTCAAAATGGATCAGAAATATGGGTTGACATTTTGGGGAAAAAGTCCATGATAAGCCAGGTTTTGAGATCTTATTTATCATAGATTCTTTTGTATCAATTTTTAGTTTTTAAATATTAATTAAAATATTTATCTTGATTACTGAATTTTGGGTACTTCTTAAATTTTACACCTGAGATGGGTGCCTCTCCTCCCTTGTCCTAGCCCTGGCCCTGGTACAAGGGGTGGGTCCCTTCAGGACGCCAATTATTATGCTTCTCTCCTGCTAAGCATCCCCAGGCTTGTTAATACTCACTGTCCCGCCACATTTGCATATCTGGACTCTCACTCCTCTGTGTGCTCTGCATGCCCGTGCCCCAGGGCCATCTTCCACCGAACACTCCCCGGCTCCCGCACTGCCCTCTCTGCCCCCATGCTCCCCACCTTTCTCCAGCCTCTCTTGTGTCCAGATAGACCAGCCAGAGTTTGACATTCCCCTCAAGCAAGAGCAGGAACAGAAGGTCTCTGCCCAGGTAAGGTGGTGCGTGGATGAAGGCCTTGGCCTCTTAGACCAGGAGAAAGGGAGGAACCTCCAGAACCCGTGACCCAGGTTGCCCTTCCCCAGATCTTTCGGGAGTACTTGACTTACCTGAACCAGCTGGGAACCTTGCTGGGCGGAGACCCAGAGAAGGTGCAAGAACACGCCTCCTTGTCCATCTCCATCACCTCGCAGCTATTCCAGTTTCTGAGGCCCCTGGAGCAGCGGCAGGCAGACGGCAAACTCTTCCAGACGGTTACTATTGACCAACTCCAGGTGCCTTGAACGGGGGACGGGAGGATTGTGGGCACAAGGGTCTCTCGCCCAAGCTTCTCTTACCTCCTTTTATCCTGCCTCCTGGTGCCTTAATTCCTAACTCCTTTCCACCCCCAACTCTCTAGGGCCCCAGGCCCCCTTCTCCAACCAGCCCCTTCCCCTCTTTCTCTCAAGCCCAAGGGGAAGCCCTTTCCCCTTCCTTCTCTCCTCTTTTCCTTTTCCCCCTCAGCTTTGTGTCCCTCCTCTAAGGAAATGGCTCCTGCCATCGACTGGTTGTCCTGCTTGCAAGCGACATTCGCACCGATGCCCCTGAGCCCCTCCCAGCCCCTCGTGGTCCACGACCTGGAGTATTTGAAAGATATGTCACAACGGGTGCAAGAGCTGGTGTTGACACAGAGGTTTGCCTCGGGTGGGATTGGGGAGGCCATGGAAATGGAAGGACAGTCTGAGGACCCGTAGGACTCAGGGACCCGGGAGACCTTGGGGAACGCAGGCTGGTAAGGGCCTCCCAGGGAGATGAGAGGGACCCGCTCTCTGTGGGGCAGGGAGGAGTGGGTGGGAGAGGAGACGGGATGGCGGAGATGAGAAGGATGCGAGGCCTGAGAGCACACACACCAAGTGGAGGGTCCTGGGTCAGCCAAGACACGGGGGCTGCTGGGCAGCCTGTAGGAAGCCTCTGAGCTGCAGGATATGCTGGAAAGTCAATATGGGGCATCAGAGGGCGTTTGCATCTCCTCAGCAGCTGAGGGCTGTGGGCAGGAGGAGACGGAGGTGGTGAAGGCTGGGGCTGCTCCTAGGAAAGCAAGCTGCGGGTGGGGGCATCTCTCAGCTGTGGGCAGAGGATTCTGGAGCCCCTGCTGGAAAGAATATCTAAGATCATTTCCGCTGGGATCAGGAAGTCACGGAGGGTGGGGCACACGAGTGTGTGGTTCTACACTGGGCTCCCCACCTCCTGGGATACTGTGTGGCCACCACCCAAAGGCAGCGGCTCCTCCCAGGGGCCTGGACTCAAGGCCCTTCTTCATTGGTAACTCAGTGGCAGCAACATCTGGAAATCCTTTTTGAGAGAGTCAAACAATCACTCATGGGCAGTGAGCAGGTTTACATGAGGGTCCGGTGCAGCTCTGGTAAGGGAATGGCCAGAGGGACACAGAGGAGTCACTGGGCTCAGTTATGCAGTGCTTAAGAGATGTGTGTGCAGATGAGCTGAGATTTCTTGGTCGTGGAGGTAGATGGGTCTGTTTTATGACATCTGAGCCCAGCCTTCGTCCAGCCCAGGGCCTTCTTTCCCTGTGGCCTTGAATCTTGCCTCTTTATCTAGTTCCTTCTTCTGTCGTTCCCCAACCCCTCCCCCAACCCACTGCAAGGAAAGCTCTTCTTGACTTGCTTGCACGTCCAGATGGTTATTCTTTATAAATACAGAGGAGAAGGACCTGCCTTGGGGAGTATTAGGGTGACTGGTACGAGGGGAGGCTTTTCTTGGGGCATCCCTGGAACCCTTATGTGGGTCTCTTTTGTCTCCATAGGGACTTTCTGCAGAGCCACATGATCTTGGGGCTGGTGGGGACGCTTTCTCCAGCCCTGGACAGTAAATTCCAGGATGCACGCAGAGAGCTGAACCAGAAACTTCGAGAGCTGACAGAGCAACCACCCTTGGTGAGGAGCAGAGCGGGTGTATTTTTCCACGTTGGGGGCTAAAAGAGTATCTTCTCTTTGAGGAGTGAATGCTGGTGTGTCTTTATCAGGGAGAGGGGCATGATGGTAGATGCTCTCTGTGGAAGCAGGCAGGTTGGACAGATGAGGCTTCACTTGAGAACCAAGGTACCAGGTGCCAGAACCCATCTCCTGGCCTGTCCACCTCTCTGGCCTCTTGCTGAGTATTAGAGTTTAATTATAAAACTCTGAAGTTATCAAGGACTGCTCTTCCTTTGCCATGAGCCTTACATTATTTTCTGTTATCCTGAGCTCTATGACTTGAGGACCTCGACCTAGAGCTTGGCATTTTCTGGGATGAGAGGCACATGTGGCAAGCAGTGGCCTTCCCTCAGTCTCAGCGATTCCATGTTTTATATTCAAAGGTGCTTTACAAAGAGTTCATCCCTGACATCCAGGGGGGTCTGTTGGACCATACATGGGCTTCGTGGTACAGACTCTGATTTATTTGTGCACGGTGCTGGGTAGTAAATGCACCTCACTACCCAGAGTCTACTTATAACATAAGATGCAGAGATACTTCTTCACTGAGAACCTTCAAATCCTAAGTCAGATCTCCAAGTACAAGCAGAAGTGTCTAGTACATGGATACGACCTCAGTGAAGGCCTCAATTTAATCTTGAAAATCACTGGGTTTTCTTAGTAGTTTGTGGACCATTTCTCTGCCTTGGAAAAACTGTCTGCTTTGGCAACCTGAAATGTCTGTGGAATTCAGAGAAGAAAGAGGTATTCACAGGGACTAAAATGTAGTTACTGCTTATTGAGAGTTTATAATGTGCTAGACATTTCTTAAGTCCTTTAGATCTATTAGCTGGTTTAATCCTCACAATTCCTTGAGGTATCACAGATACCATTTTGTCCCCGTTTTAGAGATGGGGAAACCCAGGCACAAAGATTAAGGAGCTTACTCAAGGTACTATAGCTAGTAAGCTGGCAGATCGAGGATTTGAACTCTGGCTGCAGGGTCTGTGTGCTTGTTCATTGTACCAAAAAGCACTACTCCTTAAAGCCCTCACCTCAAGTCCCAGGAAGCTTCTACCCAACTTTTCCCTTATTTCAGATGAGGCAGAACAGAGCCCAAGTTCTCTTGGTTGGGGTTGCCACGAAATCACTGGTGACAAACAGTGTCCCATAAATCCCAGCACCATGGCCCCATGGCACTTATTGGAGGGTGTAAGACTGCAAATGTCGGGTCTTACCTAAAGAGTGTATACTAGAAGGCTTACACATCTGAAGTCTTTTTCTTCTCCATTAAGCTACACAACTGACCTTGGGCTTAAAAGCTGAGTCAAGCTCTGTCAACAGTTACGTTGTTGTGAAGCCACTTTACCTTTCTGGAACACAGTATAAAATATGACACAGCAATAATGATAACAGCTGATATACATTGAGTAGTTACAGTCTGTCAGCACTTAGTGTAGATTATTTTATTTAACCTTCCAGAAACACTTGAAGATTTCTAATCCCCATTTCACAGGTACAAACATAGGCTCAGAAAGGCCAAGGTACTTTCCCAAGACCATGCGGCTCATAAGTAAAGGAAAAGACTCGAAAACAGATCTGTTTGGCTAATGAAGTCATGTTTTTTAACCACACCCTGTCCAGGATTGAGAAATAAGTGGCTGCTACAAATCAGGGATTAGTAAACCTTCCTGTAAAGGGCAAGGAAGTAAATGTTTTTGGCTTTGTGGTCTGTGTGGTGTGTGCCACAGCCACTCAAGTAGGTCTTTGTAACACAAAAGCAGCAATGAATGGGCATGGCTGTGTTCCTAGAGAACTTGGGTTTGCACGACAGAGACTGCTGGGGCTCCCAGAGGGAGAGGTCAGAGAATGTTCTGGACGATCAGTGGGATCTCTGTGCAGGAGGTAGAACTGAGGCAATGTATCCAGAGAGGAAGGAGTTCTCTGACACCTCGCTGGGATGGGGCATGAGGCAGATTGGCTAAAACTTGGTGTGGTTTGAGGACCCTCCGGGTGGCTCTAGCTGAGGAGAGATGAGCAGGCTTGCAGGGCAGGCCGTGCCCACTGCTGCCGCTGCAGTGTCCCCCCACCGAGTGTTTGACAATCGACAAGGAGGCCAGGGCACCGGGAGCAGAGTGGACGGGGTAATAGTGGGGAAGACACCAGAGCAGGAGGGGGCGGACCACATGGGGTCTGGTAGGTCACTGTAGGCACTTGTGCACTTCTCCGCAGGAAACGGGGACGTGCAGAGGGATTTACCTATTTTATATTTTAAAAGAACAAGTTATAAGGCTAGCAGTGGGGTCTCCTGACTGATATGTATGTGGGGGGAAGTGTGGAGTCAACGACAGCACCAAGGTTTTGACCTTGATTTGATCACACTCTGGTTCCAGCCAATGGTCACTGATTACAGACTGCTTCGCTGACCATATTCTCCTGAATGAATTTTAATTTATATGCTTTTCTTAAAAAGATTGCTCAGCCTCATTATCTGACCAGCTTTGGTTGGCTGGTTTTGAATATAGCTACAGTCACTGGAAAGGGCCGTCGAGCCAGGCCTTTCTCTTAGGAAACTTGGGAAGCTGGGTTTGGGAAAGTAAAAGAAGAACTTTACCTTTGTGCTGAGTAAATGTGAACTATTTATATTCAGCCCAACATCCCAATTTATTCCAGTCACTTTAACCTCTTTTTTAGTCATTCGCTAGGCCATCCTTGGGTCATTTGCAGTTCTGTCCAGTGTATTTCGGTGCAGACCACCGTTAAGATCCTGAAGGGGGAAGGGCAGTGCATCAGGTTATTAAAGACTTAGGTATAAATTTATCCATTCATTTAGCAACAAGTATTTCTGGAGCACCTTCTATATTCCAGACACTTCTGTGGGCACTTGGGACACAGCAGTGAACAAAATAAACAAATATCTCTGCCTCAGACATATGTTTTAGTGAAGGAAGAAAGTTAATAAACTAAATAAAAGATGCTAGGTAGTGTTATGAAGGAAAGCACAGTGGGAGATGAGGAACAGGAATGCTAGGTGAGGAGTAGGTACGGTTCCCAGTAGGAAGGGCAGGGTGGGCCATATGAACTTGGAGTCATTCATCAGTGATGTTTAGTCATGGTGCAGCCAAATGAGAGTCCACTTAAATCATGCTATCATTCAACATCGATTTCTCCTTCCAATTCACTAGGACTTAATCTATACCAAATGCCGCCCGTAAATCAAGAGAATGCCAGCAGAATGAGGTAGTACTTTAGAATATGCAGAGTCCTTTGTGGGTATTATTTCACCTGATCCTGTCATCTGGGAGGAAGATAGAACTGATAACACTATTTTCAGTTTGACAGCTGGTATAGCTGAGGCACAAGGGTTTAAGTGCATAATACACTCTTAGTAAAAGTTGAGTCCTCTGTTCCGGGGTTGTATGGTGGTGGCCCTTAAGGATGAATTTAGTCTATAGATGTGTTTTGTTAGTCTTTAGAGTCTTTTGCAAACTTTGAATTAATCATCAACATTCAAAAATTAGGAGACGGCATGCCGGTGTTCAGATTTCCAGCCTCTGTGTGTGTGGAGCTGAGGAAGCGCAGGGCCAGCCTTCTCCACGGCAGCCATTGGCTGCTGCCCAATGGCTCATGGCCGGATTTGAGTTAGTGGCTCCTGGTCTGCTGTATACCCCAGTTTGATGAGCCTTTTAGCCAGAGGAATTATTATTATTTTGGCTTTATTTGTCCTTGGTGATCCCACTATGAATGGCCCTTAGTAGTTACCCATTATTTTCCAAGTGTTCAAAAACTTCCCATTTAATGATTCATTCTAGAAATTGTGTTTAGAAGTTAACATTAAAGATCTCAAAAATCGACTTTCATCCTGTGGAAAATTGGTCGAATTCTTGCTTCCCTCCAGACATTTCCTGGTATTTGTCATTTCTCAAATATTTTTATTCCTGGTTCTGAGGTTATATTTGCAACTTTTTTTTTTTTGGTGCCCTAAAATTAATCCACTGAACTTCATTATCTTGGGTTTGAAGTATTTCTTCCATCCTTCATATTTTGGAGATTTTTTTTTTGCCTCTAATTCTATTTCTTTCTCTCTCTTTTTAGTGCTCTCTTTCCAATCAATGTGGTAGACTCTGTCATTCCACATCTTGAGAGAGAGCTGACGTGGCCTCTATATTCTCTGGTAGTTAGGTCCCAGGGCAGAGGATGCTGGAGGAATGGTCGGCCCCAGAGGAGGAGAACAGGAAAGAACTCAGGAAGCAGGGGGTGTGAAAAGGGCAGGCCCATCCCCACTAGGAGCTCACGTGGGCTCCTCCAGCCATTGCTGCTGCCCCCGGCGTGGCCACCGTTGCTGAGAGGCAGCCCCAGAGCCAAGCTCATCGGGAGGGAGACAGTGGCTGGCAGAGCCCCTGCTTGACCCAGTCGCTGCTATCAGACCCGGATTTCCTCCCCCTTCCTGTTTGCTGTTCACATTTGTGTTTCAGAGCTCCAACTAACACTATGGAGAGCGTCTGAGCCCCTTCTTCTCATGTGAGAAGAGACTAACAGACCTCACGGGTGGGCAATAGAACACACAAATGTGGACGGCCAGGTCTGGAGCAACCTCCAAAACGATAAACTCTGTAACCGGTGGGCCCAGGAGTCTCTCCCTCGGCGACCACCGGTTTCTGTTCCTCTAGCGGGTGCTCGTACACTCCCTCCCTGGCCTTAGACCCGCCCAGCTCGCGCTGAGGGCACAGGGGCAGCCTTCCTACCTCCCTGCCGGCAGATCTTGGGCGGTAAATAAACGACAGGAATAAAGTCTTGTGGCTCCATTCTGCCTGGCCCACATCAGCGTGTTGTCTGGTTTCTATCAGCTTCCTTAGCCCAGCTGCGTACTCCTCGCCCCTGGCCCTGCCAGCGTGTTTCTCTGCTCAGCCTGTTTGCACCCGGGTCATCTCTGGCCCTCCGCCTTGGCCAGCTCTTCAAAGCCACTCAAGACTTTCCCCACATCTGTCTCTCATGTTTCTTCTTCTCTGGGTCCTGCTGCTAAAAAGCACCTCAGTTGCCGCCGCCCGCCACCCCCCAGTGTTTGCCTCCGTGCCTGTGCGGTGAAAGCCCCCAGCTTCTCGTCCTGTCCCGCTCCCTGATTTGGCTGAAAGACTTCTTTCCGGTTCTCCAAAATCACACGCTTAGTCTTGCCTTTTGCCCTCTTCTCCTAGCAAACAATGTGGCATTTAAATGACAATTTCCTTCTTTATGGGATCCTACAGTAGGATGCCTAGACTCCCGCTTGGGGGGGGGGGGTGAGGCTGACGGCAGGGGACTGAGTTACGTCTCCATCTTCTGTGTTGGGCAAAGAAGCGAGGGAGGGTGGGCATCACTGCCGGGACCGGGAGCGGAGCCTGCGGTGGTGGGGTGCGTGGGCGGGCTGCGCACCTGCCAGGTAAGAAGTCTGGCTTCTGGTCCTCTCCCTGCCAGGAGCCTTTCAGTCCTCCAGGGCGATGCCTCCCCGAGGCCTTGCTGTCACATTCGCTAGGCATAAGCATGGAGGGTTTGCTCAGCCAGGCTCCCCAGACCAGCCCTGGAGGAGCACGGAGGCCCCTCTTGCTGAGCAGCACTGGGTGTCACCCAAAGGGATGATAAACCGAGACAGAGCCCAGACAATCCAGTCGGGAGAGCACCTCTGGGGATGCAGACCTAGAGAAGACTGGCCTGGGCAGGCAGATGAGGAGAGTGCCCTGGACAGAAGCCACTCACTGCAGCTCTGTCTCCGCAGTCTGCCCGCCCTCGGTGGATGCAGTGCGTGGAGCAGACAGGCGCCTTCTTCGAGCCCACCCTGGCGGCCTTATACTTTCAGGAGGCCTTTGACCGGAGGACCCGAAGTGCTGTATGTAAGGGTTCTCCCAGCCCGTGTCCCTCCACCCCATCCCACCCAACCTCCCTCCTCGTTCTGTGGACTTTTCCCTTCTCAGTGGTCTGTGTGACTGGGGACTCGGGCAGTCCCAGACAGAGAGTCCACTGAGCAAGGGAGCCCAAAGGACTGCTCCGGCCCCGGGGTGAGCGCCGCTCAGCTACAGGCCACAAGGTCTCCACAGCACGCACTCGCTTGGACGAGTCACCCAACTCTCCTGATCTCATGCTTCTTCAAGTGTAAAATGAGAAAATCAAACTCTGTGACCTCTAAGCCTCCTCCCCGCTTACCAAAGATTTTTTAACAGCACATAAACTGACATGAGAATGTGATGACACAATCTTGAGAAGGACAAATAAGTAATTACCGAATACTCTGAGTGCCTACCACCTGCCTGGGACTTTTGCAAGCACTTTGCATGAATAACTTTATTTAATTCCTAATATCCTAATTTTATAGGAGAGAACCAAGGCACACAGAGGTTGAGTGACTTGCCCAAGGTCACACAGCTGCCAAATAGCAGAGTGAGGATTTGAACTCAGGCAGTCTGATGCCAGAGCCAAGTCTCCTGATGTTGTCATTCATCTTCCTCAGCAACGTGTATAAGGAAGGGTATATGTATGCCAGGTGGTAGGCAGCTGGACAAGCAGTGACTACATACTCGGGTTGGGAAGCTCGAGAGGTCAGGAAGAGGGAGAGAGAGTGAATGTCTTAAGAAGGTGCGAGGTCAAGGCCCCCAAGAGCAGAGAAGGGAGTGACAGCCCTCTTCCTCCCTCTGCGTTCTGAGTGGTTGCCTGGCTCCAAGAATAAGGATGGCGTCTCCCTCCCCCGTCAGGCTGAGATCTCCCCGTGGAAAGGAAGTGTCCCCCTGGGCGACCCTCGAGGGCGGCCGGCTCGCGCCTTCCCTCTCTGTGCTTGGCACTGCCTTTCCCGCTCTGCAGCTCTTCACACCCCGGAGGGCTGTGGTCACCTGGGAGGTGTCCTTTCCAGGCTGTCTTTCTGAGCTCTCCCCCCTTTCTCTCACAGGCAGCCCAGGCAGCTCCCCCCGGGCCAAGGCCTCTTCCTAGGGTGAGGTGTGCAGGCAGGGCAGGCTGAGGCCCTGAGCCTGTTCCCCTGTCCCCAACCTCACTCCCACAGGCCATGGAATTATTCACAGCCATCAGGGACGCCCTCGTCACTCGCCTCAGAAGGCTTCCCTGGATGAGTAAGGAGACCCAGAAGGAGGCCCAGGACAAGGTCAGGCCGGGTGGAAGGGCCAGTGTGGGAGCAGTGGGGGGTGGTTAGAGTAGTGGACCAAGCCAGACGGGGACGGGAGGAGAGCGCCAGAAGCCAAGGGCACATGCCAAGCGTAAAGGCCAGTGTGCTGCACACACGGCCTGGAGACAGCAAGGAAGGCCGGGCAGGGCGGCCAGCAGGAGAGCTTGCCTCCAGTGGGCTGGGCACAGCTGGGCTCCTACCACCTTTTATGTCTCTCTCCAGGTCGCCCAACTGCAGGTGGAGATGGGGGCCCCAGAATGGGTCCTGCAACCAGAGCTGGCCAGACAAGAATACAGCGATGTGGGTCCCTGAGCTTGCCATCTTTTCTCAGTCCTTGCCTTCTTTCTCCTCACTTCACTGGCCCTCCTGACTGTCTGCCAGACGGTTGGTTTCCCCCGGGTGATTCTAACCAATCCCTTCCTTGCCCTGGTGCCGGCTGGGCTTTCTGGGGGAATGTCCACACTGTACGTCTGGCTGGCAAAAGAATGGAATATTTTCAAGTCCCGATGTGTGTGCACCCATGCCTGTGTGCATCCCGTGACTTGCCTGAGTGTGTCTATCTGTGTGCTGATACATGTAAAGCCCGTCTGCCCCGACACGTGCTGATGCCACTGGGCTGGCCTCTGCTAACCTGCGGGTGCCCGTGTGTCAGGGCTTGCCTGTTTGTGGTCGAATGTGTCCGTCAGCATATGTCAGTGTGCGTCTCTATTTGTCTCTGTGTACTCAAGTCACCTCCTGCCTCCTCCCCAGATACAGCTTGGACCTAGCTTCCTGCAGTCCGTCCTGAGCTGTGCCCGATCCCTTCAAGCTCGAATTGTCCAGAGCTTCTTGCAGCCTTTGCCCCGCCACAGGTGTGAGAGCAGGGGAGACACAGACACTCCATCCCACCCACGATCAGGAGGAGCGGAAGCCAGGGCAGGAACAGGGGCAGTAGATGGGAAGGACGTGTGTGTCTGGGGGTGGGAGGGCAATAAATGGTGGCACTTGTATATATGTGCTCTTTCCCCAGATGGAAAATGTCCCCCTGGGCTGTCAACGCTTACTACTCAATACCTGACCATGTGGTGGTCTTCCCGGCTGGACTCCTCCAGCCCCCATTCTTCCACCCTGGCTACCCAAGGTAAGGGCGATTCTATAAGGGTGGGCAGAGAGTCTCCCAAGAGGGGTTGGCAGGTGTTATTTTAATATGATGGATAGTGTGATGGACTTGTGGTTGGAGAGTTGAAGTAAAAACTGCTGAGGGCTTCTGGGGGTAAGACGAGTCCCTGTCTCCTAGAGCCGTGAACTTTGGGGCTGCTGGCAGCATCATGGCCCATGAGCTGTTGCATGTCTTCTACAAGCTCTGTGAGTAACAGGGCCACTGGGAGGTGGGGCACGGGCAACTCAAGGGAAGGCCCCAAGGGAGGCCTGGGCGGAGAGGGACGTAATTCGAGGCCTTTGGGTGGGACAGTCCTGGAAACTTTGCATTGCTCCTGGGAGCCAGGTCAGTGTGTGGCACCCCCATATCCGCACCCAGAAGCACCACCTCTCACCTGTGCATCCTCTTGCCCCATTTTCAACAGTGCTCCCTGGGGGCTGCCCGGCCTGTGACACCCATGCCCTGGAGAGGGAGCTGCTGTGCCTGGAGCGCCATTATGCTGCCTTCCCATCGCATGGCAGAAGCTCCTTCAGTGGTTCCGGAACATTCCTGGAGAACGCGGCAGACGTGGGCGGGCTGGCTGTCGCACTGCAGGTAGCTCACACGCCAGGGGCTGCCGTCTGTTTTCACTGGCAGGCTGGAAACCCCGCCCACAAGATTTCCTTCCACCATCCCTCACACAAACAGAGTGGCATAGCTTTCTGCCCTCACATCCCCACCGAACAGATGGCAACTTGGGATCCCCCTCCCACCCTGTAAGTCCCCGTTTCCTAGGACATCCAAGGGTCCCCTGGCACGTACCCTTGCCTCTGGCCCAGACCAACGTGTCAGGCTGACCCAGTGAAGAAGGCCGAGGACTGGCTGTGGGTCCCGTGTGGAGGGCAGCGGGCTTTCAGGTGGCCTCAGGTCTGGAGGCTGAGGCCACTCTTCACCCCTCCCCTGTCCAGGCATACAACCAGAGGCTGTTTGGGCACTACGGGGAGACCACCCTGCCCAGCCTGGACCTCAGCCCCCAGCAGATCTTCTTCCGAAGCTACGCCCAGGTAGGCAGCGCCCGCCTCCCACCAGAGCTCGCTTCATAGCAGACAACGACCCTAAGACCCTAACGCTGAAGCTCACAGCACCTCCCTGCCCCCAAGCTCCCTCCCAAATGCCCCACCCTCTGCCACAGATGTCCCCACTGTCATCCTTCCCCACTCCCCTCAGAATCATCCTTCAGATTACCACATGTTCTTCCACCAGATTCAGCCCCCAACTCCCACTCAAAATGTAAGCAAAACTCTACTCCCAGGTCTCTCCATGAGATGAGCCCAGTTTTTTTCTTCTCTCATGCCCTCAAACTACAGATGCCTTAAACATGAGCCTGCCACAGGCTGACTGTGTACATGCTCCTCTTCAGATACCCCTCCCCCAAGTGCAGTGCCAACTTGCCATGACCCCTCCCTCAGGCACCCTGTGCTGCCTAGATGACCCGGTCCCCAACTCCTCAGCACCGTGAAGCCCTCCTCCCAGAGCTGCTCCACAGGCCCCGCCTCCCGGTCAGGCCCCTGAAGCACTTTATTCCCTGTCCCCGCTCTGTCTGCCCTCCCCAGTCACCCCGCGTTACCAGGGCAGCTCTGTCCTGCAGACCCTGCTCACAGCCGGCCCTCCTCCCTCCTTGGCCCTCTTCCCGCCCAGGCGATGTGCAGAGGCCACAGCTCCCAGGACCCCCAACGCACACACAGCCCTGGCCCCCTTCGAGTCCACGGCCCCCTCAGCAACACGCCAGCCTTTGCCAGATATTTCCGCTGTCCACGTGGAACCCTCCTGAACCCTTCCAGCCGCTGCCACCTCTGGTAACCTGGCTGCCAGAGAGACCACAACACAGATGCATCAGCATCTCCCTGGCCCGATCCACGGAAGCAGGGCCACATTTCTTTCCCCGTCCGTTCCAAAACTAAAAGCTGCACTTGGCTTCCGCCTGTCTCTTAATGACTCTTTCCTGCTAGGTTCTATGGCTGGAAGTCAGAAACGGTAATGGGGAAAAATGCCTAGAAGTCAGAAAAGATAAGAGGGGGGAAATGCCAAAAATATCCCATGGACAAAAGAAAAAGAAAGAACCAAGGACTGGTGACCGGGTGGGTCTGAAGGTTGGGCAGTTAAACAGCCCAGCTGGAGACAGAGGGCTTGGGTCTCAGAAAGCTGCTCCCAATTATTTTCAGGATTTTATTGCTGTTTTGTTATCTCTGCCTCCTCCCTCCAATCTGCTGTCCTGAACAAAGCCAGCCAGAGGTGTGGAAGAGAGGATGACGCAGGTCTGCTATCTGGGAGGCAGGCAGGCGTGGGGATAGCAGCTGATATGGCTGCTGCTGCTCCCTGGGACACGGCGGAAGATGAGCAGGAGGCAGCGTGTGCGTGTCCTTTGGGTCAGTGAGGGGAGGGAGGGTCAGTAGGTGATCAGGAAGCGAAGGTAGGAATCCAGGCTCTCATCCAGGAACCAGGCTACCACCTCAGCCTCCATGTCCCTCATAAAAAAATCACTATGCTGGCCAGATTAAAGTAGAAGGCTAGGTGAAAGATGTGGTCGAGGACGGCTGCCGTCTCGGATGGCCTGTCCTCCTCTTGCTGGGCCATGTCCATCACCTGCCACATCTCGCCCACCGAGGAGGCCACAAAGTGCTCTTCAAACTGCTCTTGATTCTGGTCTGGAACAGGGGAGAAGGGCAGGGACTGACGGCCTAACCCTGACCTGTCCCCACCCTGACCCTGGCCTGAACCAGAGAGGGAAGAAATTTGAGTAGGAAAAAAAGTTGGGACCTCAGGTTCTTGGCCCAATTGCCCATATCCCTGGCCTTGACCAGAAAGGTGACGCTCCTGCCAGAGGTCTTTTCTGGTCTGTGTCCAACCACAGCCCCACCTCAAAGGCACACACCCCCTTCCTAAGGCTCGCTGCCGCCTCTGAAGTGTCCTACCATCCAGGGAGTCAGGCAGCACCGTGCAGCGTGAAGGAAACCGAAGACCCTCTGCCCAGCACATGCATAGAAGCCGCGTGCAGTGTCAGCTGCCCGCGCTGTGCCCGGTGCTACCATTCAGGCTGTAGCCACAGCGGGCTGGAGTGGCCTCCCGCAGCCCAAGCCCTGCTCAGATCCCACCTAGCCTACCGGGTTACCTGGGGCCTGACTTCAGACAGACCCAGCCCTCAGCCTCCAGGCTCCCCGTCTTCTCTACCCACCTGGAGAAGGTGTTTCTTCTTTCTGGGTCATCTCCTCCGGGCTTGGGCTCCCCCACTTCTGAAGCTTCACCCCCTTTGTCCACAGCAGCAGCAGGATGGTGGCCAGGAGCGCTGCCCTGCAGAGCTGGGAGCCCAAGGCAGGCATGGGCCTGCCCCCCTCTGCCTGTGGCCCTTCCCACACCCTGGTACCCAGCAGGCTCCCCCCACCTCCCGCCCCGTCCTGCCCCAGCCCTTACCCCTTCCCAGCACTGTCTTCTCCTCTTCCCTTCCATGGGACCTCTGACTTCACATGCTCTGTGACATCACAGCCGTGGGCCTGACCATTGCAGCTCACCAGAGTGTTCCATTGCCAGGCAAGAGAGTGGAGCGTAGCCAGCAGGGGTGGCAGAGGCTTCTGGAATGACTGTAGTGGGCCATTTTGTAGCCAGCAACAGACATGACTCAAGAGTTTGCAAAGCACATTCACATCCACTGCATCACTAGATCACCAGGACTCCAGGTGACAGCATTCTCATACCCATTACGTAGATGAGGAAACTGAAGTTCACAGAAGAAATGATTCTCCCAATCCCCCAGACACTAAGGGGCAGAGTAGGACTCTTGATTATTTCTTTTAATTCTAAACACGACATCTTCCCACTATCCCATGCTGCCTTTCTCTAAGAAGAGTGATTTGTGTAGGGTAAGGTCCAGACCAGAAGTAGAAGTCAGGACCCTCAGGTCCGGGGCGTGAGCTGCTGCTCCACAGGCACCGTGGGTCTACCAAGAAGCCAGGACGGGGAGGGGCATGGGAGGGGGGGGCCGGAAAGGGCATGTGCTCCGTGTGTGCACCTGTATGTCTGTGTGCGAGAGACAGAGAGGCAGATAGGGACAGAGACAGAGAGACAGGTAGGGATAGAGACAGAGAGACAGACAGGGACAGAGACAGAGAGATAAAGACAGACAGAGAGACAAAGAGAGACAGAGAGACAGAGAGATGAAGACAGGAAAAGACAGAGTGACAGAGTGCACAGAGTGACAGAGAAGTGGAGACCATTCTCTCATCTTTCCTTGTCCTCCCCTAGTCTTCCCCCCTTCCTAGCCTTTGTCCTCTTGTACCACCAGGTTGGAACACCCTCTTCTGTCATTTTACAGCTCCCTGTCCTCTTAGACACAGAGAAAAAGTTGTTAGAGGCTCATCTCTAAGCCCCTTGTCTGGTGGAAGGAGTTAGAGTCTGCAGAGGAGACAGTGTGGCAGGGAGTCAAGGATCCCACATAACGGGTCTGGAAGACTCCTGCCTCAGTGCCCCAATGCCCCTCCTGCCCAGGAGCCTGGCAAGCACAGGCCTGCCGGTGGTAACCGGCTGTCACTAATTACCACCATCTGCTCGGAGGAGCGGAGCTGGTTGGAGGGCCGTGGGTTAGGGGAGGCAGAATGAAGGCTTTTTTGGAAAACCAGAAACAGACCCACAGGCCACAAGCTACAGGACGATGCTAGGAGAGTAGAGCGCATGTGAACCATCATTCCCAGCCAGTCACACCACTCCTGCTCGTCCGCGCACACCAGACCTGAATGAAACAGGCACGTGCAGGTGCAAGGACATGTGCGGAGACATGTACCCTCTCTGCAAGAGGGAAACTGCAGAAATGGAAACACATGAAGAGACTCCTTCCCACGGGGGCTACCCATGCTAGCAGACGTGCCCACTTGGATACTCTCCCACATATGGCAGGCGCCTCTCCCGCAGTTCCTGGCGATCCAGGCCTTGTGGTGGGAGACTGGGGAGTTGTACGGGAGGTTGCTTGAAGGTGAAGGAAGAAAGATTGAAGTCCTCAGGTGACCCTGTCCACCCCCACCTTGCACCCACTGACCTGAGATCCAGACAACAATGCTTGAATGGAAAAAAAAAAATCACTGACCTCCTCCTGGCTCTTTTGGGGGAGGAGCCTCTTGGTTCACTGGCAAAAAGAGAAGCCATCTGCAGCTCTGCGGGTTTGGGTGGGGAGGTGGCCAGGGGTGTGGAGCGTCAGCGAGGGGCAGGCTGGAGGGGAAAGAACTGGGTGGCACCAACCACCACTATTTCCATTTCCTCACCACCACCGCCCAGCTCCCAGTGTCAAAAGAGATGCGTCCTTGCAGGAAACCAGGAATCTCTTCTTTTCTTATTACAAAAGTATAAAACAGAGAAAAGTATAAAATATAAAAAAGTACAAAAAACGAAAAAAGCTAATCATTCCGCCATCCAATGATAATCACCGTCAAGGTTTTAAGGTGTAGTATCTGAATCCTTTTCCTAGATGGCTGTGGCCATGTGGGGTGGGAGTGTATTTCTTAAACATTGAAATCCAGGTACTATTTTTTCTCCTCCTTCTTATCACATTGGAATAAGAGGTCGGGCTGCTTTGGCGTATGGGGGCTCTGGGACCTGACAGCGCAGCGAGGTGCCCCCAGCCCAGTTGTCCTCCCGGGCACCCAGGAAGCGTCACAAACTCGCCCGTCATGGGGAGCGGGAAAGAGGCTTCTGCAGGTGTCCTTTCCGCAGAAAGCTGGGAGAGGACTGAGAGGAAAGAGAGAGGAGAAAAGGAAGACTAGGGTGGTGATGTCGAGTGTCACAGAGAGGCAGGAGTTCGGGGAGGGACAGGCCAGGAGAGACTCCAAATCTCTGGTCTACTGGCCGGGACAGGTGGGACACCTTGGTCTGTGCCCCTCCCTCTGGAGAGAGGGGTGAGGTGAGAAGGGCGAGCGAGAGGGTGAAGGCCTGGGGATGGGGGCCTGAGCGTCCGGCCCCCTCCTCCCTCCTGGACCCACAGACAATGCCCTTGGTGGCAAGGCCCGGCACACCTGCTCTGTGCGGCTCTGACCGGGCCAGCCCCTTCCCACCCCACCCCCTCCAGGATCAGCTTTATGGGCCGCTGTTTCCTTGGCAGGTGCTCCCTTCCTGGGCCTGCCCTGCTTATCGGTGCATCTACAACCCCCACCTCAACCTTATCGCTCCCTCCATCTCCTTAGACTGGAAGTCATTCTGCGCTGCCCTGACCCCCGGCGAGGCACAAAAATGCCCCACAAGTTGAGCCCTCCCCTCTCCTGGGTGAGAACGTGATTCTCCCTTGGGCACCTCCTCTTTCTTTCCTTATTTATTTTCCTTTCAAGTTTTGTCCTTCTCTAAAGGTTATTTACCCCATCCCTCAATCTCTGGGGCAGAGCGCTTGCCACAAAAGAAGTGGGCAGTCCCCTGCCCAGGAAGACCTGCAAGGGGAGGGGCTGGCGCACCTCACCTGATTCTCCCACTTTCTAGACAAAAGGTTCTCAGGAAGCCACAAGGTCTGGAGAATGACTTGGAGCTGAGATCCCCCTACAAAGCCAGTTCCAGCCTCGCTACTAGCTGTGGGGCATAGGGCCATCACACCCCCTCTTTGTGCTGTCTTCTCATTCAGAAAACAGAGAACTCCTTCCGGTTCCCCTTTACGCATAGGTCTATTGAGTGACTGCAATTCAATAGCATCGACTTGAAAACAATCAGGAAGACAAGCACAAGCTGTGGTATACAGTAGGCCCCCTCTTATCCTCGGGGATACGTTCCAAGACACCCTGAGAGTGCCAGAAACCGAGATAGTACCCAACCCTGTATATACTATGTTTTTTCCTATTCGAATATACCTATGATAAAATGTAATTTGTAAATTAGGCACAGTAAGAGATTAACAATAATAACAAAATGGAAATTTATAACAATATACTGTAAGTTATGCGAGTGTGGTCTCCTCTCTAAGCATCTTAGTGTACTGTAGTCACCTATTTTCGAACCGCGGCTGACCTCAGGTAACTGAAATCTCGGACAGCGACACCGCGGAGACAGGGGACCAGTTAATGAAATGACACATCATGTCTTATCTTTACCCACTCCTCAGTGCTGTCTCATTTCTGGAAAGAGTCCCAAACATCGAATCATGATATCTTTGTCCTCTGCCTTTGCTCTGCTCCTGCTGTTCAACCTCCACAGAAACACGGGCCCGCGGGGGATCCTCTGAGCCGCATCCCGGGTGTGTGAGAGCCCGCTCAGCTCCGCAGGCCTGAGGGCAGAGATGGCCAGGCGACCGGGGTACATGAAAGCTCTGAGAAGCAGCCTCGTGAGCCCACCGTGGAGGGGGGACGGGCAGGGTGTGAGCACCATGACACCTGCTTTCCAGATGCTCCCATGAGACAGTGTGATTGTCACCCCAAGTTTGCAGGTTAGGAGACTGAGGCTGAGAAAGCTCACCTAACCGTCTGTAAGGAGTAAGAGCCAGGATTTAAACGAGGAGCTGCCTGATTCCACAGCCGGAGTCCTTCATGTCCTGCTCTCCCGGCCCTGACTAACTATGTACCTTGTTTGTGGACCCAGCCTCCAGGCTCTGTCCTGATCCCTTTCTGAATTCCTCTGCCCCACCCGCGGCCTCTCCCAGTCTCAGCCGCCCCAGCCCACTGCAAGGCACCTTCTCTCCCTTCTCTCAGGCGGCTCTTTCCCCTGGGCTCCAGCTCTATAACGTGCCCCTTTCCCTCTGGGAACAGCACCTCTCCCCAGGCAGGGCGGCCGGTCCCTCAGTGTGTGCTCACACTGCACACCGCATGCACAGGTCACGTGGGAGATACACTCATTCAGAGTCCCAACCCCAAACAGACCCCACCTCCTCCTCAGTCGCTGCCATCCGAGACCTGTTCCTTTCGTCACATTCCTGTAACCCGCCAGTGCCGGGCGAGAAGACATGGGGGCTAGTCCGCCCAAGGCAAAAGGGCCCTGGCTCCAACCCCAGAGACTTTGGCTTTCCTGGCTGTTCAGAGAACAAGACTGGGACCAGCACCTGGACCAGGCTTACATGCTGCAACAAAAGAGGTAGGATGCCCACGGGCACTGGTGTCCCCATTGCCCTGGTCCTCAAGCCCTCTTGTGGGTCGTTTTCCTAATAGGCAGCCTAGAGTTCAGTGCCAGTTGCTTGGATGCACCCTTCCCTGCCAGCCCACCCACTGCAAAACCCCAGCCGGCCCCTCTTAGTGGTGGCGGCAGGTGGCTTTGAGCCGCATGGAGGTACCTTGAGTGTAGACATGCTTCACAACCACATGCCACGCCCTGCGTGACAGGGCAGCATGACAGCCAAGGCTCTCACCCACCTGTCTTGTGGAAGGGGGAGCGAGGGGACCAAACGGGACCAGATGAAGAAGCCGAGTATGTGGGGTGGGGTGGCAGGCAAGGGCAGACTGCTGGGGAAGGACGTCATCCCATCCTATGGGTGGTGGAAGAAAGAGAGGCATTACCATAAGTTTGAATGAAGGCAATTGCGTGGGCAAGGGGGAGGTTTGTTCATGACACCTGGAGCCAACCAGCTGAGGGGGGCAGCCCTGGTGACGTTGGAAGTTCCTGAGTTCGATTCATCTACCTGTTGCAGAGCCTTGAGTCCACTGTGTGCGGTGGGGTGCTGGGTCCTGGGGACTGGCAGGTTGAATGAGGCTTGCATCTGTCCGGGGAGCTCTCAGGGGAGCTCTCAGTTCCTGTGGGGCTCGCTTACCTGGGGGTGGATCATTTCCTGGCTGAGCCCTGAGGTGCAGCCCCAGGAAGAGCAGTGGGGCAGGGACACATCCTTCAGCCTGCGGGTGGGGTGAGCAGATGTCAGCAGTACAGTCCCCCTCCCCCAACCCCTGTGCTAAGGAAGAGCCCTGTGCTTGGTGCAGCGCCCTGCTATCCTCGTCTTGAAGTTCTTGAGCATTTTGAGCAGGGGTTCCTGCATGTGCAGTTTGCACTGGGCCTGCCCCAAGTGCCTGGAGCCCTCCCACTGGCACGGTCCTCTGCTTACCTCCCACCCCACCAGACCTGCGATGGACCTCCCCACCCCCACTTTGGAGTGGGACCGGGTGGTCTGACAGGGCCAGCGGAGGAGCAGTGGGACCAGGGGGCTGGGGAGGCAGGGGCTTTGTGCAGGGGGCCTCAGGACAGGGGTGAACTTGGAATCCCAGCCCTGGCTACCCTGGGCTGGTCAGGGACACATGGCTCTCTGGGACCGAGGCCCTGGGTGAGAGGGGGCAGGGGGCTGACTGCTTGTTCCCCATCCTTCCTGGGGGCACTTCCCAAAAACAGACCTAGCCAACCTTTAGATAAAATGCTTCTTTTTAAAATAAGACACTTTATACCCCTGGCTGCTGGGGCTATCGGAAGAGAAGAACTTGGGTTGGGGACATCACAGCAACCACTGTCAGCCTGTCTGTTCCGGCTTTGCAGCCAGCACATCCCTGTGCCTAGCAGGACAGGCTCCGGCTTTTATCTCGAGGTCAGTTCCCGTCTGGATACAGGAGAAACTACGATTAACTAAGAGAGGTCCCATAGGGTGAATATTTCAACCCACCTATCTCACTGAGAAGCTCAAATAAATATGGTGTTTAGACCCTTGCACCTAAGGGCATAATACAAAATAAACAGATTCCCCCTACCCCACCCCCACCTAAGGGTATAATACAAAATAAATAGATTTCCCCCTACCCCATCCCCACCTAAGGGTATAATACAAAATAAACAGATTCCCCTTACCACACCCTGGAGCTCCCTACCCTCAGCAGGGTTGTGTATCTAAACAGCCCG
This sequence comes from Lemur catta, assembly GCF_020740605.2. Classification (NCBI taxonomy): domain Eukaryota; kingdom Metazoa; phylum Chordata; class Mammalia; order Primates; family Lemuridae; genus Lemur; species Lemur catta. Next base: position 10,273,323 of record NC_059138.1, read on the forward strand.
AAGGAGTAGTCAGAACTTTAATAGCTCACAAATTCCACAGATTGGGAAAGATTTAACAGTCCTCCCTCCCTCTATTCTGGTCTGGCAAACTCCCCTTGGCTAAAGAGAGCAGGTTCGGCAGTCCCGGGAGGAGGGGCCTAGTGGTGGTGCCCTCTGTCCCACTTGCTCCATCTATGCAGCTCAGACGAACTCAGAGAGGCTTAGGACCTCTTCTCGGGGACTCTCAGACCACCCCTTCCAGACCCCAGGGCCCCTTCGCTTAGGTGCCGGGCCCTTCTATGAACTGCCCCCCATGCTGAGCTACCCAGGCCGGCCCGTGGGAGGCAGCAGGTGGTGCTGATCGCAGGGGAAGCCCCTGAGACTCTTGCCCGAGTCTGCCCTCGGTCACATGAGCCCACTAGATACTCCTCTCCAATCCGTCACTGCTCACTGTGGGTCACGTGCATCTTAGATGGAGAACGTCTCTGAGCCCCTCTGCTCCTGGCCTCATTCTGACCCTGTCTCTACCAAACTCATGTTCACTTTCCCCCAGGATTCAAGAGTCTCCATTGCTTCAGGCAGCCAAGGAAAACGACCTGTTTGTCCTTAGGCAACTTATGCTGGACCCAACCTGTGACTTTCGACAAAGAGGTGGGATCTGGGTTTAAGGGGATGGAGGTGGGGGCAGAAACACCTGCTCCCCCCACCCCCACCCCAGGTCTCAAGAACTTTCACAATGGGGCCTTAGAGGGTGCACCTTTCTTGCTGGAGGCCGGGACGCTTCTGACGTCCCATCTTACTCCAATCCAGGAGCGCTGGGGGAGACGGCGCTGCACATCGCTGCCCTCTATGACAACCTGGAGGCCACCATGGTGCTGATGGAGGCTGCCCCAGATCTGGTCCACGAGCCCACCTTGTATGAGCCTCTTGTAGGTAAGCAGGATGCTCATGGAGTCTCGGTGGAAACGCTGAGGTGCAGGGTGTGCTGTCATCTCTTAAAGTGCACCTCTGAAGGGTGGGCGGGGCGGAGTGACGGAGGGTCCAGAGGAAAGGCTCCTCCAGGTGGGAGAAGGCAAAAGTCCTGGTCCTGGCTCTGAGCACCTGTGGCTTCTTTGGCCATTTAGTATTTCCTTTCAGTCCTCCCATGGTCGCCGAAGGACCTGCCTGTGTTTCTTTCTCTCGGATCAACACAGGGTGATTGCATTTCCAGCAGTGTCTCCCTGCCCCCGCCGGTCCCCCAGTAGCTGAGGGGCAGGTGTGATGAGCAGGGTAGCCTGAGGGACTTACTGCCCTGACCCTGCCCAGCCCGGGGCAGAAGTCTGGCAAAGGACCTGTCAGGAACCTCCTGCCCTGGAGGCTGGAGAGTGTCGGGTCCCTGAGAGAATTGGGGGCAGAGACAGACCGGTGACTGATGACTGCCTCTGGGCCAGGTCAGACTGCACTGCACATCGCTGTCATGAACCAGAACGTGAACCTGGTGCGAGCCCTGCTGGCCCACGGGGCCAGCGTCTCTGCCAGAGCTACGGGTGCCGCCTTCCACCACAGTCCCCGGAACCTCATCTACTTTGGTGAGAGCAGGGCGGGCTGGGAGGACAGGCGGGCAGAGAGGTGACCAAGGACAGACGGGGGCCCTGCCCTCGGCTCTGTCTGCCCAGCAGCCGGGACGGGCAGCCCTTCCAGGGCTCGATTAGGCCAGAGGCCAATTCCCCACAGCCCATCCTCTGGTTCTGCCAGGTGTCCCCAAGACCCGGGCTGAGGTGTAGGGGAGGAGGAAGCAGGCACTTGGGGGACACAGCCCATCCCATCCTGCCATGCTGTGCTCTCCTGCCACGGATCCCTCTGTGTCCCCAGGGGAGCACCCTTTGTCTTTTGCCGCCTGTGTGGGCAGTGAGGAGATCGTGCGGCTGCTCATTGAGCATGGAGCCGACATCCGGGCCCAGGACTCCCTGGGTAAGAGCTGGGGTGGGGAGGGGAGCTGGCTGCTGCCAGGGGGTGAGAGGAGGGGCTGGGACAGCCCCCAGGCCTACCCCGGGTGTGGATGGGGACATCAGGGACTCTAGGCCAGTGGCCCCGTGACACCCTGTGTCCTCCCCCAGGAAACACAGTGTTGCACATCCTCATCCTCCAGCCCAACAAAACCTTTGCCTGCCAGATGTACAACCTGCTGCTGTCCTACGATGGCCGTGGAGACCACCTGCAGCCCCTGGAGGCTGTGCCCAACCACCAGGGGCTCACCCCCTTCAAGCTGGCCGGAGTGGAGGGCAACACCGTGGTGAGGGACGCCCCCATGCCTGCGATGCCTTTGCAGTGACCCTCACCCTACCCTGCTGGTCCAGGGAGCAAATAGATGTGAAGGAAGGGTCTTTCTAAGAAACCCTTTTCCTCCAAATCTCCCAAAGGGTGGTGGCCCCTTACTTCCTATCCCATCACTTAAACCTTCAGCCTCAAGTTCCCTTGCCCAGGAGGATTTGAGAATCTTGCCTTAGAGTGTCTGCTATGGAAACCCAAAGCTCTGCTCCCTTCACCTATTTCTTCTGTGGGGTTTGTGGGAAGGAAAGATAACAATAAAAGGCGAGTCTCAAAGCAGAGGTTTGCCGGTTCCCCACTTTGTATCTACCCCAAGGAGTGGGAAACTGACCTCATCCAGTCATGCCGTTCCCCCAGAGCAGCTTCTCACACTGTGACCCCCCAGCTCACCCCTGTGCTCTCTCAGATGTTCCAGCACCTGATGCAGAAGCGGAAGCACATCCAGTGGACGTGTGGGCCGCTGACCTCCACCCTCTACGACCTCACGGAGATCGACTCCTGGGGAGAGGAGCTGTCCTTTCTGGAGCTCGTGGTCTCCTCCAGTAAGCGGGAGGTATGAATGTCAAGGAGCACCATGGACTGTCATGGGAGGGAACTTGGTGTCCACTTGCTGGGATCCTGGGCGCCAGATACTCCCAGCCTTATACTAGGTGGAGGTGGGAACAGTGTCCTGGGACCTGTGGGAAGAAGTGCAATACACACTGCCCTCTTGAGTCAGTGCCCTGTCGGCTTAGCTCTAGTCCCTTCTGCCTGCCTTTCTCATTCTGACATTTCAGATGAGGAACTCTCCAAATAAGAGTTGTTTCCTTTTATTCATTCATTCATTCAGCATACTGAACACTTGCTGTATCTCAGGCATTGCACAAGGAACTGAGAATACAGAAATAAATAAAACAGTTCCTCTAAGTCTACTCCCTCAGGTCTTGGTCCCTGTCCTCAATAATTTTAATAGCGAACAACATACATTAGCACCACAATAGGGGTGTGTACTATGTACAGGGGCAGCAAAATTGAGGCAGGGTTAACTTGGCTTGGGTGGGCCAGAGAAGTTGTTACAGAGGGCATGCTTGAGCATTTCTTCCTGAAGAGTTGGGAGTCACCAGGAAGACGAGAAAAATGAGAGCTTTTTAGAGAGGGAACAACACAGATCATTCCACAGTGCTGGATTGAGTGAGAGCAGGGAAAGGAAAAATTTGTTGAAATCAGGTAGAGAGGAGAAAAATCCTGGCTCTCAGGAACCACCACGAGAGTGGTAAGGTAGAGTTTCTGCTGTTTATCTGCCACCTGACAATTTCCTGGGAAGCCTTGTAGAGCAATAAAACATGAATGACTACTGATACTAAGGAATAGTTGAGTGGCTAGTTTGTGTGATCTTCCTTGAAGAAGATCTGTTTCCTGGAAACAGGTGTGCTTTGGGTAGGATTTCTTAGGGATTAAAACTCTAATCCCTCTGTGTGGATTTTGCCACCACGGATTCTTGGTCTTCGATTTCAGCCAATTCTCAATATTCTCTTGTAGGTTTTATACTTGTCTTGGGTCATCTACTTTTCTCTTCCTTAAACTTTTTTTTAATAGCCTCCTTTCATATCCCTGACTACCTGCACCTTTTGTTCCGTTGGAAAACTTCTACATTATGACAAAAATAGGGGCTTTCTGGCTGAGGCTTTTTCAACTCCCTCCCCTGAACTGCCAAGCGTGTCTGGAAACCGCCCACTGTCTCTCTCCCTCCTTCCAGCTTCAATGGAAAAGATACTCTTTCTGTTAATGGCTAATCCCTCTGCTGCGCTTTGAGTCTGCCTCTTCCTAATTTCTCAGATGCCTCCTCCCATCCATCACCCCCTCTCATTTGTACCTTTAACCTCTCATCGCCTGCCTATGTCAGAGTACCATCTTCTCTGGCTTAGATGATTGCCACATCATCTAAGGCTACAGGCTACCCCCTGTAGCCTCTATTGCTTTTCTCCAGCCCAACGATACTTCTAGAGCAAATCTGACTACTTCTCTTCTTGAACTCCACAATTGCTTTCTGTTACACTTGGGGAAAAAAAAATTCAAGCATCTTACCTTGATGCACAAACTTCCTATCATGATGCACAAAGATCCAGCCCTTACCTACTTCACTGCTCATAGCTTCTGCCCAGCACTTCTAGCAGATTCTCCACGTGTTCAACCACACCTCATCTGCAGATGGGTAGTGGCTGCTCGTACCTTCCTGCCCTGGCAACTGCTGGTACTTTATGGTGTGATCTTTTCTGCCTCTTCCTTCACTCAGCTAGCGACAACTCATCCTTTAGATCCTCAGTGGTGCTACGCTGCCTAGTGCTCACTTCTGTGATCACCTACCTGTAGCACTAGCTCAAGCCTCGGCATATACTAGAAATTTACTAGTTGTCTATCAAAGAAATGACTGATTAACTGAGTGAATGCCCGCAGTGATGGCTACTGCCCTGCCCCTTCTGGGACCCCATGGGAAACCCAACACCCCTCACTATGTGGTCACCCCAAGCGTCACTCTTCTTCCGTGGCAGGCTCGCCAGATCCTGGAACAGACCCCAGTGAAGGAGCTGGTGAGCCTCAAGTGGAACAAATATGGGCGGCCGTACTTCTGCGTGCTGGGGGCCTTGTACCTGCTCTACATGGTCTGCTTCACCACGTGCTGCGTCTACCGCCCCCTCAAGTTCCGTGGCCTCAACCGCACTAATTCTCGAGATAACACCATCCTCCAACAGAAACTACTACAGGTGATTTTTCTCTGCAGGGGCTGACAGGGAGTGGTGGCATGCAGTGATGGTGCAGGAGGCCAGAGTGATGCTACCCAGGAAAGACGTCACTCCCTAGGCTCCAGCAGTTGCGGGCTCTTAAACCTCTGGGTAGAAATTAGGAGTGAGATCAGGGGGCCAGAGAGGGGGGCTTAGTGTGTAAAAGAGCATTTGCCCAGGGAGCTGTGGATTTGCTCACACAAACTTTGAAAGAGTGCTTGCTATTCACAACCCTGTCCGTTAGTGAAATTCCTTGTAATTTACAAAGAGAACCAGCCCTTTGCAGTGGGATGTTCAAGGGAAACGCTGTTGTTCCAGAGGAGAAAAGTGGTGCTCGCTGTCCATTTCTGAGTCCGTTTCTGGGTATTAGGGCAGCACAGATCCTGGCAGGCATCCTGTCCTGTGTGCTGTCAATATGAGCCCATGGGAATGATGCATGAGTGGTCTGACCACCTGTCAGATACGCTGCAGAGGGACACCTGGATTGGGTAGCAGATTGAAGTCAATATCCTCTGAGGTTTCTTTTACTGTTGTAGGCCTGCTGATCCGTGTTGTGGTGGCCAGGGGAGACCTGGGGTAGTGAGGAGGACTGGTTTGAGGTGTGGAGTAAATGCAAAGATCAGCTGTTGAAGGGAGCACACCCTGCTGCGTGTGCAAGAAAATGAGTAGACTCTAATAAGCACTTCTGAACATATATATTCAACAAACATTCCTACATTTGGGGGCTTGACTCTTCATGGACTACTAAAAGTTTTGTCCCGGTCAGCTAAAAATAGCCAAAAGGCAGTGTGGGCATGTGGGTAGAAAGCATACGATAGGGGAAGAAGAATTTTGCAAAGCAAGTGAGAGCTGGGTGACTGGAGATCTCTATCTATGCAGGATAGACCAGCCCTAATAAGTGTAGCTCAGTCTGGACTAGGAAAAGGGGTAGTCTGGGTCAGAAAGAGAACATAAACTTCCTGTAGTCAAGAAACAAAAACCCTGAGTTGGGTTAGACCAAAGACAGTGGTATGCACAGAGAAAGAACAGGACAAAGGATCTCAGTGGACCCCAAGCCAAGCAAAAACACTCCATCTCTCCTGTTTCTATAATTGCCTATCTATCTATCTATCTATCTATCTATCTATCCATCCATCCATCCATCCATCCATCTATCTACCTGTCTATCTATCTATCTATCTACAATGTGCTCATATATCCACTTCTCTCACAAAGTAGGGTTTGCTGCCTGGGAAGACAAGCCTGAGTGTGTCATGGGGTGGCCATGGGGTTCCTGGGGGAGGTTGTGTTCCATGCATCTCAGTCTGCATGAAGGTTGTCCCTGGTGTGGAGACCACGTAAGGGGAGTAAGGACATTTAGGAGATGGCCAAGTGGGATGGGAGAGTGACTAGAAGTGGAGAATATGTGCAAACATGAACGAGTTGGGTATGTCTGGACCTTTCCAATGCTCCTGGCCCTGTCTGCTCAGATGTGTTTTTCCCAAGCTTCCTTTGTCTCAAACTTACTTTCCCCATTTAGAACACAGATGGCATCCTAGCCTGAGTCGGGTGATGCTGAGCAATTGTTACCATGAAGTCTCCTTCTTGTGTGTCCCTTTCTCTTTGAGACAGGACTACTTGTGCATGAACACATTTCTTTGACCCATATTGTCTAAATTATGTTTAAAAGGTCCCCTCCCTTTGCTTCAGGACTAGGAGGAACAAGATTAGAGCTGTGGCCTCTGTCCAGCCTTTTCTCCTGTCCTCGTCCTTCCTTCCTCCTCATTAGTGTTTTTGCCCTTTTGCCTCCTGCTTAGGTGAAAGCCACATTGGCCCAAATAGAAGACTCTGGACTTTCAAGTACTCTCGTCTTGGTGGGGAAGAGGGTGGGGAAGAGGGTTAAGACTGCTGTTGTAAGGGGTTTAGATAGTGAAAAACACTAATGAAATGTCCCTATTCTTTGGAGTAAACCCTTAAGCCTCTGTCCTGAGCTGATGGAATGTCTGTGTTCCTCTTATTCAGTAGTAAGTCAGCTTGGATTAGGTCAGGGGCTCCCAAACTTATCATTACGATTGGAATGATTCTGTCATCACAATGCACCAAATTTGGAGGGTTTTTTTTTCTTTTAATAGGAAATTCTCTTTCTTTCCTACTTTTTATTACTTGAAAGTTTTAGAAAAATGGAAATGCACAAATACAGTGTCTTGACTTGATGAATGCAATTGTTGACATAGTAGCTAGCCTGTGGAACTTTTTCTTGGATGAATGAATACGTTAATATCCAATTATATTATATAAGTCTGGAAACACAGGGCTCTTAGTCACTGTACGACTTCCTCTGGGATCTTTTGGGATCTGTAGAAATCACTGGGCTCCACAACCCCTAAGATGCCTTATCGTTGAACATCTGGGATTTTATGAGAGCGGCCTAACAGCACCCTCTCAGGACAGTTGAAATGAAAGAAAACAAACTCCTCTATTTCTACGCGGTAGCAAAGCCTACACAAAGGTTGACATATGTAAACACGGAGTTACTTTATCTCTATCCAGTTTGGGAGATATCTTAGAGACTCTAAGGTGCCTCATTGTTCAGCCATAAAAGCTCTGTTTTTCCAGGGTTTCCCAAGAACTGTATTAATTCGAGGTCATTTCCTATTTCCATTCATTCCTGCTTGGTTTAGGCAGAGCAGCTTGCACTATAGTACTAGTTCTTTCAGGTGTCCAGGTGAGTAAAAAGTTCAAAGTCCCAGAGTTAAGCAGCTTGGGTTTTAACCCTAGCTCTGAAATTAAATAGTGGTTTGACCTTGGGCAAATCCTACCTCCTGCTAGACTTGTGGTTTTTAACCCAGCCTGCACATTAGAAACCTGGGAAGCTGGTAAGACAACTGGCTCCTAGGCTACACCCCAGGCCTAATAGGTCAGAAAGTTTGAAGCTGAGGCCCTGGACTTGGTATTTTAAAGAAACTCTTCCTAATGTTCAGCCAGGATTGAGAACTACCGGCTTCCATCTCTGAGATGTGTTCAGTCCAACCCGCCCACTCTCAGGCCCAGCCCTCTGCTCATTTGGAGTCCTGGTGTGCTGTTGGGTCACAGGGCACTAATCTTCCATCATCCCATCCCCTCCTTGTCTCTCAAAAAAGATTCCCTCAAGTTCTCCTTTGCTTTTTTCTTTCCCAGAAACATTTCACTAATTCCTTCATTAAACAAATAGTTACTGAGAGCCTTGTAAAGGCTGAACGCTGCTCTAGGTGTTGGAAATTCAACAATCATTGTCTGCGCCAAACTCACGTGATCTCTGCCTTTCTGGAGTTTACAAACTGGTTTACATTAATCAAATGATCATATGAATAGATATTGCATTATAATCTGTGATTGCTGTCATTAACGTTATATTTTCCTAGGATAAAAAAAAGGAAAGAGTGCTAAGAGACCTTATAACAAGGTCCATGTACTTCTGGGACGCCAGAGAAGGTGTCTGACGAAGGTAACTGAGCTGAGATCTGGGAAACAGTTCAAGGAGGGAAGAGAGCTCTAGGCAGAGAGGGTTCAGATTCAGAGCTTCTGAGGCAGGAAGAACCTTGCCAAGGGCTAGGGACTGAGAGGAGGTTCATTAGCACACAGGGAGACAGGGAGCTGGGGTGGGTGCCTCCAGGTGAGGTTGCACAGGATTTGTGCAGAGATTTTTCAGGCCTTGCTGAGGATTTTACTCCTTATCCTCAAGATAATGGGAGTGCAGAAGGGAAGCACTTGATCAAGTTTTTGTTTTAGAAAAATGACTTTGCTTGCAGGGTGGAGAACAGATGTGAGGAGACCAGTCAGGAAACTATTACAGTTTAGCAAGCAAGAGAGCATGGGGGGGTTGGCCCAGGAATGTGAAGGGGAGATGCAGGTAAGGGGTTGGCATCAGGAGACTTAATGAAGGTAAAGTCATCTCTGCTGTGTGGTGGATTGGATGCAGAGGGAGGGAGGGGACAGCCTCAGGAAGGACAGGTCGGTTTCCATCCTTTTAAAATCATCTTCTACCTGCCACAGTCAGTGATATCGATTTGTCTACACATCATCATTCCTCATAAGTTCTCCACAAGCCAAAGCACCACAGGAATTTGAAAAAGCAACTGGTCTCCAACTCTACACAACTTTGTTCAGGGGTCCTACCAACCCTCTGTGGAACAAGCACAGCACATTAAAGACAGGGAAAGAGATGAGGAACAGCATCACCGAGTGCTTACTACATGCACTTTACACGCATATTATCCACACCTTTGAGATCGTGTTAAAATGTCATTTGATCCAGCAATCCCACTACTGGGCAACTACCCAAAGGACAAAAAGTCATTCTATAATAAAGACATCTGCACTCAAATGTTTATAGCCACACAATTCACAATTACAAAGATGTGAAAACAACCCAAGTGCCCATCAATACATGAGTGAATTAATAAAATGTGGTACATGTATACCATGGAGTTCTACTCAGCCACGAAAAACAATGGTGAATTAGTACCTCTTGTATTATCCTGGATGGAGCTGGAACCCATTCTTAGAAGTGAAGTATCATAAGAATGGAAAGACAAACACTGCATGTACTCACCATCAAATTGGTCCTAACTGATTGACACTTATGTGCACACATGGAAGTAATATTCATGGGGTGTCAGGCAGGTGGGAGGGGGTGGGGGGATGGGTATATTCACACTAATATGTGCGGTGCACACTCTCTGTGGGATGGGTATGCTTGTAGCTCTGGCTTAGGCAATGCAAAGGCAATATATGTAACCTAAATATTTGTACCCCCATAATATTCTGAAATTTAAAAATAAAAAAATTTTAAAAAGATGTAGATTCTGACAGGAAGGCTGGAGTGGGACCTGAGACTCCACATTCCTTACAAGCTGCCAGGGGAAGCTGATGTTGTGATTCTGTGGACCATGTTTTGGACGGCAAAGCACTATAGCATTTAATCCTCATATTTAGCAAGTAAATACAACTATCATACTTTAACGATGGTGAAGCTGAGGTTAAGAGAGATTGAGTACTTTGCAAAGACACTGGGCTAGCGAGGGCAGCGCTGGGATTGGGTACAGCCTGCTTCCTTCAGAATCTTCCCCTTTAAATACCACGCGGAGCCCTTTCTCCCTCCAGAGTGATGTGTGGGATCCCAGTCTTCTCCCTCAGCCAGCCTGGGCTGCCACGTGCACCTTTGCCACACCCAACCCTTCCCGGCCAAGATGAGGGGCACTGAGTACAGGGGGTTGGGGGGAAGGTCGAGATATGGAAGGACTCCCGCCCCTAGCTACTGAGCTGCTGGCTATTCTAGCTTTGATAATTAGCACTATTATTTTTCATGTGGTTAAGCTATTGGCAATTGGGGAAAGTCATAATTCTGTGGGAGCGGGTAAGGACACCTCCAGAGAGAGTGAAAATTCCCCAAGTCAGTCCTCCTGAGGAAATGCAGAGATTAGGACATGAAATTGACCCTCGGAAAGTAGCCTTACTTGCATGGGAACCAGGAGATGTCCCTCTCTTTGTGGCCCAGTGGTTCTCAACTTGGTATGCTTATGAGAAACACCTACAGAGCTTTTTTAGAAAATGTCGGGTCACTGATCCAAACTAACCCAGGGTTGGCCTGGACATGTGTGTTGTGACAGAGTCTTCCCAGTTGGTTCTGATGGGCAGCCCTAGTTAGGAACGCAGGCCCAGTTCAGAGAACCCGAGTAACTCTTCATTAAGAGCCAGCAGAGCTTTTTCTGGGAACATCACTCCTTTGCAAGTCTGGGATCGTGGGGAGGAAAAAGAAGGTCTAGGGCCAGGCTGACAACTGGTTCACAGCTGGTTCTGGAGTCCTCCCACTCCTGTCAGGGTTGACACAGGGTGCACAGTGGCCATTGTGCCCAGGCTCTGCCATGCCCACCCCCTCTGGGCATTTTCTTCAAGACAATGAACTCAGCCAGCTGGGAAGTGAGGGCAATCTCATTAGGCCAATTCTCAATGAAGTATAAATAGCTAGCTTGCGCAGGGGATTTGGTTGTTGACGACTCCTGACTTCTGAAATTCCAAGCCACGTAGTGATGTAAAAAATTCCAGTCATTGTTCAAGATATTTATTTTTAAAGGGGTGGGTTGTAGTATTTTCTCAGTGCATCATTAGCCAGGCCTGTTTAGGTGACCTTGAACTAAGAATCTGGAAATCTCAGAAAAGCCCTGTTAGTTGCGATCCCTTCCTCCTTTTGCCCCAGATAGGTCTCCTCAGTACCACTTCCTTTTTTTAATTTCACAATATTACGGGGGTACAAACATTTTGGTTACATAAATTGCTTTTGTACAGTTTGAGTCAAAGTTGTGTGTCCATCACCCATATAGTGTGCATTGTGCCTCTTGGGTGAGAATTTACCCTTCCCCTCTTCCCTCCTCCCTCCTGCTTGATTTCCAATGAGTGTTATTTCCCAATGTGCACATTAAGTGTTGATTGTTTAGTTCCAATTTAATGGTAAGTACATGTGGTCTTTGTTTTTCCATTCTTGTGAGAATTGACTTAGAAGAATGGTCTCCAGTTCCATCCAGGTTGTTACAAAAGGTAACAAAGCAGCCAGGTTTAAGGGAGAAGACCCCCAGGCATGGGGGTTGGAGGGTAGAAGCAGCTACCCAAGGCAGTCAGATCCCAGGCAGAGCTGAAGCAAAAGCTTGGGGTTTCTGGACACCTTGGTTACTAACCGGTGAATTTGTGCAGAAGAATACCTTCTCCTAAAGGAATCTGTTGAACAAGAAAAGAAGAGTTGGTGAAGGGAAGCCCCAGCAGGAGAGTTTGGGGACCCAAACTGGCCCCAACATTCATGGTTCCCTGAGGTTTCACGTTTCCATCTTCTGAGGGACTAGCTGGTGCCACTCCCGCGCAGGCCTCTAGGGGCACTCTGGTCTTCACAGCTCTCCTGGCCAACTTGTGTGCCATTCCTTTTCCTTTTGAACCAAGAAAAAGGTTGGTAGCATTCTTGAAGACACGCTCAACTAAGATACAAAATTTTTATTTTATTTTTATTTTATTTTTATTTTTTTAATTTTTCCTCCCCCTTCCCTCTAAGATACAAAATTTTAAAAAGAATTAAAAAATGTTGTACAGGCACGTACATGGCATATATGCAGTTTTCTTATTTGTGTATTTAATATTTTTTTCTTAAGTATTGTATTTGTTATGTATCTGCCTACTTACTATCTGACTCTGAAGAAGACTTGGCATGTTTGACAATAAAAGACAGATGCTATAGGAACATTAAGATAAAGAAAAAGAGGCTGGGTGCGGTGGCTCACACCTGTAATCCTAGCACTTTAGGAAGCCGAGGTGGGAGGGTCGCTTGAGGCCAGGAGTTGGAGACCAGCCTGAGTAACATAGAGAGACCCTGTCTCTACCAGGTGGTGCGTGCCTATAGTCCCTGCTTCTTGGGAGCCTGAGGCAGGAGGATTGCTTGAGCCCAGGAGTTTGAAGTTGCAGTGAGCTGTGATGATGCCACTGCACTCTACCCAAGGCGACAGAGCAGGACCTTGTCTAAAAAAAAAAGAAAGAAAGAAAGAAAAGAAAAGGAAAGAAAAAGAAGAAGAAGAACACAGTCCATGAACTGAATTTCAGGAGAGAGCAGAGGAAATTCAAAGATAATTGCTAGAACTGAGGACAAAAAAAGAACTCTGAAATTTCTTGGATACAAGCAAAAAGGGACATTTCCCATTATATGGTAAAATACAATTTACTATTTCTCAAGAGAGATAGATGTCAAAAGTTTACAGAACATAAAAATTTTTAAACCAAAAACAAAAAAAAAATGGTGACTGATGTCTAGTCACAGGTTGTTAGATCACAGAATTCTCCAGGCACATAGACAGCTGCTCCTTTCCTAGTCTCTCTCCCTCTCTTAGTCCCGTATACTTTTACCTGAAACATTTGTACCACCTGTTGGCACACCTGATCCTACTCTTCTGTTCGGGCCGTATTCTTGGCTTCTTCTGAGCTGAGTCCCACTGGCAGCCGTGGGGCTCATGGTGAGGGCCTTCTCACACCGTAGACCACCTCCCACCACACGGGATCTCTTCCTACTTTACAAGCTCTGCCTCTCACTGGACCGGTGAGTGAGCGCTCCCACAGTAGCTGGTGGAGGGAGGCTGTCAGGTTCCGGTTTGTTAGCAGAGCCGGGGTGATTGCTGCTCCTCATGCCTGAGGAGGGCTCACATTCTCCCTAGTTCAAATCATCAGTTTTCCTGCTGGCCCCAGGGACTCTCAACTCCTTTCTTGGGTGTGGTATTTGGAGATGTCACCTTGGAAAACAGAATTCCTCAAAGCCTAAAGGCTACTTGAATGTGTTGAAATTATGTGTATAATTTCATGTGGAAATTGTCTACGTATGAACGCAGTTTTCAAGAAAGAGGGTTCATGGTTTTTATTGTATGCTTAGGTGGGCTCATAACTTCAAGAAAGTTAAGGATCATTAATGTAGAATTTTATCATTACCTCTGTGTAATGTTGCAGAGTCTTACTGAGAAGTAACATGCAATGAAGTAGGATGGTCTTCGTTCCACCTTGACACTAGGACCTTCTACGCCTACTGCTCAGGACAGGCAGGGACCCTTCCTCAAAGCTAAAATCCATACAGTGTTCCTAGCCCCTTTTCTGTCCTTTTCTATATTGCCAAAGCATAACAAAACACCAGTAAATATATCTATAGTGCTCTGTGGTTTATAAAGTCCATCCAAATACATCACTAATTTGATCGTCACAGTAACTGTGGGAGGTGAGCATTGTCTTCTCCCTTTCACAGATGTGAAACCTCAAGTTCAGAGACAGTCAATGGCTGGTTCAAGTTCTCACTGGGGGTACTACGTTCTGGGCCCATGCTGGACCCTGAATTCTGTGACATGTTTACAGTGTATTCACCTTTTTGGGAGCCAGGATGAGATTGGAAAAGCCGGACTTTCTGCATAGCTGAAACTGTCCCAAGCCACTAATATCTTTTCCTGTTGGTTCAGCCTTCTTAAATTGACGCTCTGAAATGTGTTCTCAGCTGCTTAGTAAACACATCATAAATGACTGCTTACAGCATGTATAGAAAAGGTGACTTTGCTGGATGGTGCTCAAGTCATTAGCATATGCAAGATGTATTAAGCCTCGGATGTATACGCTCATGTCCTGGTCAGAGTTAGCCACAGCGGCAAACACAGTGGGGGTGGGGGAGATGCTGGTGGTAAGGGGAGCTTTCCTTTACCTTGGATAGACCTTGGCAGCTTTAGACCACTTGCCCAAAAGGATGGGACTCTCCGCCCATCAGAAAGCACTTCTTATTCTGAATTTCCTCCCATAGGAGGCCTACGTGACGCATCAGGATATAATCCGGCTGGTGGGGGAGCTGGTGAGCGTCCTTGGGGGCCTGATCATCCTGCTCCTAGAGGTGAGATGCAGGTGGGACCCAGGCTGAGGCCACCCACCTGTGGCCCAGACTGAACTGCAGTCCACATTGTCTTTCTGTTTTACCGGCCTCTCCCCAGATCCCAGACATCTTCAGGGTCGGTGCCTCTCGCTATTTTGGACAGACGATTCTCGGGGGGCCTTTCCATGTCATCATGTGAGTGTCCCCTCATTCCAGCCCCTACCTTTTCTCACCACATCAGCTCCAGGTCTCTTGCTCACTCTCTGGGATCTAGACTTCAGGTGACTCTCACTGCAGGGATGTCTCTCCAGTGGGCTTGCACGTGTGACTGCATGTGTTTTAGGTGTAAAGCCTATGTGTGTGGGTACCACCCAAGTCACCACTGTGCTATGGGGGACCTGGGATACTCCCAGTCCCTCTCTCACTGCCCCATTCCCTGCTCTCCCCCAGCATCACCTATGCCTTCATGGTGCTGGTGACCATGGTGATGCGGCTCACCAACACCGACGGGGAGGTGGTGCCCATGTCCCTGGCCCTGGTGCTGGGCTGGTGCAGTGTCATGTACTTTGCCCGAGGATTCCAGATGCTGGGCCCCTTCACCATCATGATCCAGAAGGTCAGTGCCTTTTCATCACTGGGCCCCTCCCCGACAGAGGGATGGGGGCAGATACAGAGAGGGACTATGGGGACCTTCTGATCTGTTAGCAATAGCTGCTCAGAGACAGTGGAGAAGGGATCGCCCCAACCTGCCTCACCTTTTCTGTTTCCTGCAGATGATTTTTGGAGACCTGATGCGTTTCTGCTGGCTCATGGCTGTGGTTATACTGGGCTTTGCCTCAGGTAAGTCACTCTTCCCTCCTCCACTAGATCATCAGATCCATGTCTCCAGACAGTTCCTGCTCACTCTTGCTCTCGGTTCTCATTTGCACTCCATTTTGCTTTTTTTTCTTTTCTATTGGAAAGTGAGTTTAAAAGCACACCCATATTCATAAGATGAGGGCCACTCGGGTTGGCCTAGAAGGTAGACCCGTGTGTTCAGGGCCAATAACTCTCACGTTGATTAACCGCCCTGCAAGACCTTCAGAGGAGAATTAAGGACCTTAGGAGAGAGAGACATTAAATAGGAAAGACTGGCCAGTCATGGCCCTCAGAAGACTCTGTGGCAGACAGATACGGTGCAATAGAACCAAAGCATCAATAACACAGGACACGCTCTTTCTCTATATGTTGTCAGTTAAAGTTGAGAGAAAAGGAAAGAAAAAGGGGGTGGCAAAAAATAGTTTGGAGGGCCTGAAGAGTGACAGAGGAGACAGGAAAAGAAGAGTTGTGAGAGAGGCTTGGAGAACAGGGACAAGCAGGGATTCCGTCAAGGCGCAGTGGGGGAAGAGTGCCTGGGGAGACCAGGCAGAGACAGCCAGGGGGAGGGAGAGGGACTGTGAGTGTGCAGAAGAGAGTCCCTAAGGAGAGGCGGAAAGAGGAGCCAGGTCCCAGCTGAAGGCCTGCAACTCAGTTCAGTCCTGGATGTCTGCAGCTGGTCTCCCTCAGAGAAGGAAAGATACCAGGTGAGCTCTGAGGACGCCCAAACTCTAAAAAGCCATGACTGAGTGCAGAAGACCCTATTATTGTCCTCAGGAATTTCCCATTCAGTAGGGGTTCCCACAAAAGGTGAGAAAAATCCACCAAGATCTGAAATGTGAGCGGGCGAAGCCCTGGCAGCCTGCCTGTGTGGAGCACCATGCTTCCCTGAGCCCTCACCCACTCTTTCTCTCCACTCTCTCCCCGTCCACACCCGCACAAACTCAGGTTACAAAATGAGGTAATGGTAACAGTTTTTTGTAGATGTTCTATACCTAGAATTCCCTAAACTATCCCTTTTCGGACATTGTACTTGCTTTCTTTTTAAATAAATAAGGAAGCAATGCTTAATCATAGACCCTATCTCTGCTCTTGGGATCGCCTTGTTTGAGTTTCAGTTCTCCATACAGACGGGAGCCCTGTAAAATGTCTTGTACTGTCACAGGTTTCCAAGACGCCCACTAGCACCCAATAGGCCATGCAATGAGCAGGGATAACTTCTCCATGAGGGTCCAGGTTCACCAAGGGAATCTCAGGGTGAGGGATGGTTATCTAGAGTCCAACAAGATAAAAAATGAGCTCTTCTTTTGGCCTTTTCATGTATTCTGTTCTTTAAAATTGTTGGAGATTCCATGCATTTTTGCAATAACTTGCATTTTAAGTATTTGGTTTTCTGAAATGTATAAACCAGTTAGGTGAATTATTAATATCCATACAAACACACACATACACAATTTTTTTGCTAAATGGCTGAGTATTACCATTACCATTCCCCAGAATGATGAACTTAGTCATAGGACATCTTAGGGTTAGCCAGTTCCACAGATAACTACATGTATGGATGTGTGATTGCATAAGCATGTGAGTTTGTGGAGCTGTGTATTTCAGAGGTAGAATGAATGCTAGCCAGGCCCATGCTTATTGTGATAACTCCATTTCCCAACTCCATGCCCTCTTCCTGGGCGGAGCAGCGTTCTATATCATTTTCCAGACAGAGGACCCAACCAATTTGGGGGAATTCTATGACTACCCCATGGCATTGTTCAGCACCTTCGAGCTTTTCCTTACCATCATTGATGCACCCGCCAACTACGAAGTGAACTTGCCCTTCATGTTTGGCATCGTCAACTTTGCTTTTGCCATCATCGCCACACTGCTTATGCTCAACCTGTTCATCGCCATGATGGGTGACACACACTGGAGGGTGGCCCAGGAGCGGGACGAGCTCTGGAGAGCCCAGGTGAGTTCATCAGTGTTAGTCTTGCTAAGTGGCAGAGGATGGAGAGAAATATCAAAGCAGGAATTGTTATGGTGGACCATGCTTAGGAGAATCACAGAACAGCCCAGGGGATCGGTCACCTCAACAGAGGTTTATATAAGTCTGAGAATCTGAAGTACATATGGATGGATGCAGGGGACAGACAGAGGATGAAATAGAAGATGGAGGTGAGAGGTGGGGCTATTGATCACAGGTGAAGAGTAGATACAGGAGTCATCCTTGAGTCCAGTGGGAACTAAAAACTGTCTTTACTACTGAATATTCTAGTTTTTCACTTGGACTTTATCTTTTATTTGCTTCTATACATCCGGTTTCTCTTTGATCCTTTCTTTGTATCATCATAGACTAATAAAATATTAGAATTGAAAGTGACCCTAATGTTCCTCAAGGTGACCTTTTATTCAACATAATAATCATTTATTGGTCAGAGGGTCATTTAATATCTTCTTTAATGCTGATTAGGACCTTATTATCTTGTAGAATTGGGTAGCAGTTAGGAGGAGGGAGTTTTTCCATATTTTTAAAGATTTTATTATTAAAAACATCCATGTTGCCTTGAGTTGAAGCCTGTCTTCCTATAATGCCAGTCTTTGGCCCCAGTTTTTTCCTCTCACATAACATGGAACACATTCTTCCATATGAGCACCATGCAAATATTTCAATATAACCATCATTTATCCCCTCAGACATTTTATTCACTTAACAATTATCATTTAGGGCCTGGTATATATTGGGAAACATCTAAAAGCTCGGGATAGAAGCATAAACACAACAGATATGATCTGTGCCCTCATGGTACTGATGGTTTAGTTGGAAAGGCAGACATTAAGCAAGTGACGTCACAGAAAGCTGTAAAATTACAGCCACAAAAGTGCCATAGAGAAGCACAAGGTGTTAGGAAGAGGAGGCAACAGAGGACTCTGACTGGCAAGTTAGAAAATGCTTTCCCGAGGGATTAACGTTTGAAATGAGACCCTAAAGATGAGTCAGAGCTAGCTGGTTAAGAGGAATGAGGATTGGGGTGAGAGGGGATGGGTGTATACATACATAATGGGGGATGGACACACTTGAAGCTCTGATTGGGGGGGAGCAAGGGCAATATACGTAACCTAAACATTTGTACCCCCATAATATGCTGAAATAAAAAAAAAATTAATAAAAAATAAAAAAAAGAAGCTGGTGAAACCAGACTTCCTACTGAGCAATTTGACTCAGAGCCTGGGCTCCTAATCCCTGGGCATACTGCTCCTCAAAGACATGCTCTCGTACCAGAAAAGGCAAGCAGCCTTTAGCTGCTTTATAGCAAGTGTCTTTTTTTTTAGTGGCCAAATAAAATTTTATTAGTGTATTAAAAAAATAAAAGAGGAATGAGGCGAAAGGATGGAGGTCGAGGTTTGTATCAATTAGGACTCTTGACTACAGCAAAGACAACTAAACTGCAACAGATTTTTTTTGTTTTTTAAGTAGGGGGAGGAGAATGTGTCAGTCCTCATAAGTGGAAAGTTTAGAGAATTAAACTAGCTTTAGGGATGCCTGGCCAGAACGCAGATCCCCATTCACTCGTTACATCAGTGTTTCTCTCTTTTGCTCTCTTTTAAGGCAAGCTCTGTCATCATGTTTGGGAAGTAGCTTCTAGAAGCTACAAACCCCAAAAGGAATGAGCATGTGCACTGCATTGCACAGTTCGAAGGGCCCCATTTACATTATCTTTTGTGAGGCTTCTGATGCTGTCAGTGCTGCAGGCTTAAAAGAATAAAAAAAGAAATCTTTTCCCAGCAAATTCATTCTAAGCACCAACTCATTGGAACAAGTTTGTGTCATAGGTACATCTTGAACTTAAGGGAAGACCAAGGGCTGGAGAGTGGTGGTGTAGGTGGGAGAGATGAGGCTTGGGGAGAATAGACTAATTCACTGGGATTGTGTGAAGCCCAGTCTACTCTGACCCGTGGGCTGAGAGTGGGGAAGGAGCAGTTCCCCAAAGGAAAGATAGGTTCTGTCACCAGAGGAAGGAGGGGGCTGATGGGTGGCCCAAGAAGAACAATAAACATCCTTGTCAAGGGAAAGAGGAAGACCTATTCAGGGCAAGAGAACAAAATGACTGGAAATCCCGAGACAGGAAGGAGCCTGGTGCAACTAACAGAGGGAGAGAAGTGTGGAGGAATGAGAAAGACAGGGAGTGGGAAAACATGGGGTGGAGAATTTGCTATTGTAAGGAGTGCCAGCTCCTTCAATTAATAAATTTTGCTGGTCCCAACATATTCTGATTGTACTTTTTTGTTCATGCTCTAATAGGTCACAGTCCCTTCGAAACCAGAATGGCCCCGCTCTGAATGGAGCAATGCAGCAGACGGAGGGGCCATGCCTCTCCTTGCTTTGCACACGACACTATTAAAAGCACATAAAATTGAGTCAGGTCTGTTAGAAAATAGACAGCCGGCCCTCATTAAGCTTATGATCAACTAGAACCCCTGCATCTCTGTTACATGACTCACTTACTTAAGCTTCTTGTACCTAAACGAGTGACCTTAGACTTGGTTTTCTCAAATTTCATGTTCTTGGTTTTAGACCAGCATTCCACCCTGGTGAAATCATTTCGTATTGCTTCCACCACTTCACATATTACATTTCCCTCCCAGTTTTGTGTCACAGGCATATTTGATAAGCTTGTTTTCTGTATTTCATCTAAGCAATTAATGAGGGCTGAGCAAAGGACAGAAAATGTGACGTACATGCTATTAGAAATTTCCCTGCCAGGTTTGCAGTTATTAATCAACCCTTCTCCTTCATAAGATATGGATATTTAATTTGCTGAAAATGCCCTGAACAGTAGCAGCATATCACCCCCAAGATCATAGAGATTCTATTTAATCATTGTATTTAAATCAAGATAATTGGTTTATAGCTTTTCTATGAATAAGGAATTGAGATTAGTTTGGAGTGACTCACTTTCTGTGAATCTGAACAGGAATGTGAGGGTCACTATTTTATTCAAAACACTCCTAAAAAAAACCTCGCTCTCTTTTGTTGAAGAGTGAAGCAGGTGCCTCGTGCAGGCCAGGGGTGGATACGTGGCTGTCCTCACCAGCGACCTCTAGCGTCCTCATCTCACAGGTTCCCTTTGTCGGTGGCCTCCGTGTTTCTCTGAGTTTTTCCTCCACCTCTCGCCTCCTTCTAGGTCGTGGCCACCACGGTGATGCTGGAGCGGAAGATGCCGCGCTGCCTGTGGCCGCGCTCTGGGATCTGCGGGCTCCACTATGGGCTGGGGGACCGCTGGTTCCTGCGGTGAGTGGCGGTGTGTGTGCGTGTGCGTGTGTGCGTGTGTGTGTGTGTGTGTGTGTGTGTGTGTGTGTGTGTGTGTGTGATAGGGAGAGAGAGAGAGAGAAAAACCGATGTGTACGAGGCCATGGGAGCCAGGGCGACCAGAGACATCTGAGCCTGCCTTGGGGCCGGGCCGGAGCTGAGGCCGAGGCGTACCAAGCGTGCTGTGCGCACCGCAGGGCAGGGAACCGTGGGAGGTTACGCACGTGTCCGAGCGCGGGTCGCCCAGCTCGCTGGCGTCGTGTTCCTGCCTGCCCTGAGCCCCGTTCCCGCAGGCCGTGCCTTGGCTCTAACTTCCTCTTCTTACTCCACCCGCATGTCCTGACGGGGCTCTCCTCTCCCCTCGCATCTGCTTCCGCAAGAGCATCTCCTTATCCCTGTGACTCTTCACCGGTTCTGCTTTCTCTGTCGCACGCCCGCATACTAGCGCGCGCAGACGCAGCCCCGCGACCCCCCAAACCTCTTTCGTCTCCATCCCAGGCTCGTCTCCGCTCGAAGCCCCTTCCCTTCCCTTGGTCCTAGGTGTCTTCGTGCCTCCGCTCTGGGCCCTGCTTTCCCCTCTCCTCGCGATCGATCGTGTGTTCTGAGCGCTCGCCTGCGCTGCTCCCCGCGCCCCACGCCGCCCCGCGGCCACTGAGCCTCCCTGTTCCCGCCAGGGTGGAGAACCACCACGCCCAGAACGCCCTGCGCGTGCTGCGCTACGTGGAGGCCTTCAAGGGCCCAGACAAGGAGGACGGGCAGGAGCAGTTTTCCGAGAAGCAGCCCTCCGGAACTGAGAGTGGGACCCTGGCTAGAGCCTCCCTGGCCCTGCCTACACCCTCCCTGTCCCGCACCACATCCCGCAGCAGCAGTCACCGGGGCTGGGAGATCCTTCGCCGAAACACCCTGGGACACGTGAATCTCGGCCTGGACCTCGCTGAGGGGGACGGAGAGGAGGTCTACCGTCTATGACTGGCATCCACGGCACTCTTGACCGGACTCCAGGTGGGCCCCGGGGCGGGGGCAGGGAGACACCCGCCTGTGCAAGTGTCTAACTTTCATGCCTGTCAGTCGTAGGGGGGTGTGGACAGAATACTTCCTGAAGGGCCACGTCTCGCCCTTCACATGAGCATTTCTGGAGACGGGCGATGGGCATGCATTGCCCCACATATTTTCTGGGTTCTGGGAAGTCCCACATCTTGGGAAAAGGAGGTTCTACTGGAAAGTGGTCTGCTGCAAGGCCTGCCTGAATGTGGGAAGAGCCAGGCGTGGCACTGAGGTTGTGGCCCTTCCTTTTTTCCTAACCCCCTGCAGGACTCTCTCCCCACCTAGCAACCAAACCCCAACTACAAGAACTGCAATAAAAAAAGATTTCTTACCCTTGCCTTTTTAAATTTTTATTTTTATTGTGACGAAATACATGTCAGATAAAGTTTACCATTTTAACCATTTTCAGATGTACAATTCAGTGGCATTATGTGGATTCACATTGTTGTGCAACCATCTCCATTATTCATCTGCAGAACTTTTTCATCATCCTAAACTGAAGCGCTTACACGCATTTGACGGTAGCTGCCCTGCTCTTCCCTCCCCGACCCTAACTACTAATATTCTACTTCCTGTTTATGTGTCTGACTACTCTAGGCACCTTACATAAGTGGGATCCTGCAATTTTAGTCCTATTGTGTCTGGCTTATTTTACTTAGCATAATGTTCTCTAAGTTCATCCATATCGTAGCAGGTATCAGAATTTCATTCCTTTTTAAAGCCAGATGATATTTTATTGACATTTTATTTATGCCACATTTTATTTATGCATTGATGAAAATTTGATTTTCTTTCATCTTTTGGCTATTGTGAATAGTGCTGCTATGAACATGGGTGCACAAGTCCCTGTTTTCAATTATTTTGGATGTATAGCTAGAAAAGGAATTGGTGGATCGTATGTCAATTTTGTGTCTAACTTTTTGAAGACCCACCATACTGTTTTTTACCGCAGGCTTCACTATTTTACATTCCCTTGTAATGAATGTGAAGTGGTATCTTATTGAAATTTGATTTGCCTTTCCCTAAAGACTAACAATATTGAAAATCTTGCATTCAGTGATGTACTGGACATTTACATATCTTCTGTGGAGAAATGTCTATTGAAGTTCTTTGTCCATTTTTGAATTGGGTTGTTTGTTGTTGTTGAGTTGCCTTATTCTTGCTTTGTGAGACAGAGTCTGAGGTGTTTGCATCTCATTTGTATCCTGGTGTGTTTTTAAGTATGTCTGGTAAAGATGTCTGAATGGCCCAATTATTTCTTCTTTAGGATCCTTCCCTTCTCTGTCCCTCAGGCAGCTCCTAGCAGCTGATCTTCTTGTGCCTGGAGGCAACAGGCTCCTGCTGAAGCTGCCCAGCAACACTAGACCAAAGGTGTCTCTCTCCAGCAGGGACATTGGGAACCAGGTGTCCGGGGCACCCAGGGCAGGGGCCTATGTACAGCCTCCCTTGTGTCCCTGCACTTTACTTCTCATCTCAGCCCTGGCCAAAAAGCCATGCCAACTTTTAAGAGGATTATGGTCTGAAATAGCAAAGGACTAAGTGGGATTTGTGAAACCACAGACAGGTACAGAGCTGAGGGCCCAGCATGGAGGGATCACACAAACGTGCACACACACACTCACACTGGGACACGGGGGCGGCATTGGCGTGTAGAAGTGCCCAGTCGCCGTGGTTCTTCATTATTCTCTTTCACAGTGGAAGCTCTTTGCTCCTGTGCAAAGCTCCCAGCCCCACCTGTGCTCCAGATCCGCTTCTTGCTGTCTTTCTGGGCACCACGTCCATCACCATCTCCTCTCACTTTTCTCACTTGTGTATGTTCAGCCTCTCCTCTCCACTAGCTCCAACAGCAAATATGCATGTTCTGTGCTCTACCATTTTCAGAGAAATTGCAAAGGGCCTCCTTCAACCCCACCCCTTCTTTCAGCTACTGCTCTGTCTTTCCTACTCCCTGCTCAGGACCAAACTTCTGAAGAGTAAACTCCATTGTCTCCTGGCCGCCGACTGATGCCTCGACCCATTCTGATTTGACCCGGTCTTCTCCGTGCTGCTGACACCACCAGTCAAGGTCATCTGCCTGCAGTTTAACCCACTGAAAGTCTTAGTTTTGCTTGAGCTCTTGGTGGCACTCAGATTACAGTCGACTACTCACCACTTCTCAACATGTCTAGTGCTGCACATCCCGGCCATTCTAGTTGCTTCTCTTCTCCCAGTCCCTTACAAGTTTGGGCCCACAGGCTCTCTGTTTTCCTCCCCCACTGCGCATCCTCCTGCTTCCGTGGATTGCCACTCACAGACTACAGACTCACGCGTCCCCACTCCCTGTCTCCAGTTTAGCTCTGTCTCCAGAGCTCCAGGCCTGAGCAGCTTGGCTGCATATCTGTCGGCCGCTCTACCTGGATATTTTGCAGAGAGCTCAAACTGAACATGTCCCAAACTGAACAGCCTTTCTTCTCACCAAACCTGCTTCTCCACTGGTGTCCCCAAACAAACACGTGGCAGCACAACTGGCAAAGTTGCCTAAGCCAGGAGCCTGGGCGTCACGCTCAGCACTTCTGTCTCAGTTCTCAAATCCAGCAAATCTCAAGTCCTGTGAATCTTCTAGTCCCCAAATATCTCCTTTAAAAAATAATTTTGATTAGATAACACATCACATGGTATAAAATTCAAAGAGCACACAAGATATACAAGAAAGTTTCCTACCTCTGTCCCAGCACCTCAGGTGTCCTCCCCAGGGACATTGACTAATCAAACTTTATTATTTATACTTCTTGAAATACTCTGGGCATATCTAAGCATATGTATGTTTCTCTTAAAAACACATATAATAACATAGTAGATTAGAGAAACAGCTCTTGCTTTTATCACTTAATATATTTAAAAGACTGTCCATATCAATATAACATTTTTAAAAAATCTTCCATTTGTCACTGCCTCTGCAAACCCTATTGCCATTCTTCTAAAATGGGCCACTCTCACCTCCCTCCTGCACTGTAGGAGTAGGTTCCTGACTGCACGTTCTCTCTGCCCTTTGCACGTAGTCTTGATCTTCTACAACCCACTGTCCACACTGCAGCCAACAGGATCTTTGTAAGATGCAGCTCCTGCCTCCAACTCTGGTCCTTGGGAAGCGTCTCCCCCACCCCCAGCCCCGCTGACCCCACGACCTCTCCAGACATCCTTCACCCCTCTCTCCTTCTTCACTCTATTTCACCAAGATGAATTATTTTTAGTTCCTGGATAGTACTCTATTCTCCATCCTCTTGGCCTTCACAATTTCTGGACCTTTCTACTCCTCTGCACCCATTTCTTCTTTCGTCTTTGTAACTTGTCATTCATCCTATTGGTCTAAGCTTTAAAATCATACATTTTTGGGTGTGCGTGTGTGTACATGTGTGTGTGCGTGTGTGCACCAGGGGAGGGGGCATCCCGCACCCCTAGGCCAGGTCAAAGACCACTTGCTCTACGTTTCCAGCCCCCTTGTAGTTTCTTTCCATCACATGCCCTGCACTTTACTGCACTGACTGTTTAACTGGCTGTGAGCCCTGCAAAGGTGGTATCCCTCTTATTCATCAGTGTATTCCCAGGACCTGGCGGAAGTCCTGGTGCGACGTATTGTGAAATAAATACTCACTAACCGAATCTATGAATGATTGACCCATTTTTATTTTAAGGTCTCCTACTGGCCAAACATACTTCAATTTTTTTCTACCTCTGAAAGGTGGTAAAAAAAAATACCCACCTTTTGAGTGAGGTTGTAATAATGAAAGATAAGCACATAACGTGAGTGGAAACACTTTGGAAAGAGTAAAAACCAACGCAAGTGTGATTTCTGGGAAATTTTTCATCCTGAATATACTTCTCTGTGTGTGTGTGTGTGTGTGTGTGTGTCTGTGTGTGTGTGTGTCTGTGTGTGTGTGTCTGTGTGTCTGTGTGTCTGTGTGTGTGTGTGTGTGTCTGTGTGTCTGTGTGTGTGTGTGTGTGTGTCTGTGTGTGTGTGTGTGTCTGTGTGTCTGTGTGTCTGTGTGTCTGTGTGTGTGTGTGTGTGTGTGTGTGTGAGAGAGAGAGAGAGGGAGGGAGCGAGGGAGGAGGAGGAGGAAGAGGAGGAAGATAAGGGATGAGAGGAGGAAGAGGAAAGGGGAGAGAACCGCCACAGCAAAGCTCTGGGACACAGCTCACTGAACCCGCTGGCATGTGGTACCCTCTGTGAGAGAAATAGGGCAGTCTCCAAGATTCCATGTCACCTCCAAAGCCCAGGGGAACAGGGAAGAGGAAGCAGGCAGGGACATCATCGTGCCGGCAGGGCAGGTGTGGGAGGTGACCGTGTGCTGAAGCATTAGGTGGCAGCTGTTCTCCCGCCAGGCAGCTGCCAGGCTCGTCTCCAGGGACGGGGCAGAGAACGGGCTGAGAGAAACACGCGCTGCCTGTCCTGCCTCGCAGTCCTTCAGGCACCTGCCGGTGGCGGTGGCCGTCCTTCCCGCCTGTCCCCGGCTCCACGATTGCTTCAGAACGGAGAACGCGAATAACTCCTGCTCCTGCTTGCCTCTGGGGCCGGAGGCAAGAACGGGATGAGGAAATTTTGTCTTCACAGGCATCCAGGACTTCAAAAACATGTCCCCTCCCCTAGATGTTTGCAAAGTGTTTTCCCGACAGGGTGCTGGGTTCTGGGAAGAACAGGGGAATTGCACCTGAGGAACGGCCCTGCCGCAGCAGGAGGGCCAGAGGTCGGCGTCCCTCCGGCTGTGCTGCCTGAAGAAATGCCAGATAACGTCTGGGTCCGGGCGCTGAGGGAGAGGAGACGGAGGGACAGTGCGAGTGAAGGAAGGGCTGCCTTAGCGGGTCCCCCGGGCAGGACAGGCCTCGCAGGAGCACAGAGAGGGGCTGGAGAGAGAAGGGCCAACTGTGGTGTCCAGGAGGCCCCTGGGCACACCTGAGATCTCTCAGGGAAGAGCTGAGGAGACCCTGTGATGTGAGGGTCAAGGATCACTCACTTCCGAGCCAGGCCCGCTTGTCTCTTAAAGATGAGAAATATGCAAGAGAGACACTTCAACCAGGTCACCTGAGCGGGGTCACACGCTCGATGGGCAGAGGTTGGGCAAGTGTGGCCCATCTCTCTCTGCCCAGAAGGGCAGCCTGGCAGGAGCCACCTGGGGAAGGGCTGGACACACTTTCTTTGTTTTGCTTGTACCTCTTTGTTGTCCCCAGGGTGGAGGCGGTGGCAATTACGGCCAGCTGGGCCTGAGGGAGCAGGGTCTTGTGCAAGGCCGGCCGCAGCTGGAGGGCCTGAGTGTGTCGTCTGCACTTGCCTGTGCCAGGCAGATATTTGTGACACGGGTTCCCCTTAGTGACTCTTAAAGCGCCGCTCTCTTCTCAGCAGCGCTTTCTCTCCTCGCTCTTTCTGCAAGAGCTGCTCCCCCATCTCCGTCCTGATGGAGCTATGGTGCCAACTGAGGGGCAGGCAAAATGTGCCACCAAGACACATCCTCACTAGCACCCACCCCAACCACCACTGTGGCCTCCTTTGGCCCGTGGCTCTCTTAGGCTCGGGGCTAACCCGGGGCCCACTCAGCCTCTGCCTCCCCTCTCACCCGCGTGAGCAGAGCCCTGGAGAGCCAGGCCCCTTGGGGCTGACGTGTGCAGGTGAAAACCCATTTTCAGTCCCCAGCTCTGCCGTGGTATTGGCTGAGGAAACTGGCACATCGGTTGGCAGTGACGATAAATTCTGACTTGTCTACCTGACGCGGTTGTGACAACAAAACAGCACCGTGCCTGTGAAAGCACTCGGGCTACCGAAGTTTTACTAACGTAAGAGTCATCGCGCTGTCTTGGCCTGTCCCCGTTCCCTTCTCTCATACTCTTGCTCCCTCTGGTTTTCCTCAGCCCTGTCCAGGTCCTGCCTTCTAGCTCAGGGACGAGAAGCAAAGGGAAAGAGACAGGTGTATCCAAGGCCGTGGCTCCATGGAGGTGACCCTGGCCCAGTCCTGAGAGCCTCCCTCGTGCCCCGAGTCAGAGAGGGTGAGCCCCCCAGTGGGTGGTTAGTTCCTTCTTCCGGGGACTCTCGGACCCCCGCCCCTCATCCCACAGGCCCTCACTTTCCCTATCCTCTCCCCACACGAAGCACATCCAGACACGGCAGCTGCAAAGGGAGGGTGGGACCGAGTGGTTCCCTCTTTACCCAGGCGGAAGTCTCTGTCTCTTCCCCTCCTCACTCTCCTCCTCCCTGAGTGGCCCTGGCCAACCTGGTGGGGAAGAAGGAGGCAAGTCCCAGGCACTGTGGTCTCCGTGCCAGCCCCTCCAGGACTCAGGTCAGCGATCACTCCCTCCCTCTGGGTCCAAGGCCAGCCGGGATGGGGGACTCAGAAAAGGCAGGGGGGAATGGCTGGGGACACAGGAGCCTTTGCCACACACACCACACCCTCCCCCCATCCCAGCTGCTGCTCCCGTCCAGCCTTCTTCAGGCCAATTAGTCTTTCAAGAGCTCTTTCTTTGTGTGTGGGCTGGGGACTGAAAAACACCCCCACCCCCACTGGGCACACACATACCTTCCTGTCACCTTCCCTGTTCCCTGTCACCTTCTGGGCCCCTCTCTTGTGCACTGTCCCACCTTTGCCCCTGGGGCCTAGGCAAGGAAATACACCTAATAAATAGCTCACAATTCCCTTGGCCTGGCTCATTCCTCACAAAGCGCTGTTCAACATGCACTCTACGCCAGGTACTCCAGCAGTGGGGGGAAGGACAATGTGCTGTGATTTAGCCGCTTCCTTTGAGATCTCCAAGTGGAAGAAATAGGTAACTAACAGGACACATAAAGCAGCATAATTCTTTACACTCAGGGCATGAGGAGAGGGATGTGGGCGCACAGAGGAGCAGGGACCAGCTCTGGCTGGGTGGGCTTGGGTGCAGAGGGGAGAAAAGAGGACATAGGACATTTGAGTTGGGCTTTGAGGGATGAGCTGGAGTCCAGGAACCTGAACTGGAGCAGTTCAACAAGTTGACAGTGTATGAGGGAGTTCAATGTAAACAGTCTCTTCAGTAGGGATGGGGTGAGGTCCACGGAGTGGATGAAACAGAAATGTACCCTGTGTGGGTGGTCACGGTCTCAGATTGGACTAGCTCCAGCACCATGGGTGGCAGGCGGGGGAGGGTTTGCTCACCAGAGGATAGGCTGCTCACTGAAGGGGCTCCAAGACAGACAGACAGCCACAGGAGAGAAGAATGGGGGAATGAGAACAGCTAGGGCTGCACATTTACCACGAGCCAGGTGCCTTGCACAGCTGTGGCATCTAATTCTCGGGAGCCTGCAAGTTAGCTGTCTTTACCTGCCTTTTGCAGACGGCAAGCAGGGCCCAGAGAGGGTGAGTTCCTCGCCTAAGGTCAAGTGACTATTGATGTGCTCATTTTGTGGACATGGAAACTGAGGCTCAGAGAGGTGGACTACTTTGCCCAAGATAATCAACCAGTAATTAGCAGAGCCCACCTTTGAACCCAGGTTTATCTGGCCCCAGGGCCTGCACTTCCACTATAAGATTCAAAGCCCCTGAGCTAATGCCTCTGCCAGAAAGCTAGTTCCTAGATGCGCTCAATTTCGAATTCTCCCACCCGAGCAAAAGGATACAACATGACTTATATTCATGTGATACTTTATAGTGTGTAAAATCTTTTCACGTCCATTATCTCCTCAAATCCCAACAACAACCCCATAAAGTAAACAGATCAAGTATGAGGTGTCCCTATTTTACAGACAAGGAAGCTGATTTTCAGAGAGATTGTCTGATTGAGGCCACAGATGTCATCAGTGCGGAGCAGGACAATGACCCAGGACTTCTGGGCTCCTGGAGAGACCTGTCTCCACGATGGCTCCCTCGTCCGTATGGACAACGGACAAATCCAGACACAGGTAGGTGAGGCTGCCCTCTCTACGATCTGGAACAAGAATGAACACAGAGAATGGAACTAAGCGACACCTCTGAGTCTCTGAATTCACGGGCACTTGCATAGCTCCGACAATAAGTATGTTTTAACACATTCCATCAGCCACTCTCAGTGATGGCCACACAACCTCGGCCACCGAATCACACCCTGGCACCCTCCGTGTTGGCTCCTAGGCAGCCCTGCGCTGTGATGTTTCCTTCTGCACTCTGGTCTGCGTGCAACAGAGTTGGGTTGCAGCCCTGACTGCAAAATGGCTCCAGACTTCCCAGCTTGGGGACCCGTAGGTCCCTCAGGCATTCCAGAGTCAGCTGCTAGAGTTGGGAACCTCAGCAAAGCCAGGAGGAGGGAGAGGAGGAGGAGGACAGAATAAAGGAGGGCAAGAGGGAGCCACAGCAGGAAAACTGCCCCAGGGCACAGCATGCAGCTCTGTGATAACAGGGATGATTAGGTGAACAGACCCCTATCAGGAGATCCTCGCATACTCCAGCAAATGAACCCCCCCAGCCGCCCTGTGCAGGTTCCAGTGCACACAGGCTCAGACAAATCCAGGTGGCACATTCCAACATCCCCAGTCCTGAGTGCACGGGGCCCCTCAGGAGGGAACCATCCCCCGTGTTCCAGGAAACATGTGTGGTGGGGGCAGGAGAGGTGGGGAAATTGTACAATAGCTAAAATCCTTTTTTAAAAATTTCCTAGTTCCTGTTATTGTGGTGGCTGACTAGGGACCTTATGCTCTTAGTGCCTAGGTAGGTCCAGAATTGCCCAACAGCCATGTGGAGAACGTACTGTTTGGCTTCGGTCCCTCCCTTGTACCCCCAGGAACACCACCTCCCGGCCCCCTGGGCTCCTGCCTCTCCGCCCTCCTCTCGGCCTCCCACCGCACCCTGCTCAGGTATCTGCCGCAGGATCTGCTCAATCCCTCGTGCCCTGGCTTGGCGTGGCCTCGCAGTCCGGAGGGAGGCCGGGTCACCTCCTCCCCGGACTGCATCAGAGGGTGAGGCCATGAGCTGCAGCTGGGGCTGGGGGAAGTTTGCACCCTGACTCACTGGGGCTCCCTTTCAGCCCCTAGACTCTCAGGCATTTCCTCCTCTTCCGTTCTGCTCCTGCCTTCCTCCCGGGTCTCTCTGCCCTGGACTCAGCCCCACACCTCCAGGCAGAAGCACGCTGGCTTGCTCCCAGCGTCTCCCCTTCCCATGGCTTGGGCTCGTCCGCACACACCGAACAATTACCCCTACTCTTAAACAAGTCTGGCCGTTTCCTTGGTTTTTTTGATTGAGGTGGTGGGGTGTTTGGGTGAGTGCTTGCCTTAAATAAATAGAATTCAAAGGAGTTCTTATCACCTGCTACCCTCTCACTGAGTTTGTTGGGCTGGGGAGAGGAGACTAAGAAATGCAGGTGGGGACAAACTGGGGGAAGACTGGAATCAAAGGCTGTCCTGCGGGGGTGAAGCTCGGAGGCTCTGGTTAGCAGACTGAATATGGGCTTTGGGACAAGGGTTTTGCTTTGGGTTTGGAGTTTTAACAGCGGTGATGGGATCTGGGTTAATGGCTGGGTCCTGTCTCCTGAGCCACAACCCGTGCTGTGTACTCTGGGCTCGGTGGTCTCACGTCCCCCTTCCACACCCCTGGCTTAGAGTCAACAACCAGGTCCTTGCAGAGTAAAGACAGTCGGTGCCATGGAGCCCAGTGTCTGGGGACACTGCCCGGGAGTAGGAAGCCAGCCCAGTCCCACCTTGTCAGAGGGACCACACACTGTGTCCCCTCCCCAATCTGTGGCTTTCCAGAGCTCTGGGAGTCCCCATCGTTGGGGAGGTTTGCCCAGGGTATTGGACCGCAGAACCGGCCACTTGGCCAGAGGATGATCAGAGGCTGTGTCCCATGCCCTGCCTGCCTTCTCGCTCCCCCCTGCCTGGCGGAGCACCTGCCAGTGTGGTGCAGAGACTCAGCCAGCCAGACGCAGCCGGAGAGCGACGAGCCCTTCCTGCCGTGATGAAGCTTCGAGCACCATCCCTCCTGTACCTGGAAGCTGAGGGGGCTGCCGGGGAGCAGAGGGTGGAGAAAGGAGCAGGGAACTCAAAATGCAGAGTCCTTACTTTTGCAGATGAGGAAACTAAAACATCAGTGACGTGGCCAAGGTCAACCAAATGATTTCTGGCGGAATTGGGGTTAAAATGCAGCTGTCCTGACTACAAATCGATTACATCTCTGTTTCACCTCCTAGACAGCCAGCCCACCTCAGGGCACCTTCAGCTCACTTGTAAAGCTCCTTGCGGGGGTGGGCTGCAGGCTCTCTTTCTGGTTAACTTTGGTGCCTGCAAGAGAAGGGATGGGGCAGGTGCAGCAGGGTGGAGAGGACTGGCCAGCAGCCTGGAGAGCGAGAAGACCTCGGTGTCTGGTGAGGGGCAGAGACCGAGAGGGGCAGAGAAAGAGGCCTGGGCACATGGCCAGCAGGACCCAAGGCTTGGTGCAGGGAAGGCTGTGGACTTTGACATGTGCCAGATCTCCAGGGGGCCCACGCCGGGGCTGGGTGGGGCAAGTCAGAGCTCTGTGGGGCCCCCAAACAAACCCAGGAGGGACAGCAGCCATTCTCCCACGACCAGCGCTCAGCCCCTCCCCTGACATCTCCTGATGGGGGACTCAGGAATCACGGTGCTCAAACTCAGGGAGAGGGTGAGGGAGGCCCACAAACTACGTGAGCCCTCTCCAGGTGGGACCAGCCTCCCACTGCAGAGGCAGGTGGCAGGGGAGGACAATGGACAAGAGGAGGGGAGGGTGCTCCCCTGCATGTGTCCATATGTGCCCTATATCACATTCTGCACAAGGGTGGGGGGCCAGGAGGACTCAATGCCTGTGGATTTTGAAATCTACGTACTGCTGGGAGAATGCCAGAAAACAGACACATACACACAGTTGTTCCAAAACATTGCTCTAATGTATTGATTCATGTTGACATAAAATACACCATGCATAAATTTATGTCAACTCACCTGCACATGCACATCTGAGCAGGTGAGCTGGCTGCCTCCCCATGCCCCGTCACGGACTCAGCCCTTCCACCGCCTTCCTCGGGGCCCCTCCCCAGGCCTTGCCAAGAAAGCACTGCGAAGTCTGAAGTTCCAGGAACAACGCGCCCAGGGGGTGGGGCTTAAGGGGGCTTGGGACTGCAAGGTGATAGGAAATGAGGGCTCGGGGCAAAGAGATGGCTCTGTGACTGCCAATGGGGATGAGAACAGGGGGTTAGGGACTAAAATCACATTTTGGGGAAAAGTACATGAGAGTTCTGCAACAAATTAGACCTCTTGACCTAGGAAAGCTGAAGTGACTTTGCATACACTTGAAACGTGACTCGTATTTCTTCAGAATCTCGGGATGTTTGAGTTGAGAAGGACCTCCCAGGGTTTCAGCACTGAGGGCTACCTGGGGAGTGACAGTGAATTCATGGGGCTCCCAGTCAGACCTCTCAGCAGTGCCCTGTCCGTCCTCCCCAGCCCGGGAGGTGCTCTTGGTGTGTCCATGCTGTGACCAGCTCCTTTGCAGGCTGTGTGAGTTGGCACCCAGGGCTCCTGAACCCAGTGACTGGAGCGAAGTCCAAGGTGCGAGAGCCGTGCTGCTGACCTCACTGCCTGGGGCTGGCTCCCTCACTGCCCGGGGCTGGCTCCATCCTCGGAGCACCTGGGCCCGCCCCGCCAGCCCCGCTTAGGACAGAGGGTGGAGGAGACACGGTCAGTCCGCCAGGGCAGGGGGCAGAGCCAGGCCGGCTGCAGGCAGGGGCAGGCAGAGAGCAGGAGGAACAGGACAGAGGGAGTCCAGGGGGCCACAGAGAGACCACCCAGTCATAGACACAGGCACACACACTCACAAACACAACACACACGTGCACACCACACACACCACACACAACACAACTCACCCCAAATCACACACATCCCTACCCTACACACCACACACACACCACATACAACACACACAATGCACATGTGCACACCTGACACATACAAAGACAACCACACCATACACATGTGCACACCACACACCACACATGCCACACACAAACTCACACACACCACCGCACACACAGCACACATACTATACAACACGCTATATGAATATATAGCACACACACATCAAATACCACACACACAACACATGCGCGCGCACACATGCTACAGCACAGAGACTAAGAGGGCAGAGATACAATTGCACAGTGACAGAGGCAGTAACAGAGGAAAAACTGAGGGAAACATAGACACAGAACAAACAAAAAAAGAGACAATACTAGAAAAAAATGTATATGTACACACACACACACACACACACACACACGTGCGCTTTTTTGGTCTAAATCAGTGGTTCTCAATTAAGGATGATTCTGCCACTCAGGGGACATTGGGCAATGTCTAAAGACACTTTTGGTTGTCACGACTGAGGGGAGGGACATGCTACTGTCACCTAGTGAATGGAGGCTTGGATGCTACTAAACATTCTGCAATTGCTAGGACAGCCCCCACAGAAAAGAATTATTTGTTCCAAAGTATGATCAGTAGTGCCCAGGTGGAGAAACCATGCCCCAAACGCTAACACCAGCGTCTGACAGCTGCTATGCCCCCAAGCAGGACTGTGACCCTGTGCTGCGGGCACTGACATCTGCACACACATACCTTTCCAAGCGCCTCCAGCCCCCACTGTGCAGGGCCTGGAGGGGACCAGTCCTACTCTGAGGCCCTCAGTGCATCCTGAGGACCTAATTTTTACTTAGAGTTTGAGGCTCAGCCCAAGGCATGAAGATCTGGTTAGAACCACCCGTCCTGAGCAGCTCAACACGATATGGATCTGTCCTCCCTCTCACGAGGTGAGACCCCTTCACTTCTCCCCGGGGCTCGGTTGGAACCACCAGGAGGTCAGGGCAGAGTAGACGTCAGTTCACTCACTCATCATGATGGATGAGACCACTAAGAGGGACAACGGTGACTTGCTCAGCATCACAAAAGCCTCCTTGAATTTGGAGCCTGGCCAGGCGGGCTGGAGAGGGTGTGATGGCAGGTCTCACAAGACGAAGCCGGCCCCGAGACCACCCTCCCATGAGTTGTAATGTCTTCTCACTCCCCTCACCCCCAACTCTCCCTGACTTGGGGTCACAGAACCGACTGCTCCCGTGTCCTGTCAGGAGTTACCCGCCAGGGGGGTGGCGCAGGCCTGGGGGTGGGGAGGCGGCTGTGCCATTCCAAGGGAGGAGGAGGGCCAGACCATCCTCCCTGTCCCCTGGGAACCAGCGCTCTGGGAAGGGACAGGGAATACTAGTAGTTTCCAATGTGAGCCTGGAAGTGAATGGGGGTGCCGTTATGAGCCCCTGGGGGGCCACCCACCCCGTGGCCCTCCCTCCCTGATGACCAAGCACACGAGGCTGGGTGTGGGGACTGAGGGAGCATTGCTGCCAGAGCTTGTATCTCCAAAACTCCCCTCCCCTCCTATCCCTGCAACCTCTTTGAGCCTGTTCTCAAATTTCCACCTGTGGGCTGACCGCAAAGGCAACACCAGCTGGAGGAAGCCAAAGGAGGTTAAGAAACTTGGAAAATGACTTCGTCTGCCCATCCTGTCCCCTGCAGCCTCCCTCTCCAGTGGGACAAACACGCTATGCATTGTCCCCTCCCCCACCAGGGACTAACCTGGGGTCTCACCTGGAGCTGGGTAGAGCACAGGTGGGTGGGTCAGCCAGCAGACAAGCACTGGCTAATGGGCACAAAGGTCCTGGGTTCAAGGTTTGCATCTTAGCGCCATCCCCCCACCCAGTCTGAACCCGCTGATCTGGCGGGTGGGGACGGCGCTAATCAGACTGCTCTGTTTGCTCAGGGCTGCGTGGCCTGGCCTGGGCCCAGCAGCGGGAGCACAGCAGCTTTCCCTTTGAAGGTGGCCCTTCTGCCCCCGCCCCTCAGCTGGCATGCCCTCCCTAAACGCACGCTGGTGCGTGCACACCTCCACACACCACGCATACTACACATAACACACACACATACACACTACACACACGCACATATGCACCACTAACATACAACACACATCACATGCCACACACACCCTACACACATACACATAGCACACGTACAACACACACCCCAAATCACACACACCATCACAGGCCCACATACACATGTCATACACACACCATATACAACATACACATACCACACATATCATACATACACACAACACACACGGCACACCACACAACATACATGCATACACACACATCATATACACCAAACATACACATACCAAACCACACACACATTACACATACCACATACACACACTAGAAACACACAACACATATCACACACCACACACCCCATACATACATAGAACACAATACAACACACACACCACACACCATACACCTATATATAACATGCCCATATCCCACATACCAACACATTACACAAACACCACAAATGCACTCACACATGTAACACCTACACACTACACTCACCACTCACACGACACACCACACACCACACACGTACACACATGCTGTGTGCACGCACCACACACGCTCACACACTCCCCTCCCTGGACCTCCCAGCTCTGACTCACAGACAGGGGAAAACTGACTCCGAAGCTAAGAAGCGACCCCCACACCTGGGACTGAACACACCGCACTGCGCCCCAGGCGCTCAGCCCTGGCTGGCGGTGGGACACGATAAACCCAGCCTCTGCTTCTTTCCAGTGGGAAAGTTGAGCTACGTGGCTTTTAGGATGGGTTCCACAATTTCTACGTTGTGGGACGAGGATGGGCTCCTGCCGTACGGCGTCACTCCTCGGTGTGATGGTGTGATGTGCAAGTCACTTGGCCTCTCTGGAGCCCTGCGCCGGCAGGAGTGAGGGAGTGTGGTAGGAGGACGAAGGTGGGCTTGGAGGCGAGGGGGGCTTGAGTCTCACCTCTGCCACTCCTGTGACCTTGGGAGATGAACTTTGCTGCCAATACCCGTCTCGCTGGTTTGCTGTGTGTTTGTGGGGGAATGGAGTTCAATGGGCCAGCACACCATGGCAGGTGAATAAATGTCTCCACTGGAGGGCTGATGGATAAAATACTGGCACAATTTGGGACATATTTATACTAGAAAATTCTTTGCTGTTTACCCAAAATGCAAGCGTGACCGGGTGTGCTGTGTTTCTCTGGCACCCACCCACGTACTGGCATTGTGGAGGGTCTCCTTAGCTCAGGGAAGGGATCTGCCCACAGCTAGATTTTGTGCCCTGGCTGGAGAGCTAAGAGGGCATTTTACATCTTTAAAGGGTTGTTAATAAAAACAAACATCAGTAACAAAGAAGGGTGTACATCAGAGACTGCATGCAACTTGCAAGGCCTGAAATATTTACATGTACTCTCTGGCCCTTTGCAGAAAAAGTTTGCTGACTCAAAGTTGGTGAGGGGCTGCAAGGGGACTTTGGGAGAACTAAGAGTCCTTCCTCTCTATGCCTCTTCTGGGCCAGGCAAGGGATTAACCTGGAAGAGTCAAGAAAATCCAAGTCTCCAGGACACAAGGAGGGGGATGGCAGACAGTGAGGGGAAGGAGGTGGCGGAGAAGCCAATGTGAGGACTGGGCACACTCCTGGGCCCCTCGTCCTGGGAATGGGCGGCCGACTCCTCCCCTCTGCCCTGGATGCCTGGAGTCTCTCAGGCTGGCCTGACCTGTCCAGGCCTTTCCAGAGGTCACCCAAAGTCCAGGGCAGGCCTGGCCAATCTCTTCCAAGGCTTCCCCTGCCCTGCTGTGACTTGGCCTGGGGGCAGCAAGCAAGACCTGGGCGGAGAAAGAATTGGGGTTGACGCAAGCCCCCGTGGTAGGCAGGTCTGAGGCCTGTCTCTTTAAATCTCAGGTAATTTGGGAGGAGGGAGGGAGTGTCTGAGCTCCTGCTCACTCCCAGCTGCAGCTCCACAGTCCGGGCTGCCTCTGCCAAGTGTAACAAACTCGGAGTCCTCTCCAGACTGGCTGGGGCAGCCAAGGCCACAGGGAGACTCCCCGGGGAGCTCACCCCGGAGGTAGGAAACGGGACCTCTACAGAGAGAGGACAGGCCGGCCCTTGGGGGGGCCAATGTGGCCCCGAGGCTGAGTCCAGTCAGGGTCTGGCCTCAGCCTCCGCCCCCCAAGGAACCGGCCCTACACCCCATGGGGTTGCCACTGCCCAAGGAGAAGGGGCTAATTCTCTGCCTGTGGAGCAAGTTCTGCAGATGGTTCCAGAGACGGGAGTCCTGGGCTCAGAGCCGAGATGAGCAGAACCTGCTGCAGCAGAAGAGGTAAGCCCCTCTCCGTCTGCCCCTTCCCCAGGCCGCAGTGCCGCCCCTCACCCTTCGCACCTCCATCTTTGGTCTTTGTTTGCCACTTCTTTGTTTGGCTGCACAAACCCTGCTCCCAGGCCTGGACTGGCTCCTTGGCAGCATTTTGTCTCAAGAGGTTTCAAGAGCCCTGGCCTGCGGTGCTAGGGCCCCAGGATGCCGTGCGGGGGAGGAGGGGGCCGGACGGACACAGGTGCTCACTATCTCTCCCATCCAGTTCAGTCCAGCCTCTTGTGAGCAGCTCGCTGGGCCTTGCAGGGGTCTGGCATTGCAGTCCCTGCACCCAAGAGGTGCTGGCAGGCCAGGACAATGCCTCATACGTCTCTACTCCCGGCCTCTGGAAGAGTCTCTCTGGCAGAAACACACCGTATATACATGTGGGAATGAATGAACGATTGAATGAATGAAGCGAGAGAGAACTGCAGACACTAGTAACCACAAAATAAGACAAAAGGGGAAAAATAGTTACCATTTCTATGCATTTATCTTATCAGACATCGGGGAAGGCCCTGCTGTAGCCAGGCACGGGGTGCCTAGGAAGAAAGACCAGGAAAGCTCTCTGGGGGGCAGGGACGCGGGTGACCTGCCAAAATACCAGGTGTGCTTAGGGCCACTGTTACCCACTCTGTCCTTCAGGTTGGGGGACTTGAGAGGCCCTCGAGTTCGAGCCCTAAGGAGATCTCACTTGCTCCCAGCCCCCCCAAACTTCCCTAAACTCATTGGCACTTCCTCCACTGGTGGCATGTTAGGGTCAGGAGCAGGAGCGGAGGGGAAATCCGGAGAACCTGGTGCTACCCTGTGCGTAGTCTCTTCCTCAAGGTCTCTACTGGATTTTTCTGCCCAGTTGGTGGCATGCTAGAAGGAAGTCCTGCGAGCCGGGGCTGTCCCTGGGCCCCCAAGGAGGCAGATGCTACGTCTCTTCCTAGAGGAAAGCCTGAGGTTTTTGTGTCTTAGAGTTTTTCTCCATCTCCAAAAACAGAGGCCTGTCTTGTCCTGACCAGGAGGCTGCCTGGGGCCCTTGAGTTTTCTTTTGTTCAAGGACTGGGGCTGGGGACGTGCTCCTTCTGTGAGCTGTGGCTTCCTGTCTCTCACACCAGCCACCCACCTGGGAGAGCGGGGACTGGGGCACATGTTTGGCTGGTGACGTGTTGGGACAACAGGGGCAACAGAACGGCATTGTTGTTAGAGAACAGGTGTCACTGGCTCCGCTCATCCTTCTCCCACTCTTAGGACCCCGGGGCCGGGGGAGCCAGGCCCAGAGCACAGACAGGCCCAGGGGATGGAAGGGATACTGAGGGTGCCTTGTGTGCCGATGTCAGGGGAGGACAGAGCGGAGGCCCTGGCAGGAGGTGCAGCCTGGGTGAGGATGGGCTACTTCCACGCATCTTGTCTGCCCAACAACTTCTTAAGACCATCTGGGGAGAAGCCTCCTCTGTAGCCTTGGGCTAGGAGGGCCTAATGCCACCATTTGTGGGGATCCCCCTCATTCCCTGATCTCCCCATCTGCTCCCACAGTTTCTTGGCCCTCTTCTTCTTGGACACCTGGTGCCCGGAGTATCGGGAGTATTGACTCCCCACTGGGCTGGCCCTTCCCAGAAGGACACTGAAACTGCCTGGCCAGGAGTTCCCTAGTCTGTGCAGTCAGCCAGACAAAGCGGAGACATGGGGGCAGCTAGTTAAACACAGGATGGCTGTGGAATTAGGAACAGTGGGGACAGGGGAGGGGGCTGATGGGAGCGAGGAGCAGGTGAGGGACTGACAACTGGCCTGGACTAGCTGCTGCCACCATCTGCCTTATCTCCTATAGTCCCAAAGCAAGAGGGACTCAGGGATTTGGAGTGGAGTCAGGCAGGTTTCCCCGAGGAAGAGGATGGCCCAGTGAGAAGGGAAGGCCTTAAGGTTTCTCCAGGATGGTTGGAAACCCAACACACCTCTGTCTATGGTAGACTTTTCTTGGGTCTTAACATGCAGCCGACTCTCCTTAAATCCACATTGTCAGGATCTAAGCTGAGCTCTCAGCTTTCTCCCATTTCTCCAGATCAGCTGTCCCTTGGGCTTAGATTTTCTCATTTCCTGATATTAAAGGCATTAAACATTTATTAAGCATAAGGCTGCACCAGGTTTGCAGAAAATAAATGTGACACATTCCCTGCTCTCAAGAAGCTCACGTTCCAATAAGCAAAATTTGCCAATCGGCAAACGCTTGGGTTAAGGTGAGCTTGGTGAATGTCATGAAGGGTCTAAGCACGTGTTCTGGGAGCAGAGAGGAGGAAGCCGTGGTGTCGGTGGCTGCTGTGGGTGTGCTGGGCAGCGTCACAGAGGCTGCCCTCCCCCCAGGCTGGGGCTTTGTCGCCCCACGAGGGTGTGGAGGGCAGGCAGTGCACACCGCAGGGTTTCCTGTGGTCAGACGGAGACCTGTGTGAATGTATGTGAATTGAAGCGTCTGTGAAAAGTTAGCCCAGGGACTCTGCCGCATATTGCGCACTCCTGTCTTGCAAACACATACACACACGTCTACTTACGTGCATAAAAGGAGTCCCGGCGGTTAGGAAGGTGGCCTGGCTCCCAAGTCTCTAAATAGCCACTTTCCCCAGGGCTTTGCCTTCTTTATCCCACTGCCAGGAACCTGCGCTGGAGGGAGGTGGCTCACAAGCGCCAGGTGTATGCCTCCTCCCCACACATGACTGCTCTTTCCTTCATCTGTGGCTGCTACTGGGGCCTGCCCCCCACCCCCCAAGAAGCAGCAGGAGGAGCCATAAAACTAGAAGAACCACATAATTTAGTGGTAAGAGCCTGGGGCTAGATTCTTGGCCAAGTAGTCTGCCTTTAACTCTGTGTGATCTTCTGGCAATAATTTGTCCATGCTGCCTCAGTTTCCTTTTCTGAAACGTGGGAGAATTACTCAGCCCATGTTCAAAGGTCATAAAGAGCAAAAGTGCTAATAAGTGAGATGCTGCTTTGACACGGAAAAGTCGGGAGTTAGAGAGGCTGTGAACACTCTCCCAACAGAAATGTACCCACCCAGAATGCGTCTGCAAGCAGGGCTTGTGCCATGCCACCCCCGCCCCGAGGGCACACTCACAGTCTGAGAGGGTGTCTGTGGAGAAACCAGTGAGCCCCATGCATGTCCCACAGTCCCCTGTGCCTTCTCTTTCCTCCAACCCTAACAAACACAGAGAATAGAGACAGAGAAGTGACAAAATGGGCACTCGTCGGGCTCTGCCTGTGACTTGCTTGGACAAGTCACTTCAGGACTCCAGGCTTCTTTCTCCATCTGATATATGAACAGATGAGACTTGATTTCTGAGGACGTCCTAGCTCTAAAATTCTGATCTGAATTTTCTCAAGACTGTCTTGATCCTGCCTTGTTTTTCAGCAACTAAAAACAAAACCTGACTTACCCACACATGGTGTTCAGGTCCAGGAGGACGGGGAGCAGCAGGGGTGTGGGGCAGAGGGCGACAGGGAGAGGGGAAGGCGGGGATCCCCACTTGGTAGCCCAGAGGTGGCTCTAAGGGGCAGATTATTGATTTGTTTGCTCAACAAAAAAGTATGATAGTTTTTGTGCCAGGAACCCGACAGTTGGGTTTCTACCAGTCTAATATTGAACTGACTGTTCAATTTTATAATTAATTGCCCAGTAACACAAAACATACAAGAACCTGAAAATGCCTTTCATATTATTATAATTTCAGATTTGCTCTATAATTTCTTTTTGCTTCTTAATCAGTGGGAGTTTAAAAGGCTTCACCTTTTGTTTCTCCTTTACTTGAGTACTTAATGATCCGTAAAAAAGCATTTTTTATGTATCAGGAATTTCTAAGTCTTTTTAGCGTGAAAAATATTGTTTCTAAAACGGATTGTGAATAATTGCACCTCTGAATCAGTGTTTCTCCTCCTTGGCACCATTGACATTTTGGGCAGGATAACTGTTTGTGGCGGGGTGGGGGTGGGGGCTGTCCTGTGCAGGGTGTTTAGCAGTGTCCCTGCCCGTTTCTCTCTGGCTGTTATCTAAACTCTGGTGGTGGGCCATCCAGGAAGTCCCTGTGCCCCAAGCACAAGAATCTTGGGCTAAGTCCGCTCTGTGCACCCGCTGTGCGGGGCCCAAGGATAGCCAGGTGTTTTGGAGTCTGCCTTGCTGCCAAGAAGTGAGCTGGGGCTTTCTCTGCTGTCCCCTTGTGGCTGTCCTATGTTACTGCAAGTAATGGCTCTGCCTCAAATCCTGGGAACCCAACCACACACCCACCTGCCCTGCTTGGTGCTGGATTCTGGAGTTTGCAACCAGAGAAGGCCAGTTCTCTACAAACCTTGCTGGGTTGAGTCATAAGCTAATTTTTCACCCAGGCTGTGGTCTGAGTAGGTTGCCAGGTAAAATACAGGACACCCAGTTCAACTGAATTTCGGATAAATAATAAGTTGTTAGTATAAAGATGTCCAAATATTGCATGGGACAGACATACTTTAGTGACACTAAAAAATAGTTCTGTGTCTATAATTCAAGTTTAACTGAGCATCCTGTACTTTTATTTGGTAAATCTGTCAACCCTAGATCTGAAGATAGCTTCTCATCCTCCCCAGGCCCACTAAGGTGTCAGCAGAGGCTAGAAAAGGACTATAGAGAGAGAATGGGGACTTATGGGGGACATTTATGGGCTTCAGAGCTGTACAGGGACTAAGGGGAACTCTTTGGACCTGCCATTGACTGCACCACCACTCATCTCTTAGATGGCAGGGAGCTCCAAATACTCTGGACTCAGATAAGGCACTCCCCTTGGATTTGTTTCCAGATTTTCCATTAACTTTTCATACAGGTGGTCAAAATGGGGCACAAAACTGGAAGCTAATGGGAGGAGGGCAGGGAAGAGGTACAGAGATGAGTAAGCGCTGGCCTCTGCCCTCCGTGTAGAGGAAGAGACAGGAACTGATTACAGCACACAGTGAAAGATGCCAAAATAAAAGCAAGGCCAGAGGGGAGAGTGAAGAACTTCCTGGAGAGGGTGTGTGTGTGGTGTGGGGGGGAAGCTGTCTTTGTTTCCCCCGTTCCAGTGCTGGCTCCAGGATATTTGCGGAGAAGTGTGGGCAAATTGTTGGGGGTGGTCGTGGAGGGGTGTAGAAAGCTTGTTTTGCAGCTGTATTTGCACACCAAGCACTCTGCTTTTCACTTAGATTATATCGTTGCTGCAGGTTGGCTTCAGGGGTGGCTGATGGAGATAGGAGCGAGGGCAGTGAAGCCAAACCACCCCTTGGCATTGCTGCCCATTCCTTCCTTCCACAGAGGGTGTCAGTGAGCACCTGCTCTAGCCAGGCATATCCCTGGGTACAATGAACAATGCGTGGGCTGGGGGAGCTGGCTTCTCAGAGGGAGGACCCTGTGGGTACAGGCACAGGGAGAAGAGTGTGCTCCGCAGTGCTGACGCACGTGGTGAGACCAAAATGCCAGGTGTAAGGAGTGGGTGGGAGGAGCAGAGGGTGGAAAAGTCATTGCACAAAGACTGTAAGGGCCTCTCTGTTCCTTCTCCTTGGGAGTTTAGGGCCCCATCAGACTTTTGTAAGCTGTGACTGCATTTGCCACTTAGAAAGATTGTCTCGGCAGCATTGAGAAGGATGGATTGGGGGTAGACAGGGTACAGGGAAACTGGTTAGGAGATTTTGCTAATCTTGGGCTGGAGAGTGAGGACACGAATTGGTGAAGGTTAGTAGGAGCAAGGAGGTGGGGACTGGATGGAGAGAGAGCTTTAGATGCTGAGTTGACAGGGTCTGGTGGCTGCCCGTGTGACATGCAGGGAAGAGCTGGGAGGTGTGTGGGCACATGGCTCCTCTCTGATGGTTCCCCCACCCCAGCTCTGGAGTAGATTTCTTGCGGCTGCCAGAACTTCAGGATGTGAGCTCCTGTCTGTGTCTTTTGGTAGGTCACATAATTGGGCATCTATGGGTAAATCGGCTTATTTCATTCATTCCCATAGAAAGGCCAAATGGCTCCAGGCCGAGAGAGAAAATTGAACCAAAGCGACCCATGTGTCTTAGTTGGGGTAAGTTTTGAGTTTAAAAAAGATTTTTAGTTCATTGTAGGAATAAGACTAGAGACATGGTCTGGGGAGTCAGAGAATGATTTTACCTAAAATAAGTGAGAAGTGGAAAATAAGTCAGGAGAGACAATAATCTAACTTAGGGACCAGAACGAAAAAAGGGATCCATGAATCCAAATTGGGTAAACCCGAGAAGGGTCGGAGGGCAGAATGGGAATATTTAGGCAGGTCCATGTGAAATTCAATAAATGAATCCTGTAAATTGGATCCTCTTGTTTCTCTGTCTCTATCATTATTGGCCACAGTTTATGTCTCCATAGGTGCTAACAGGCAAAATGAAGTGGCACCCGAGGCCCTATAGATAGCTGGTCTGGGAATGATGGAGAACATCGCTTCCCGAACTTTAATGTGGGCTGTCTCACATGGAGATCCACCTCTGACGTACGGCCACAGGTTTTCATATGCAGGGACCACACTCACGTACTTGAGCAGTGCTTCTCAAACTTTAACATGCACAAGAATCAGCTGGG
This sequence comes from Lemur catta, assembly GCF_020740605.2. Classification (NCBI taxonomy): domain Eukaryota; kingdom Metazoa; phylum Chordata; class Mammalia; order Primates; family Lemuridae; genus Lemur; species Lemur catta. The sequence continues at coordinate 10,317,761 of NC_059138.1, forward strand.
AAATCTTCTTAAAATGCAGATTTTGGTTTAGTAGGTTGAAGGGTGGGCCTGGGAGTTTACATTTCTTCTAAGAGCCCATGTGATGCTGATGCTCTGGGGTCCACTTTGTGAAGGAAGACTGTGGAGGTGAAAAAGTGAGAGGGGGAGAGAGAAAGAGAGAGAGAGAGAGAGAGCGGGAGAGATAATCAGTGAATGAATGATTGAATGAGCGCCCGGGAGAAAGGGAAGCCTGGAGCCAGGCTTGTTCTCATGGGCCACTGTTGCTTTCGGGTTGAGCCCTGGAGATGCTACTGCAGAGACAAAAGTGCCAAGATGGAGAGTTTGCTGAGGTTGGGTCGGCAGAGCACAGGCCGCGGGAGGACACCCCCTGGCCTCTGCATGTCAACGTCCTCCACAAATAGCAGAGAGGACCTCCCTGCACCCCTGGTCTAGGCCAAACAAGGCTTATCCCGCAGGGCAATCTCAGGGCACCTGGTGAGGCTAAAACAGGGCCACTCCAGGGGTCAACCTGTCAGGAGGTGAATATGTGTTTAAGTAAAACTCTTCTCTTTGCCTGGAATGCACGGAGAATTCATCCACACACCATACATTCTGGTCCCAGCACCCCAGGGGATAGGAAACAGTCCCGCACAAGCTAAATGGGCAAAAAGTAGGTTTGTGTTAACTGACCAACTGCCTGAAAAGGCATCGGGCAGCCTTTGCACTTCGTGGGCCGGACTGCCTTGATCGAGCACCTTGGAGTTCACTGCTGGGTACACACATCCGTGTAGAATGGAGCCAAGCCAGGGCCCCCGCTCCACAACTGGGCACGCTCACCACTGCTGCCTTCTCTACCCCTTTCCCTTGTAGGATCTGGGAGTCTCCTTTGCTTCTAGCTGCCAAAGAGAATGACGTTCAGGCTCTGAACAAGCTGCTCAAATATAAGGCCTGTGAGGTGCACCAGAGAGGTAGGGAGCAGGCCCCCAGCACCAACGTCCTGGGCCAGCCCGACGCCAGGCCTGCCCAGGAGAGCCTGGGACCTTGTGCTGTGGGCACCTGACTCTGCATGGTCCCCATTCCCCTCCCGTGTGATCCTTCTCTCTGTCAATGACAGGAGCCATGGGGGAGACGGCGCTGCACGTGGCAGCCCTCTATGACAACCTGGAGGCTGCCATCCTGCTGATGGAGGCTGCCCCCGAGCTGGTCTTTGAGCCCATGACGTCAGAACTCTATGAGGGTGAGGGGCCCAGGGGCCCGCCGTGGACAGCAGGAGGGGCCCGCTAGACAATTCATCAGCCTCTGTGCTGGATACTTGGGGAAGCCAAAGAGGGGATCTGCGCCTCCCTGGTCTTTATTCCCTTCCCTGTCTCCCATCCTCCTTGTCAATCCTGATGGCAGAATCATACGGACGCCTGACCCTGAAATGCCAGCGGCCTGGAGGAGGGAAAGAGACAGGGAGTCACTGAGTCCCCTGGGAACCCTGAGCACCCCGGGCTCCTGCCCTAAATTCCAGGCTGCCCCTCCAGAGAGGAAGACCATGGGTGGTCATAGGAGGGATGGCTGCAGGATCCTGGGGACAGTCCCGTGACTGACAACTGCCTCTGGGCCAGGTCAGACTGCACTGCACATCGCTGTCGTGAACCAGAACGTGAACCTGGTGCGAGCCCTGCTGGCCCACGGGGCCAGCGTCTCTGCCAGAGCTACGGGTGCCGCCTTCCACCACAGTCCCCGGAACCTCATCTACTTCGGTGAGAGCAGGGCGGGCTGGGAGGACAGGCGGGCAGAGAGGTGACCAAGGACAGACGGGGGCCCTGCCCTCGGCTCTGTCTGCCCAGCAGCCGGGACGGGCAGCCCTTCCAGGGCTCGATTAGGCCAGAGGCCAATTCCCCACAGCCCATCCTCTGGTTCTGCCAGGTGTCCCCAAGACCCGGGCTGAGGTGTAGGGGAGGAGGAAGCAGGCACTTGGGGGACACAGCCCATCCCATCCTGCCATGCTGTGCTCTCCTGCCATGGATCCCTCTGTGTCCCCAGGGGAGCACCCTTTGTCTTTTGCCGCCTGTGTGGGCAGCGAGGAGATCGTGCGGCTGCTCATTGAGCATGGAGCCGACATCCGGGCCCAGGACTCCCTGGGTAAGAGCTGGGGTGGGGAGGGGAGCTGGCTGCTGCCAGGGGGTGAGAGGAGGGGCTGGGACAGCCCCCAGGCCTACCCCGGGTGTGGATGGGGATATCAGGGACTCTAGGCCAGTGGCCCCGTGACACCCTGTGTCCTCCCCCAGGAAACACAGTGTTGCACATCCTCATCCTCCAGCCCAACAAAAACTTTGCCTGCCAGATGTACAACCTGCTGCTGTCCTACGATGGCCGTGGAGACCACCTGCAGCCCCTGGAGGCTGTGCCCAACCACCAGGGGCTCACCCCCTTCAAGCTGGCCGGAGTGGAGGGCAACACCGTGGTGAGGGACGCCCCCATGCCTGCGATGCCTTTGCAGTGACCCTCACCCTACCCTGCTGGTCCAGGGAGCAAACAGACGTGAACACGCACCCCGGACAGTGAGGGCCCATTCCCTCCTCAGATTGGGATGTCCTTCTCAACCCCTATCTCCCTTGTCCCCTGTTCCCTTTCTCCCCTGAGGCGTGGGGGGCTTACAGATCTGGGACCCACGCTGGGATTGCCTGTGATGCCCAGGCCCCCCTGCCCTCTCCGCCCCAGGGCAGCCGCCCTCCAGCCTGTCACCTCCCTTTCCCGAGCCCTCAGGTCTACCCCACCTCCCTTCCCCAAGCTCTGGAGGGAGGCCTGGGGGAGGGGGTCAGGGCGTCAGCATGACTGTGGGTTCTTCTGCCCGAAATGGGAGGAGGGAAGCGCGCCCACCCCCTCCCGGGGTGCTCTCCTCCCGGATCACCTCCCACCCTCGCTCTGGGACTGTCCCCTTTGCCCCTGCTCCTGACCTCCCCACCCTCGTCAGATGTTCCAGCACCTGATGCAGAAGCGGAAGCACATCCAGTGGACATACGGGCCGCTGACCTCCACCCTCTACGACCTCACAGAGATCGACTCCTCAGGGGACGATCAGTCCCTGCTGGAACTCATTGTCACCACCAAGAAGCGCGAGGTAAGGGCAGGGGTCCTTGTGGCCGGGCACGCGCGCGGGTGGCCCCCTCAGGGCCCCTGAGCCCGGTGCTCTCCCCCCGCCCCCCCGCAGGCTCGCCAGATCCTGGACCAGACGCCGGTGAAGGAGCTGGTGAGCCTCAAGTGGCGGCGGTACGGGCGGCCGTACTTCTGCGTGCTGGGGGCCGTCTACCTGCTCTACATCGTCTGCTTCACCATGTGCTGCGCCTACCGCCCGCTCAAGGCCCGGACCAGCAACCGCACCAGCTCCCGGGACAACACCCTGCTGGAGCAGAAGCTGCTTCAGGTGACACCCTGGGAGTGGCGGATGGGCAGGGCTCGGCTCGCTGCTCTTTCTCAGATGGGTATTGCTTCCCTGTCCTCGTACCCACGTTTCTCCCCTCACCCTGATGTCAAATCCTGGGTATGGACTCCGAGTACCCACAGCTCTGAGAGGAGCCTTTGAGAACAGCCGAACCTAACAGGTTGCAAAGGCTCTGATGGGCTGTGGCCACAGGAACCCGGCACGTGCAGGGCGGGTGCTGGGAGCCCTGCGTGCTTTGACCATCCCTCCCCTCCCTCAGGAAGCCTATGTGACCTCCAGGGATAACATGCGGCTGGTGGGGGAGCTGGTGACCGTCATCGGGGCTCTGATCATCCTGCTGGTGGAGGTGAGGTGTGGCCGGGACCCAGGGTGAGACTGTCTGCCTCCGGATCCGGCTCGAGCTCTGGTCTATGAGTGCCTTTGCGTCTCCCTGACTTCTCTCCAGATTCCAGACATCCTCAGGATGGGGGTCACTCGCTTCTTTGGACATACCATCCTCGGGGGGCCATTTCATGTCCTCATGTGAGTCTCCTTCTCCCAGCCCTAGCCCTTCCCTCGCCAGGGCTCCAGCTCCACTTCCTGGACCCCTGACCTCTGGGGAACCTCAGCTCCAGATGTGCCCCTCCAGCGGTGCGTGTGTGCCCCTGTGTGTTGAGCGTGTGAGGACTGACTCTGAGTGTGCGGGTGCTGTCCAGTTCCACTCTCGCCATCGGGTCCCCCGGATCATCCAGCCCTCCTCTCATCACCCCCTCTGCTCTCCCCCAGCATCACCTACGCCTTCATGGTGCTGGTGACCATGGTGATGCGGCTCACCAACACCGACGGGGAGGTGGTGCCCATGTCCCTGGCCCTGGTGCTGGGCTGGTGCAATGTCATGTACTTTGCCCGAGGATTCCAGATGCTGGGCCCCTTCACCATCATGATCCAGAAGGTCAGTGCCTTCCCCCCCAGTTTCCTGGACAAAGGTCCCCGAGCAGGGGGTCAGCAAACAGTTTTGTAAAGGGCCAAATAGTAGGCATTCTAGGTTTTGCAAGCTGCACACGGTCTTGTTCATCATCTTCTTCTTTTTTAACAATTCTTTAAAAATGTAAAATCCATTCTTAGCTCAAGAGCCATACCAAATCAGGGCAGGTGGGGTTGGTCCGAGGGCCATAGTTTGCCGCCCCTGTCTACGTTAGACTCACTGGAGGTCAGAGGGGGCAGTTGCTCAGGGAACGATGTTCTCTGCCTCCTCCCCCCCAGATGATCTTTGGTGACCTGATGCGGTTCTGCTGGCTGATGGCTGTGGTCATCCTGGGCTTTGCTTCAGGTAAATCATCTGTCCAGGATGGGGGCCACGGGAGTGAGAAGTTGAGGGACCTAGGGAGCACAGATGCCTCTGGCCGAACTTGGGGAAGGGAGAGGAGGCAGAGATTGGAGGAGGCCGTACGATGTCTGCAGATGGGACGTGCCCCAGAGGTGAGAGAAAATGGGGAGCGTTAGGCAGTGGCGGCTCTCGAGATCGGGAGTGTGAACCATAAAACCCAAAGTGTGGAGCACTGGGGGGCTGCAGTGGTGATACCGGAGATGAGGGCACAGGACCAACATGGACAGAGTGAGCTGGGTGTGGGCAAGTCACCTATATGGTTGCCAAGGTAACCCTCACCCCCTTGGGTGGAGCAGCCTTCTATGTCATCTTCCAGACCCAGGACCCCGAAGAGCTGGGCCACTTCTACGATTACCCCATGGCTCTGTTCAGCACCTTTGAGCTGTTCCTCACCATCATCGACGGCCCTGCCAACTACAGCGTGGATCTGCCCATCATGTACAGTGTCACCTATGCTGCCTTCGCCATCATCGCCACGCTGCTCATGCTCAACCTCCTCATCGCCATGATGGGAGACACACACTGGCGGGTGGCCCATGAGCGGGACGAGCTCTGGAGGGCCCAGGTGAGCCCCTGGGGCTGGGGGGTCAGTGCAAGCCAGGCCCTTCCTGCCAAGGAGCCGGTCAGGCTCAGATAAAGGCAGGATATTTAGAACCCGATGTATGTTTGCACAGTCGTTGCACAGTATATAAAATCACGCAAGGTGTACACAAGAATCGGATTAGCAATGCAACCAACGATACTAGGATCGCTGGAAAGAACTCACAGTTTCCTCAACAGTTAAAACCTCAGTCTTCTCTGAAATAATCAACAAGAAATAAAGCTAACAGTGGCTAAAACCACATCCGGTAAATTCTGTTCCCTAATAAACAGCAGTATCAAGTCTTCTTGGCAATATTTAAGTTGGCAAAATTTGACCCAGAAAAATTGGACATGTTAAAAATAATGCCACAAAAACTTCCTATTGCAGCTAAGGCTATCCTCAGTCAGATCATTGTGATGGAGACAGAAAACCATTAGATGAATCAAATCCTCATTAAAAATTATATACTTAGAAAAGAATTTATCTCAAAAAATTAATTTCAGCAAAATAAAAATGGAAATCCCCCAAACTGAAAGGCATTTAATTGTGCTGTGTATAAAATGGAGTGAAAAACTAAGCTAACTAAATGGGAAAATATTTTCTCCATGAATATATATTAACATGCTAAGTGGGATGTTTATAAGAGGCCTTTATTGTCTGTAGGGACAAAATATCCCAGAGCCCTTAAGACTCCTTTTTATTTCCTTTGCTCTGGCCCCTGTTCTCTTTGGAACAGGTCTCTCTGCCTCCTGTATCCCACCTATATCCCTTCTGCATCCTACCTGCATCCCCCCACAACCCACCTGCACACCCTCCTCCACCCCACCTGTATCCCTTCTGCATCCTACCTGCATCCCCCCACATCCCACCTGCACACCCTCCTGCATCTCACTTGTATCTCTTCTGCATCCTGCCTGCATCCCCCCACATCCCACCTGCACACCCTCCTGCACCCCACCCCAGAAGACTTGATACTGCTGTTTATTAGGGAACAGAATTTACCGGATGTGGTTTTAGCCACTGTTAGCTTTATTTCTGTATCCCTTCTGCATCCTACCTGCATCCCCCCACATCCCACCTGCACACCCTCCTGCACCCCGCCTGCTTCCTGCCAGGCTTTGCCATGGATGTCTGGTCACTGGGTGAAGAATCGTGGGGCTCAAGTCCCATCAACTCTCTCCCACAGAAGAGGATCGGCAACGCTCACGGCACCTTCCAGATCAGGGGTGTTGTTCCTCATCCCTGGGAAACCAGGAGCTCCAGAGTTTCCTGTTGCTAAGCTGCCGCCCCTCCACCCCCCGCCTTCTTCTCAGTCTACAGCTCTCATCTCTCCGTCTGTGCCCAGCCTCATGTCTGACTTCCCTTCTGTCCCCCCACGCAGGTCGTGGCCACCACGGTGATGCTGGAGCGGAAGCTGCCTCGCTGCCTGTGGCCGCGCTCTGGGATCTGCGGGCGCGAGTATGGCCTGGGGGACCGCTGGTTCCTGCGGTGAGTGTCGTGGGGCTGGGTGTCCCCTGAGCAGTGTTCTCTGCGTGGTGTCCCTCAGCTTGGACCACCTCCTGCTCCCGGGGGCCCCACGCCTGCTGACCGAGCTGGTGAGGAAAGGGCCCCGTTAGGAGCTTGGACCCCTCACAGTGTCCCCGGAGCTGGAGGACCAGAGCTGCTGCTTCCTGAGGCCTGGCTGCCAAGGGCCAGTGGCCCCAGCACCCACACCGGCCACAGAGAATGGAAAAGGCCACCAGTGGTGGGGCCGGGAGATAGACAAGCCTCGGTCTTGGAGGTGCTCTCGCATTCCCAGCTGCCTCTCAAGTCCTCCGCACTCTGCAGGGTGGAAGACAGGCAGGACGTGAACCGGCAGCGGATCCTACGCTACGCCCAGGCCTTCCACAACCCGGACTCCGAGGACTTGGACAAGGGCTCAGTGGGAAAACTAGAGCTGGGCCACCCCTCCAGCTCCCACCTGTCCCTTCCTACGCCCTCAGTGTCTCGAAGTACCTCCCGCAGCAGCGCCAACTGGGACCGGCTTCGGCAGGGGACCCTGAGGAAGGACCTGCGGGGGCTGATCAGCAGGGGCCTGGAGGACTGGGAGGGCTGGGAATACCAGATCTGAGGGCCGGCTCCGCTTGGCCTCCCGGAAGTTGCTCTCATTTTTCTGGGAGCATGAAAACAAAACCAAAACCACCTAGAGGTCTAATCTCCCGGAACCACGGGGGAAAGGAGAGTCGCCAGAGCACCAGGGGATGCATGTGTGTCGTGTCGGGAACAACTGCTCCAGGTCCGCACCACCCCTCCAGCTCCAGCACAGACGGAGCCGGCCGGGGGTACGCCACACCCCCGCTGTGCAAGGGGCCTGTGGCTGCCCGTTCAGCACCCACTTCCGACAGCACCGCTGCACGTCAGAGCACTTTACGACAGGCTGGCCCTCTCAGGGCACCCGGTCTCCAGCCCAGTGTCATAAGTGGGAAGGGAAAGGGCCCTTCCCAGGTTGCTCCAGACAGGTGCAGGGTAGGCACAGGGCTTGTGGCAAGGTGTGCAGAGCGGGGAGACCGGCAGGGGTGGGGTGCGGCAGGGTAGAGTCTTGCCACCTTCCACCTTCCAATAATAAAGTCGTTTCCTGCTCCCTGCCGCTCCCCTTCTGCATCTCTTTGTGCCACCTGCCCGCCCTGCCCCTCAGCCTCTCCGCCCTTCCTTGCAGACTTAGGCCTCACCACACCCAAACCAGCCAATTCCCTTCTTTCCCTTTAATGTGGGGAGGCTGGTGGAGGGGCAGAGGGCTGGAGATGCAGCATTGGTAGGTCGGACAGTTGGGTTTGCTGTGGGCATCTCTCACGGAGGCCGAGAGGGAGCCTGGCTCATGTCTCCCATGTCCCTTCTCGGCCTGTGTCCAGGGCAGGGTTGGGGCAGTGTCAGTCCACAGCTTCCTGCCCGGGCCTCAGACCTCCACTGAGCCTGGCTGCTGCAGGTGCTGCTGAAGGAGCTGGATGTTGTGCAGCAGCTTCTTCTGGTGGCCGGCCAGGGTGACTCCCAGGGCAGGCAGGTCTCTGGTGGGGAGGGAGGGGGTCAAACGTGGGCCAGCGTCTCCATGATGCCCCACACGACCCCTGGCCTGGGGCCCAGAGTGCTCGCCCCACCCCCTCCCTGCTTACTCCAGGCTGAGCTGAGCCACGTCACTGAAGGTACAGAGGCCAAACTTGGAGAAGTTGTCCTGGTAGCATTCCAGTCCAATGGCCGAAAGCCAGGCCTGGGGGGAGTCCAGACAGAGAAAGTCCAGGGCCACGGGGTTCAGAAGGGCCTGGGAAGGCCTAAGGAGGGAGGGGCAAGTGGGTCAAGATCTCCTTTTCATCTTAGCCCCCTCTCCTCAGTTTGCTTTTTGGTTTGCATCTACCCTCCCTGGCTTTCCCAGGCTCTAGCCCCAAACTCCAGACCTGTCCCCAAGGTCCCCGCCAGCCTGCAGGGTGTCTGGCTTGCGAATCATCTTGTCAAATGCAGCCACCAGCTGGTCAAAGTGAGGCCGCCGGGCACGATCCTTTTGCCAAGTGTCCAACATAAGCAGATGTAGTCCAGGAGGACAACCTGGAGGTGGGGGCAACCGGAACTCCTGCTCTATTGCATTTAGTACCTGGGGGTCAGAGGAACAATGTGAGAATGGAAAGTTATGGCTAGTGGAGGGGAGTATGTGATGAGGTAAGGGGATATGCTGGATCCAGTAGAGCATGAGGTTGGAGCCAGGAAGGAACTTAAAGATATGGAATCCAAGAGACATGAGATCTTAGAACTTGAATGGATTAGGAATGGAAGTCCTGGAATATTCCAGCCTGGGAGGGATCGGGAGTGGGGAATCAGCAGTGGCTAGGCCAGCGCTCACCTCCTGCTCACTCATGTCCCAATAGGGCCGTTCTCCATAACTCATCACTTCCCACATGACTATGCCAAAGCTCCAGACGTCGCTGGCTGTTGTATGCTTTCCGTGTGCAATGACCTCCGGGGCCGCCCAGCGCAGCAAACAACCTGGGCCCTGAGGAGTGAAGCCAAAAGCAACAGGAGTAATAATTGTAGCAACTACTATGTGCTCAGATGTGTGCCTAAGGCTTCACACCACGCATCTTGTTTAATCCTCATAACAACCCTGTAGGGCGGATGATATTATCTTGGTTCTCCAGATGCAGAGGCTGAGTCTTAGAGAACAAGAGCTTGTCCAAGGTCACAGAACTCGAGAGTGGAGTGGTCAGGATTTGTACTGGCTACGCTGACTCTGGAGCCTGTGCAACCTCTGTATTGGGGGGAGGGCAGGAGATGGTTCTAGATTCAGCAGGTCTCCTGCCCTCCCCAGTCCCCTTTCATTGCCTTGGTCCCTGAAATCCCTCAATACCCACCTCACCAGGCTTCTACCGCCCCACCACAGCGGGGAGCCTCCTCCCTTAAGACACTACGATATCCCACCTGCGCTACCCACCCTAGATGCCGGCTTGCCCTCCTGCGCCTGCTGAAGGGTGCCGAGCCCCAAGGCTGTGCTCTCACCTGAGGACTGTGGCCAAGACGGGCCACCTTGCACACCAGGTGGCTGTTCACCAGCACGCTGTGGGCAGAGAGCGCGCGGTGCACGAAGGCAAAGCTGGACAGGTACTGCATGGCGGCGGCCACTCCCCGCTGCATGGCCACCAGCTGCAGGCTGCTGAAATGGCCCTCCCGCTGCTGAGGGGCAAGGGGCAGAGGTCAGTGAGGCCGGGGATGGGACCTTGACCCTGCACAGCAGACATCGGCATGAGAGGGCAGGGGGTGCGGACGTAGGAATCAGAAATGGCCTGGGAAGGAAGGATGATACCATGGGAGGTGGGGTGGGAGGAACAAAGACAGGGCCCCGTCTCCTGGAAGAGCAGAGAACCCCAAGTTTCCTGGACCCAGGGACCCTCCTCCTTTGCCCAAGCCAGACTGACCCTGAGGAAGCTGTCCAGGGGGCCGAGCTCCATTAGCTCTGTCAGCACCATGAGGGGTCGGCTCTTGGTGACCACGCCCTCCAGCCGCAGGATGTTGGGGTGCTGAAACTGGCCCAGCACCGCCGCCCGGCCCAGGAAGGTCATCTGCAGGCTCTCGGCACCCCCGGCCCACAGGGCCTGGATGGCCACAGCCTGCTCCCGCCGTCCCCTGGGCTGCAGGCGGCCCCGGCGCACTTCTCCAAAAGAGCCTGGGAGGACAGGTGCAGGTTGGGGCTGGGGGCCAAGGAAGGACCACAGGCTCACGGTGCCCTGACGTGTTTAGACGGGACTCTGGCCAAGGGGGACCCACAAGAGAGCCCGGCCCTCCCATCCTCACCCCCCAGCCCCTGCAGTACCTGTCCCAATGACCTCCTCAATCTTGATATATGCAGGATCGACCTCCCGGGCAAGTTCCCGGATGGCCTGGCAGGGGTCCTCGTACGTGGAGGGGTCGATGTAATACTTCACCCCGAGCCCTGTAGGGGTGTGGGGGATGTTATGGGGTGCGGTGCAAGGGGGTGCTGCCCACACACCCCAGCATGCCCTCTCACTTCTGGAAAATGGCATAAGTAGCTCCCCTTGACCTTGGGGGCACCCAGCCCTGCCTGCACCCAGCCCGAGCCCCCAGCGCCCCCTGAGCTCCCCCGACCCCACCTGGGCTGCTGTACTGCTGCAGTTGCTCCGTGTAGCCCGTCCCGCGCCGCTTCCTGAGGGGCAAACCAGGGCCTGGAATGACACTCCCATTTCCACCCCTGCCCTCCCCGCCCTCCCGTGGCGGGAGAGGATGCCGGGCCTCCCCTTCCCACCCCTGCGTGGGGCCCAGGGCAGGGCTGGCTGGTGGGAGGGGCGCTGGTGGCATCTCTGCGGCGGCCGGGGCTGCCAGGAATCGGCAGGACTCGGGTCGCGCCTGGAGGAGTGAATGCACCGGGCGGGGTGGGGCTCACCGCTGGAAGACCACGGCCAGCACGGTGATGGCCGCCAGCAGGAGGAAGGCCAAGGCCCCCAGGACGGAGCCGATCACCAAGGACAGTCTCTCTGGAAGCTGGGAGGACAGCTCGCCTGGGGGACCAGCGCTGGGTCACGGGTGGGCTAGGCCTCCCCATGCACCTGCCCACGTGCCCAACCACCCACCCAGCCACCCACTACACACCCTGAATGCCCCTCACACACGTACACACAACCCTCCACACCCACACAGCACACACAGCACACACAGCACATCCCTGCACCCACACACCCACAACCCCCACCCTACACACACCCACAACCCCCACCCTACACACACCCACAACCTCCACCCTACACCCCCCCAACCTCCCACCCTACACACCCCCCAACCTTACACCCTACACACACCCACAACCCCCACCCTACACACACCCACAACCCCCACCCTACACCCCCCCAACCTTACACCCTACACACACCCACAACCCCCACCCTACACACACCCACAACCCCCACCCTACACACCCCCCAACCTTACACCCTACACACACCCACAACCCCCACCCTACACACCCCCCAACCTTACACCCTACACACACCCACAACCCCCACCCTACACACCCCACAACCCCCACCCTACACCCCACAACCCCCACCCTACACCCCCCAACCTTCCACCCTACACACACCCACAACCCCCACCCCTACACCCCACAACCCCCACCCTACACACCCACAACCCCCCACCCCTACACACACCCACAACCCCCACCCTACACACCCACAACCCCCCACCCCTACACACACCCACAACCCCCCACCCCTACACAGACAGCCCCTAAGGTCAGCTTGGCCACCAACACCTTCCTGTCCCACAGAACCTCCGGTCTGGAGGACACTGTGTCAGGGTGCACGGTTGGGACAGTCCCCAGGCCTGCCCTCCCTACCCCGTTGGGCCTCCCCCTGCAAACTGGGCCACCCAGGCTCCTTCACCTTGGGGCAGCGTCTGGAAGTAGACCTTGCCCCCGTAGGGGCCGTGGCCAGCAGCGGTCCTCGCCCGCACCTGGAAGCCGTAGATGTGGCCGGGGCTTAGCTGCGTCACGGTGGCAGTGTTGGTCTCACTGGTCAGGGTGAAGGAGTGGGACTCGTCTTCTGCCTGGGGGTGACAGCCACTCACTCCCTGCCTGCCCCTCTCACCCCTGCTGACCCCCGCGTGCCCAGCCACCCTCCCTGGTCATTGGGCTTTCAGGCTCACTCCCCGTGCAGGCCCCCTGCACCTGTCCCTGCCCCCACTGACCTCCAGCCCCCACCCTGAGGACGGAGAGCTGCCGCCAGCCCCGTCGCGGTGCCCCACTGCTGCCCACCTGGTCATAGTAGCGGAGCTGATAGTCCAGGATGTTGCCATTGGCCTGGTCGGGCTGCGGCCAGGACACTGTGATGCTGTTGGATGCCCGGCTCACCTGGTGCACCACGGGCACTGCGGAGGGGACTGGAGTGGGGCGGCTCATTAGGGGGACGGGAATTCCTGGGAGCAGGAGCATCAGGGGGTGGAGTGGACTGGACGGAGCTCCAGCAGGCGGGCTGGACGGCGGGAGGGGAAGGGGTGCTAGGGAGCCCAGGCAGGGCACCCTGAAGGCTGAGGAAGGGCTCACCTTCATGGCTGGTGCTGACATTGATGGCTGCAGCCTGGGGAGGGTCCGGGCTGAGCTCAGACACCCCGTTGACAGCCTGCACCTCCAGGATGTAGGGCACGTGTGCTCGGAGCCCCCCCACTAACACTCGGCTCTCAGTAAGGCCCCTCTGGCGGGGGTCAAAGTGGACCTCATCCCTGCAGCGGCGACACGTGCTCCCGCTGCTGCCCGGCTCCTGCTGGCCTCCGCACTCCTTGCACACGACATTGAAAAGCAGGTCCCCTCGGCCCCCCAGCTCCTGAGGCAGGCGCCAGTGCAGCATGAGCGCCGAGCCTTGCACCTCGAACCACAGCTCCCGGGGAGCCGAAGGAGGGCCTTGGGGGGCCGGGGGGTGCGGCCACGGAAAGGCCAAGAAGGTGGGAGTTGTGGTGTGTGGGGGTTGAGGGAGGAAGGAGGCAGGGGAGCGGGGGTGGCCCAGAGGGGAGGAGACAGACGAGCATGGGGGCAGGTGGGCGAGGAGAAGGACAGGAGGTGGACCAGGAAGGGGAGTGGGGGGCAGGGTGGGGAGGACACCAAGAAAACAGGAGAAAGAGAAGTCACTCCAAATGCAAAGTCCCCATAGTGTCGCCCCCAGGCTCCGTACTGTGGTCGCCCTCCCAGTCTCTTCTCCTCACCGGGCTGGGTGAGGGACTCACCAGTGCAGGGGGCCTCTGGTGGGTCGGAACTGGCGCGGTAGAAGCCCTGGAGGCAGGGGCAAACAGGCGCTGCGGGGGTGGCAGCGTGGCTGCGGGCCGGGCAGGGTGAGCAGGGGGCATCTCCAGGTTGGGCCTTGTAGAGCCCCCGGGGACAGGCTGAGGAGTCAGAGAGGACAGTGGGTGTCACGCTCACTCCGCCCGCCCGCCCTGAGTGCCCAGAACACCTGGCCTCACCGCCTTCTCCCCACCAGCGCTGGTTCTCTGTTCTCTCTTCCTTCCCAGACCTAACCCCACTCACTCTCCCCTCGCAGAGATTCCTTCTGCGTTTGCTGGGCCAGAGCCCCATTTCTACTGAAGGAGAAAGGGAGGTGCAGGGGTGCTAAGGCAGGCCCAGCGGCAGGGGTGGGTGTCTCTGGCTTGTTGCATAACCTCCCTCTGTGGGGCAGGGGGAGGCCTTCTGCTCAGCTGGTGGTCCCCTGCCTCCTTCCTCCTGCATCCCCCCCCACTGACCGGTGAATGAGGACAAAAGACCCCAGCCCCAGGCAACTGGGGAGTCTAACACCTTTTGATCTCCATCATTTCTCAGACCTGGAGCCCTCGGACCCTCAGCAATTGCTGTGAAAGGCTCCAGATGGTTCCAGAAATTTCAGATGAGTGAGTGACAGCAAATTTGAGTACTTTAGGAAATAAAATCGGGGCAAATAGAGGTCCTTTCCTACGATGGCTTATTCCTGACCTTTTGGGGACAAGACCTTTTGGGGTGTTCAGGAGAAGAGCCTGAAGTAGGGGGCAGGAGGGAAGTGGGGGGTCGCGGGCACGTGCAGGGCAGTGGGCTCTCACCTTGGCAGGCCTTGTCCCCTCGCGCGGGCTGGTGTCCAGGCTGGCAGCGGCAGCCCCCGACGGCTACCATCCACTTGCCCTCCCCATTGCAGTGCAGCCTGGGGGGGCTGCCCCCCGCCTGGCCCCCCACTCCATCCTCCTCTGGCTCTGCGTGAGCCACACAGGTGCCCACGGCTGCCACCAGGGAGGCCCCCCCGGCCCCGCTGGCCTGCGTCTCTGGAAAGGAGGCAAAGGCCCGGAGCACGGAGGGGCAGGTGTAGGAGAAGAGCCTGACCGCGACGAGGGCCAGGCAGGCCCCTGTGTCCTGGAAGGCCACGTAGAAGCCACGCTGGGTGAGAGGCCCGAAGCTCCTCTCTTTGACGTTCAGCTGCAGCCCGGCCCGCTGCCCAGCCCCGTGGGGTCCCACCGCCCACGCCAAGGAGGAGGAGGAGGATGAAGGGGGGAAGCTCTCATCAGCTGCAATTGTGTCCACCTTGGTCCAGCGTTTGAGGTGCCAGGCTGGCACGCTGCCAGGGCTGTCGGGCTCCTCAGCCTGGCGGTAGTAAAGGGTGAAGGTCTCCCGGCAGGTGCCCCCGCTCACCCCCAGGCTGGAGCATGCCCGCACGGAGAAGTGCAGTCGGATGTGCACCCTCTGGGCCCCTCGCCGCTCCACAAAGTGGGTCTGCAGCCAATTGTCCTGCCCGGTGCCTGGAGGGGCCCCTGCCACGTGGCAAGCCTCGAAGGTCCGAGTCAGGCGTCGCTGGTCGTCCAGAACGCTCACCTCGTCCCACTGCAGGGAGGGCCAGGGAAGCACTGGGGGCTCAGGGCTTGGGTGGGGAGTAGGGGAGGAGAGGGGACAGGGAGGGGACATGGGGACATAGCTCTTCTACTGAGACTTAAAACTAATGATAAGCAAAGCAGGGAGAGGAGACCCTGAAACCATGCTCCTCTGGAGCTGGGTGGGGGGTCGTGCCCCACCCATCTCTGCCCAGGGTTTCCTTCCTGAGTTCCACTTTCCAGGGAACGGGGAGGGTGGAGGGACTCAGAATTAGAGAGTGACACTCACCCCTCCTGGCGGGTAGGTGAGCCAGCCAATCTCAGATGTCTCTCCCGTGGTGTCCAGCAATACCTCTGCCCAGAGACAAGAGGGGCACACAGTGGCCAAGCCTCCAGCCAGCAACTGGGCCCCGTTCCAGTCCCAGTGGGAACAGAGGAACTTCCCTCCCTGTCCACTCACTCTGACAGCAACAGCACAGCACCTGCCAGGACCCCTCCTCTGACACACCTGACACAGGGCCTGGTTGTCCTCGCTGTGCCCTTCCCTCTTTTGATGTCTTTACTCTTTTCTTTTCTGAGTCCTTCCCACTTCCCACCGGCGCTGGGTCTCCACTGGCAGGCAGGGGTTCGCCTGTCTCCCCTCTCTCTTACCTTCCAGGGCTAGAACTGAAGACACCAGGAGCAGGACCCCCAGGCTGCACACCATGCCCGCCACTCTGCTCCCTGGCCGGGCAGCCCCTTCAGTAGCCATGGGGCATCTTCAGGGCGCCCACCATCGCCCCAGCCTCCACCCTGCTCCCGGGTGGGGCTGCCGCTTGCGCAAGGCTGGGGGTGTGCAGCCAAGTGTGCTTCCTGGAGACACACAGGACCGGAGAGGGAGGTGGGAGGAAAGTGCATTGCTTCACATACAGCCCAGGCCCCCAAACCTGATCCCGCGTCCCCTCCTACAGCTCTCAAACTGCCCCAACACCGACCATGAGACAGAAGCCAGCAGGTGGCTTATGGCCCCTCCTGAGTCTGTGCAAATCTGACCCTCGTGGAGGGCCATGTGCCAGGCGGCTCTGCCCTGCTCCCTGTGCGACCCCGCCTCTGTGTGTTCATTTCTCATGGCTCTCTCGCCTAGAGGTGGGGCACACGGTAGTTCCAGGTCAATCTTACCCTCTCTGGAAGGCGTTATTCCAGTTCTTTCTCTTCATTTACTCTCCTCCCTGCCTCCAACAGCCACCTGTATTGGAAGTTAGAAATTCCCATTACAGGCAGGCAGGTAAGAAGCTGCTCCACCCTTATGGGCGCACGGATTCTACTCCCCCAGCAACACCTGACCCTTGTTGGACCTGGAAGTTCTAGAAATCTCAGAGAGGCAGTGAAGCAAGAGGGGCACAGAAAGATAGCTGTGGGGTATGACGGGAGGGAAGGTAGGAGAATACATGCAAAGGAACGTGGGTGCGAGATTCTGTGTGACAAACGAGGCAATGTAGGGAGGGGACAGACACACGCAGGTCTGGCGGACACTTTGTGAACAAAGACTCTCCTCCCCCAAGGGGCACGTGTTTTCCCACGGCTTATAGAAGAATAAATGTGTGGATTAAACACATGAAAAAATGCTTCTTGTATGCTTACATTTAAAGGAAGGCGTATTAAAACAACAGTGACAAGCCATTTGTTACAGACTGAATGTTTGTGTCTCCCCTCGATTCATATGTTGAAATCCTAACCCCTAAGATGAAGATGATGTACCAGGAGGCAGGGCCTTTGGGAGGTAACTAGGTCATGAGGGTAGAGCCCCCACGAATGGGATTAGTGCCCTTATACAACAGACCCCAAAGGGCTTTTCACCTTCTTTCTGCCCTGTGAGGATACAGAGGGAAGAGAGCAGTCTGAAACCCAGAAGAGGGTTTCAAACTCCCCGGGACATGATCATGCTGGCACCCTGAGCTCAGACTTCCTTCCAGCCTCCAGAACTGCAAGAAGTAAACTTCTATTGTTTATAAGCCGCCTGGTCTAATTATACTTTGGTACAGCAGCCCCAGTTGACGAAGACACGGTTTTTACCTATTACACTGATAACACACTGCCTTGGAGAAGGCACGGGGAATAGGTCCTCTGATAGACACGGTGCTCAGCGTTCAAACTGGCATAGTCTCTCGGGAGGACAACTGGGCAATATCTACCCAGCAGCTTCACTTCTAAGAATTTGTCCTCCAGGTACTGTCTGTTGGCATCAGTTTGCGCAGATGCTTGAACAAGGACATTAACTGCAAATCGTTTACATGGGAAAAGGCTATAAACTGTCCACCAACAGGAAGATGGTTAAAAAGTTACGGCACATCCTTAAAAAGGAATATGGGCAACTGTTTATGTATTGATATGAAAATAATTCCCAAGTGAAAGTAGTAGAGTGTAGAGCAGTGTAAAGTAAGCTGCCATTTGTTGAGAAGAATTTGCATATACATATACATGGAAGGATATTTATGGAAGAACATCTAAAAACCTGTGAAAAAAGGCAGAACCAGAGGACTGGGACCCAGCGTAAGGGAGATTCACTTTCACTATCATTTTTGCGTTTTAGAAATCTTGCACATGTATTATCTTTTCAACTAAATTGTTAATTAAAATTTTCTTTAAAACTGTATTTAATCACTGCGTGGTAAAATAAATCAAAATGTTGAGGGCTCATGCCTTCAAAATGATTTCTTGTAACCACATAATAAGCTACATCTTGTATAAAACCTTCCTGAGCCCTCAGAAGACAGCACCATGCTCGCAAGCAAATGGACTGGGGCAGCGGCCACCTCCAGTGTCACAGTGAAGACCAACAAGCTCGGCGCCTCCTTTGCCTGTTGACCTAGAGACGGGTGGTGCCCCTCTCTCCTCGTGCCTGTGTCTCACAAGTCCGTGAACTTTGTGGACGAGTGCAGTATAATCCTTTATTTCTGTTGAGAAGAAAAATAAGAGGCATGTTGCCTGGATTGCTCAAAAGACGTAGAATGGAGAGAAAAAAAAAAAAAAAGCCAGTTGGAAGGAAGGGAAGTTGCAACCTGTTTTCTCCTGGATACATGTGGCCTTGTGATCCACAGTGGTATTGAAAACCACAATGAAACTGAACTCGTACAATGAAACTATATTTAACTGTGATAAATACAAAAATCATATTTTTTTTCTGGTAACGCTGGCTGTGCTGGAAGGTGTAGCCTTCAGTGTTAACCCCATCCGTGGACTTATCACAGAGAGATGCCATTTCTACAAACGTATGGGCTGCTGTCTAGTGGGCTTGTGCCAATTAGCTCCTGAAAGTTACCTTTCGTACTTCTATATCCCTATTTGTGAAATAGAGAGTTCAATCTACAGCCTATGGAGACAAGTAAGAAGCATTTCCATATGACAAATTGCTCTTCAGAAACAGAGGTTCTTTGCAAATACTGTCTCAAACACCACTAGGATAAGTCACAAATTCAATAAATGCTTCAGAGGAGAACAGAGAGATGATGAAATAAAAAGCACGCACAGCTCTTAAATTCTGTAGCACAGACACCATCACCTATGGCTGTTTAACAAACACCCTGTAGCGATTCGCGTCGTAGGTGCATCCCCCAAACTCTCAATGGCTTCATTTTCGGAGACAGGCTTGACACACCAGATTTTGCCCAGAGCCACAGCGGCTTTAGGAATACTACTACCAGGAACAGAAAATGCCAGCAGTAAAATTTTAAACAACGAAGGCTATTTTACCATTCGCCCAGAAGCTATTTTTTAAAATAATCTCTTTCTTTCTGTCAGAACATGGATGGACTCTGTAATCTGTACAAAGAAGAAACAATTAGCACTCTATCTTCTCAAGCTTACAACTAGACAAATCATCATGGAGAAGGAATAATAAATATTTTGGAAACATCTCAATGAATTTTTTTTTCTGAAAGACAGCCAAACAAGATAGAAAAGATGCACTTGCAGAGACTATGGAACATTCTAGAAGATGAAGAAAGGCAAGGCATTTGCTTTGATGACCCACAACACAAGTCACACGGCCACATGTGGCTGCAATAGGGCAGGCTTGCATCGCCTTAGCAAGCATCTTAATGAAAACGTGAGGCTGGCCTCCCTCCAGGAGACCCAGAAAAGAGCAAAAGCAATTATGAAACGTGCATGTTAAAGCCACTCAGCTTCTGTCCTCGAGAAGCAGCAGAAAGAAAAGAATAAAATGGAGACGCAGCCTGTGGATTGTCACTACTGTTTTTTTTTTTTAAATTGTACTAAGGAAAAAGATATTCATTAAAAAGCAATGGTTGAAGATCTTAAAGTACACAGAGTGTACTTTCAATGTTTGATGAGGATCTCTTTGGGATTCAGATCCAGAAGACTGAAGGTTATAGACAAGTTTCTTCAGGAAAAAAACAATTGTTGCTGAGTCAGACTAGGAAGTTAGGTCAGTTCTAGCTCATTAAACAGATCAGATAATTTTAAGCGTTTTATTTTTTTAATATATAAAAAGAATCTTGACTGTATCTCTATTGCAAGAATACAAATAAGGCAAGAGGAAGCTGTATTGGGATATGGAATAAATTGCTGTCAACCAGTTCATACCACTGCAGCTTCTTTTGAAGCAGATTTCAAAGGCAGAAACCTAAAGAACACGGCTGCTCCATGTGTCTGGAATACTAAGCAAGCAGGACTTAGAACTTGATTTTCAAAGGTGGCTTCAGTGGTTGTGGACGTGGAGCATCTTCTGCATGTGGTCCCGACATCCCAGGAGCCTCCAAGCCCATCCCTCCTGCCACCCCGGCGGGAAGAGGCCTCTGCGAGGCAGGCCCTGCTCTTCTCCCTCGCAGCCTGCCTGAGATCCACTCTCTTCTCCAGCTCACCACAGGCACTGGGCAACACGTGAGAGGGAGGACAACTTATCTCAGTCAGGAAAACATTCAAATATCAGATGCGTATAAGGTTTTAAAAATATAAAACCCCAGAAGCAGCAGAAATGTGGATGTAAAATGATAGCTCAGAAAATGAAACTGATTAGACACAGTTTCATGTGACAAAAATTGCATTCTAGGAATTCATAATTTTTTCTCAGCTTCTTTTCTGGATATATCATTTAATATCTTGTTGATACGGTGCAGACAAGACCCACAAGCCTGCTACATTTCTTTGGTTTACGAGAATAAGACAGTTTCTTAGGCATCAAGGCTGTATTCTGTTTTCAAAACTGGCAAAAATTAAAGACTTGTAGAATCTTAGATTATAAGGCATAGCTCGTGAATTCTGTTACTATAAAAATGAAAGATTGGAAAGTACATTAAATTAGTGAATCTGTAAGAATTAAAAAAAATAACTATGCTCAAATTAAATGCTAAATATGACGATTTCACGAACAAATCAAGCTTATTTAATATAGTTTATGCACCTCAATCCACAAATGAATTTTTAAAAACTTAAATAATTTAAGCCAAACAAGCTTGGAGGAAGGTACAGCAGAAGACATATTGGGGCATTAAAATCGGTTACCGTGGGAGGTAGAAGTGAAGGAACGTAGGTGGGGGGATTAACTTTGTCTTACACATATTTCAATTATTTTTCTTGTTATACTAGGCATGCATTATTTTTATAATTAAAACGAAATCTCATAATTAAAAATCTAAACAAAAAAGGAAAATATTTCTAAAATCTAGACAACTATAATATATGTTTACATTTTATTCCCCCCTTTTTTTCTTTCTAGATTTCAAAATATCCAGAAATTTTCATCTATAAGAAAGTAGAGATGGAAAGAGTAGGAGCTGAGAATGAATGAAAGAAATGGACAATAGAAGCAAAATAACTTTTATCCCCGGATGTTCCTTAAGCTTCTTTCCCAAGATGTTGAAATTGTCCCAGTGACCATGTCATGCTGCTCTTCCACAATGTGGAGCAAAGACCTGGGACTACGGAGGGGGAGAGGACAGCAGAGGGGGCTGTCCAGTCAGAACACATAATGAGGGGCATCGTCGCAAAGTGAGCCCAGACAGGAAGGATTTAGGGAGGCCAAGCGGGCTGCAGAGTCCAGGGGGGAGAGGGACAGTCCCAAGGGCAAAGGGGCCGGTGGTTTTATGTCTGCTGTGGTTGCTGGGCTGGTCTTCACACCTGTTCGCCACCAGGTCAGCACCACAAGCTCTGTCCTCCGCCCTGTCCTGCAGCTGTTAAACGCCCAGGAAATTCCAGCGTAATCCTTACTCAGCTTAATGCTGCAGCCTATACCCTTTAATCTCCACCTTGGACATGTCTTCGTGCTCTGGCCTCCTGCCTTGAGAAGGATCCCATCGGGCTTTACGGTGGCATCCAGGACAGACAGTGCAGAGGCAGCTGTCCTCCGGCCCTTCTATCCCCTGCTGCCCTGGCTGGAGAAGCCAATTTGTTGATTACCTAGCAAAGGACAGTCCTGTGTCCCTTGAGGCCTCCAGCCTCTGAGAAGGTCCCCCAGAGCACTCTGACTCAGACAAATGTGCCTCCCACTCTCAGGCTGTGGAGCTGGGGGAGGCTTTTAAGATGCAGGCAGTGTCTGGGTCTAGCCAGACAGCCACTTAGAATGAGCCACTCTGTGCAGTGACCGGGCACATGCGAGGCTCTGGAAAAGAGCGTAAGGGAGGGTGTTGGGGCAAGAGGCAAGTGTGCATGAAAGATGAGTAAGTGGAAGGTTGTGGGAGAAAGCCCCTGAGTGCCAGGAGCAGTGCCTGTGACAGTGAATGCCTGAGGATGTGTCTACCTGGTGGAGTGCGCAGGGAATTTATACGAGGCAAGGTGGGTGGGAGCAGTCCTGGAGGTGCCGAGAGGTGTGCTTGCTTGTGCCAGAGCGTGCACATCAGTGCTGGCTCTGCAGGGATCCCACGAGCCCTTCTCCCTCTCATTTGGCCCCTGTCTGGCTGTGAGCTGCTCTTGGCCCCAGGAGCAGCTTCTGCAGAAACACCTGGGCTGGGAGAGGGAGCCAAACAGGGGAGGTGAGGAAGGGAAACCTTAGGCTTCCCAAACCTTCCAGACCCTACCATCCTCTTCCACCTACCATGAGGGGTGGGGTGGAACTCAGGGCCTGGGTTCAGAAGATGGTCATAGCTGGGACAACGGCTGTCCCAGAAGGAGGATCCTGCCTTTCCCACACTCAGCCCATCCCAGCATGTTGCTCCCTGGCATCCTGGTAACACAATGGCCATTGCCAGCCATCTTCTTGCAGCCTGAATGGACCAAGAGGACTCCTCCTCCTTCCTCTGCCACTACACAAGTACATAGAAACCCCCATCCTAGTCTTCCTTTGAGAAAAAGGCCCGTTGCCCTGAAAAAGCCACAAGGCCCTGCTGAGCAGCAATCAGCAAGTCTCAATGCCCAGTGCTCAGTGCTCCATTACTTGGGCAGCTCCTGTGGACTACAAACAGCTCTGCAGAGCTCCTTGCCGCTGGTCTCAGCTCAGAACCATCATGTCCCCTCATAGAGCCTGAGTCAAGTTCCCCTGGCGAGCAGAGGGCCTAGGTTAACTGATTGGGAACAGGCCCAGCCATTCCTCTCCATGGGCACTGCCAGGGACATTACAAGAGCGGCTATGCTGGGCCCCTGCCAGCTCCCCTAGGGATGGGAGGAGAGAGGGTGCCAGACGGCCAAGATCAGTGGGCGGGGGTGTGGGGCAGGCAGGGCCAGGCACCCAGATGCAAGGAGAGAGGGTGGGGCCGCTGTAGGATCAAGCAAGAGACTTTGGTTGCAACTTGGGAGTAATGGCTGGGGAGCAGGAACCAAGCCTCATCTCCAGCTCTAAGGCTTAAATGTGGGCATGAGGGGTGGGCAGAGTATGGGGTAGGTCAGCCTCCTGGCTCCTCCCAGCTGCACGGGGATTGGAGTGGTGCCACTGGAGCCCGAGAGATGGGCGATCTTTTTCAGAACGCTGGAGCCCGGGCTCTGAGAGGACATACCCCCCGATCAGGACCCCCAAGCCAAAGCCAGAGGAGGATCTCTGGGAACATAGTGGAGGGATCCTAACATCAAGAGTAATGGGGTGTCAGTGATGGCTGGTGATGGGGTACCATGTTGGCCAGTTTCTCACCCTGGTGAACAGTGCTCTCGCCTTGGGGAGGGATAGTCAGTACTTGCCCAGGAGGGCCCCTAGGATCTGCAGAAGCCCTGGCTGGAGAGCCCCTCTACTTTTGAAAACCTAATTCCTCTGTCCCCAGGCCCGCTCTCCCCTGATCCCTCAACGCCGCCTGCACCCCCTGGGCTCACCTTCCCGCCGGCCGCAGTCTCTGCAGGTCTGCGCCCCCGAGGGCCCGTGGTGGAGCTGCTGCTCCCGGAGCTCCCGGGGCGCCACGGGCGTCCTCTCGGGTCCAGGGACCCCGCTCCCCCGCGGCCCGGGTCCGTTCGGCTCAGCGAGTCTCTGGGATTCCGGGGCGGACCCGGCGCTGGCGGCAGGGGCTGCTCTGGAGGCGGGGCGCCGGGGGATCGTGGGGGCCCCGCGTTGCGATCGCAGTAGCCGAGCTGGGTCGCAGGTCCCGCCGCCCGCTGCTCTGGAGCCGCGGCTGGAGAGAGCGCAGCCCGGCCCGCCCCCTCCGCGTCCCCTCCCAGCCCGGCCCGCCCCTCCGGCCCCTACGGCCGCCTTCCCTCTCCCCTCTTCCGGGGAGCCGAGCCCGCCCGCCTCCCCGCCTGGGCGGCTAGTGCGCTGCGCCCGCTCCCCGGCCTCGGCGCGCGGGGGAGAGCGCGGGGGAGACGCGGGGCGCGCCCGGGCCCCGCCTGCGCGCCGGAGAGGGGGCGGCCTCCTCCCGCTGGTCCCGGCCGGGCGGGAGGGACGCGCAGGGAGCTGGCACGCGTGAGGGGCCTGGAGGCGGCGGGACGGGGAAGCGGCCGGATCGAAATCCCTGGGGGCTCGCGCTGGGCGCGCGCGGGCCGGGGCTTGGGCACCGCAGAGCCCAGCGCAGCTGGCGGACGGAGGAGGGCCAGGGCAGGGCAGAAGCCCGGCACAGCCCTCGCGCCTCCCCTCCTGTTCGGCTTTAACTCTAGGAACTCCAACAGCGGGGCTCCTACTCAGCTTTGAACTCAGGTGGGCGTGAGCTGAGAAAGAGAAGGAAGGAAAAGCAGGGGGTGGAGGGAAAGACAAACTGAGAAATGCGAGAGGGTTCGGGCGGGGGCGGGGGGAGGTTCGGCTGCCTCGCAGGCGTCTCTGTGCCAGCCTGAAACTCTTCTCCCTTTCCGTGTCTGCATCCTGGTCAGCGTGGGGGCTCTGGCTTGAACCTGCCTCCCGCCATCCTCCCCAAGGGGCAGGGCAGCCCGGGGTTGCAAAGGGGAAGTCCTGCTGCCGGGTTGTGGCTCTG
Source organism: Lemur catta (assembly GCF_020740605.2). Taxonomy (NCBI): domain Eukaryota; kingdom Metazoa; phylum Chordata; class Mammalia; order Primates; family Lemuridae; genus Lemur; species Lemur catta. The sequence continues at coordinate 10,342,273 of NC_059138.1, forward strand.
ACATTGCTTGGGCAAGTCGCTGCGCCTCCGGGTGCCGCCTCCCCTGCCGGCGCTCCGGAGGGAACCTCCCCCCGTGATGCGCTGGGGAGAGGCGGTGGAAGGTGCTGCAAGCGGGTGCCTGGAGGCAGGCTTAAGGAACGGACGGGGTGCCGCGGGGACACAGGTTTCCTCCCAGCCCTCACCTCTTCTCCAACCGAGGGCTGCATTTGGGGTCTATTGTTTCGCCCTACGGAGCTGGGCTGGAGCCTTCCCACGAAGTGTTGCTACCATCTGCTGGTCCTTCCGGGGAACACAGGCACCTGGTGGAATTCCACGTGACCCCTTTTCTCCCCGTATCACCCTGTCCCATCTTGCTCTCCGACTTCTCTCATTTATTCAAAGACGTGTTTATTAAAGCATTAGCTGCAAATGAGCTGATCAAAACTGGTACTGAGGGAGCATTCAGAAGCCAGTGAAAATGGTGAAAGAGATCTATGAGCCAACAAGCCCAGTAACAAAACAGTGACACTCCTTAGGAGGCACCGGGAGAGACAGGCAGGCTTTAATGAATTGACTGAATGAGTGACAGAAAGAAAGATTAAAGCTGCTGAACTAGTCCGCACCTGGCCAGAGGGTTGTTCGCTCTTAATATCCGCACTCAATTAATAAGCCTAATCGTGTGTAAATGATTCTGCATTTGAACCTCATTAACAACTCCGCTTGCACCGGTGGATCTATATCTTGTTTCTTCCCTTTGCTCTGAAACTCAGTGGTAGAGGGCTGCTTTCATTTCCTAATCAGTTATCTCCAAGACTTTCAAAGACTTCTGAAGAAACCTGAATTTACATTGTCTGCAATATTATATAACTTACCATCGTGGATATATTAACCACCCGCCTGATTGCTAGAAATCTATGGTTGTATTGGAAAGTAAAAAAAAAATAATAAAGCATGTAACTAAATTACGTTAAAATAAAGTACCAACAAAGCCAAAACATAGATGTTACTTTACAAAACCTAGAAATTCCAGTAGTGATTTGCAATATACCACGTAGTAATATTAAGTAAAAATATCTGTATTCCTTTCTATTTAATTGTATGACTTATTTCATAGTACTTGCCCATAACTGAAATTAAATTTTTGCTATTCAAGGCTTCTGTAAGTAGTTATTTTTCTCTTGTTAATAAAATCGAGCGGCATCTAGTTTTCAAAGAATATGCCATTGTACTTAGGATGTGAAGAGGTTTAAATCTGTGGTTACAATTGGCCTGGTATTATAATCTCCTTTGTGTTATCAAACCAAGTTTTAATGGTAGGTGGACAGCACAGAATGGATTGTTAAATTCTGCAATCTGCAGCTATTAAAAAGCAAGGTAATGAATTCATTTCTAAAGTCGAACATAAATCTTTGCTCTAATTTTTCAATGGCTGGCACACATTAGGTACTTAGCAGTGTTTTAGAATGAGTGAATAAAACACAATATTTAAACTTGTTTTGTGCTGAAGTGTAGGACCTAATAAAGTTTGTGGCTCACAGAATTCATTATCTCTGGCACGCAACAATCTACAATGTAAATGTGGAGCCAAAAGGAACTCCTGAGTAGAAAATTCCAGGTGGGATGGATAGCTCCTAGATTGATTCTGCCTCTTTTTTTTTTCCCTGCATTTTCGCCTCCTTGGGTTTTCCTCTCTTCACTATCTATCACTCCCCTAGGATGTGCAATTTTCTTGTTCCTTATTTCCCCTTAGAACAGCTAATATGAGCTGATGTTATTATAAACAAAGAGCTTTACAAGTAATTTCAGTGATAAGAATTCTAGCAAACAACAATAAAGGAATCTCCTGAGCCGCTCCCAGATCTCTTCTTCCAAAACATAAGTTATAGCTACCAATGGGTGACCGCACAGGTGCCCTGGCCCTTCGCTGAGCTGGGTTGAGACCCTGTGGCCTCTAGGTGCAGTCCTAGATCCCAAAAGCTGGAGTCTGGCCTCCAAACATTTTGCCAGTAAAAGTGTCAAATGCCCATGCATACAACTAAACTTTTTTTTTTCTTTTTTCTGTTCAGAAATTTCTAGGGTGTTGTAGAATTCTCCTATGGTTTATTTGAAAGACAGACCCAGATTGCAACTGATTTGTAGAAAAACAGCGATGGATACCTTGGATGGTGGCCTTCAGGGTTTACCCATCACGGTCTTACACTTTGATATTACTTTAACCAAGCAATAATGCAAGGTATTCAGAGGTATTAGTGCACCGAGAGAAAGAGAATGGCTTTTTCCTTAGTTAGGGTTTGACTTCAGCTGCGTGTAACAGAAAAGTTGTATGACAGTGGTTGAAACAAATGAGTAAGCCAGGAATACTATGAAGGCTCCAGGTCAATAAGACTGCAACTTTAGGGTGATGGCCTGTTCTCAGGTTCTCAACGTATCAGCTAGAGCTCCAATTATAATGTCTATGAATTTCAGGCAAGAAAAAGAAGCGAACAGAATTAAAGACGTACATCCCGCCAAGTTAGCACTGTTAAAAGAGTCTTTCCGGAAGCCGTACTAAGTGACTTATCTTTACATATTATTGGCCAAGACTGTGTCACCTGACCACCTCTACCTGCAGGCAACCTGGGAAATACAAGCTACACCAAATAAAATTAAGGCTGTTAGTAAGAGAGGAGGAGAGACGGAATATTAGACAGGCAACCAGCAGTCTCTGCCACAAATGAGATAAAATGATCGCAGTGATCTAGTCTTTCCTTGTGATCAGCAAAGATGGAGGCTTTTTATAGGACATCCTTGCTGGTATTTTCCCCCAAACCATCATCTTTAACGTATGTTTTTAATGTTCAGAGATGATTCCCAGGAAGTTAGTGGAGTGAATGGAAATGCTAGGAACTTCTTCTCTTTAAAATAACTATGACAGGCTAGGCGTGGTGGCTCATGCCTGTAATCCTAGCACTCTGGGAGGCCAAGGTGGGAGGATTGCTTGAGGTTAGGAGTTCGAGACCAGCCTGGGCAAGGGCGAGACCCCCATCTCTACTAAAAATAGAAAGAAATTAGCTGGACAACTAAAAATATATAGAAAAAAATTAGCCGGTCATGGTGGCACATGCCTGTAGTCCCAGCTACTCGGGAGGCTGAGGCAGAAGGATTGCTTGAGCCCAGGAGTTTGAGGTTGTTGTGAGCTAGGCTGACACCACAGCACTCTAGCCGGGGCAATAGAGCGAGACTCTGTCTCAAATAATAAAATAAAATAACTATGACACTGTCTCAAAAGAAAAATAAAAAATCCTCTACAGTTACTGATATGAACGAGAAGAGTTGAAAACATTCTAGATTTTAGTAAGATTTTTGTCAGTCCTCATGTGCAGAACAGGATTGATAAATGCTCCACACCACTCTCTGCTTTTTTCCTGGTCTGTATCCTTTCACTTTAGGTCGAAGGAACCTGTCTTAATATTCTTAATGAGTTAAAAGCAGATGTGCAAGCTATTTTAAAAGGTTGGTGTCAAAAGGGTTTAAAAAAAAAAAGAAAAGGAAAAGCACAACAGCCACAGTAAAACCTCAGGCTTGCAGAAAAATGGCTTAAAACTCCAGGAAACACAAACTAGTGAAATATAATATAACCTGGAAGACATTCAAGATGTGTGACATAAATAGATCAATTTTTAAATAACAAAGAAGGTTAAAGGTCTGGAAAATACAATAGGGAATTCTGACCTTAAAATAATAATAATTCCAGAATGAAAAGAAAGATCAAATACATCTGACCTTAAAATAACAATAATTCCAGAATGAAAAGATCAAATACACAAGAGAAAAAAAAAAGCACAAAGACAAAACTAAAGAAATTTATTTATTTATTTTACCACCTGGCACATATTAAATGCTTAACAAATATTTATTTATTTACTTATATTAATTTTTTTGAAGCAGTCTCACTTCATTGCTCAGGCTGAAATGCAGTGTTGTCATCATAGCTCACTGCAAGCTCAAACTCCTGGGCTCAAGCAGTCCTCCTGCCTCAGCCCCATAAGTAGGTGGGACTACAAGTGCATGCCACCACGCCTGGCTAATTTTGCTATTATTTGTAGAGATGGGGTCTCACTATGTTGCCCAGGCTAGTCTCAAACTCCTGGCCTCAAGTGATCCTCTGATCTTGGCCTCCCAAAGTGCTAGGACTATAGGTGTGAGACACTGTGCCTGGCCAGCAAATATTTATTAAATAATTGAATTAACTGAAAAAAGCTATGAGACTGAAAATTTTTGCCATCTTCTAAGTAAAACTAATAATCAGAAATCAATGGCAAGATATAATATATTCTAGTAAATACTTTCCCGTCAGTACCTTATAAGTTTGCACACACACACGTGTGCACACACACAGAGTTTACTTTTAACAGTAGTTAAAATTAAGAAAAATTCATGTTTGTTCCCTGAGGCATCCATCAATGAGTGTAAAGGAGTAATACCTTCAGAGTTTTCATAAGAAAAGGATAACATAACACTATTGATTTGCTTTGAAAAATCATTCCCAACTCCCTTCTTAGTTACCCCAATTTGAAGCTGAAAAGCTAAATCATTGCCCTCCTAACCTTTTTTACCTCTAGGAGTAGATATAAGAGTTAATTCTGGTTCACTCAAAGAAAACAGAATTCTGCTGGGGGCATTTCTGAGAAAGTTTTTGGATTTCTGATAAAAAGACACATATTTGGTGTGCCCTTTTCTCTCTGTCTTGCTTTGAGAAAACACTTGGACGTTGCATTAGTTTCCTATCAATGCCATGACAAAACTTAGTGGCTGGAAACAACACACATTTATCATCGTACAGTTCTGTAGGTCAGAAGTCTGAGGTGGGTCTTGCTGGGTGTTGGCAGGGCTGTGTTCCTTCTGGAGTTGCTAGGGACGATCTATTTCCTTGCCTTTCCCAGGTGGCTCCTAGAAGCCACCACCATACTCCTTAGCTCATGGCCCTCTCCTCTATTTTCAAATCCAGCAACATCAGGCTGGGTCCTTCTCATGCTGCCATCCCTGTCTCCCTCTCCCACTTTTAAGGGCCCGTGTGATTATATCAGGCCAACCTGGATAATCCAGGATAATCTCCCATCTCAAAGTTAGCTAATCAGCAACCTCCAATCCCCTTTGTCGTATAATCTAACATACTAACAGATCCCAAAGATTAGGATGTGGGCATATTTGGGACCACTATTCTACCTACCACAGACATGATGGCTGGGTACAGCACCAATACTGGCTTCTGAGCCAAAGCTAGCGACTACATACAGACTTCTTACAACGAGAAACATAAACACCTGTGATTGCGTTTTTGTTACTTGGAGTTTCATACATCTCTGATGGATATGGACTCAAACATTATATCTCTAGCCAAGGGCTTACTATTTTCAAAAGGCAAGATAAAGCCATTTTCAGATCTTAGAAAATTTGCCACTCAAGTCTGTTTTCCAGCGAGACACGTTACAAATGTGCTCCGAACAATTAAGAGATGAATAAGCAATTGCAGTCTTCATTAGGAAAGTTGTGATTGAAAAAAGTGGTTATAATCACCTAAACTATCTAAAATTGTGGGATAAATAAAACACAAAAGAAAACACAAACCTGCAAATCACGAACCAATAATAAGAGGAAAATTAAGTAATTGAGAGTAATTATGACAACAAAAGTAAAATACTAAATGTAAATATAAAAAGTAAGTCTCTTTTTCAAAGGATATTTTAAAAATCCAGGTTAATATAATGCAAAATATAAAAGAGCAAAGACATGGATGTCATCAGTGATAAATTTCTTGACATCCATCAGAGGAAGTCAATAGTTATTGTTGGCATAATTAGGTAAAAAGAATTTTTTTTTTTTTTTTTTTTGAGACAGAGTGTCACTCTGTTGCCCGGGCTAGAGTGAGTGCCGTGGCGTCAGCCTAGCTCACAGCAACCTCAAACTCCTGGGCTTAAGCGATCCTACTGCCTCAGCCTCCCGAGTTGCTGGGACTACAGGCATGTGCCACCATGCCCGGCTAATTTTTTTTCTATATATATATTTTTAGCTGTCCATATAGTTTCTTTCTATTTTTTAGTAGAGACGGGGTCTCGTTCTTGCTCAGGCTTGGTCTCGAACTCCTGAGCTCACACAATCCGCCCGCCTCGGCCTCCCAAGTGCTAGGATTACAGGCTTGAGCCACCGCGCCCGGCCGGTAAAAAGAATTTTAATGTTTTAAGATAATCATGTAAGATTATCTTTAAAGTAGGATGTTAACCTTGCAAGACACAGATAAAAGCAAATGGACATAGTTCATTCATCCAAAGGCAAAGCAGATAAAAGGTAACAGGAAGCATTAAAATATAGAAAGCATAATTAAAGTGACAGATGTCAAACCAAGTACAAGGTCCTAATAAGCATAATATTCTAGAACAATTTCTATGGTAAGTCAATGGAATAAGTATGCTGTGAAATTTCTTCATGTAGCAGTAACAAAACATCTCTTTCCCATTTTATAGTATACATAAATAAACTGTTGTCTATTGAATTTCTAGAAATATTTATATAAAAGGGACAATATTTGGGGGACACCTGACCCTTTAATTTCTCAAATAGCACTGGAAGCAGTAGTGACAGTACAAATTAATGCTGTTAAAATTAAATATATAATTTTGAAATATTTAAACTGTGGAGTTTAAATAGACACACACAAACACAGACACACATAATTGGAAGGAGAAAATTGCCACCCTACCCTGTGCTCCACCTCTTCTCCTCCCTCCTCATCTCTTTCCTGCACGTTCACAACCCAAGGAAAGACAGGAAGATAATGTTGACTTGTCTGCAAAATTGATTAGGCTCCTACAAGCAATAATTTCAAAGCTTAATCTCAGTCTTTGTGTAGCAAAAGCAGCAATCATGAAAAGGTAACTCAGAAATGAGCCCACTTTTTATATATTATAAACCTAAGAAGATACTGTGTGAAAATAGGAGATGATTTTTAAAAATCGTAAAAATGCAGATTCAAAGACTTTAATCACTTTAAATGAAGACATGAAATTGTTTATTTCCATATTGGAAAATAGAGTATATTTCTTAACCAGATGTATTTCTTCATTCTGTTCAAAGTAGATTTATGAGGAAGAGACATTTGACAGATAATATAAAATTTTAAATATAATTAGTATAAATTACAGAAATTTCCCATGTTAATTCTCATTAAATCCCCAGTTGACAACACCAACTCCTCTTCCCTTTCCCCTCCACAAATCTTTTAATTGCTTGGAAGGAGCTTTTCTAATACTGTTTTTAATAACAATGTAAATTACTCAGTTTATTGTGGGCAAGGTGGGCTTCACTAATTGTTAGATAATTACATTCTTCCTCCTTGCAACTTTGTTCTGTACTATTTATGAGAATTAATATGTGGCCTTGGGAGTTGTGTTTTTCTGAATCACTGCTACCTGTTGGTTACTAGAAAGAATAAAAAGTGGCATATTTATGACTTACATTGGTTGCAAGATGACAAAGAAGAATGGATTTAGTGTCACCCTGTGTTATTCTGCTGAAGAAACCAGAGTAAAGTGAATAACTCAGAATCATCCCAAAGAGACTTCAAATGCCAGATTAATTTAATTCCTGTTTGTCCTTAAAATATCAGCTCTCAGCCCAGAAATAAACCCTCACATATATGGCCAACTGATTTTTGACAAGTATGCCGAGACTATTCAGTGGGGAAAACACAATCTTTTCAACAAATGGTACTGAGAAAACTGGATATCCACATGCAAAAACTGAAGTTTGGCCCTTGCCTTACACTATATATAAAAATTAATTCAGAATGGGTCAAAAACCTAAACTCAAAAACTACAACTATTAATACAAAATTCTTAGAAGAAAGCATTGGGGGGAAATCTTCATAACATTGGAGTTGCAACAATTTCATGGATATGACACCAAAAGTGCAGGCAACAAAAGAATAAGTAGATAAATTGGACTTCATCAAAATAAAGAATTTTTTGCATCAAACGATACTATGAAGAAAGTGAAAACACAATCTACAGAAGGGGAGAAAATATTTGCAAATTATTATATCTGCTAATGGACTAATGCCCAGAATATATAACGAACTCCTAAGACTCAACAATAAACCAAACAACCCAATTCAAAAGTGGCCAAAGACTTAAATAGACATTTGTCCTGAGCAGATATACAAATGCCCATCAAGCATATGAAAGGATGCTCCGCATCATTAGTCATTAGGGAAATGCAAATTGAAACCATGTGATACTACTTTACACCTAGTAGGATGGCTATTACAAAACAAAACAACAAAAGCAAAAAGTAACGAGTGCTGGTGAAGATGTGGAGAAATCGGAACCCTTGTGCATCACTGGAGGGAATATAAAATTATGTAGCCACTGTGGAAGACAGTATGGCAGTCCTTAAAGAAATTAAACATAGAGTTGCCATATGATCCAGCAATTCCACTTCTAGGTTTATACCCCAAAGAACTGAAAGCAAGGACCAGAACAGATGTTTGTACACCAATGTTCATAGCAGCATTATTCACAATAGCCAAAGGTGGGAACAAGCCAAGCGTCCATGAACAGATAAATGGATGAACAAAATGTGGTGTATATATACAATGGAATATTATTCAAGCATAAAAAGAAACAAAATTTTGATTTGTGCTACATATGGATGGATCTTCAAAACATTCTTTTATTGAAATAAGCCAGAGGTAGAAGGATAGATATTATATTATTCCCGTTGTATGAGTATCTTAGTTTGATCAGGCCGCTATAACAAAATATCATAAACTGGGTCACTTATAAACAACAGAAATTTATTTCTCACTGTTCTGGAGGCTTTGAAGTCCAAGATCAAGGCTCCAGCAGACTCAGTGTCGGTAAGGGCCAGCTTCCTGGTTCATAGATGGTTATCTTTTCACTGTGTCCTCACATGGCGAAGGGATGAAGGGTCTCTCTTGGACCTCTTTTATAAGGGCAGAAATCTCATGTATGGCCGGCCCTGTGGTGCAGTGGATAGCGCATTGGACTTCTAGAAATCCCATTCATGAGGTCTCTGCCTTCACCACCCACTCACCTCCCAAAGGCCCTACCTCCTAACACCATCACCGTAGAGGTTAGGATTCCAATATATGAAATTTGGGGAAGACCCAAACATTCAGATCATAGCAATGAGGTACAAGAATAGGCAAATTCACAGAGACAGAAAATAGAATTGAGGCTACCAGGGACTGGGGTGGTTGAAGGAGGGAGAGTCATTGTTTTAAGGATATTGAATGTTTGTTGAGGATGATGAATAAGTTTTGGGTGTAGAGAGCGATGACGGTTGCACGACATTGTGAATGCATTTAATGCCACTGAATTGTGGTTAAAATGATCAATATTAACTTATGTATATTTTATCACAATAAAAAAATCTCAGTCCACAGGTGGTTGTTTCAGGGAAACCTTTTAAAATCACATTATACTCACAGAAGACTGTGCTTTTTCTTTCATCATGTTTATAATTGTAAATGTGTATTTATTTGTGTGGTTTTGAGGGATGTTTTTCTCCTCCCCAGGACTGATGCTCCATAATGATTTCCAAGTCACATCTGCTTTCTTGTCTTCTAATAGTGTGTAACCCATTGAAATAATTCAGTGTACAATTTTTTATTGAATTAATTTTTTCAGTACTAAGAAAAGAAAATAAAATACAATCTTGAGTAGCACATCCATTGCAATTATCTACATCTTTTCCAGCCATGACATTTATAGAGTTGACCAATTTTAATAGGTCATTTGAAAAATAATTTAGCATGACTAGGCTACACACAAACACAGATAGGGAAACAAGTCTAATTATTCTATTGTTACATCACATAATTATCCACAATCAAATTACAGATTGTAGAAGGGACAATTATTTCTAATGGTCTCCAAGAGCCATCATTTTCTTTAATTTGAGTTTGGGAGGAACTGAGTGAGGTAGTTGATTGTAAAGGAACACAGCAACACAGTCTGACTTTAAGTAATTCATTCTGAAGACTAATAATGATGGCACACTATGAGAATCTACACATCTTGTAATGGGCTTCAAATAAGCTAACAGAGTGGGAAGTTTTATGGACTATTGTATCTTACAATTACAAATAACTTTTTCTGCAACTGCTAATAGTTTAAGGGGTGAAGAAAAAATGTGAGGTTTGCTCTTCTTTTTCTTTTCCCTCTTCTCATTTCAGACTAGAATATTTAAGATTTTAAAATAGCTTCTTTGGTGAATGCTTTAAATTCTGAACACCAAGAAGAATATTGATAAAATTTTATTCTATAAGCATTTTTAGAAAGCAATTCTCCTTCCATTCAAACACATTTTTCTTTTTTTTGTGGTAGAGATGGTGGTGGGGGGTAGGGGGTGGAGGCCGTGCTCTTAAAATGGGGATTGTCTGTGGTTTACATTAATTATGTTGCAGTTATTTTTATTATGTGTCAAATGTCTATTCCTGCATAATCCACTTCATTAGTCATCAATGTATTCTTCAGTTATGTCAGTCTGTTTTTCCAAATGGAAACAAACAACTTCATGTCTTTGTAAATAAATGATTAGGGCCTTTAAAACTGTTTTTGTTGGGACTCAAATAAGTTTGTGTATGATTATGATGGGTGCCTTTCCCTCTGATCTAGGGTTTTCCCATCTGCTAAATGCCATTGAATAATTTCAAAAAAAGGCTGCTAAGAAACTGGTTGGCAGAGAGACAAGCCGATTTGGTGAAACATTCAGGCAGTAGAAGTTAGTATAATGTGATAGAGAATGTTGTTAGTTTTTCCCTCTTAGCATCTGGTTTGAAAATTCTCCTAGGGGAGAGTTGTTTTGTTTTGTTTTATTTAGAAGAAATGTGTTGGTAAGATATTTGGGGCAAGGGAGATGGTAGAGTGCATCTTAGGTACTGCAAGTTGCGCTTAAATTGCCCTTTAAGTCCAAGGGCTAACACACGTTGACCACCATTTGTTTTGGGTTTTTTTTTTTTTTGGGAGGGGGGTATAGGCTGCCTATGTAAATGTGGGTATAGTTGCTTAGGCAGAGCTGAATTGCTTTACATAATAAAAGAGTCAGTCTTTAAGGGTTTGAATTTAATTATTTTTAAAATAGCAATTAGATGTAAATTTCAGGATACCAAAAAAGTGAGGGCAGTCAAAAGGGATCACAATTTCTTTCTTCTCAATAAAATGTACTGATCAAAGAGATCCAGCTATCAGCTCTGCAACTTCAGGTCTCCAGGCTTCATCAGTGACGCAGGTGGGGGCGGGTGGGCGATGACAACAGAGGAGCTGTTGGTGGCCTTAGGGCTGGCTCTCCTCAGGCTCCTATTCTACCAGTCAAGAGAGGGGGTAGCATGGTCTTTAATGCTACTCTCCATGGGGCTAGACCCTGACATATGCTTCCCCAGGAGTCTTGTGAGAAAATCCATTAGCAATTATTTTTTGCCTTATTTGAGATATTAAAGGACAACTTTCTTTGTAATCAGTTAATGAAGCAAAAGTGGTAGCAAACGAGATTCCTGAACAAAGTCTTGGTGGCTATGGCTCATTTTCTTTCAGTCCAGACAGGCATGTATCTTTTAGGAAAGGGTTCAGCGACCCTGGGTTACCTTTCTTTAGATAATGGTCATAATCTGTCATAGTTAGTCATAATTAGGTACCTCTGTTCCTTTTTCCTAAGACATCAAAAATCACCATATGGCTTTGCTGGGAAGGCCACCTGGAGATTTTCATGTGGGATCTGAGAGGGAGGGTGGAGGATCTGGGGAAATAATGACGATACAGCAAAGCTGAAAGATGTGGGGGGAGGAAGAGAGAGAGAGAGAGATCTCTAAGGGGTCAGGTGACTGGTTCTCCCAGTGTTTGCTTGAAGTCAGAGATAACCTGTGTTACCTCCAGGCCAAGGAGCTTAGTAGGCAGGTGTGCTGTATCTATGTTTTATTTTCTTTTTACTGACTGGATATAGATGAGTGAGTAGAAGGATCTTGGAAGTTCCTTTTTTAAAATGATAGATGGGAAAAACAACAACAACAACAACACCTAAGTCTCTTATTTCTTGTTCTCATTTGAGTGGTGTATTCCCCGGTTCTACTGCAGAACTACCACCTAGTAATCCTGAAATTGATTTTTTATTGCATTTTGGGGTTTGATCTCCTATCTTCATTTTTTTTAGGATTTCATTTTTCTCACCACAGTTCATACGCTTTACAGGAAAAATTCCATCCTGCATATCTTAAAAATAGCTTTATTGCATTTTAATGTTTAATTAATATTTTGGTTAGGTGTAGGATTTGAGATGTAAAACATTTTCTTTTATGGCCTGACAACCTGACTCCATTCACTTCTAGCATCTGATGTGGCTGCTATGAAGCTGCCAATCTGATTGACTTTCCTCCCAAGGTAACTTGTTTTATTTATTTATTCTTTTCTGATACTTTGGAATTTTCTTTTTATCTTCATTGTTCTGAAATTTTAGGAGAATATGTAAAAAATATTTATCCATTGTTGCTTGCCTTTCTCCCCAATATTTTTTATCTCTTTTGTGTATTTTTGTTTGTTTAGTTGTGGTTTACATTTTTTTCTAGCTTTTCTCCTGAAATGTTCATTTAAGCAATAACTTTTAACTTCCATGAACTCTCCCTTCTTCTTTGACTTTTTTCTTTCTAAATTTTATTCTTTTCCTAATAAATGAATATAATATATTCCCAAATTTTCTAAAAAGAAAAAGGAGACTTAGAATTCAATTAAAGTCTTTGTCTTTTCCCTGAATTATCTCTGTTTCCTCTGGAGTCGTTATTCTGTTTGATTAACTTGATCTTTCTCTTTTATGCTGCTGTGTTAGTAAGAGTAATTAATACAACCTGTTATTACAAACTGTTCCCAAATTCCTAGACAACTCACAGGAAGTTGTTTGTTTTCTCCTCACATAAAGCCAATGTATATCTTCCTCCTTCGTGGGGGGGGGGTGTCCTGGGCAGCTGTCCTTTAAGAGATGACTTGGAGACACGGGGCATCACCACCCAAGGATCCCCACTGTTGCTACAAAAGGTGAGAGAGAGGAGGATCTCGTGTAGGGGATTTTGTGGTTTTGGCCAAGCCTGGAAGTGGGTAATGTTTCTGCTCACATTCCACTATTTAGAACTGGTCCTCTGGCCCAGTCTAGATGCAAGGGAACTGGGAAATGTGGTTTTTCTGTACTCCCAAGTGGATGATAAAATGGTTTGATAAATCTATACAATTGTCTTTGCCACAACTGGTTTTTTTCTTTAAGTCAAATGTCTGCTAATACTCTCAGTTGCCCGATATAGAATTTAAAAATGTTGGTTATTACCTGTAACTGACTAACATTTTCTCTGGTAGTAAGGATGGACTGCAAGCTTTCTGTTTGTGGGTGCGGCTCGTGGACTGGCAGGCTTCACTGTAAGATAAGCAAGCTGGCAGCCTGTACTCTGAAAGTCACTGCCCTCTTAGGCTGATAGTTTCATTCAGCCTCACGTTATAGAGCTTTCCTTACACATACACACGCAATGTTCAGAAAGGGAGCCCTGACTCAGCAGCCACTGGACACACAGTTTGCTAGTCCCTTGCTTTGACATCCCAAAGGACTCAGGGAAAGCTGCGAAAATGGCCCTCCCTGCTTGCTGCATTCTCCTCTACGTGCATTGAGCTGTGGCTCTCTCCACGCTGGCTGGCATATCGCCTTGGCTGTAGCCATCTCTGGTCTTTCAGAAACTCATAAACTCTTATTTTGCTAATATTCTCCTTCTAGTACTTGGCAATTATATTAGTTTCTTCTCTTTTATGCTTTCTTACTATAACATATTTCTATAGTTTATTCCTTTTTGTTAGAGTGAAGGGAAATCAATGAGTTTTCTTCAATTTATCATCTTGAACTTAAATGTTTCACTTAGCAAAATATGATTTTCCATGTCAGTATAACTATTTTCTATATCATTAAATCATATTCTAAAACAAGTTTTGGAACATGAAAACTATTCCATTTTATAGTATACCATAATTTAACTATAGTTTCTTCTGATTGAATATTTAGGTTATTCCAGTATTGGTTTTCATAATTAAAAACAACTCTGCAGTGGGGATTCTTGTACTTGGGATGTTAGATAATTTTCTTGAATCAAATTTATTGAAGTGGAATTGCTGACTCAAAGGATATTTGCTTTTTTATGACTTTATATATGTATAGCAAATTGTTTTCCAGAAATACAATACTATTTTATAAGTCCAACAGCAGTAGGTATTATCATTTTAAAAAACCTTTACCAATTTACTTGTACCAGTAGCATTTACTAACTGGGTGCCTTGGTTTCTTCAACTTTAAAATATGGTCTAGGTGTTGAGCTGCTGAAATGATTAAACATGTACCTCATACATGCCTGTCATAAACTAAAAATACAATAAATTTTATTTTAAATATGATAAATTATTTTTAAAAAGAACCACCTAGCTGTCTCTCAGGTTTGTTGTGAAAACTAAATTAGATAATATATGTAAAAATACGCATATATATGGTATGTACGTAGTATAAGTGCTAAGTATTATCATTCTCTCTCCTAATCCAGGCCTCTTGAATGCAAGGGCAACCTAAATCCCAGACTCTAGCTAGGACACAGAGATAGCAGGCAAATCATGTGGACAGCATCTGAGCTTCGGGGCAGGTGGTCTGATTGACCCATTACTGAAGAAGAGCAAAGAGACCAACAAAGGATTGACCTCGGGGGATTTATTTCTCCTTGGCCAAGCATTCAGATTTCCTTTTTATTACAGATTCATCTGAGCATCTGTGTGAGAGCAATTTATCCACAAGACTGCTGTCATCTCCTTCCTGTGCACCATCCCTGTGGCTAAGTGATTTTCTGCTCATCCCCTCCCACTGTGTCAGTGTATGAATATGACAAAGATACACAGAGGACACATTTCTGGTTTACTCGAGAGCTCTGGGGGTTTTGATAACAAGCTGACAGGAAGGAAGACACAGAGTTTTGAAAAGAATAAAATGAAAAGAACTAGGGTAATATGGGTAGCTAGCAGGATAATCTTGGATACGGAAAAGCGAATATAAATTTATTGAGAAGTTAGGTCCAGAAATTATAGGATTGAAAGAAAACTTGGGTTGAAGAGGTGGATTGATTGTCCAGATGCAGCTCTGCTTTGACCTTTTCTGTGACCTTAGGATCTTTGGGATAAAATATTGGCTACATGGAGAATTTCACATTAAGAGTCTCATTTTCTTCTTCCTTTTTCTCTTCCTTCTCCCTCTGATTTTTCATCTTGGAGTGCACTCTAGCCAGCTAAATGAAGCCGTTGTTTTACAATGATGTTCAATTCTAAAATACATTTGATTAGGAGCAAGTGTCACTAGACCCACTCAAGTAATCCTTGGGTCCTGCTTTATTTCCTACTTCTGTGCTCTAAGATCAATTCTGAGCATCCTTCATGTGTTGGTTTATGAAGTAGATGAGGCAAGCAGGTATCCAAAGCAAGGACATTCTTTTTGAGTTTGTATCAGTTAGGTTATGCATTTTTCCGTGGTGAGAGATGTTAAATAATCAAGGGTCAAATGACCAAAAATCATAAAGGTTTTGTTTTGTTTTGTTCTGTTCATGTAAAAGAAACCCAGAGTAAAGCAGTCTTGAACTGATAAGAAGGCTCAGGGTGGTTTTAGCAAGGTGGAGATTTATTTCTCTTCCACATTAAAGCCTGAATGTGAGTAGTTCAGGGCAGTTGTAGCAGCTACATCACGATCTAGGACCCAGAACAATTTTCTGATTTGCTCTCCCTAGAATACATATAGCTCAATACTGAGTGCAAGGCATCCAACTCAGGTACTGAGGAGCAGAATAGAGGAGGGTGAAAGAATGGACAGGCAGACTCCTAAAAAGGACTCTTAGTGAAAATTGCACAAAACACTGGGCTTCATACCCTATGACCAGAACTAAGTCAATGACTACAGCTGACTACAAACAAATATGAAAAAAAAAATTTTTATTCCATATGTTCATGTGCCCAACTAAATTTACTTTTGGTTTATTAGAACAGAAGTGGAGAACAGATATTGGGAGATGATTTGCAGTTTCTGCCATAATAGAATATTTTTCTTGGTAGAGAACACAAAAAATAAATTGAGGATATGATAAAGTCAACTACTTTAAGCAAAACAGAATTTTTACTCCAGGAAAAATTGATAAAAGTTATACAAGAGAGTAACTGTAATTATATTATAGCTTATGACTGTACAGTAACCAATTATTTATGAATAATAAAGTATTATTTATGAATAACAATAACCATTTTAATTTTTCAACTTTTGGAATCAACTTATGGATGAGGCACAAAAATACTTGATTATGCCACATAATAGAATGTAAATCTTATTAACCTTGACAATGGAAAATAAAATTACAGGTGACATATTTATTGCATGAAAGGAAGGAAAAGAAACAAAGGGAGGGTTTAAGGTAACAATATCATTGTCTTATGAACCGAAGAGTCAAGAGATGCTATGGATTTTAAAGTATCAAAGAATAAAGATGTGTGAATCTTGCTTAGAGGTATAAAACTAATCAATAGAGAATTTTATGAGTGGTGATATAATTATGTGGGCGTATTGAGGCTTAGTTAGGAGAAGGGATAAGCAAACTATTACTAGATTCTCATCTATTAAGGTTATCTCACCACACTCTGTCTCCCTTCCTAGGGGGGGGTGACATCCCATTGTTCAATATGACTGTGAGGCTGGAAGGAACACTTCTGTGGACTAATGAGAGAGTTAAGAGGATGTCACCATGATCTGAGCAGGTAATGTAAAAGGTTTACAGTAAAGGAATAGATAAATGAATGAAGGGTCCTTAATGCAGGGGAACTCCTCTTGTCTAAGAAGATGTATCAGGTTAACCTAGTGTGATATAACAAACTCTTTGAGCCACTTGTACTCACAAAGTGACCTTCCAATCATCATTTGTCTTCCGATATGCCTCTGCCCAGGAAAATGATGTGCTGGCTGAAGAGCACACCCCTAGAAGCCATGAAATTACATTTTTCATTATTGAATTTTAAATTTATAAATTGAAATTCTTTGTAGGTTCTGCAACAGCCTTTTCTTTGAGCTTGAATAGACCATGAGAGACTGATCCATTCTTTCTGTTATGGTACAAAGTTATGAGCCTGGAAAACTGCAGATTGCCCTTGGACTGTGATGACATCCCCATCGTGCTAGGGTGTAGTTGGAGAAATGTTTTGGCAGTCAACAAAACCCAGGAGACGTCCCTATTTTTTTACATGTCTTCCTCTCCTCTACATATTTTTTAAGAGAGTTAAACACTCTCATTTCAAAAGACTGGGCTTCATTGAAGTTGTCTTCTTCCATTGACCAAGTGACCCACTCTCTTCACTCTTTGGACATTTTATGACCCTCTCATATGCTCCTTTGTGTCCCAATCTTTCTTCCAAAAATGAATACATTTCTTTACTGTCATCTGCTCCTGCTTCAGCTACTCTTTACCTTAGGTTCTGAGATCCTGTTTTCTCACTCTAAACATACTTGGGTTCAAATCCTGACTCTACTCCTACAAAGATATGAGTGTCAAGGGAGGAAAATTATTTAACAACATTAGGATTCATTATTTTCTTCCTTAAATGTAGTAGATTGAATGAACTATGAGGACCTTTCATTGTGGGAATTAATGAATCTCTGGACTCATGGTGGCCTGGGAAGATTTGCCTAGACCAGTGGTTTCTAATACAATCAACAAAGGAGATGATTTTACTTTTTACATAAATATAATTTAAGGACCCCCAAATGATAATAATTGTTTTATTGATTCAGTGTAGAAAAAATACTTAATGCTTGGCAATAATGTCCCATGTTAAGAGCCAAGTGCCCTCCCAAGTGTTGTAGGCCCTGCTCACCAGGCCTGCGAGAGTGAGATTCTCGTCATGACTCCTCCTTCGCTCATCCTGCCCGTGTCTGCCACCTGTCTTCTGCTGGAACCTGCACCCAAGGCCCTCTGCTGATATATCGTCAGTCATACTTGCATCAACTGCTTCCTTTCTTTCTCGTTTTTTTTTTTTTTTGCTTTCTTCCTTCCTTTCTATCTATATTTGGCACATAGATTCAGACTACATTTTATCTGGTTGTGTGTGTCCCAGAGGTTACTAACTTATTTATCTATACTCAGCACATCTTATGAATTCTGCCCATGCCTCACAAGCCACTTGCTTTTGCACTTAGTTTCTTTACCCTCCTTGTTTACTTTCTTATCTCTATAACAGATTCCAACATTCTCAAATATTAATAATAACATATGCACAATACAAGTATCTTCTATTTCTCTCCTGCCTGGTTTTCCATTACATTGAATTTTTTTGGAAGAATCTAGACCAGTTGTCCTGCACCAGCTTCTTTCCTTAATCCTCATCTTCTAATCCTTTGCTTTCCTCGGACTCGGGACATTGTTAGAAGGAAATATGGGAGTCCTCCTGATTTAGGGATTATATTAATAACTTTCAGTTAAGCCCCTGCTATTAGTGAAAATACCAATATAGGGGCTTACTCTTAATGTTTTTACTTTCCTAATTATAGCTTCATTAAGCCTAGAGGTAATGGCCACACCTAGGGCTTTTATGAAACATGGAGGAGCCAACTCTTTCTCTCTCTCTCAGGGGGCGTGTGTGTGTGTGTGTGTGTGTTTTCCACATAGTGACACAACCTTCTCCTGCAGAGCTTGCCTCAGGTATTTCACTGTGGACCAGAGACATGACTTAGAGAAGAGGAAGAGGGAGCACCCCCTGTCTTTCAAAATCCATAGGGAAAAATGGAGCAGTACCCCTCCAAAGACAACACCCAAGCTGTGACCAAACTGCTAGGTTGCTCTAATTGTTCTTCATTTTTGCTTCCATCAAGCATTGGGTGATAGTACATGTAATACTTATGATTTATGGGTACAGAGATATTACATGTAAATATACTTCAAATATAAATAAATATTTTAATAAATAAGGCCTCGCAGACATACTTTGAATACTATGCCCATTGTTTTGCTATCACTGTGATTGAATGAAGAAAAAGGAATCTTTGGGAGACCTATAGAAAGTAGAGGAAGATTCTTTATCCATGTGCATCTCCCTAGATGCTATTTGGGTCCTGAATATGTCTTCTACTGACTTCTAATTGCATCTTATGCTTTATTAAACCAGCTGGTATTCCTTAAACAATGTTTCTAGAAATTTTTTTTCTCTCCTTGGTGTAATTCTGGTAGTCTGCTTTTCCTAACTCCTAGATTCGACATAATGACATCATGGATCTCTCTCTCTCTCTCTCTCTCTCTCTCTTGCTCTTGCTCCTAGTCTTCTCTCTCACTCTCCCTCTTTCTCTTGCTTTGTGTGTGTGTGTGTTTGTTTGCTGGTCGCGTTTTGTTATGATCAATTCTTCAGGCAATTTGTTTCACTGGCTATATTTCTATGAATCTTGTTTTATTTCTAGAATCATAGAATCCCAGAGTTCAAAGAATAGGCCCAGTTTACATAATAACCTTTTAAAATTAATTGCTTTCAAAGAGATCTTATTGGTCATTGAATCCAACCTTCCATGCACTGGGTGTGGACACCATGTTCTGGGGAGGTTCTGAACACATATGATTATCCTGACTGAGGAGGAGCCTCTCTGTCTACAATACCTGACACATAGTAAACACTCGACACATGCTTTTATTATTATGTTATGATTATTATTTTGCAATTTGATTCCACTTACCTGGGATTTTTTTCTCTCTTTCTCATATTTCCCCTCTCTTTCTCATACTTCCCATATTTCCTGATTTCTTCCCAAATATCAGTGAGCATTATTTTGTTTACCTTAGAGACCCTTAGCTCCAGAGTCATTTGGGAATCTCGAAATTCTCAATTTCTGTGACATTCCCATTGCCTTTCAAGTAAGTGAAATTCTTAAGACTGCAAACGTATTTGCTAAAAGAAAACCCAGTTTTGTTGTTCTTTTGTCCGTTCAACACTCTTGTGAAGAGGAAAATCTTTAAAAAATAATCTCGCCTCTTGCAAAATAATCTCGCCTCTTGCCTCTGATCGTAGCTTTTCCTTGTTTCTCTAACCTGGGGGAAGCAAAAGCAAGCATATCCCCTGATATGGCGCAACACCGTCATGGAGAGCTTTGGAGTCGGACGCCTTGGGTTAGTATCTTGGCTCAAGTACTTCCTAATCTTGGGACCGTGGGCAGAATTCTCTAACTTATCCATGCCTCAGCTTTCTTATCCGTGGAGTGGGGGTGATAATATAAGCACTGCAGCATAAGGTCTTTGCCAAGATAAATTCATTAAACACAGACAACACTAAGAGCAACGCCTGAGGAACAATGAGCACTAGCAGCTATTTCGGGTACTGCAGCGCCTCTGCACAGTAGCACCGCAAATCCCTGCTGCTCTTGCTCTGTGCTGGGGAATAATACGGCGTGTAGCTTAAACACATGAGCCTCGTAGCCAGTCAGCATTAGATTGAACCCAGATGCTGCCTGTGTGGTGTGACCACGGGCAAGCAATTTAGTGTCTCCAAGCTTCAATGCCCTCATTTGTTAAGTGGGACAAACAGCAACTACCTCTCAGGATTATGGAGCTTCATTGTCAGGGTGATAATGTATAAAAACAACTAGACTGCACCGGGGCACAGCAAGTACTCATACTATGTTATCTGTTAAAAAAAAAAAAAAGAAATTTATCCATTCCTTAAATTGCTTTAGTCTACTGTTTTTAAAACTAATTTGGGACTTTTCTTTGTCATTTATTTTCAATTTGCATATGAAGTTTATTATTTTTCATCAGACACCTCCTTTGATAACTCTTCATTGTCCTGAAATTTTTCCACCTTTCTTCTCTCTGAACTTCCTTTAGTCAGAGACGATTCAATTGTAATCTAGCATGCAACTTTTAACAGAGCACTGCAAGATTCCAAACGGAGATACAAGATGAAACTTTCTCACATCCTCACTGCTCTTAGTAACAGTCACAAATAAACATACCTGACAGGTCAAGTCATTGCTGCGATTGGTATGACTCATTGCAAGCTCCACATTTGGAATCTTAGGGTGTGTGGTTGAGAGAAAGTGTGTGAGTGTGTGTGTGTGTGTGTGTGTGCATCTACACTGGCCTCTGGCCTTTTGAAATTGATTTTCCCTCTTTGAGGAACCTTGCTCTGGGAGTGACAACAACCAGACACCTGGTTCTCCTTCTGACTTTCCTCTGAGTGGCTGATCGTTTTTGCTGCCTGCCCAGATGTTTCCATTATCCCCGTGAACCACACCCAGGGCCAGCGCACCAGCCCCTCACCCCTCAATCCCTGTCAGCCACCGTGTTGGCAGCACCCAGGCTCACCCCCGTTCCGATCACGTGCTGCAGTTAGTGTCTGTGCTGCTACATACACGGTTCTGTTTTTTCCTCAACTTTTTTCTAGATGCACATCCCTGCCCCGTGTAAAACATGGTTCTCCTCGTTTGATACTGCATCTCCTACTTTGCTCTTCCAATGGGAGCTCTCGAAACCAACAGCACAGGCGGGGCCCTGTAGGTGGTGAGAGCACTGGCCGGGCTTTGGCCACCTCTACCGCCCTTGGTCTGCCTGTCACTCTTTGAAGTCTTTGCCTTTGATGCCGACAGTCCTCTTGCAATCCATGGTTTAGCATCTCCTGCTGACCCATTTTCACATCTAAAGATGATTCAGTAACTGATTCACGTTCTTTTCTCTATCCTCTTCCTCTGGCCTTCATTTATGAGGACAGTCTATCTGTCGAGTCAGCCTTTGGGGTCTTAGCTCTTATACCACTGGGCCCGACACGGAACGCCTTTATCTCACAAGGCAGTTCCTTCTCAACATCTCTTTTTTCAGCATTTCCAATCCACATATTCTCTCTCCCTCTCTGGGGTCATCCCCTTATGCCATGACTTCTGCTTTCCTTCTTCTTCTTCAACCCACACCAGACACCATGATTTTCTGTCAGTCTGAACTACCTTGGTAACTTTTTTTTGATGCTGTTCTCAGTATTTACTATAGACTGAAAAAAAGGAGATGGAGTTTGAGCCAAATGGCCTTAATTCTACCAGTTATCTGCTCAAATAAGCAGAGTGCAACTTGGGATCATAACTGGTGGTTCTCCATACACATATAAAAATATATGCACCTCAGAAATATAAACACTGCAGATCAAGCAAAGACTCTCTCGACAGGTCCCTCTCCTGCTCTATTTTCCATAAATAACCACTATTATCAATCTGGTATGCAGTTTTCCAGCCACGCTTCTTTCCATATATTTGTATTCCCTAGTAAAACAAGTTACCTGGTAATGTATAGCAGGCATCCAATTACTCTTGGTTGAATGAATGAAAATATATATATGTGTGTGTGTGTGTACATTCTGTATATACACACATATATACATATAACTGCTTTTGTATGTGTTTTTATATAAATCATATTGCTTTGTACATATTGGCAACTTGCTTTTTTATTGAATAACATATCTTGGAAAGATTTTCTTGTTGCCTCTAGGACTATCTTCTTCATTTTCCAAGCTTTTCTTCCTCCTTTTGCCTAAAAATGGAGATATTCAGCAATTCTTACTTCTGGACCTTTGTTCTTTTTTCTTCACATGTTATTAATACTTTGGAGGTCTCATCCATTCCAAACATCTCAACTATTATCTCCATGTAAGTGATCCTCAAGTCAGTATTACTGGTGCTGATGTCTCATTAAAAATCCAGTCTTTCACCTGTACTTTTTCCCACTGAATTGGGACCACTGTGACTTCAAGCTCAGAACGCTAAATGACACTTATTATCCTCCTCTCTCTCAAACCAATTCCTGTGATTTTACCAGCTTTTTTGTGTATAACAAGAAGCAGAAAATCTTATTTTATAAGTAACAGAATTCTCCCTAGATAGAGACTTGTTTTGTACGCTTTGATGAGTCACTTTCTGTGAAGGGTGTTAGGTGAGAGGGCAACACCAGTAAAGACAAAGCTTGTATAAAAAGAGGTGGTGATGCAACTCCCTTCCAAATGGGGCCAATCTGCTGTTACATTTTTGCTTTGCTGGATATGCGTTTCAAGAGCTGAATTGTCTGGGAGTATAATGAGACTGGGTGTGGCTATGGAAAGAAAAGGGAGGCAAAAGGTAGCTGGCATCCAGAATGGAAATTTGGCAAAAGCACAAGCATGTTTAAGAGGGAGTTTATGAAGCTTTGCCCTGCCACATGCATTGTAAACAATCTTACTGGTCTCTCTGGAAAATCTTCATCTTCTCAATGATTGATGGTGATTAATTGTAGTTAATTAATTAAAATGCGGTATTAATTATGGTACTTTCCTGCTCAAACATTCCCTGTGGTTTTCTATTGTTCTGACACTGAATTAAAAATAATTCTTTCTTTGGCAGCTTTATTAAGGTGTGTTTGATAAACAACAAACATATTTAAATGTATAATTTGATAAGTTTTGACATATGTAGACACCTGGGAAACCATCAGCAAAATGAAGTTAATGAATTTACACATCATTTCCAAAAGTCCCCTTGTGGCCCTTGGTAATCCCATCCCTCTCCCTACACTGTCCCCTGACAAACACTAATACACTTCTTTCTGTTACTATGGACTTCTTTGCATTTGCTAGAATTTTATATAATGGAATTATAAAGTATATGCTGTTTTTTTGTCTCTCTACTTTCATTTATCAAAATTATTTTGACAGTTTATCCATGTCATTACAAATATAAACAGTTCATTGTTTTTTGTGGCTGCATAATTTCCCATCATGTAGATATCCCATAATTTCTTCATCCATTCACTCATTAATAGATAATTGGGTTGTTTCCACTTTTTGACTATTACAGATAATTTGCTATGAATATTTGTGTCTTTGTGTGGACCTGTGCCTTCATTTCTTTTGTTCACATGACTAAGAGCAGAATGGTTGGGTCACATGTGGGCATGTATTGAAAGCTTAAAAGAAAATTGTGAAACGGTTTTATAAATTATTTATGTTATTTCACATTTCCATAAGCAGTGTATAAGAGTTTTAGTTGCTCTACATTCTCATCAAAACAAAAAAATAGGGTGATCAGTCTTTTTAATTTACCCACTAGAGTTGTTTTGTAGAGTGGCTCATTGTGGTTTTAATCCACACGTCCCGAATGACTACTGATGTTGTTCACCTTTTCATGTGTGTATTTGCCATCCTTATATCTTTTCAGGGAGAGTGTCTATTTCAATCTTTTGTGTGTGTTTTCATCAGGTTGTTTGTCTTCCTAATGTTGAATTTAAGAATTCTTTCATATTCTAGGTACAATTTTCATTAGATAAATCCTTTGTAAATATTTTTTCCCAGTCTGTGGCTTGCCTTTTCATTCATTTAATAGTGTCTTTTCAATGTCCAGTTTAAGATGTTGAGGAAATTTGATTTAGTTATTTTTCCCTTTTATGGTTTATACTTTTTGTGTTCTGCTTAAGAATCACTAACAAATCCAAGGTTACTAAAGTTTTCTCTCATGTTTTCTTCTCAAACATTTATAGTTTTAGCACATCCATTTAGACATGATCCATTTCAAGTACATTTGTAAAGGTGGTATGCAATAAGGGTTGAGATTCATCATTATTATTGTGGTTATTTTGCATATGGCTAGTTAATTGCTCCAGAACCACTTAGTTAAAACTTATTTTTTTCTCTGATGAACTGCCTTCTCAGCTTTATTGGAAGTCAGTTGTTGAAATATGTGTGGATCTATTTTTGGATTCTTTATTTTGTTTTAATTTATTGGCATAAAGTTGTTCATAATATTTCTTTGACATCCTTTTAATACCTGTAGAATTTGTAGCAATGCCCTCTCTTTAATTTCTAATATGAGTAATTTGTATTTTCTCTCTTTTTTTCCTGATTAGTCTGCTAGATTTGTATCAATTTTATTGATCTCAAATAACAAACTTTTGATTTCTTTGATTTTTCCCTATTGGTTTTCTGTTCTCTATTTTATTGATTTCTTCTCTAATATTTATTACTTTCTTTCTTTAGCTTACTTTAGGTTTAATGGTCTCTTCTTTTTCTGGTTTCTTAAAGTAGAATCTGAGGTCATTGATTTGAGAACTTTTGTTTTCTAGTCACAAATTTAGGAAGTCCCCCAAACCAACCATATGTTCAATGATTTGGTAGAAGGACTCACAGGATTCAAAAAATCACTATATTCATAGCTACAGTTTATTACAGGGAAAAAATTACAGATTAAAGATGGTAAAGGGAAGAGGCAGGGTTTAGGGGAGACCAGGCATATAGCTTCCAGTGGGCCCCAGTAGAGTTGTGGAGTCAGCATTTACTTCCCACAGCAATGATGGGTGACAATATGCATGAAGTATTGACAACGCAGGAAGTTCACCTGAGCCTTGTGTCCAGAGTTTTCACTGGAGGTTGGTCCAGAGTATTTTATTGGAGGATGGACATATTAATACATCATGTGGCTCAAGGTTCCCGCCATAAATCATTTTTTGCGTAGACTATCTGCATTACTCAAGCTCCCTAGGTAAACAAAGTTATTCTCATCAGGCAGGGCATTCCAAGGGCTTAAATGATATTATGTAGAAGCCTAGAGGGAAGGGAGGATCAAAACTTTCTTTGGGCAAAGTTAGTCCTTTACTGTATACTGGTATGGTAATTTTAGTGCTATAATTTCCTTTCTATGTACTGATTTAGCAGCATACCACAACTTTTCATATATTATGTTTTTATTCTTTTTTTACTTCAAAATACTTTCTGATTCCTCTTTTGATTTATTCTTTGACCCATGGGTAGTTAATTTGTGTGTATTTAGTTTCCAAATATTTGGAGATTTTCCAGATTTTTCTGTATTGATTTCTAATTTAATTCCACTGGGCATGGGGGAGAGATTATAACTTGTATTTTATTCTATTCTTTTTAAATAAAATCAGAAATGAAAGAGAAGACATTACAACTGATACCACATAAATACAAAGGATCATGAGACTACTATGAACAATTATACACAAATTGGATAACCTAGAAAAAATGGATAAATTACTAGAAACATTAAACCTACCAAGACTGAATTATAAACAAAAAATGAACAGACCAATAGTGAGTAAAAAGATTGAATTAGTAATAAAAATTCTGTCATCAATGAATAGCCCAGGACATGATGATGGCTTCACTGCTGGATTCTACCCAACATTTAAAGAAAAACTTATACTAATCCTTCCCAAACTCTTCCAAAAAAACTGAAGAAGATGGAATAGTTTCAAACTCATTTTATGAGGCCAGCATTACTCTGACAACAAAGCCAGACAAGGATACTGCAAGAAAAGAAAATTACAGGCCAGTATCCCTGATGAACATAGTTGTAAAAATCCTCAACAATGAAGAACAACATCATATGATCATCTCAATAGATGTCAAAAAGGGCATTTGACAGAATTTGACATTCTTTCATGGTAAAAACTCTCAACAAATTAGGTGTATAAGGAATGTACTTCAACATAATAAAGACCATATATTACAAGCCCACAACTGACATCATACTTAAAAGTGAAAAGCTGAAAGCTTTTCCTTTAAGATCAAGATCAAGACAAGGATGCCCACTCCTTCCACATCTATTCAACATAGTACTGGATGTCCTAGCTGAGCAATTAGGCAAGAAAAAGAAATTTGCCATTTATCACACACCACACATAAAAATCAACTCCAAATGGATTAAAGGTTTAAATGTAAGACCCGAAACTGTAAAACTCCTGGAAGAAAACAGGAAAAACATGATACTGATCTTGGCAATAATATTTTGGTTTTGACAACAAAAGAACAGACAATAAAAGCAAAAATAAACAAATAGTACTACATTAAACTAAAAAGAGCTTTGCACAACAAAAGAAGCAATCAACAAAATGAAAGAGTAACCCACGGAATGAAAGAAAATATTTGCAAACCATATTTCTAATAGGGGTTAAAATCCAAAATATATGAGGAACTCATGCAAAACCATAGCAAAATACCAAGTAACTCAATTCAAAAATGGGCAGAGGACCTGTTTCCAAACAATATACTTTTTTCCATTTTTCCAAAGAAGACATGCAATTGGCTAACAGGTATAGAAACAGGTACTCAGCATCACTAATCATCTTTTACGATGATTAGATATTTTTCTAAAGACATTTAAATGGCCAAAAGATATATGAAAATGTGTTCAGCATCATGAATCACAATGGCAATGCAAATCAAAACCACAATGAAATATTACTTCACACCTGTTAAGATGTGTACTATCAAAAAGACAGTATTTTTCTTTCAGTATCTTAAAGAGGTTGCTCTACTGTGTTCTCACTTGCTTTGTTTCCATCAAGAAATCTGTCTTTCTGGCCAGGCGCAGTGGCTCACACCTGTAATCCTAGCACTCTGGGAGGCTGAGGAGGGCGGATCGTTTGAGCTCAGGAGTTCGAGACCAGCCTGAGCAAGAGCAAGACCCCGTCTCTACTAAAAATAGAAAGAAATTATCTGGCCAACTAAAATATATATAGAAAAAATTAGCTGGGCATGGTGGCACATGCCTGTAGTCCCAGCTACTCGGGAGGCTGAGGCAGGAGGACCTCTTAAGCCCAGGAGTTTGAGGTTGCTGTGAGCTAGGCTGACGCCACGGCACTCACTCTAGCCTGGGCAACAAAGCAAGACTCTGTCTCAAAAAAAAAAAAAAAAAAAAAGAAGTCTGTCTTTCTTATCTTGTTCCGCTGTACAAAACATGTCTTTATTCTCTGGCTGCTTTTAAAATTTTCTGTTTAACACTAGTTTTGAGAAATTTGATTGTGATTTTTTTTTCTTTGTATATGTACTTGGGTTTTGTCAAGCTTCTTGGATATGTTGGTTTAGAGTTTTATTACATTTGGAAACTTTTCAGTTATGATTTCTTCTAGTTACAGTTTCTTTCTTCCCATCTCTCTTCTCTTCTTTTAAAACACCAGATACAAGTATATTAGTTCACTTGAAGTTATCCTATAATAATTGATGGTCTATTTACTTTCAAAAATTATTTTTTTCTCTGCACTTCATTGTGGTTTACCTTTTTTTCTATGTTTTCATAGTTTATTAATATTTTCTTTTGCATTATATAATCTACCATTAATCTCATCCAAAATATTTTCATCTCAGATACTGTAGTTTTCAGCTCCAGAAGTTTTATTTGGGACTTTTTTATACTTTCTATGTCTATACTTAACATGTTCAAGCTTTCCTCCAGCTTCTCGACCATACAGATACAGTTATAAGAACTGTCTTAATGACTCACCATCAAATTGGTACTAACTGATCAACAGTACGGTGCTCACATGGTAGTAATAGTCACTGGATGCCAGTCAGGTGGAAGGGGAGGTGGGGGTGGGGCAAACTCACAACTAATGGGTGCAGAGGGCACTGTATGGGGGAAGGGCAAGCTTGTAGCCCTGGCTTGGGTGAGGCAAAGTCATTATATATAACCAAAATGTTTGTACCCCCATAATATTCTGAAATTAAAAAAGAAGAACTGTCTTAATGTATTTTCCTTCTAATTCTAATGTCTGTGTCAGTTCTGAGTCAGTTTTGTTTGATTTGTTTTTATCCTCGCTATAAATTGTATCTTCTGCTTTTTTGCATGGATGGTAATTTTTTATTTCATTCCACATACTGAGTTTTACTTTTGTGTTGAACTTTTTATGTTTCTATAAATATTCTTGAGCTCTGTTTTAGAACACCATTAAGTTTCTTGAAATAATCTGATCCTTTCATGACTGCCTTTGAAGATTTGTTAGATGGGAGTAGAAGAGCATTTCGTTTAGGGGTAATTCTTCTCCACCTCTGAGTGAAAATACTTCTGAGCTCTCTTCCCAATGCTCCATGGATTTTAAGACTTTTGAGTCTGGCTGGCGAAACGATACACTCTTCCTGGCCGTATGTGAAATCCAGTTACTATTCCCTTTAATCCTTTTATGTAGTTATTTTCCCATTCTCAGAGAGTTTCCTTGCATTCATGCTCTGATTAATACTCTGCTGAATACTAAAGGTGGGATCTCTGAAGATCTCAGAAGTTCTCTTTTTGTGCACCTCTGTCCTTTCCCATACTCTGCCCTGTGAACTCTACTTGCCTTATTCTCCTTGAACTCTAAGCTGTGTCTCTTCAACTCAAGGATTTTGTTAGTTTTCCCCTGAATTTCCCTCTGTGCTCTGTGGACTGGAATTCTCTCCAGGGGGTAAGCATGGGTAATTGTAAATCTCATGTTGTTTTTTTGATGTCTACTGTCTTGAAAATTGTTGCTTTATATATTTTATCCCTTCATTTTAGCTGGAATTAGAAAATCAATTATTTTTTAAGAGATTTAAAAGTAATACAAAATATTGATTTTATATTTACCATATATTTATATTGATATTTCATCTATCTAATATTCTGTAGCTAGTTTGCACCAGCTCACGAGATCCAATTGTTAAGTATTCAGGAATGTTTTGAGCTAGTTATTAAACTGTTGTTAGCTTTAATTTAGCCATGGTAGGAATATTTATATACATGGCATTGTCCAATGCTATAAATCCAGGTTTTTCCTTTTTATTGCCCCCTCCTCCAGAGAGATGGCTTACCAACTTCATCTGGACTTTTTTTCACTTTACCTGAAAGACATCCTTTCATATTTCTTATAGTGTGTGTCTCCTGGGGATAAATTATTTTAACTTTTGTTTGTTTGAGAAGTTTGTTGGGCTGACGTTTTTGAAAGATATTTTCACTGGTTATAGAGTACTAGGTTGACAGTATCTTTTTTTGTTAAGCACGTACAGATGTTTGTGTTAGTCTGTTTTGCATTGCTACAAAGGGAATATCTGAGGGTGGATAATTTATAAAGAAAAGGTTAGTTGGCTCACGGTTCTGCAGGGTGTGCAGGCTTGGCACCAGCAGCTGCCTCTGGTGAGGGCTTCAGGGAGCTTCCAATCAAGATGGAAGGTGAAGGGGGAGCAGGTGTGTCACATGGCAAGAGAGGGAGCAAGAGAGGGAGGTGGTGCCAGGCTCTTTTAAATAACCAGCTGTCACATGAACTAATAAGTGAGAACTCACTCATTATTGTGGGGAGGGCACTAACCCATTCGTGAGGGATCTGTCCTCATCACCCAACAACTCCCATCAGGCCACACTTCCAACACGGGGATCAAATTTCAGCATGAGCTTGGGAGGGGCCAAACATCCAAACCTTCTCAGTGTTGCCCCACAGATTTGTGCCTAAATCGGTTCTAATGAGATGACTGCTGTCACTCTTAACTTTGTTCCTTTGTACGTAGTGTGTCTTTTATTCTCTGGCTGCTTTTAATTTTTTTTTTATTTTTTAAATCATTGGTTTTAAGCAATCTGTATCGTTACTTTAAATCTTTAAACATATTTATAATAGCTATTTTAAAGTCCTATTCTTCTAATTCTATCATGTCTGTCATTTCTGGGTTGATTTGTATAAACTGACTATTACTGCTGAACATAGACACATTTTCTAGCTCCTTAGTATATCCAGTAATTTTTTATTGGATGCTCAACATTATGAATGTCACCTTTTTGTTGTTGTTGTCTGGATCTTGTCTTCTTCTTTCAAAGATTGTTGAGCTTTATTTTAGTAGGTAATTTACTTGCAGATCAACTTGTTTGCTTTTTCCTTTAAAAGGTTGTTCTAAGGTTTGTCAGGGTTAATGTAGAGTAGCCTTATTCTATGCTATTTGAGTCCTACTCTAAGTTATGGGCTTTCTGGGGTGTCTATCAAATGTGCCAGGTATTCAATAAAGCTTGATTGGTCAGAGCTGTACATCTCTTGGCCTTGAGCAAGCTTTAGTAATTACTCATACTACAGTCACCAGTAGTTGTTAATTCCCCAGATTTATTCTTTACCTGGCATTGTGGGGTTTCACCCTATGCACACCACTTAGTATTCAGCCAAAGACTCAGGGAGAACCCTGTAAAAATTTCTGGGGCTCTTTCTATGCATTGTCCCCTCCTCTCTGAGTTGTAACCTCAGCTCAGTAAGAATTTAAGGGTGCCATACTGTGCTTGGATTTCTCCTCCTACACGGCAACCCAGAAAATGCCAGGCAGAAAACTGTAACAAGCACAGGGCTCACCTCATTTGTTTCCTTTTTTTCATGGATCACAGTCTTGCACTGTCTATTGTCCAATATTAGAAAACAATTGTTTCATATATATTGTCTAGTTTTCTAGTTGTTTGTGATTGGAGCATGGAATGGGTTGAATTGTGTTTCCCCAGAAAAAGATATGTTGACTTATCAACTTCCAGTACCTCAGAATGTAACTGTATTTGGAACTAGGGTCATTGCAGAGGTGACTACTTAAGATGAGGTCATATCCGGAGCACTGTAGACTCCTAACCTAGCTGATGTCCATATAAGAAGACAGCGAGGTGAAGGCAGAGACACACAGGGAAAATGCCATGCGATGACAAAGGCTGCAAGCCAAGGAATGTCAAAAATTGCCAGCAAACCCCCAGAATAACAGGCAAAGAAAGATTTCCTCCCAGGTTTCAGAGGGGTCATGGCCCTGCCAATACTTTGATTTCAGACTTCTAGTTTCCAGAACTGTGAGACGATACATTCTGTTGTTTTAAGCCACCCAGTTTGTGGTACTCTGCTACAGCAGATCAAAAAAAATAGTAACAGTATAGAAGACTAGTTGGGTACAAGTTCCTCCATCATAACTGGAAGCAGAAGTTCCTAAACTCTCTTAGCATTTGTTATTTGAACTCCTTTTACCTCCTGCAATAGATAAGTTATTGGAAAGCAAGTATCACGTCTTTTTCATTTTTTGTTTTCCACGACACCTATCTGTAGGTATGTAAGCTAGATATGAAATTCATGGACTTCAAATATGGGTGGGTAAAATGTAATTTTATTTTTTATAATCAAAATCATTTTATATGCAGTTCCTCATTCCACTAGGGTACACGTGGCTAATACAGGAGTCTCTCAAACACTTCATGCTTTCCCCTATCCTTTCTGCCTGAGTGGTAGCTAAATCCTGGGGAGCTTATGAAATGTCAAGGCATTGAGCGGGGAGTGTACTTGGTCTTTGGTCACTTGATCTTTTCTTCAGAATTCTCCTTTGCACTGGTTGCCAGCACCTATCCTCACTGACATCTGCTGATCCCTCGGGTGTCTCTTTCTGTCCTTCATTCTCTGTTGATCCATGAAGGGTACTCTATGTCTCCCACGCTCAATGGTGATGCCCCTTCAGGCTTGATGGCTTCGCTCAGTTCATCTGTCTTCATATGAATGAGAAAATGGCTAGTCCTGATCTAACCCGAGATCTTCAGGGATTTTTTAGAGACTACCTCAGTGTCCTTTGTCAAGACACATTCTAAAGCCGTGTATTAAATAGTTTTCCATTGCTGCTAGAATAAATTACTGCAGACTTAGCAGCTTAAAAAAACACAAGTGTATTAGCTTACAGTCCTATAGCGCAGAAGTCTGACACAGGTTTCAGCGAGGTAAAATCAAGGCGTCTGCTGGGCTGCATTCCTTTCTGGAGGCTCTAGGAGAGAATTCATTTCCTGGCCTTCTCCAGTGTCTAGAGGCCAACTTCATTCCTGGGCTCAAGCCCCCTTCCGTGTTCAGAGCCAGCAGCGCAGCATCTGTCTAACCTGCTTCCATGGCCACAGCTCTGTCTCTGACTGGCTTCTTCCCTTTTCCATGTGTAGGGACCCCGGTGATTACATGGGGCACACCTGGATCATTCAGGCTACTCTCCCTATTTTAAGACCATGCAATTAGAAGCCTTAATTACATCTTCAGCTCCCCTTAGCCGTGTAACCTAACATGGCACAGGTTCTGGGGATTAGGAATGTGGAAATCTTTGGAAGGCCGTTATCTGCTTATGAGCCATTTCTACTTACTAGTCTCTAACCAGTGTGACACGTAGGGACCTAGGACCTTGTTCCCCTCATCTTGGAAATAAACACAACTCTTCCTCTGCTGCCAAACCTTTTCTCCCCTCTCCACCTCTCTCTCTTCTCTTTCCTGGATGAGGATGTGGGTGAGCAGGGGGCGGGCACAGAGCAGACAAAGCTCAGGAAGTTCAGGGGCATCTCTTTGGCCGACTCTCCCTCCTTGCTCCCTCCTAGGTAATTTTTAACTCTTCTGTGGAGGAACAAATAGACTCTGCAGTTGTCTTCCAAATCCATTCTATAAGGATAGATTTTAGTTTTAAAACTAAAAAAGATGAGTTAACTCTTATTGCCATTCTCTTCCTGTATAAATCTTCATCATACCAGCAGTGATTCACTAAGGATCTAGTGCAGAGAAAGAAGCCCACGCCTCTCAAAAGGATTTGAGAGGAGGCTTGCACAGAGGTGGACGCCCACCTTCGAGAGCTCAGGAGAAGGGAAAGGAGAACGCAGAGCGTGGTTCAAGCCAGCTTTCAGCCAGCCAGTCTGCTAGACACCGCCCTCCTCGGCTAAGCCAGGCCTGTGGCCAGGGCCCTCCCTCTTAGAGATCTGCTGCCACAGAGCAGAGGGATCATAATCCCACGCAGATTTCAATATCTGAATGACTTGAGTGATTGCATGAATAAGCAGGATTGCAGATGGGAATGGAGAATGAGGATATATTTTCCTAAGGCATCAGCCATATGGAAGGAGCTCCCAGCTACTGGGTTGTGACAATGATCAGGGCGTCAGGAGCCAGCTGGTTACTCTGATCTGACTGATATGTCTCCTCGCCCTCCAATCTGCTGTGCCATCTCTAAGGAGGAAGATTACGTTGCTCTCCACACGTGGGAATGAGCTCATGCGACCGGTGAGTTAAATCAGGTCCCGTGGGCCCTGCCGGTGTGAAAGACCTCCCGCCGCCAGGTGAAAACATGGCGCCGTCCCGTCGTCCCATCGAGAGCAGGACCAATTCTCATCCTCTCTTCCCTGCATCGGCCGCCGCCCCTGCCCACCCTCCCTCCACTCTCAACCCCACTCAGGACTAGCTCAATAAAAATTTCAGGAGCAAAGAGGAAGGAGAACAGACATGGAAAGAAGGGGAGGGATAGGTCGTGTGTGTCCTCACTCCCTGCCATCCTAACATGCTTAGATCGTATACAGAGTCCTATCCACAGATTCATAAAAACTGAGATTGCACTGGAGAACCTCACTGGCTTCTTTCATTGGCTATAGCTATTTTTCATCACGTGTCTCAAATGTTCGCAGAAAACAAACTCCATTTACCTCTTGATTTATCATTTAAATAAATGTGATAAGAGGATTCATTCCACTTAGAAGAGATAAAACACAAAACACACTCCCCACAAATACAGTGCGTTCAAAGGCAAGCAAAACAAATGTGGTGCTACAGCTGAAACTCTGCCAGGAGCAAGAACCCCGACCCTAACTGGGAATCGTGTTATTGCAGCATCAGCAGCAATAAGAAATACATTACATCACTAGCCCCTGATGAAATGGGAAAGCGCTTGCTACAAACGCCTGAGTTGCCTCAGGCTCATTCTCCCTGTTTGGCCACTTCTACTGCTTCCTTTGCTAGGTCTTCACCTTAAACTACTCCACCATATCCAACCCAAGTTGAATAATTGTTTTGAAAATAAATCCTTCAGAGACAGAGCATGGCAAAGGCAGAGGGAAGAGGAGGTTCCAAGGGGATTGGCTGTCCTCCAGGAGTGGTGGGGTCTTCTATCTTATTTAGCAGAGTGAGGTGATACCAGCTGCTTAGCAGATTCCCATCCTTGGCTATTGTGAATCTGGCAACGCTGATTGTGTCTCTGTGGTCCCTGCAGCCCACCCTCCGTCCCAGCCCACTGTCAGTCTCCCAGTCCTGGCTGCAGGCACAGGCCTTCCCTAGGGTCAAAAAAAAAGCCACCACCCTGCCTGCAATGCACCAGACAAAATGCTTCTCTCAACTATTTGTTGGTATTATAATCATTTTTTTAATTTTAGCAATGAGAAAATTGAGGGTAAGAGTTTGCTGAGGGCTCCCGAGCCAGCAACAAGCAGAGCTGTGACATGAATCCAGATCCACTGTATTCCACAGCCCCGTGATGTGTCCTCCTCCTCACGCTGCACTCGGATGAAAAATTAGATCGAGTTGGGACGTGGAACACACAGTCCCACTTTGATAGGTTCAGTAGTTAATTCTGCCTGTCCGAGTCTCAAACAAAGCCTGTCTGCCAGGGCGACAACCGTGCAGGTGATCCCTCGGCTGGCTGTCACAGCAGCTTCCTTCCCGCAGAACTAAGCATTTCTGCTCTGAATACCCCGAAGACCTAAATCTCTGGAGCCCTGAGATCCTTTTATCTCCTTCCCAGCTTCCTAGGTGACAGGTCCTGTCTCTAGTTTCTAACTTCAGATAGACTAAAATCCCTTTTCATCATCCCGCCAGGATCACAGTTTCTCTGACTAGTACAGAGACTTCTGCTGTCTCTTGGGGGAGCTAGTAACCTCTTGTTTACAGGTAAATTATGAGTCATTAAACACATTTACATACCAGGACATAAGCGGATTGCAATGAAGATAACAAGTGCGGTTTACAGCTGGTTCCCAGGGAGGGTGGGGATGATTCACCACACACTTAAGAAAGACCAGCCTCATTTCCTCCCCAGCTCAGGGGGATCTGATCCCTCTACCCTGGCAGCAGATCTTAAAGAGGGAGGGGCCCGGCCACATCTCTGTCCTAGAGGAGGAGGCGTCAACCAAGCTAGCTGAAGGAAAGGCTGGACTGAACATGCTCTGCTCTCTCCTTGCCCTTCTCCTGGGCACTCTCTTAGGTGGGTGCGCTCCTCTCTGGCGAGCCCCCCTTCAAATCCCCCCTCTCACCCAGCCCTGTGCATCCAGAGCCTCAGCTGCTGGTTTCACTCTGGAGTACATTCCTCCAACTGCCTGGGAAGGGGATGGGACTTTAGTCTAGGGGGCTGAGTCTTGGTTCCCTCTGTCCCCTGGGAAGTAGTTTGCTCTCTTAGTCTCTCCTGGCCCAGGGACCCTGCACGCTTGTCTCTCCCAGTCTACTCCCCGAGATTGATTCCACGTGCCTGAGTCATGGAGGGGCTTGAGCGGCCCCTCTGTCTGGGTGAGCAAGCCAGGCTGGAGGGCTTCCTCTCTAAATGACACTTCCCACTTCCCACAGGTGCCCGAGCCCAGACCATTCAGCAATGGCCAGCTGTCAGGGTGCAGCCTGTGGGCAGCCCTCTCTCTCTGAAGTGCACCGTGAAGGGGACATCGAGCCCCACCCTCTACTGGTACCGGCAGGCCGCAGGAGGGCCCCTCCAGCTGCTCTTCTACTCTGTTGGTATTAACGACACAGTGTCTGAGGAGCCCCTGAACCTCTCAGCCTCCAGGCCCGAGGACGGCCAGTTCATCCTGAGTTCTGAGAAGCTCCTGCTCAGCCACTCCGGCTTCTATCTCTGTGCCTGGAGTATCACACTGAGCTGGGCAGGGCCGCCGTCTGTGCAAAAACCTCACCCTCTCCTGAGTCCTAACCACCCTCCCCTAGAGCTCTCACTCAGGGGCTGGGTGGAGGATATTTGTGACTGGGTTTCTGACTGCTAGCCAATGTGAGAGCAACTGAACTAAGTCAGAATTCTCCAAAAACCTTTACTAAGTTCTCAGGGAGAACAAACAATTTTAAGTGCACAGAACCTGGGAATTGCCCACACGTAGTCACGTTCCCAGTGTGTGGCTATCTGGCCCTGGACCTCATACTCCAGCCCTCGCAGTGCGCTGTACCTCACCTAATGCTCCCGGCTCCCCAATTCCCGGGGGTGTACACCGGGTACAGGGTTTGTGCACATGTGGCTGAGTGAAAAAAGATACACCTGTGACAGGATGTGGCGTGGAAAAGGATGGAGAACAAACAGCAGGGAGCGGGGCAGGTGGGGACACCAACTCAGGTTACTTAATTGGTTACTTTCATCACCTGGAGAGTCTCCTGTCATAGACGTTGCTGCTGAAACTGGAACTTTTATGGAGCCAGGGAAAGGGCAAGACGTTCGGGAGATTGTTCTCATTCGGGGTAGAAGTGTGGTTTTTAGTATAAGAATCATGCACTTAGAAATTCTGATTATTGCTTTGGGTTTTGAGCTTTTAAAAATTTCCTGCTGTGCTGTCTTCCATCCCTTCCCTGGTAGCAAAGAGGGAACAGAGGAACAGATGGTGATCCAAGAGATACACAAGACTGAAAATAAAGAAGAGGGCTGTGTATGGAATGGTAGGGCCCTAAAAAAGAGAAATCTCTTGGATGGAAACAAGGAGAGGACAAGGCTGATGTGGATGGCTGGGAGGAGGTGCCACGGTTACCCCGGCAACCGAGTTCCTTGCTCATCCGTCATCCCTCCCTAGTTCTCTTTCTTCTTAAAATGATTCTCTTTCTAATGTCCCTTATCCTCCACAAGAGGGCATAAGAAGTCTTAAAATACCCTGTTCCTGGCATCACTTAATCTAGGACAATCCAGACATGTGTTTGTTTCCAGTATCATTTAATCTGAAGAAGAAAATCTGAGACAGAGACACAGAGTGATCAAGAGGGCATGTAGGGGGCCCGGTGCCGTGGCTCACGCCTGCAATCCCAGTGCTGTGGGAGTTCATGACCAGCCTGGGTAACACAGCAAGACCCCATCTCTACAAAAGAATTTCGAAAAAGTAATTAGCCAGGCATGGTGGCACGTGCCTGTAGTCCTAGCTATTTGGGAGTCTGAGGCAGGAGGATCCCTCAAACCCAGGAGTTCCAGGCTGTAGTGAGCTATGATAGGTCACACCACTGCACTGCAGCCTGGAACCCTGTCTCAAAAAAATAAAATAAAATAAAATAAAATAAAGAGTGAGAGAGCATGTAATAATGCCCAAGGGTCCCTACTGCACTTTAAGGATCAAAGATCAACTGTATATTAAGCAGCTACTACTTGCTGGGCACAGTGAGCCATCACACAGATCAAAGGGGAAAATGAGGTAGACTCAGTAGGTGCTGAGCATAGTCACAGCGTGGTTCAGTCAAAGCACTTGAATTTTGAATCCAAATGTACCAGTTGTTCTGACCTTGAGCTATCTTTTTAATCTCTCTAGGCTTCCTTTTCCTCATTTGCCTCACTGAATTGTTAAATGTATTAAATAAGATGGTGTTTCTAAAGCCCTATGACAGGGTCTAATTTTCAACAGATATTATTTTCCTCTCTTTAAACTTACAAGACATTTTGATTACAACTTACTCAAAAGAAAGACTCATTTTAAAAATGTTAAATTATAAACTACAGGCATGTAAATATTTTAAAACGCTACGTATACTTGGACGGCAAACCCGTGAAGCTTGTGGTCCACGTTGTGCGCATTCAGGTATCGACCACCAGTCCTTTCTGTTGGGACCTCAGGCAGCCTGCAGCCCCTTCGTAACAGAGAAACAGCCCGGCCGTCACCACCAGTCAAGTGGGGTTGGTGGGAGACTTGAGACAGAGTTTTTCCTTCCTGTAAGATATTCACAAAAGTTCTAGAAAACTGCATAAAGGAGATAAAACTTTAGTTAGGTTTAGCTTTTTAGGAGGCCAGTATTTAGCTAAGCAAAATGACATTCCAAGCAGGACAGTTTGTGTAGAAATGTGAAAATCTCAGTGGATATTGGAAGTTCAGAAAAAGCAGTGAGAAAAGGGTCCTGACCGCTGCACAGGGTGACCTAGAGACAGGTGAGCGTTGATAGGTAAGGCAAGGCTTGTTAAGGAGGGGCTTTAAAGCCGTCTAAATTCAACAAAACAAGTTAATATCCTGCGTGTACCTGCCCTAACTCAGGCAGAAGACTCCTATTCCCATGACTGTTTCTATAGCATCTAGGACTCAGAAATCCACAGTCCTTGCAATTTCAGAGGACAAAGGATGGCAGATCCTGCTCAGATATGCTATCTCTTGCCAGGAATTCATCAACCTCACTTGCTCCTTGGGTCAGATGAGCTGGGTTTTTTTCTAGGAGAGCTTCCAGTATTCTGTAGGTGTGCCCGGATAACTATTTCTCCACACATCTCATTCCCTGGCCACCTGTGCATGGAAGTTCCAGGGCCACAGACTGGTGGCCAGAGGAACTCCCTTCAAGATGCTTTGCGTAGATCTCAGCCACCTATGGGATTTATAGTTTGACATTCTGGGGCCTCTAGACTGCTTGAGGAAGGTGGGGAATGGCCAGGGTTGGGAAACTGGTGGCTGTAAAATTGGGCTACTTCATACTTTTGCCCAGGATCACATGCTTTGGCCTGAGCATGCTACAGTCCTTGAGTCTGTTATATACATACTTGTTTCCCCTTCCCTCCTTTGGGAGTTTCTGCCTCTCTCCTGCATTATGTTCCTCGTCATCCTCTTCCCCAGATGGAATAGAAAATTTCCATCACCCAGACCTTACTGGCCTTAGTAACTGGAGAATGAAACAGAGAAACCCAGACAGTGCGGCACACAGGCGGCAGCTCAAATGCCCAGGGACTGGCCGTTTTGCAGTCTGTTGATTATCTAGGGCTCCCCTTCCTGTGACTCATTAGCACATCTCATTACATGAGTGGAAGGAAGTGGGAGGGCACACGGGGAGAGAGGTGGGAGGAGGGGTTGCCTGAGTGATGTGGGACCAAAGGGACCCCAGTTGGGTCACAGCAGTTATCGCAGCTGCTTTTCATTCCCCACTGTCTCTGTGGTGCCCGCTGCAGCCCTTGATCTTGCTTCTAACCTCCAGCAGGTGTAAAAGACGTGGGGGGGACGGGGTGCTGGGTGTGGAGCTGAGGTAGCTGCCTCCCCTTTAGAGACCCCGTCCTCTCCCCTCTGCAGTTCTATTTCCACCGCCAGGGGACTAACCAGAGGCCCGGGGAGAAGGAGCAGCCTGGGAGCAGGCTGGGGGCAGGATGTGGTGAGTGTGGTTCTTGTGATGCTTGGAGGGTGGGTGGGGGGAGGGCCTTTCACAGGTACCCCAGATGTAGGACCTGGTAAATGTCAAACCACATCCTGTTGTGACTCCCCGAGATGGAGCTCAGACAGGTGGCTGTTGTTACTTGGTGCTGATGCTGCTCAGAGATAAACAGCCCTGCAGCCAGGCCTGGGCTCAGACACCTCTATCCTACCCCAGTCATCTGCTGCAACCTAAAGGACCCCCACCTGCATCTCTTTACTTCCGGACCTTTGATTCAGGACCACCATCCTTTCTAACACTGTCTTCTCATCCTCATTCACGGCCCCAGGCTGTGGGGGGGAGGGTCAGGGAACAGGTGTCAGGGCTCCAAGTGCCTCTTGATAACTGTGGGACTCTGGGGTCAGTGCTGTCCGAGCCCGTGCCGCTGGGGACAGAGGAAGACCACGGGCCAGTTCTCTGTGTTTTAGCAACCCCCGGGCTGCAGACAAAGCCTAGGGAATATGGGCTCCACACTGTGATCTTGTTGTGAATTTTATGAATCACTTGTATAAGAAGAAATAAAGCAAAACGATCATATCCGAGATGGCATGAGGGAGGGGGATAAACACGATAAACCACAGAATCGGAATCCTGCAGAAACTAGACAGGGTGGAGAGCTGAGCTGCAGAACTAAGACAAAATTAAGCAAATGTCCCCCACCCCCCACCACCAGAGAGAAAAAAGAAACTGCATGACCACAGGAAGGGGAACATCTGGCTCACAAAAGGTGTGCGTGAAAAACACCCAGGGTTTGAGTCAAAAGTAAGCTCTGAGTCAATGGGGTGATGTGGGTACAAAAAGTAGAAAAGTTACACTGGAACCAACGTGGGAGGTGCTGAGAACAAGGAGATAAAGCCTCCTCTTTACCCTGTGTCTCTCAGCACCCACCTCGTGCCGTGTCTGCTTCTGAACAATATGCTTTTAGAAGGGTAGAAGGATAAGAAGGAACTTCAGCGATTTCATACAAGAGAGACTGGGCTTTGGAGAGTAGGAAGTGCTCAAAACTGTGCTACATGAGAGTAACGTCGAGAGAACTGAAAACGTTTAGCTTAAAAAAAACTTCAGGCTAATAGTAATTATAATAACATCTAATATTTACTAACATTGTGCTAAGAGCTTTACATTTTATGTGGGTTAAATAAGATAAAACCACCTTGTGAAGTTGGGATGGTGATTGAGCCCATTTTACAGAAAGGAAAGCTGAGTCTCAGAGATAGTCACTTGCCCAAGGTCACATAGTTGGTAAATGGCAGAACTAAGGCGTGAATCCAGATCTTTTTGCTTTATAGCCCAGATTCTTTGCTATGATAATGTTTTCATCTACCTGCTTCATGCTTTTTCCATTCTGCAAACTCAAGCTCTTTAAAGGTTCTAATTGTTCTGTCTCTCATAGATTCGTAAATTCTGCCCTGAGGGTGGGCACCTGGCTGTCTTATGAAGGGCTCTTCTTGAGCATGAGATTAGAGTGACACTGCCCCAAGCCAAGGAGTGCCAGGAGCCATCAGAAGTGGCAAGAAGAAAGAATTCTCCCCTAGAATTGTCACAGAGCATGGCCCTGGGGACACCTTGATTGTGGAATTTTGTCCTCCAGA
This sequence comes from Lemur catta, assembly GCF_020740605.2. Taxonomy (NCBI): domain Eukaryota; kingdom Metazoa; phylum Chordata; class Mammalia; order Primates; family Lemuridae; genus Lemur; species Lemur catta. Next base: position 10,383,832 of record NC_059138.1, read on the forward strand.
ACTGGGAGAGGATACATTTCTATTGTTTTAAACCACCTAGTGGCACTTTGTTATGGTCCTTTGTTGTGTGTTCTGTTACCGCAGCCCTAAGAAACCAACACGTGGAGGAATATTAAGGTCTCTTCAGTGTGTTACTCTGAGTCCTGCCCTGGATTTTGTGAGCAGCAGCTCTAGGGTCACACCCTGACGCCTTAAGCAATCACACCATCCTGGCCACTACTTGGGAAAAGCTTCCAGAGTTGCTGTCTTCAGAAGAACATGCCACAGTTTCACCACTTGCAAGTCATTTCTTCTGTGAACAGCGGTTTCTACACCTATAAAATAGGGGAAATAATAACTGCTTCTAAGATCATTGTGGGGATTCAGTGGCACAACGCATGTGCCCGCCCGTGTCCAGCCTGAGGCCTGGAGCAAGTGGGTCTCCACAAGGGGCTCCTTCATCTCCCCCACCCTTCTCTGCTTTCAGATGTTGCCTCAGCTCACTGAGACATGGCCTGTCACTCTTCTGTGCCTCCTCTTCTCCAGTCCACCCCCCCTCCCCTGGTGCACTGCTCTGCCGCAGTGAACTCAGCCTACGTTTGGGGTGGTCTGGTCTCCACCCTCCAAGGGAAGGAGCGTGTTGGAAGGGCTTCTCCTGCTGTAGCACCTCAGCCCCCTCTGGGTCCTGCTCCCACAGCTCCCCCAAGGCCTGGCCCTGTGTTCTCTGCTCCTGGAAAGTCACTTGTCCCCAGGCTTCGCATGTCAGTTTTCTCAACCCTCTGCCTTCTCTAGGATTCCAACCTAGACATGCAGAGCAGCACTAAATCTCAAGCCCAAATCCTGAAACAAGACAGGCTAGAAGTGTTTAGATGAGACACCAATGAAACCTAAAGATATAACAAATGACACTTGAAATCTGGATTGAGCAGTGACCAGGCATTGGAACCCATAGGTCTGCCCTGCCTTTTGCGCTGCGCTGGGCGGGGGTTGTGGTTTCCTGGGCTCCTCTCTATCCTCCTCATGTTGGATTTTTCGAAGCCGGCATTGTCCTTCAGACCAACCCTCCGCTGGGGACACAGCATGCCTGGGTGCAGACATGGGGTTGGGGAACCCCATCAGGATGAACGAGAAAGCAGCGTTGGGCGGGGAGGAAGAGGACTAGTCACGCCTTACACCTGCGGGGGTACTGCTTTCCCCAGATGGCAGAACTCCACAGACACCCCTGAAACAGCCAGGCCCAGCACGCCATGTTTATTGCTTTAGTCTGTTACAGACTTGGGGGTTGGGAGCTCCATCTGCGGGGAGACAGAGAAAAAGGACAGATGTCCATGTAGGAAGGGGATGAGAGGTGGAGACACAGTAACTCTTTAGGGACACAGTTGGGAGCAGGTACAGGAGAATCCCAGGTGAGGATGAAGAACGACTCAGGATGTACTTTTGGAGCTGGCCTCAGGAGTCCTTTCTCTTGACCTGAGGAGGAGAGGACATTGTCAGTGTCCCAGGAGTCATGGGCAATAGAGTGGGGCAGAGCAGGCAGGCTCTGGGGCCTGATTTGAGTAGGGCTCTCGGGTTCTCCCCATCCTTAGCGAATGTGTGATGTACTGTCCCCTGCCTTTTCTCCCCAGCTGGGCCATCCATTATGGTTTCTTGAGATGACAGCAGATTGGGGTCTGGGTCTGGGATTCCCTTAGGTCCCATGTATGATGCTCCGCCCCCACCCCCATTGTCTGTCCCATCCCGCCCTGAGCCTACCATGGCCATCAGCACGAGGGCGCTGACCAGCACAGCATACACGGTGGCCTTCCCCAGCAGGATCTCGTAGAGGATGGTGGCAGACAGGACCCCTTGCTGGTAGGACACTGTTGGCAGGAAGGGAGAACAGGTAGGAACCTCTGTGCAGGTAGCTCTGGCCTCCCCCAGCCCCAGTGCCCGTGGGTTCTCCGGGCCGTGGCTCCAGAGCAAGGACCACGGGAGACGGAGAAAGAGAAAGGGGAGAGGCTCACGTACCCGAGGTGAAGCCACAGTCTGCAAGAAAAAAGAAGTAGAGATATGGATGAAGAATGCCACTTCCTGAGGACACTGAGCCTTCAACTATAGACTTTAAAGTCACAGACTCAGGCCACAAGCACGCGCATGTCAGATGGTATAGATGGTGTGGTCAGCCTTCTGTGAGAGCCCTGGTGCTGTCGCTCTCATGTGGCCCCAGTGTCAGGGACCTGGTCATTATGATCTTAGGAGACCAGGAGCCCTCAAGGGGTGGGAGGCACGCCACTCAGGTGTCTGGGGGACTGTCAGCACAGCTCTGAGGGCCGAGGGCCTGTGCCCCGCGGGGAGGACGTGCACGTGGATTGCTGGCACTGTGGGCCTTGATCCTCCTATCCCACCCACTCTGGCTTTCTTCTGGACTCAGTCTTATCTCTACCCGGATCTTCCCATTTCCCTCTGGGGGCCTGACCCAACCTCCTCTTGGGCCCCCGCAGGCCATGCTCACCTGCTCTGCCCCAGGCCTCAGCAATGATATTCTGGGTGATGGGTTTGGGTGTATCCTGGGTCCACTCGTCTTCCTCTGTGAGCCCGTAGAACCGGATTTGGCAGCGGAAGCGGTTGCGGGGATTGTGCCAGAAGGTGGCCGATACCCTCAGGCGGCTGCTCAGGCAGTAGGTGGAGTCGTTGAGGCCGGGCTGCTCCTTGTAGGGCTGGGGGTCCGTGCTGACCCCGCTCTGCACCTCCTTCCCGTTCACCCACCAGCTCAGCTCCACGTGGTCGGGGTAGAAGCCTGTGGCCAGGCACACGAGCGTGGCTTTCTGGGTGCGGGAGATCTCTGCTTCCGAGGGTTCAAACACAGCCACCTTGGGTGGGGTCACCTTTTTCAGGTCCTCTGGAAAGTGAAGAGGGGTTGGGGCCAGGGCTGTCTGGGAGTGCCTGGGCCTGGCAGGGGCTCTGTGTGTGTGTGAGAGAGAGAGGGCTGCGAGGGTCACAGCGAAGCACAGCTGTGTCCTAGTGGATCCTGATTGCTTTGGGGACACTGTCCCATTCCTCCTTGTTCTCCCCCTTCCTTTCCCATCCTTTGCATTCACCCTATGGTGGGCACTGCCCACTGTCTCTCCCTCCGCACCCCCTCAGGTGGCATCATGCATGCCATAGCCAAACATTCTGGGTAATGTCTCTTCATTGACTTCATTTGATTTCTTCTCCATCAGTAATGTGCTTGCCAACTTCTCACCATTTTATCCAGTAGTTATTTAAACAAGGCACTTACAGAATCAGAATAACAGGACCCAAATCCTAGACCTGTCTTTGCCCAGCAATGCTGACATTAGGACATCATTTTTTCTGCTTGTGAAGTGACAATCACCACACTGACTTCCCAGAAAGGGTGTGGAGACCAAGCGATCTGGGATTCGGAAAGCCTGATCCTAAGTCAGGTTATCTGTGTCTGAATCTAAGGTGCTAAGGAAGAAAGGAGAATTGGGGATGAAGGAGACATTTTGAGGCTGTGGGCTTTCTTTAGCTGACAATCTACAGATGGCCTATTTTTGTGCACTCCTGTGAGGACACCCTTTTGTCATACAGTGCAGAGCGTTCATGAGAACCCAAGGTTTTCTGACTTTTTGTAGTGCATGAAACCATCTTATCCATGCCCTTTCCCCACAGGCACACCTGAGTTTCCTCAGCTCACACAGATAATAATCTCCCCTTATTTCAAGTTCAGGGATTCTTCAGCCATCTTTGTCCCCTTGCTTCCAAATGTTACACTTTTCCCTACTTGCAAGTTCCTAAATAAGCATCTGAGATCAACAGACCGACTTCTTGCTACTAGTTATACGGATATGATTTTTTCCTAGGCCTCTCCTTTGTAGATTCGTAGGGGCGACAGGTGACTGCGCTCCCTTCACCCCCAAGTGCCCTTCCCATCTGGCTGACCCACTTTGTCTAGGCCTGCCCTCCATCCATTTCTTCCTGTCCTTTGCTTTCCATGGATTGTTTTTTGTTTCTGAGAAATTCTGTTAAAATGAAGAAATATTATTCTTATGAGAACCTAGTCCTAGTCTCCTGGATTACGGAGAAAAATTTGTTCTGACACTTCTTCCCATTCCCAGGATGTGGCCCCCTCTCTGGGCTGGCCCCGTGGGTGTGCACCCTGAGCAGTCACAGGGGACCACGGACTTAGAAGGGCCCGAGCTTGGCTGAATGCTCTGCTACTCCCATTTTGAAATTCTAAATCATTTTTTTTTTTAAAAAAACAAGAACCTTCGCATTTTCATTTTGAGCTGGGCCTGAACATTTTGTAGCTGGTCCTGCCTCCCATCCTGTCTGCTTTCCCTGCCCCTAACTCCCACCTTGCTAATTACTACCATGCTTCTAGGCCTTCGCTGGCCAAGCCAGGCCTGAAATGGAGATATCCAGGCTCCATCATTCTTTCTGCTCTCAGCATGATAATTTCACTCTCATCTCAAAGACCCTGGCTCTGGGATTCTTCTGGCCCTCCAAGGGTACCAGGGAATGTGCCCCTTTGATCTCCTCACTCAGCAGACATCAGTCCCTATTATAAAAGTTAAAGCTGCCCCTTGACCATGTGTGCTGTCCTGTAGGATATCTATGCATGCAACAGGCATGACAAGCACAAGCAGACCATCACTACACTCCAATATACACCTGGACAACTACACGGTGAGGCCAAGGTCAACTACCCTTCTGTGCTTGTGAGTCCCTGTGAGGTGTGGGGGGGCTCACCTATGTGGGTGTGTGTTCTCGTGAGCTGCTGTTTGCTGTGCTCTGCTGTTAGACTAGCCTCAGGCACAACTGTGAAGGTTACCTGTCCTCTCTCCAACCCCCCTCACACCCTTCACTCCATTTCCACAATCCAAATCCTACCCCTCCCTTGGCACTGGGCTGCACCTCCAGCCCCTCCCCAGTGACCTCCTAGGGGAAGCTGGGGATGAGAAGCACTGAGTTACACCAGCCTCCGTACTCTATGCCTTGCTTCCCTTTTGTTCTTCACAGTGGTCATAAGTGGTAGGTATTATTAATTATACTGTATAGTTGAGAAAACTGAGGTTCACACATTAATTTGCCCAAGGTCACCCGATCACTAAAGAGCCAGGGGTTGGGGGCCAGCCTTTAGAAGTCTGTGTTTTATCCACCCCAGCTGACTGCAAGACCCAGCATTTCTGCTGGACACACTTCACTGCTGAACTGAGCTGAGCCCACTGCATCCAGCTTGATGACGGTCTAACTACAAATGCGCCCATTGTTGTGTGGTGGTTGTTGTCAGAGAATCCAGGTTAATACACCATTGTTGTGAGTTATTTCGCTTCTCTGGCCTCAGGGGTCTCAGCACCACGGGATGCTTAGGGCGCCTTACCAGCTCTAAGATCCTGAGATCTTCCAGGGAACTTTCCTTAGGTAACAGGCAAAATGTCTGCACTTTGACATGCTTGTGGGAAATGAACTCCCTGCACCATCTGGGTTGGTTGACCTAGAATACTGAGTGTGATAAGGGAGGTTTCAGGCCAGGGGGGAGGGAGGATGTATCTGGGGGTAAGTGGCCCGCAATGGCTGAGGTTCTGTCCCCTGCCCTCAGGCCAGCGCCCCTCTGCTGACCAGCCCGTGGACAGGCGTGGATGCGGTGCTTTAGGAGGAACAGGAACGAGGAGGAGCAGGGGGTTTAAATCTAAGTCTAAAGCCACACTACCGAACTGCAACTTGGGATTCTTTTCTTTACTGACTCATGTTTATCTGTCTATTTTTCGGACTCTTTGTTCCATTCTTGTTTGGCGGCCTTTGCCCCCTCTGTTCAGTTGCACCCTCCTAGCCTCCCCTGAGTGTTTTCTGTCCCCGACACCCACCCTGCTGCCCCCGAGGGACCGCGGGGCCTGGTGTCCGCTCTTCCCGCTGCTCCGGGCCCTCCCGGCTCTCTTCCCCTCTGAGCAGCGGTTACACTCCCTCCTACCCATTCCCCAAAACAGGTTTTCCTTCTGTCTTTTTCTCCAATCTAGCGGTTCCCAGAGTCCTAACAAACCTCCTTCTCCCTCTGCTCACCTTGTCCTTAAATACTTCAGAGAAAAGAGATGGAAGGCGGCCCTGCCTCTGCCCAGGTCCCGACCCGGCCCCCGCACCCTCCCCAGTCCTTCGCGAAGCCGGGGAGGGGCGGGAAGGTGAAGCTGTAGAGCTGAGCCCCTTCTCCCCCCATCGCCAACCCCCCGCGGCTCCGGTCCACCAGCCCGCACAGGGGACCGAGGGGCCAGACGGTGGGAGACACCCGAATCTCACCTGTGACCGTGAGCCTGGTGCCCGGCCCGAAATGCTGCTCGTAGGAGCACGGAGGCACAGCCCCGCACGCAAACCCCGCAGCGCTCGAGCTACCCCACCGCCGGGCGCCCAGCCGGGGTCCCTGGAGCTCTGGGGCTGTCGGCTGCGGCGCAGGGCCGGGGACCCGGTGCCACGATACCCGAACCGCCGCCTTCCGCCCCGTCCCCGCCGCCCGGCTGCGGGCCCCGCGGGCACTCACCCAGCACGGTCAGCCGGCTGCCGGCCCCGAAGGTCTGGGCCGTGGCCTGGGAGCACGGCCGGGGGTCTCCCCACAAAAACCCGCCCGAGCCGGCCGCCCGCCCCGCGCTCACCTAGCACCAGGAGCCGCGTGCCCGGCCCGAAGTACTGCGTTTCTTGGTTCACGGCCCCCGAGCCCCGCACAAAAACCCGGGCCGCCGTCCCGCGCCCTGGCCCCCGGCGGCCCCCGCTTACCTAGCACCGACAGCCGGGTGCCGGCGCCGAAGTACTGAGTGTTTTGGCTCACAGCCCCGGGGCGCCGCACAAAAACGGGCACCGCCGGGGTCCCCGCGTCCCGGGGCGCCCCCACCCTGGCTCCCCAGCACCCCGGGGCCCCTGGACCCCGGGACCCCGCTTACCGAGCACCGTCAGCCGGGTGCCTGGGCCGAAATACACAGTATCTGTGCTCACAGCCTGGATGCCCAGGACAAAAACCGGCTGTGCCCGCTCCTCCTGTCTGGGACTCAGGGTCCCCACCACCCCTGAGCGTGCAATCGCTGTCCCGGCGGCGCCAGAACCAGGAGCTCCAGCCCAGCCGCCGGACAGCGCTCTCAGCAGGGCCCCGCGCGGAGCCGGGCGGCTGCCCAGCCCTCCCCAGCCGCCCGCGGGCTGCTGCCTCCTTACCCAGCACGGTCAGCTTGGAGCCGTTGCCAAAGTACAGCTGCCCGGTGTTCGCACAGCCCTGGGGACCCCGGCGCAAACCCCCTGCCTTCCCCGACCAAGGGCCCTGGATGGTGTAGCGCCCACTCCGCTAAGGCCGGGGTTCACGGCTCCTCCAGGCTGAGCAGCCCTCTCCCTCTCCCACCTGGAGCGCCTTCTTACCTAGCACGGTGAGCCGGGTCCCCGGCCCGAAGAACTGCTCACCGTAGGAGCACAGTGGCACGGGCTGTCCAGAATTCCTGCTCCTTCCCCACCTCCCTTAGCACAGGCTGAGGGCACACCTCCCTCTCCTTCCTGGGCTTTTCTCTTCCCACCTGGAGAATCAGCTGGATGCAGTAACCTGGGCATTGCAGGAGGTCACCGTCAATTTGCAGACAAGAACCAGCTTGGCTTGGGGACAATGCAGTGGACTTGAAATCTGAAGGGGTATTAGTGGTGGTGGGTCGGCTGAAGTTGGGAAGTGCTGCAGGCTAGACCCTACCTCTTATTAGTTATAGGACCTGTAACCTCTCTGACCTCAGTTTCTTCATCTAAAAAATGGGGCAATATCTTTACCTTGGGGTTTCTATAGTTCTTAGTAACTAATGCATGTGCAAATACTTTATTAAGGTCAAGTTTTATGAAAAATGCTGAATGATGATCCCACTTTGCTGCTGAGGCCTTCCCATTCCTGGGAAGCTGAGTCTGGAGCGGCGGTTGCACAGGTGTTCCCTGGATCCAGGCTTCTGCAAAACCACAGCAGGGCCAGCTCCAGAGACCTCTGCCCATCAGGTAGCCGCACTCCCCGGGCTGGGTGGGGATGTTTTCTAGGGCAGGGCTTTTTGTAAAAGCACCTCCTTTACCTGAATCATCGTGGCCCCCCAGTCCCCACAATGTTACACCATGATACAAAAATGTTTCCTCCCCGCTTGTTCCCTCCCCTAACCACTGAGCAGCGGTAGGAAACGCAGGTGGCAGAGGTTAGTCTGATTGAGTGGGGCTTGGGAAAGACAAACTCAGGGTAAAAATAAGGTGGGGAGGGGCTTGGGGGACGTCACAGTGCCAGTGGGGGGGGGAGCAGAGAGGCCCCTCCTTGGAACATGTACCACCCTAAGGAGACCTCCAGCTATGTCATCGGGTCTCCCCCTCTGGGCCTCACTGTGCCCACCTGCTGAAGCTGGCGCGTATAGTGAAGTGGCTGGGCAGAGCCAGGGGTGGAAGGGCAGCTCAAACAGGGGACTCCACAGAGCAAGAGGTGGCACCTATGGCACAAGGACAAGCAGCTCTGAAACCTCTGTAATTCTCCATTGCTTCCTGAACAAAGGCCAAACTCCTTCTCACCCATTTATTCCACAAGCGAACACCTACTACATGCGAGGCTCCATACTGGTTGTGTGGATATGAGTTCGTTCTCAGAGTGGTGTGCCGCAAACTGCCTTTTTAGCCTTAATTTTGATTGCTCCTATCTCTGAACCTTGCACTCAGCTAAACAGAGGTACCCAGAAGTACCTGACCATGTTCTTTGGGCTTTTGTTTACGCCTCTGACTGGCATGGCCTTCTCTAGAGTGGACAACTGAGACTGATTCTTCTTTTAAAGGGTTTTCCACCTTCCCCAGCTCTTCTCTGATTATCCCAGTCAGAAATTGAAACTAGCCTGTGACTGCATTTTAGTAGAGAGTTCACATTGCTGTGTCAAAACATTGCCTCCTAGTTCAGCTCTTTCTGTTTGTAACTAATTCCCGTTAGGAACAGGCAAGCTTCTTCGGGACTGATATTTGGGTATCTTTATTTTCTTGGGAGTCGGTGGTAACACATTGCAATGACATGTGTTCAAAGAGTGGGTGAATGTGTGCACTTGTGTGTAAATATATACATGTGTGTACACATGTGTATACATGTACACACACATCTTTTATTGCATGTATGTGTTTCAATAAAGAGGGAAGGCTGTGTGGTGTGGTCCCATAAGTGGAAGGGTAGTGACTATTTCAGGCAAACCTTATGGGGATGATTGCTCCTGAAGTGGGTCATTTTGAGCTCACTCATTTGTTTATTCAAAGGTGCCTACCCAGTGTCTATGCTGCACCAAGGTACTATGCCACAGCCCAGGGATACCATCATAAAACCCATCCCTGTTACCAAGGAGCTCACAGTCAAATGGGGTTGTCAGACAAGTAAGGAGGAGGTTTCCATCAAATGTGATAAGTATTATGAGGAGTTTATGCACAGGCACTGTGAGAGCAAAATAAAGGGTGTATTTAATTCAGTCTCAGGGGAGTAAGAGGTAAGGAAAGGGAGTTTGGACGGGAAGCTATCAGCACCAAATCTTTAAGGCTCAGTAGGAGTTACCCAGGAGTTCTCTGTCATCCCAGGTGGAGGAGGACGGAGGACGTGTGCAAATGTTCTAAAAGAAGCAGCTTGGGGGAGCGGATCAGGGAGGAGAGGAGAGGGGAGAGTGAGGAAGGAGGAGGTCAGGACAACCACAGGGGCTTCTACACCATCTTTAGGACTTAGGACTATATCAGCACGGTGACAGTGCAACATTGGGGAGCTTCTGAAGGATTTCTAGAAATAGAAATAGGACTGATTCTCGGTTTTAGGGAACTTTATTTCCTATCCTTTCAAGAGTGATTTGGGAACATTTTCACATCCACTTACTCTCCTCTTATGTGAGGGGTTGTCATTTTTCTAGAATGCCTCTTGTTTCTACTGAGTGGAGAGAGTCACAGGGAGTTCGGAGATGGGCAGAAGAGACATCTAGGCACTCACAAGTCAGAGTCAGGCCAGACCAGGACGTTTTTATTGGTTCAGTCACTGAGTCACACTAGGGGCCTCTCTGGGTTGGGGAGACTTCAGCCAGGAGCGTGCAGGCACGCAAGCACAGGGGGCAGACATTGGGATACGTAGAGGTGAGAGCAGCATTCAGAAGCACTGGCAGAAGGAAAATGCGTACTGACTCTGTAACGGGTGGGAAACTTCTGGCTCCACCTCCAGAGCTGGCTTCAGGAATCCTTTCTCTTGACCTACAGAAGAAAAGGTTTTTGGGGTTACCAAGACTCAGGAGCGGTGGGGACTGAGAGGATGTAGGAGGGCCTAGGACCAGACAAGTGGTGGGGCTCCTCACACATTGGGTTTCCAGGTGACTCCAGCTTCTCCTTCCCAGCATGGACCTTCCACTGTGACCACACAGAGGTGCAAGTTGTCTTCTGAGCCATCTGAGTGAAACTCCCTCCTTCCCTACTGCCCACTTCCAGTCCTGGCAGGGTCTCTATAGTCCTGGCTATGAGTTGCTGGGTGTCATGTGTTACCTCCAACCTGCCTGTCCCATCCCGCCCTATGCCTACCATGGCCATCAGCACGAGGGCGCTGACCAGCACAGCATACACGGTGGCCTTCCCCAGCAGGATCTCATAGAGGACAGTGGCAGACAGGACCCCTTGCTGGTAGGACACTGTTGGCAGGAAGGGAGAACAGGTAGGAACCTCTGTGCAGGTAGCTCTGGCCTCCCCCAGCCCCAGTGCCCGTGGGTTCTCCGGGCCGTGGCTCCAGAGCAAGGACCACGGGAGACGGAGAAAGAGAAAGGGGAGAGGCTCACTTACCCGAGGTGAAGCCACAGTCTGCAAGAAAAAGTGGAAAGAAATATGGATGAGAGACCTCATCTCCTTAAGCAGATTAAAAATTAAGTCAGCCTTGCAGTTGGCACAGACTCCAAGGCCCAGACCAGCCTCCTCTGACTGCCCAGCACCAGCTTCCCTCTGTCGTGCCACTGTCAGCTACATCACCCTTGGAATCCATGGCCCGTGGCAGCACTGAAGGGGCTGGGGAGGGGGGCACTGCTCGGACGCTGAGCTGCACAGGGCAAGGAGGAAGAGGGGCCCGGCTGCAAGGCGGTCTTGGGCTGAGGATCTGGGGGAGGAATAGCCACAGGTGCCCAGTTTACCTTCACGGTGGGCTTCAGTCCCCTGCATTTTTTTCTTTTTCCTGTATCTAATCTTTCTGGTTTTCTACCCGGATCTTCCCATTTCCCTCTGGGGGCCTGACCCAACCTCCTCTTGGGCCCCCGCAGGCCATGCTCACCTGCTCTGCCCCAGGCCTCAGCAATGATATTCTGGGTGATGGGTTTGGGTGTATCCTGGGTCCACTCGTCTTCCTCTGTGAGCCCGTAGAACCGGACTTGGCAGCGGAAGCGGTTGCGGGGATTGTGCCAGAAGGTGGCCGATACCCTCAGGCGGCTGCTCAGGCAGTAGGTGGAGTCGTTGAGGCCGGGCTGCTCCTTGTAGGGCTGGGGGTCCGTGCTGACCCCGCTCTGCACCTCCTTCCCGTTCACCCACCAGCTCAGCTCCACGTGGTCGGGGTAGAAGCCTGTGGCCAGGCACACGAGCGTGGCTTTCTGGGTGCGGGAGATCTCTGCTTCCGAGGGTTCAAACACAGCCACCTTGGGTGGGGTCACCTTTTTCAGGTCCTCTGGAAAGTGAAGAGGGGTTGGGGCCAGGGCTGTCTGGGAGTGCCTGGGCCTGGCAGGGGCCCTATGTGTGTGAGAGAGAGAGGGCTGGGAGGGTCACAGCGAAGCACAGCTGTGTCCTAGTGGATCCTGATTGCTTTGGGGACACTGTCCCAGTGTGTGTTGCTGCTGTCCCTTGGCTTTCCCTCTTCTTTCTGAATTTTCCCACAGATGCACCTGCCTAGCAGCTCACCCCTCCCTAAGTGGCACTGTGGCCTCATTTTCTTGGCTTTCTTTGCAGTGTCTAGTACTCGTGAGACTTGTTTGATCATCCATCAAAAAAGTGTCTATCTTTCTTCCTGGTTCAAAGCCCTGCTTGGTGCAGGGCTATCTAATTTTTCAGACTTAGAGGCAGTCATGGTAGAGTTGAATCAGTCAGAATTTGGAGGCAGTGGACTCTCATGAGCATGAGTACAGCAATCACATTGATTCATTGATTTTTTTCTAATTATCATTTTTCTTTCTTTTTTTCTTTCTCTCAGTCTCTCTTTCTTTCTCTCTCTCTTTCTTTCTTCTTTCTTTTTTGGTGAGGTGTATGTGTTTGTCTGTTTGGGTGATGCCCTATGTTAGAGTTAGCTTTTCTTGACTAGAAGAGACAATTATCCTGTTACATCTGAGTATATTTATTCTATATTCTATGCCCAACTCACTTTTTTTCCCCATACGTAACCTGCTTTGAAGAGCCAAGTTGCCTCTGGCTAATAACCTATCTGATGTTCCACAGTTACCCCTAGCCTGGAGAGCAAGGGTGTGTGGTAGTTTGCCAAGGACAGCTGTGATCCTGGGGAAGGTAGAGCTAATCTGTTCAGCCATTTTTTTCCCAGTGTCTGACAAACCTCCCTGGCCAGGTTTGGAATCCTAGTTTATAGCCAAGCTTTGCATTCGTAAAAGTAGTAAAAGCTTGTTTGGAGAGCATGAACAAATGGCAAAGTCTGAGGGCCATTTCAGCAGAGGGTCCACTTTGTAATGCTCTGGGCCCCTTTCCGTGCTTAACAGATATGAAAGGAAGAATTTTTGGGATTAGTGGAAGGAATGACCTCATCTGAAGACATGTAAGGAGTGGAAGAAACCACATCCATCCTTCACACACCTTCCCTTTTGCTAGAATTTACTGTGCCCTCCATTTGGCTCTGTTCCGACCATGGGAGTAAGCTTTTGGTACAGAAATGTGGCCAGCCCAGATGTGTCCCCTTTATTCAAATTTCAGAAATATTTCTGATGAGAAAATTGAGGCATAGGTTTGGAAAAAGGCAAACCCTGTGACCGAGTGATAATAAACATCAGGAACGAAAATGATAGTCACAATAGATTGACTACTTTACCAAGGATGTTAAATAAGTTAGTCCCTTCCATTTTGCATGACTTAGAGAGCCCGAGCAGCCTAAGTTGCTTCTCAAATTGCACCTCCCCAACACCTTGAGCCCAGGCTTTCGAATCTCATGATTTGTATTTTCCATTAAACTTTTTGGCATGTGTCCCCACCAGCAGAACAGTGCCTGCCCAACCCCCAGTCCTGGCTGGTGATTCTGTGAGTCCCGTTCCTCCAGCCTTGCCTGTGTCTCCAGCCCAGACCCCATCCCATCCCAGCTCCACTCCGCCCACCTGTCTCCCCCCTCCCCAGCATGGTGAGCCTTGTGTTAGGGTTTCCCAAAGGGCCCCTTACCCTGTTACCCCAGCATAGACCTCGAAGATTGAGAAGATGGGATCTCCTATCTATTTTCTCTCCTTTATACCTTATGTCTTACTAAGATGAGGTCAGTGTCCATTGGTAACAGTTCTTTCAGACCTATCTCTCAGCCCCTGCAAGCATGGTGCACCCCAGAGACTCCCCTGCGGCACCCGCAATGCCTGCCATGCTGTGACGGGGACTTCTGCCCTCAAGCCACCTGGTCTCAGCAACGTGGTCCCCACCACCTCCCGATCCTTTCAGCCACTTCAAGAAGACAAATATGGATCTTTGAAGACCGGTAGAGAAAGAGAAGGAGGAAGACGAAGGCGAGAACAGAGTGCTGTGCTGGAGGTAGCCGCCGGGAAAGACTTCGACGTAGAAGACGGAGCGATTCACCAACACGGAGTCACCAGTGCAGAATTGGAGTTATAACAGGAAGGGAAAATGAAGAAGAAACAATAACAACAAAAGGGAAAGTAAAACAACATACACAGTAAGAATGCAGAGATGAGAGCAGTTCTGGAGAACAATGAGAAAGGCAGGAAACACAAAGCCCTGAAGACTAAGCGAGGAGTTCTGTGGCGGCAGCAGCAATGCACACACCAGATCGACAAGCCAGACAAGCTCCGGGAAGGTAGAAGAGGGCACAGGGCTCCCGGTGGGAAGGGGTGGCTCTGATCTCTGTCCTTACACCCGATTCCCTTCCCAGCCACTGATCACTGCGGTCGAACGCGGGCACCCCCCGTCAGGAATGGAGCCCCCATACCTGTCACGGTGAGCCTGGTGCCGAGCCCAAAGTGGAGGGGCGAGTTATAGGAGCACAGCTGCGGGTGGCTGAGACAAAACCCACCCGGACGTCTACAGCCAGGGGGCAAGTCTTAGCTCCCTGACAGCGGGGTGGCCACCTGTCTCTGCCTGGACCTGTGGCTCTGGACTAAAGGAATTCTATCCAGAAAAAGGCCTCAGTGTACCATGGGGCAAGAGGGGTAAGAGGAAGGGGTTTGGAGGAGCGGATCCATGCACATAAGAAGGAAGGATGAATGGAGAAAGGAGTGAGGAAGCAGATTACAGACTGAAGGCTTAGAGAAGCGAAATATAGCAGTCGACCAAGTCACACCAAAATGGATGGCAGATGCAGCCCTGTGAAACCCCCACGGGGTAAGAGAGTTTACTCAACCCCCTTCCACCAGCACCAGCACGAGAAGCAGAGACCCTGGCTGTAAGGGACAATGGCCCTACCACCCTGGTCTGCACCTTACCTAGGACGGAGAGTCGAGTCCCATCTCCAAAGTGCTGTGCCCGATTGCTACACAATGCCTCGCGAGTGTGGCAAATCCCCGCAGAGCTGGCCCTTCCACGCAGAGCTCCTGGTGGCTCTCGCACATACTCCACTCACCCACACTCTCTGAACCTCTTCTCGGCTGTGTTCTCAGTCCCTGCCCCCTCCAGGGAGTACTCCTGGAACTCCACCCTTTCAATATGTTATCCTAAAAGAAGCCTTTTACATACCCAAGACGGAGAGCTTGGTTCCACTGCCGAAAAATAGTTTTTCATTAGTTGCACAACATGAAAGCCCCGCAGGAAAAGTTACCACCTGCTGCTTCCATTCCTGCCTCCCCGAGTCCACCTGCCGGCCCTCCTCTCCCATTCCTTAGGCGATTTTTAACTCTGGGAAGTGGATAGTTGGGCAATAATGCAACCTAAAATGCTGTGGTCAGAGGACCACTCAGGCCCTGTGTGACCTCTAATGTTCCATCACTGGTGTCCCTCTCCTTTCTGCTTGAGGGAGCAAAATGGCAGGACCATGCAGCTGTAAGGTCCGGGGCTCTCCCATCTCTCACGGCCATCGTGGGCACCCTCCAAGGAGACAGGACTTGGACGAGGTGATCCCTTCCTAGCTGAGCCTACCCACCTTCTGAGGGGATCCCAGGCTTGGCACAGCCAGTCCATGAAACACTGGAGATGGAGGTGTCCCCTCCTGTCTACATCAAGGCAAGAATTCAGATCTTCCTGATCAAAATACGCTTGAACCTAAGCACCCAAGACAAAGGCTCCATCTGGATCCCAGCCCCTCCTTGTAGGTTCCCAGACCCCCAGCCTTAACTTACTCACCCACAACAGTGAGCTGGCTTCCCTCCCCGAAATAGAGGTTGTTTCCAGATCACAGCCTCCAGGGGCCACTTCAAAACCTCCCATTCTCTGCCGAGCACAGCTGGGATTCAGGCAGAGGTTGGACGTTTACGGATCTTTTCTTTCACAAAGCCACCAGCCCTGCTTCAAACACTATGACACCCTTCTAGAGCCTGCCCAGGACCTGAACAGGTGAGAAAGGGCCTCCCATGAAATCTAGAGCAGGAAGATGTGAAGCCCCTGCAGAGACCCTCTGCCAATGAAGAGGACAGCCAGGTGTCGCGGCTCATTCATCACCCCCGGGCTTTCTCCCGGCCCCCATCTCAGGGGCCACATGGAAAGGCAGCACCGTCTCCTGTCCCTTCCCTGCCCTGTCACCCCAGGCTCAGCTCCGATTCTGCTGTGACCCTCTGGGCTGCCTGGGGGGATCCACCCTCCCTGGGAACCTCCCTGAACTCAATCCCAGACGTGAGATGACATCTCCCTGAACCAGGACCCAGGAGTTGATCCTCCCTTCCCTTTGACATTTCCTAAGGCAAAGTCCTCCCTCATGGCACCACACCCAGAGACCTCCAGCCTTACCTACAACCGTGAGCCTGGTCCCTGAGCCGAAGGTATAATCATAGTTGGCACATCAGAATACGGCTACTCTAAAATGGACACATTGGATCCACTTTACCCCACGAGGGACTTGGAAAGTCTTACCTACAACTGCAAGCCTGGTGCCTTCTCCAAAGAAAACTTCAGTGTTCACACAGTGACATGGGTCAAGGAGGAAAACAAATTCAAGGCATGGAGAGGGGAGGGTGTCCTGGCTCATGTCTAGGGGACCCTGAGATAAGCAACCCCTCTGTGCCTTATAGTCATCACACAGAACATTTTGAGCTTTTCACTTTTGGGACCGCAGAGCATGGCAGAGTCCACCCAGAGAGTCCTAGGCTCCTTTCTCAGAGGATGCCCCATACAGACGCTCCCTCTCTGAGGGTGCATCAAAGATGTGAGCCTGGAGAGGAGGGCAGGGTCCCAGAACCTGTGACTCCTTCCATTGAGACCTCTGGCTTCTTCCTGAGTCCTCTGTAGAGCTGGTCACCTCCTGTGCACCTTCCCACTGACCTTGTCCCTGAGTCTGTTACTTGTGAGTCCTCCAAGTCATTCTTCTTACGTCTGGTTCTCTCTGCCTGGGAAGCTTTGGTTCTGATCTGGGCTTGTCCTTGGCCAGGGCCTTGGTCTGACCTGTGGTCCGGGGTGAGGGAGGCATCTGAACCAAACCACACTTGGGCTTGGAACCCAGGAGAAAAGTAGAGGGAATGGGGGTATTGTTGGGACAGGCAGAAAGGTTTTTGTAAAGGTTTCCCGTGGAGTTGAATCACTGTGGCCCCCCTGTCCCCACAATGTTACAGCTTTGTACAAAAAGGGCCCCTCCCATGGGCCCGCCTCCCAAGGCTGGAAGAAACCACCAGAGCAGCTGGTCTTTTGAGGGTAGTGGAGGACGGCACGGGGGTGGGGGTTGGACGTCACCGCTTATCATGCAAGGTGCTGGTGTGGGGTACGGACCAGGCTCAGGGTTCCCTCCTCACCCCCACGCCCTGTCTTCAGGGCGTTCTGACTCCTCAGAGCTGGGTGTTTTTGTAAGGCTGTCTGCTGAGGGGGCTGGTCTCCCCAGTATCCACCCCCTCCAAGCTGTCGTCATAGTGGGGAGCCTCCCTGTCCGGAAGCTGCAGCCCCCTGTCTGCCCTGGCTCTGCCCCGAGGCTGTGCATCACCTTCCCTCTGAGAACGAGACCCTCAGTACCTAAACTCTGTCTCTTGGCCAACTCTGAGCCTCCGGGTTGGTCAGCTGAGGTCTGGAGTCCTCTGGAGGTTTGACCATGAGCTACAGAGAGTGGGGGCTTGGCTGCCTTTCCAGGAAGGGTGTGGGGGAGTGAAGACCACCTGTGTCGTCAGCTCTCCTGACCTCTCCTTCTTGGCCTCAGAAATCAGAGCAGGTATAGGGGGTTGGGGAAATGGATGGAGGCTGGAACAGTAGAGAAAGTCTGAAAAACATTCAGATGTAACCGCAAGGCCACGGTCACAGTCTTTGCTGTCTCTTTCCTGAAGAGCAGAGAGATTCTAAGTTGTTGGTAGATAGTTTATTTTCCTTGCACAAGATGACCCTGACATTCCAGCTGTACTTGAGTGGCCTAGATACCGTTTCATCAAGTGGTGCCCCCTTTCATTGCCTTTTAAGCTATGACTTCAAGTCCAGAAGAAGAAAAAAAGACAAACAAACTTGACTACATGATATAGACACATTTGCATGGTAAAATATAAACAGAATCAAAAGATAAGTGACAACCTGGGAAAAATATTTGCAATTCTCACCATAAGGGCTAATCTCCCCAATATATGATGAACTAGAAATCGGTAAGAAAATAATCCAACAGTTCAATAGAAATGGGCAAAGAGCAGATGAGTCAGGGAAAAAGAAATCCAAGTGGTGTTTAACTATCAGGAACAACAACAACAACAACAAAAAAAAACCCTCACAATGGTAAAATAAAGTAAAACTACATCGAAATACTACTTTTCACTAATTTAATGGACAAAATTGAGTTTTGGACTATCATTCTACTAGCTAGTTTGTGGTGAAATCAGCTCTTTACACCTGGATCACTGGTAGGAAACCAAGATGATGCTTATGGAGAGAAATTTGGATGTATCTGTAAAGAGTACAAATGCATTTGCTCATTCATCCAGAAGTCCCACCTATGAAAATTTATCCTGTACATATTCTTTCATACAAATAAAAATATGAGTAAAATATTTGCATCATTTAGAATAGCAAAAAAAAAAAAAAGATAGGAAAAAGCACAAATGCCCATCAGTAAGGGACTAAAAAATGTACTGTGATATGTTCACATGATGGAATAATATTCCATGCTAAAAAGGAATGAAGATGTTTCTTATATCTGTGGAAAGCCCTCTAAGATACATTATTGACTGGAAAACAGCAAGCTGCAAAATAGCATAACCGTATGCTACCTTTAGTCTAACAAAGGGGGGGGAATAAGGATTATACTTTTGTTTAGCTGATTCTTCATGCCAAAGCATTTAAAGGATGCAAAAGAAACTGATAAAAGTGATGACCTATTAAGGATGTGTGAAGGAGACAGAGACAGAGTGGAAGTCAAAGTTACATTTCTCAATGTCAGCTTTATTGGGTTGTTTCCATTTTGGGGCCATATATCTATATAAAATCAAACTTTAAATTTATAACATTTAAAAATAAAAGAAAGACAACACAATATTGCTTTAAATAATATTTGAAAATATATCTGCTACCTATAAAAAAGCTACTTGTTTAATTTACAAAGCCATTATTTTTTCCAAAGAATATCATCAGTTGATGTAAAAAGCTGTTTCATGGTCCTGAATTTGCTCAGTGGAGCTCCAACTACTTAGGAAGCTTGTGAAAAAATGCAGATTTCTGAGCAGTCCTTGTAACCTATTGAGTTAAAGTCTCTAGGATTGGGCTTAATAATTTATATTTAAATAAACAAAAAGAATTCTTCTGGGCATTTCTGTCACAGTGCCAGAGCTGGGGCACATAGCGTGTCCCTGACTAGAACGGGGCAGGGATAAGCCCTGGAGAACATCAGAGAGCTGTCTAGGGGTGCCACGAGCTGGGTGCCAGGGAACGGCCCTTAGAATTTAGGGGAAAAAGGAAAGAGGAGGCTATTTACCTCATTAATAGTGACAGACCTCACCATACTCTACCAAATGCCCGAATGAGAGGTCGATGGCTTTCATCTGCTGGAAGGTGGCAAGGCCTCTTCTTTGTTATCTGTCCTCGTTGGGGCACAGAGTTTATTTTGATTTATTTCCCCATGTTTTTCTGTTTTATTCACCCCTTTTGCCTATCAACAATTTACCCTCTAAGTTAGTTTCTTTTTAATGACCTAGCTGGGGGCCTTCGCCCGGACTGGCCTTACCAGTAATAACACCTGTTGGTCTTGACATCATAGTTTCTCTTAATCCTGACGGAGTGTGTCCCAGTTTTGCTATGCCCAAGTGCTCCTACGGCACTTTTTTCTCTTAAAGGGGCGTAGACCCATTAGGCAGGTATCAAGGTGGAGTCATTCACCAGCTCGGCAGCAGGGGGCAGCCTTTCCTTACTTTTTGGACCCACATCTCTGCAAACTGAGCTTGGCCACTTGAGGGGGCGAGAAGAACGTGCAGAGGCTGGAGGGGTGCGCGGGGCAAGCGGGGTTACCCCTGCGCCTTTCTGCAGGTGTGCGTTGGGGGAGACACGCAAATAACGTTATACACACGTGCAATTCTTGAAAGCTTTGCCGCATGTTAACAGACTCATTTCAACCTAGATTTTTTCTCACAATGTTCTCAGTGGAGGAACTGAAACCTGAAGAGGCTAAAATGAGCGGCCCAGCGGTGACGAGGAGGAGCTGCAACCTCCACCCAAGACTCCTTCCTTAGTTCTGGGGCTCTGGCAGGTGCCACCACGCCCTGCCGGGTCCCCCCCGCTCAGCGAAGCCCACCTCCTGGAGCCCACTGCCGGGCTCCCACCCGCGCCGTGCCTAGGAGATGGGGGCGGTCACTAAGCCTCCTAAACGCTCAGTCCCCTCGTCTGCAAAATGAGAGTAAACGATAAGAATAAATCCACCTCATGGGGTCGCTGTGAGAAGTAAATGAGATAGCACCTGTGAAGGTTCATCATGGTGCCCGGCTGGGGAGAGTGAAAACGTCAGTTACTGTAATTCTCACAGAAATACCTGCCCAGGGATAGCTCCACCACACTGGTTCTCACGTCTCAGCCTGCACCAGAATGACCTGGAAGATTTGTTAAAATGCGGGTTGCTGGGCCCCAACCCAGAATTTCTGAGTCAGTAGATGTTGGGGTAGCATTTGCATTTCTCCTGAATTCCCGGGTGATTCTGGTACTGCTGGTCCACTCTTTGAGAACCATTCTTCTGGAAGGTTCTTTCTTTTCTCAGTCCATTTCCCTCCACTCCTGCTTCACATTTTGTCCTTTGCATCCCTAGGTGCTTATTATATTCCAGGCTTTGTTTAATCACTGGAGATACCAGGGTGAGGAAGGCAAGGTTTCTTCCCCAGAGGAGCTCACAGTAGAGTGACACGAGGGACACAGCCATTGCTCCCACGTGGCAGGAGCAGGACCGTGACTAAAGCAGGCTGGGGCAGAGAGAGACTCCTGACTCAGACCCCAGAGCCAGTGGGGCCAGCACAGGGATGCAGGAGGAGAAGGAGGAGACTGGAAAGACTTTTCTGAAGAGGGTGAAGGGGAGGCTGGCAAGGGCATCCAGTCCGAGGGAGCCCAAGTGTCCAGGGACAGAGGCCTGGGGTGCCAGGTTTGCTGGGTGGCCCACCAGGACTCTGGACAGTGGAGGAGAGTGGCACAGGAGAGGGGTGGGGAGGTCCCAGGCTAGACGTGTGGGCAGGGACAGAGCAAGGAGAATCCTGAGTTTCCCTAGGAGCTTGAATTCCACTGTGAACACAGTGGGAGGTTGGGAAGCTTTGCAGCCATGCTGTGTGCCAGGCAGCCTTCGGGAGGAGCCCCTCCTGAGGCGTGGGGTGGGGGGACTGAGGCTGGTAACAGTGGGCTAGAGAGAAGTTGAAGATGAGAGCTGATGGACTCGTTGTCCCTCAGAGCACAGTTGTGGCAGGACGTGAGACAGGGTAGAGAGACAGGGCTTTGGAACCGGGCACAGAGGAGTCAAACATCAGCTGGGCCATCTGCTGGGTATGGCACGTGGGTAAACTCACAAACTGCTCCGAACCTGCTTTCTTATCTGCACCTCTGGAGTAATAACCACCCGAGCAGGGAGAGAAACTGAGTGTGAAAATGTCTGTAAGGCTCCAGGGATGGTGTATGCGGATTGGCATTACTACATGGGATGAACAAGTGGCGGATTCTCAGAAGCATGAGAGATGGAGACCCAGGGATTTCTCTTTCCCCTTCAGACACCTGAGCACATCGTTGGGCAGCAGGGCCAGCGGGGCCTTCTCGAAGCAGGCCATCTGCACGGGGGGAGCACAGCTGGGCTAGCAAGGGCAGCGTGGAAGGGGCACGGGAGAAGCCGGGCCAGGCAGCGCTGGGCTTCCCGGGTCTGTGCATCGCGTGGGCAAGGGCGGCAGTGCAGTCTCGCCCACGGGAGCTGACCTGTGCACGCATTAGCACATCCAAGACCCACGGAAGTACCAAGGTCAGGAAACCTCTTCGACACCAACTTTCTGAGATGTATTTTTCTCTAGAACACAGCCCCTTGCCCCTTGCTTGTTATTACATTTTGGATTCCGTCTCTTTGCATGCTGCTAATCCAGTGTACCATGGACAGGTTTGGGAGTGAGAGATGAGCAGAGCCCCCCGAGGGGCACAGCCCTGTCTCACCTCGGATAGAGGGTGTTTGCCAGAGTGAGGGAGCTGGAGGGAGCAGGCACAGACACTGGCAGTGAGCGCAAAGTCACGTCTTTATTGGTACCGTGACCAGGGAGGGACTGGGGAGCTTTAGCTGTTGGCAGCTATGGTATCCTGAATCCAGTCCACGTAGTTGCACACCTTGGTGTAGACTCCAGGCCTGTCCTTCTGGGCACAGCCGTAGCCCCAGGAGACGATTCCCTGGAGCTGTCCGTTGCAGACCACAGGGCCACCAGAGTCACCCTGGGGGGAAGGAGAGACGAGGTGTATGAAGAGGGAGACAAGGAGGAACATAGCTACGCTTACTCTGAACCTGTCCCCGTCGGCTGTGTGGCTCCACACCCTTGTCTGTGTGGCCCATTCTCTGTTCTTACTAAGGAGACAACACGAAGCCCAAAATGAGCCTTCCTCCCTTCCTCGGGGTGGACAGGGGTCAAATCACCTGGCAGGAATCCTTGCCGCCCTCCAGGAAGCCGGCGCAGATCATGTTGCTGGTGATCTCCCCGGGGTAGGAGGCCTCACACTCGGCCTCGCTCAGCAGGGGTGCGTCCAGGCACTGCAGCAGGTCCGGGTAGTTGGCTTGGAGGAGCAGGAAGAGATCAGGAAGAAGAAATGTAAGTCGGGCCAGAATGGGGGACAACTACCTAGTGCTGAACCCTGAGGGCTGCCACAGGAGAGGACCCCAGGAACGTAAGCCCCAGTTCCCAGAACGATCGCTGCTGAGCCCCTCCCCAGATGTGATCCCAGCAAGGTCTCTATTTGTCCTCTCTTGACTCTAGAGCCACCTCCTTGAGACCCTGCATCTCTCTGGCACGCGGTACAGAGCCTTGTGCACAGTGGACACTAGAAATGTATTTGTGGCCTGTAGGCAAAAGGGTTCAAGTTCAGGGGCATGCTTGGTTCTGGAACATGTGGGGACAGAGGGAGGTGGGGGGTGAAGGGTTCCACTCACAGCCGGAGCTCAGGGTGTTGCCCCAGCCCGAGATGAGGCACTCGGTGCCCGCGGCAGCACAGGCGCTGGGCAGGGAGATGGTGGACACCCGGGAGTTGATGACGGCGGCCGAGGACAGCTTGATCAGCATGATGTCATTGTCCAGGGTCCAGGAACTGTATTGGGGGTGGCGGATGACCTTGGCCGAGTTGATGAACTGTTCGTTCCCCTCCAGGACTTCAATGTTGTACTCTCCCAGCCTCACTTGGATGCGGCTGTAGGGAGGGGAGGCACAGTGAGCCCTTCTCTCCGCAGCCTGCTGCACCCCCCCCCAGGGTTCTCAGGCCCCCTGTTCACGGCCACCCTGGAGGCCTGGGGTGGGGGGTGTGGCGGTAGCTCGGGGGGCAGCGTGTCAATGCAGGTGTGAGACCCAGGACCTCTCTGCGTCAGAGGCGGGCGGTGGGGGAGTGGGGCGAGCGAAGGCATCCAGTTGGGGGCTGCCCTCAACCTGTGCTCCCGCCTGCTTTCTCACACCCCCTTGGGCACCCAGCGCCGTGGGCACAGAAGGGCCACTTGAAGCTTCCCAGGCGTTCTTCATCCTCCGTGCCCCTGCTCGCCACACACTGATTTCTACTCCCTTCCTTCTTGGCCTGGTGAGCGCCACCATTCTGCACGATCGAATCCAGTGGGCCCCCAAGTGTGGCCCCCGGACCTGCAGTACCAGTGTCACCTGAGAACTTGTCAGAAATGCGGATTGTCGGTCCCTCCCCAGACCTCCTGCATCAGCACCTTGAGGATGGGACCCCGAGATTTGTTTTAACAAGCCCTGCGGGTGGCTCTGATGCACACTCAGGCTTGAGAACCCTGGGTGCAGGCAGTGGTTCTCAGCTCTGTCTACACCGTAGAATTACCAGAGGCAGAGAGTTTAAAGACTCACCCATATTCACAGCCTCTTCCTGAAAATTCTGAGTTAATTGTCCTGGGATAAGACCCAAGCATGAGGTTTTTTTTCTTTTCTTGCTGTTTCTTATGTGGTTTTTAATGTGCAGCCAGCCAGCAAGAGGTGCTTTCCCAGTGGCCCCTACCACCCCCAGATAATCCCTCTCTGCTCTTGTGACCCACGGCCCTTGCTGTTGCGTGGGTGAGTGTGGGCGTGCAAGGCCTCCTGGAGGGCCCCTCTTCACCCTGGGCTGTGGCACGTCAGCTGCTGCCACCGGCTTCTCTTCTCCATCCCCGTCCCCTTATCTTCCCCGACCTCAGCAGCCCCCACACGGTGAGGGGGCCTGGGCCGCGGGCTTCATGGCCAGGGGCCCAGCACTTACGACTTGTAGCAGTGAGCCGCGGACACCACCCACTGGCTGCTGATGAGGGAGCCTCCACAGAAGTGGTAGCCGGAGTTCAGGGACACCTGGTAGGGGACAGAATTCTCCTCGCAGGTGTAGCCCCCGACGATCTTGTCATCGTCATCAATGGGGACAGCAACTTGAGTGGAGATAGGGAGGGAGAAGCCAAATTAGCAGGATGTTGGGGCTGGAACCCTCAGCCCTGTGCCTGGCTCACGCTAACTAGGGTTCCTCAGCAGGCACAGTGATGCCAGGCAAGGGCGGGGGCACTGCCTTTCCCAGGGGCTGTCACA
Source organism: Lemur catta (assembly GCF_020740605.2). Taxonomy (NCBI): domain Eukaryota; kingdom Metazoa; phylum Chordata; class Mammalia; order Primates; family Lemuridae; genus Lemur; species Lemur catta. The sequence continues at coordinate 10,408,299 of NC_059138.1, forward strand.
GGAGGTGGCTGCCCCGGTCTCTGCATGTCTGTAGGGCACACCCTAGGGGCTCGGCCTCTCCTGGGGGCATCAGGCTGAGGACAGAGAATGCCCCTCATAATGCTCTCCGTGGGATAGGAGTTGGCATGTGGTGTCTCACCCACCGACTACTCTCCTCTGCGGGTCATCACTGGTCTGCTCCCCATGGCTGCCTGAGCCCCAGATTGTCAGGACGGTTTGGCCTGGCTAGGAAAGCCTGGCTGTACCCAGCCTCTCCACAGCTCAGTTCAGGGCTGCTCAGTACAGTGAGGCCAGAGTGGCAGGCAGCCCCCAGGCCCACTTAGGCAGGACACAGGTAGGCACTGTTACTGGCCGAGGCAACCGTGATTCTTAACCTTGGCTGCACACCTGGAAATGTTAAACTCACCTGGGAAGCTTAAAACCTCAGTACGCAGGCTGCACCCATACAAATAAATGAAGTCAGAATTTTTAGGGGTAAGTCTCTGGCATGAGTAGTTTTTCAACCTCCCCAGGTGCATTTGAGATTAAGAGCAGCTGTGCAGCTCTAGTGGCGCTACCCCAGCTATCCCAGAGCTGCCCGACGCAGCCTGGAGCCTGCAGCTTCCTCTCCCGGCAGCTCCACCTGGTGTCCCTCTCCAGCTTCCACCACAGCCTCGCCGTGGATGAAGGATGGCGGTGGGGGTAGAACTGGGGAGGAGGTGAGGGGTGGGAGTGGAATCGGGGAGGAGGTGAGAGAGCTGAGGCTTATAGAGCGCCCAGGGCAGATGGGAAGGAGAGGTGGTGCCGGGCAGGGGGCTAGCGCATCAGAGCACAGGTGAAACGGGAGGGAGGCAGCAAGAACGGTGGGGCACCTGTCTGCCAGGGAGGGCGGGCGTGGCCCGAGGCCAGGCGTGGGACTCACCAGCGGCGCCCACAAAGGCGAGGATCAGAAGTGCGTTCATGGTGGTGGAAGTGATGGAGCAGGTGGTGGAGCGCCCGTCTTTATACCTCTGGCAGAGGCAGCGGAGGTGCATGGGAGGCGGAGGGCCGCCGCTCCTCCCAGCACAAACACACCTGCAGCTTCCCCTTCCCAGGCTGTTGCATCAGTTCTGCTGTGTTTGCCCACTCTGTGGATTTGTGCCTGGCCGGCGATAAGGAAACTTGCCTTCTGAGGGCAGGGAGGGAGCCCGGCTGATTCCTGGAAGGATGCTGGCATGGGGAGACAGGGGAAGCCAAGGGGCACAGCTGGGTCTTCTTAGGCAGAGGAGATGGGGTTAGGAGGAGGGAGAACGGCCTGCGTTTCAGAAATCCTCTGGCCTGTTGGCAATGTGTTTAACTTACTTTAAGGAAGGGCTGGCACTGGCAGCAAGCTTGGCTTCTCAGTGTTCTGGAGCCCCGTGGGAGGAAGGACATCTGTCCGAGGCTCTTGCCTCTGAGCATGAAGACCCTTCTCTCCAGGCTAAACCACTGGGCAGGAAGGTCAAATCCGAGGCTTTGGTGCCCGGAATTCCTACACCAGCAGGTGATGAGAAGGAGATGCAGTGTTCCTTGGGAACCTGGGCTTTCAGCTGGCTCCTTCCTACCGAGGCCTATGGATGAGGAATGTTTCAAATGAGCAGGGGTGAGGGTTAGGTTGGAGCCTACCCAACACATTTGGAAGATGGGAGACCAATGTCACATTTCTCCTCTTCCTCAATGTCAGGCATTTGTGTCTCTCATGTATGTCCTGTTATGGGTTCTCCTTAAGCAGCCTCAATCTGTGCTCAAGGTGATGAAAGCTGCCCCCATCTGCTAGGGGCTGACAGCCTGTACTAGAATTATGTGCCCCAGATCAGACATCAGAATGAGTCTGGACAGTGGTACGTCGGGGTTAGGATCAGAGAATCAGCAGTGGGTAGAGAGATGAGCATGTGGCAAAGGGGTCACATATTGGGTTTAATAACCAAGACATGGGGGGTGGGTCTGGAATTTTCTATTTTAGATACGGTGAGATTATGCTGGGCTCAGTACAGAGTGAATCTTCCCAGAAAGGATCTCCGTTTGGAACCTGCCATGGGCAGCAAGACGCAGCCCTGTAGTTCACTGAGGCACAACCTGGCCGGAGGGGTGTAGAGAGGGAGGTGGTGTCTGTGTTTGTGTCTGACGTGAGCCGGTTGAAAGAGCTTTCGTATGAGGATGCTTCTCCTCCTCTGCAGTGCTCAGCTCAGGCCCGGTGACGGGCAGGAGTGGGCTGAGCTCACATCTGAATTCTCTGAAAGGTAGGAAAGGAGGAATGTTCTGGAGATGGTGAACACAGTGAGAAAAGCCCATAAATCTGGAGGTGGAATTGGAGACGGCAGGGTGGGCTGGAGGGAGGCAGTACATGGAAACTAGAGTGAACGGGGGAAATGCCAAAGCGCGGTTCACGGGTCTGGGAGGGACACGTAGGGCACCTCTGCTCCAGTTCCTGGCATGGCTGCCACGCCGGCTTCTCCGCAGCCAGAAGGCCCCCCACTCAGAGCTCCCACCCCTCCACCCTGCACCCCTCTAATTTCTGATGTGCTCATGCTTAACTGGGAATACTGTTCTATTTGTACCGTGCACGGCAGGTTTTCAAGAGCTTTTACGCAAGCAACAGTGGCCCACGGCTTTTCGTTAGTGCCGAGTTTCACAGTTGAACTTTTCACAAACCTGCTAATTGTGAGGTGTGCAGAACATTCTTCTCACTAACAGAGGAAGAGACTCGGGCTCAGAAAGATTCTGTCTTGCCCAAGAACGCAGATGTAAAAACGACACAGCTGACTCAAGGCCACAGGAAGACACGGAGAGCACTGGGGAATGTGAGAGTTGCCGCAGGAGGCATCTAAACGAATTTATCGAGGGTCAAGGGTTTATCGAGGGTCAAGCCAGAGGTCCCCTGGCATCTGGATCCCTCCTGGCACTTTTCTTTCTACAGGAATGGAAGATTGAATTGATCCTGCACCTGGCACCTATCTCACAGCCTTGCCCTGCCATGGCCCCAGAGCCATTGAGGCCGTGACTGACATACCTCTCTGCTCACAGGTAACGCAGAGTCCAAGGTAGCCAGGTTGGGGAGCACTGATATAGGGACTTTTCTTCTGATGTCCCTAAACATGCTGTTTTGTTTTGTCCCTTTGTTGTGGGGTCATGACAGGTCTCCTGTCTTAGAGGATAAGGAGAAACTCTTGCTCCGGCACCTCTAGGTGACAGCATACTGGACAGGTGCACCCAGGGAGCTGATCCTTGGCAGAAGGTGGGAAATCATTTTGGAAATGTCTAAAAGGAAACTCCCAAGAGCATGAGAGTTTTCTGTATCTAAAGCTCGAAGACTAGCTTCTTCTGATACTTTGCGCTCCTGCTTAAAATATGCTATCACATCCACAACACAGTCTGAGGTCAGCCTTCTTCCAAGTAGCAGGGCTGGCCTTACAGGCAGAGGAGACAGCTGCGGTAGAGACTGTCACCTCACACCTTGGCTCGGGTGTGCCGGACGGGCTCAGATCCAGCTGCCCAAATGCCATTTGGATGTCTGTGCCGGTCCTGGGACTGTTCGTCCTGAGCTCTGATTCCTTTGCCTGCTGCTACATCCTCCTGGCTCGTGTTTACTGCTGAGCAGATCAGACCACTGTCCCTTGATGACAGTAACAGTGACTAGTTTCTGTGTGCTCACTGCACACCAAACATCGTGTGAGTCTTTCACGGACCTTTTTTGTTTTTCATTTTGTCATCACAACCACCTGCAGAGTTGCCCATTTGACAGATGATCCAATGCGTAGGTTGTGCGGATGGGATTTAAGCAGAGCAGGCCGACTCCAGTGCCCACGTTCTCTGTCGTAGGGCGTTCTGCTTCCCGCCCTCTTCCTTGGGCCTTGGCGCAGCCTCACTGAGGCGGCAGGCGGCAGATGCTGTCTTCTCCTTTTTGCAGAGGAGGAATCTAAAGCTCAGAGGTTAAGTGACATCTCCAGGGTCACTTGGCTAAGGCATGCAGAGGTGGCACAGAACCTCTCCTATTCAAACCAAGCCCATTCCCCTTCATGTTGCTATGCCATGGAGTCTTCTAGACCTCCCAGTAGTCTGAAAAGCATATTTTTGTCAGATTCCAAATCACTATTTTCCTTTTGCTTTTTAAACACTTTCTCCTAGTCCAGCTGGATCAGGTCTACCTCCCTCAGCTCCTCTGTGGGTCCCAGGATCCTTCACCATTCTCCAGCCAGACTGTCAGATTCCAGGCTGTCTCCCTCAACTCTCCCAGCTCCCTTCCTTGTCTATTATTTTTTTTCTAAGCTACATATCTCCCCTACGACCCAATTTCTCTTTATCCAATAAGGAATTGTTTGCTTGAATATCTCATCCCGGGAATCCCTGAATCTGGGTGGTGGAGGGAGTGCTCAGAAGGGAGTGCTCTGTGTTTGCTCTGGAGGAAAATCTGAATCGTGAGGCAGGTGTGGGGCATGACATGGTCAAGGTGGTCAGCTATACCTTGAAGCCATGGAAGACGTGCAAGTTTTATGTCCAGAGGGAAATTCCGTTTGCAGATTTATTTATCCTTCAGGCTTCTATAGATAGGTGAATGGGGAAGTCTCTACCAATTGAGGCTAAATTTAAGTTACCTAAAGACAGATTGGTTGCTGTAATGTCATGGTGAGTCTCTCTGCTCACCTTTTGGACACTCCTTGTCCCTCCCTCATTGGGCCTATTAGAGCTGCTTAAGTCACTCTAGAATCCATGCACGGAGGCAGGGGACAGCCAGGGTGGAGTCCTGGAGGAACACCCATGTGGGCTGTTGTTACTGTAACATCTGTGACTTGTTCCATGATACTCAGTTTAAAAAATGATGTATGGATCTATTTTTCTAAATCATACTAGATCTGGACTGAGACCCACAAGCCAGGTCTGGTGACGTGTCCAGTCCACTGGGCTCCGCATGCTCTCATTTGACTTGTAGAAAGTCTAGACTGTGTCATCCACTTGGAAGGCAGCCAATTGCTCAGCTATTTTCTCCAGGTCAGCATAGCCAGGAGGATCTTCAAAGGGCTCCCAAGGCTCAGAACAGAGTGCTCAGTCCCACAGGCATGGACATAACTCCAACATGGGGACCTTCCACCTCAGGGCCACTGCGTCGAGCAGGTTCTGGGCTTTGCCTCTCTGGAATCTGCAGCATCTGTGTTGTTTCCCAGCCTTGGGGAAGGCAGCAGAGGGAGGCTGGCACACATCATTGTGTGCCTTTCTACTCAAATACAAGGTTTATTCAATTGTCAAGCTTGAAATGTTTGTTCCTTCCTATTAGAATAATCTAATCAATTTCGTTACAGGCTTAGATAGCCTAAATTCAAATGCCTGGGAAGAGTTTCATCCATGGAAGTCCACTACTGCTTGACACATTTTTATCTTCTAAATCACATTTATTTGCCCAATAAATATTTACTGAATTCTTGTGATATCCAGGAGTTCTTCTAGGCTGTAAGGAAACAGTAATGAAGAAGACAGAAAAGACCTTTGCTTTCAAGGCATTTATGTGCCCGTGTGTGTCCACGCACAGGTGGGGAGGTGTAGAGACGGGAGACAGAGAATAACTGACGTGTGTGTTCATATATACACACATACTTTATTTCAGACAGTGGTGATTCGGTGTTATTAAAATAGGGTCAAGTGATAACATGGGGTGATTGCTGAGGTGCTGTGTTAAACAGGGTGGTCAGGAAAGGTCTCTTTGGGGAGGTGGTATTTGAGTTAAGACCTAAATAAGAGGAACGTGCCATGTGAAGGGAGAGTTAGGAGGACTTTCATTGTTCCCTTCTGAGTCTATAACAGAAATAAATCAACACGCATAACCAACTGCTTTTTTAAAATGAAATACCCCTAGCATCTGGACATCTCCCTTGCCATCAGTTTTGATTGTAAAAACTGGTGAGATGACAGATGGTCATCATACATTGAAATATTCTTACAAAAGTTAATGTAATACAAACTTTTTGACATGAAATGGTATTTATGAAATATTAAGAAACTAAATTCTAAGACATTATATATTGTGTCACTTAAGTTTATTAAAAATGAGTACTTTTAATTTTTCTCATTTTAATAATTTGTATATTTTATAATGCCATGCATTTTTATGTGATTAAAATAGCTCAAAGAAAGAGAAACAATTATCATAGTAACTTTTCAGAAAGAGTAATACCTAACCTTGAGGAAAGAATTGCTACTGTAAGCTTTTTACAGTGAGAAATAAATTGAGGTAGTAACTGCATTAATTGCATGTTTTGTCTCTGCCAGGCACAGTGCTATGTGCTTTTACGTAGATGATTTCATCTCACTGTTATAACAAATCCCCATTTACAAAATCTCATTATTATCCTTATTTTCTATATGAGAAATTAAGGTATAGAGAAATTGTGTAACTTGTTGAAGTTTACACCTAGTGATAAAGGAAAAAAACCAAGCTTTAAACTCAGGTCTGTCTCTTGACAGAGTTCAAGTTCCTACCTGCAGTGCTTTACTGCTTTTAAGTAGACAATTTTTCTGGAATATAGGAACGTGCTCCATAATCCAAGGCTCTACTTCAGGTGAATTTGTTGATTTCTTAGGGTTATGGGAGCATAAGGCAGGAAGTTAAGGTAACATGGGACCCATTAGCTACAACAGGTCCACGTGACTCCTGTGGCCTAGTCAATCAGCGTGTGGATGCTGAAGATGACCCATTCAACATTGTACAGGACCAGGAACTAGATGGGAGTCACTCCCTTGTGAAGCCAGGATACAAGAAGAGCTACACACCTGGCAAAAAGACAAACTAGAAAAATAATCCCAGAAGCAGTTAACAAGGAATATTACTTATCTTGGCCTTGGCCTTGGGTGGAGGATTTAAAAAAATTCCTGTGAATATTCATGATCACCGAGCAGTCAGACCACTGGGGGTTGGGATAGACACTGTAAGAAGATGCACACTGAGAATTATAAAATACAATGAGGTTAGGTCTATGGCACCACAATTGCTTGACAGAGGCAAACATAAATGTTTCCTGGAAAAACTTTAGTTCAGGATTTAAAGAATTCTCAAAGATGAATTCACTATGTCATATTACATAATGCACAGGGAAACAAGCCACCCTGAGTGAGAGTCAGCAGACAACTACCAAGAAAACCAGATGCAAACAGGTATCAAATGTTGGCATTATTAGATAAAAATTTCAAATATATGTTTAATATCCTTAAAGAAATAAAATAATTTAAAAATACACAAGGAGTAAGATGGTTTCAAAAATGGCCATATTTGTAAAAGATCCAAGTGGATTTCCTAGAAATGAAAATTAATATAATTTAAATAAAGTCAGTTGAAAGCTTAAATTAGATGCTTATTGGAGCTAAGATGTAAATTAGAAAACTACACAGTAGTTTTAAAGGAATTAACCTGAATGGAGCACAGAAAAGCAAAAAGAGGAAAAATATGACTGAATAGGTACAGATTAGATGATAGTGTGAAAGTTGAACATAGGCTAGATCTATATTTCAGGTCATCTCTTATTCTATAAAATGTGGACAACCAGATTTACAGATTGAAGTTCTGAAATTCTGAAAGGATTTCCCTTCACCACTACTTTTCAGAACCATACTTGTGCTAGACTTCAATGATCATTCCAGACTAAAATGCAGACCCATCCAGAAAATAGGCCCATGTTTTTCAACTGGAAACACAAAATTCCCATGAAACCTTGGATATGGTAAGGGTGGAAACATAGGAGTGGGTACCATGGGACTTTGAGACTTGCTCTTGAAATTGAATTGTGCCTTCTTCCAGCTGTGCTTGAGTCTGGTCTTGATTATACATTTCCAGCTTAATAACAGAATGCTCTGTGCATGTCCACCTTTACAGTTTTGCAGATCAGCTAACACCAGGTTCTGAATGCCGTGATGAGGTATTCAGTAAAGAGCCAGAAGCAGCTTCTCAAAGGAAGAACAGTTGTTAGCAGGTAGAAGAGAGTATGGCTTTGCACCTAAACTCTACATGTGCCTGTGGGACAGTTCTCCAGGAAGCCTTAGGCAAACCCAGTCCCCCCTGCCCACCTTTTTCACTTACAGTTTTTAAGAGTAACTATAGCATGTGCCAGGAATACAATATCCTGAGATCAAGAGGAACTGGCCAGGACAGCTTGGGCTCTGTTCCAGACCCTCCTAGGAACAGGATGTCATGTTGCTCCTGGGTTATGAAACCCAGGGTGGGCTGCTCTCTGGGGTACTGCAGCTGCGGTGCAAGTGGGCAAGCACAGGTGAGATTCCATCCACCGTGGGCAGCTTTCTGGAGCTTTGAAGGACTGGCTCTCTTTGAATCGTAGGCCTCTGCTGCTCCTTGATGCCTGTCTGTAATAAACTCTCTTCATGTGACTTGTGTGTGTGAGTGTTCTGTCTCACCAGAATCAGGCAAGTAGTAAAAGTGCAGCCCAAGATGCAGTGGGCTGAAGCGGTAGCCAGGGCACAGTGAACTTGCCTTGTGCTGCCTTGTGATCCTCTTGTTGGGGAATTCCAGGGGCCCCACAGGACATCCCTATCTGCCACAGACTCTTCAAGGACAACAGAGTCTGCCTGGTCTATGGCCCAGGCAACAGGAAGCTTTCATCACAGGCTTGTTCTGCTATAGAAGAACCCTCTTCTGCACTGGTCCCAGCTTTACAGATTGCACCATTAATAGAATAGAGTAGCACACTCAAATGCAGTATGTGCAATGCACAATTCAAAGTCCCAAGAGGACTAAGCATCGCACCTCTTTATCCACTGTGGATGTATAAGGTGCAGCAGCCTATTTCTCACTTTGCAGGAGATATTCCAACATGCCCCAGACCTCTGGACCACTACAAAGCTCACCAATGTGGCAGACCCCTGAACTCTGGCAAATTTTACATTGGTCTGGCATGGCTGTGTCATATGGAGCCATCTAGAATGTCTTATAATTCCTGGTTGCTAAGAACAATCAACATGTCATCAGTGTAATGGACCAGGATGGTTTCAAGATGACTAAGGTCCTTCCAAGAAAAATTATGAAAGAGAACAGGCTGACCACAGCCTTGAGATAAAGACTATTGCTGACTCTGCCACTTGAAGGCAAACTGACTTTACTGAGTATTTCTGAGCACCCTTCCGGAAGAAATTTTCCCCTCAGCTTTCCAGGAGCCACTCTTCCTGTGTGTGGATGGAACCCTCCAGCTAGTCCTACAGATTCTCTCCTCATCCCCAGCCCGCCCATTCACACCCCTGCCCACCCGCAAAACACACAAGCAGCTGTCTCTGCCCAAGAGCTGTGGTTTCCTCCCTCTGTCCCAACCGGGCAGGATCCTCAGGCTCTTTTGAGGTTGGGGCGGGAGGAGGGAACGGAGGTTCTTGCTCAGATCTTTGATCTGTGCCCAGCACTGTGTCTCCAGCGCTGCAGAGGTATAAGCTGCTGTCTTCGGGGCTCACGTTGCTCACGGTCATGTTTGAGAATGTTAGCTCTGGGCGGCTGATGGGAAACTTGTCCTTGGTAAATCCGCTCTCGTATGTGGCCTCAGAGCCCTGGTTTGCAGTTGCCATCAGCATCAAGCTCTGCCCCGGGAGCTGACGGTACCAGAACATGAAGTTGACTTGGCTATCGACTTGACACTGGATCATCACCGAGGTTCCACGTTGACAGATAGCCCTGCTCGGCGTTTGAGAGATGAGCACAGCAAGCACAGAGCCTAGTTCCAGAGAGATGGAGACCCGTGAGGACCGACAAGGGTGTGGTTAGACACATTACAGGCAGGACTGTCTCTGCTTTCTGACACCAATGTCACCTCGGCTCCCAAAGGACCCCATGGCACTGCCTCCTCTTTGTTTTGCCAACTTCTATTCTGCCAGGATCCTCTAATCCAACATCTCCCGCTCATCATCTGCCTGGTGGCTTCAGACCCTCTGGAGAGAAAGTCTCCCCACCTCTCCACTCAGCATTAACATTAACCCCGGACTGTCCCCCCCAGACAGGGCTCCTACCTCGTCCCAGGAGAAGGAGCAGGAGAGTCCGCATCTCTAAGTGACGGCCTCTCCCCTGAGAAAAGGCACTAAGACATCAACCTCGAGTTACAGCCTACTTCCTTCCCTTCCTGCTCTTCCCCACCTCTAGCAGGAGGCTGAATTTCTGCAGAATACAAAAAAATCAGTCTGCCCCCTAGTGGAACTGTGCGGCCCCTCCCTGAGGATGCGGCTGCGCTCACAAGCCCCCCACCCCACCACCTGTCACGACTGAGCACCACGTGTGCTACTCTTGGGGTATGCAAGCAAAAATAGAGGGTGCAGTATTGACTTCAAAGAACTAAAGAGCTAAAGGTAAAATTCTAGAATATAAGGGAACTTTATAACACAATATCAGCTGGCTACTGGGTCTTCATGGTTGTCATAAAAGTGGAGCTAAATTTTTTTGATCACCTACTCTGTGCTTTGCATGTATTATTTCAGTCTATTTATGGGTTAGGCTATTTAGACTACCATTGTCACCCTATTTCTACAGATTAGGAAATTTTACAGATGGGACCTAGAGATCTTAAATGGACCTACCCAAGTTCACATAATCTAAGAGTAAGTGACAGTCAGGACTCAAATCCATGCCTTTGCGATCCCGAAGTCCGAACGTTAGCATTAATGCTGTTAAGGATTCCCTCACCTGTGCCGGCGCCTGTGCCTTGGGAGCGTAGAATCTGGTGGGTGCCTGAGAACGACAGGCCCAACACCCTAAAGGAAACTGGGGACCTCTAGAAAGACCGCTTTGCAAAGCCGACCTATCTTATGCCTTTGATTCTGAGATTCCATCAATTACAAGATGCACCATTAAATATGTCATTGTTACCTTTGGGTGGTGGTTAATTCTACTACATTAAAGGTGAACATTGATTATAGGACTTACCCATATTTCAAAAAACTAAAATCATGAAAAACAATTTATCTTATAACAGGAAATGTGGCACATCAGGGATAACAATACTCCAGTAACCCTTTCATGGGGGTGTGTGGGCAGCCTCCATCTATGGGGTCTGCCATGGGCAGTGGCTCAACATAAACCCTGCTAAGTAGGATAACTAGTAAAAGATATGGAATACTCGAATTTTTCTCAATATGTAGGTATGTTTTAAAAACTTTTAGTCAAATATATCAAACTTCCTGCCAGAATAACCCCAAATCTTTTTTCATTTCATTCACCCTAAATCCTTCTGAAAATTACCGAATGATCCCTATTCTTCACAAAATGCCAAACTTTTGCTCCTTCATCAGTGTTTTCTTTGTCCAAAACAGCAGTGAAGACATTCCCCTCCCTTTTCATGCTTTTCAAGCTTCAGTGGTCTCGAACTCCAGGCCTCAAGAGATCCTCCCAGGTCTGCCTCCCAGCGTGCTGGGATTACAGGTGTGAGCCACCGCACCTGGCCCGTTTTGGCTATTCTAGAGGGTCAGGTACTCAGCTCAGCCGTCAGGTGCCAATTAAAGCAACATGCCAGAAACGAAAGAGTGAAGCCTTTAATCTCCTTTGATAGTAAAAGCAAGAATCTAAAGCTGGAGAAAGCACCAACTCCCCGAATCATGTTTTCCGTGGAAATGGCACTGGTCAAAGGCCAGGGGGATCAGGACAGACGTGGGGTCGTCTCGCTGCTGATCCAGGCCTGCGAGAGGGAAGGGCCAGCAGTGGGCACCCACTGGGTGCTGAGGGGGAGTGGGGAAAAGTGTCTTCAAGGCTCTCTCCTCCTCCGCCCATTAGGAGGCCTTGGCAGAGGCGCCTGAAGATGACCTCTGCACCGGGCCTCAGATAAAGAGACCTAAGAACAAAGGCCCTGAGCTAGGGATTTAAATATGTGCACCCTGGCTGTGCACCAAGCCTGGGGCAGGCAGAACAGCCTCCCCGCGGAGCCCTGCCAGGGAAAGCCTTTGTAATCACCTGTGGCCTGAAAGATCAGACACAGGCTTCTAACCTGGAGCTGGACTCCTCCTAAAGTCTTTGCATTTCCATATGCCTTTTAGAATCAGCTTTTCAGTTTCTTAAAAAAAAAAACAACAGTTGAGATAATAATTGGGATTTTATTGAATCTGTAGATCAAATTGGGAAGAATACCCATTTTAACATAGTCTTCTAATCCATGGACATGATTTATATTTCCACTTTCTAAGGCTGCCTTTCATTTCTTTCAGTAATGAGTTTTAGTTTACTGTATATAAGTCTTGCATGTCTTTTGCCAGATTTAAGAATTTTATGTTTTTTACATTGCTGTAAATTCAAGTTTTAAAATTTAGTTATCCAATTGTTTGCCATTAGTATATAAAATACAATTAATTTTTATATGTTGAAGTTGTAACCTGTAGCCTTAATAATTCACTTATTAATTTTAGTAGTTATTTTATAGATTACTTTTAATATTTGAGTGTAAACAGTCCTTTTATCTCTTAAAAAGTTTTTCATCATCTTTTGTTCTTTAGCTGTTTAGTCTTTTTCTTGTTTTAATGGACCAGTACAATGTGGAACAAAAGTGGTGAGAGTTAGCATATTGACTTGTTCATGATCTTGAATATGTTTAATATTCAAGAAATAAAAATAGAAAATGTTTAATATGTCTGCTAAGTTCAATGTTAGTTGGTTTCTTGCAGATACCCTTTATTAGATTGAGGAAGTCCCTTTCTCTTCTTAATTTGCTGAGTGTGTTTGTCATAAATGAGTATGGAATTTGTGGGGTTTTTTTGTATCTGTAGGGATAATCAAATATTAATAGCTTTTTAAAAAATATGTTAAGAAAGTAAATTACATTGGTTGATTTTTGAATGTTAGACTAAACTTGCTCTTGGAATAGACTCTATTTAAGTATTTGAATATTTTTTAAATTCTATTTTGATTTTTATCTATTGGCTTTTCAGCTATACTTCTTTAATTTTTTTAGTGCTATTCTAGAAAATATAATATGATACATTTTAAACTATTTGCAATCTACTTACAATTAATATGGTAAAGTTTCACTTAAATTATAAGAAATTTGCAAATAAATAGATTTTCCCTACGTCCATTCTTTAAGTTATAGTTGTCATCTATAGTGTCTATGTTATATAGCCTGCAATACAATGCTGAAGTTTTTGCTTTAACTACTACTACATATCATTACCATGTAACCATTTGTTTGTCTAATTTTCCCATTATTGGACTGTGATTGTCTTTTATGACGATATGTATCCCATCTAAGACAGTTGACTATACATCTTCAATATATAATATGCAATGATTATATGTCCTTCATCATATTCCTCTTTCTTTAAAGATACTGTATGGCTTGCTTTTTAATGTTTCATTAGTGAATAATGCCTCTTCAGTGTTTCAAATTAAATAAGACAGCATCAGTTGAATAGAACGGGCACCTGTTTATTCTACTAAAAGCTTGTGTATAAGTGATGAGATCTTCCTTTACCTCCTACCACCAAAGTCTGAGTGCACTGAGTCAGTTCTGAGGCCATTGACAGAGGACAAAAGAGACCTATGTTGCATCTGAGTGTTTGTCACTGCATTTATAGGGAATGATGGGATGAAGAAACCCCCTTGACTATTGGTTTCCTGCTATTTCTGTTTTAATGAATTTGAAATTAATTGAATAAGATCTGGCACAGGTAAGAATATATTCCTCCAATTTTTCAAGCCATAAATAATTGGCTGGGTCAATTATTAATAGAATGCTGGAAGAGGAAGATCATTTGATATTAGCATTGAATTTCAAAGTCTTCAGTTAACATGTGAATGTTAACATCCACATGTTAACCTTATGTATAAGATGGCAACAGGAGTAATAAATGATAGTACAATGCATCTATAACTGGTTTAATAGTGGTTACCAAAGAATGTTATAAAGCTCCCACAATTAATACGGCTATGTTCACTTGTCCATCACTTAGGAAGACCAGATTCTGCTCACAACCCTTCATTCTTCTACTTCAAAAAGGGAAGTGTGGAAAGTTTATTATAAGAAATGCAAAATGTTTTTGATGCTGTCTGTCACTATCCTGCCCGTACAGAAGTAAAAGGTCCAGTTTTCCGGCTATGTGGGTTACATCTTTACCCTGACAGCTGGGTGTGGGAACCCACGCAGCTGAGAATGGAAATATACCCACCTTGAACTCAATCATCTAATCATTTCAAAAACAGTACAGAAACACTGGGCTCTGACATTAACTTGCCAGCTGTGTGGCTATGGGCAAGTTATTTAAATTTAGGGTTTTTAAAATTTTTAATTAGGAGAAGGTAATATTTGCACGTCAGGGTTGTTGTATGTTAAAATAAACTCCCTGCAGTATCTCAGTGCTCTTCGGAGAATGAGAGAGAGGGAAAGAAAAGATTGCTTCCTTCTCTATCATTGTCCTCATTCCCTGCAGGAAGAGGCCACAGCCTCTTCCCCACCATGTCCCCGCAAAGAGCTCTGATCATGTTCCCATTCAACAAGAAAGAATTTATTTTTTTATATTTTTCCAAGTCACACAATTAAAAATGTTTACTTGGGGATTTAAAGTAGCAATTTTTACCTTCAGCAAATTTTTTAGTCTCTTCATATGATGTATTTTTATTGAAATAATGGTCTACATTTTCTGAATTCTTCACCATACTCTCATGGTGAACATTAATGATGTATTATGTGTCTTTAAGAGTCTATTCCGTGAACTTCCCTTAGAACACTTTTTCAGTTTATCTCTAAACTCAAATCTATCCCAATCCACAATCCTTGTGACCTCTTGGGATGTCTTCTGTTACTCATTTTGATGTCTGATATTCTATGCTTATTTTCCATTTAATTCACGTGTTCTTCCTCTCTCCTTGGGCTGCGTGCAGTTCATTATCAAAGTGAGGGTGTGTTGGAGGGAGCAGGGACTCTTTCTGCCGGGGACTCAATGGAGAGGGTAGCATCTGTGGTGGGGGTGGTCCCAAACAGCGCTGGGAGTGACCACAGTGCTTGAACCTGTTCCCTTCTCTTGCAGTTGTGCTTCTGAGTTTGGGCAGGGCTTGCTATGGGAAATAAATAATTTGTGGGAAAACGTAGGACTCTCAGACACCCCGACGGCCCACTGAATATAAAAGTTTGTAGATACAGCGTCGTGTTATTTAATTATTTTCTGTGAAGACGTGTTTTTTCTGTTCTAAAGGTTGACCTCAGTCACAAGGGCTGTGGTTCCTGCCTTTTCTCAGGGAAAGATCTTACCCCACCCCCCAGCGGGCTCTGTCGCAGAATCCTTGCAGGGTCCTTTTTCCTTCTGACAGTTCCTCTTCATTGTTTACTTTTATCCAAAATTAGCTCCACTCCTATTTCTCATACAAATTTAATCTTGAATATTGCAATACACCTCGATTTATGTTTTTCTCTGATTTCCTCCGCATAAAAATTTAGCACTGAATCAAAATGTGTTTTCATATGCCTGTTTTGTCTTGTTGATAGTTTTGCAAATTCCCTGCAGGTTGGGATTTCTAACACCTTACACATTTCTTTTGTATTTCCAAAGCAGAAAAGGCTCTGTTAATATTTAATGGCAGCATAGTATGTATTTTATTCTTAAAAACAGACAGACAAGACATTTTCTCCAAATGACTGTGAGTACAGTTATAGGCTGACTAATTCTTACCACCTCCTGCATCATAGTTTATTTCTTCCCTGATCAGAATTTTTCCAACACAACATGATTGACTAGACAACCTGGAGAAAGCTTCGTTTTTATCAGAGTCTTCCACTTTGAGTAAAAATTCAAATTCTACAAACTTTCTCTTGAATCAGCACCCAGACGATAAAGTCTCTCTCGAGAATTTTGAATGGTTAGCGCCCTCTAGTGAAAGATCAGCTGAGTGCAAAGTCACTGGGCAAAGCAGAAAACACACAGCGAGAGGGACTAGGATAGGAAAGGGAAGGAAAAATTAATAAAAAATGATAAACGGAGCTTCGGTGTGACTATATGAGAGGAAATCTTCTTATTGATGTTGAGTATCATGAACTCAAGTTGGGGAGAACACAGAAAAGTGGGCAGGTTGACTTCAGAATGGCCCCTGACTTGGCAAGGGGAGAAAAATACCTCATGCTCTCCTGGCGGACAGGTGTGCCTATGGGGCTGATTTCTCCCTAGGGGCCACCTTTTTCTCATTGGCACAAATGTGCCGTAGGAGCCAGCTCCAGCTGAGTTAGGGTCACTTCCCTCAGACGTCTGCTGTTTTTGTGCAGAGGGGATGTGTCCGTGCAGCGCTGTGGGTAGCGGCTGGCACAGAGGTACACAGATGTCTGGCTGGTGCTGGCAGACTCCAGAACCAGAAGGAAACCCTCCTTCTTCTTCCTAGAGGCACTATACCCCTCAGAGACATCTCCTTTTTCCTCATTGTTAACATCATATGAGAAATAAATGAGCCGTAGCCCCAGACCTGGGTCTTGTCGATACCAGAACATTCTTTCATGGTCCATGTCCTGTGAACATTCCAGCAAAACCCTCTCTCCTGTCCTTTTGATCAGATGTCTCGGAGTCTGGGTTACCTTTGAATCCATGAGGCCTGTGAGAGAAGGATTAGAGGAAGCGAACAAACAGGCCACCAGGAAGCCCGAGAGGGAAAAGTCTTGTATTCAAGGCCTGGCGATCACAGGAGAGGGTTTGCCACCAACTCCTCAGACCCATCAGCTGTCTGCACCCCCCTGCTCCCAGGACTCACCTGCTCCCAGGAGACAAAAGGCCACGCCACAAAGCAGCCGGATTCCCATGGCAGTTTTGAAGAAAGAATGAGTGTTCTTCCAGCACCAGGCTGTAGGTTGATTGTCTATGATGTCACTGTCCCTGCCCACACTCAGGGTCTTTCAGCCATTGTCTAGACTAGAGAGAGTCTAGAGGTGCTAGACAGTAAAGGGCATCCCTTTTCCTCGTGAGAAGTGTCAGTGCGTGTCTGTCTATGTGAGTATGTGTGTGTGTGCATGTATAGGAAAGAATTAACCCTATTCATAGAAGAGCCTGCTTGCACAGTTGGGCCTTGGTCTTGCATCTGGGAACTTGAATTTCAGTAACTGGCAAGTGTGGCTCAGTGCGTCTAGACTACCCGCATCAACAGTGTGGTGCATGCCGCACACCTGCTGTGCTTCTCTGAGTCTGGAACTTTGGTGCCGGCTAGGTAGAGGGTGCCTGTGTGATCAGCCATATTAGTTTGCTAGGGCTGACATAAGTGACCACAGACTAGATGGCTTCAACAACAGAAATTCGTTTTCTCACAATTCTGGAGGCTAGACGTCTGAGATCAAGGTGTCTGCAGGGTTGATTTCTTCTGAGGCCTCTCTCCTTGGGTTGCTGATGGCTGTCTTCTCCCTGTGTCTCCACATTGTCTTCCCTCTGTGCATGTCTGTGTCTGCCCCCCTCTTCTTACAAGGACACCACTAATATTGGTGAAGGGCCCACCCCAATGCCCTCATTAACCTTACTCACCTCTTTAAAGACCTTATCTCCAGATATAGTTATTAATACATTCTGAGATACTGGAGGTTAGGACTTCAACATATGAATGTTTAGGGACTGGTCCAGCCCATAACACCAGCCACCAAAAGTATCTGGGGTGCTGAGTCTCTAATGGGCTTCCCTGGGTGGAAATATTGCCCCCACGTTGCTGCATTTTCACTGCTGGGGAGAGGGTGTGCTCCCCCGCAGAGGTGGAGGACACAGGGCAGGGCACGTGGATTTCTCCAAACTCTACCTGTGTCGTTCCTGCTTGTGCTTGTAGCATCCGTACTACATCTCTGTGATACGTACATCTCAGCTGTAAGTGCCTTGAGTCCTTCTAGGGAGTCTTTGAAAGTGGGGATAATTTTTTCCCGATCAACTCTGATCCTTCCTTCCTCCCTCTCCCTTTCTCTCTCGTAGATTTCCTTCCCAGCACTTGTAGTTTTTCATTCAACACATTTAATTTAATAATAATAATTACTACAAGTGGTGTACTGGCTAGAAGCACAGGCTTTGGAGCTGTGCTGCCTGGGTCTGAAATCTGGCTCTTTTATTTACTGCCTGTGACCCTGGGCGAGTTCTGGGCCTCAGTGTTCTTATATGGAAAGTGAAACCAATGAAAGTGTGGACCTTGCAGAGTTGCCGTAAGAAGGCGAGTTGATACACGTAAATTGGTCGTAGCCATGAGTGGCTTGATAAAGGTAGCCGTGAAAAACATCAGTGTTTATTACTACTACTATCACCTATTGAATACTAATTTTGTGTAAGGCAGTATGTTAAAATTCTTTATTAATGTAAGATTTCTTTTATTTTAACATCCTGACATTACACTTTGGGGTCTTTGTCCTTTTAGATTTGCCTTCCAAACTACTTCTGTAGGAATTGTTTTTCAATGAATTCTAATTGTTTTTCAATGAATTAAGTGTAGGTTTAATTACAAAATTAAACCTACACTTAATGTGCCCTCTTCAGCCACGATGGACATTAAACTATGGTCATTATCATGCGTCCTGTGCCATCTCTGTAGATTCCTTCGCTAAGCCTCACAATGCTTTTACAATACGTACTTCACCCAAGGCCTGCCTGACCTACTAGGAAGGAAAAGCTACAAACTCCAAGGTAATTCTAACACTAGCAATCGATTCTTTTCTCCTACATTCCAGATGAATCTCTTAACCAGAAGTGGTTAGACGTATGTCTGACTTTGTGTTCTGGGTCAAATTCTGTCTTCCTCTTATGCTACTTTCTGCTTTTGAAATGATTTGCTTTAGCCATTAGGAGGTTTTATGGAATTCAAGCCATTCCCGGCCACACTGAGCACACCCTTGCATCCAGGTTGGCATCTTGTATTGCAGCGTCACCTGTCCCTTCGTCCTCCTTTTCCGCGTGTCTGTCCTTAAATACAAGCAGGAATTAGTGTAGTGAAAATATTTAGTTTTGGATATTTTTGTTCTAATTGTTGCTGGTTTGCTTCCATAGAATTAGAAAGTTAGAGATGATTATCCCAATGGACAATAGGCTAATTCCTTTTACAAAATGTCCCCCTTTCCCACGCTGCCGCCCTGGTGGCGATGCTAGCAATGGCGCAGTGCCCGCACGTGCAGGTTCCCCTGCTGGGGTGGTGGAGACAGTGCTGTACCAACAGTGGGGTGTGGGCACGGCCAGCCCTAGGTACAAGCAATAGGGAGTGTAATGTCTGCAGAGAATTTATAAAGGATAAAA
This sequence comes from Lemur catta, assembly GCF_020740605.2. Taxonomy (NCBI): domain Eukaryota; kingdom Metazoa; phylum Chordata; class Mammalia; order Primates; family Lemuridae; genus Lemur; species Lemur catta. The sequence continues at coordinate 10,427,460 of NC_059138.1, forward strand.
ATACCCAATTAAAATGGCTCTGCTTTCATTATCACCGTGTGTCAGAAATTCTAAATAATTTTGGTGATAAAAGAACCCTTCCATGCTATATTTGTCCTCTTGTCATTGGCTAATTTCATAAAGTGTAATGTCAAACACATAGAAGCAGAGAGTACAATGACAGTTTCCAGGGAAGGAGGAGAGAGGGAAGTGGAGAATTGCTATTCACCTGGTGTGAGGCTTCAGTTACACAAGATGATTAAATTCTAGAGATCTGCTGTACAACGTTGTGCCTATAGTTAACAGTACTGTATTGTAGACATAATATTTTGTTTAAAGGGTAGATTTCATGCAAAGTGTTTGTACCACTTCGTCTAGTACGAAGTGTTCGTACCATAAAAAGAAATCTCACCAGTTCATTTGGCTACACATTGAGAACCAATCATCAAAACAAAAGGGTCAGGTTCAGATGTCAATGTGATGCTTATACTGTATTTTCAGTAAATTTTTACTTGTGGTTATTTCACTTATATCATCCATTAACACTTCTTAATGGTATACACATTTTTTTTAAATGTTGCTATGTACAGCACAAACCAATCATAATCACAACAGCAGTGTCTACGTTTTTTACAATAATATAAAATAGTCATCATAATGGTTCAGACCATATTCCTTAGTTTAGACATTACTGTAAACGTCTACTAACTTAACAACTTAGCCTTACCATAACTCAAGCATATTGACACAGCTACTCAACACAAAAACCCTCTGAACTTCAGTTTGACTGGCCTATTTGCTTACATAAAGGGTTTTAAATCAATAAATCATTCTTATCTTTAAAACAGGGTTTTTCTTTATGAGACATACAAAGTCTGAAAGCTTCTGTTGTTGGCAAAAATCCATAAATGCATAATATAGTCTGACCTGCTTAAATGAAAAGTATTAGACTAAGATTAGAATTGTTCCCTGGAGCTCAGGTACATGAAAGGAGAGGCCTGCGGGGTTCTCGCGGGGGTCCCTGAAGACCCAGCGTGGGAGGCAGCTTTCTGCAGCAGGCGGCGTGCGGGCAGCTGGATGGACGCAGGTGAGTTGTAGTGAAAGGCCTGGGCTGAGGAAGCTCTGCGGGAACAGCAAATAGGAAGCAAGCAGAGAGCATGGTGACAGCTCGACCATAGGTGCCGTCCCCCACAGCGACCTGGGGATGGACCCCTACTGACCGGGGCCCTCCGGGCTCCAGAGGCCTCAGTGCAGGGCACTGGGAAAGGCTTTGGTGGGCTCAGGAAAGTAGGACCACATCTCCCCTTGTGAAAACCCTTTCTGTGCAGACCGGAAGTGGCCACACAGTGTGGCAGGGTGACAGCCGGCAGGGTGTCTGGGAGGGGCTGGACGTCTGAAGGTTGGGAGAAATGCTCAGTCTTATCTCAAGAGACACAGTGTCTCTCAGAAATGTCCCACCTGTTAGCACTGTGGGTACCGACCGAATAATAGGTTAATTGTAGTCTCATTCCTGGCTCTTGTCACAAATAGTTCATAGAACATATTCTGGTTACATCACAGAGTCACCTGCTTTTCTGACCCTGAAACCTGGTAAACGGAGATTTCAATGACACCAGCATCCATGGACATTGTAGATAAAAAGAGACAGAGAACTTAGGAAGGACTAATGTGCACCCACCAGAGACAGGCTTAACGCAGGGTCTGCCAAACCAAGTTCAAGGACATCACACCTGCGCTGGTCTACCTATTCCAAGGAGACAAAGGGCTACAGATGGGGGAAGCCTGGGGCCCACTGCAGGTGAGTTTATGGGGGTGTCTGGGTGTTAGCTCTGTTCAGGCTGTTGTATGAGCACACAGTGGAGGGACTAGCCCAGTCAGGGATTTAAGAAAATCAACTTGGAGGAAATGACTTATAAACTGGTATAGAAGGAATCATTAGCTAGGTAGCCGGGTGAATGCCAGAGAGGGGAAGGGGCTCTGGATACGGCGACCATAGTAGATGAAGACTAAGGTGTGAGTCAGCACAGGACTCATTTGGGAGCTTGAGAGAAGTGGGATATTTCTGGAGACAGTGCAGGCAGTTGTGGCAGCTGGAGGGAAGGGGAAGTCATTGCTGGGACGGTGGGGGGCATGTACACAAAGGCCACATCACGGAGGGTGTTGAGAGACTTGCAAACCAACATAAACTTGAGACTTTACCTAGTTAATGGAAAGACGCCAAAGGTTCCAGAAAATGCTTGTGGAAGGGGACAGGCAGCAAGCTGGCGGGTAGGGTGACTACTTAGAAGGGGGCTAGAGGAATCCGGGTGAGAGGCGACCTTGGCTGCACCATAGTATTATCAGTGAAGTTAAAGGAAAACAGTAAAATGTGTGAGGGATTTAATGCTTAGGAGCATGCAGGGTGGGGTGATGGGTTATTTGTAGAAGGAGAGTGTCAGGGAGGCAGGGAAGGTCCCTCCTGCATCTGTGGCTTGGGCATTTGGGAGATGGCAGGACCACCTGCTGGGGTGAAGAAAATGGGAGATGCTGGATTTAGTAAACAGCTCAGAACACGGTGTTCTCCCGAGTGACAAAACATCCAAGAACAGGACCTGGAATACGGGACCAAATTTTGCTGAGAGTGGTTGAACTGGAAATGGAATCTTCACTTTGGGCAACAGCGCGATTGAAGGTAAGACTGAAGCTCCACAGGGAGAAAGGATTGAAGAGTGTCCGCTGCGCACAGTTAGCTTGTCCTGCCCAAGCTTTGAGGGCTCTCTGGTTCAGCCGGTGAGAGACCGGCCGGCCCCGGTGGCCCCCGCTGCAGGGCAGCTGCCTTGCTCAGAGGCCCGGAGGCAGGGAGTGGGGACAGGGCTTCTCGGGTGGTGGGGACGTTTCCCCTCGTGGTTGGAGCGGGGCCTGCGGAGGGAGGGGCCTCCTGCTCTCGAGGTGGCCCTTTTTGTGCAGAAGGCAGCTGGCTGTGCCCTGCTGTGGATAAGCTGCTGGCACAGAGGTACAGAGCCGTCTGGCTGGTGCGGGTGGACTCCAGGTTCAGCGGGAAGCTCGGCTTCTCTCTCCGAGAGGCAGTGTAGCCGTGGGGATCATCTCCCTCAGTCACCAAGTCCGCGTTAGCTGAATAGTAGATCAGCTTCAAACCCAGCCCTGCGTCTTGTCGATACCAGAACATGTATTCATGGTTCATGTTCTGAGAACAGGTCACTGTCACATTCTTTCCAGGCCCTGTGATGAGGTATCTCGGGGTCTGGGTCACTGGGGCTTCCACGGAGCCTGTGAGGGAAGCGGACAGAGCTGGAGACAAGGCCGAGGGGGCACCTGATGCTGCAGCCTTTAGGACAGGACTGGAGCCTAGGAGATGACGTCAAGAGTCACCCGTGTGTTCTGGGACTCACCTGCTCCCAGGAGACAAAGGACCACACAGCCAAGGAGCTGGGGGCCCATGGCAGTGCCAGCAGGTGTCTGCCAGCTCTGGGGGCTCTAGCTGGCTTCTGCGAGGTCTCCACCTCTTCAGCTCCTCGGGCCACAGAGTTCTCAGCAGAGGAACCACTCCCCTTTCCTCACAGGGCTGCAGTGTGCCAAGGCCATGCCGGGCGACTCAGGCTGGGGACATTTGTGATCGGTTTCATTTCCCTTAATCTCTCTGAGGCTGCTTGTCCTTATGCATGTGCCATGTTTTCTTATTAATGTCATCTTGTAAAAATTGTCAAATATTTATGTATTTTGGATCCTTATGGTATAAATAGATATACCATATTTGATTACTGCTTAGCAATGTGAGAACATGAAGCTTATGCTATTATGAAAACTGCCTTTTCGTATTTTTTGAAGTCATTTCTTCTCTGCAGAAAAAATTCCAAGTATTTTTTGACTTTGTCTATCCACTGATACATTTTTCAGTCACTACTCTTGAAAAGAGTCTAAGGTGTAAAATCTCAGCCAGATTCACACCGTGGATTATTTTACTCATCCGTATGTAGTTCAAATCCTAGACACGCAGCTTCTTTGCTCATTAGCAGATTAGACTTAGCCATTGTTGCTGGAGCTGGCAGCTGCTTCCCTCCAGGGTGGCATCTGGCATATCTTTCTTCGTTCCCTCTTCTGTCTCTTTCTGCAAAGGGGGCTGGAGACAGGCAGAAGCAACATCTTTTTCCTTCAGCAACCTCATATTTCACCAGCCAACTCCTTCCTTGCCTGCTTCGGGCACACGCTTTGCTGTCTTGCCACCCCCACATGTTGGTTTCTGCCCCTGGAGATTGTGGTGTGGCCAGGCAGGGTTTTCTCTGCCATGGAGCCACATCATGGGGAACCCATTTGGGGATGGGGGCATCGAGCTTCTCCTCTGAGCTCCTCCAGCAGCTGCAGGGATTGCCCACTTCGCTAAGTGTGTCCTTCCTGCACAGAGGTGACGTCCTGGGGCTCCGTAGAATGTCTGCCCTCTTGAACACCTTCGAGCTTTTATTTTTTTTCTTTTTAATTTATTTATTAAAGTATAGGTGATGAGTAAAAATTGTATATATTTACTGTGTACAGTGTGATGGTTTGATATACATATATCTGTGAACTTCTCTTATACCAAGGAACCAAGGCATCCCTGGGAGCGGAGAGAGAAGGAGGCAGCCACACTCCTCCTAACTGCTCCAACCACAGCTAGAGCATCACAGAGCCCTTCGGTGTTTTGCCAAATCATTATCCTCCCCAAGCAAGAGGGGGGCCCTCATCCCAGTTGTCAGGGCTACCCTCAAACCTCAGGGAAGGCTTTCTTGTTCCCCGACCCTGTCCCTTCGTGGTGGATCATGCAGCTCTGACAGTTTTCGCTCCACGTGAGTGAGGGAGGGGCGGTCACTAGCGCTCAGGATCTAAGGAGGAGTGTTCTCTTATTTTGTATTACATTTCTGTATCATTCCTTTCTGGAAAAGAACGTGGGGAGCAAGCTTGGCTCTACTTTAGTCACAGGTGTTTGCACTGTCCTGGCAAATCCTCCATATCCTAACTACAGGTTTGCCTGTCTTGGAGGAAAGAAAGCAGTTTTCATTCTTCAAAAACCAGCTCAGGTAAATAATTTCATAGTACTTAGTAAACTTTCTCATCCCAAATTTCATCTTCAGAATTTTTTTCACAATTTACCTGCATCCACAAAGCTAAGCTCGCTATCCAGTGGATACTGAAATTTCCCGTGTTCATAGTGGTTCCAATGTAGAGGAGGAGAATGACACCTCGAAGTAGTATCGTTTTTCCCAAGCCCTTTCCACAGTAGGTTAATCCAAGATTTAGGAGGTAGCTGGCTCCATAGTCCTACCCTCCGCCAGCTACTCACTCTGCTCTGACACGTGGCTTCTCCCTGCCCCGTCGCTCTGACCGTGAGGCTTCTCTGGTCTCTCCTTTCCTTCTCCACGTCAGCCAAGGCACTAACACGATGCTGCTGACCCACGTCACCAGTATCCTCACGGCAGGAGTCAGTTGTTAGACTTCCCCCTTCCTTCCCACACTCTTCCCTCTGAGCTCTTCTACCCAATGCCACCACATCCAAGAGTTTTGGAAGCTCTTATGCCACTTCCCCAATGTCAGGCCAGCTCCTTTGTCCCTAACAAAGGACCTGAGAAATAAACCAAACCTTCTACATGTCTGGAGCTCTGAAACTCTCCATCGGTCTTCTCCACTTCCTTCTGTGCCGTGCCCTGCCTTCCTCTCTTTCCCTAACCCTCTTCGGTGTCTGCTCTCTTCCCCCTACGTCCAGGCACTGCTCAGTGACTCTGCGTCTCTCATCCACCCATCTGGGGCAACGTGTCCTGACAAGACTGATTATGTCTGTATCTACTCAACTGATGAACCATTTTGTACAAACCCCTCTAAGGGAACACATGCTTTATCCCTTTAAATATGCAACAATCTTTTTTTCTATGTGATTTTGAGCCCAAGTATAGACTGTAGAACTCTTGCCACTCTTCAAATCTGATTTCATTTATGCTCAGGCTATTTTGGTTCTAGGGAACTCACTGCACTCCGTTTATTTTCTTGTACTATAAGATTAACCTTTGAAGGACCCCAGTGAGAGATATTTGTATGTTGAGTTTTCTCTTCATTGATGATGTGGTATTCGATTTTATCAAACTTTCTCTCCCACCAGTGTCTGCAATTAACATTGACGCGAAAGCGTATGTTAGTGCCCTCTAGTGGAACGTCGCAGCGGTAGGCAGAATAATAGTACCCTAGCGACCTTTGTTCGAGTGCTAATCCCAGAAACCTGTGTATGTGTTTAGTCAGAGGGCAAATAGGCATTAAGGTTGGGGGTGCAATTAAGGCTGCTAATCAGCTGTCCGTGATATACGGAGAGCCCAGGGTAGTCACACGGGTCCTTAAACGTGAGAACCTTTTCCGTGTGTGTCCTGAGGGCCGAGGCTGTGGATAGGGTCTGGGAGATGAAACGTCGTTGCCTTTGAAGACAGAGGAGGGGAGCCGTGGGCAAGGAGACTGATTCTCTCCCAGAGTCTTCAGAAAGGAACACAGCCCTGCCAGTACCTGGATGTTTAGCTGCATGAGACCTGTGTCTGACCTACGGGACTGTAAAATAACAAATTTGTGTTGTTTTAAGCCACCAAATGTGTGCTGATTGGTATGGTACCAAGAGGAAACTGATACAATGACCGAGATCAAAATCTGTGGCAAGATTGTAAGAAAGCAAGTAGGATGGGAACAGCGAAGGAGCAGGAAATAACACCACGTGCACGTGTGTGTCTCTGTGTGTGTGTGTCTGTGTGTGTCTCTGTGTGTGTGTATGTGTATGTGTGTCTCTGTGTGTGTGTGTGTGCGTGTGAGAGAGAGAGAGAGACAGGGCAGGGTAGCTGCACGCTGTGGGTTTGCCCTATCTGCGCAGAGAGGGACGGGCTGCATTGATAAACTGCTGGCACAGGGATTCAGATGTCCGGTTAGTGCTGGACAATTTAAGGATTTGATTAGACCATTATTTCTTCCTTTTTAAATTTTTGTTAGACTATACTGATTCAGGGCATCTTTTCAACACTGCCAACTTCAGGGGAATAAGGGATCAACTTTATCCCTAGCCCTAGATTTTATGCATTCCAGAACATTCTGTCTAGTTGCTACTCTGAAAACATTCCAATATGACTTTCTTTTCTGTTTCTCGACACTCATGAGCCCTTGGAAGAAGATGCAGAAACCGATGACAGAGCCCACCAGGAAACCAAAGTGAAAGTCACGAGGAAGGGTCTGTCCCCAGAGCCTGCAAACACCAGAGTGGGGGTTTCCCACGTGCTCTCGGAGCACACCTGCCCTGAGAGCCAGAGGCCACGCACAGAGGAGTGTCCTTAAGGCTTCCTCCAGACCTGGTCTTTTCCTCCCAGAGCCAAAGCAAAATAAATATGTATTTTTTTAGGCCAATACATATTTAAAGATATATAAATAACTTTATCTGCATGAATTTTAAGGTGACCTGACATGGAAATAGTTTTCCGTATCAGTTGAATAATTATTTTAGGAGGTAGCACAATCATTTGAAATTCCAACGAGTAGAAAAACTAACCTCAAGGTGGACCTCAGAGAAACAATAAGTATCAGGATAAGTAAACATAAGTGTCAGGATCCAGTCAACAGGGAAACATCTAGTCTGCTACCTCGTAAAAGTGTTCAACACCCTCTTCACCCTCTTAGACTGCTGCCCGGGCATTGCACGTGTGAGCAAGTCTTGCCGCCACCCTTCTCATTTTCCTAAGTGGCATGATTGACCAGTGAGAGACGCTTGAAGGATCTCTGCAAACCTGGGAGTTATTTTTCTTTACTTGATTTAACAGAATTCAATTTCACCAAAATTTCCCTACACTTGTATCTGAAAAGTGAAGTTTGCCTAGAAAGTTGCTGTGGTTTGAATGTCCCTTCTCAAATTCTTGTTGAAACATAGTCCCCACTGTGGTGGTATTAAAAGGTAGGGCCTTAGGGGAAGTGATCAGTGCCTTAGAAAGGGCTGGGGTGGGGACTAGCTAAGGCCCTGTGACAACACAGCACTCAAAGTGCCATCTCAGAAGCAGAGACTGGGGCCCTCACCTGACACTGAACATGCTAGTGCCTTGATCTTGGACTTCTCAGCCTCCAGAATTGAAAGAAATAAATTTCTATTCTTTATCAATTACTCAGTCTGGGGTATCTTGTGATAGCACAACAGACTAAGAGAAAAGCGTTCACACTTTGTTGATGTCCTCTAGTCTAGTGGGACACTGACAATGGACAAAGACAGATTACAATAGGAAAGGCGTCCTGGAAGGAAAAGAATGGGAAAAGGGAGATAAGGAATATTGAGCTCAGGCCAGGGCTTTGGTGAAATCTTGTGAAGAAACCTCTCTTGGGGCAATGACTTGGAGGGTAGGGTCCCCCTAATGCCTTGGTTTGCCCCTTTTCTGTGCGGAGAGGATGTGGCTGTGCAGCGCTGTGGATGAGCTGCTGGCACAGAGATACACAGATGTCTGGTTGGTGCTGGCAGACTCCAGGGTCAGGGGAAAATAGTCTGTCTTATTTCGAGACACACGATACCCCTCAGTGACACCTTCAATGCTGGCGGTAGCAGGGGAGTAATAGAGCAGCTGCAGTTCAAACCCTGGATCCTGTCGATACCAGTACATTGCAAAGTGATCCATATTCTGGGAGCAGCGTAGAGTTAATCCCCTCCCTGTCCCAATGATCCTGTGTCTTGGGAACTGTGTGATGACAGCATCCTTGAGGCCTATAGGGGAAGAAAGGGTGATGAAACAAAGACAGAGCCTGGGGGAGAGGAGACTGATGTGACAGTCATGAAGAAACACTTTGTAGTTAGGGCCTGGGAAGCCAGCGACGGGGACTCCTCACCTGTGCCCAGGACTCACCTGCTCTCAGGAGACAAAGGACCACACAGCAGAGGAGCCTGTTGCCCATGGCAGCGTCAGATGCAGAATGCTGCCTCGTGCTGCGATGCGTTCAGCCTCTGATACCAACACTTTTCATCTACTTCCTGGCCAGAGAAACAGCACCCTCCTCCTGCACTGCTTCAGAAAAGAATTAAGACTCTGAAACGTAGCATAAGGTGGTAGTTTCATTTATCCAGGCCACGCACGAAACTGTCTGTGTTGTTGCCTTGAAGAATCAGCATGGCGATCTTTTGCCTCTGTGAATTTTCTAATTTCCTTTATATATGCTTTTTGATAAGATAGTTTTTTTTTCTCCTGAATTTTTACTGAACTATTAGGGTAAATTTAGTAGTGTTACAAGGGCCCTTGAGTGTTTTCTCTGAATACTTTTCTTGAAATTCCTTTCCATTTTATCCCTATACCCGAACTTCAAATTTCACTCCAAAATACTCTAATCTTTTAAATCAGTCTAATGGTCTTCATTTCCACAGGTGCTATACAAGCTGTGCATGCTTTCCACAGGGAGCTTGTGTGCATTTTGGTCTTGTCTTTTCTCTCTCCTTGGGCTCTCAAGGGAGCGGAGAGGTGTGGTAGAAGGCATGGAGTAACCATATGTACATAAACTTAGGAAAACTATAATAGAAGGTACCTAAACATGTTCAGAGAGAATCTGAACCTGAGGCAGTCACTCATCTCACTGCAGATGGAATTGGTATGACAAATGCTGACGCAGGGACTTGTTAGCAGCTGCCTCCCTCTCAAGTGGCTGTTCTGGTGACTGCTCTGAATAATGCTTGCTCTGGGAAAAAAGCATTTTAGGGAAATTGTGGGATGCTAGTCACCACAGATGCACTGAAGATCAAATGTCACTGATGTGGCTTTCTGACATTTAGCATTATTTCTAGGAAGATGATTTCTCAAATTCTTGATCAGCTAAGGATGTGGCTGTAAATTTCCTTAGCTAAACTGCTAGCACGGAGATATGCAGATGTCTCTGGGGCTGGGAAGAAACCTCCAGGAGATATTATGAATAAGATTAGGGCATAGTGTGCCAGAAGTGGGTAAACAGTAGGTGAGTTTCACAAGAATAGATAGGTATGCAAGGGCCAGATCATGGAAGATTTTAAGAATTCATAGGTTTGGAGATGTTGGCTAAAGGGAAAAGGACTTGTAGGTTAACAGATATAAAGAAGTTTGGTCATAAGCCTAAAGTCAATGGAAATCTACTGGAGGGTTTTAAGCTACAGAGTGAACAGAGTTGGAGAAGGAAGTAAGACACGAGGTAGGCGGATATTTGGAAGGTGTTAGAGTAATTCAGGACAGTGGTTGCCTGAGCTAAGACCATATTGGTAGAAAAACAGTGGTGGGATTTGAGAGGTTTTAGTAAAGATGTGGTTATGGAGCAGATGGGGAAGGAGAGTGTTGCGGAGGAGATGCAGGTATTCCTGCCACTCTGGATAGAGCAACTGAGAGAACACTTGGGCCATTTAGGGATCCAGGTGACTCGAGAGATGTATGTTGCAACATGCCTTAAAGTGGGCTATTGTCTCCAGCAGCTAAAAAGCCAGGATCAGGACTAGAACGAGGAAAGGCCTGGGAATGAATGCGATTGGGATTTGAAAAGGAGATATTCTATCTCAGGAGCAAAAAAGCTGAAAGGGCTGATCAAGGATCTTAATACATGTAATTTAATCTCAGAAATAGGAAATGATTCAATCTGAGCTGGTCATATATTTGGAAAACTTTTCTTGACTTTCTGCACCCACTGGTATAGCACAAGGAGATAAAAGAAAGTTGTCTTTTGAAATCTGATACAAGTATCCTACTCAGGTCAGACTCCATGGAAAGATGCACATTGGAGACTCTGGAAAGGGCTATTCTCTACTCCTGTAGGACAGATTCTTTTCCCCGATGAGATGGAGCCTCATGAGGGTGGGGACTCCTTCCTCTTGTGACTGTCACTTTTGTGCAGTGAGCACATGTCTGTGCAGCACTGTGGACTAACTGTTGGCACAGAGGTACAGAGATGTCTAAAGGAGCTTTGCAGATTTCAGAGCTGAGGGTGGGGGTGGAGGGGAAAGAACTTCTACTTTTAACAGGAAATAGTCTTCAACAGGAATGTATCTCTTGTCAAGAATGTCAGTATTAACTGAACAATGAATCAGCTCTAATTCCAACCTGATTCTAGTTGATACCAATGTAACATCATGGCACTCCTTTCCTGTCTCTGCAATCAGGTGTCTTGGAGTCTGGGTGACTTAGGCTTCCATGGGGCCTAGGAGGTGAGGAAAGAGCCTGATGCTCAGTGTCTAGAAAGGATCCTGGGATGTGGCCTGGCAAGCTCAGAATAAGACTTTCCCAAATGTTTCTAAGATCCACCTGCTCCTAGGAGACAAAAGAACACACAAGGGAGGCTATCCAGCTATGGCAGAACCAGTATGGCAGAATGAAGAGGTCAGCAAATCCTCTCTACAAAAAATAGATATTAAACTAAAATATATGTATGTGTGTGTGTGTGTATATATATATATATATATATAATCAAAATGAAATTTTCTTTTTTGTTTAAGAGCACAAATCTATTTGTTTCTGTACCCACAGTAAGGCACACATGTTTTCATGGCTTTCTGTGGGCTGTAAAGAGTAATTTGAATTTAAATTTTATGCAAACACTTGTTTAATGCACATTCAATATAAGCCAAAATTACTATAATTCGTTAGTAAAAAAAATTCACATTATGTTGCTTTTTAAGCTATCTTAGTTGAAAGCTATCTCATTTCATTTTCATTTATTTATTTATTTAAAATTGACAAATAAAAATCATATATACTTATTGTTTACTTTGTGATGTGATGTTTTGATATTTGTATACACTGTGGAATTATTAAATAAAGGTAATTAGCACATGTATCTTCTCACATACTTACGGTTTTTTTGAGGATTTTTTTGGTGAGAACATTTAAAATCTACATTCTTAGCAATTTTCAAGTGTATGATATATTATTATTAGCTATAGTCACCATGCTGTACAATAGATCTCTAAAATTTATTCTTTCTGTCTGATAGAAACTTTGCACTCTTTGACCAACATTTCTCTATTCCCATGTACCCCCTGCCTCCATACCCTCCCCTGGCCCCTGACAACCCCATTCTATTCTCTGCTTCTGTGGGTTTGACTTATTTAGATTCCATGTATAAGTGGGTCATGCAGCATTCGTCTTCTTGTGCCTGTATTATTTCACTTAGCATGATGTCTTCCAGGTCCAAACAGGTTGTTGCAAATGATGGAATTTTATTCTTTTTTAGGGTTGAGTAGTATTCTACTGTGTGTGTATATATATACACATATATATCTCACATGTTGTTTATCTATTTATCCATAGATGGAAACAGGTTGATCCCATATCTTGGCTATTGTGAATAATGCTGCAATAAACATGAGAGTGCAGATATTTCTTTGACATATAGGTTTCATATCCTTTGGACATATACCCAGAAGTGAAATTACTAGATCATATGGTAGTTCTATTTTTAATTTTCTGAGTAACCTCCATACTATTTTCCATAATGGCTGTAATAATTTCCATTCCCACCAAGAGTGTACAAGGGTTCCATTTTCTTCACATCATTACCAATATTTGTTATCTTTTGTCTTTTTAGTTATAGCCATTCCAACGGTTGTGAGAAGGTATCTCATTGTGGTTTTAATATTCATTTCCCTTGTGATTAGTGATGATGAGCATTTCTTTACTTGGATGCCTTCTCTTGAGAAATATCTATGCAGGTTCTTTGCCTATATGTTGAATAGGAATGAACTCTGCAAAGCCAAAAAGGAAGAACATTCAGAAGAAGAACCCAGTAAACAGAGTGGATCAACAGGGCAGGGAGCAGGAGAACTTGTTGTGAGTATTAAATGAGATAACACATGTAAAGGCTTAGAGCAGTAACTGGAATTCACTGAGTTCTTAGAAAATATAATATTATTATAGATAATAGCACAATTTTCTCAGTGTCAGTTTTCACTAAATTGGTGTTCAGACTTCATCAACTTTGTCAATATAGGCTCCACCTAAAATGATTTTAGATTCATCTTCCTTTTACTCCACCATCAATCATGGCAGAACAGAAAATACAAGCAAATCCATGTTTTGGTAACATTGACTAAAAGTTTTTGAGAGCTGGTGCAATAAACAACATCCAAACCAAATGTTCTCCTCTTTTCTCCCTTTTCCCCATCCAGAAACGTCTTTGGTTTTGATTGTGAGTCACAAAGATTAATTCTAAAATTCCTGCTACCTTTGTCTATTTCCTTTGCCTCAGTTCACTAAGAGCCACAACTGACATTAACTAAAATTCCTGTTACATCATACCAACATGGGGTTTGGATTTTTACTATTCTATCCCCACTCTTTGAGCATCAGGTCTTTCGTCAGGGTTTTGTATTTTATATGTAAGACATGTAGGCTCCTGCTTACTCTTGCTCTTTCATACAACAATTATGACTTAGCAAACCCTGAAATACTCTTGTCCCATTAGAGGCTCCTTTAAGACAAAGGTAATCGTTAACATCATTAATGACATTTGTCGTTAGCCTTTACTGTGAACTCTGGTCTCATCTTAACAAGAAGTGTTGAGAAAGAAAAAGTAAATGAAATTTTACTGCTCCCTGCTGAAGAAAGGTGAAAGAGGTAGATTTGGGAAGATTACGATGAATTCTAAAGAAACAACAGAAGGAAAGAGGAGAGGCCCCTAGATGTTCTAAGTGTGAGAAGATTTAAGGATGAGTTGATGAAGGTCTTCAGCAGTGTCTGGATGTAAATCTACACTTCACAGTAGAAGTGATTGAGGAAAGAGCAGAAGGAAAAGAGTAGATCTTGGGTTGGGAGTGGATATGAGAAGGCTCAGGTCCTACTCAGATGAAGGGACACTTGCAGGAGATGTAAACTGTCCACCACTTGTTGCTCAGTGCAGGAATAACTCTCACACATGGCTGGCCTTGTATCAATGAAAACACTTTCCCCAAAGACCACCTTTCTGACTTACCTAGGGAAATGTCTGGAGAAGCTGCTGAGAATTAGTAGGAGAAAGAGCTACTGATAAAGACAAAAGACAAAATGAACTCTTACTATTCAGCCAGGGTGAAAAAATCTGGAACCAGAACATGGCAATGCTAAGCTAAGTCTTCTTACCATAGCATAGGATTTACCTGTCTTCAGAAGAGGCAGAAACAAGAAAGGCAGAGGGTCCTGGTTTCCCAAAAAGGGATATATATCACCTAGCTCAGGGCTCTGGCCCCACCTGGAAGTGGAGTTATCTCTGAGGTTTAATCTGCCATGCCAAGCATAGTCCGTGACATCATGGTTCCTATTTTTACAAGATAGAGTTTGATTCCAGAGAATCACGGACACTGACCAAAGGGCATAGGTGCAGGGCTTTCATGCAACTACTCACATGTCTGAATCCCACACCAAGTGCCTTTTATGAGCTTCAATGCCATGTTTTGAGCACAGTTGTCCACAGGCATCCATGGGAGATTGGTTTCAGGACACCACCCGCCACCATGGATACCAAAATCTGCAGATGTTCAAGTTTCCTATATAACATGGTATAGTATTTGCATGTAAACTACACACATGCTCCCTCGTATACTTTAACTCATCTCTAAATTACTTATAATACCTAATACAATGCAATACAATGCAAATATTTGTAGAATGTATTGTTTTTTATTTGTATTATTTTTTATTGTTGTATTGTTATATATACTTGTTTAATATTCTAGATCTGTGATTGGTTGAATCTGTGGATGGTGACCCCATGGATACAGAAGGCCGACTGTATACCATACCAGCATGTGGAAGTTCTGATGGCCCTCAAATAGAGCATATCATCCTTGCTCCAAACTCTGCTTCTTTGCCTGTAATACCAACCTAGAACTCTGGGCGTGAATGGAAATTATCACATATTCTAACTAAAATATATTTTTAAACCCACCCCAATATATGCATATATAAGTTTGTTAAAAATTAAAACCAAACAATTATGCCATGCACATGCATAGATACATTCTCCTTTCCATGTCCCAAAATGCAGACTGTATTAGGAGAGCAGTTTTAATTTCCCCCTGACCATTCTCCCACCTATGTTTGGGATTATGGTTCACTTTGCCCTAGTTCCCAATCATATATTATGATACCATCAGATAGTAATACCAGATAATAATTGTTACATATGTCTCTCTATTTTTGGTCCAGTAAAACTCCTTTTCTCATTTTCAAGTCTTCTCTTAATCACGCTCATTTTCTTTGTTTTAAAGGGACTTGTAGGTGGGAGGTGTGGAGCACTTAAATACACATGCACCAGAAGCCAGAAAATATGTTACTTGGAAGAAAATCCTGAAGAAGTACTTGAAGACATATTTGAATCTGCTTTCCTATCTTCTTTCTTTCCTCCTTCCCTCCCTTCCTTCCATCCTTCTACTGTTACTTCACTAAGCTAGACATTGTCCTCAGGGCTGGGGATACACGATGGGAGAGATTACTCTCAAACTAAAGGATATATAGTCTTTATGTGAAGAGCCAGTATGAAAAGAAATGCAAAAAAACATAATAACGATGGTAGCTTTGGCATGTATAAGCTGTCACAGAGAAGAGACCAGGAGCTGAGTCTTTTCTGTCTATAGGAGACACAAAATCCTTTATAGATAAGCTTATCTCTGATCTGAGCATCAAAGGATGTATGAGACTCAGCCCAGCAGTCCAGAAGTGGCCTGTTTCGGAGGGAGGAAAGAGCCTTTGCAAAGGCACAGCTGTGCGATTCAGCTTGGCCTATCTGAGGAAATACGAAATGTTCAGTCGAGCTAGAGTCTAAAGTGCTGGAGTGAATTTGGAAGATTTGGCCATACTTTTAGTCAGAGGATCACTCATGGAGCTTTGTGTGCTGTGAGACATGTCAGACACAACGGTGCTGGTGGCGATGGGTGAGACAGAGTACGGGAGAGGAGGGAAGAGGCGGGTGGCCCAGGGAGAGGCTTTGTGTCTTCTTCTAGGGGATGGGTGATGAGGGCCTGAACGAAGTAAAAGCAGTGAGGGAGGAGAGGAGTGGCTGAATCAGATAAACGTGTGTTTTGGAAACTCCGATGCTGACAGCCCTCTTGGCTTGGTGTAGAGACACCTCTTTCCCACCACACTCACGATCACTTTTCAGAGTGACCCATATACAATGAGGTGGCTGCAGGGACAGTGGGTGTAAGACCTGGCCCCTGGCCTTGGGATGATGCTAAAGGAGCCTCCAGCTCCAGAGCGCTCTGTAGGGTCAGGTAAGGCCATTGCTGAGGCTGTAGCGTAGCCCAGCCATGCCCTCTGCCCAATCCCACTTTCTTCCTTTCCTCTCCTCCTGTGTAGACTGCAAGAGTATTTTCCAGTAACTTCCCTGCACACTAATCTCCCTCTAAAAGTCTGTTTCCAAGAACGTAACCTATGACAATGTGGGATACAGAAATGGAAACGGATTTAATGTGAGAGCTAGCAGGAAAGAGGAGCCTAGAATGGTTGTTCCGCTCACGGAGACAGAAACACGTGTGGCCGGAATGGGTGCACGTAGGGGTGAGGAGACAGTAAACTCAAGAGTCAATTCCTTGAGTGTGAGTTGCCTGGGGAGCAGCCAGCTGGAAGTGTTCAGTAGACAGGTGGATTTGCCAGTCAGGAACTTACGAAAGTTGTCACGACTGTGAGTGGAAAAGTTGAGGGGAAATACATATATTGAGGAAAAAAAGAGGGCAGAAGGAAAAATCCTAGGGAACTCTATTAGGAATGTCCAGGAGACAATTAGATGGAACACTTCATAGCTCATGAGAGAAGAATAATTATTGCAGGTAAGATGGTTGATGAAGTGGGCATGGAAAACAGGAAACAAAACTCTGGGGAAAGTTGTTTTTTAAAGAGAAAGTGATGATGAGATAGAGCCCATAAAGGAGACTAAAAAAATTAAAAAGAGTGAGATTCTCTTCCGATGAGAACAGGTAAAAATGGGACAAGCTGGAGTTTTATTTCTGAGCAGTCACCAAGTCCTCTGGATTCTTTTGCCAAAATAATTGAGGCAAGAAGACAAAGCGCGTGATGCAGCCTTCAGCTTCAGTCTCAGGGAAACCTTCACCTCACGCTCTGGCAGTCCTTGATCGAGTATTTCTTGTGTCTGGGACGTACTGGCTCCTAGGAGGGTCCCCACCTCAGTGGAGCCAGGGCATTAATCCATTGCCTGGAGAGAAAGGGCCATCTCCGATCTCCTAGCTTCAGCACCCTGTTAGGGGGAGGGAATTTTTTTTTTTTTTTTTGAAATTCAGTATATCCAGATAATAATACAAGGCACCTTCATGTTGATCAGTTAGTACCAATTTGATGGTGAGTACAGGTGGTTCATGTTTTTCCATTCTTGTGATACCTCACTTAGAAGGATGGGCTTAAGCTCTATCCAGGATAATATAAGAGGTGATAGATCACCGTTGTCTTTTGTAGTTGAGTAGTACTCCGTGGTATAAAAATACCACATTTTACTAATCCATTCATGTATTGATGGGCACTTGGGTTGTTTCCACATCTTCGCAATTGTGAATTGTGCTGCCATAAACATTCGAGTGCACATGTCTTAATTATAGAATGTCTTTTTCCCCTTTGGGTAGATGCCTAGTAGTGAGATTGCTGGAGTCATACACACAAGTGCGATCCATCATTATCCATGTTATCATCATCATTATCACCATCATCATGTATATTTGATTCCTGAGTGACATTACTGGAATAGAAGATGATACGGACATAATAATATAATAGTATATGCTCTCTCTTGCATGAAAAATTGAGCTTTATGCTAAGCAACCCCATAATCAGAAACAATATTCCTAAAATGGAATTACAAAAGTATCTACTCATCCCATACTTTAAAATAATCCTCTACAATACTATGTGTTACTAATTCTGAGAATCCTCAGATCCCGATAATGGTAATATACACACTATTCTTATTGGCAGATTTTTGGACCATTCTACTGGATTCAAGATCTTTGTTGTATTGACTGTTAAATGGTGTCATATTTCATAGATAAAGGAGTAAATAATCAAAAAGCTTATATCATTAAACATCTTTTCCCATATTGCAACAGATTGCACAGCCTGTTGCCATTTCATGCCTCCAATGTAGTAATTCTTTATCTGAATGCTTACATATATATATATATATATATATACTTAAAAATAACAAACTATTTTTAGAGCAGTTTTAAGTCCACAGCAAAACTGAGCAGAAACTACAGAGTTCCCATATGTCCCCTGTCACCATACAACCTCCCCCAGTATTAACATCCTGTTAATAGAATTATAGACTTGATGAATGTGGCCCAGGGGAGGAATGCAGAGACTCAACTAGCAAAGCAGCAACGCCCGAATTCTTCACTCCAAATCATGTGTTTAACATAAGATACTCCCTTTAAGTATTCTGAACTCAGGTTTATTTCCATAAGCAAAATACGCCTCTTTGGAAGTGCACCTTGCAGAAGTTTCACACCTTTTCCAATGTTTGAACAAGTATATTTTACAAAGCAGAGCAGTACGAACATTTAGTTGGCTCACATGGTAAATGAGGCTGATGTTGTCGGCTCACACATGGTAGCTCCAGACCACATGTGACTTTCTGGAGAAAGTATTTTTACGTGATATGCTGAGGTAGAGACCTCAATTGAGAAATATAAAGACCAAATTGAATTAGGCTGATGTGAAATCTTGGCAGAAAATATTTCAATAAATTAATTCCTTATGAGCTTTAAAAAGTACATTTATGATAATTTTATTAAAATAAATTTAGGAAAAACAAGAAAGATTTAGCAAAATATATGTAAGACCCATATAATATAAACTATAAAACAGTGCTGAGATGAATTAACAAAAGACCTCAATAGAGAGACATGGGGGAACTTTTGAGATGATGGGAACATTTTGTATCTTGATTGTCATGGTGGTTACATGGGTGTAAAAATTTTTTAAAATCTGTTGAAATGCACACTTAAAATAGGGTGCATTTTATTGCATTTATTGCATATGTTTATTGCATGCATATTGCATAAGTATCTTATGCCTCAATAAAGTGGCTTTGAAAAATGGCATGACTGTAGGATTCCAGAGGGCAGGAGTTGCTGACAGTTTCCTCTGAGTTTCTATGGCAGGGACAGCTGTGAGAAGTCAAAAAACCCATAAAGAGTCTCTGGATCCTGCTCAAGAAAATGTGCTGGGTCAGGCGATCAGGGTCCACCTGAAAGACGCAGTTGATTTGCTCTTCATCCTTGTTCCTGAATGCATAGCTTTACCAGGTGAAAAGTGCAGAATCATGTATTTTTTATAAAGATTGTTAGAAATCCATAAAGTTTCAGTAAAGAGAGAGAGGGAAGGTAATCTAACATATCTTGCCTAATATCCTGCACACTGCCTTCCTTTACCCTCCTTGGGTTTTCATCCCCATCAGCTGTTGTAAGTACTCCCTTTTTGCTCACCCAGAGCTGTTATTTACAAATTTTTCCTTCTGGCTTATTGTCTTTCAAGTTGAGCTTCTGTTAGTTCCTACCAACCTAATATGCCACTTATTTCCTGAGTTGGGTCCATAATGAGTTTGTGTTCTAAGAAGAGCTAAGATTCAGCACTGTGGATTGGCTGCTGGCACAGAAATACAATGCTGCATCCCCTGACTCAATGGACTGGATCTCCAAGCTACAGGGTGAGTTTTTGGGGCATTGGGCTGAAAATCGGTCATTGAATATTTCTGTTTTTTCAGTAATGTCTCCATCCTGAAGATAAACCAAAAACTTGAGCTCTTCTTCCAGCTTCTTATGATACCAATAAACATGAATATGTCCTTTTTTAGGGAAACAATTCATCTTGGTTTTCTGTTCCTTTCCTTTGACCAGAAATCTAGGACTCTGGGTGACCTCAGTGTCCATGGAGCCTGTGGAGGAAGGAGACAGAAGCTGTGGACAAAGCCCAGGAGGGAGCCTGATATTGCAGTCACAGAACAAAGTCCTCAAACTGGAGTTCAACCAGTTCAGAACAGGGACTTACCTGCTCCCCAGAAAAAAAGGGCCGCACAGCAGAGAAGTCTGAGGCACATGGCTGGCACAAGGGAAAGAGTGGCTGGCGGGTGGCCTTTTCTGTAAGACTCATCCCCCACCAACAACCTCCTTGTGACATGATCACTTCCCATAGTTTTCACAGGTGTTGTGCTCATGGGACAAAAGCATTTCATAGGGTGTAGGAGGGCAGGCTTTGTTATAGTTTGGTGAAAGCAATTAGTGTTTGTTTCAGCCTGCTTTTATTTTCTTCTTTTGTGACTCATTCTTTTTTTTTTTTAAATAAAATCACTTACACATTATTTATTTATTTGCTTTTCTAAACGTATCAGTTTGCTTCCCTCTCTCCTCCCTTCCATCTCAGGTAATGAATCACACAACTCAGTGCTCACCAATCATAGCTTTTGCCACACTTATAACACACAGCAGCTACTTTATATTAAAGAATTAAGTGTTGAACTACACAAAACAGTATTTATGACAAATATGCAATACATATAGAGAAACAATAAAATGAATATACCCTTGCTTGAACCAATTAGCTTAAGAGGTGGAGTATTGTTGAGAATTTTTCGGCCTAGGTTACTGTCTTAGATTCATTTGTTCTTTCCTCATCCTGTCCAGGTAGCAGTAACCCTGACGTTTAGACTAATCGTTCACTTGCTTTTCATGATAGTTTTTAGCATGTATATAATAATATGTAAATTATATATTATTTAATGTTGTATATCTTTGAAATTTATCTAAGGGGAATCATTCTGTTTATTTTTCTTTCATAATTATGTCTGTGGTATTAATTCATGTTGACACACATAATCCAGAAAATGTAATTTTACTAACATTTAATATTACATTATATTCATTGGCCAGAATTTATTATTCATTCTTGAATTAATGCCCACTATTTTTTTCTGGGTATTTTTGCTACTGCAAACAGTATTGCATTCTTGTACATGTCTCTGCATACCTAGGTGCAAGATTTTTTTCTATACCTGGAAACCTAAAGACTGGGTCTTATAGTTAACATCAACTTTATGTAATATGACAAAATGCTTTCCAAAGTGATTAAGCCCAATACTTAATCAATACAAAGAACCAAATAATAGTTCATACGTGTTTTCAAATGCTCCACATCTATGACTACATTTGGTATTTAATATTCTTTTAATTTGATATTCTATTAGGTTAAAATTATATATCATGGTACAGTATAGTTTTAGTTTGCATTTTTTCTGGTTGCTAAGAAGGTTAAACTTTCTTTTTTCACTTATAGGTCACCAGTGTTTTCTGTAAACTGCTCTTTGGCCACATTGAGTTTTGGTTAATTAGCTATTATTTATCTGTAACAATCCTTTATATATTTTGGATACTAAACCTTTGTCAGCTATATGTGTTGCTAATATGTTTCCAATTTGTGGCTTGCATTTTCACTCTCTTTGATGTGTTTTTTGTTGGATTTCTTAATTTAGTGGAATATATGCTTCTTTTATTTTGGTATAAATTTTCTTGTTCTTCATAAGAAATTCTCCCATAATCCAAGTTCTTGGAGATATACTCCTATATTATTTACCAAAACCCTAAATTAAAAACATGTGGATTTTGCATTTAAGTATTTAATCCACTTGTGATTTATTTTGGCTTATGCTGTGAGAAAAGGTGGAAATTCATCTCTCCTTGGATAGACAACCACCTGTCCCAGAGTAATTCCTTGTATATTATATCATCCCTCCATGTATCTGCAATGACGGCACTGTCATACATCAAATTCCTATTATTCATGGGCCTATTTTTCATCTTATTACTATTTTCCATTTGCCTATTTGTTTATACTTCTTTCATTATTCTAAATTATAAAGTAATTTAATAATTAGTAGGGCAAGTCACCTCATTGTATACTTTTTCAATATTTTCTTGCCTATTCTTATTCCTCTTTTCCACTTAATTTTATTAATAGATTATTTTGTCAAATTTAACTAATATCTTTTGTATTTTGATCTGTGTTGCATTGAATATACAGATGCTGCTGCATAAACTGAAATATTCCTACTATCGGGTTCACTTATTCATGATCAGCGTATATATCTCCACTTATTTCAAACTTTTAAGATGTATTCCTCTAAAAATTTAATAATTTTATGCATTAGGGTTTTGCTTACCTTCTGGTAGATTTGTTCTTAGGCGTTTTATATTTTATATTTTGTTACTGTTAGTAAATGGTCTCTGTTTTTAAGAAGTATATATTTTAGCTGTTTCTTGCTAGTATGTGGAAATAAAATTTTTATATTTATGTTGAATTTAGTAAACTCACTAACTTTTGTGTTTAATAATGCAATGCTTCTTTAGAGCCTTTTGGATCTTTGTGAATAAACTTATCTTTTGCCAATAACTACTTCCTTTTCCTTGCTTTCTCATTCTTACACTTTTTACCCCTGATCCAACTGGCTGAAAATTCATTACAATGTTGAATGGGAGTCATGCTGTCATTCATTTATTTATTTACCAATTATGTGTAAATTGGACACCTACAGTAAGTAGTCCAACTACAGTAGGAGGTATGTGGTAAATGCTACGGGGATTACAAAATGTAAGATTAGATCCTGCTATTTCCAGGACCAATTGCTCTCCCAAGATATCTGCAAATTATTCTTCCAATCAGCACTTAAGGATCTCACCTGAAGTAGCTGAGGCATCTAACAACCGTCTTCAGGTGAAGATCTGCCTGCCCTTCCTGCGGCATAGGTATTTCACAGAAAGACCCACATCGCCCCCTAGTGGTCAAAGGTGCGAATTCATCCGATGCCCGCGGGTCTCGCTGCCTTTGCCTCCCCTGAGATGAGTGGGGAGTTGGGGGCTCCGCGCTGGGAGACAGCAGCAGGGCATCTCAAGTGCCAGGGCTGAATTAGGGAAAAGCAGCGCTCGGTGTGGTAACCTGCGGCATAAGCCACAGAACTGTTACTGGTAATTAGTTCCACCATGACTCAGTCTTTAATATTGATGATGGTTTACCAGTGTAATTTGACTTCTCAAACTTTTCTAGCCACTGTTCAAGGTGAGCGTGCTTCTTCAATCTCTATCCTAAGTTCTATGCTCTTTTCATTGTATATGTCATCATCCAGGGATGGTACACGCTTTCATTCTTCCAGTTATGCTGAATTTCCCAAATGTTTACCTCTTATCCAGACCGATTTTCCAAGTCTGTGACTTGTGCATCCAAACTGCTTTCTGCATATTTCCAGTAGGATTTCTGTCTCAAAGGCACCCCCAATCTCAGTGTAAATCATTATCTTCTTCCCACGTGGTCCTCACCCATCTGGCTGCAGTGGTTGTCTTTAACCCCCTCTCAGCTGCTGCTCATAGCTAATCAATTGCCAATTCCTTTGATTTGCTTCCTTAACACCTTTTAAATCCCTCATTTCCCTTATTTTTGTGGCCAACATCATTATCTGAGCTTCACCACCGCTTGCCCAAGTTGCTGCAGGGCTAACTTTTTTCTGTGCACTAACCCTCTCCACGCTGCTGAAGGGTTGCAAAATATGCCACTTTGGCATAAGGATAACTTTGAGCTGAAGGCACTTAAAAAAGACCTGCAGCAGGTACAGGAAGGGCGCTCTGACCCTCCTCCCCTTTATCGTCCTGAAAGGCAGGGGATAAAACCCTTACATGGAAGATGTCTTCTCAGGACCAGAAGGGAAATATTAATAACATTCTTTTCATACAAGATGGCATGTTAAGGCCGAGGGAAATCTCTACAAATAAACCTTGTTAAATTAGCCCTCACCTTCCTGGCCACTTCTCCACCCAATTAATGACCCTAGTCCAAGCCCCTTTGCCTTGTCTCATTTTCACATTTTACTACCCATTGTCCAAGTCATTATAATACGTTTTCAATTCCAGCTGCATCTTTGGGCCTTCATTTCCTTGTGAGGGTGCTCCCATGTCATGTAAAACTTATATTAAGTAAATTCATATGCTTTTCTCATGATAATCTGTTCAGTACTCAGACCCAGCAGAAAACCCTAAGAGGATAGAGGTAAAATTGTGCCTCCTTTGCATGGTTTGTCATTTCTTCACCTATTGGTTAGGGTGGTCACATACACACACACACACACACACACCCCTCTGATTCTTACAGGAGTCAAATGCTTAAAACCTCAATGGCTCCTATTAAACTTTGTGTTAAATTCCATATCACTTATCTTGATTTGCAAGGTCACGGATGGTCTGATGTCTTCCTACCACTCTCCAATCTCACATTATACTCAGGCCCCTGCTCTTGGCACGTTGCTAACTTCTTTCCATTCATTGAACACGGAAATTTCTTTCCTGATTGAAAAAAATTTTCACTGATTCTTTCATCTTTCTTAAATGCCCTTGAGTTCATTATTCTCTGTCCCACTTAATTAAGGTCAGCTCATCTTGATGTAAAGTATTTAGGAGTAATATTTAAATTTTTTTCCCTATAACTTTTCTTGAAAGGTGAATAATCATTAATTATACTACATCAGAGGCTTCAAACTCTCAAGGGAGTATTTGATCAAGCATCACCAGCAGTAAATTATCCATAGTCCATTTTTGTCAGATAAAACAGAAGAATCTTAACTGATTTTTAAAAATTGTACTGAAGAATAGATTACAGATAAAACACACTCAAATACTTAGGGGTATTTTAAATTGACTATGGGTCAGTCAAAAGTAGTCACACTTACCATGTTCCAAAATGGAAAACAATAGCAATGGTATAGAGTCGTGAAGTAGCTAATCAAATGATCACTTTCAGACACCTGATATCTTTGTATGTTCTGTAGAAATTGGGTCGAGACTCTTCTAAACCAGTTCCAGAAATTATTTTTGTGGGATATTAAATTATAATGCCAGTTGACCCAAAACTTGCAAATCTTTTGTGTGTAAGGCAGGGTATTGAGTAAGAAATGGACACTCAGAAGGGGGATATCTCAGGATATGGAGGATTTAAAGGACCCTGGCTCCCTGCAAACCTCTGAAACTTTCCCCACAGCAACTCTACTTCTGGAGAACATGGAGCCTCCATTGAGAGAGAGAGAGAGACAGAGACAGAGAGAGAGAGAAGGGGAGGGGGAGGTCAGACTCTATGTCTTTCCTTACCCATCATTGCCTTTCAGTGGTGAACTTGGTTTCAAATAGAATGTAACCCAGAGAGTAAAGTATAGAACCAGAGCACAGAAAGAAAGTGTTACACTTAAAAATTGCTCATTAAAATTTATGTCATCAAAAATTTACAGTAAATGTTATAGGATTTTATTTTATTTTGATGGTCCTTGTCCCAGGAGGACAGAACACAAATTTGTACTGAATTATATTCAATGCTATTACCCTATTTTCCTAAGGTAATGCATGTAGATAGAAGGCTGTGTCTCTAACAGTCGTCTGGATTGGGAAAGGCAAGTCTGAACATAGCACCCATCCATGCTAACTGATGTTAAGCTTAACGTAGAGGGAAATAAATGACTGCATGAGATACGAATGATACCACTTTCTCTCTATGTTTCATGCTAGAGCCTTAAACGCTCTTATCTTTTCCGTGCTGTTGGTGAAGGAAGCAGTGGAATATTTAAAAAGGATTTCACTAGCTCTCTTCTCCAGGCTGAAAACACAGACAGAGTAGGAAGATACAACTAAAATGGGTCCTGGGATTCAGTGGCAATGACACAGTGTAAAGTGACTAAACCCAGGGGGTGCATTTAATCAACAGTAACTCAGGGGCATGGCCACCATGTAGATATAATGTGGCAGCATGCTCATTGCTGAATTGGCTCCCCATCTTGTTCTGGTCAGCTCCACGTTGGCCAGGGCCAAGGTCTCATCTCCATGTCTTCATTTCCACACTTGGTGTCTCAGCCCCCTGCTCTCTGTCACAAAGGGATTTACAAGGGTACAGGTCCATTGGTTGGTATATTGTCCACCATGAATGATTCACTGATGGATTCCTACATGAGGATGGCAGAGATTGAGCCACTGCTATTTCACTCCCTGGTTCTCACTACACAATGCTCTCCATCCTTCTCTTTTGCAAGAATTCTAATCCCATCATTTATTTGTTTAGTATTTTTCTCCCTTTTGATTTAATATGTACAATATTTGATTAATCTTAACCTGTGGTTCATAACACACAGGCATTGCTTAATAATAAATTGTTACTTACTTATTTAAAAATATAGTAGGTACTTGTGAAACATCTTCCCCTCGACAATATGCGACAGACCTTGATAATATTTACATTTATAGCTATGTGATTTTCACTCATTCCATTTCTTGCCACTCCCCAGCTTTATAAAAATCCTGAACTTGGGTCACTATCATTCCCTGCCATTCCCCTGTGTGTTGGTAAATGTTTGACAACTAGCTTCCTGGAGGAAAATATGACAACCCTGATTTGCTGTGTTTGCTGATTCCTGTGGCATAAATACTCCCACTATGGCCTATTTCAAGCTATCAAAATGATGTCACTGAAATTTGAGTTGGGAAAGATATGCACAATTGGCTCTCATGACCTGGTAAAAGCCAGCTCCAGTACACAACGGTTCCTTGCTTTCCTTTTACTATAATTGTATATATTTGTAGTCCCGAAAATTATTTTCTTGATTTAGCTGTTTTTAGCTTTATAAAAAGCATATCATGTTTTACATAATCTTATAGGGCTTAGTTTTTGCATTTGATGTGATTATATATTGCTAAGATTCACCTATAACATTGCTTGTTGCTGTAGTTCATTTGTTTTGACTGATGTATATAGTTATCCATTCTATGAATAGACCAGCTTATTCATTCATTCTTGTAAGTGCATATTTGGCTTGGTTCCATGTTTTTCTGTAGAGAATGGTGCTGCTAAGAACACTTCTGTATTTATGTCTTCTGATGTGCACATGCAAGAGCTTCGCCTGATATAAACCTAGGGGTGGAATTGCTGGGTCGTGGAATATAGGAACATCCAACTACATGAGATAATGCTGAACTGTTCCCGCATGGTTTATATTATTTATGCTCCCACCAGGAATGTACAAGTAATCCTGTGGATCTATACCCTCTCTAACATTTTACATCTCTAAATTTTTTATATTTTGTGACTCAAATGGATATAAAATTATGTATCATCATGTCTTGCTTCACATGATCCTAATCATCAGTGAAGTGAAATATCACTTTATGTGTTTATTGTTCATATTTGTTTCTTCTATTAAATGTGTATTAATATCTTTTGCTCATTTTCCATGGGGTCTTACAGATTTGTTGTCAATGTAATTTTTTTGTTTCTCCCGAGAAAGGATTTTTCTGAAGGGCCACCCCTCACTGCTGCACTTACTGTCTTCTAGCTTCAAGCTGCGTTGTCCGAGGTCTTCCTTACTGGCTCCCTCTGCCTCCTCTTCCCCTTGACACTTTCTCAGGAGCAAACTCACGAGCACCTCTGCATGGGCGTTTTGGAATTCTCTGTACTGAGGTCTGGAGGGTGCTCCCCGCCTTTGCACCAGCGGTAGCCCGTTCGTCCATCCACCAGGGCTCTGCGGAGCACATCCTTGACTTTTTTCGTGAATATCTCCCTCTGCTTGGCTGCCCTGTGCTTCTCTTTATCTTGAGGCCTTGGATGGTGACAAGACAGTGCTGAACAGTCGTGGAGAGCCAAATACCAAAGTTTATCACAAAAGACACAGTGATTTATAGAAGTGTCTTCAGATCTCCCTATAGGATTAGGGGTGGATTTACCCACAAACACATGACTCACATGTGGCAGAGTCAGGGCAAAACCCCAGGCTTTATAATTTTCAGGGGAATGTTCCATGTCAGTTGGCCACATTGTAGGCCCAATTCTATTCCCGACGTGTAGGTCTCAAACACGACACCTCCTCCACGCTCCACTCTCGGATTCCTTCTCCGTCTCCCTCTGCCTCTCTGTCTCCACGTACACACACAGACACACCCAGAGGTCTCAGTCAGAAAAGCTGTGGCTTTCCAGCGTCCCACATCCCCTTCCTCAGGGCCCCGTGGGCCTGCCGGTGGGGGAGGGGGCAGCCTGCCACCGAGGTTCTTGCCGCGGTCTCCGGTCTCCTCCCCGCGCTGTGTCACTACCACTGCAGAGGTAGAAGCCGCTGTCTTCAGGACGCGCACTCGCCACCGTCAAAGTTGACAATGTTAGGCTTGGGTGGCTGATGGGAAACTTGTCCCCGGGAACACCTTGTTCGTATGTGGCGTTGGAGCCTTCATTAGAAGTTGCCATCAGCATGAAGCTCTGTTTCGGGAACTGACGATACCAAAACACAGTTGGGGCCTGAAAGTCCACGGCGTGGCACTCGATCTTCACGGAGGCGCCACTCTTGCAGATGGCCCTGCTTGGGCGCTGAGAGACGAGGGCGCCGAGCCCAGGGCCTGCTGGACCGAGGGGACCGCAGGACCCGGTCAGACAGGCCCCAGGCAGGCAGGACACTCAGCCTCACTCCCTCGCCTTTCTCCCAGCCCCTGGAGGATCTCAGGTGTTCCGTGCATCTTCCTGTCGTCTCCCCAAGGTCAGGATCTCCGTCCGCCCTGACAGGTGGCTCCCACCTCACCCTCCACACCTCTAAGAGAGCGCACGGACGGCGCTGCCCCTCCCTTTGGGCACAAAGGATCCCCAACGCCCGCACCCCGCCCAAGCCCCCGGGGAGTAAGGCCCATACCCGGCTGCAGAAGCAGCAGGAGCAACAGCATCTCAGCGTGGGCCTCGCACCACCTGCTCTGAACACAGGTGCGACCACAGGTTCCTGCGCCCCAGGGGGACGGATGCCTCGTGGCGTAACCCTAAAGTTGCTCTGATCCGCCCCCTAGTGGTGACCATTGCCAGTGACGCAAGATACATCCGTCTCCCTGACTGTCACACATTGCTTAAAGGGGACTCGAGGATTCCCAATTTAACCTTCAAATTTATAGAAGAAACACTGAGCACTGAAATGACTTAAGTGAGTTTCTTATAAGGAAAAGAGTGTCCGCGTGGGTAGTGAGCGACATCACAGTCAGTTTGTTGTCTCTGTGCCACATCCTCAAAGTAATCACACTGAGACAACTCACGGCTGTCAATCACCAGACTACGGGTTGACACTGCCATAGGTGTCGGTCATGCCCAGGCCAGCGCCTCAGCCGAAGTTCAATGTTTCTTCGTAGTCGCAATGGAGACATTTCTTCATCTTCTAAATGAGGTATTTACCTCGTGACAGGTCCCCTTGTATATTGATGGACTTAATTCTAAACATATTTATATATTTAACCTGTATGCATTTGTGTAAATCACTGTTAGGGGTTATGAGAATAATTATTTGCAGTACTGGTGGTCATACTAAGTGTGGGCCAATGGAAATAGATTCTACAAGGCTTAGGGAATTCTTCCTGCTTTGAACATGCTGGGTTACTTGTTTTAATGGCTCAATCTTGAAAATGTACAGCAAGTACAAAGAGTGGGAAAGTGTTTTCCAAAGCACTATATTTCTATTTTTATAACAGCCTCCTGGTTGTGCTTTCACTTAATATTTAGTTCTATTTCTTATTTCTCTGGCTTGGGTAGCTAAGAAAGGGGGGATTAAGACTTGGCCCATGGAATTATGTTTGTGCCATAGAGAAGTAGTTTTTGTCATAACAAATATGACTATGGCATTGCACTGATATTAACGTACCTACTGAAGGACACCTCATGCTCTTGTCTTATTTCTTTCCTGATGGTCTTGAGCCTCATTAGAATAGGGCCGCCTCACACTGTACCTGTACTTCTGAGAAGAGTAGGTAAGGATAATAAGAAGAGTAGGTAAGGTAAAGATAATAATTTTATATAAACTGTCCCTCCTAGTCAATAGATGCAATGGCCTCTCAAAACATGCTAAGAAAACATTTAGTGACACTTTCCATTTTTTAAGTTTCCTGTCTTTCGTTTCAGATAATCTCTCTCTCACAACTTGATTGTGGGCAGTGGAGGTTACGATGAAACTTGACAGCTACAGAGTTCTTTTTAATATTAGGATTATCTTAAAAAGCAAATGGTTCAATAGTTTTACAGTGGAATTTCTGAAGTCTGCTTAAGTCCATATGCTTTGCTTTATAACTTCCTCAACAGAAAGGAGGGATTTTGTGTCCCTTCTTGTCATGCCCAAGATAAGAAGGAAACATAAGATTGTCCATCTCTTACTGTTCTCCTTTTCATTGTCTTCCTCTCATGGGGCAAATAGTCTTACCCTACTCCACCTCTTCTGGAGAATGGCTGTGCGAAGGCAGCAGATAACTCTACAGAGCTGTGTCTCTCCCACTGCCACTGTGGATCCTGGCTACGTCACCTGGCTCAGGGAATGATTGGCATGGAGGTGTCCATGAACATGGTCTGGACATTCAGACTAAAGAGTCCTGCAACCATCCCATCTCCAATGGTTTCCTTACTACTGTCAGAGCACATTAGTTTCAGTGACAGCTTGGAGTTCTGAGGAGTGTCTGTTTCCCATCTCCATGTCTCAGTATTTTCATCTCTCTGTGAGTCAAGCTTCCAAAGGAGATGCAAGAGAAGAAACCCAAAGCTAAACACGGAATCCAGGAAGAAACTCACAGAGAACGCATGGAGCCAGGGCTGGCGTTTTCTGGACAGGGACCCCCGCATTTTTCCAGACATTCCTTGTCCCAGGAGACAAAGGGCCACACACAGCAGGACAGAGTAGGGGGCTTTGATACCTCTGAGAATATTTTTTAAAAATGTTTCTACTAGCAGTTTTAGTTGTATGCAGAGAATACTACAGACTGCCATTTATTTCTAGAAACAGAATTGTGTGATCAAATAAATATTTGTAAATAATTCACACCACTTATCTTCTAATTCAATGGATATGTGCAGAGCATAAAGAGAGAAAATATGCGGAAGACATAAAGATCATTTGGAAAGTTTTACTTAACACCCGCCTGCTGATCTGTCACTCAAATGCTTGTCTTAAGCCCGACTCTCTGCTCTGAGTGCCAGGCATGAATTTACACAGCTCCCGGATATTTCTATGCAGATATCCAAGGAAGGCCCATAGAACCGGGAACTCAATTTTGTTCAGTAACTTTACTCCATTAATTCTTCCCAATTTTCTCCCATTGCTGCACTCCAGTGGGGGCGGGAGTTGGAGCGTGTTTTCCTGATATTACCTCATCACTCTTTCCTTTCATAGTTCTTGAAGCCTGTCTCACTTTTCTGGTGCTCACCCATCTGGCGAAATCCTCCTTGCCCATCTGGTGAAACTTGAATAATAAGTTTCATCCCCAAATTTGCCTTCTCTTTGACGTCCTTCCTGATGTCACCAGACTGAATTGGCCACGTTACTTCCTTTTGCTCCACTAACACCTCAGATTAAAAGTACACGTCATGTGATGTTGTGATTACAGTATTTGTCTTCTACATCTTTCTCTCACCACTAGGATGTTATTATTTCTTCTGAAGGTAGGGGCCATTTTCTGTTCATTTTTGTTTTCTGATGTTCAGTAAAACAGAAAAAAAGTTGTAAAATTAACCTCTTTTATCTCTCTTCTCTCTGTCTATATATGTATATATAATTTAGTAATATTTGTAACATAATAATATTTATGTAATATATATAATTTTTTAAACCAACTTAGTGACTGAGTAAAGTTTCATGCCACCCCGCAGAGCCTAATGATGGCAGCAGCTTTGGGGTCCTGGCCAGGGTGGGAGAAAGGGCGGGGGGATGTGAGAATAGCCCGCCCCCGGCAGAGGCAGCAGGGCTCAGGCACGTTTACGCACAGAGAAGGGCCTGCTGTGCTTCACTGTGCTTGCGCTGGCACAGAGATAAAGAGCCGTCTGGTTCCTCTGGGGCGATGTCACAGTGAGAGGAAACCGTGCCTTCTTCTCCCTAGAGGTACTGTACCCTTGGGCGATGTCTCCTTTCAGGATCTGACTTACAAGTTGCGAGTGGTAGATCAGTCTCAACCCTTGCCCCGGGTCTTGTCGGTACCAGTACATGGCATTGTGATCCAGATTCTGTTCACATTCCAGGGTCACGTTCTGTCCTTCCTTTGTGAACAGGTATTTTGGAGTCTGAGTGATTCCGCCATCCGTGGCTCCTGGGAGGAAAGAGAAAGATGCTGGGAACAGCCCAGGGAATCGCCTGATGCTACTTGCACTGGGGAAAGGCTTCGATCTGGAGCTTGGCACATTGGGACAGGAATTTGCTCCCTGAACCTCGGACCCACCTGCTCCTAGGAGACAAAGGGCCACACAGCAGAGCACCTGGCTGCTCATAGTAGGAAGGGGTTCTCTCCTGGCTGCAAGCACTTGTTGGATTACAGTGAGGACAGAAGCTCAGCTCTGCGGCTCCCCCTGGCCTAAAATGTGGAGTTTGTCAGAAAGCTGGAATGAACAGTGGGGAGGATCCTGGAGGTTTTGCAGACGAGCTGCCCAATTTTGCAGACGAGGAAACAGGTCAGAGAGCTGAGTCACGGGCACCTCCCATAACTCTGGTAGCTTCCGGGTTGAGGAGACTGGCACCCCACCGGTCTGGGCCAGAGTCTCACTCCTACCCGCCAGTTGGTTTTCACCCATCCAGTTACCGTAATGCTTGGATTACAGAGCACTGCAGACACTCTGGTCATACAGGACTGTAGAATTCATTTGTCAGGCCCTCAGTTCTCACAGGGATAGCGTGACTCAAGAGGTCTGTTCAGAGGAGTCCGTTGCAGCCGTCCTGTTGCACAGAGCAAAGCTGCTGCCGTCCCAGGTCCCTCATGCCCTTTGGCCACCTCCTCTCTGGCTGCTTTTACTTCTTTTGTGTCCTTTTCATTCTCCTACTTGTTTCTCTGCTTTTGTTTAATGCCCTGACTAAATTTTCATGCATTGACTAAATTTTCATTTGAGTTTATTCTTTGGGTATCTTTTAATTTAGTTTTCATTTCTGGGATAATTTTGTCTTTTTCTTTCATTTCTTTTCTGAGTTCAGTCAACTTTTTTCCCCATTTCTTTCTGTTTTTGCCATTTCTGTTCTTATTTTTTGAACTCCTGTTTATAGGTGGCATGTGAAGTGTGTTTAATCTTGTTCGGAGTGTAGACTTACATTTTCTTCTTAAACACTCATGATTATTTTTGGAGTGAGGGAGAAGAGGGAAAGAGTTTTCCTTTACTTTATGGGTTTTACTTTCCCTTGTTCATTTTTATGTTATTGGGGTGCTCTACAAAATTTCTAATTCAATGGCTCCTTTTCCATCATTCTAGTGAAGTCCAGACACTTTAGTAAGTTTTGTCTGTCTGTTTTTATGGGGGGGGTGGGTGGCTGTGAGTTCAATTAATTTGTGATTCCCTTTTGTTTTGCGGGATTTTACATTTTCCCCTTTTCCTCTTTTTCTCTTCACTAACCAATTGCCAAAGGACCCTCTTCCTTCCTTTTTGCCTTTTTCTCTCACTCACAAGCAATACCTTTGGAAGACTGTACCCTTAAATAATACGTGGTGTGAATGGGGGTGTTTAATGGTGTGGGGTTGGGATCCCCCTTCCCTGCAGCCCTGCTGGGGTCTGGCTTAGGGGGTGGGCTTTTCCTGGTGGTCTTTCTAGCTCTCCCTCAGGACCCCCAGCCAGCCAGCCAGCCAGCATCCCTCTTCAGTCTTCCCTGCAGATTTTCTGGTTTTTTCCATTTGGGTGGGTTGAGGAAGGGGCAGGAGCATGTGGCATATCTTTAGAAAATCAAAAGGCAAAAAATGCAGTGGAGTAACCCAGTTTATACTTCATGCTGGTGAGGCTGGACGTAGCTTGTTCCAAGTATATTTGAAATGACATTGCATTTGTCTACCTTTTGATTTTTCGAAATTGTTTCGTCAAAGCAAATGATAATAAACCCTTGTCGGTAGCACCCAATATCTATTGAGTGATTAGAATAAAAGGAAAAATTCACTGCGACAAAAAGTTGAGGTGACACATTTCTAATGAACAATATCTGTGGGCTAGACCTTTCCCTTCAATTCTAAATTTATCCAACTCTATTTCCCCCTCTTTCAGATATTCTATAACTTTATAGCAGGAGTTCTTGAACCTGGCATCTGTATAAACCTGCACAGGCACTACTAGGCAAAGAACAAAACAACAATTATGCCACAAATAACAGGCAGCATGATGTGATATAAAAAACATAATCCTTTGGGCCAGACAAATCTGGGTTTGAATTCTGTCTCTGTTGCCCTCTTTCTTTCTTTCTTTTCTTTATTTCTTTTCTTTCCTTCTTTCTCTCTTTTTTTTTTTTTGAAAGAAAAATTATTTTTTCTTTGAAAAATTTTAAAAATCAATTACTTTGTCAAGGTGAAAATGAAGAAAACACTTCTTTTGTTTGACTGTCTTGGTGGTTAAATAAAATTATACATGGAAAGCATGAAATATAAAACTTCATATACAGTATGGAGTGAAAGAAAGAGAGCTGATCCATTAGCTCGGAACTCACCTGTGCCAGGAGCCGGCGGACCCCACAGCAGAGGAGTCCGGTGCCCACAGCTGAGTTGGGTGGGAAGTCAGCCCAGAGGCAGGGCCAGGAAGGGCGCCAACCGCAGCAGGCTGGGAGCCGGACCTCAGAGCTGCGTCCCATGAGGCAGGTCTTCCCGTGAGGTCACCGTTTCCAGCGGGTCCTGTTGTCCCTACAATGGATCTTGTATGTTGGTCTTTTGTTCTTAATTGTACGCACAACCTGGCTGAGTGTGTGTCTGTCTTTTTCCTCTCTCCATTTTTGCTTCTCTTTTCTTCCTTTGTTTTCCTTTCATTGGCTCATTTCATCTGTCCATTTTCTGGCTGTTGCTGACAGGTTAGTAATAAAATTACTTTGTAAAATAGTGAGTTTAGGAGATAAGTAGGGTATAATATAAATATATTCCTGCATAGAACTTATTACTGAATCTGTTTAAAACAAAATCCACCGTGCTTGCATCTTCATTTAACTTACTGACTATGGTAAAGTGGTTTTTGGTACACATAATGTATGGTCCTTTATAAGAATACATAGAAGGCTGGTGCTCTCCTGGTCTTCAGGTAGAGTCAGTGAAGGCAGGAAGTGGTGGTGTGATCACAACTTTACTCCACATGGGAGAATCTCTTCCTGAGTTAGAGTTTAATACAATGGCATCCAAATAGGCACCCCCCTAGGCATTCATGTAGGTAATAGATTATATAAAGTAAACCAAACAATTAACTAAGACAAGGCTGCACAAGATAGCTCCAAGTGTTCTCACACAGGGCTGACATCATATCAGATCATTGTATAATACTTGTTATCCTTGGGCCCCTGAGAAACTCTAATTGGCAATGATATGCTTCTTAATAATAAAGGTAAAAATAAGATTATCTTTTACTTTGTCAGAACAGTGTTCTTGTTATATGTAAAATTCAAAACATGAGACTTATGTGAAAATAAGCAGTAATAAAATAAAATTATTCAATAGTAGAAAAATAATAACCTGATTAAAAAATAGGTGAAGGACCCGAATGGGCATTTCTTCAAAGAAGACATAAGAATGGCCAACAGATATATTAAAAGATGCTCAACATCATCAGGCAAATGCAAATCTATAAGGAGATATCACCTCACAACCATTAGGATGGCTGTTATAAAAAAGACAAGAGATAAAGAGTGTTGACAAGGGCATGGAGAAAAGGGAAACTGTGTACACTGCTGGTGGGAATGTAGATTGGTGTAGCCATATGGGAAACAGTATGGAAATTCCTAAAGAAATTAAAAATAGAACTACCATATGACCCAGCAAACCCTCTTCTGGGTATATACTAAAAAAACAAAAATAATGAAATCAACACCTTGTAAAGATATCTGCATTCCCGTGTCCATTGTAGCATTATTCACAATACCCATAATATGGAAACAATTAAGTATCTGATAGTGGGTGGATGGACAAACAACTGTGGGGTAGATATATCTATCTATCTAATGGATATTATTCATCCAGAATGTATTTAAATAGTGAAATGACAAAAGCAGACCAATGGTATTAGCTTCACTTTTATTTGTTTTATAATTTTAAAAATCTAGTTCATTAAGCTGAGAAAAAGAAATAAAGGTACTGCAATATACTTTTAACAGAGATGCGATCATTTGTGTCATGATCAACAATGACCCTATAGTTTGATGTCCAAACCAAGGCACTTTGGTTTGTGAAAAATGTTGCTATTAATAATTATGCCAGGACAATAAGCCTAAACCAGGACTGCATGGTAGACCAGGACATCTGATCAACCTACACAGTTGACTTTATGACATGGTTTTTTTTTTTTAAAAAAAAAAAGAGACGGAGTCTTGCTGTGTAGCCCAGGCTATAGTATAGTGGCATGATCGTAGCTCACTGAGCCCGGAACTCCTGGGCTCAAGTATTATCCTGGCTCAGTCTTCTGAGCAGCTGGAGCAGCTGCAGAGTAAAGCCACTGCGCTGGCTCTGACATGCTCCTTTACTGCCATCTGGCTGCGCTGGAGGAGATTGCAGAAAATGCATACTATTTTCTTTGACATATCATACTTCAAATTAGCCTCAACGTTGTGGTTAGGGACGACCTACAGTGTCTCTTCCAACCAGGTAGTCTCTAGATCTGTTACCTAGATATTTAATTTAATTATGTTCATATTTTCCAGTTGGTAGTGATGTCTTCTACAGCAACCCTGGTGCTTGTCACGTGTGGGAAAAATGAAGATTCCATTCATGTATATGTATACACACACACACACACATATATATTTATCTTCTGAGTCACATAATCTTAGTCATATCAGAGCTGAGATCAAATAGTGCCAGTTTCTAATTTTAAGAGGAGGACACTGAGTCCCAGAGAGGTAAGGGCACTTGCCAAGATTTCACAGCTGAAGGAAAAAGAAAAAAGCCAGAGTTAGGAATAGAAAGTAGGTTTCCTGACTCCAATTCCAGTGTCTGTGGATCTGCAAGAGAGAGAAGAAATGGTTGAGTGTTTAAAATGACAAAGCAAAATGTCATGCTCCCCCGGAAAGCTGTACAAGGAACTGAATTTCCTGGAACAGTCCCTGATTGGGGATTTTAACCAGCGTTTCTCTGGCATCCTTCCCCGAAGAGGGTTGTGTTTGCTGCCCCCACAGCGCTATTCTCACTTTGTCCCTGCCCTTCTGGGACTGTCAGTTTTGTTGAGGAGGCAGACTGTGACGAAAGGACTGTAGCCAGCCCGTAGTGGACGACACACTGTTGTTCCACGTGAAGAAGTCTCTGCCTCTGCGAGGAGGTGATGGGGGAAGAGTTTGCAGGGACCTACGTTTGGGATAAAATCAGTAGGAATGTTTTCATGTTTTGGTGAGATAACATCAATCTCAAATATCTGTCTCTGTGCTTAAAAAATTTGTTTTGGGGCCTTTCCTTCGAAACATGGAATCCACAGAATGCCTAATTCTGTGTGTGTTTTGGTCGTTTTGGGAAGCCCCATCCCAAGCACGTTCATCATGCTAATTTAGGAGATAATTCATGGCCTTGCTCTCTCCTGGTAGCAGCTGGAGTGGAAACACTCAACCCACGTTTTCCTTCTGAAGCAAGAAGGGGAGGAAGGGGCCTTTTCAAATGTCTTCCTAGAATTAAGGAAGGGGAGAGAAGGCAGAGGGTTTAAATGCTGGAGGGAAAGGGCTCAGCGGTGCTGGGCCACTGCTACTGGCACAGAGATACACGGCCGAGTCCCCCGGCTCTGCAGGGCAGATCTTCAGCGTGGAGGATGTCCCGTTAGGTCTTTCAGCTGAGAATCGTTCCTTGGGCATTGCTGACTCAGCTGCAATGTTTTGGTATTGGAAAGAAAGCAGAAACTCCATTTCTTGCCTGAGATTCTGCCGATACCAGTAAAGAAATATGTGACCAGAAATTGGATCACACCTCAGAATCACCCCCTGTCCCATCTCTGTGAGCTGGTGGCTGGGGGTCTGGCTGACAGAAGCCATAGAGAATGAAGGGAAGCCCAAGGAAGGCATCTTCTACACAAATTCTCATGCACTCCTGAACTCTCCCGGCCCCAAGAGACACAGGGCCACCCAGCAGAGGAGCCTGCTGTCCATGGTAAGATCAGGCAGCACGAGGATCCCCCAGAAATGGTTTCTGATGTGCAGTAGCAGAGGTGAATGGAAGTTCTGAGCTCCTTCGGCCCCACAGGTAGGATCTGGCTGTGACGTCACAGTCCCTGGCAACACCCACAGCCCTGGGGCAACTTCCATAGGAGAAGGGGTATCCTTGTTTCAAGTGTTTGTCCTCATCTTTATTTTGTTACATGGATGATGTAAATACGGTTTCATTCCCACTTTCAGGTGCTTAGAAAAGTTGAAGATTAAGGAAAACATAAGAAGAAATGGAAAAGGAATAAAGAAGAGAGTAAGAACAAAAAGAAACAGGAAGAACAAAACAGTAGAGCACTACAGAACAGTTGCTACTTTATTAATCTTATAAAGCCCTCTTGGCAGAAGTTTTCAAACTTTAGCATGAATAGAAATCACCAGGGGTTTGGTAAAATGTTATGTATTCCTGAAGCCCACCTCCAGAAATTCTGACTCTGAAATCCTGACCCTGTCCTAGAATATACTTGTTTCTACCTCAGGTGATACCAAGACAAGTTGTCTCAGACCACACTTAAATTTTTTTTGTTCAGAGATTTTTAAAAGGCTAAACTACCAAAAAAATAAGACCACTTTCCCATTACACAAGAATGTTAAAATTTAAATAGAATAAGCAGAATTTTCCTGGGAAAGGGAATATTAAATGGATAGATTTCAGTTCTGGAAACTGCATTAAGAACAAAAAGAATAGACAGGAAATAAGAAACCTGATTCAAAACGATATGAATGAAGCTGAAGGAAAATGCATTTTCAGGACTTAGGGCTTGGTCAGTATTGTCAAATGCTCCAAAGACGCCAAGCAGGCAAAGAAATGAAAATGAGTCTTTTGGTCTAGTAAGTAGGCAATTTTAATCTTTTGAAGGATAGTTTTGTGAGAATGGGAATATTCCAAGGGAAAGCTGAAGATGGCACCCAGAGGGATGTTTGCTCTGAGTCAAAAGCAAAGGTGTCGGCCGCCAACAGCAGCACTGGGCTTGGGGGGACCCAGGACAGAGCACTAAGGAACTTGAAATGAGAAAACATTACATTAGACAGACCAGAAACTGAAAGCTTCAGGTTCAAGGAGTCAAAATGAAATTTTTCCTAAGAAAACAAGTAAACTTGGACTTCTGGGAGGAAGACAACTGGGTTCAGCACGTACTGAGACAAGAGCAGATGTAACCACTAACTTACTCTTTGGCTTAGGCTAGCTCTATTTAGCTTCTGCTATTTCCTTCCAACCCACTATGCCCCCTGCTTCCTGAGCTGGGTCCATGATGAGTTTGTGCACTAAGATTAGCTAATGTTTCACACTGTGGCTTTGCTGCTGGCACAAAGATACACAGCTGAATCCTGCAGCTCTGCAGTGTGGATCTCCAGGCTACAGGATGAGTTTTGGAGGCACTCAGCTGAAAACCTCTGCTTAAGCATCTCTGTTTCTTCATAGACCTCTTTATCCTGGAAGGAAATCAAGAATTTGAACTCCTTTTCCAGGATCTGTTGATACCAGAAAACATAACGGTGTCCTTCTACTGGGACACAATACATTTTCACTTTCTGTCCCTTCCCTCT
The DNA here is from genome assembly GCF_020740605.2 of Lemur catta. Taxonomy (NCBI): domain Eukaryota; kingdom Metazoa; phylum Chordata; class Mammalia; order Primates; family Lemuridae; genus Lemur; species Lemur catta. The sequence goes on from NC_059138.1 coordinate 10,467,090, forward strand.
GAGCAGATGTCCTGGAGTCTGGGTGACTTCTTCACCACCAGAACCTGTAAAGAAAGCGGACAGAAGTTGCAGACTGAGCCCATAAGGGGGTTTGATGACATGGATGGAAGCCGTAGGCAGGGGCCCGACAGTGTCAGAACAGGGACTTACCTGCGGCCAGGAGGCAAAGAACCAAGAAGCAGGTGAACACCGGGCACATGGCAGAGTCAGGGAAAGCACGGAGGTGGGTGGCTTCCTCTGAGGCTTCCCTCCCTCTATCAGCAGCTTCTCTGTGACGTATCGCTTAGTAGAATCCAATAGTCTTTGGTGTCCTGCTCTGTACAAGTAACACACGTAGACATCGAGCACACGAAACAACTGTATTCAATCACTGCAAAAGAGGCAGCACGGGACGATGATTTTGCTAAATCAAGAAAAAAATGCGGCAATTTCTATATGCAGGGAGAAGGGAAAAGAGGGATGGCAAATTTTGAGTTGTTGAGATGGGGACTACAAGATTAGAGGGGGCCGAGGCAGCTAGAATTTGTGAGGAAAACTACCCCCAGTGTTCACTCACCTCGTTTTCTATCCCTGTGATCAGGATACCTGTGGAGTCTGCGGGACTAGAGCAGAGGAGCAGCGGGTAGAGAGGAAAATGGGGATTAACACTGTTCTACCCGAGGAAGGTGTGAGAGCAGACTCTACAGTGTGGGTGCCCAGAGGACAGACTGTCCATGCCCAGGACTCCACCTGCCCTCGGTGGGTAAGAGCTTCATGGCAGAGGAGCTTGGTGCCCCAGAAAGGCTTGGGGCAGCAGGGTCCTCAAGCTTTGATGGTTCCTGGCTCTGCCTCCAAATTACATGTGCTCTTTCTGTTTTGTCTCCTTACTCATGGCTTTCGCAAACATTGGGCTTATTTGCTTGGCAAGAAATTGGCAACTTTTTAGGATTAAGAAGGGGGCCCGGACTCCCAGATAAAATACAGCAGGCTTGATTTTACTGGGTAAACTCATGTGTGTCAGCACTAATAACATATTTCACAAATCATACAGGTGACTAGTTTATATCTTGTTACCTGTTCTTAACAAGGAAGGGAGGGAGGGAGGGACAGAGGAAGGAAGGTATATGGAGAAGGAAGAGAGAGAAATCGGTTTATTTTTATTGGGTATAAAGTTCCTCCAGATAGACGGGCTTCCTACAGCCCATATCAATAAATCAGCCAGTCAGTCAGCTCTAAATGGTAGGTTTGATCCGGGAGAAGGGCCAGGCACTCATGAAAAGATCTAAGCCAGTCTCTCCAAGTCCAGGATTCTAGACCCTGTGGTGAGAGAGCTGGACCTGTAGGTCTCTTCTGCACCATTGGGGTGGGGGTGGGGTGGGGGTATGTCTGTGATGCCAGTGCATATACCCAATCTTGGACTCCACATGTCCTCCTTTAACACAGCCAGATTCCAGCTTGTTCTCACCTTCCCTACATACCTCCCAGCTTCTAGGCTGCAGGTTGGGCTAGTCTGCCTAGAGGATGCTCTGCACTCTCTCTCACCACTCTCAGAGGCAGATGCTTTTCTATCTGTGCCTGACCCCTGAGCATCCTGTCACTTCTTAATCCATGTTCCATCATCCTACATGCCCTACACTGGACATAACCATGGTTCAGACTTCACTGTTCAGGGAAAACACCTGAGCATCTGCATACATTGAAGAGTTTAGTCTTAATTTCTCATCTTCTAAAGGTGAGACTCATTCATCTTCAAAGCATCCCCCAGGTGGATTTAAGCCTAGAATTTCTTACTCCTCAGCCTCCCAGGTGTATCTTAAAGGCCCTCTTCACTCGGTTTGGGTGCTCAGTGGAACCGAGTGCTAACCAGCGACCACTGAGGATAGTCATAAAGGCTCAGCCCTCTGGCCAAGACCCAGAGGAAGGTGGGGGCAATGCTGGTGCGGGATTAGAAATCTTCCAGTTTACAACCATTTACCTTCCTCACCACATGTCTGGCTTAGAATCTGCATTATCCCCAGAGTAAGGAATGGATTCCAGAAGGAAATTATCTGTGCACGAATCCTGGATCCCTGATCCACCACCAAAAAAAAAGGTGTTTACTTTGCAAAAGTAAGTTACTTAACTCATTTGTGTCTCAGTTTCCTCACCCGAAAAACAGTGAGATTACAATAGTGCTTACCTCCTGAGGTGGGTGTGAAACTTATGTGAGCTATAGATATATAGAAAGAAAACATAATGTTTAGTATGTAATAAGTAATCAGTAAATGTTAGCTGTTATTATTATCAATGATATCATTAAAGCAAACAATTTGTAAAAGCTGTTTTATAATAGACCTTATATTTTTCCTAGATTATCTTTATTTAATGTGTAAAATTTTACATTGTTAAATAACCATATCAACCCATATTTTCTGCTTTACTTGAGAACACCATTCTTAGCCAGGGATTTTAATTATCAGATGATATATGAATATATACTCCGTGGGACAGTTTATGGGGTTGCAGTATGTCTCACTCAGCACTTCGTTTAGCTTGGCCAAGGGAAGCAAGGGCTCGCACCTTCCTCGTGACACCCCTGGGGCTGTTGATGGCACCATTGCCTCTTCTCTACAAATGACTCCATGGTCCTCATCTCCAAACACTTTCTCTTTTCAATATCATTTCTTTATCTCTTTATTGTTTTCATTTGGCTACGACAATAGCACCTTCAATTCCAGATGTGAGCAGTCTAATGTATGGTCTATTTTTTATTCTCAAAGATGGTTTTTCCCCCGAGACACTTTTATTAATATTTTGAGGCATTGATACTTCCATCGTTCATTAACGAGGTTGCTGCGCCTGGTCTGGGATGAAAGCATGTGAATTCTCCTGGAGTAATAAATACTGTAAGAGTTCATTGAATGCCAGAAACTTGAGTTTGTATTATATAGGGTCTCTATGATCCTTAGCATGACACCTCTTGTATTTCAACTTAGATTAAAATAATCAAAAAAAGAAAGAAAGAAAATATTTCTATTTATCTACTGAAGAGGACAAAATGGGTTCTTGAGGTGACCCTGGGAAAATACCACGAACTGAATGACAGGCAAGTGTAACCACTTTTTCACTCTTAGCATAACCGTCAATGGTTTTTGTTGGTTTGTGATCAACTTCTGTCCACAAAGGAGATAATAACAGCTACAAACCCACTTCCTATTGTTGTAAGAAGTGGGGAGGGGGTTCCTGGAGAAAGCACTTGTAACAGGGAAACAAAGAGGTTTATGAACGGAGGGGAGGGAACACTGCAGCTCTGTGTCTTTGCTGCTCGCACAGAGGTACACGGCTGAGTCCCCCAAGCCTGGTGCGCGGATGTCAAGAGAGCTGGAAGAAGTATTAGGCCGGCCGGGTTGGAAGTTATCAGGAGTGTCTGTTTCATTGTTAAATTCTTTTTCATAGTAGTAGAAGAGCAGCTTTGGTGCTTGGCTCAGCTTCTGTTGGTACCAGTACATGGTATCGTGGTTCATGTTCTGAGAACAGCTCAGAGTCACTGTTTTTCCCACGCTGGTAACCCGGTATCTTGGATTCTGCATGACCATAGCACCCACATGACCTGTGAGAAAGAAGAAAAGTTTCTCAGAGTTGAGAAGAATACCGATGTTACTGCCATGAACGAAAGGCGCAGAACTGAAGAAAAGATAGCCTTAGTTAGAGGTTTTCTTTCTGCCCAGGTCTCACCTGCTCCGAGGAGACAAAAAGCCACACAGTGGAGAAGCCCGGGGCCCATGGCAGGGTCAGAACCGGAATGGGGCATCTGTCTGTTCCAGGCTCTGATTCCTGAGAGGCTGAGAGGTGGGAGGTCAGAGTCCTGGTCTCTGATAGGCAGATCCGCCTGTGCTGACTGTTGCTGTTGACAAGGCCAGAACGACTCTTCATTGCAGTGTCATACCTCACTTCCTAGTGGGCAGGGAGTCTGGGCTTGGCCGGATCAGTTACGAAGCAGATGGCCATTCCCTATATCATTAGCTACTTTTTTGAGATAAGTGTTCTCTTATTTGCCTCTGTCCCTGTCTCTGTCCCACATTCATCCAGGCCTTCACTTTACTCCCCTTTTCTCACATCCTAAAAAGCAGTTCAGAGGCTCCTCTACACTGGAATAGTTTTTGCTAAAGTCTCACTTGCAAACTTGTTGAGATCACGTCTTTGCATTTTGCTACTCACATCACAGATGCATGGCTGATGTCTGCAAACTATTCTCACCTAAACACTGAAATCAAGCCTGGGAATTCCTATACATCCACATTTAAGAGAGTTTCAAGGAAATTCTGTACAACTTTGGCTTCTTGTGGTGAGCAGAAAATGATCTAGAAGCAGCCTTCCTATACTGGGTCAAAGGAATCGTGCAGTAGGATGTGATGTAAACGTCAGTCGGTGCATCCAGGTCTGTACCTTCCAGACCACCATACACCAGTGGGCTGCGGTGGTCAAGTCTTCTAGTCCCTCCTCTTGTTTCTTTAGATCTGAGTCAATGCATACTTATTGCATATTTGAGGAAACAGATCAGAAAATGACCCCGAATACCCCAAAATATTTATGGCTGCTAATTGTATTTGTAGTTTTCTATGACATATTTTATTCCCCATTTATTATACATTTTCTTCTGACTTTTTTCTAAAAGATTTTCTTCTTAGGGGTCTGTAATACATCTAAAATCTGACAATTTAATAATTCTCGAGGGGGTACACTTTCATATTAATGCACTGCTGTAGAGTAAAACTCTATTTTTCCAGAGTTTGAGAAAACCTTGAGGATGTTAATGTAGCTAATAAGACAAATTCATTTGCTATCCCACTTGTCTATATATCCTACAGTAAGATCTTTGTACAAGTCTCTTATTTCAATACCAATCTTTACGTTTGTTTAAGGATTGATGGGCTGAAAACCTGATATTAAAAATGAGGTTGAAATAAACAAATATGTAGAGAAATTGTGGAACTGGAGATAAAAATAAATAAATAAATGGTAAGCAAAGATCACTTTCATTTGAGTGTGAAAACTTGTAAGTACATGGTTTGTGGTGTTAAGGAACATTAAGAGATGGTCAAGCCAAGTATTTTTAGATATGGACACTGTGTGCAATTAAAATAATGTGTTTTGGGTTGTTGCAGCTGGTATTTTAGAGTTTTATAAGGTGGGAGGCATAATGAATAGACATTTGATTAAATAGTTGTATTTTTTTTAACCACTTAGTGTCTGTCAACTTAAATGAAAGCCTTCAGTCAGAGACAGGCTTTTCTATGAATAGAAACAGAGAAACACAGGGCCACTCTGTGACCCTGTTGTACAAACTTGTATTCTTGCAGTTGTACCTTTCTCAGACAACTAGAAGAAAGTTTTAGAATGTGATGAGGTACTTAGGATATTTACTATAGAAAATGAATTTCTGTTTACATCATGACAATATTTTAAAAACTACTGGTGCCTGGATCTGGGAAAACTGATTACATAAAATCTGGAGTATAGAGACATATGTGGTAAATAGGCTATATGTTCAACCTGGTCCAGGGACTATGCAAAGTGATACTTGAGAAGAGGGGCCTTACGCCCTTAGTTATTACAGGTGTTATCTAGAGCTTGGACACTCAGGGTGGTCCATGGACCAGCAGCTTTGCCACCACCTGGACTCTTTTCAAAAGGCAGAGAATCTCAGGTTCTACCCCAGACTGATTGGATCAGGACCTGCATTTTAACAAGATCATAATTTACATGAACAATAACATTTAAGGAGCACTGGGCTAAGAGGATTCTTGCAGGATTTGGAAAAGGACATGCAGAGCAGGATGTTAAGAGCATATTGTGAGAAAGTGATATAGTATACAGTTGGTTCAGATAGAACTGATGACATGGTGGCCTTCCTAAGGATATCATTTCTTCCTTGTCCTAAAGGAGACAACTGGAAGTTGACTATTAGAAGCTTTATGGAGTAGCTGCCATTTATCTGCACGTTTCACTGGCCTAACTGGGAGGAGAATAAGGATTATCCATTTCAAGTATATGGGAGCAATCCATGAGTTTTTAGTGGTCTAGGAACTTATAGAAGACTCACTATTATAAAGGTATCAGTTCTCAAATTGATATGTATATTTTAATGTAATTTCTTTCAAAATATCAGTTTGGATAAGGCTGATAATTTTAATAAACCTGAAAATTTGGGACTATAACATGATGGGGGAGAAAATCATATTTGAAAGCACAGTGTGGCAAACAGCGGGGCTATTTGAAGCTGGAGGTGGCTGTTTTCAAGGTTTTCGTGGCCTGGGGTCTTGCCTGACTTTCCTCTCGGTTGAGGGGATCATTTTGTGAGCAAGCCGGTGGTCATTTGTGGCATGGTGGTTGGTAAGCTCTGTCCACCATCACAGGGCAAATCTGGCTCCTCCGCGCAGCCTGCTTAGCACCATCCACACACTCTCTCACCGTCCCATGCTACTCTGCCGAGTGCACAGCCAGCCGCCACTTCAGGACAGTGAGAGTGACAGGAAGATGCAGCATCCAGACTTTCAACTCCGTCTGGTCTCATCACATGTTCTATATTCCTGGTTATAGGCACTTCAAACCACACATACATATTCTCTTAGAAGTTCTGCAAGAAATATATAGTTAATTCTTACAATTTATTCTGGATGTGGTGTCCTGCCTAGGGGGTTCCTTCGCAGTTGCCATCTGTCACGTGTCCAGGTTTAGGAAGCATTTGCTATCACAGGGTGATGATTAAGGGAGGGAATTTATTGAAGAAAGGGAAAACATAAAGCCAAAAGCAGCATGAGGAGAGAAGACCCAGGTCCCGCGTCCTCCTATCACCCCACAGAGAGGTGTGCTGTGTCCGGGGATCCAGCCTGCTTAGCGTTAGACATTCTGGGTTTGTGATATCAGCTGTTTACAAGCATTGCCATCCTTGACTTATTCATATGTTAACTAATGTATATAATTTAAATTGCAGCTTTTATCACTTCCTGGAAACTGCAAAGGCCTTAAAGCCCATATCTCCATTTATCCCTCCTATCTTTCGTGCTAGGATTATTCATTATTTATAGCTAGTCTAAAAATAGGTATTATTTGCAACACCAAGACATATTTGAGTCTTAATCAGAATGAAAATTGTTGTTTGGAGTGGCCTTGAAAGTTCTGGAGACCTAATGTACAGCCTGGTTACTATAGTTAATAATAATGTATATAGTATGCTTGAAATTTGCTAAGAGAGATCTCAAGTGTTCTCAAAACACACACATGCACAAAGGTAACCATGTGAGGTGACAGATATGTTAATTAACTTGAGCGTGGTAATCATTTCACAGTGTGTACATATATCAAAACATCACCTTGTATATCTTAAACATATATAATTTTTTTCTGTCAATTATACCTCAAGAAAGCTGGAAAAATGAAATAAACAATGTTAGAAAAATAATACAGATTTAAAGATAGCACTTGAGCTAACAGAACTATAAAGGGAACAAATGTTGTGTCCATTGTAGGATGGAACATTAGTTGTCTATAGTACGCAATGTCAAAGTACTGAATTAAACTTTCACTTGATATATTTTGGAGTCCAGGCAATGCACATACTGAGAGCTCGGTTTGCCTAGTAGCTGCTATTTTTAAATATAATGGAGAGATTAAGGAGTGGAAGAATAAAGCACTGATTTGGCTACTTATTATGGCCTCAGATTATGTAACAAAATAAAAGAAAAGGCATTAACTGTAAGTTCCCTAGCTGGAAAATATGTGACTCTGTTGTAGAAATCATTTTTCCTTGTACTTGTTTTACTAAGAAGATGATGGACCAAGTTACAGGCAGGATATGTTTGTGGTGTCTATGACAGAAACTGAGTATACCCATTCATATCACATCTCCACATAGAAAGATAGAGTACCGATTGCCTAAAAATTAGATCTCAACAATTAGAAGAGGAAAATGAGTTTTGAATGGTTTGAAAAAATTAAAATCCAAGCCCACTTGTAATCTCTTCCCACTATCCATTTGCCTAATCAATATTAGGGTGTGAATTCAATGATGATTTGAGGTACTAAAGAACAATCAGATTAGAAAAAATGAAAAATTATTATTAGTATGTATTTGAGGATTGTAGACAAAAAGTTGACCAAAACAAGAGAGGAATATTGGAATCCAGATGTTAAAAGAAGACTGATGAATCAGGTAGAAGGTATTGTAAGCCTTGGTGAGAATTACATAATCCTACTGCAGCAGCTGGAAGTGACCTCAAAAACATTCTGGATTGGCTGACACACATCTATGCATAATGCTGTGTTTTTTACATTAAAAACTCAGACCCTATGTAGGTCAAGAAAATTAGCTTTAACCTCTGATAATGAACCTGGCTATTCCACTCCAAAATGAGGTTTTTTTAAGTGTTTGGGAATTTACGTACGCTAGGCAACTGTAACCTAAACTTATCCCCACCATCATCCCTACCACTAGCATCATCACTGTGCAGCCTAGGAACCAGCAGTAAATGCATTTTTATTTCTATCAGGAAGACTTGTTTATCTTCCTATAAGAAGGGACATAAAGATGTGGCTTCATGATCAGAGTCACAAACCTTTCAAAGCAGCCAGCCAGGCAAGAAGCCTGTTGTACCTTTAGATTAGAGTAATGTACACTTAAAAAGAAATGCATAGCTTGAGTTCTGTGTAAGGAGCCCCAGAAATCCCCCAAATTGCAAATATCCCCATCCAAAATATTTTTGAAATACTCTTATATTTCTAATGTTAATTCTGGTTCTTTCTCTTTTCCTTTCCCCGGGGGAAGAAGCACTGGGAAAGGCTTCTGTTTGGCGCTGCTGTGGGTTGAGAGGGGAGGAGAGAAGGCCAGGGTTTTGCACAGGAAGGGCCCATTTCTCAAGCGCTGTGTCTAGGCTGCTGGCACAGTAATAAACTCCAGAATCCTCCAGTTCTGCAGGCTGGATCTTCAGAGTGGAATATGTCCCTCCAGTCCTTTCAGCTGAGAATCGATCGTTGGGCATCCCTGACTTATCCTGTATATTCTCTTTTAGAAAGTATATCAAAAATTCCATTTCTTTCCCCACAGTACGTCGGTACCAAAAAAGATACTCATGTCCAGAAATTGGGTCACATCTCAGAGTCACAGCCTGGTCCTTCTTTACAACCTCGCTGCTGGGGAACTGAGTGACTCCAGCTGCTATGTGCTCTGTGGGAGGAGACAAAAACAGAGAATGCATGACAAGAATGGACTGGGAAAGGATAATGCAGAGATATTCAAATTTCTTAGGACTTACCTGGTCCCAGGAGACAAAGGGACACTAAGCAGAGAAGCCTGGAAACCATGGCAGGATCCTGATAAAGGCATGCACTTTTGCAGAGGAGGGAGCTCGTAAGCATGAATAGAAACGAAAGCAAATCTGTGTCTCTTGGTCCTGAGAGGTGTGGTCTCCAACGACAGCAGCATGTTAACCAATGTCCACAGCCTCAGGAGCTGCCTCTAGGGAAGTGGGAACATAGAAGACCTAGCAAGTGTTCTCTGAAGAAGGTTGCCTCTAGAGAGGGCGATGGAGAAAAACTGACATCAATTAAAATCAGCCTGTTTATGCATTTGAATAGGTGTTAACTTTGTATTTATGTTCCTGATAAAGTCACCACTGACAGCTGCTGAGTCCGCTGTCTGGATCCTACCCCATTCCTAGCCCTGTCTTCTCTCACCTATCACATCCCCTGAGAGTGTGGGGCATTTCAGCTTCAAGTGGCTATTGTGGCTATTGTTGCTATTTCTAATGCTCAATGGCTGTTATCTCCTAATTCTCTTTTCCCATTATCCCTCGAACACATTCCAGTCAAGCTTTTGCCTCTGCCGCTCTCAAACTCAGCGCCTCAAACATGAAACGTTATCCTCACCTCTGCTCCCCCAGCAGCCTTCCAGCTGATCCAGTTGAAGACCTTAGAGTTATCTTTGAATCCTCTTTTTCTACTCCACCCTATAGCCAATCCGTTGGGAAATTCAACAGCTCTATCATCAAAATGCACCCAGAATCAATCTATGTTTTATCATCTTCACTGCTAACACTCTGGAACAAACCACCATCATCTTTTGGTTGGATTACTGCAATAAATTTTTAACTGGTCTTCCTGCTTTCAACTACTTCCAGACTAGCTCTCAAACTCAGCTCTCTAGAACATGCTAGATTGCAAGACTCATCTACTCCAAATCACCTACTAGCTTCCAGTTTTATTTAGAATGAGACAGCAAAGCACTGAAGGCCTTCAAGTCTTACATGTTCTACCCAACCCCATTATCTCTCTGATGTAAGCTCCTACCACTCCCGTCCTTGATTTTCCAGACATACTGACTCCTCGTTGGTCCTTAAATATCCCCTAGGGCCTTTGCACAGGCTCCTCCCTCTGCCTAGAATGCTCTTCCCCAGATACCTGCATGTCTGTCTCCTTCATCCCACTTTCTTCTTGGGCCCTGCTCTGAACAACTTATTATGGTCTCAGCACTCCTTACTCAGACAGTCCTCATTCCTCTCACCATAGTCTGATTTTTCTTTTTTCCATAGCAGGTACCACCTTCTAATATACTATGTGCCTTATTTATTCATTATGATTATTGTTTGTTCTGTCTCCTCCTCCCCCAATAAAATGTAAATATCAAGAAGACAGGAGTCTTTGTCTTCTTTTTCTTTTCATTGATGTGCACCAAGAACTTAAATCAATGCCTGAAACTCTTTGGAGAGGAGGCAAAGCTGGAGCCAAATCTCGAAAGAACATCCATGGAAGGCTCCCCCCAGACAGAGGGGTCTTAGAGTCTCAAAATCATTTCCTTTCGTTGTAGATTGAAATGGGTGTTAGATGAAAATATACGAGCAAGGTTTGCAAACGATAATACGAGGACGTGTGTTTCTTGGCCTAGTCTCAGATTAGTGGGCATATCGGGTGTATTAATTTTCTCTGGCTGCCATAAAACATTACCACAACGTTGGTTTGTAACAGCGGAAATTTGTTCTCTCATAGTTCTGGAGAAGTTCAAAGTCAGCATCACTGGGCTGAAATCAAGGTGTGGTCAGGACCATGCTCCCTCTAGAGCTCTAGGAGAGGATCTGTTCCTTGTCTCTTTAAGTTTCTGGTGGCTGCCACATGCACTGGCTTGTGTTCACATCCCTCCAATCTCTGCCTCCCATGGTCACGTTGCCGTCTTTTTTCCATCTGTGTTAAATCTCTCCCTGGCTCCCTCTTAGAAGGACACATGTGATTCCATTTAAGACCCACTTGAATAATCCAAAATAATCTCCTCATCTCAAGATCTTCACATCTGTAAAGTACACTTTTGCCACATAAGGTAATAGTCACAGATGCTCAGGGATTAGGATGTGGATGTCTTTCCGGGGAGGGGCATTAGTCAACCGCCGCAGGATACAAAATCTTTGACTTTTTGGAAATTCTCACAGGTATCGTTTTCCTGCCATAGTTATGGATCAACTTTAATCTTCTGTACATAGATCTGTACCTGATATTTTCTTCACTAACAGTATTTGTCTTCTCACCAAAGCTAGCTATGGTGGAGTCTCTGTGACCCCAGCGTGCTTGGGAGTTGTGCGAAAAGGAGACTAAAGAGGAAGCCCTGCCTCAGAGAAGCACCAGAGAAGCTCTGGGGATGGGCTTCTGCTCAGCCCACCTGTCCCCTGCCCCTGATGCTCAGGAGGCAGTGGAGCAGAGTCAAGAAGATTCTAAGTCCATCAGAATGCTCCGAGGCTAGGGGTGGCACATCAATAACAGCCTAGCTCACAGCAACCTCAAACTCCTGGGCTCAAGCGATCCTCCTGCCTCAGCCTCCCGAGTAGCTGGGACTACAGGCATGCGTCACCATGCCCGGCTAATTTTTTCTATATATTTTTAGTTGTTTAGCTAATTTCTTTCTATTTTTAGTAAAGACGGGGTCTCGCTCTTGCTCAGGCTGGTCTTGAACTCCTGAGCTCAAACCATCCTCTCACCTCGGCCTCCCAGAGTGCTAGGATTACAGGCGTGAGCCACCGCGCCCGGCCCTCCCTTCTCTTTTCAGTGCTTTCTCTGTGCCCTATAAGTAGGGTTCATGATTGAGACACCAAGCCTGGGCGTTTCCCTAATCCCCAGACAGTTCTCTCCGCAGTTCTGAAGTGGCAGTGGGAGTCGTGGAACCACAGTGTCTCCTGGTGGCCAGTGGGGCTGAGTCACCGGAAATGAGCCTTTTATCAAGACCCAAAGTAAACCGTGCTGTGTTGCCTTGATACAGGGGTAACGGGGTTAGAGTTGTTGGTGTTCTAGGGGTTCAAAAATACCACTCTTTCTGGTCTAAGACTCAGTACACTTGAGAGAGGAATGCTGGAATCAGACAAAGTGCAGTCAAAATGCTGGCTTTGGTGCTGGTAAAGAGGGCACTAAACTATGCAGCTCAGTGGGTGAGCCAGCATTTTCCTGGACTCAACAGACCCTTCACTTACCTTTTTATTTAGTTATTTTTTTCCCTGAGACAGAGTCTTGCTCTGTTGCCTGGGCTAGAGTGCCGTGGCATCAGCCTAGCTCACAGCAACCTCAAACTCCTGGGCTTAAGTGATCCTTCTGCCTCAGCCTCCCGAATAGCTGGGACTACAAGCATGTACCACCATGCCCGGCTAATTTTTATATATATATATATATATATTTAGCTGTCCAGATCATTTATTTCTATTTTTAGTAGAGACAGGGTCTTGTTCTTGCTCAGACTGGTCTCGAACTCCTGACCTCGAGCTATCCTCCCACCTCGGCCTCCCAGAGTGCTAGGATTACACGCGTGAGCCACCGCACCCGGCCACCTACCTTTTCCTTAGTGGATCGGCTTTCCTACTTAATGAAATGCTCACTCATTTCCCTATAATTCTGAGGCAAGAGAATAGAAAGTATATTCCCAACAGGCCAGCAGATCTGAAGATAAAATAGAGGGATTGGAGTGAGCACGCCCAGTTTCTTCTTGTAAAACCACTAATCAGGTAACTCAGTTTTCCTACCATACAGAAGAGGGAGTGGTAGGGAGACGGGCCACAGATATTTTTTCAGAGGATCACCCCCCCACTCACACACACAGGTAAGTGGGGAATAAATATTGTTTCAAAGATTCTTAACATATGTGTTCTCTTAACAACTTGGACTCAGACATCATGCCTGCGATTGGTGAGAGATGAGAATCTGCTAGGACAATTCTGCTCCCACCTACTCGAGACATCTTTTTCATTATCAACTGCTATAGCTCTGTTGGATGCACTGTTGGCACCCAGGCTAGAAATTAAGGCAGACCCTAGGAGACACAAAATGGTTCACAACAATATGGTAACTAAATAACTCCAAGGCCACACTGGCTGAAAAGCTGAGAATTAGCTTTATGTTTTCCTTTCCCTCCCCAGTACACCCCACTGTATTTCCCATTACAACAAAACAGAGGTCCAGTGATAAGCTTAAATGACATCATAATGAGCCATCAATAATAAAATGCCAGCACCCAGAGACTCCCACATTTGAATATGTACTACAGGGAATTATAAAATTCCTTGTAAGGGCCAAGTGAAGACCCATTTAAGTCATTGCTTTTTTTTTTTTTTAAACTCACTCTCTTTTCTCAAATCAGTTTTGTTCCAGGCCTTAAATAGTATTTATTTGTAGTATAGTTTTTAATTTTTATAAGAACAATACACATTTAGTCATTTTATTTCCCTCTATTATTACTTAATTCTTCAAGAAATATTAAGCTGAATATCTAAAAGTTTAAAATCCTTTTTAAATTTGTCCTCTTCCTTCTCAAACACAAGTAGTTTTAGCCATATTTGCTATAATAAAAAAACATCTTTAATTTTATGTTTGCATTCTGGTTCAAGTCATCAGTCTTTCTAATATATTCTTCTAGATTTTTATCTCTGTGATCTCACCTAGTGAGGGATGTGCAATTAACAATGTCTGGCTCTTCTAAAACAAGCAAGATTAAAACAAGCATTACTTATTTTTAACTTCCTCTGTTGAGCAATTCCACCTACAAGCCATTCTCATTGTTTTTTCCTGCTTTCTCTTTAATATGTCCCACCTCTTCTTACACTTTCCTGAGAGTCATAATTGTAAAAATGAATTATACAGGCTCCTTTAAGCCACAGGCTATAGCTGAAGATCACGTAATAAGTTGAGTATTTTCAATTGATTTCTCTAGGCATTTCTTCTCAAAACTGTCCAAATTATATATGACCCTTTATATAGCTGTGATTTTGAGAGCCATTTCTCAACAGAGCCCCCAAACTCTGTCTTCCTACAAGAAGTCATTCCAGTCTGCCCTTCAAGATCTGCCATTTTTCCCTCTCTCAGGCTTCTTTGCACTCAGTTATGTTGGCTGCTCCGGCAACGACTAAAATAAATCTCTCTGTTTTGTAATGTCCCCTTAAGAGCAGTTGAACTTGAATGCATTTCTACTTCCTTTTAAAATCTGTCTTTCCTGGACTTGAGAACCTCCACTTTCTTTTACATGACTATACTATTAATAAGTCTTCTAAGAAGTTAAAACATTTCCTAAAGAAATATATTTTTCCCTCCAGTTTAATGAATCTGTATTTTTTAATTTTGTTTATAATGGTTTATAAATGGTTAAAAGGAATCCAGTCCCAAATTTCTTGTGTTTGAATCCCTCTTTTCTCCGTTCATTAGCCGTGCCACTCTGGAAAATTTACATGCATGCTTTCTGCTTCAGTAGCCTCCTCTATGAAATGGGGGCACTGACTGCTCTCAGCGTCTATTTGGAATGCCCAAGACATAGTAAGAACCATGTAAGAGCTTTCTATTATAAATATTGTTCCTTTGTTCCTGTCCTGATGGTAAGAAGGAAGCTTAGCTTCAAACCACTATAGTGTCTCATCCATTTCCTTAGCAAATTTAAATTCCCTGTAACAAGTGTTCCAAGCACAGATGTTCTTCTGATTACCCTCCAAGCTTTTGCAATAATTATGTTGATTGATCTTAGATCTTTGTGTGCACACGGTCTAATTTCATCCTCCTTGAGAGCCCTCCTCATTACTTTTTCTTCAACAGAGAAAGTCTGGCCAATTATGCCTACTATCACATATTCTAAATTATTTCTGCCTGGAGCCCACGGTTCCTGATAGCTCACTTACTATGACTTCAAGAAGAGTCTTGCAAATAAATTCTCCCATGACAATCCACCTGATGAAGCTGTTTCAACGGGCATCTTCCCACTGTCTGGAAGACAATGTCAAACTTAACTGTGTATATTTTTTAGTCTCTTACCAGTGAATGGGGCTGTTGTAATCATCCAGGATTTTAGAAAATATCCAGACCAGAGTAGCTGCCATTGTGTAGCTCAGTATACAGTGGAGAACCCAGAAGCTTGCAGCCGCAGCGTGCAAAACACACATTCTGTATTTGAACTGAGGGGTGAAGATGGTAACAGGTCTGTTACTAAACCTAGATAAATCTGTTGGCTGTTACTAATACTTAATTAGAATAATGTAATTGGTGGATTAAAAGGATATGTACATTCTACATGTGAAGCAATTATACCATCGTATTACATATTTTGGGAAAGGACACTGTGGAATTTGTATTTATGTACCTAAGAATGACCAAGTGTTGGTGAATCATCCTCAGTAAAAGCCAATGACCACACTTGGAAGTGACTCAGAGATACCAGAAATAGTTCATAAGATTTGGTACTCAAGCAGGAACTGCAGAGACCATGGTCTCTTCAACTCCTAATACAATATATCTCTAATCACTGGGATTGTGGAAGTTTGAAGAATTATTCATTCAAGATGGTAAACTGAATACCTCCCCATATAAGAAATTCAACAAATAACAAAGAGTGCTGAAAACAAGAAGAGTTATCTTTAGGAATCAGAAATGTTAAGATATTCTGGAAGTTGGAAAGCATATGTGGTCAGATATATGTGTAAATCAAAATAGAAAATAGAACAAAGACACCAGAGTTAAGTAGTGCTATTCCTAAAAAGCAATAAGCTTGGAATCAGTAATGGCCTATGGGATTATGATTAGAACAGTTTTTTAAAAAAATCTATACTTGCAATACAGGTGTTAATATCAATTAACACCTGCACAATAATGCTGTATAACAGGCCTCCTTCAAAACTCATCAGTTAAGACAATAACCATTTATTACTGCTCATGAGTCTATGGGTTGGATGGTCAGTTCTGTGAATCTTAGATAAATATTCTTGATACTAATCTTTTGTTGGGTATGTGTTTACAAATATTTTCCCTGTCAATGTGGCTTCTTTTTTTTATCCTCTAAACAAGGTCTTTCAAGACTATAATATGGACAGTATAGTCTTAAACCTTGAAATATGACTTATACTACGTGAGAATTAAAAACATGAGAGTTTAAAAGTGTGGACTACATGGACTGGAGGGGTCAGAGAGACAGAAGAATTATAGAAGCCATGATCCTAGAGTTAGTGAGATGGGAAGAAGGTGGTAGGAGGATAGGATGATTGAAATAGAAATGTTAAAAGAACTTACATGGTCTACAATCATGGAAGCGAGTATGAAAAGAACGAAAGAACATGGGGGCAAAAACATCTTCTCAGGGAATAGGAATGTCAAGAAACTGAGGAGCCAAACCAATGTACAAATTGTCTATGTGAAGATTAGTCATGAAGGATGGTGGCTGGATCAGTAGCAGGCAGAGGCTTCAATATGAAGAGAGTTCTGAAAGTAAAGAAGTAAGTGCAATGATGAAGGGAGACATTCTCATGTCATCTCTATAAAGGAGCTGGGCTTTAAAGAAGGAGGGAGGAAGATGATCTGGAAGCAGCAGGGACGAATCAGGAGCGTGAGGAACATAGTAAAATCATGTCTGCAGAGATGCAGATTATGTCTCTTGCACAGATAATAGAAACTGAATTCCACTCTGCACTGTTTCCAACTGAAGTTTCAGAACTACTGAATGGCAAAAAATAGGACAACAAGTGGAATTTGGCTACAGGCAGAACTGCAATAACCTGAATTGCCTTGGGCACTCAAAGTACAGGCAACTTTTGTTGCCAGTGATAGCCCAATAGGGATTGAGAAGCAATCAGTATGTAAATACGACTATAGAAGAAAGGAATTTAAACCATTCAGGATGGATTGCAGGTGTTGTATATACATTTCTGGCATAAATAAAAAGAAAAATATAAATGTGAGTGTTAAGGATATACACTCAGAAAGAAAAGAGGGCAAAGTAAGACTGGCCAGGCCTGTGTGCTTTTAGACGCCCCAGTGTGGGTCTGTATTGGCTGTTCCAGAGCGGGCCTGGAGGCCTCCCCCCATTCTGAGTGCATGCAGGGCTTCCGCTCGCACCAGGCTCTCCTTAGCTGGACAGAGACACATGGATCCCTAGATTCCAGGAGTGGTGGTTTACATCTGATGTACTAAACTGCCTGCTTTATCCGTATTTGTGATGATCTTTAAGTGTAAGAAAAAATCCCTACGTAAATGTTGAGTTGAAATCAGCATTATAAAGGAATGTCCACAATCATAGTAAAGAACTTTTGGCCGGGCACAGTGGCTCACGCCTGTAATCCTAGCACTCTGGGAGGCCCAGGCGGGCGGATTGTCTGAGCTCAGGAGTTCGAGACCAGCCTGAGCAAGAGTAAGACCCCTGTCTCTACTAGAAATAGAGAGAAATTATATGGACAGCTAAAAATACATATAGAAAAAATTAGCTGGGCATGGTGGCACATGCCTGTAGTCCCAGCTACTCGGGAGGCTGAGGCAGGAGAATTGCTTGAGCCCAGGAGTGTGAGGTTGCTATGAGCTAGGCTGATGCCACAGCACTCTAGTCCAAGCAACAGAGTAAGACTCTGTCTAAAAAAAAAAAAAAAGAAGAAGAAGGATATTCTTTTACAATCTAGAAAACTTGTGGGGAAACATTCTGTCCACAGCTTACAGTGAGAAGGGAAGGGAGAGGACAGAGTGTTCCAGAAGACAGGAGCTGCCACCATCCCGACAGGGATGGCAAATGCAGGACAGTGGGGAAACCTACAGAGTGGGAGATTAAGGTTTATCTTATGTGTGTGAGTTCTGAGCCCATAGGTAATTTGTGAGAAATGCGAAAAACACATCTCCTACATTATTTCCTGTACAAGATTTCCTATGTTGATATCTTATCACTTTCTGTCTTTGTCATGCCCCAAACTACTTAATTCTCCTGGGGAGGGAGGAACAGGAAGGACCTTGCTCAGGACAGCTGGGAGCTGGAGGGAGAAGGGGAAGCATCAGGTTTCTGCACAGGGAGGGGGTGATGCCGCAGCGCTGTGGCTGAGCTGCTGGCACAGAGATACACGGCCGAGTCCCCGGGTTCTGAGGGCTGGATGTTCAGAGTGGAGAATGACGAGTTAAGCATCTTAGCGGAGAATCGGCCTTTGGGCAAACCTGCATCGTCTATTTGAGATTGGCTGTGGAAGTAAGTCAGCAATTCCAGTCCCTGTACCAATGTCTGTTTGTACCAGAAAAGAGTGTTGTGGCTTGAAATTGGCTCACATTCCAGAGTCACTGCTTGTCCTATCTCTGTCACCTTGTGTCTGGGTTTCTGGATGACCCCAGCATTGGTGTGCTCTGTAAAAGAAGGCAGAATTGGGGGACAAAATAATGAAAATACAAGGAGTCATCAATAGAGAAGCCCAGCATGACAATGCTAAATATTCTGAGGACTCACTGGCTACCAGGACACAAAGGGCCACACAGCAGAGGGTCCGGGTGCCCATGGCAAAGTGAGAGCAGATGTGGAATATTCCAGACCAGGACTCCTGTGAGCAAGAGGAGAGAAGAGAATCTTGGGAAATTTTATCTCCACAAGATGCATCTGTCAGTGACATCACCAAATGAGCCACCACCCCCAACTCGAAAGCCCTTTTCAAAGTGGCTGCTTCTCTGGAGATGTATCAGGCAAGACTGAACGCAGCTATAATCGATCTGAAATACAGATTTACACACGCAAAGGCTCCGTGTGGACTAACTTGGCTGGAATCCTGGAGAGGGCAGGAGCCTGGGGCAAGTGAGCACAGCAGTGTTTCTGCCCGTGGGGGCATTTGCTGATCCCAACTCAGCCCTCCTGCAGCTGACCCACAGGCCAGGGGGGTAAACCCAAAGACCAGAATGTAGCAAATGTGACCACTGACAATCTCAGCTAGCCACAGTCCGCCAGAGGTAACCTGCTCTCCAGGTGATCCGGGCACCTCAAGTCTTGCATTCCGATTCAGGGAGCCCCCCATTATTTATATGGCCACACACTTGGCAGAAACACAATAAAATTTTCTCTGGAGGAAGATACATCAAGCCTAGGCCCAAAATAATTTCTACAACCATAGTGTTTGGCACATCAAAGATAATCAGGTTTATAAGGAAAAATACAAACACCTTGAAAATACAAGCACCATGACTGGGAAACAGCACAAAAGGAACATCAACCAACATAGCCCACAAAGAGGTGAAAATGATCATAGGGACTCTGAACCAGCTATGTGTCCTATGTTCAAATAAATGAAAGACGATCTCAGAAAATGTTATGGGGGAATTAGTAACTATAAGTAGTGACATAGAAAATTGGAAAAAGAACCAAATACAATCTCTGGCAAGGTGATGGCGAATGGACATGGTTATCTGTCCTGAGTGAGATTTTTTCAGAGTAAAGGAGGGAGGGGGGAGCTGATGTGCAATGAGGAAATGGACATTAGGTGTGACCTTCAGTCAGGTTGGATAAGGAAGGGAGGGAAGCTAGGGGTTTGGGCTGGGGCTGAGGGACAGTGACAACGCCTTCAAGGGCTCCCAGGAAGCTGCTTTTTAAGTAATTCCAGCCAATGCATCAGAAAGATTTCTCATATTATCTTAGAGAATCCAGGCAGAATTTAAAATAGAGAATATAGAGCTAGACACACAGAATGTATTGTCAGAGGGGACAGTGGATTGGGGCAATTGTTTGCTTTAGAAGTTCATAAAGGAATATTTTAATGCACTAAGGAACTATTCTAATACACAAAGGCAGACAAGTAGAAATGTCCTCAACAGCCACTGGCTGACCTGACCTGAGATATAGTTTAGGTTCTGACGGTTACATTGAAAAGTTAGGGTGCTCTGGAGGAAGTAGAATTTGTTTTGAGCTCAGGTTTAGGACTGGTTACTGGAATACCCATTTGTGTGCATTTCTTTGAACTTGAAAAAGTGATGAATAAAATAGCTGAAATTATCGACATCATCATTAACATATTTCCATAAAAACAGGGGGAAAATATTTTCAAACTCCTGCAGTGTTTTGAGACTTGGTTGCATAATGCATCCAGTGTAAGGGCATAGAAGAAGCTAGAGAGATGGGGTGTTACCAAGGATAACACTCAAATCATTCAGATGGTGACAACTACAGAGGGAAAGCCTGCTGTTTACTTACATGTAATCACCATCTGTATTATTATGTTTATGGTACATATTTTGTGATTGCCTATTTTTATGAGAAAAAAACTGTCACTACCCCTGAGGACTAAGTCTATGATAAGTCACTTTCAGTTTTGGTTTCTTGAGTTGTCACCGAAATGTGCTTCAAATCCCTGAATCATAATTATTTTCAAACAACATTTGCAGCTCTTGGGTTTCAAGAAGGATTTCATGCCTGCTCTGTTATACAGATCGTAGCTTATATCTGCAAACCCACTTTTTCCCTTGGGTAGGGTAAGGCCTCTGTTCGGGGCTCATGTGCGCTGAGTGGAGAGAGGAGAACAGTGCAGTTTTGTGCACGGGAGGGAAGCATCTCTGCAATGCTGTGGCTGGGCTGCTGGCACAGAGATATGTGGCTGAGTCCCCCAGCTCTGCCTTCTGGATCCCGAGAGTGGAGTCTGCTCCTTTGGGCCTCTCTGCAGAAAACCGATCCTTAGCCAACCCTGAATCCTCTACTACGGCCTCATTCTGAAATTGAATCAGAAGCTCAAGGCCCTTTCCCAGGGTCTGCCGGTACCAGTAAAGAGTAATGTGCCCAGAAATAGGATCACACCCAAAAGCCACGGCCTGTCTTTTCTCTGTAATCTTATGTCTGGGGAACTGGGTGACTCCAGCTTCTGTGAGATCTGTTGGGGAAAAAGACAGAATTTGAAAATAGAAAAAAGGAAATGATTGGAATAATCACTGGGAGATTCAATGTGGAGATCGTGGTATTGTGAGGACTCACCTGTCCCCAGGAGGCAGAGGGCTGCCCAGCAGAGAAGCCTGGTGCCTATGGCGGGGTTGGGCAGGATGGGAGGGTCACCAGGTCAGGATCACTCTGAGCAGGAGCAAAGGAGGAGGGACGTCCTTGTACCCACACAGCAGTTCCCACGGTGATGTCACTGTCTCTGTAGATGCCCACACTCTTAGAAGCCAATTGTTATAAGCTAAGTGATAACTAGAAGTTGTTTTAACATATCCATAGACTCTAAGTTCATTCACGCATTCTCACTCATATGACTAGGGCTTGGCTGAGTGGATCCCCACTCCATCTCCAGGCCCAGCCTCTAACTCTCTGCTGGCTGTTTCTACATGGATGTGTCAACGGCAAATCAAAACAGAGCTATCAGTCAGTGACCTCTTTGTCTTATCTGTAATTATCATTCTCTTTGAGAATTTCTTTTTTGCCAGGTTCTCCACTGTCCCAGTAATATGAGTCAGACAAGGTGGATGCTGGGGTGATCGGCACAGTTCTATCCCAGAAGCACATTGAACTGGCTGGCACACTCTAAGCTATAGGGGAAAAATAACACCCCGAGCACAGAGTTGGAAGGTTTCATCTTGTCTGAAGGCCAATGACCAACTTCTTGTTTGCTGTTATCAACCTTCGTGATGCATTTTGTACCAATGCCTTCATCATGGTAGTGCCTGTGCTTCTTGGACGCCAATATAATGAAAGTAAGTTCTGATGTCTTACCTAAGATGTATGGAGAACTGTCTTATCCTTGAAAATATTAGTGTTGGTAGTGTAATAACATGAAAAATTAAGCAGACCTTCTGGAATCTTAAAAACATACATATCTAGCATAATTTATAATTAAACTATAATGTAGTATCCAGCATTTTCTTTTTAAATCCGGCCACTTCAGTGACAACACACTTCTTGTCATTGTCTGAGTAGTAGAAGGGGAAGGCTTGGGGATTAGAGAAGCCCTGAGAGTTGGTATGAGAGAACAAAACAAGGGTATGTGCGTTCAGAGAGGTGGGAGGAGTGTAACTCTGAGGTCAGAGATATCTGGCCAAGTTCCTAAAAACCTACGGGACACATGTCAAGGTTATCAGGTGAAGGCCTGTAGGTATAGAATTACCAGAGCCATCTTTTTTCCTTATAAATTCTCTATAATTGAAGTAGAAAAGCTGCTGATCTGAGTGCAGCTCATGTTGGCACCAATTAATAATTATATGATGGAAATTTTCTTCACATCCAGGGGCTCCTACCTGTTCTATCCTTGTGACCAGGGGTGAAGGTTCTGGGTGTCAACAGTATTTGGGCTGGGAGGCTGGAGACAGGACTTACCAGGCAGCATGTGAAGTACTTGAAATCGAGCCATGCCATTTCCAGGGCAGAAATGTTCCGCCTGTTCCCAGGTCTCACATGCTTCCTGGGCAGCACAACTGGAGAAACTGGGGAAGTCCATTCCAGGGCAGAAACAGGTCATCTCGCTGCTCAGAGGACGAAAGGTGAGACTTATGGAAAATCTCGGTAAGGATATTCATGGTGGTACTGCCAGCAAATTGAGATGAGCCTTTCTGGCAAGGTCTGGAATTGTCTACTCTCTTCTCCCACCTTGCCCTCACACCATCCTACACGTCGTCCAGGGCACAGCTAGAGTGGGTTAGGTGTGGGGCACAGGCGCATGGCCAACATCTCTCCCTTGTGCGAATCTCTGAGCACTCAAGCTGGCTCTTGGCTCTCGTCCATCTACCCTCATCTAGGCTCAAGAGACTCTCCACTCAGTGATTCGCTGAGGTTCAGACTTCACAGCTGAACACACCTACCTGCATCAATGCAGGGACAAGAGTTTCTGGTCAATATTTCTCATTCTACGGCCACTCACATCTGCAGACAGATCCTGGATGCAAGGAGTCCCACCTTTCCTTTATACTCAACTTTGGAGGCAGCACTGAGTCCCATTCAAAAGATGGGGACTCCATTAAACCCAGTGCCTCTTCAGGGGCAACAGTTCAGAGTCGCTGGGCTCAGGCCCTCCGTCCACGGCTCAGGGACCCTGGTGTGACTTCTACACTATCTGCAAGAGAATCGGGGCTAACACTGTACATATTTGTGAGGAAACCAGGGGGAAATCCTCCCAGCTCCACCTGGCCCTTCTGTCCTGCTAGAACCCCTCCCTGTCCTACAAATACGTACTGTCCAGCCACAACCCAGGACAAACGCTACTCTTCCTCTGCTTAAATTCAATTTCCCAAAGTTTGTGAGTTTTTGACCAGCTTGTAGAAAAGTCAGAATCTCTTGATTGAGGTAAAAGTCCTGTGTATTTGCTAAAAGGCTTCTTGGCATACACTGCTAGCTGAGTTTTGTGCTCCTATCAGAGATATTGAGCTGTTTTATCCTCAAACTGTAAACTTTTTTACATTCTTTTTTGAATTTTTTTTCAATCATATCCTGTCTCCTATGGAAAAAGGAGACAGTATAGGGCTAGAAGAGACCTTATATTGCACATGTGTTTTATGGTAATTATAGAATATTTCAAAGGTTTTCAAAATGAATCTGAAAATACCTACCATTAGGCTGAAATAATGTCAACACTTTGGAATCTTAAGATTTTTTCTTCAAATTTTGTGTAAAAAACTGACATCTAAGGAAAAGTTGAAAGAACAATAAAACAAATCATATTAAAATGTACATCTGTGTATCAATTATTAAAATTTTCTGTTTTTCTGTATATTTTACACCCAGAACCTGAAACACTTCATTCTTAGTAATTCAATGTCTCTCCTAAAAAAAGGCCCCCAGCCTGGCAAAGGCTCTGGGACTCCCATGGAGGCCAGGACATCCCTGGGCGGGGCCAGACACAGGCAACCTAAAACTTTCTGACTGCTCTTTCTGTGCAGAGAGGAGGCAGCCGTGCAGCACTGTGTAGTCACTGCTGGCACAGAAGTACACAGATGTCTGGGAGTGGGTAGCAGACTCCAGTACAAGAGGGAAATCCTCTGTGTTTGATCTAGAGACATTGTAGCCTTCGGAGACTTCTCCTTTGTCAGTGTTACCAGCACCAACTGAGTAATAGATCAGCCTCAGCCCATGTCCCAGGTCCTGTCGATACCAGTACATATTGTTGTGGTTGTCAGTCTGGTGACACTTCAGTGTCACCTTCTTTCCTATCTCTATGATCTTGTGTCTTGGGTTCTGGGTGATTCCAGCATCCGTGTGGCCTGTAATAGAGAGTGACAGAGGCTGATGCTGCTATCCTAAGAGAAAGGCTTGTACTGAGTCTTGGGAATTCCAGGGAAGGAAGCCTCCTGTGACCAGCCCTCACCTGCTGCCAGGAGACAAAGGGCCACATAGAAGAAGAGCCGGGGGCCCATTTCAGGTCCAGGGCAGAATCTCGTGTCTCCCAGCCCTGCTTTGGGGAAATAGAACTTGGGCTCTTGGTGACTCAATGATGTCACTGTCCCTGACAAATGCTTGAGCAGAACAGCTGACCTGCCACACCCCTTCCCTTCCCCACAGGAACCAATCAAAATACACACACACATACACACACATGTTATATGTTACATATATGCTATATATAAGATATATATGTAATTTTATGTTGTATATGTAGTAACATTTTATAATATATATACATGATTTAACAGCTAAGGATGGAAAGAATTTGTACACTGTTTTTAAAGAAATCTTATAAGTATATAATATCGTTGCTTGATTTTAGTAGGGAAATGTATTCCTCTCTGCATATCTTATTCCCATTAGGATACAATCTCTTATTTATACACTGTTTTAAGTTTTTCTAATATTTCTGGGGTCTAATGCAGTGGTTCCTAACCTTTTTGGCACCAGAGACTGTTTTCATGGAACACAATTTTTCCACGCTCAGGGGGTGGGAGGCAGAGCTCAGGCGGTGTGGTGGGGAGCGGCTGTAAATACAGATGAAGCTTCGCTCTCTTGCCTGCTGTTCACCCCTGCTTTGCAGGACCCTCCACACCCCCCATTTCCTAACTTGAATGGAAGACTATTTTTCCATGGAAGCGGGGCATGTGGCGGAGCTCTGCAGCCAGGTTCCTAACAGGCCAACTAACTGCTACTGGTGCAAGGCCCAGGGGTTGGGGACCACACGTGTTAGGTACATCCTCATGGCAGTTCATTTGCCTTTTATGACTTCTCTGCTCAAAATTCACCCTCAAGTACCTTTTACTAGTTTTTCTTTTTGCTTAAACTTTGGAGAACTGTATGTCAGCCTACATACATACCCTCTGTTCAAAGAGCCCTATTATGCCCAGAAAGGTTTTAAAGTCTCAAGGTCAGGGTCAATATAATTTGAATGTTGTTTTGTGCTGTGTCGTAAATTCGCCTAATAGGAGTCTCATATCAGAGCTCAGGGCTCTGTGTGTTCTCATGGGCATTGGGATCGTTAATTTCAGGTGTCAAACTGACTGATTTAAGGGAACTTAGACAACCAGTAAGGCAGTATCTTGTGGTGTGTCTGTGAGGGTGTCTCTGGGGGAGATTGGTGTGAGTTGGTGAACTGTGTGGGAATGATCCACCCTTGACGTGGCGGGCACCATTCAGTTGTCTGGGGGCCTGGGTACAACTAAAAGGCAGCAGCAAGGTGAATTTTCACTCTATCTCCCGGAGCTGAGACACCCTTCTTCTCTTGCCCTTGGGCATCAGAACTCCAAGTTCTCCTGCCTTTGGACTCTGGGACTTGCACCAGCAGCCCCCTAGGTTGTCAGGCTTTTGGCCTCGGACTGAGAGTTATACCATCGGCTTCCCTGGTTCCGAGGCCCTCGGGCTTGGACTGAGCCACACTGCCTGCATCGTGGGGTCTCCCGCTCATAGATGGCCGGCTACTGCGGGACTTCTCAGCCTCCTCAATCATGTGAGTCAATTCCCCTAATAGATCCTCTCTCATGTCTCTTCCTGTAGATGTTCTATTGGTTCTGTCCTCTGATGTACTGGAAATGCCCTTTGTCACTTTGCCCTTGTATTAGGAGATATCATGGCCCCATTCTATATGAAGCCAAGACAGCACAAGCATCCTGTGGCTTGAAGTTGTATATCCTGGAAGCTGACAGGCAATAAGCCGGAGTAACTGCATCCCATAATGTGCGACCTCCCCTGCCGCCCAGCTGGCCTCGAGATGGCAGACACAGTGAGCACTCTGCTATGTCTTGTTGACTAAGGCCTAGGGAACAATGTGGAATTTGGGGAGAAGCTTGATTTTGGAGATTTGGAGGTTTGGATCCTGGCTCTGATAGTTGCAAATATGAAATATTGGGGGAGTCCATGAGTTATAGCTTCCCATTTATAAAATAGTACATTGAGATCTTTTGCATCTGTAAAGTAGACATTAAAACACATGATATATACTGCTACGGTTCGAATGCATCCCCCCAAAATTTATGTGTTGGAAACTTGGTCCCCAGAGCAGCATGTTGACATGTTGACCCTTGGGAGTTGATTGCACTGTGAGAACTCTACCCTCATAAGTAGATTAATCTATTCATGGATTAGTGGGCCATAGAGGGAGCGGGTCAGTTATCATGAGAGTGGGTCTGTTATAAAAGCCAGTTGGTTATCCCTCGTGCTCACCATGTGACACCCTGCACTGCCTGGGGACTCAGCAAGAAGCCCTCACCAGATGTGGCCATTTGACCTGGGACTTTCCAGCCTCCAAAACTGTAAGAAGTAAGTTTCTGTTCTTTATAAATTATTCAGTTCTAGCGACAGAAAAGGGACTAAGACAAATGCCCACACTCTAGCCCAGAGTGGGAGCTCCTGCCAATTGCTGGAACTGGAAGGTCCTGGCAGAGATGAGAGGACACCAAGTGGGCCTGGCGCCCGCATGTTCAGGAGGGATCTGGCTGAGCTCTGCAGAGAGAATGTTAGAAAAGAGTTAGAAGCATCCCTGGGGCCTGGCTAAAGCTGTGTGACAGTCTCCACCCTCTCTCCCTACTGCGTCCTCAGCTGGGACAGGAAGGTTTGGGTACAGAAAGCCAGTGACTCTGCAGGGCTGTGCCAAGCTGCTGGCACAGAGATACAGAGCTGAGTCCCCCAGCTCCAGGGAGCTCAAGTTCAGCTCAGAATGGTGGTCATCAAACTGCTGGGCTGAGAATCGTGGAGGCATGTTTCCTTTGTCTCTCTGCGTTTTATCATAATATGAAATGAGGAACTGGAGTCCCTGATCTGGAGCCTGCTGGTACCAGTACACAGTGTCATGTCCAGAGAAGGGGTAGCATTTCAGAATGGCTGTTTCCTGCTTTCCTTTGATCAGGTGTCTTGGGGACTGAACGACTCCAGCGTCCCCTGGACCTGCGGAGGAAGGAAACTAAAGCTGAACACCTAGCACAGGGAAGTGTTTGATACTCCAGCAACAATCAAGAGCTGTGAATTCAGGGGATGTCCCACCTGTGCTCAGGACTCACCTGCCCCCAGGAGACACAGGGTCACACAGCAGAGGAGTCTGGCGCCCCGGGCTGAGTCAAGCAGGACAAGACTAGGCATCTCCTTACTCAGGACGCTGGTCTCCTTGGGTGAGAAAGCAGGAGTCTTGCTCCTCCCTTTTCTCTATTTGGAGGGTTGCTTGTGATGTCACTATTCTGATGTCACCATCCTGCAGGCTCCCATAGGCACCCTGCCCCCTGGACTGGCTCAGCTGACCCAGGCCTTCCCCCATTCTACTTGGCCTTCTGCAGGGCAGGGGCAGCTATTTGTACTGAGCGAGCAGGGCAGGGGTGGGGCAGACGGCCATCCCCACAGCTTTTCCAACTGTCCTCCAAGGCTCCTTTGTCTACACATGGCTTGGGTTATCCAGGCTGCCCCACCAAAATCTCATACTCCCCATCAAATAAATGCAGTCTCCTAGAGAGCTCTCTTCCCACGTAAGGCTGCAGTTCCTGACTCTCTGTGGTGAGAAACACACGTGCCCATCAGTTGATGTGTGAGGACTATGGTTAACCCTTCCTGTGCCAGCACTACCTCTGCTTCCTCAAGTAATATCTCTGACACAGGGACCAAGACAAGACCATCACCCTTAACCCTCCCTCTTCCAGAGAGCATCAGTGGCCCGCTCAGTGGACCCACAGTGCCCTCAAGTGGCCAGTCGCGTAGTCACTAGGATGCCTCTCTGTTGACACATCCAGGGAGGCTGGGCTCTTCCTCAGTTAGGCATCAGGATCTGCCAGGACGCAGGGCAGCCCTTGCTGATTGGAGGTTTACATGCCTCAAGCTCAACTTTTGCATACGGTAGTGAGGGAGGCATGAAGCAAACATTTTTGCAAACAGGGAAATCAATATTCTAAATCTCATCAATTAGTGGTGTAGGGAGATACCAGCCAATCTCTAAGTGGCAGCTGCCCTAGGAATTGAGTGGGACCAGGGCAAAGCACCCTCTGTAACCAAAGGTAATTCCCAGAAGGGGCTGACTGTGGAGTTTCAGCAGCAAAAGCATCTTCTAAACTGGGGAAATAAACCCATTAGTCTCATGAAGAGGAAACTTCTTACTGATATATCTTCTCTTTTTTTTAACTCCCTGATCAGCTCTTTTACTTTTTGTTTTTACTGAATTGTCGGCTTTTTATGACGGGTGTGGAGGAATTCCTTATATTATGGATCCAACTGTTTCTCAGATATATCTATATTTTTTTCTTAATAATATATTTTGATGAACATTTTTTTAAAGTTTTGATAAAGAACAATTTACTTTTTTGTGGTTAGAACATTTTTTGTCATCTTTAAGAAATCTTTGCCTCTCCCATGATTATGAAGAGAGTCTGCTATGTTTTCTTCCAGAAGCTTTAGAGTTGCAGTTTTTAAATACTCAAAGAATTTTTATGTCTCATACCAATTTTTATTTATGTCAAGGATCAGCAAAGTTGTTGTGTAAAGGAGCAGAGAGTAAATATTTTAGTTTTGTACATCGTGTAGTCTCTGCCCTGACTACTCAACTCTGTCATTGCAGCGCAAAACCAATCACACACAGCACATGAATGAATTAGCATGGCTGTGTTCCAATAAAAATTTATGGATACTGAGATTTGAATTTTATATAACTTTCATGTTACCAAATACAATTCTTTTTATTTTTTTTCAGCCATTTAAAAATGTAAAACCAACCATTCCTCGTTTCTGGGCCACATAAGACAGACAGAAGCCAGATTTGGCCCACTCGTAGTTTATGGAGTGAGGTGAGGACTGATATTCATTAGTTTTCTGTACCGACATAATGTTTTTCCAGCCCTGTTTGCTGAAAAGACTCTCTCTCTCCACTTTAAGCCACTTTTAGCGTTTGGTCTGGGGATTATAATATGCATCTTTGACTTACCACAGATGACCTGCAAAAGTATTCTACTATTTATCACAGTTAATAAATGTTCATAGATGCCCTTTATTAGGTGAAGGAAGTTTCCTATTACTCTGAGTTTGCTAACAGTTGTTGGTAATGGATATTAAATGTTATCAAACTTTTTTATGTCTATAGATAGGATCATATAGTTTTCCATTTTTAGAATACATTGGATAAATTACATAGACCATTTTTTTAATGTTAGACCAACTGCGCATTACTGAGATAAACCCCACTGGATCATGGCATATTATCCTTTTTAGATCTTGCTGGACTCAATATGCTATAATTTTAAAAGGAGCATTGAATCTGTGTTCCTAAGGTATATTGGTCTGTAGTTTTCTTTTCTTGTAGTATCTTTGTCTGATTTTGGCATCAGGGTAGTTTTGCCAAAATGAATAGGGAATCATTCTGTGCTCTTCAGTTTTGCTCTTAAGGACTGCTCTAGTGGGGTCCTATCAATTTTGATTATTATTTTTACTCAATTTAAAACACTTCCGTTTTTTGAACATTCTCAAAGAAAAAAATTTATACAACTATGACAATTTCATTAAAATAAATTCATTAGAGAAAAAACATTCTTGGTCAAAGTGGGTAAAATAGTGTTAACTCTTTTGATATATGTTGCCAATTACTAGGCACAAAGGTTTTTACAATTTACTCTCCCCAAAAGAGAAAGGGCTCATTTCTCTGCATCCTCAACAGTATTTGGTTTTTTAAAAAGAGAAGACATTACTAAAGCATTTTATAATTTTCCTTTGATTTATTCTTTGCCTCATGAGTTATTTAGAAAATTGTTATTTAATTTTGAAATATTTGGAACTTTTCCAGAAACCTTTCTCTTATTGATGTCTAATTTGCTTTCACTATGATCAGAGAACACACTTGGTTTGCCTTGAATAATTTTAAATGTATTGATACTTATTTTATGGCCCAGAGGATGTAGTCCATCCTGATACACTGTCAGTGTGCACTCAGAAAGAACGTATATTCTGCTTCTGGGTGGAATATTCTGTAAATGTCAGTTAAGTTGGTTGCTGGTGTTGTTCATGTCTTCTATATGCTTACTGATTTTTTGTTTTTGTAAACTTGCTACACAAATTATTAAAAGAGGGGTATTGAAATCTCTGACTATATTTGTAGATTTGTCTGTTTCTCCTTGCAGTTGTATCTGTTTTTGCTTTGGTATTTTGAAGATCCATTTTCAGGTATGTAAATGTTTGATCGTTATGTTGTTAGGCTATAACTTTCTTTATCCCAGATTATATTCTCTGCTCTGAAATTTACTTTGTCTGATATTAATGTAGCTACTCTAGCTTTCTTTTAATTAGTGGTAGCATGGTACATCTTTCTCCAGCCTTTTATTTTTTACATTCTGAGTCTTTATGCTATGTTTCTGATAGATGGCGTACAGTTAGGTTTTTTTCAATACTATTCATTAATATTTGATATTACAATCTATGCTTTTTAATTGAGGCATTTAGACTATTTAGATTTGACATGATGGTTGATCTGGTTATGTTTGTGCCTCTCATTTTGCTATTTCTTTTCTACTGGTCCCATCTCTCCTTTGTTCCTTTTCCCCTTTTATGATGCCTTTTGTGGATTTATTGAGCATTTTATAATTCATTTTTGTTGGCTTATTAACTATAACTCTGCATTTTGTTATTTTAGTGGTTGCTCTAGGTTTGCAGTATACATTGCTACTTTAATACAGTCTGCCTTCAAGTGACTTTGATAGATTATGAAAATCTTACAATGGCTTATTCATTCATTCATTCCTTTTCTGTCTTTATGCTATTGTCATCATAAATTTTACTTTAACACATATTGTAAACTCTGCACTACGTTAAAATTATTTTGGTGTAAACAGCCAATTATTCTTTAAAGAAATTTAAATTGAAAAAAAGTTGTTTTGGGATCTCCAGTTACAAATTATAATACTTGCAGTTCTCCCATCGCTGATGACCCTTTTTCTCTGCATTTCATTATGAGTTATTTACTGTTAACTTCTTCAGGTTCATTATCTTTTCTCTTGTAATGTCTTATCTGCTGCTAATTCTAGCCAGTGGAATTTTTCATCACAGACACTGCGATTTTTATCTCTGGAAGTTTGATTTGGATCTTATTATATCTTCGCCATCTCTACAAAACTTTAAACATACGAGCTACAGTTATAATAACTGTTGTAATATCTTTGACAATTTGTCATTTCTGGATTGGTTTCTATTGATTTATTTTTCTTCCCATTACAGGTAATATTTTTCTGTTTCTTTGCATGCCTATAATCTTTGATTAGATGCCAGGTATTGTGTATATTATATTTTGGGGTACTAGAGATTGTTGTATTTCTATCAATGTTTTTTAGCTTTGTTCTGTGATGTACTCAAGTCACTTGGAAAGAAAAAGCAAAAAATTCCCAACAGGCACCTTTTTTTTCTTGAAGAATTTTGCCAAGCTGATTCTAAAATATATATAAAAAGTTAATAGGGTCAACAGTAGTCAAGAACCCTTTATAAAAAGGAACAAAACTTGAGAAAATATTCTACCAGATATTAAAAACTAGTATAGCTCTAATAAATAAGACAATGTGTTATTAGTGCAAGAACTGACAAAACAAGCCAATGTAACAGGATAGGGAACCAAGAAAACAGACCCACACATATATAATGACTATTTTATGACAAAAGTGATATTATAAAGAGGTGAGGAAAGTATTATCACTTAACAACAGAATTGGGTAAATTGGATAACCATGTGAGAAAATGGAACTTGATCCCTTCTTTATACCATATACAAAGAATTAAAAATTCCAGTTAGACTACAGATCTAGGTGTGAAAGGCTGAAAATATAAAGATTTTAGAAGGAAATATAAGAAAACATGATCAGTTTGAAGTAGGCAAAGATTTCCAAAACTGGACACTAAAACACAAAATGCTAACCAAAATAGGATAAAAATAGAATGATTATGGCTTAAGAACTTCTATTTATCAAGACACCATTAGGAGAGTGAAAAATTAACCTATGGGATGGGGGGGCTCAGAGGGAGAGAAACAGAGAGACAGAAAATGTGTCAGTCAAAATTCCAAAATCCAGGGGACCTACGAGGGAAGGAGACGGAAAGACATAAGCCCAGGAAGGCGATGGGCAGACCAGAAGGTCAGTCCTGCAGGAAGCCTCCAGATCCAGTGGCACTTCCATGATCGGGATTTTGCCTCTTTTTCCAGGACTCATCGGATCCCAGGAGACAAAGGGATGGAAGTTTCCATCCAATGTGTCCAGACTTCTGGAATGGCCCAAGTGGGAACCTAGAGGGTCTTTCGTTATTCATTCTTTGTTCTTTAAAGATGGGTCATTAGTACCTGGAGCTGCTGTCAGTACTGGCCGTAAAATGGGGAACGAAAACATCCACAGTCCTTATAATGATGAGGTTGACAGTGTAGAGATCACGAGAAGTTTCTGTTAAATAGCCACACAAATTCATGGAAAATGACAGTGGTGCTAAATGCAATGAATATTGTCAGCCATGAGCATTTATAATGAGGAGAGGTGGCTTGTCCGACAGCTGGAGGAGTGTTTCCTAAGGAAGGGTGCTAGTTAGACTGAGAAGTGGAGCAAGAAGAACAAAAGAGATTCTTGTGTTGACACCGAGGACACAGCGTGGGAGTGGAGAGGTTTAGGCAGAGGAGCCTGGGCCTTGGAGGAAGGCGCCGAGCTGAGGAAGGGAGGAGGGGTGAGGAGGGGAGGACAACCGGAGCAGACCCCGCAGGGAGGAGGCGAGGACGGACGTGGGCGTGTGCGGGAAGGTGGGCTGTGAGAGGCCAGCAGGAGAAAGAACAAGAGCTGCGCTGTCCATGCATGGTGTCTGCACATAGACAATGTCACATGACTTTTCCTTTGTGCCGGCAGCTGAGCAAGAGGACTTCTGAGGACAGAGCTGAGGCAGCTCCGATGCAGAGCCCCAGGAGAGGCCTGGAAGAGAAGGCTGCACCCCCTCGGGCCAGGGTGCTCGTGTCCCCTGATACACCTGAGACCGGCCTGGGGAAGCACCTCAGCGCAGAGCAGAGTTCCCCACGCGCCCCGTGGGCCCGTCCGTGCTGTCTGGGACAATGTCTGTCCTGCCTGGATCACGGCCTCTCGAAGACGAGGGTCCCGGATCTTCCGCTGAGCTTTGTGTGTGGAGGGAGGGGGCGACTGCTGGAACAGGAGGGCACCGGGTCTGGAAGAGGCTGTCAGAGACAAAGCCACATGTTTGCCTGTGACAGAAACGGACAGAACCGCCCAGATTTCTCCTTGGGGCAACTGTGAGGGATCGGCTATACCTGGCTTGACACCTGCACATATCCTTGTAGACACCAATCTGGGACATCACCCTGCCACTGTATGTCCTGCCCTTGTCCTCTCCTATCCGTGGGGTCTGTGATAGAGGGAAGTTGGGTGCCCGAGGAGGGGCCCCAAGAATGTAGACACAGGCAAAGGCTTGGCCCCGGCTGTGGTGAGTCCAGGAAAGGGCTGCAGAGAGCTCACCTGCCCCCACGAGGCAAAGCAGTCTGGTGGTCATGGCAGGGTCGGGGTGCAAAGGACAGACTGCGGGAAATTGCTTCGTTTGTGCGTTAAGGGAACAAGGCCTGGCTCTCAGCGGAATCATCAGTGATGATGGCAACTCTGTCATCTGCCTGCCAACCAGCCCTCTGCCCTCTGCTGTCCCTCCACCTGCAGTCATAAACCCTGACCCACGCGGCCTCTGCTCCCACTGCCATTCTTCCAGGAGACAATAGCCCAGAAGGGCCAAAGGCATTCGCCCTCCACCTGCCCCTCTGCCACCATCTCACCTTTTCCACCTTAGGGATCTTTTCTTACAGACCGTTTCTTCTGCCCTGACCATATGTTTCTCCCTCCCATTCCTACATCTCTACTTTATTTTGGACATGAAAATGTATTTCAGGTACATTTATTCCTAATTGTGAAAAGTAACATTTAAGTTTTACTAGAATAAATTAAGGAAAATATTTTTAGGCATTTATTGGAGGCAGGATTCTTTTTTAGTCGAGACACAAACCAAATTATTTATAACTTCCATTGCATTAAATTAAATCTTGTACATCAAAACACACCATAGAAAATAAAAATGCAAGCTACAGATTTAAAAAGGCACAAGGAGGCTGGGCGGAATGGCTCACGCCTGTAATCCTAGCCCTCTGGGAAGCCAAGGCGGGTGGATCGCTCGAGGTCAGGAGTTCGAGACCAGCCTGAGCGAGACCCTGTCTCTACTAAAAATAGAAATAAAAATTATCTGGACAACTAAAAATATATATAGAAAAAATTAACCAGGCATGGTGGTGCATGCCTGTAGTCCCAGCTACTCGGGAGGCTGAGGCAGTAGGATAGCTTAAGCCCAGGAGTTTGAGGTTGCTGTGAGCTAGGCTGACGCCACAGCACTCACTCTAGCCAGGGCAACAAAGTGAGACTCTGTCTCAAAAAAAAAAAAAAAAAAAGACACAAGGAATGCATATAAATGATACAGAATTAGTGGGAAATTACACATTCTTCAAAGTTGCCAATGAAGAGGGGATAGTAATAACCCCTGGAGATGTCTGAGTTCCCACTCCTGCCCAGCTGGGGACTTGAGAGCAGAAAGGGGCTCTGTCCCACTGGCCAGGACACCGCAGGTGATGGTAGGACAACAGGGTAGACGGAAGATGTACAGAATTGATGAACACACACAAGTTTATCTCCCATTTCTGCTTCTTACAAACCGGGAGACACTGGGGAAATGATTTACCGTCCCTAAGCTTTCCATATATAACAGGGGAATAGCATCCTTGATTTGCATGATCACTGTAAAACTTTAGAACATAGAACATATACAAAGAATCTAGCACACATCTGGGGCCTCAGTTGTCACTTTTCTGCTGAAGTTGCCCAGGACCTGACAAGCTAAAGAAGTTGCTGATAGAGAAGTGGACAAATCCTGCCCATGCAGATGAGCCTGGGCTCTCCTGGCTGGGATGGCTCTCAGCTCAGCTGGACAAAGGGAACACGCTGGAAACAACTGGAAGCACACCTTGAAGTAGTGAAACTTCGGTAAAGCCTGCAGCTCTGGAGTCAGAGCTGAAGCAGGAAGTTTGTGCACAGACCGTTGGTGGCTCTGCAGGGCTGTGGAAGCTGCTGGCGCACAGGTACAGGGCCGAGTCCCCCAGCTCCAAGGCGCTCAGGTTCAGCTCAGAGCGATAGTCTCTGAACTGGTGACCTGAGAATCGGTCAGGGAAGTTTCCTTTTTCTCCCTCTTTCTCCTCATAATACTGAATGAGGAACTGGGGGCCCTGACCCAGGGCCTGCTGGTACCAGTACACACTGGCATGCCCAGAGACAGGGGAACATCTCAATGTCACTTGCTGTCTTCTTGCTTTGATCAGGTGTCCTGGAGTTTGGGTGACTCCAGCCTCTGCTGGGCCTGTGGAGAAGCAGATGGAGACTGAGCACAGGAGACAGCCTGGTGGTGCCTCCCCAAGGTCAGGTGCAGGGTGCAGGGGTGGGCAAGCTCAGAATGGAGAAGCTGCCCTGTCCGCAGGGCTCACCTGTCCCCAGGAGGCAAAGCATCGCCCAGGGCAGGAGCCTGGAGCCCATGGCACAGCAGGGCAGGCAGCACTGTGCTCTGTGCTCAGGCCCTGGGCCCCTTGGGGAAGAGCTGAGTCTGGGCTCGCTTTTCCTGATTGGAGGGGTATCCTGTGATGTCACAGCCCTGGGCCACCCCCTGCAGGCTTCCTGAGGGCCAGAGCTCCCTATTTGCAGAGCAGGAGGGCAGGGTGAGGGCAGATGCTTCCCTGATGAGCACCCAGGCTGCCCCCTGCCCTCCCAACCTCCCCCAGCTCCTGCTGCAGTGCTCCAGGCTGGGACTCACACCTGCCCAGCAGCTGGGGGTGAGGAGCCTGGGGCCACCCCTCCCGTCCCAGCCTGCCTGGCTCACCTCATGTCACCATTGATATTCGATTCATACCAAGGTTTCTGATTGTATGTTCCTTTCCCAGGGCACATTCCCAGGCCCTGCCCTGAGCAGCCAGTGAAGCAGACTCTCCAGGATTTACTCCATCTGATCAGGTCCAAGTTGACCTGGCTGTGTGTAAATTACCAGCAGTACGGAATCCCCAGAATACATTCTGGTGCTTTATGAGCTCACAGCACAGAACAGCCACTTGGGACTTACCAAAGGCCATGCTGTGTGGGTCAGCACTCTGGGGAATGTGTATTTGTCCCTCCAGGTGCACCCTGCACTCAGAGGCTGACCCAGTGATCGTCCTAACCGGCTCCTTCTGTACCTCCTGTGAGCTTGTCTTGTGGGAGACCATGGCAGGAGAGCGGAGGGTGGTTGGGTAACCAAATGTCCTGCTTTGCAAAATCTACTCTCCTGGCTCCCTTAGTGCTGGATTACATATCTCAGTGGCTAAAATCAGCCACACAGCAGCCTGATGGCTCTGCTGCTTAGATATTTCTTCCACCGAGTACCCTAAGTCATTGCTTGTAATTTCTGTATTCCATAAAGTCCTAGGACAGGGACACAATTCAGCCAAGGGTTTTGCTACTTGAGAACCAGGGTGACATCTACTTTAGTTTCCAATTACCTTGTTCCTTCTTTCCCTCTGAGACCTTGTCATAGTTGCCTTAACCACCCAGATTTCTACCAAAACCCTGGTCCCAGCCACCTGAGAAATCTTGAGAAGATTCCGGCTTTCCCTACAGCTCTCCTCCTCCTCTGAGCCCTGGCCAGGATGGCCCTTCGTGCTCCAGTCACAACAATCTGGGCTCTTCCTAGCCTGTTCCTCCAAATTCTTCCAGCCTCTACACATTGCTCAGTTCCAAAGCAGCTTCCACATTTGCAGGTAGTTTATTCTTTAGTATCAACAAGGCCACTCTTAGTACCAATTTTCTGTCTTAGCTTGTTTTCTGCTGCTATAGCAGAATATTACAGACTGAGAAATTTAGAAAGATAAGGTATTTATTTGGCTCATGGTTTGGAAGACAGTTGAGCGGGACCTCCCACCACCTGTGTGGCTGCAGGAAGCTTCGCAATAACTGAAAACTTCAACTTCTGCATAATATTAGATTCAAGCCCATTTTTTTAACCCTTTCCCTCCTAGGCTGCTGTCCCAGACTCTCCCCAGAGCTCCTTAGCTCCCAGGAGACCACAGTGCCATCTTGTGTCCGATAAGTGGAGTTTCATCATGGTTGCTTATGCAGTGACCAAGGGATGCTGGGAAGGTCAGTAGATCAGCTGGGAGAACATTCCAGAAATCTATCCTGAAAGTTTTGTGATCAACTTCTTTAAACTATAATCCCAACATTAGTTGTCATTCTGATTATTTCATTGAGTTACCATGATTAATACCCCACCCTCATCGTAATTCCTATCACATACCTGGAAGGTACAACCAAACTGAGATTTTCTTCCTTAAAACTATCTTCTAAAGGGAGAGGGTTAGAATGAGAGGAATGGAAGGAAATAATATTTCATGTAAAATAACAATGAAACACAGAAGTTGAAGTTATCCCCGTTATCAAAGATAAACAAAATGCCCTCCAAAATGACAATCAATGTTATTCTAAAATATTGATTAACGAAACACAGGGCCAGTTATGAGATTGCCTTGAAGAGGAGGAATGGGTATTAATGAAAATAAAATTGACTTGTACATTATACGTTGTCTTACAAGGCAGTGAGCACTCAAGGAGGGAGCAGTATCTAATGGGAAAACTGGGATGGGAGACGCAGGGTCGGCAGAGGGTGATGGACAGGAAATGAATAACGTGCACAACAAGCACCTGCTGATCTCAGCAGCAGGGAGGGAGGAGGTGATTCTGGAAGAGGCAGAGGGCTGGTGGGAGATGAGGACACACTGGTGCAACACATTAATAGTATCCTCAGGAAGTTGGATCTGCCTGGGCACTGTGGGCTGGGTTATACAACTTTCCTTTGCACCATCTTTCGTGACAGCCCAGGGGAACCATTTCCATTTCCAAGGATTTGCTCCTGCCACCCGCAGTCCACCCCGACTTAGACTTGCTCCTAGTAGTTGCTCCTCC
Source organism: Lemur catta (assembly GCF_020740605.2). NCBI lineage: Eukaryota > Metazoa > Chordata > Mammalia > Primates > Lemuridae > Lemur > Lemur catta. Next base: position 10,505,709 of record NC_059138.1, read on the forward strand.
TCAGGTTCCCATGGGCCCCCTCTCTGTTGCTTTCTGTTTGAGCACCATCTGAAAGAGAAGTAATGTCTCTTCCTTTGAAGTCCCACAATATTTGGCATAGGCCTCTCTCAGTGCTTGATCACATGCCCTTTAACCCTGTGCCTTTCGGTTCTACTGAACCTAAAGGAAGGTGTGTGCCTTCATCAACAGACATGTAAACTGACTGCTTTTAAAATTATTGCTGTTTCTTTCCCTATCGAGTTATATCCAAATAGAACAGATGCATAATTGAAATGATATCTTAATGTAATTTAACCATGAAGACCTTTCCAAGTGCCAGAAACAACGCCACCAGAAAGAAATTGTTCCCCTAATAAGCAACATTGGAGAATGAAAGAGAAAGCAAAGAAACATTTGAGAAATATTTGAGAGGAACTTCAGGAACCCACTGCCTTTTACCCAAACGTCATTCTATGATTTCCCTTTACCTGAAAGAGAGACAGAGCCACACCTGCACCCTAGACCTGGGGAGCACAGCCCTGCTGCAGTCTGGGAGGAGCACGTGCGGAGGAGCCCTGGAGTTCCTGCCCCTGGAGCTCCGCATAATCTCCCAGGACTGGGATAGAAAAGGACTGCATTGCATCCTGGAAAGGAGGATATTTAAGGTGAGGTTGATTCTTCTGATACATTAGCTAGAAATAGATACAGGGTCATTATTGGCTGGTCTGGGGCTGCAGGTTTGCCAAAGAAAATTAGTCCTTGGCCCAGAGCCAGTCGGTATCACAGAAGAATAGTGCAGCTGTAAATGGACTGCCAGCCAGAGCTGCTGCTTCTCCCATCTCCGTTACAAGTGACTCCAGCATCTGCATATTGCATGCAAAGAAAGGTAATTGCTAATAAAGAATGAGTTTGGTGTGAACTTTAGTTAAGTTCAAAACAGTTGTCACTTTTCTGGACTGGCATGCTCATAGGAGACACAGACCCACACAGCAAGGGAACTTGGGCATCAGACGGGGTAACAATCAGCTGAGGCTCCCTTAGATCATGGCTTCTAGGAGCAAGAGCAGAAAGAGTCACAAAGCAGGAAAACGGGTTTGATGTTATGGTCCAGAAAACTTCCAATGTAGCAGGAATAGAAGGGGCTTCAGAAGAAAGAATCCTCCTGCGGAAGGAGCCTCAGACCTTCCAGATACCAAATGCCATCAGCAAATGCAGGAGAAGAGGCATGTTCCCTGCCCATGACCGAAACGCATATATGTCGGCAGCAACCTCCAAGTCCTACAGACGACAGCTTCTCCCAGCCCTGATGGCCCAGCTAAGACAGAAGCAATCTTTCTTCTGAAGCCTCTTCTATTTCTCTCACATAGGAAGTTTTCTGCCTTGGAATGTGGAACTGGCTGTGTGGACTTCTAAAACCCAATGGGACACAATTGTTTCTACCACACACTTTACAGCCACCGTGTTTCAGGAGTGAATCTGTGGTCTCTTTCCATCCAGGACAGCTGAGGTCCAAATCTCCTTCTTTGCTTTTGAGACTGAACAACAAGGAGTGGCCTCTCTTTAGGGTCTCTGGGAGCTGCAAGGAGCAAGAAGGAGGAAGTTTGAGAGCAGGAAGGAGGTGACTGTGCCACACTGTGGCTGAGCTGCTGGCACAGAGATACACGGCCGAGTCCCTCTGCTCCGTGGGCTGGATCTTCATAGTGGAGAACGATCCCTCAGGCCTCTCTACAGAGGTCCAATCACCAGTCAGCTTTGATTTATCTGCTACATTTTTGCCTTGGAAGCAAATCAGAAACTGCAGGCCCTGCTCTAGAGTCTGTTGGTACCAATAAAAGGCAGTATGACCAGAAATTGGATCACATCTGAGAGTGGCATTCTGTCCTCTCTCTGGGACCTTGTATCTGGGGGACTGGGAGACTCCAGCACCTGTGTGATCTGTGGAGACAGAAGTTGGGAACACAATGAGGAAAGCAATTGTAGTCATCTCTCTCTCTCTCTCTCTCCCACACACATACATACACACATGTACACACACGCTTGCACACAGGTACAAAGTGAAACTCCTTGGTGTTCTGGGGACTTACCTGTCCCCAGGAGACAGAGGGCTGCCCAGCAAAGGATCTTGAAGCCCATGGTGGGTCAGAGCAAGATGGGAGGGTCACCAGGTCAGGGTCACTGTGAGCAGGAGCAGAGGAGGAGGGACACCCTTGTCCCCACCTGGCAGTTCCCACAGTGATGTCACTTCCTCTCTCAATCCTCACGACCTCAGGAACACAAGATTCACAACAGAACATACTTGGATGACCGATGTAAATATGTATAATCTCCTTTTTAACAAAGTCAGTGCATAGGTCCTAGCATCAAAGATTTCTTCTACCATTGGCCACCTTAAGACAATTATGGAACAAAAGTACTCAGTTTACTATGTTGTTCCACCCTATTTAAAGTAAAATCAACATTGTTTTCCTTAAAGCCATGTGTTGTCATCTGAGTAGATTAAGGAGTCACATTAATTATGAATTAAGCCTGCCTGGGTAGAATGATCCAGGAGGAGACAGAGCTCTTTGGGGGCACAACAAAGTTTGGGGAAGTTGGTCAATGTTGGGCAGGAAGGAGACTGTCATCTGGATTATTTTCCTGTTGTTAGAAGATTCTGGGACATGCGATATCGTGGGTACTCAGCAAACATGAGAGGAAGAATTGTCAGAGGTGTCTTCCTAAGGAGAAATTCTGGTCACTAGTAAAAAATTGTCCTGGGAAATTGCCTGCACAACATCTGAGAAATGTGCTATCTCTTTAGTCCTCTCTGGTCTTCCCTGTTTGAGGCCAGATCTACACACGGGGAGAAGCATCTCTGCAGCACTGTGTTCTCAACATCATCATGGAAATGCAGGGCTAGGCCCTTGGCTCTGATGATTTCACTTGGGTTTATCATGAGCTCACTGAGCTGATGAGCTATAAATCTATGAAGCACATTTCTCAGACTGTGGAACCCAAAGGGAGACCAGAGCACTTGCTTTAGCTATAATAGAACTCAGTCCAGGAGATAGCTAGAGATGAGATGACCTCCTCGTGCCTGCTCTTTTCCCCTCACTCTGACCAGGGGTCCTGATGTCCCCCTAACTCCAGCAGGACAGAAGTTCATGAAGAAGGAGGTACAAGCAGAAGGCAGAGCCTTGCTTTGGGACAGGAGGGAGATGGGAACCACAGTCTTGAAAGTAAAGTCAGTAACCAGGGCTTGGAAAATCGAGAGCAGAGACATCAGACTTGTGTCTACATTCACCTGGGAAGGTATACCCCAGGAGAGGAGCCTGGGGAACCACGGCAGGTTGAAACAGGTGTGTGACCAGATGCCTTGGTCTGGGAGAATTCATTCTGTACTTGATTGTGTTGAGTCAATTTAGTGAAGGCAATGAACTACATTTCCCAGAATGCCTTTTCTTTATTGTCCTGGGTTAGAGCTAGGGAAGGAAGCCTTTGTGTGAAATTAGGAATAGAAAGATAGAACAATCACAATTACACTTGGAAAGTCATTGTGGTCACAGAGTGAGTTGCAGTGAAGGACAGATACAGGTGTGTCCAACAAACCAAGGGAGCTCTCTGCCTTCCGCACTCTGTGTCTAGTTGATCTTCCCAAATGTTAGCCATGAGTTGCCAGGCAATCCCGGGTACTTGGCTGTGAACCCACAGAGGTGGTCCCCACACAGAGGCAGCAGCTTCCCCAGAAATGAGTTTCCTTGGACTTTTCCTAAACTCCCTGGCCAAGGTCCCATTGGGTGGCCTGACATGCTATGATCCTCTCGTGGCCCTGACACTCCAGCCTGTCCTTCTGCACCAGAGCCCCAGGAGCCCTGGCTGATGACTGTCTCTGTGACCTTCTGACTTCTCCCTTCCAGACCTTCTCTTCCTCAGCTCCTGCCACATTTGCATAAGGTCTAATTCCTATGGTAAATCCCTTCTTCCCATAAATTTTTAAGGAAGTATAATTCCATTAGCTTTCTATCAGTTTTATTGAGAGAAACATAATGGACTTTTGTAACCAGCAATGGTTCTCAGGAAAGAAAAGTTTATGGATAGATTTCTGGAATGGTTCTCTCATCTGTGCAGATGTACTGTGAAGAATGTGCTTGAAAGAGAAGCAGACACCTGGGGACATCTGGTGCGGCAACCACAAATGGACGCTTAGAACCAGGTCTGGGCTGCTGTGATAGACGTTCCCCATCAAATCCCAGGACCACCTGTGCCCAGCAATCAAGGGGACAATATTTCTTGTAATTATTTCTAGATTTCTTTTAGTGTAAAGTGGGATGTAGGATGTTCCTGTTACTGGTTCGTCCCATCCATTCACCGTGCACTACGAAAAGGGGTTTGCGATGTGTCAGACACTGTTCTTGATAAACGCGCAGGCAGAGCCTTGTCCCTCATGGAGTTTAACATCTAGTTGGGTAGGAAAATGAACAAAAAGAGTATCTGGAAAATTCTAACTCTTCTAAAGTCTACTGACTAATGGGCACATGATACCATGAGAGCTTATGGGAGGGAAATTGACCTCAGCTGGGAGGTGAGGGGAAGCTTCCCTCAGGAGGGGGTGATTTGGCTGAGATCCGAAGCACAGGTGGGAATTAGCCTCTACGGAAAGGAAGGCTCCCTGCCCAGGTCAGAGGAAACGGCCTCTGAGTCTCTGTGATGGGAAGGAGGGAGGCGCAGGTGAGGGTCTGTGCAGCCTGGCTGGAGTAGGGGGTCAGGGGCGGGGGAGGAGAGATCCATGAAGGATTCCCAGGGCGACTGCCCATATGGGAAAGGGGCTGCAGCAGAGGCCATGTGAGGGCTGGGCATGGGGGAGAACCCTACAGGGAGAGCCACGTGGCGCCCAGGCAGAGACAGGGATCTACGTGTAGCTGGAACACAAATCACGTTCCATCCTGGAGGCCTCAGACTCAGGCTAATGACTAGAACAGTCAGAGCCAGGGAAGCCCCGTCTCCACCCCAGTGGGACAGCTGAGCAGAAAGGTGAGACAACAACAAGGGAGACCCATCTGTGCCTGAGGCCTGGGATCAGTCCAGGCCTGGCTGAGACTTCCTGCAGGTGCACCTGGCACAGACCCAGGCCCACACTGCGCGGGCCCCTAGGGCTCCAGTGTCCTGGTGCTGAGAACTGTGCCAAGGCCATCGCTGACTTCTGGGGGTGCAGAGCCTCCCCTGCCTTTATGTGCAGAGAGGAGGCAGCCGTGCAGCACTGTGTAGTCACTGCTGGCACAGAAGTACACAGATGTCTGGGAGGGGGTAGCAGACTCCAGCGTGAGGAGGAAGTTCTTTGTACTTGACCTAGAGACACTGTAGCCTTCAGGGATGTTTCCTTTGTTAGGGGAACCAACAGTGCCTGAGTACTGGATCAGCCTCAGCCCCAGCCCAGGATCTTGTCGATACCAGTACATGTAGTCATGGTTCATGTCCTGGACACATCTCAGTGTCATGTTCTGTCCTGTCTCCAGGATCTGGAATCTTGGGGTCTGGGTGACGCCAGCATTCACCAAACCTGCAGAGAAGGAGAGCAAAGAAGACGCTGCAGCCCCAGGGAAAGGCTTGGCTCCGGACCCCTGAAGTCCAGGCAAGGGCCTGCCCGGGACTCACCTGCCCACAGGAGGCAGAAGCCCACACAGCCCAGGAGACCGACAGCCATGGCAGGTGCCGGGCAGGACAGTGGGGCCTTCTGGCTCTATGAGGTGATGAAAGGGGAACTGGGCTCCTGAGAGAGTCATTCTGAGACCTCATTTAACCCCCTAGGCCCCAGAGCCTTCCTGTTGGCAGGGGCCCCGCCCCCTTCCCCAGAGGGTCAAATCCAAAATAAATGCACAAGTCAACAGCTCAGAATGGGAAGAATGCATTTGTCTGAGCTGACACAGGCTTATGAGTTTTTCTAGATTTTTTTTAAAAACAGTTTGTAACTCCATGTATATTTTTTTCCTGCAATGGAATCTCTAAAGATGTGATTGTGGAACAGGATGGTTATGATGAGGAATTTGTTTTTTACAGAATGATGAGACTAGATAAATATTACTACAACATAAATTTCTTTGTTCCAGAAGAATATTTAGAATCCAGCTTTAAATACAGTTAGGGAACTTTGCAGTACTGGTCATCAGTACTGACTGGGGAAACACATTTTCTCGTAACATCTCAGAAGTTGTATGGAAAACTGAGACTGTTCATAATGACTCTCCATTATCTTTCAGGTATTTTTTAAAACCAAAGAGGGATGCAACGTCCTTTGTTATGAAAGCCTTAACCAAACCAGATCACTAATAAATTCAAATAACTTCTACCAAAAACAGGAGTTTAGGCTGCGAAAAGACTTACTAGGGCAGAGAAGGCAAGCCATGCAAGTGGCAAGCACAGAAAGGTAAAGGTGGGTGGGGTGGTGGATTCCAAAGCCATCAGTGCCTTCTGGAGGTGAGCTTGCTTCAGATACTGCTTCTCACTCCAAATTATGTTGGCCTAAATAACACGGGGTGTGGGGGCAGAGAGAGAAAGAGAGAGAGAGGGGAATTCTTCAAAGATAATGACTTCATTTGGGCATGAGCAGAAGCTTTGCAGTGTAGAATACACATGCCATGACAACCATGGGGGCATTCAAGGAGATTGAGTTCAGAGGAAGCTTTTAAAGGCAAAAGGAGAAAAGTACACATAAATTGTTTTGAAACAACAGCAACAACCAAAAACCCACAGTAATTGCATGAACTTACTGCAGAAGGTGATGTCAGCTCATTAGTGGATACAGTGTGTCAGGCAAGAGCTCTGCATCTGGCTAGCTGTCCTCCTCACTCATGTAGCAAATTCATTTAGAAAGTCCTTCCAAAAATTCCTATTACAGTCATATGTGCATAAGAGGCCGTCAGAGAGTCTTTGTACTAATAATAGTTCTAATAATGGGCATGTGTGTATAAGGGGTCTCCCTACTTAACCTCCTGACTTTATTTTGTTTGGGTTTGACACAAGTGACTCCATTTTGATACGACTTTAACAGAAGTTAGGAAAAGAACTATAGTTACCGATCCACTCCCCTGGGCCAAAGTGGAGAGAGGAGATCATACGGTCATGTGCACAGGAGGGAAGTGTCTCTGCAACGCTGTGGCTGGGCACAGAGATACGTGGCCAAGTCCCCTAGCTCTGTCTGCTGGATCCTGAGAGTGGTACTAATAGAATAGTTTAAAAATGTTGAAAATGAGTATAAGAAATATTAATGATTAGAGAGAAATAATGCCAAAATTTTGGGATCTCATATGTTTTTTCTCCAAAGCTGAGCACAGTGGCTCATGCCTGTAATCCCAGCATCTCAGGAGGCTGAGGCAGAAGGATTTCTTGAGGCCAGGAATTTGAGATCAGACTAGGTAATGTAGTGAGAACCAGTCTCTAAATTTTTTTTTTTTTAAATAGCCAGGCATAGTGGCACATGCCTGTGGTCCCAGCTATTGGGAGGCTGAAGTAGGAGGATCATTTGAGTCCAGGAGTTTGAGGCTGCCATGAGTCTGATCACCCTGCTGCCCTCCATCCTGGGCAACAGAACAACATTCCATCATCTCTGAAAAAAAACAAAAAACTTTTTCTTCAAATTTTATTTTAGAAACCGTCACCTATGGAAAAGATGAAAGAATATTATAATACAAACAGAATATTAAAATATACATCTGTGTACCGATTATTAACATTTTGTGACATTTGTTTTATTTCTTTCTGTATTGTAGGAAAAAAACTGTTGGTTTTGGCATCTACTGATAGCTTTTGCCTATAGCTACATTGATCGTTACAACGATTTCTATTTAAATATATCAACTGGCATTCTTCTGTAATAAAGAGATTCTCATCTACTGTTTTTTATTTATAGCTGCATAGATGTTTTTAAAATTTGATATAATCTATTATCCTCATTATTCTTCTCTAATGCTTAAATTGACCCATATTTGGCTAGTGGGAGCCCTTAGAAACTGGGTCTACAGATTTTGTATATGTCTTCTTGGTTCTGACATTAGCTTGATTTCTGCCCAAAGATGTTCCAGTACTTTCTCTGCCCTGGATGTGCTTTGTTCCTTTTATGGGGGAATACCATTTAAAAATCAAGTACTTTGCCTTTTTCTACTTAGAACACAACCACAAAACACAGAAAGGAGTTAGTCAATTTGTATTATTTCTTAGACCATTCCATGGATAGATTTAGGAAATATATAACCTTTAAAATTGTAAATTCAGATCCAATTCAAATCAACATGGTGGCTTTGAGGTGATCAAAGAAATTGCCACCAATCTCAACCAAAGATGCATTTTTCTTTCTGTGAGCAGAAAGAGAGAGCAGCAGGAGAGAGACCCAGCTAGCTCAGGCTGCTGGGGTGAGCTCTGGTCAGGGGCTCAGGGACGGACCTCGCTGAGGATCACATTAACCACTTCCCTAAGGCCCCCAGCCTGGCAAAGGCTCTGGGACTCCCATGGAGGCCAGGACATCCCTGGGCGGGGCCAGACACAGGCAACCTAAAACTTTCTCACTGCTCTTTATGTGCAGAGAGGAGGCAGCCGTGCAGCACTGTGTAGTCACTGCTGGCACAGAAGTACACAGATGTCTGGGAGTGGGTAGCAGACTCCAGCGTGAGGGGGAAATCCTCTGTGTTTGATCTAGAGACATTGTAGCCTTCGGAGACTTCTCCTTTGTCAGTGGTTGGAACACCATATGAGTAATGGATCAGCCTCAGCCCATGTCCCAGGTCTTGTCGATACCAGTACATATAGTCGTGGTTGTCAGTCTGGTGACACTTCAGTGTCACCTGCTTTCCTGTCTCTGTGACCTTGTGTCTTGGGTTCTGGGTGATTCCAGCATCCGTGTGTCCTGTAATAGAGAGTGACAGAGGCTGATGCTGCTATCCTAAGAGAAAGGCTTGTACTGAGTCTTGGGAATCCCAGAGAAGGAAGCCTCCTGTGACCAGCCCTCACCTGCTGCCAGGAGACAAAGGGCCACATAGAAGAAGAGCCGGGGGCCCATTTCAGGTCCAGGGCAGAATCTCGTGTCTCCCAGCCCTGCTTTGGGGAAATAGAACTTGGGCTCTTGGTGACTCAATGATGTCACTGTCCCTGACAAATGCTTGAGCAGAACAGCTGACCTGCCACACCCCTTCCCTTCCCCACAGGAACCAATCAATTATATAAAGAAAGTTGAACAGCTCAGATTCAGAAGAATTTGTGTCTGTTTTTAAAGAAATTTTGTGAGTATATATTCTCTTTCCCTGATTTTAGTAGGGAGATTTGTTGTTCTACACA